>NC_090322.1:71978526-73287288 GCF_040869045.1 Eurosta solidaginis
GAGAAGAGAAGAGAAGAGAAAATAAGAGAAAATAAGAAAAGAGAAGAAAAGAGAAGAGAGAGAAAAAGCTAATGGGAGTTTGCGTCGAATGTTGAAAGGCTGGTCCATCTAGCAAATGCGGAGGCACCCGTGGAATACACCGAGAGGGTAAAAATCCACACAAGACACCACGGTTCTAGGAGAAGTATCATGTGAAGTCGCAATTGGGAACGTCACGGTAGTACACAATTTTATAGTGACAGAGATTGTTGATGAAATCATAATTGGAGTGGACTTCTTAATCGACCAAGGCATCAAGACCGACATTCAAAGCAAGACGATGCGATATAAGAACATGGATGTGGCACTTAATTTCGGCTACGAGAGAGACGACAGCAGTAAACGAGTGCTGGTGGAAGAGAGTCAGCAAATACCACCAAAATCAGAATCAGTCATCTGGGCAAAGGATGATGGAGATTGTGGGACAAACAAATTGTGGGTTGTCGAAGCAGCAAACAAATCAACAACGAACGTTCTTGCTGGAAAAATACTAGCTGTAACAAAGAAGATGGACGTATCCCGGTAAGAGTACTCAATGAGGAGTTCAAGTCACCACTCAAACTGACCAGAGGAGCTATTTTGGGAAGATGCCAAGAGGCTGAAGTAGTAATCAATTGTGAACAGCTCCAAGAAGACGTTTCAACTAGCAATATTGATCTTTCAGATGACATCGTGGCATAGGCGGAGGGACTAGAAGAAGACTATCAGAGTAAGGCAAAACAACTGCACCTAAAGTACGCCAACATATTTGACCAGGATGGTTCCAAGGCCGCACCAAAGTTGTGAAACATCAAATTGACACTGGAGATGCGAGGCCGATCCGTCAAGCTCCTCATAGTGTTCCACTAGCGAAGCGGGAAGTGGTGAGTCAAATCATACAAGAAAGGAGCGACAGCGGCACATTCGAACCATCAACTAGTTCATGAAGCTCACCGGTGGTACTTGTGAAGAAGAAGGATAGAAAAATGAGGTTTTGCGTGGATTACCGCAAGTTGAACGACGCACTATGGCGCCTCTGCCCGAAAAGCCTGGCAAAAACCCAAAATTTCATGAAAGGGTTCGATAAACCTAATACATGTATTTAATAGAGAATTTCTCAGGGTTTACGAATATATAATTCTTATTAAACAGAAAATGATATTTTAGGAGGTAGAGCCGCTAAATTTTTAACACTTAGAAAAATTTGTGTTTTTTGTTCTTGTTGTTTTAAAAATTGTTTTGTCTCTTAAACAAAACGGCCTGCTACTGCTTTCTTGTATTATAACGAAAGGATATTTAATTCTATGTTGAAGCAAAAGATAAAATTTGTTTTTTTTTTAATTTGTCATATCTACCTATTTTTCGAAAAGCCTATTTTTAGGACCTTTTTCGAACTTTGATGGAAAATAAAAAAAAGGACAAAAAAGGGCTCCGTGAAATTTACAGTAGGTATTTGCTAAATATTCCATTACCTGAATTCATAAGGTCTACTTGCGTGCAGCTGCGAATTCACTTTTTACAACAAATAAAGTGAAGCAACCTTGGGTATAAATACGCGCCTGAGCAGGTATAGGTAAGAAGGAGGCGAATTTAGTACGGTCACTTTTGTTGTTGGAATTTGTTAATAAAACCAAAATCAACAAACGCAGAAATCGGGCAAGAGTTAGATGTTAATAATTGATGAAAATATGTTTAAAATTTTGCATGCACATCAATTCATGTCATGCGAGTGTAATTTCGCTGATGTCTGCTACACTGGGTGATGATCCCAACACACTATGTTGTTTCTACAGCGTTTATATATGCAGATGAACCGAAACCGAAAGTCGAGCGCATTATTATTTTTCATTATAATGAAGGAAATTAGCCGAAACAAAAATTGATGGCTCCTGCCATTCTCTGGTGGAATTCAATGGCAAAGTGGTGGCTGGTATAAACTGTTTTGTACCCCTTTATGAATTGACTAATGAAAAGGAGTTGCGAATGGAATGTAATATACAAAATAAAATACATATGTGATTTGTATTAAAAGCCAAAGGTGTGCTATAATGCAGTGAAGTTTGGGAAATATGTATATATAACACTTCTTATTCTATTCAGGTGACTTTATTTTGGTGGGCGATTTAATGCGTTCAATGACTTTACTGCAACACAAGCAAGTTGAGATATCTCGTGGTTGTGATCCAAAATGGATGCGTGCGATGAAGAGCGACAGCTTTTGCCTTGGGCGGTGTTGTGAATGTCTTCCGTCACGATTCATGGTAATACAAAGTGTTGACGAACGCACTACACCTAATTAAGATTGTATGTTGTATGGTTGTTGATGTTGTGGGTATTATCGAACGTTACCCCTAAGATATTTGGGTGACTGACAGTCGGTAGTGTGACACCATCGACGTGAACGTCCAATATTTGCGACATCTGTACCTTTGTCGGTGATAATGCTAGGTTGCGCGAGGTGAAGAAACTAGAAAGATGTTGTTGTTGTAGCAGTGCTTAGCCCCATCCAATAGGTTCGAGCAATCACAAATGCCCCAGCGGGTTGGGGGGGTCAGAATATAACCGCGGTAGGAATGCCTGTCGTAAGAGGTGTCTAAAATACCAGATTCAAGGGGCTATGTAGCGCAACCCTTCAGGTTACCAGCGCAGTATATAGCTTCCCCCACCCAATTGTCAACCTCACCTATCCGCGGCGAATCCTGTTTCACTAACAGACGAGGCTCTGGCGACCCCAAGCTCATCATGGAACTTGGGGGTGGGGAGGGAGGGATGGCCTGAAGCTTTAACGTGGCCATATAAATCGTTCCCGAGATGGTCGGGCTAGCACCTTAATGGTGCTGTGTTATCGGAGTGTACCGGATCTGTATCCGGCAAAGGACCATCACATCGATAACACTCCCCAAAGCCTTCGGGGAGCAACCCTATCGGTACAACAACAACAAGAGCAATCACAAATTGTCATCAATATCCTCTAACGGGAGTCCAAGGAAGCTTGCTGTTCCAACAGGGGTGGGCCATAATGAGAGGGTGTTACAATGGAAGAGATGGTTGGTGTCATGTGGGGATACATTGCAAGGCATACATTTTGTATGTCGGGGTTGATTCTGGATAGGTAAAAGTTTGACCTGTTACAGTATCCAGATCGAACTTGAGCTAGGGTGACTCGCATTTCACTTGGGAGTGTGCGTTCCTCTTTTCATTTCATTTCATTCATTTCATTTCATTTATTAGGCATTTTCCTTATATCTATGTATGTACATATTAAAATAACATCGTAAAAGCAAACAATTTAATCTTATATATATGGGATATATGTACAAGTAGATATAGGAAAAGTTAAGACATTTTTATGCCAATTCAGCATAGTGACAAATGTCAATTATAGCAAATATAAAAAATACAGTGGGGTGAACTGTTAAATAAAGTGATTAAATTATAAATGGTTGTTTAATTTAATTATAGTATATAAAAAGATTCAGCTAAAATTCCAACAAACCCATGGGTAAATGAAAGGAAAAGCAATTAAAATTATGAAGTATTTGTTATTATAAACGGTTTATGTAGCTGGCTGAAGCAAAACTTCGATTTCATTGTGTAGAAGGACTTAACACTTTCTGTAAATTGCCGAAGATTCCGTAAAGTACGTATTTCGGTGGGAAATATATTGAAGAGTTTTCGTGAAACAATTGTGAAAAACTTGCTTGAATGTGCGGTTCTGGTCGAAGGTACAACGACTCTAGTTTGTGAGTTTGTCCTCAGGTTATATGTTTCCGACCTCATACTTTGCAGATAGCCACATCTAATAAAAAAAATTTTAAAACTTTGAAATAATACAGGTCCTTGACTGGGAGAATGCCTAGACTTCTAAAAAGTTCTCTCGATGGATGCAGCCGGTTAACATTAGATATTTTTCGAACAGCATACTTTTGCAATACTAGTAACGGCTGGGTTTTGTTAAGGGTGGCGCCACCCCAGCAGCTGATTCCGTATTTTAATTTAGAATGAAAGACCGCATAATAAACTATTTTGAGAAGATTGTTGCAACCGGAAGTTCTGAGATGATAAAGACAACGCAAAGAGAATTGAAGATATTTTTTTAGACGGGATATATGGTTACCCCAGCTCATATTCGTATCAACCGTTACACCCAGATACTGAAATTCATCAACATAGTCTATCGTGAAGCAGTACTTACTACAGGCCACAAGCGAGGCGAAGGTACCGGACTGAAAAACTTGGCACATATTGTCATGTAAAGCAAATCGCTCGCAAATCGCAGAATGAAAAACAATACTTACATCCGGTGGTTTTTTTATATTTAGACTAAAACTCATGAGTTTGGTCTTATTGCTAGCGACGAGCTTATGTTTTGCAAACCAAGTTCTCAGTAGATGTACATCATGGTTTATACTACTTATCAAATCAAAGGTGTTAGGAGAACTATAGGCCATCGCAAGATCATCTGCGAATGCAGTGACTTCCCCCAAGAAGGGCATATCAAAAATTGAATTAACATAAATTAAAAATAAGATGGGACCGAGCACGGAGCCTTGCGGAACCCCTATCGTGATTGGATTAGTCTTCCCCAGCTTTCCGCAAACTCTGACGCATTGTACCCTTTCAGAAAGGTATGATTGAAACCACTTATGTACAAATCCTCGAAAACTGGCATCATACAATTTATTTATTAAAATAGCATGATCTACCGTGTCAAAAGCTTTGGTTATGTCTACGAAAAGACCAGCGCAATTTTTTTTATTGTCCAACTCTTGATAAATAAAAAAGCAGAATTCTAGTAGAGCATCTTCAGTAGAGCGGTTTGCTCTAAAACCAAACTGCCGTGGACTAAAAAAGCTTCTGCTTTCTAGAAACTGCATAATTCGATTTTTAAGAGCTTTTTCAAAGACCTTAGATATAGAGGATAGAAGTGAAATAGGCCTATAGTTATTTTTATCTTCCCTGTTACCCTTTTTAAACACGGGTATAATAATTGCACATTTCAAGGCATCGGGGAAAATTCCTGTAAAAACACTAGTATTAAATAGATGCTTTAGTACGTCCAGCATATTAAGGGCTATGTTTTTAAGAAGTTTATTTGAAATACCGTCGTATCCACTAGAGCCAGAGTTGCTTAGACTTTTTATTATTGCAAGGAGCTCAGTGCCTGTGAAGGGTTCAAACATAAAACTGCACCTAGAAATAGATGCGTCACCACTGGACATGACGCAGTTGCAGGAAGAAGTATTGCATTGACCAACAGACACAAAAAAATCATTAAAAATATCAGCAACAACAGAGGGGTCGTCAATCATATTGCCACAATTATTCAGAGCAATAACC
Organism: Eurosta solidaginis; assembly: GCF_040869045.1. Lineage (NCBI taxonomy): Eukaryota > Metazoa > Arthropoda > Insecta > Diptera > Tephritidae > Eurosta > Eurosta solidaginis. The sequence continues at coordinate 71,983,885 of NC_090322.1, forward strand.
CGTTCACTACCAGAGCTATTTCGGTTGATAATGCTATTTACAACTTCCCATTCTTTTTTAGTGTTCCCATGGCAGCTCAATAGTCTACTCCGGAAATAAGTATCTCGGTGTGATTTTATGTCTTTATTTAATTTTTTGCACAACTTTTTGTAACGAGATCGAAGCGCAAGATTTCTTGGATGCTTTCTACACTTAACACCTAACTTATTTTTCAATTTAATACTTTTTAAAAGGGCAGAATGCATCCAGGGTTTAAGCTTGGTTTTGGATTTACGTCGAGCACAAGTGAAACTAGAGAATTCTATGTGACCATGCAATATATTTATAAACAGAGAGTATGCTTTTGAAATATCTTTCTCAGCGTAGACAACAACCCAATCCTCATAAAGCAGCTTTTCATTAAGCATGGAATAGTTTATCATATTCGTTTTTGTATTGCTCGTTAAATCTTTCTTTTTCATATGGAACTCAAGTTTGACACCAGTCATACTGTGATCTGTAATACCTAGTTCCAAATTAATACCAGTGCACGCCCACAAGCTGCTAAGACGGCAAAAAATATGATCCAGACAAGTGCCAGAACAGTTCCTTGTCGGCTCATTTAAGTACGATGTAAAACCGTGACTGGCCAATAGTGCTAGGTAGCTTTCAGATACCGCATTCAACTGCATTATATCTATGTTCAAATCACCTAATATAACTACATCCCTCTCTTTTAAAACATTTAAAAAATCTGAGAACTCTTCCAGAAAGGCCTGACTAGTTTCAGAATGTAACCTATATACACATATTAAGGCTAAAGTTTTTTCACCATTTTTTAGCAAAGTTTAGGGTATTGTTCTTTGAGTACAGTATTCACCGGGCAATTCCCGACATAGAGGTCCAACGCCTGTTTGTGGAGGTCAATGAGGACCTGCTTGTTTTTTTGGCTTCATACGGCTGAGTTCTCAGGTGCCGTATTTCCTCATAATGTTTACGGAGATGACTCCCTAAGCCCCTGGGCGGTGTTGGCTTATCAATCAGATGTCTTTTGGAATGCCCAGCATCTTATTTCTCTCCCTGATGGGGAGTATTCTCGGCTCATTATGTAGATGGTGTTCTGGGGACATAAGAAGATAGCTTGTGGCGGTTCTGAGAGCAGTATTTTGGCAGTCCTGTAGCTTCTTCCAGTGAAAAACTAATTAATCTATTGAAGGGCCAGGTCCCATTGCCATAATCGTGCAGTCACCGGAATAGGAAATGACTGTAACTTTTTCTGGTGGGGAGGGGAATTTTGATATGTAGAAATGTGATTAGGCGGGGATTGGACACCATCCTGTGGGACCCCCTTTTTAATTTTCCTTAGCTTTTGGATTTCGTTCCTGAATTGAACCGACGCTTGCCGACCATTCAGATAATTAGCGGTCCATCTTTTTAGAAAACGGGACAGGTGTGAGCCTAATATGTATGCACGTCTTGGAGTAGCGTGCTGTTTGACTATGTCAAAAGCTTTTGACAAGTCAAGTGCCACGAGCACCGTCCTGTGATGGCGATATAGTCTATACCCCATACAAACGAATTGTTCAGATGAGGAGCTTTTCTTCATTTCTGCCCCATTTTAAAAGCTAGAAGTTTAAAATTTCATCAAATACTTACGTATACGCCATATGTTATTCAGATAAGTGATTCATAGTCATGCAGACCACATAAAACGTGAAACCATGTATTCTCACACAAATTACCTACTTTTTTATTTTATTTTATATTTATCTAAAAATTAGATTCCTTAGTTCAGCTCCGTTAAAGGTATGTCCCGTCCTTCCTTGTTTTTAATTGATGTTTGAAAACGATAAAAGTTAATAGTGCCCTAAAGTCAAAACTAGCACTCATTACCATATTGTTGTGTTAATAAGTTTTTTTTCTATTACAGCATCACCGTAACAATAGTTATAATTCAACACGCGTATCCCCTACCAGTACGACGAAGCGACAAAGATATGATGAAAGCAATAAATATTCCTTGTCCGGGAATCGAATACAAGCTAATCGCTAAGGACACAATGACTCCACTGCCTGGAGTTTTAGAGGACAAAAGTCCCAACATGAGACTTCCTTACTGTACTAAAAATCTTTCTTCTAGCATCACCACAGCGTTGAATGCCATAACTAATATAAATTGCTGGCTTAATATATTATTGAAAATCAGAATTAAAATGTATTTATTATATATAATAATCTCGTGTCATGGTTTTACCGGAACAACTCCTTCAGAAATTACTGAACCGAATTTTGTATGTATATATGGTAGGTATGCTAGAACGTAGCTAAATATATTTCATACTTTTGGGTAACCAGGGCTTAGAGATATCTACCTAATATGGACCCCGGAGACTATACAACGAGGGTTTATATACCCTTGCTCTGTTCTGGAGATAGAAAGATATATATAAACCAGAGGTACCTCCCAGGATTTTTGCTTTGTTTAACGATATGGGTTTCAATCGAAAGATATGAAAAATGATGGTTTTTATTTCAATATCTTATCCTGCTCCCGTGGTATTGGCCTAAACTGGGGTCGAGATAAAAGGTAGAGGTAGATGGTAAGGGCAAAAGTAGAAATAGAGGCAAAGTTAGAAAAGAAAAGAAAGAGGGTAAGAAAAGACATTAGCGTGATGGAGGGATACGGATAATATTAACGTCAAAAGCAGGCCTGGCAAATTTCCGATGCGGTCGCCATCTAGAAACAAAAGCTGCAATATTGAGCAAACACATCTACCCTATCCACAATTTTCTTTGATTTCTTCATTCGAAAATACCATTCCTAATGTTGTCACTTTTAGCTAATAGATCTTGGTATTAAGGCTCGAAAACGACCTATCGCAAAATAGAATGGTTTCCCAATGGCCCCGGTAAAATTGATACAACGCTGAATACTATAACAGAAGTAAAATTAAACTTGTATACTTTATTTAATTAACTGTTTTGTCAACTGAAACATGATCTCTACGTCGACAAAATTAGAACAAATTATTTTCATTTTCAGAAAAATGACGCAATTCACTGCAATTCGTAAAAGAGCTGAGGCAAAGGGGTTCTCTTTGGCCTGTCGATTGTGCGAAAAGAAGCACCCACTCAGGGTGTGTCCTGTCTTCCGCGATAGCACACCGGAAAAAAGGTGGTATTTTGTAATAAAAAAAAAACTATTGCATCAACTGTCGGTCCCCTCTGCATAGTGCAGCACACTGCACACACAAGGGACGGTGCAATAAGTGCAAGGACGACCACCTCACCATGCTGCGTATCGAGAAGCTCAGGACGGGACGCGACGGCAACCAAACACGTGGCATCGCAGGTCACTGAGAACCACCGTAGAGGAAAGCGACACCCTCTCATTAAACGCGCCCGAGGTCGAAACGGAGTCCTCTGGAGTGGAGACGTCTCCTTTCCGCCCAGGTGTAGCTATCGGAGTGGAATCATCTGCATTCCACCCGCCTTCTACGAGCGGATTGGAAATGAAAACTTTCCAACCGCACCGTTTTCGACCTCTACTCAGGCACGAGATGATCGCTAGCGGATTGGATATGAAATCTTTCCAACCGCAGAGGAGCAGCCAGAATAGAAGGAAAAATCGACGTAAGCAACATGCGCGTCATAGTCGCGCCGAGAGGAGAGTGGAATCATCTGCATTCCACCTCCATCCAACTAGTGGTTTCCGGGCTGGAACGGTTGTGAACCCACGCGCACCGCCGCAGTTGATCCAGTGCCTCACGTCGGTTGCACCCACGGCCGTCGTTAAGGTCGAGTCGGGTGGACGCTTGCACCTAATGCGAGCCTTACTCGATCCATGCGCTGCAACGTCCATCATCGCGGAAGATCTTCTCCGCCAACTCCGCCTTGAGGTGACGGTTGTGGGCGATCGGCGTGGGTGCTTTATCAAGTTGCGGGGCAAGCATGGGCAAACGGCAGCCGTGAGATGACTCCTTAAGCCCCTGGGCGGTTTGGCTTATCAATCAGATGTCTGTTGGAATGCCCAGCATCTTATTTCTCTCCCTAATGGGGAGTATTCTCGCCTCATTATGTAGATGGTGTTCTGAGGACATAAGAAGCGGTTCTGAGAGCAGTATTTTGGCAGGCCTGTAGCTTCTTCCAGTGAGAAACTAATTAATCGATCTTTTCCTTAGCTTTTAGATTTCGTTCCTGAATTGAACCGACACTTGCCGACCATTCAGATAATTAGCGGTCCATCTTTTTAGAAAATTCGACAGGTGTGAGCCTAATATGTATGTACGTCTTGAGTAGCGTGCTGTTTCACTGTGTCAAAGGTTTTTGACAAGTCAAGTGCCACGAGCACCGTCCTGTGATGGCGATATAGTCTATACCCCATACAAACGAATTGTTCAGATGAGGAGCTTTTCTTCATTTCTGCCCCATTTTAAAAGCTAGAAGTTTAAAATTTCATCAAATACTTACGTATACGCAATATGTTATTCCAGAAATGATGCCGGAAAGGTCCTCAAATGATCCCCTAATAGTCCCGAAATGACCGTGACGGGATCCCGAACGGATCCCGACAACTATGCAGAAATGATGCCGAAAGGGTCCGCAAATGATCCCGTATTAGTCGAGAAAAAGTCTCGAAATGACCCCGACGGATCCCGGACGAATCCAAAAACCATCCAGAAATGATGCCGGTAGGTATCCCAAATGATCCCGAAATAGTCCCGAAATGACCTCGTCCGAAAATTATAACGGAAAGGTCCCCAAATGATCCCCTAATAGTTCCGACATTTCCCTGATGGGATCCCGGAAGGATCCCGAAAACCATTCAGAAATGATGCCGAAAGTGTTCTCAAATGATCCCGTATTAGTCGCGAGAAAGTCCCGAAATGACCCCGACGCGATCCCGGACGGATCCCGAAAACCATCCAGAAATGATGCTGGAAGAGCCCCCAAATGATCCCGAAAAAGTCCCCAAATGACCTCGACATACTCCAGAAAAAGTTCCGAAATGGCTCCGAGGGGATCCACGACGGATCGCGAAAACCATACAGAAATTTTTCCCGAAGGATCCCAAAATGATCCCGAAATAGTCCGGAAATGACCCAGATGGGATCCCGCACAGATCCAGAAATGATCTCGGAAGGGTACTCAAATGATCCCAAAATGGTCCCGAAATGACCCTAATGGATCCGGCAAACCATCAAGAAATTATGTCGGAAGGGTCCCCAAATGATCCCGAAATAGTCCCGAAATGACCCCGTCCGGATTCCGGACGGATCCCGAAAACTATCCAGAAAGGATGCCGAAAGGGTCTCCAAATGATCCCGCATTATTCGAGAAAAAGGTTCCGAAATGACCCCGACGGGATCCCCGAAGGATCCCGAAAACCATCCAGAAATGATGCCGGAAGAGCCCCCAAATGATCCCGAAAAAGTCCCCAAATGACCTCGACATACTCCAGAAAAGTTCCGAAATGGCTCCGAGGGGATCCACGACGGATCGCGAAAACCATACAGAAATTTTTCCCGAAGGATCCCAAAATGATCCCGAAATAGTCCGGAAATGACCCACATGGGATCCCGCACAGATCCAGAAATGATCCCGGAAGGGTCCAAAAACTATCCCGGAAAAGTAACAAAAAATCCCGAAATGGCTCCTACGGCATCCCGGACGGATCCAGAAATGATCTCGGAAGGATACCAAAATGATCCCAAAATGGTCCCGAAATTACCCTGATGGATCCGGCAAACCATCAAGAAATTATGCCGGAAGGGTCCCCAAATTATCCCGAAATAATACAGAAAAAGTCACGAAACGACCCCTAGAGGATCTCCAAATGATCCCTTGTTAGCCCCGAAAAGGTCCCGAAATAACCCCGACGGGATCCCGGACAAATCCCGAAAACCATCCAGAAATGATGCCGGAAGGGATCCCAAATGATTCCGAAAAAGTCCCGCAATGATTCCGACGGGATCCCGAACGGATACCGAAAATAATCCAGACGTGATGCCGGAAAGGTCCTCAAATGATCACCTAATAGGCCAGAAATTACCCTTAAGGGGTCCTGGATGGATCCCGAAAACCATCCAGAAATGATCCCGGAAGGTTTTCGATACGACCCTAACCATGTTAATAAGGCAGCAGGCGCGTTGGAGCGAATGAAGAGTTACATTGAAACATACAGGTAAAGCTAATAAAAGCGTGCTAATAAAAACAACTGAAGGAGGGCGGATGGCAGGAGCAGGAGAGGACCACTGATCGTTTTTCCAAAATTGTTTAGATCTCGATCTGTATGTGCCAGATACCAAAAACTCTTGATTTTGGAGAAAATTTATTTTGAGTTATAACAATTTACACCAGAGGTGGAGAGAAGGGGGGAGGGAGACGGAGGGTGTCACTGCTCACTTTGTAAGCCCTCGACTTGTTTGACCCCTTGAGTCTGTGATATTGGTGAAGGCCAGTATACGTAAAGTTATAATGTGTAAAAATTATTAAAAAGTAATTGCTCGAAGGGGTCGTGGGACCCCACCCCTCTTTCCATGTTCGAAAAAAATTTCGCTAATAGACTACTGTCTGTGTCCCAAATTTCAACGTGTAGCCGGTCTGGCGTGATTCAGACGCAAAGACTAAAAAATATAATAATTAAATTATAACTGTTCCTAGGGGGCGGGGACCTCCCCCCTTTTGAAAAATATATAGCTAGTAGATCCTTCTAGACTATTGGCTATATGTGTGCAAAATTTCATCCAAATCGGTCCAGCCGTTCTTGCGTGATTGAGTCACAAAGACAAACGTCTGGACAAACATCCAAACATCTTCACATCCAAACTTTGCCATTTATAATATACTAGCCTTTACCCGCGGCCCCGTCCGCAAGGAGAAATTTAAATATATGGGCTTATATCGTATTTGATAAATACGATAAAGCGTTCTTTATTTTTTCAATAATTCTTTAGCAGCTAAAATTTATTTAGAGTGAAAATATTTTTTTCATTTTGATGTTTTACAAAAAGTTATATAAAAAATTGTTTGATAAAATTAAAATAAACAAGTTGTTTTTTTAACAAGTGAATGTCCTACATATTTCCCCCTCCAGAGACTTTGTTTAACGATGAAGTCTCGATCTAAAGCGTACATGACGTGGAATACGACTTCTTACATGAGGGTGTATTGTAACACAAATCGTTCGAGGATCTTCACAAATATCAGTATTAAATACGAATGCTGGCTTGAGTCGATCAGTTGATATTGATTTGGTACAATTATTAATATTGACGTTAAAAACTTTATCATTTCTGCTCACCACTAGATATGGACCATCATACGGTGACTGAAGAGACTTTTTAACAGCGTCGCGACGAACATATACATGAGTGCAAGTAGCAAGATCTTTGTGTACGAAAACAGAACGATTTGATTTATACGAAACTTCAATTGGACGCAGCGAGTTCATTGAAGATTTCAGTTGCTTGACAAATTCATCGGAAGGAGACAAATCATTCTTAGCGTCGAAAAAATCACAAGGAAGCTTTAAGGAAGTTCCATAAACCAGCTCAGCAGGACTGGCATTTACATCTTCACGTAAACTTGATCGCAGTCCTAACAGCACAATTGGTAAAATTTCCATCCAGTTTTTAGTGTTGTGACACATGAAAGCAGTCTTCAGCGAACGATGCCACCGCTCAATCATACTGTTGGCACAAGGATGATACGACGTAGTGCGTATTCGTTGAGAACCAAGAAGTTGTGCAAGTTCCTTAAAAAGATTGGATTCAAATTGACGACCTTGATCCGTTGTAATTTTTGAAGGAACTCCAAACCGAGATATCCACCCATGAAATAAAGCTTCCGCCACAGAACGGGCACTTATGTCAACTAAGGGAATTGCTTCCGGCCAACGAGTGAACCGATCAATGCAAGTTAAAATATACGAATATCCATGTGAGGAAGGCAATGGTCCAACAAGGTAAATGTTAATATGTGAGAAACGTGAACTTGGGTTTTCATAACTACCTATCACACTATGATTATGACGATGAATTTTTGATCGCTGACAATTAGCACAAGCTTTTGACCATGTCCTAATATCTTTTTTCAAATTCGGCCATATGAAACGCTGTATAATTATTCTAGCTGTCGCATTAGCTCCTGGATGAGACATATTGTGAATAGTATTAAAAATGTCTCTCCTAAAACCAAGTGGAATGTATGGGATGTGGATATATCACAAAATATAGGCTTCGACGACGATGGAATTGTTATAGATTTAAAAATTAAAGATGAAGAGCTTGGATTCTCAATTAACTCTTTTAGTTCTGTATCTTCTTCTTGAGCTTTTGCTAACTCTTCATAGTTGATTAGATTCGGAGAATCAATAGTCGAAATTCGTGAGAGAGTATCTGCTATAATATTTTCATTTCCTTTGATATGACGTATGTCGGTGGAAAGTTGCGAGAGAAAATCCAGTTGACGAAACTGCCGAGGCGAAGCTTTTTCAGGTTTCTGTTTAAACGCAAAAGTAAGGGGTTTACGATCCGTATATATTATAAAATTACGACCCTCTAGCATATAGCGAAAATGCTTTACCGTAAGGTATGCCGCAAGAAGTTCTCTATCATAAGTACTGTAACGTTTCTGGGTGTCAATTATCTTCAATGAATAGAATCCCAGAGGTTTCCAAACCTCATCAACTTTCTGTTGTAGAACACCACCAATTGCTTCGTCAGATGCATCAACCATAACAGATATCGGTGCAGAATCTATAGGATGAGTCAGTAGAGTACCTCGAGACAATTCATTTTTACATTTTTCAAACGCGGATTGAGCTTCAGGTGTCCATTCGATTTGAGATTTGTCATTCTTCTTATTACCTTTCTGATAAATAAGGAGTGGAATTTGCATCTCCGCCGCATGTGGCAAAAATCTTCGGTAAAAATTCAACATCGCAGTAAAACGTCGCACTTCCTTGACAGTTTTCGGTTGCGGAAAGTTTATAATTGCATCAACTTTCTCAGGAATTGGCTGAATGCCTTGAGCAGACACTAAATGGCCGAGAAATGTTACTTTATCTTGTCCAAAATGGCATTTCGCAACATTTACTGTTAGACCATATGACTGAAGGCGATTAAACAATTGCTCAAGATGAAATAAGTGTTGTTCAGAGGATTCAGAAGCAATTAAAACATCGTCGAGATAAGGGAAACAAAAGTCTAACCCTCGAAGAACCTCGTGCATGAACCGCTGAAACGTTTGAGCGGCGTTACATAAGCCAAAAGTCATAAATCGGAACTCAAATAATCCGAACGGGGTAATTATAGCCGTTTTTGAAACATCGGTAGGAGCAACCGGAATTTGATTGTAGGCTCGAACTAAATCAATGGTAGAAAAAACTGTCTTTCCTGAGAGCCCATAAGCGAAATCATGGATGTGCGGAATGGGATAACGATCAGGAAGAGTTTGAGCGTTAAGACGACGATAGTCTCCGCACGGACGCCACTGGCCATTTTTCTTTAATACCATATGTAACGGACTTGACCAAGAACTTTTAGATGGGCAACAAAGTCCTTGATCGACCATAAATTGAAACTCTCGTTTTGCAATTTCGAGCTTGTCCGGTGCTAAACGACGAGGCCTTGAAAATATCGGAGGACCTTTTGTCTCGATGACATGTTCAACACAATGAGGAACTTTTTTCTGATGCAACGAAGGATTCGTTAAATCCGGATATTTAGATAAAAGTTTATGATATATGGTTGAACTTACAAGAGGCTTTATCGCTGGTAACTCTCTTAATTCACATAACTTACCGCAAGAGCTCAGACCAGTTTCACAATCTACCAAACAGCCTTCTTTTAAATCCACCAACAATCCAAAATGTTTCAAAAAATCTGCGCCAATTATAGGACTGCTAACATCAGCAATAATGAATTCCCAAGCAAAGGAACGACGTAAACCAAAAGTTGGGGTTAAAAGTTGAGTACCAAATGTGTTGATAACTGTACCATTAGCAGCAAAAAGTTTGTATTTGTCTTGCTTTTTGTTAGATATACCTGCTGATGGGAGAACCGACACATCCGCTCCAGTGTCTATCAAAACCTTTTTGTTGGTGGACTTATCAAAGATATGTAAACGATTAATTGTAGAGTATCGGCCACTAGCTTCATCTAGTGACCGACCGGCGAGTTTCCCTGATGGTGTTGCTTGAATGAACACGGCTGTCGACAATTCCGGGCTTGAGACCTAAATCTACGATGATAATAGCACCACTCGGTTGTATTAGCTGACTTAGTTGTGTAACGCCTATGCGAATTTGAGCGACTTCTGCGTCGAAAGTGTTGTTTTTGAAGATTGCCAATAGCTGTGCTCAAAGTTGTTATTTGTTGTTGAAGATCCGATAGATTAGGAAACGATTGTATTGCTGCGATAGTTGATTGTTGTTGTGCTGAAATTGCTTGAATTTTATCTGCCATTACTGCAAGTTTATCCAACGTTTCAGAAGATGTTGCCAAAACAGCTTGCGTTTGTGAAGGTAGACGTTGTAGCCACAATGTTCGCAGGAAGTCATCGGTAACTCCACCATGCGAGAGACCACGCATTTCCCGCAGAAGACAACTAGGTTTTTTGTCCCCTATGTCCAAATCGTTCAACAACTTTTGGATTCTCTTCTCCTCGGAAATTGAAAAATGATCGATGAGACGTTGTTTAAGCTGCGTATATATATTCTGAGGTTGTGCCAGAATAATATCGCTTACCTGACTTAATATATCAGATTCTAATTCAGGAAGAATCGTGAAATATTTTGTTTTCTCTGACACAATTCCATGATGTTCGAACTGTGCCTCGATTTGTGCAAACCATATCAATGGGTTTTCCTTCCAGAATTTCGGAATTCGTAGATGAATTCCTCCTTGTGAATTGCTTGAAGATGGCACAATCGTGTTGTTGATTGTGGATAGCGGATTCGTGTTTATTGTGGTTGATTGCTGTGATGAAACGGCATTGTCTCCGGAGCGTGTATTCGGCATGATGCGTATGAATATGTTCACTGGTTCGGGGTCACCAATATATCGTATTTGATAAATACGATAAAGCGTTCTTTATTTTTTCAATAATTCTTTAGCAACTAAAATTTATTTAGAGTGAAAATATTTTTTTCATTTTGATGTTTTACAAAAAGTTATATAAAAAATTGTTTGATAAAATTAAAATAAACAAGTTGTTTTTTTAACAAGTGAATGTCCTACAGGCTCTTCGCATTAGCCTGCTTATCAAGTTATCTGTTTAAAATTTTGTTTTCTGTCTAATGCATTTTATTTTTGAAATTGAGTAAAAAAAAGAACTAAATGAGCTGATAACCTGATAGGATCACAAATGATCCCGAAATTGTCCAGAAAAAGCTACGAAATGACCCCCACGCTATAGCGGACGGATCCCGAAAACCATCCAGAAATGCCCCGGAAGGGTCTCCAAAAGTTCCCGGAAAAGTCCCAAAAAAACCCAAAATGACAACGACACGATTCCAGACGTATCCAGAGAACCACACAGAAATAATCCGTGAAGGTGTTCCAAAATGATCTCGAAAAGGTTCCGAAATGACCCTGACGGGCTCCAGGGCGGATCTCAAAAACCATTCCGAAAATATCCAGGAAGGGTCCCTAAATTATCCCGACATACTCCAGAAACGTTCCGAAATGGCTCCGAGGGGATCCACGATGTATCGCGAAAACCATACAGAAATGATCTTGGGAGGGTCCCAAAATGATCCCGAAATAGTCTCGGAAAAGTCCAGAAATTACCCTGACAGGATCCCGGACGAATCCTGAAAACCAATCTTAAATGATGCCGAAAAAGTCCCGAAATGACCCTGATGGGACCCGAAAGTATCCCGAAAACTATCCAGAAATGATGCCGGAAAGGTCCTCAAATGATCTCCTAATAGTTCCGAAAAGACCCTGACGGGATCCAGAACGGATCCCGACAACTATCCAGAAATGATACCGAAAGGGGCCGCAAATGATCCCGTATTAGTCGAGAAAAAGTCCTGAAATGACCCCGACGGGATGCCGGACGAATCCCAAAAACCATCCAGAAATGATGCCGGAAGGGACCCCAAATGATCCCGAAAAAGTCACGCAATTATTCCGACGGGATCCTGAACGGATACCGAAAACCATCCAGAAGTGATGCCGGAAAGGTCCTCAAATGATGACATAATAGTCCCAAAATGACCCTGACGGCATCCCGGACTGATCCCGAAATCCATCCAGAAATGATCTTGGGAAGGTCCCAAAATGATCCCGAAATAGTCTCGGAAAAGTCCAGAAATTACCCTGACGGGTTCCCGGACGAATCCTGAAAGCCATCCTTAAATGATCCCGGAAAAGTCCCGAAATGACCCTGACGGGATCCCGAAAGGATTCCGAAAACTATCCAGAAATGATTCCGGAAGGTCCTCAAATGATCCCCTAATAGTCCCGAAATGACCGTGATGGGATCCCGAACGGATCCCGACAACTATCCAGAAATGATGCCGAAAGGGTCCGCAAATGATCCCGTATTAGTCGAGAAAAAGTCCCAAAATTACCCCGACGGGATCCCGGACGAATCCCAAAAACCATCCAGAAATGATGCCGGTAGGTATCCCAAATGATCCCGAAATAGTCCCGAAATGACCTCGTCGGCATCCCGGACGGATCCCGAAAATTATCCAGAAATGATGCCGGAAAGGTCCCCAAATGGTCCCCTAATAGTCCCGAAATTACCCCGACGGGATACCGGACGGATACCGAAAACCATCCAGAAATGATGCCGGAAGAGCCCCCAAATGATCCCGAAAAAGTTCCCAAATGACCCCGACGAGATCCCGGACGGATACCGAAAACCATCCAGAAATGATGACGGTAGGTACCTCAAATGATCCCGAAAAAGTCCCCAATGACCCCGACATACTCCATAAAAAGTTCCGAAATGGCTCCGAGGGGATCCACGACGGATCGCGAAAACCATACAGAAATGATTCCGGTAGGATCCCAAAATGATCCCGAAATAGTGCGGAAATGACCCAGATGGGATCCCGCACAGATCCAGAAATGATTCCGGAATGGTCCAAAAACTATCCCGGAAAAGTAACAAAAAATGCCGAAATGGCTCCTACGGCATCCCGGACGGATCCAGAAATGATCTCGGAAGGGTCCCTAAACGATCCCAAAATGGTCCCGAAATGACCCTGATGGATCCGGCAAACCATCAAGAAATTATGCCGGAAGGGTCCCCAAATGATCCCGAAATAATACAGAAAAAGTCACGAAACGACCCCTAGAGGATCCCCAAATGATCCCGTAATAGCCCCGAAAAGGTCCCGAAATAACCCTGACGGGATCCCGGACAAATCCCGAAAACCATCCAGAAATGATGCCGGAAGGGATCCCAAATGATTCCGAAAAAGTACCGCAATGATTCCGACGGGATCCCGAACGGATACCGAAAATCATCCAGAAGTGATGCCGGAAAGGTCCTCAAATGATCACCTAATAGTCCCGAAATGACCCTTAAGGGATCCTGGACGGATCCCGTAAACCATCCAGAAATGATCCCGATATAGTCCCGAAGAAGTCCTGAAATGACCCTGAGGGATCTCGAAAGCATCCCTAAATGACCCTGACGGGATCCCGGACAGATCCCGAAATCCATCCAGAAATGACCTTGGGAGGGACCCCAAATGATCCCGAAAAAGTCCCGTAATGATTCCGACGGGATCCTGAACGGATACCGAAAACCATCCGGAAGTGATGCCGGAAAGGTCCACAAATGATCACCTAATAGTCCCAAAATGATCCTGATGGCATCCCGGACTGATCCCGAAATCCATCCAGAAATGATCTTGGGAAGGTCCCAAAATGATCCCGAAATAGTCTCAGAAAAGTCCAGAAATTACCCTGACGGGATCCCGGACGAATCCTGAAAGCCATCCTTAAATGATCCCGGAAAAGTCCCGAAATGACCCTGACGGGATCCCGAAAGGATCCCGAAAACTATCCAGAAATGATGCAAGAAAGATCCTCAAATGGTCTCCTAATAGTTCCGAAAAGACCCTGACGGGATCCCGAACGTATCCCGACAACTATCCAGAAATGATACCGAAGGGGCCCGCAAATGATCCCGTATTAGTCGAGAAAAAGTCTCGAAATGACCCCGACGGGATGCCGGACGAATCCCAAGAACCATCCAGAAATGATGCCGGAAGAGACCCCAAATGATCCCGAAAAAGTCCCGCAATTATTCCGACGGGATCCTGAAAAGATACCGAAAACCATCCAGAAGTGATGCCGGAAAGGTCCTCAAATGATCACCTAATAGTCCCAAAATGACCCTGACGGCATCCCGGACAGATCCCGAAATCCATCCAGAAATGATCTTGGGAAGGTACCAAAATGATACCGAAATAGTCTCGGAAAAGTCCAGAAATTACCCTGTCGGGTTCCCGGACGAATCCTGAAAGCCATCCTTAAATGATCCCGAAAAAGTCTCGAAATGACCCTGACGGGATCCCGAAAGGATCCCGAAAACTATCCAGAAATGATTCCGGAAGGTCCTCAAATGATCCCCTAATAGTCCCGAAATGACCGTGATGGGATCCCGGACGGATCCCGAAAACCATCCAGAAATGATACCGAAAGGGTTCCCAATTGATCCCGTATTAGTCGCGAAAAAGTCCCGAAATGACCCCAACGGGATCCCGGACGGATCCCGAAAACCATCCAGAAATGATGCCGGAAGAGCCCCCAAATGATCCCAAAAAAGTCCCCAAATGACCCCGACGAGATCCCGGACGGATCCCGAAAACCATCCAGAAATGATGCCGTAAGAGCCCCCAAATGATCCCGAAAAAGTCCCCAAATGACACCGACGAAATCCGGGACGGATCCCGAAAACCATCCAGAAATGATGCCGAAAGGGTTCCCAAATGATCCCGTATTAGTCGCGAAAAAGTCCCGAAATGACCCCGACGGGATCCCGGACGGATCCCGAAAACCATCCAGAAATGATGCCGGAAGAGCCCCCAAATGACCCCGAAAAAGTCCCCAAATTACCCCGACGAGATCCCGGACGGATCCCGACGACCATCAAGAAATAATGCCGGAAGAGCCCCCAAATGATCCCGAAAAAGTCCCCAAATTACCCCGACGAGATTTCGGACGGATCCCGAAAACCATCCAGAAATGATGCCAAAAGGGTCCCCAAATGATCCCGTATTAGTCGCGAAAAAGTCCCGAAATGACCCCGACGGGATGCCGGACGAATCCCGAAGACCATCCAGAAATGATGCCTAAAGGGACCCAAAATAACCCCGAAAAAGTCCCGTAATGATCCCGGCAACCATCAAGAACTTATCTCTCGAAAGTACGCAAATGATCCCGAAAGCACCCCGACGGGATCCCGGACGGATCCCGAAAATCATCCAGAAATGATGCCGGAAGGGTCCCCAAATGATCGCGAAATAGTCCCGAAATGATTCCGGAATAGTCCCGAAAATGTCCCAAAATAACCCCGACGGGATCCCGGACGGATCCCGAAAACTATACAGAAATGATCCCGGAAGGGTCCCAAAATGATCCCGAAATAGTCCCGAAAAAGTCCCGAAATTACCCCGGCGTAATCCCGGACCGATCCCGAAAACCATCCAGAAATGATCCCATAAGAGTCTCGATATGACCCTTACGGGATTACAAATAAGGTGAAGCTAATTATAAAACCATGTTAATAAGGCAGCAGGCGCATTGGAGCGAATAAAAGGTTACATAGAAACATACAGGTAAAGCTAATAAAAGCGTGCTAATAAAAACAATTGATGGAGGGCGGATGGCGGGAGTAGAGGAGAGGACCACTGATCGTTCCTCCAAAATTGTCTAGATCTCGTTCTGTATGTACCAGATACCAAAAACTATTGATTTAGGAGAAAATTTATATTGAGTTATAACAATTTATAGATTTTACACCAGAGGGGGGATAAAGGGGGCGGGCGGAGGGTGTCACTGCTTACTTTGTAATCCCTCGTCTTATTTGACCCCTTGAGTCTGTGATATTGGTGAAGGCCAGTATACGTAAAGTTATGTGTAAAAATTATTAAAAAGTAATTGCTCGAAATGGTCGTGGGACCCCCACCCCTCTTTCCATGTTCGAAAAAAATTTCGCTAGTAGACTACTGTCTGTGTCCCAAATTTCATCAAAATCCGTGTAGCCATTCTGGCGTTATTCAGTCGCAAAGACGAAAAATATAATAATTAAATTATAACTGTTCCTAGGGGGCGGGGACCACGCCCCTTTTGAAAAATATATAGCTAGTAGATCCTTCTAGACTATTGGCTATATGTGTGCAAAATTTCATCCAAATCGGTCCAGCCGTTCTTGCGTTATTGAGTCACAAAGACAAACGTCTGGACAAACATCCAAACATCCAAAAATCTTCACATCCAAACTTTGCCATTTATAATATATTAGATTAGATATTAGATTAATTTTTGTGCACAATCTTTATTGCAAATAAAGATATTTATGTTTGCAATAAAGATTGTGCACAAAAATTAATATATATATAAATTTCAGGTTACATTTTGGTTGAAGCTGGAAACTGTGGCGGGATACGTCCTTTCTACATGGTGTGTGAAAACAACTGAGGTAAAAAACACTTAACAGGTCAATACCGCTTGCCAGTCAAACTGTTTATTTACTCCAGCGATGTCATTTGTATGGTTAACATAAGCAGTTTGACTGGCACTGTTGACCAATATAAAAACAAATGCGAGGGCGACGTTTTATGTTTAGAGTTTAGGCTGTTGGCCTAAACAGCTGTCTTAAAACAGGTACTGTGTTACACGATTGACAAAAATTTAAATTAATTCATAAAATTCATTTAAATTTGCTGAGTTCATGTACATACATTTATTTATTAATATAGCGACTGCTGAGTGGAATACCTCGGCTGCCAGTTCGAATGCGCCCTATTTCAGAAGCATGGCATTTTCCAAACAAACTCTGAAACAGGGCGTTTTCGAACTAGCAGCCGAGGTATTCAACTCAGTAGTTTATATATAGTCTTGTTTTTATGTAACAAAATTAAATTATCAAATTCAAAATTTATTTGTCTAATTATCACAAAATTAAATTCCTCAATTCAATCATTTTAAATTTACATATTTACACATTCATCACATAATTCAGTTTATAAATTCGCTTACTTGCCTAAAATACTAACGGTTATTATTTTTTAAATACGTAATTTACCCTCAGCCCTTCGAAACTAATAGACTATCACTAAGTTTTTAAATTCATTGCTTATCACATTTTAAATTCATTGTTCTTTTTTTAACTTTTTTAATTTTAAAATTCTAAAATACTAACGATTATTTTTTTTTTTAATACTTAATTTACCCTTAGCCCTGAATTTCGAAATAAATAGACTATCACTAAGTTTTTAAATTCATTGCTTATCACATTTTTAATTCGTTGTTTTTTTTTTTAACTTTTTTAATTTTAAAATTCATTGGCACCTTAATAAAAATTGAGCAATTGCTTCAGCTTAAGACTTCCGACCTTCTACTCGAATTTTTGTTTAAGAAAATTTATGTGAAGTTTCAGAAATCTTAAGAAGAAGCAATTATTTTTTCGATCGTGGTATTCACGCTTTTATGTAATCAGTGCATCTGTTGTATAAACTTGGGAGAGCGTGAGCATAATGTGTTGTGAAGTACCTGAAAAATGCTGAAATACATTGAATCAAATTCATTTGCTTAAATATATTAGTAAACAACTTGTGATATTTATCACAATTTTGCAACAATTGAAGATGATTGTAGAAGTATTGAAGTGTAAGTTTAACATACATACAAGTTGTTTACTAATATATTTAAGCAAATTAATTTGATTCAATGTATTTCAGCATTTTTCAGGTACCTCATAACATATTATGCTCACGCTATCCCAAGTTTATACAACAGATGCACTGAGTACACAAAATCGTGAATTCCTTGGCTTACGGAGCATTTAATTTCTCCGAAATTATATTTTTGATATCCTCGTAAAATTTTCTTTTTAACTCTAACTTTTTTTCATAATAGTTCTCCTTTGCACTCTTTCTTTTTCGGGGATTGCTTGTTCCAATATCCAAAGGTACTCGGTCGGAGGCTACATAGCACAATGACTCTGGGCTGGCAAATGAGTTTCCACTGGAAGCTGGCACATCTCCTAAAGGATCGCGATTGCAAGTCGACAAACCCCTTGACGTGGAAGCTATATTGCGCAGACACTCTGTGTTCGACGATGAGTCTTCACTGAACAACAACAGGGTATCAGGAAGTAAATATGACTCTATCAATAAATATAAACAAATATTGAAATATTTACCAACAGCAGCCAACGAACAGCGCTCAGATAATGGCCTTTGCATTCTTGAGCCTAAGTTCAGGCTGTGAGAATTTGAGATTATTGACTCACGGCTCACGGTCAAAAATCTCATCCATTTCTTCCGTAAATGGAGCTTGGCAAATATGTCGCACCGGTCTGTCTGTTGTTGTCCTTGGCACTTCTATACGCTATGAAAAGTGTGCGCATCTTCGCCTCCAACGTCTTTATTGTTACAGTGGTATCCTACAAAATCAATATAAAACATAATCAACATTTTGAATACAAAATTTAGTAAAAGAAACATACCAAAAAGCCTCGTCCAAGCATATCTTCCAACACGTTCACGTAAGCATACTTCTTTTTCCTGCTACACAAAAGTACTAACATTTCTCCTGCTGACATTTTGTTTTTTAGCTAGGGATGGTAAAACAGACTAAAAAAGTCAAAAAAACTACTTATTGAAACTTGGAAGTACTGATTTTATATTCTACTATTTCATAAGCGACAACGGATATATGCGTGTTAAAAAACACGGCTAATAACTAAGTAACAAAACCACAAACAGACATACAGGCTTAAGCTCAGAGAAACTCCTCCAAATCTTCATCTCGCAGGATCTTTGCTGGCTGCTTGGCTTTATCACTATCCTTCCTGACATGGACGCAGCCTCGAAGAGTAAAGACCGAATTTTTTATTTGAAAGTTTAACACGTTCCAAATTTTCTACTCCAATCCAATATGCTATTATTTTGGTTTAAATTTTCTACTGGGCTGCTTCCATTCTCTAGTTCTCACTCATACACTCACATTTTTCGTTTTGGACACCACTGGTTTAAACTGGAGTCATTGGTGCCGTATGTCGTATCGCTGTAACCGTATCCCTACGTAATCAGCTGTTTATCGTTACGACGGTAAACCAAACCCCAATTGGTTGGCTACGATACGGTTACGACCTTAGTGGCACCAATAATCGATTGCATTGATTCTCATAAGGTTGGTCGAATCAGCTGTTATAAGGTTAGCGATACGGTTACCGATAAAGCACCAATGTCTCCATCTTTAGAGTGGCAGCTTGCTTTAAGGGCCCATTACTGATACTTAGTATAGTCCTGACTTGACTTGGCGTAAACTTGGCAACTTAGCCACGATTATACTCCACTTAGCGCATACAACCTGTCATCATAATCAATAAATGTCAATTTGTATGACAAAATGTCAAAATGAAATGGAAACAAACAAATGGCATCTCAAAATGTAAATGTCACTTAGAACTTACATAGAAAATCAAAATTTAACAGACTTCTAAGTCAAGTTAAGTGTGGTTAAGATTTGAGTAATCAGTAACATGCAATATTCATTTAACAGAACTGTAAATGACAGTTCTCAAGTCAAGTCAAGTCTATAGGGCCCATTACTGATACTTAGCATAGACTTGACTTGACTTGGCGTAAACTTGACAACTTAGCCACGATTATACTCCACTTAGCGCATACAATCTGGCATCATAATCAGCTTTGAAATTTATTTTTAAATAAATGTCAATTTGTATAACAAAATGTCAAAATGAAAATGAAACAAACAAATCTTGTGGTGTACACGTAAACCTGTATTTGTTCTAAATTATTCACCACATTCTAAACATAGAAAAGATGTATTAAGTGTTTGCGTGAATACCATTGTGATTACAATATGGACAAACATTCAATTCTAAACTTTTCGTTGTTACATCAATTGTTTCAGCGTGTTGTACACGTAAATGGAAATTCATACTTGAATGTATTTTCGTCTTCCAATCGCATAATTTACATTTTAAATAATGACTATTAGGCATATGAGAAATCTCATGGTCCAATAATTTGTTGAAGCTTGGTGTTATAAAAGACCCATATTTGGGATCCTGCGGGAACGTTCCGCACACACACACTGCCACTAGTTTTCTTTTATTTAAAAGTTTCCTTTCTTTCCGTTTAGTTTTAATAATGAGAGGTTTATTTAATTTTTACAATATAGTTTTTATTCAACTTATAATTCTTTACACTTTGTTCTTTCTTCCCGTTAGGTCACTTAGATTTTTTTGTTTTATTTGTAAGACTAACTCGTGCAGTCAATTTGCCGGTTCACTTGAAACTGAAAACTGCCGCTAACGCCAACCTGTAGCTCGGCAGTTTTTTCTCTTCGTTGCTTAGCGTCGAACAACGGCAGTTTCAACCAATCAGAAACTCTCCAAATTGCTCGACTCTAACAATTTTAGTGATGCCAAGTGCATCTGATGTATGTTGCATCTTGCACATTTCTAAAGAGGGTTGCCATCTACAATTTATTTTAATGCATTTATTTTGGCACTACATCTTCCCCCTTTAGAAAAGAAGAATTTGGTAAGATTAGTAATTAATCTTGCCACATTCTTCTTTAGGCTTTAATATGTTGTTGTAATGTTATGAACGAAGGAGTTTGCTAGCATTAGGGTGCTCTACCCCGGGACTCATTCGTTCATCGCAGTGCAACTTCTAAAAAGGTGATTAAAAATGAAAGTAATATTTTGAATAAAGTGAAATATATAAAAGTTAGTTTAAAATATTGAATTTAATGTTTGAAGTAAACCGGTTTTTTTTTTCTTATTGTAAAATCTACCTGATTAAATGTATATTTGTTTGTTACATTTTATTTTTTTTTAGCCTTCATTGGCGGTTTTAAAATATATTTATATCTAAAGATGATTAGTAATAATTATTAAATTAATTAATTTTTTGTACTCGATTTTTGTGTACAATTCGATTTTTGTGTACAATTTTTTCGTTTTCTTTACTTATCTCACAAATTGTTACATTTGGCCCATCAATATTCTTAACTATGTAGGGACCTTGGTATATATTTTTATGTTTATTCCTAGGTTCTGTTTCTACTAAAACTCTATCATTAATTTTAATTTCCAAAGGCTTAGCAGTTTTATCGTATAAATCTTTATTTCTAATCTTATGCTTATTAATCAAATTTTTTGCCATTTTATGCGATTTTTGCAGTCTAAACTTAAGCTCTTTTGCGTAATTTTCTACGTTATAGATCGGATCAATTTGCTCTTTTTGCAATTCATGTGGCATTGTAGTTTTTCTGCCAAATATTAATTCAAAGGGAGTAAATTTATTATCAAAAACCGAACTACTTGTAGTATTGTGTAAAAATGTAAAGTATTTTAAATATGTATCCCAATCTGAATATGTTTCATTCAGATACGCACGTAAGTATTCGTTTAAGACTCTATGATTCCTTTCAACAGCACCAACAGTTTCGTGGTGGTAGGCTGTTGAGAAATCATGATCAATCTTTAAAAGTTTTGTCAATTCAGAGAATAATTCGTTTTTATATTCCGTTCCTAAATCGGATCTAATAGCTTTCATTGTACCATATGTTAGTATAAAGGTTTCAAAAATAGCGCAAGCAATAGTTTTTGCTGATTTATCTGGTACAGCTACTGTTACCAGGTATTTAGAAAAGTCACAAATCATAGTAACAGCGAACTTGTTACCATATTTGGATTCCGGAAGTGGACCTATTGTATCGACAATTATTATGTCAAAGGGTTTGCAGGGGGTTGGAGTCAAAACAAGATTTTCCTTTGTTTTTGGTTTTACTTTATTTAAAAGGCATTTATTGCAATTTTTGACAAATTTCGCAATGTCTCTTGTCATATTTTTCCAATAGTATTTTGTTCTTAATTTGGAATATAATCGTTTTGTACCGCAATGACCGCCTAACAAAGGGTCCTCATGATAAATTGTCATAAGTTTTTGTTTTTGCTCTGTTTCTGTTACAGTTTCTACAGGGTCTGTTAGTATTATTTGCAATGATTTTAAAATTTTATTACCGCTGATTTTAAAATTTGTAATCGAAAATTCTTTGAAAAATATATCATTCTTTGGCCATTCTAACTGCTTAATATTGTGACTGCCGGCTGCTTTTTCAAGCCTCGAAAATAACTCATCTAAATTTGTTTTTCCGTTAGCATTCACAAAATTAAGTAAATTTAATTTTTTATGTTTTAAATGCGCATAAATTTGTATATTAGAGATCTCATTATTTTTATTAAATTGTATAGTCGACTTTATTCGCGGTATCTTTTTTGAAAAATTGTATGAAAACTTGTCATAAACTTGTACTTTAGGCGTTTCGCAAAAAGTATCAGTAAAATTATCGTCTTTATTTTGTAAATCCTTTTCTTTGGTTTTTGATCGCGTTTGGACTGCTAAAACATGCTTTGTAGATTCTTTTATTTCGTCTATACTAATGCGTGAAAGAGCATCAGCCACAACGTTAGATTTTCCTTTTATATATTCAATCGTAAATTTATATTCTGATAGTTCTAATCGAATTCTAGAAAGTTTAGACGAAGGGTCTTTCATGTTAAAAAGATAAACTAGTGGTCTATGATCAGATTTTACTGTGAAATTTGTACCATAAACATATGGACGAAAATGCTTTATAGCGAAATGTATTGCTAGGAGTTCTAATTCGATAATTGCTTTTTTCTGTTCTGCTTTATTAAAAGATTTTGACGCGAAACAAATTGGTAAATCGTTATCACCGTGCTTTTGGCTTAATATAGCGCCACACCCACTCTTAGAAGCATCTACTGTAATTATAAATTCTTTTGTGAAGTCAGGGTATTGTAGTAGTTGAGGAGACATTAATGCTAGTTTTAGTTTTTCGAAAGCGTTTTCGCACGCTTCGTCCCAAACAAATTCAACTTTTTTCCTATTTAAACGATTTAAAGGCGCTGCCAGTGACGCAAAATTCGGTATAAATCGCCTGTAATAATTTGCAAATGCGACAAATCGCCTAACCGCATCTTTGTCTTTTGGCTTAGTATACCTTTTAATAGCGTCTATTTTTGAATCGTCTGGCAGCAAACCTTTTGACGTACATTTATGGCCTAGAAAAGTTACTTCAGAACGAAGGAAATTGCATTTGATTGGGTTCAGCTTTAAATTAAACTTTCTACAGGTTTCGAAAACTGTTTCCAAATTTTTAAGGTGGTGTGTCTCACTACAACCAATGACGATAACGTCGTCAATATACATAAAAGCCTGATTTGGCGAAATGCCTGAAAATGCTATTGACATCATACGAGAAAATGAGTTTGGTGCAATGTTTAACCCGAAAGGTAAAACTTTCCAACGAAAAGCTCCTCGATCTGTACTGAAAGAAGTTACGTCTCTAGATTTAGGGTGAAGGGGTATTTGGTGAAAACCAGAAAAAAGATCTAAAGTTGAAAAGTATTTGGCTCTGCCAAGATTATCGAGTATGTCATCAACGCGTGCTAATGGAAATTTGTCGGCTATGAGCTTTTTATTTACTGCTCTGAAATCTACGCACATACGATACGACTTTTTGCCTGTTGGATCTTTTTTCGGTACCAGAATTAAAGGACTGTTATAATTTGAAAAACTAGGTTCGATTAAATCATTCTGTAATAGGTTTTCGACTTGTTTATTGATTTCTTCGCGTTGTGTGTATGGCAAACGGTAATTTTTAATATAGACGGGAGTTTTGTCAGTTAGTCTAAGTTTTTGTTCGTAGAAATTATTAAGCGTCATTAAGTCGGTTTTTAATGCAAAAATATCAGAATATTTCAAACATAAATCAAGTAATTTCTTTTTAGCGTAAGAAGGCATTTGTTTTGCCAAAATTGATTTAAGCTCTTCTATACGGTTTGAATGGATAGGTGTATCATTTATTCGATAGACATTGAAGTTTTTAATGTCTTCAGTTTGAATATTGAAATCTTTTACGTACTTGACCTCGTCGGTTGTGTTGATAACTTTTATTATTGGATTTTTTGTATCAACGATACATTTTGCTGTGAAAACACCGTTACAAAGTTCCTGAGAATCAACAAAAACTGGACTTGTCGAATTTTTCAAACTAAAAACACGAAAAACTTCGCATCTTGGTGGAATTACAAGAGTATTTGTTGAAGTGCTATGCAAAATTGAAACATTTACCTTTTCTGTCCCTTGTCCGAATGTAATTGTGTCATTAGCATAATTGATTATGCATTTGTTCGTTTTTAGAAAATCTTTCCCTATTATACCGTCCGAAGGAATATTAAAGTTGTCATTGACAACATGAAGAGTCAGAGGAAAAAATTTATTTGATGCGATTATACTTGTATTAACTGTTCCTATTGTCGTTACCGTGTCTGTTGTTACGCCTGTTATATTTATTACGTTACTATCGTCTACTTCTACATCGTTTGCCAAACTGGAAATTTTTATTAATGAAATGTCTGCCTGTGAATCTACTAGAAAAGAACATATTTTATGTGAATCGCTACAAGCGACTTCGACGAAATCGGAAAAATTTAAATTTAGACAATATATTGACTGAGAAATATTTAGTCGAATTGCTCCTGCTCCCTCAGTGTTCGCGCCTGAGGGGCTTCGGCATTTAAAGAACGAACATTGGCTGAATTTCTAGAATTTGAACCCTGATTACTAGAATTTCTGTTATTTCCGGACCGATTATTGTTGTTATTGTTGGAATTGATATTGCCTCTATTATAATTGCGATTATTACCTCTGTTATAATTGTGATTATTGCCTCTGTTATAATTGTTATTTCGGAAATTTGTATTAGTGTGTTGCCTATTTGCATTACCGTTAAATCGAAAATTACTATTGTTATTATATCTGAAATTACTGTTACCTCTAGAATTTCCACGGAAATTACTATATCTTATCGGATGTGACCGAAACGCTAACACTTGCCGTTCTTTAACTTCCTGTTCTCGCTCTATAATCATTTTCGCTACTACGTCCTTTGAATCTTTGAAGGTTGTTGACGCAAGGATCGATTTCACCATATCTGACCTACTATTTAATCTACAAACGCTAATGGTTTGTTCAACCGCCATCTCATGGGCTTTTGCCTTGGTTATACCTTCAATGATTAGACATCGCTCTAACGAGTCAGAAAGCTCTTCTACCTGCTTTGAAAATTCTGAAAAATTGTTATTGGTTACTCTTAAGGCTGCAATTTTTCCCGCGACAACTTTCGAGTTGTCTGGCCTAATTTCACTACATAGCGCTTCTTTAATTTGGCTGACTGATTCTATATGCGTTGGTAGTGCTTCGCGAGCTTTGCCTTCGAGCTTGGATTTTAAAAATGCAATAAAAGTAGGAGTTAAATTTTCGTTAGAGAATACTTCCATTAATTCAACTTTATTTATAAATGAGCCAAGTGCTAACGGGTCTCCACTGTAGTTGTCTCGCATAATCGAGGCGCAAGTACTAATGAACGATTTTTTCTCCTCGATTGTGGCCATGGTTGTAACGTTAAGAATCGGAGTTATAATAGAAAAACTTGAATTTGGAGTAACAGGTTGATTAGCAAAACCTAAAAAGTCTGCACTCAGAGATAATTTATAATTATTTTCACTTGTTAAGGTATCAGTTGACGATGCACTTGAAGATGAATCAGAATCTGAATTATTGGAATCTATATCTTGCTCTGAGTTTTCGGAATCTAAATTTTGCTCTGAATTTTTGGGACTTGAACTCGGATGGGAATCTTTAGAAACAACCTTCCCGCTTCTTAGGTCCATACGCGTTGAAACGAATAGACAAAATATTAAAATTTTTGTTGCAAGATATGTGGAATTTGTTTATGAAGATTGAATAGAAATTGAATTTAAAGAAATTAAATTGGAACGGGTTGAGTTGAGCTCAAAAGAAAATTATGAAAGTATTCTTAAAGGGAATTTATGAAAATATTTTAAAAGAAATTTGTGAAGGTATGTAGTTTTGAAAGCTTTTAGATTTTAGTTATAATTATACAATTGGTTAGCGAATACTTATAGCAAAAAAACTTTAGTTAGTGAATTTTATTGAAATACTAACGTTAGTGATTAGTTAATGAAAAGAAAGATTAAAGAAATACTTTACGCCTTTGTTGTCCGCAAATCCAAATCCAATGATTGAAATTAGCTAAAAATTTTTCATGTAAAACGGGAATGGGAATTGGGATTCACATGCAATTTGAAAGATGTTGATTGTTTACGAATATATTTATTGAAATGTATGAATTTTTAATTGTACAGAATGTGAAAAAAAATTTTGAATCAGAAATGTATGGCAAAGTTATAATATTATTTGAATTTAAATGCAAAGATTATAGAATGGCAAATATTTTTGTACAGGCTTAAACGGACGCACCGCTTTTATCAAAATTGTCTTGTTTTTATTTTTATAGATACGGGCGCACCGCATCTTTCCAAAATTGTATTAAAAATGTCCTCGGACGCACCGGGGTTTGAAAAAAAATTTATGTCATATTTTTACGCGGACGCACCGCTTACGAAAAGAAAATTTTTTGTATTTTTGTGTTGATGAAGCCCACTGTAGGGCAGAGTGGGACTAAAACCAATAATTTTTAGGGTTAATTTTTAATTATTGCAAATTTTGAAAAGACCAAAATAAAGCTATAAAATTTTCCGTTTTTGTCCGACCCTGTCCCACAGTTGACTTTGAATGTAATGAAACAAATTTTGTGATTAGTATGGTAGAAAAAAAAATTTTTAGTGAAAATTGGAAAAATTTATATAATTTCAAAATGCTTTTTTTTCTGTTTTTTTTTTTTTTTTTTTTTTTTTTTTTTTGTTTTATATATATATATGATTTAGTAATATAGTTATAAATTGATAAAAATTTAAAAGTATCAAATGTACGTATGTAATGAAGAAAAAATGTTTGGCATACCACTGCTGCTGTACCTCCTACCGCTTGCTGTTTTGCTGGTGCTGGTCTGCCGCTGCGCGTATTGTTCTGCTGCCGCTGGATGGCGTCTTTTGTTGCTGTGGATGCCGCTATTTCCTGATGTTACAGTGGTGTGCCGTTATTAATGTAGTGTGGCTAGTGCCGTTATTAAACTGGCGTGGCTAGTGTCGTTTTTCCACTTGTTCTTTTTTTTGGGTACAGTTCGGTTTTGATATCATAGTTCAAAATTTCATTTTCAGTTTCTTTCTAATTTCTTTATTACTTCTGCTGCGGTTTAGTTTTTGTTTTATTATAATGCCGAAATTTTCTTATTATTTCCGTTTTTATTAAGTTTTTGTGTTATATGTATTTATATTTTCTTTAAATGTCTTTCACATAAATTTTCCACTAGCCACTGCCATAAGCCACCGCCACTGCCATGTACCATTTTTGGTAATTTCAAAAAGGATTTTTTTTTTTTTAAATGTGTTAATATTTTTTTTTTGTTGATTTTCTGATTCTAAAAATTTTTTTGTAGATTTTTCTTAGTTTTACAGATTTATGTAATGGTTTTAAATTTTGAATTTTTTTTGTATCTTCTTTAAAAAAATTTTGTAAATGTTTTTTTTTTTTTTAAATTTCTGTATTTTTTCCGTAGATTTTTAATGTTTTTAAATTTTTTGTCGATTTTAAATATAATTTTTTTTTCTATAGTGTTTTTGTAAGTTTTGTATTTTTTTGTATCTTTTTCCAAATTTTTTAAAATCTTTTTTGTAATGGTTTTTATTATTTTGTTTGTAAGAATTTTTAAATGTTTTGTATTTTTTTTTGTAAATTGTTTTTATTTTTATAACTTTTTTTTTTTGTAGATTTTTGTATATTTTGTACTTTTTTTGTAGATTTTTCAAATTTTTATATTTTTTTGTAATAGTTTTTAATGTTTTATGCTTTTTTTGTAAATTTTTTTTTGGTTTTAAACTTTTTTTTTGTGAATTTTTGATTTTGTAACTTTGGATGTATTGGTTTTTTTTTTGTTAATTATAAAAAAAATTTTTTTTTCTTATTTCAAATTTTTAATTTTAAGTGGGTTTTTCCCACACCTGTTGGGAGGCTTGCCTCCTTCCGGCCACTCGTCGCCTTTACAGGGCTTCGTCCTGTCACGGTCGCCATATAAAAGACCCATATTTGGGATCCTGCGGGAACGTTCCGCACACACACACTGCCACTAGTTTTCTTTTATTTAAAAGTTTCCTTTCTTTCCGTTTAGTTTTAATAATGAGAGGTTTATTTAATTTTTACAATATAGTTTTTATTCAACTTATAATTCTTTACACTTTGTTCTTTCTTCCCGTTAGGTCACTTAGATTTTTTTGTTTTATTTGTAAGACTAACTCGTGCAGTCAATTTGCCGGTTCACTTGAAACTGAAAACTGCCGCTAACGCCAACCTGTAGCTCGGCAGTTTTTTCTCTTCGTTGCTTAGCAACGAAATTAATGATGGCATCCAAAATAAAATCATGGCGTCGAACAACGGCAGTTTCAACCAATCAGAAACTCTCCAAATTGCTCGACTCTAACAATTTTAGTGATGCCAAGTGCATCTGATGTATGTTGCATCTTGCACATTTCTAAAGAGGGTTGCCATCTACAATTTATTTTAATGCATTTATTTTGGCACTACAGTGTAGCTGCTTGAATATCACAAAATTTACATTTAGCACCACGTTCGTTATATTTAAATTGTAAATGTTCTGGTTTCTCTACACGATGCATAAAGTTTAGATGCTTTTTCCAACAATGTGCTGAATTTAATTGAAATACATACATTGGGCATTGTCTCATGATAAATTTTCCATAAATATACTGAGCCTCTTTATGTAGGCTCTTTTCTTAACATCTAATTCTGGTCGTACCGGATATGACAGTTTTGCTTCAGGTTATAATCCACACTCATACTATTTTCAGATTCTGTTTCATAATTTTCATCATTTTCAACATTGGATTTTGCATCAACATCATTATCATCATCGTCATTTTTTGATAACTCTGTTTTAAGCTTCATATTTATCAAAGGTTCATCTTCCTTAGTATTAGAATTAGAAACATTGTCATCTTCGGTTAAGTTTTTATCAAGTTTAGCTTTTTTCCTAGGTTTAAATTCTTTACTATCCGTACTAGAATTAATACCATCATCTACATTTTTCGTGGTCTGTTTGAGTTTTTAAATTTGCCAATAGTTCGCCTTTATCAGTATTAGAATCAGAATGGCATTGGCCATCTTCACCGTGTTGCAAAGTAGGCGACATATCTTGGTGTTGATGTTTGCGCATATTGCGGATATGTTGGTTGTTCACTAGTCATTAATTGTTTAGAAGTTTCAACTTGTTGCGATTGTTGTTGTTGTTGCTGGCTGATGATGTGGTGTTAACGCTTGTTGTACAATTTATTCGGGTGATTGCACGTATTGTTGGTGTTGTTATGGTACTGGAAAACCTTCCGATATTGAAAGTCCTTGATTAGTGTAATCCCCACGTAGTGAACTACTCCTGTGAACGCGTCCGCGGTAACTATTACATCTGAAGGCGCTTAAGTTACAGGCATAGCTGACATCGCTTATATAACAGGTTGACTCTAAAGTAAAAACCAAAACAAAATATTAGAATCAGTGTTTATGAATAACATATTTAAAATAAGCTCTTACAACAACGTGATCGGTGGCTACATCCCCGTGAAAGTAGTGTGGTGTTCCTCCTTGTATAAACGTAGGTACTGGATGTGCTCAACCGTGCAGTTTTCTTCTATTTTGAGCAAATGTATGTTCTTACAGCCACAGCTGGAATATTTGGGATATTTCTATCCTCACATCGTCAAAATCAAATTACCTAGAATGAAAAAGAAACTCATATCAGTAAGAATAGATTAAACGTTTTTAATATAAGCCGAAAAGTGTTCCATAAATAGGGCTCCACACATAGCTCTTTTCCAAAGGCACAAGAGAATTTTCAGATAACTAGAATCAGGACCTGGTAAAGTAACTTCAAATGAACCTCCACCATGCCTATTCATCTTCCGTTGGCAGGGGTACCCAAAGATACTTTGCTGTTGCATTCATAGAGAACATAAAATTGTTGTTGTTGTTGTAGCAGTGCTTCGCCCCACCTAACAGACGCGACCGATCACAAACTGTCATCAATATCCTCTAACGGGAGTCCAAGGAAACTTGCTGTTTCAACAGGGGTGGACCATAGGGAAAGGGGTGTTAGAGGCGTTGGTTCCACATTACAATTAAAGAGATGGTTGGTGTCATGTGGGGACACATTGCAAGCGGGGCATACATTTTGTATGTCGGGGTTGATTCTGGATAGGTAAGAGTTTAACCTGTTACAGTATCCAGAACGAAGTTGAGCCAGAGTGACACGCGTTTCCCTGGGGAGTATGCGTTCCTCTTCCGCAAGTTTTGGGTACTTTACTTTGAGTACTGGGTTCACCGGGCAATTCCCGGCATAAAGGTCCGACGCCTGTTTGTGGAGTTCACCAAGGACCTGCTTGTGTTTTTTCGCTTCATACGGCTGTGTTCTCAGATGCCGTATTTCCTCAAAATGCTTACGGAGATGACTCCTTAAGCCCCTAGGCGGTGCTGGCTCGTCAATCAGATGTCTGTTGGGATGCCCAGGTTTCTGGGTATTCAACAGGAACTGTTTGGTCAGCATCTCGTTTCTTTCCCTGATGGGGAGTATTCTCGCCTCGTTATGTAGATGGTGTTCTGGGGACATAAGAAGACAGCCCGTGGCAATTCTGAGAGCAGTATTTTGGCAGGCCTGTAGCTTCTTCCAGTGGGTAATTTTTAGGCTTGGCGACCATATGGGTGACGCGTAGCACGTAATCGGCTGGCTAATTGCTTTGTATGTAGTCATGAGCGTTTCTTTATCTTTTCCCCAGGTACTGCCAGCAAGGGATTTGAGGATTTTGTTACGGCTCTGAATTCTCGGAACAATTGTGGCTGCGTGCTCACCAAAATGTAGATCCTGATCAAACGTCACACCCAAGATTTTGGGGTGTAGGAAAGTCGGCAGCGTAGAGCCATCGACGTGGATGTTCAAAATGGTCGACATTTGGGACGTCCATGTTGTAAATAAGGTCGCGGAAGATTTAGTCGGTGATAATGCCAGGTTTCGCGAGGCGAAAAAACTGGAGAGATCAGGGAGGTAGCCGTTTATTTTATTGCATAGCTCATCGATCTGTGGGCCTGGGCCTGTGGCCATTACTGTGCAGTCATCGGCGTAGGAAACGATTGTGACTCCTTCCGGTGGTGAAGGTAGCTTAGATATGTAGAAATTAAACAAAAGTGGGGATAGGACACCACCCTGTGGCACCCCTTGTTTAATTCTCCTTGGCTTTGATGTTTCGTTTCTAAATAGCACCGATGCCTGCCGACCACCCAGATAATTTGCGGTCCACCTTTTAAGACATGGGGGAAGGGTAGACCCTTCCAGGTCTTGCAGTAACGAGCCATGGTTGACCGTATCAAAAGCTTTTGATAGGTCTAGCGCTACGAGTACTGTTCTATGGTGGGGGTTTTGATTTAAACCGCAATTTATCTGGGTGCTAATGGCATTTAGCGCGGAGGTAGTGCTATGGAGTTTTCTGAAGCCATGCTGATGGGAGGCTAGTTGCACATTTGCTTGGAAATTTTAACATAAAATTGTAACAAGGGACAATTGATTGATGTTACGAAGTAAATTAATTAGACGTGCTACAATGACAAATAAATACAGATGACTGTTTAATCTATTATGCGAAGTTCTTGAATGGATGTTCAAATTGAAAAGGACAAATTAATGCTAAAATTGTTTCCCCGACTAACCCGGGAACGAATTGATATGACTACGCCTATCCTTCTTTAGCAGCAGTGCCGTGCACCAGTTCTGTTTTGGACAGGAAAATAAACGTTTGGTTGTCTCCAAGTTGATCATATGATACAGAATATACTCGTTTGCTACATCTTATTTTCCCCTGAAAAGTGCATTTGTTGCACCCTGCTGTCTGGCCGCTCACCCAACAACACCAGGCACGACGGAACTTGTCTTTTTTTATTGGACGTTGTAGTAGCGCACTACCCTCAAGTGGTCAAATGAAACCAGGCTAATCACGTGTCCGCACCCCGTGGGACCGCCGTTAGGCATAACGTCACGGGGGGGAAAGGCGATTTAGTCGCCACTACTTCGTATGCGCATTTCTCTGCGCTCCCTTTCGGCATTCATCATCAATTTCGTCATTACTACAAAGGCCATCTTGCTCACAGCAATCCAACAATCTATTTGTCCGCAAATTGGTGGAACTAAATTCTTAATGGAAGGTTCCTCTCCAAAAACTCTGTTTACAGACAGTCTTTCGCCGTGAAAACGAGGGCAGTGAAATATTACATGTTCTGCGCTTTCCAATTCGGACGGACAGCTTGGACAGAAAGGATCCTCCTCTATCCCACGTTTATGTAGATATTACTTGAAGCCACCGTGCCCGCTCAATATCTGTGTGAGATGGTAATTTAGTTTGCCGTGTTTTCGCTCGTACCATTCCGCTATATTCCGGACTAGCATGAAGGTCCAGCGCTCTTTTCTCGAATCTTCCCACCGTTCTTGCCACCTAACTATTGTTCGTGACCTTGCGCTTTTCTTAGCATCTTCAGATGGTCGGCTGAATCCAATGGCATACAGATCGGCCATTTCACCTGAGAGTAGATCTACTGGGATTTTCCTGGATAAAACATCGATCGCGTCGTCGGAACAGGACATGCTATTCGTATAGCAGTAATGCGGTAGGCTGCTAGTATATCTTTTTGGTGGACCATTTTAGATCTGTTCCATACTGGTGCTGCATATAATATTATAGAGCTGGTTACGTTGGATAATAGCTGACGGGTAGCTTCGCTTGGGCCGCCAATGTTGGGCATTATTCGCGTTAGGGTTCCACTAACTCTAGAAACTTTGTCCCACACCGCCCTGAAGTGCTCCCTAAAAGTTAGTTTTGAGTCAATGATTACTCCTAGATATTTCAAGGAGGGCTTTGAATTTATTTGATAATCTCCTATGGTTAGGACCAACTCATCCACAGTCCGCTTTGAGCTCATCAGAACCACTTCTGTCTTATTGCTAACCATCTCCAGCCCCGTGTTCGTCAACCATTCCTTTATTCTTCCCACGTCGTCATTACATAATGCTTGGAGCAGATCAAGTTTCTTGGCCACTGCTCCTACGACAATATCATCTGCATAGCCGACAATTTTCGTGCCTCCGGGAAGGTCGATTTGTAGCACCCCGCCATACATCGCATTCCAAAGAGTTGGACCTAAAACAGATCCCTGAGGACACCGCCCGTGCTGTTGTGCTTTCTTAGTCCCTCATCTGTATCAAAAGGGAGTACTTTGTCGCTTAGATAGCTACAAATTATTCGGAGCAGGTACGGAACTTGTCTTGCGACACCCAAAGTGCACTCACGCTTCTCATGGCTCCAGCGGGTTAGCGGCTTCCTAGAACTTAAGCCACTTGCTGCTTCTAGATCTGACAGCTGTCAGCTGGAGTCTTAGCCCGGCAAGCGCAGAGCACGAGCACAGAACGTAATCGATCATTTCCTCCTCCAACCCACACTTCCTACATCTGCTATCACTGACCAAGCCTAATTTAAAGGCATGTGACGCCAGAAAGCAGTGTCCAGTAAGAATACCCTTCATGAGTCTAGTCTACAGTTTAATGATAATGAAAATATAAGAATCAGTGTTTATGAATAACATATTTTAATTAATCTCTTACAACAACCTGATCGGTGGCTACATCGCCATGTAGGTAGTGTGGTGTTCCACCTTGTATAAACGTAGGTACTGTATGTGCTCAACCGTGCAAATTGACATTAGCAGTAATATTATTTACATAAACATAGCTTGGTATTTGTGCAGGCCTCAATATAGCATACATTGGTTCAGTTCGGTGTGCACCAGCCACTGGTACAAACACTTTTGAGAGCATAGCTTTCATATAGGATGGATGTCCAGCAGTGCTCCGGTTGTGCCAATATGTAATGGGCTGCTCCGTCTCTTGGTACGGCTGTATAGGTATAGGCGGGTGCAATGTATTACTAGTCTGCTCAAGATCGTATGGTACATAGATGGCTCGAAGACGCCAGAGGGGATTGGAGCCAGAGTTTTCGGACCCAGAACCAAAATATCAGTAACTCTAAAAGCACATCCGAGCATTTTCGAGCGGAAGTATTCGCCATAAGTTAGTGCGCTAAGCTGAACCTTCAGCGCTGATACCCCAATGAAACAATTGCCATACTCAGTCAGGCAGTCAGGTTCCACTAAAGGCATTTGCGGCGTTCGAAATAAAGTCAGCACTGGTCCTTCAGTGCGTAGAAAAGCTGAATCAATTAGGAGCACACAACGTAACAGGTTAAACTCTTACCTATCCAGAATCAACCCCGACATACAAAACATTGTCCTGCTTGTAATGTGTCCCCACATGTCACCAACCATCTCTTTAACTGTATTGTGGAACCAACGCCTCTAACACTCCTCTCATTATGGTCCACCTCTGTTGAAACAGAAAGTTTCTTTGGACTCCCGTTAGAGGACATTGATGACAATTTGTGATCGGTCGCACCTATTGGATGGGGCGAAGCACTGCTTCTACAACAACAGCAGGCGGACAACACGGAAAGAGAGGCAGCAACTGCATGACCCATCGATCCCCAGCCGTTCCTGCCAGTTGGCCCACAGGGGCATTTATTAGCAGAAGGGAGGGAAAATAGAGAACACTGGCGCAATATGCCAGGCTTGAGTCAATCTAAGTTACTGTTAGGGGGTTACAGCACAACTCGAATTAGGGCATTAATAGGCCTCTCAAACAGATAACCTAAGAACCCTAACGGCTATTCTTACAAGACACTGTAGACTGAACAGTCATATGCAAAAGCTGGGTATAATATCGAACAACACATACCGATTTTGTGATGGATCAGCAGACGGTGGACCATATCCTTCTATATTGCGGCGCAATTTCAAGACGTAGGGCTAAGTTTATGGGCTCACCATGGCCAGAGCATTCCCACATTTAATCACTCAAGCAAAGAACACTGCTGGGGTTCATCAAGGAAGTCGGCTAGGATGAGGTGCTGTGAAGGAGATGTGCAAGTCACTGTGCAATCCTCAATAAATTATCTATCTATCTACGTTCCGGTAACAAGCACCATTGTGGTACTAGCCCCACCATCTCGGGAACTATTGATATGACTACATTAAACCTTCTAGGGATTGAATATTAATAATGCCGGCAATGCGAAAGTCTGCTAAAATGTACCATTCTCCATGGAATGCTCGATATATAACTATCCACGTTTTGAAACAGTGATGAAAAGAGCAAAATTTACAAAAATTTTAACTGGCTGTGGGTAGTAAGGTGTTGATGTCCTCTCTTAACGCAATGTCATGACAACTGCGATGCAGGGAAAATGACAAAAATCTTGCAAATCTAGTGATAATAATTAATTAATGCCTCCCCTTCTATGCAGTTCTATGCATACATACATATGTATTTTTCTCTCCAACCGCTAATTAAAAAAATTAATTGGATTTCTCATGAACTTCGAACTCTGTCGTATTTGCATTCTTCAACATGCTTCAACAAAAGCATGACAAATTATTTAATATGGTACCCAATTTACTTACCCTTTCTGGTGCGATAATTCCTGGACAATCGGGCCTGACTAGACGCGATTTTTTTTGCCTTAAGAGAGCGTGCTTAACGCGAACCATATCATGTTATGGCACACCTTTGGTGATGCAAAAAATCAAAGCCATTTCTGCTTCTAATGCTTCTGGGATAGCAGCAGCAGCTCCCGTGGCGCCACATAAATAACAGTTACATTCCGATCAGTTGCCTTTTTTGCTCCGGCTACCTATTCAATTTTAATTCACATTACATTATCTACTAATGCAATTTTTAATCACTACAAATCAATATAAATTACCGAAGCAAATACTGGCAAACCAAGATGCGTAGTTCCACCCTTTTTTAGGGAAATACATCCAACCAGTTTGGTACCGTATTCCAAAGCATGTTGCTTGTATCCTTGGCAAATGACACGTGAATCTGCATTTAGTTTTAGATTTCGGTAGTAGTGCAGTTTACGGTACCCACCCTAAAGTTGGGCCTCTCTGTCCGGAGATATTTGCAGTTGAAGTTGGCGATTTTAATGTGGATGTTGTTGTGTTTATACCCACAAAAAAAATTGTGCATCACCGTGGCGGTAGCCACGTCTATACCACACACCCGGACTTGGCATGGCGTAGCCCAGGGTTATTTCTTATAAGCGCGGCCGAAGGCCTCCAACGCAGAAAGGTGTTCTGCGCAAAAATACTATGGATCCCACCTCTGGTTTCGGAGGGACCCGGGGTCTTTTTCCTTTTTCGGATTCTTGATATAGACGTGAATACGCGTCTTCTGATACCTCACTTGAAAATTTTGGCCCAAATTTCGGTGGGTACCGTAAACTGCACTATTACCTAGATTTCCTCTGATTTTGGCATATTCTGAGCTGAATCGCAACCCGGCGGAGATGCTATATATTAGAATATAACGTTTTTTTTATTATTTAAAAATGCACATATGTACGTATGAATTAAAATCAGAAGGTAAATAATGTTGCTTTGGTTGTAGCGATAAGGACACTCCCCGGGAGCGATTTAGTATGACCACCTGAAACCTTGTAGGCCATCCCGTCGATTCTATACAACTTAATATGGTAACGATTTAAAAGACGGTGCACCACCTAATTTTTATCAAAAATTATCAAACGTGGAATCAAAAGGCGCGCCTCGATCTCCGTTTTTATTATTATTTGATATTTTTAAATTAGGTGGTGTACCGTCTTGTAAAACGTTACCCTTAATATTATTTTGGGCGAATGCCGCCAACGCAAAAAGATGGTCTCTGCAGCAAAATTTTTAATTTCCGTCACGTCACAACTAAAATTAACTTAATGTTATTTTGGGCGAAGGCCGCCAACGCAAAAAGGCGTTCTCTGGAACAAAATTTTTAATTTCCGTCACAACTAAAAGCACAAGATATTTTTCGTTGTAAACAAATATATTTTTTTTGCGGTTCAATGTTTTCCGGAATAATTAATGAACTGTCATTTCGATGACAGCATGAAACGTCGATGTGTTAGTGGAGACCCTACCCTGCAAAAACGCTCCACGTCATTTTACTAGTCATTTTACGGTCATTGTGACTTTCAGCAGCGGTTATATTCATTGTCATTTTTGCATGGGCGGATTAGGGTTTGTGACCAAATTTTCCGTTTCGTTCCTATTAATGTGATCGTGCATTCCGCTCCCACCTATAGGATGTGAGCATAGTACTGTGCTGCTCACACACGTCACAATGCTCGTCAAATGGCGGTCATTTTTCCGTCATTTCACTCTACATTTTCGAGTCATTTGACAGTCAATTTTACTGCGGTTTTACCATTTATATAACCGCCATATAATGTGAATTTTACCTGCAGATTTACTTTACCTGGAGCAGCCAGATGAATAAAATAAACCAAAAAAAATTAATTTTCAATATTTATTATTTTCAATATTATTATATATATACATGAAATTGGAACTTATATTAATCCAGTTCATATAAAACAGAAGAACTTTAATAATAAGTAAACTCGCTTAATTGGTTTTTGTTTTCCAATTGAAATCTCTTCTAAGCGAGCAAAAAAATAATATTAAGTTTTAGAAAAAACTCCAATTATTTGAATAATCTACAACTTAAAGCTTAGTAGAATTTCAGATCAAGAATATTCAAAGGTGTTGTGGATCCGATTGCTGTCGTAATTGAAGAACTTAAAAATGTACGACTATTGAGTCAGACTTATTATTGTTCTAAATCTAATCATTCAAGCAATAATTGTGCAACCCTTAGCAGGAGTATTGGTTGGTTTCAAATCTAATTCCGACAGCAATCGTATCACGACATCCCTTATTATATATGCACATGAAATTGTAACATAAATTAATACAGTTCATATAAAGAAAAGTAAGTATTTTAATAATAAACAAACTCGCTTAATTGGTTTTCGTTTTCCAATTGAAATCTTTTCCAAGCGAACAGAAAATAATTTTAAGCTTTAGAAAAAACTCCAATTATTTGAATCAATTTAAATCTACAACTTAAAGCTAATTAGAAATTCAGATTAGATTTACTCTTTTTTTTTTCAAATCAAGAATATTCAAAGGTGTCGTGGAATCCCATTGCTGTCGTAATTGATGAACTTAAAAATGTACGACTAGTAATTGAGTCAGACTTATTATTGTTCTAAATCGAATCATTCAAGCAATAATTCTGCAACCCATAGCAGGAGTATTGATTGGTTTCAAATCTAATTCCAACAGCAATCGTATCACGAAATCCCTTATTATATATGCACATGAAATTGTAACTTAAATTAATACAGTTCATATAAAGAAAAGTAAGTATTTTAATAATAAATAAACTCGCTTAATTGGTTTTCGTTTTCCAATTGAAATCTTTTCTAAGCGAGCAGAAAATAATTTTAAGCTTTAGAAAAAACTCCAATTATTTGAATAATCTACAACTTAAAGCTTAGTAGAAATTCAGATTAGGTTTACTCTTTTTTCAGATCAAGAATATTCAAAGGTGTCGTGGAATCCGATTGCTGTCGTAATTGATGAACTTAAAAATGTACGACTTGTAATTGCTATTGAAGAAACGCTCGACCAAGATAATATGTGAGATTTACACGCATAGATTTCTTCCACCTTTTCACAGTTATGGATGGAGAAAATGCGAAAGCCATATTTACCATCCAATACCGAAATAGAACTGTAGAGGAAGAAACATTTTATAAAATTTAATAAAATCAAAAAATGATAGTTGTGCTAAAATGGGGTAACGTATTGTATGTTAAAGTATAGCGAAGTCTCAGCGGCTTTGTCCTGGTGAAAACTGAGTTTGAATAGGTTTTATTCTTCACTCTTAGAAACATGTACGAAGGTACCTGGTAAGATATTAAAAATCCTCAACGCTTTTTTGCTATAACTTAAAAAAACTCATATTCAAACTTCTGCTTAACTTCTACATATCAATAGCTACCTTTACCACCAGGAGTCACTATTGCTTCTACGCCTATGCTATTGTTTCCTACATCGATGAGCTTTGTAATAAAATAAACAGCTATTTCCCCAATCTCTCCAGTTTTGTCGCCTCGCGAAACCTGATATTTTCACCAACCAAATCATCGGTGACCTTATTTAAAACATGACCGCGCCAAATGTCGACCATATGGCATTACCCTACCGACTGTCTTACACCCTAAAATTTTGGGTGTGACTTTCGATCAGGATCTGCATCTTGGAGAGCATGCACTAGCAATTGTAACGAAAATCGTCGTTGGTGTGAGGGCTTAGCCGATCTCCATAGCGCCCGACTATGAGGAGGAGCTGTTTAGGACTGGCATCTACGCCGTTTCACCTCATAGGAGGGCGGCGGGATGTCGGTGACCAAGAACTGCCAACCCCCTAATCCAGGGTGTTTTGCGGACCGTGCCTGTTGGACGATTTGTAGCCAGGGGATAATTCGGCTGTATTCGAACGGAGCCTTCCCGATACCGGACCACCTCGGGAAGTATTGATGGCCTTACCACAGTAAGGGGCGCTGCTGTGGCTGACGGTTCTTTCCCCGTATATAATACTGGACCGCTGAGCCCGCCTTGTCGGGCTGGTGGTCGTACGACCAAGGTGAACGACTCATTACCTAATTTTCATAAGGACGATGATAAGAAGAGGACTGAGCCGCAAGCCAAGGACGACAAATACGCATTAAGCGATGCGTCGGACTCGGGGAGCGAGAGTAGTGCTAATTCAATGAACTCCCTGTTGGGGAAGCACACAAATGAAAAAGGAGTAGAAGAGTGGAGAAGGGTACGGAGCAAAGAGCTCTCTCGAAGTACCGTTCAGTACTAAGAATTGTACAACGCTTGGGAGCAGTGGTGGACCCAACAGACGAGGAGATCGAGCGCTTGGCATGGGCTCATGAGGCGGTAGAAGTAGTTCGAAGGCAGTTCAAAAGGTTTTCTGCGAGAAACCCTCGGTTCTGCAATCGGTATGAGGAGGAAGAAGCGTCGAATGGCAGAATGAAAAGGCAACGTTCGGCGGAAGGCGACAAGCCTGCTTTCAAGAGGCAGAAAGGGCCCAGTCCCAGAGCCGCGACGCAGGGCAGTCCCATAGACAAGACAAGTAGGCCCAAAGCTGTAAGACAGATGGGCCCCAATAGCGAGGTAGCAACTACCTCGAAGGCTGCGAGTCAGAGGGAAGTTCCAACTATGGAAGTGGAGATAAGCCAAAGGGAGATAACGCTAAGAATCCGACTTTCTCGGAGGTGTTAGAGGGAGCTAAGACTCCGGCTTTTTCGGAGGTGCCAAAGGGAAATAACACTAAGACGCCGGCTTTTCCCGAGAAGATGAGTGATGTGGCAAAGCAGTCACTGACTGTGGCGCTGTTTGATCGTAGCAGTCCTTTCGAACAGATGACTAGTGAAAGGCGGAGATCTGTAGAAAAGGAGCTTATTAGCTTAATGCTTAAGATGATGCGGGAATAACCAAGTAAGCTCCTTCCAACCTTTGATTCGGGGGATGGTATAATGGTATGAAGATGATAGCGTGCGATAACATCGCGAGCTTGCGGTGGCTGGGGGAAGTGGTTTCAAACCTCTAAAGGCAGGGCATGAACGCGCGTTTTGAGATGGTGGATAAATCGCAAATCCGCAAGGTACCAAAAGTTAAGGTATGGATACCATGCGTGATGAAGTCGGAGGATACACTGCAATTTTTGCAGAATCAGAATCCGAACATACCGACACAGGATTGGAAGGTACTTACTGTATCTCGGCCTACGGAGGAAGGTCAGTTATACATCTTCCAAATAAACAAGCAGGTGGAGGATGTATTGTACGCGCAGCTTGGAAAAATGTCCTTAGGTACAGGCAAAATTTATATGCGACTCAGGAAAAGAAGTCGCGGGTATTAAAGTCCTAACACGCTGGACGTGGGCGAAGTCGAAAAGGACCTCATAAGCCAAAGGGAAAAAATACAGGTGGAGGTAGCCCACGTCACCCCGAATGTGTTAGAAGGGGACCAACAGCCAGATGGTGCTGTGAGTCTTACAGAGGAACACCCCGCATAACAGGTACAAGAGGCTGAAGGGGGCTTCGAACACTCTAAACCAAAAGGGCTAGGGGAGGACGACGACGTCACGATGAAGGTGCTGGAGGGGGACAAGCAGCCCATTGGTGCTGCGAGTCCTACAGATAAACCTCCAACACAGTAAAGTGGCGTCGAGCGAACTCCTCCTCCTAACGCGCTGATCCAGGTGCCGTGGCTTCCATCGGGAGGAAAGATTTCTGGACTTAGCGCGCGCGGATTTGGCGTTTACTATGCGCAAACGGAAGGACGGGTACGAGCTGTAGTAATGGTAAGGAAACAGCTGCATTCATATATGCTGCCTAATTACCCTACTGAGGATCTCGTAGTGGTGGTGAAATCGCCGGGCTCAGATGGTACATGTCCGGCCATGCTACAAGTTTCAAGTAGGGCGGTCGTGGGATGGCTTAAAATAATATTCGATGGGTGCATAAACTGAATCATGTACCGCACTCTTGGAGAACTGCTCGTGTAGCTTTCCTACCAAAGGCGGGGAAGATCGGTCACGTGTATCCCAAAGATTATAGACCCAATAGCTTAACATCATTTCTGTTCAAAACCTTTGAGAGGCTGATAGATGTGTACATAAAGTCCAACGTGGATGAAAAGCTGCTCTCCACAACACAACAGGCGTACACCAAAGGCAAGTCAGTAGACACCGCATTGCATAGGGTGGTAATAAGCATAGAAAAAGCCCTGGAATATAAGGAATATGCTCTAGAAGTCTTCTTAAGCATTGTCGGGGCTTTCTAAATGGGCGATTATTGATGGTCTTAATTACGTTAAAGTACATCCAGCCTTACCCAGATGGATCGACTGCATGTTAAACTGCAGTAAGATTACATCGCAATGGGGATTGTACGCGGCTACGAAATTAGTGGACAGGGGCACTCCGCAGGGAGGGGTGCTATCACCTCTGCTGTGGACGCTGGTCATTATCCAACTGCTTAGGAGATCCTACGAGGGACCAGAAAAACTTACGGTTTACGCAGATGACGTTGCATATGGTCTTGTTTACAAAGAGGTACAAGGTCCCTAATTGGACCAGGCCTAAGTTAGGAGGGGCGACTCTACGGGAGAAACCTTGCACAAAATATCTAGGAATGATCCTAGACAGTAAGCTGTCATGGCAGCTCAACGTGGAGGATAGGGTGAGGAAGGCTTCAACGGCACTTTATGCATGTAAAAGAATGCAAAAGAACCGCCATATACGATCAGAAGGAACTCGATGACGATGCCTCAAAACTAACAACCAAAAGCAATAATTATCATTTCACTGACACAAATTTTATAGTTTTTTTTCGGGATTTGGACACAATGTTGTTGTTGTTTTTGTAGAGATAAGATTGCTCCCCGAAGACTTTGGGGAGTGTTATCGATGTGATGGTCCTTTAGCCGGATACAGATCTGGTACGCTCCGGTAACACAGCACCATTAAAGTGCCAGCCCGTCCATCTCGGGAACGATTTATGTGGCCAGTGGAGTTCGGGGTAAAACTTGGTATCAAATGAAAGAGGGAGTTCTCCCGATCACAAATATATATATTTTAAAGTGCGCAAACTTATAATTTAAAAGTTATTTGTTGTTAAAATTTGCAAATTTAGCAAATTTCTATAGCACTTTAAATTACAATTTACACATCTTTCAAAACCTTAATCCACATACATTTCTATATAAATTGGCAACGATAAACTTAAATTGCATTTTTGTATATTTCACATTTCATTTTTGCATTGTTTTCACTTTTTATACCTTTCATGAAAATGAAATGGTATATTAATTTCGTCACGAAACCGAAAATTGTAAGTCCTTAAAGGAAAATAGATAGACCCACCATTAAGTATACCGAAATAATCAGGTTGAAGAGCTGAGTTGTTTTAGCCATGTCCGTCTGTCCGTCTGTCTGTTTGTATGCAAACTAGTCCCTCAATTTTTGAGATATCTTGATAAAATTTGGTGAGCAGGTGTATTTGGGTGTCCGATTAGACATTTGTCGGAACCGACCGGATCGGACCACTATAGCATATATCCTCCATACAACCGATTTTTCAGAAAAAGAGGATTTTTGTAATATCTTACCCAATTTAACAGATTGAAGCTTCAAACTTCACCATATACTTTCGTATATT
Organism: Eurosta solidaginis; assembly: GCF_040869045.1. NCBI lineage: Eukaryota > Metazoa > Arthropoda > Insecta > Diptera > Tephritidae > Eurosta > Eurosta solidaginis. The sequence goes on from NC_090322.1 coordinate 72,027,405, forward strand.
GAACATATTGTTGCCTGAAAAAATTTGTGAGATCGGTCGTATATATAGTATATATCCCCCACAACCGATTGTTCAGATAAGGAACTTTTCGTAATTACTGCCCTATTTTAAGAGCTAGAGGCTTCAAATTTCAGCGAATGCTTACGTATATAGCATATATTGTTGTCTGAAAAAATCATAAAGATCGGTGGTATATATAGTATATATATGGTGGTATATATAGTATATATATATAGTATATGTATATATATTTTCGCAAATTTTAGCCCCATTTTAACAGCTAGAAGCTTCAAATTTCACCGAATATTTACTTATATAGCATATATTGTTGTCTGAAAAAATCATAGAGATCGGTTGTATATATAGTATATATCTCATACAACCGATTGTTCAGATAAGAAACTTTTCGCAATTTCTACCCCATTTTAACAGCTATAAGCTTCAAATTTCACTGATTGCTTACGTATATAGCATATATTGTTGTCTGAAAAAATCATAGAGATCGGTTCTATATATAGTATATATCTCATACAACCGATTGTTCAGATAAGAAACTTTTCGCAATTTCTACCCCATTTTAACAGCTAGAAGCTTCAAATTTCACCAACTGCTTACGTGTATAGCATATATTGATGTCTGAAAAAATCATTGAGATCGGTGATATACATAGTATATATCTCATACAACCGATTGTTCAGATAAGAAACTTTGCGCAATTTCTGCCCCGTTTTAACAGTTAGAAGCTTCAAATTTCACAAAATGCTTTCGTATATAGCATATATTGTTGTCTGAAAAAATCATAGAGATCGGTGGTATATATATTATATACTTCATATAAACTGTCATATTGACCCCTTTTTTACGGCTAGAAGCTTCAAGATTCATCAAATTTCATCAAATAGTTACGTTTGCGTCATATATTTTTGAAATACGTGATTCGTAGCCATAGTTTTTACATGCAGACCACAAAAAACGTGAAGCTTTGCATCCTCACACAGATTACCTACCTATTTTTTATTTTTTATTTATTTAAAAAATCGTTTAGATATGTTCAAATTTCACCAAATGCTTACGTGTATAGCATATATTGTTGTCTGAGAAAATCATAGATACCGGTGGTATATATAGTATATATCCCATACAACCGATTGTTCAGATAAGAAACTTTGCGCAATTTCTTCCCCATTTTAACAGTTATAAGCTTCAAATTTCACCGATTGCTTACGTATATAGTATGTATTGTTGTGTCAAAAAATCATAGAGATCGGTGATATATATAATATATATATGATGGTATATATAGTATATATATATAGTATATATATATTTTTTTACGATTTCGGCCCCATTTTAACAGCTAGAAGCTTCAAATTTCACCAACTGTTTACGTGTATAGCATATATTGATGTCTGAAAAAATCATTGAGATCGGTGGTACACATAGTATATATCTCATACAACCGATTGTTCAGATAAGAAACTTTGCGCAATTTCTGCCCCGTTTTAACAGTTAGAAGCTTCAAATTTCACAAAATGCTTACGTATATAGCATATATTGTTGTCTGAAAAAATCATAGAGATCGGTCGTATATATATTATATACTTCATATAAACTGTCATTTTGACCCCTTTTTTACGGCTAGAATCTTCAAAATTCATCAAATTTCATCAAATAGTTACGTTTTCTTCATATATTTTTGAAATACGTGATTCGTAGTCATAGTTTTTACACGCAGACCACAAAAAACCTGAAACTTTGCATCCTCACACAAAGTACCTACCTGTTTTTATACCTTTCATGAAAATGAAATGGTATATTAATTTCGTCACGAAACCGAAAATTGTAAGTCCTTAAAGAAAAATAGATAGACCCACCATTAAGTATACCGAAATAATCAGGTTGAAGAGCTGAGTTGTTTTAGCCATGTCCGTCTGTCTGTTTGTATGCAAACTAGTCCCACAATTTTTGAGATATCTTGATAAAATTTGGCGAGCAGGTGTATTTGGGTGTCCGATTAGACATTTGTCGGAACCGACCGGATCGGACCACTATAGCATATATCCTCCATACAACCGATTTTTCAGAAAAAGAGGATTTTTGTAATATCTTACCCAATTTAACAGATTGAAGCTTCAAACTTCACCATATACTTTCGTATATTGAACATATTGTTGCCTGAAAAAATTTATGAGATCGGTCGTATATATAGTATATATCCCCACAACCGATTGTTCAGATAAGGAACTTTTCGTAATTACTGCCCTATTTTAAGAGCTAGAGGCTTCAAATTTCAGCGAATGCTTACGTATATAGCATATATTGTTGTCTGAAAAAATCATAAAGATCGGTGGTATATATAGTATATATATGGTGGTATATATAGTATATATATATAGTATATATATATATATTTTCGCAAATTTTAGCCCCATTTTAACAGCTAGAAGCTTCAAATTTCACCGAATATTTACTTATATAGCATATATTGTTGTCTGAAAAAATCATAGAGATCGGTTGTATATATAGTATATATCTCATACAACCGATTGTTCAGATAAGAAACTTTTCGCAATTTCTACCCCATTTTAACAGCTATAAGCTTCAAATTTCACCGATTGCTTACGTATATAGCATATATTGTTGTCTGAAAAAATCATAGAGATCGGTTGTATATATAGTATATATCTCATACAACCGATTGTTCAGATAAGAAACTTTTCGCAATTTCTACCCCATTTTAACAGCTAGAAGCTTCAAATTTCACCAACTGCTTACGTGTATAGCATATATTGATGTCTGAAAAAATCATTGAGATCGGTGATATACATAGTATATATCTCATACAACCGATTGTTCAGATAAGAAACTTTGCGCAATTTCTGCCCCGTTTTAACAGTTAGAAGCTTCAAATTTCACAAAATGCTTTCGTATATAGCATATATTGTTGTCTGAAAAAATCATAGGGATCGGTGGTATATATATTATATACTTCATATAAACTGTCATATTGACCCCTTTTTTACGGCTAGAAGCTTCAAGATTCATCAAATTTCATCAAATAGTTACGTTTACGTCATATATTTTTGAAATGCGTGATTCGTAGCCTTAGTTTTTACATGCAGACCACAAAAAACGTGAAGCTTTGCATCCTCACACAGATTACCTACCTATTTTTATACCTTTCATGAAAATGAAATGGTATATTAATTTCGTCACGAAACCGAAAATTGTAAGTCCTTAAAGGAAAATAGATAGACCCACCATTAAGTATACCGAAATAATCAGGTTGAAGAGCTGAGTTGATTTAGCCATGTCCGTCTGTCCGTCTGTCTGTTTGTATGCAAACTAGTCCCTCAATTTTTGAGATATCTTGATAAAATTTGGTGAGCGGGTGTATTTGGGTGTCCGATTAGACATTTGTCGGAACCGACCGGATCGGACCACTATAGCATATATCCTCCATACAACCGATTTTTCAGAAAAAGAGGATTTTTGTAATATCTTACCCAATTTAACAGAGTGAAGCTTCAAACTTCACCATATACTTTCGTATATTGCACATATTGTTGCCTGAAAAAATTGATGAGATCGGTCGTATATATAGTATATATCACCCACAACCGATTGTTCAGATAAGAAACTTTTCGTAATTACTGCCCCATTTTAAGAGCTAGAGGCTTCAAATTCCAACGAATGCTTAGGTATATAGCATATATTGTTGTCTGAAAAAATCATAAAGATCGGTGGTATATATAGTATATATATGGTGGTATATATAGTATATATATATAGTATATATATAGTATATATATATAGTATATATATATATATATATATTTTCGCAAATTTTGGCCCCATTTTAACAGCTAGAAGCTTCAAATTTCACCGAATACTTACGCATATAGCATATATTGTTGTCTGAAAAAATCATAGAGATCGGTTGTATATATAGTATATATCTCATACAACCGATTGTTCAGATAAGAAACTTTTCGCAATTTCTACCCCATTTTAACAGATATAAGCTTCAAATTTCACCAATTGCTTACGTATATAGCATATATTGTTGTCTGAAAAAATCATAGAGATCGGTTGTATATATAGTATATATATCATACAACCGATTGTTCAGATAAGAAACTTTTCGCAATTTCTACCCCATTTTAACAGCTATAAGCTTCAAATTTCATCGATTGCTTACGTATATAGCATATATTGTTGTCTGAAAAAATCATAGAGATCGGTTGTATATATAGTATATATCTCATACAACCGATTGTTCAGATAAGAAACTTTTCGCAATTTCTACCCCATTTTAACAGCTAGAAGCTTCAACTTTCACCAAATGCTTAAGTATATAGCATATATTGTTGTCTGAAAAAATCATAGAGATCGGTTGTATATATAGTATATATCTCATACAACCGATTGTTCAGATAAGAAACTTTGCGCAATTTCTGCCCCGTTTTAACAGCTAGAAGCTTCAAATTTCACAAAATGCTTACGTATATAGCATATATTGTTGTCTGAAAAAATCATAGAGATCGGTGGTATATATATTATATACTTCATATAAACTCTCATTTTTGCCCCTTTTTTACGGCTAGAAGCTTCAAAATTCATCAAATTTCATCAAATAGTTACGTTTACGTCATATATTTTTGAAATACGTGATTCGTAGTCATAGTTTTTACATGCAGACCACAAAAAACGTGAAGCTTTGCATCCTCACACAGATTACCTACCTATTTTTATACCTTTCATGAAAATGAAATGGTATATTAATTTCGTCACGAAACCGAAAATTTTAAGTCCTTAAAGGAAAATAGATAGACCCACCATTAAGTATACCGAAATAATCAGGTTGAAGAGCTGAGTTGATTTAGCCATGTCCGTCTGTCCGTCTGTCCGTCTGTCTGTTTGTATGCAAACTAGTCCCTCAATTTTTGAGATATCTTGATAAAATTTGGTGAGCGGGTGTATTTGGGTGTCCGATTGGACATTTGTCGGAACCGACCGGATCGGACCACTATAGCATATATCCTCCATACAACCGATTTTCAGAAAAAGAGGATTTTTGTAATATCTTACCCAATTTAACAGACTGAAGCTTCAAACTTCACCATATTCTTTCGTATATTGCACATATTGTTGCCTGAAGAAATTGATGAGATCGGTCGTATATATAGTATATATCACCGACAACCGATTGTTCAGATAAGGAACTTTTCGTAATTACTGCCCCATTTTAAGAGCTAGAGGCTTCAAATTTCAACGAATGCTTAGGTATATAGCATATATTGTTGTCTGAAAAAATCATAAAGATCGGTGGTATATATAGTATATATATGGTGGTATATATAGTATATATATATAGTATATATATATATATATATATTTTCGCAAATTTTGGCCCCATTTTAACAGCTAGAAGCTTCAAATTTCACCGAATACTTACGCATATAGCATATATTGTTGTCTGAAAAAATCATAGAGATCGGTTATATATATAGTATATATCTCATACAACCGATTCTTCAGATAAGAAACTTTTCGCAATTTCTACCCCATTTTAACAGATATAAGCTTCAAATTTCACCGATTGCTTACGTATATAGCATATATTGTTGTCTGAAAAAATTATAGAGATCGGTTGTATATATAGTATATATATCATACAACCGATTGTTCAGATAAGAAACTTTTCGCAATTTCTACCCCATTTTAACAGCTATAAGCTTCAAATTTCACCGATTGCTTACGTATATAGCATATATTGTTGTCTGAAAAAATCATAGAGATCGGTTGTATATATAGTATATATCTCATACAACCGATTGTTCAGATAAGAAACTTTTCGCAATTTCTACCCCATTTTAACAGCTAGAAGCTTCAACTTTCACCAAATGCTTAAGTATATAGCATATATTGTTGTCTGAAAAAATCATAGAGATCGGTTGTATATATAGTATATATCTCATACAACCGATTGTTCAGATAAGAAACTTTGCGCAATTTCTGCCCCGTTTTAACAGCTAGAATCTTCAAATTTCACAAAATGCTTACGTATATAGCATATATTGTTGTCTGAAAAAATCATAGAGATCGGTGGTATATATATTATATACTTGATATAAACTCTCATTTTTGTCCCTTTTTTACGGCTAGAAGCTTCAAAATTCATCAAATTTCATCAAATAGTTACGTTTACGTCATATATTTTTGAAATACGTGATTCGTAGTCATAGTTTTTACATGCAGAACACAAAAAACGTGAAGCTTTGCATCCTCACACGGATTACCTACCTATTTTTATACCTTTCATGAAAATGAAATGGTATATTAATTTCGTCACGAAACCGAAAATTGTAAGTCCTTAAAGGAAAATAGATAGACCCACCATTAAGTATACCGAAATAATCAGGTTGAAGAGCTGAGTTGTTTTAGCCATGTCCGTCTGTCCGTCTGTCCGTCTGTCTGTTTGTATGCAAACTAGTCCCTCAATTTTTGAGATATCTTGATAAAATTTGGTGAGCAGGTGTATTTGGGTGTCCGATTAGACATTTGTCGGAACCGACCGGATCGGACCACTATAGCATATATCCTCCATACAACCGATTTTTCAGAAAAAGAGGATTTTCGTAATATCTTACCCAATTTAACAGATTGAAGCTTCAAACTTCACCATATACTTTCGTATATTGAACATATTGTTGCCTGAAAAAATTTGTGAGATCGGTCGTATATATAGTATATATCCCCCACAACCGATTGTTCAGATAAGGAACTTTTCGTAATTACTGACCTATTTTAAGAGCTAGAGGCTTCAAATTTCAGCGAATGCTTACGTATATAGCATATATTGTTGTCTGAAAAAATCATAAAGATCGGTGGTATATATAGTATATATATGGTGGTATATATAGTATATATATATAGTATATATATATATATTTTCGCAAATTTTAGCCCCATTTTAACAGCTAGAAGCTTCAAATTTCACCGAATATTTACTTATACAGCATATATTGTTGTCTGAAAAAATCATAGAGATCGGTTGTATATATAGTATATATCTCATAAAACCGATTGTTCAGATAAGAAACTTTTCGCAATTTCTACCCCATTTTAACAGCTATAAGCTTCAAATTTCACCGATTGCTTACGTATATAGCATATATTGTTGTCTGAAAAAATCATAGAGATCGGTTGTATATATAGTATATATCTCATACAACCGATTGTTCAGATAAGAAACTTTTCGCAATTTCTACCCCATTTTAACAGCTATAAGCTTCAAATTTCACTGATTGCTTACGTATATAGCATATATTGTTGTCTGAAAAAATCATAGAGATCGGTTCTATATATAGTATATATCTCATACAACCGATTGTTCAGATAAGAAACTTTTCGCAATTTCTACCCCATTTTAACAGCTAGAAGCTTCACATTTCACCAACTGCTTATGTGTATAGCATATATTGATGTCTGAAAAAATCATTGAGATCGCTGATATACATAGTATATATCTCATACAACCGATTGTTCAGATAAGAAACTTTGCGCAATTTCTGCCCCGTTTTAACAGTTAGAAGCTTCAAATTTCACAAAATGCTTTCGTATATAGCATATATTGTTGTCTGAAAAAATCATAGAGATCGGTGGTATATATATTATATACTTCATATAAACTGTCATATTGACCCCTTTTTTACGGCTAGAAGCTTCAAGATTCATCAAATTTCATCAAATAGTTACGTTTACGTCATATATTTTTGAAATACGTGATTCGTAGCCATAGTTTTTACATGCAGACCACAAAAAACGTGAAGCTTTGCATCCTCACACAGATTACCTACCTATTTTTTATTTTTTATTTATTTAAAAAATCGTTTAGATATGTTCAAATTTCACCAAATGCTTACGTGTATAGCATATATTGTTGTCTGAGAAAATCATAGATACCGGTGTTATATATAGTATATATCCCATACAACCGATTGTTCAGATAAGAAACTTTGCGCAATTTCTTCCCCATTTTAACAGTTATAAGCTTCAAATTTCACCGATTGCTTACGTATATAGTATGTATTGTTGTGTCAAAAAATCATAGAGATCGGTGATATATATAATATATATATGATGGTATATATAGTATATATATATAGTATATATATTTTTTTTTACGATTTCGGCCCCATTTTAACAGCTAGAAGCTTCAAATTTTACCAACTGTTTACGTGTATAGCATATATTGATGTCTGAAAAAATCATTGAGATCGGTGGTACACATAGTATATATCTCATACAACCGATTGTTCAGATAAGAAACTTTGCGCAATTTCTGCCCCGTTTTAACAGTTAGAAGCTTCAAATTTCACAAAATGCTTACGTATATAGCATATATTGTTGTCTGAAAAAATCATAGAGATCGGTCGTATATATATTATATACTTCATATAAACTGTCATTTTGACCCCTTTTTTACGGCTAGAATCTTCAAAATTCATCAAGTTTCATCAAATAGTTACGTTTTCGTCATATATTTTTGAAATACGTGATTCGTAGTCATAGTTTTTACACGCAGACCACAAAAAACCTGAAACTTTGCATCCTCACACAAAGTACCTACCTGTTTTTTATACCTTTCATGAAAATGAAATGGTATATTAATTTCGTTACGAAACCGAAAATTGTAAGTCCTTAAAGGAAAATAGATAGACCCACCATTAAGTATACCGAAATAATCAGGTTGAGGAGCTGAGTTGTTTTAGCCATGTCCGTCTGTCTGTTTGTATGCAAACTAGTCCCTCAATTTTTGAGATATCTTGATAAAATTTGGTGAGCAGGTGTATTTGGGTGTCCGATTAGACATTTGTCGGAACCGACCGGATCGGACCACTATAGCATATATCCTCCATACAACCGATTTTTCAGAAAAAGAGGATTTTTGTAATATCTTACCCAATTTAACAGATTGAAGCTTCAAACTTCACCATATACTTTCGTATATTGAACATATTGTTGCCTGAAAAAATTTATGAGATCGGTCGTATATATAGTATATATCCCCCACAACCGATTGTTCAGATAAGGAACTTTTCGTAATTACTGCCCTATTTTAAGAGCTAGAGGCTTCAAATTTCAGCGAATGCTTACGTATATAGCATATATTGTTGTCTGAAAAAATCATTAAGATCGGTGGTATATATAGTATATATATGGTGGTATATATAGTATATATATATATATTTTCGCAAATTTTAGCCCCATTTTAACAGCTAGAAGCTTCAAATTTCACCGAATATTTACTTATATAGCATATATTGTTGTCTGAAAAAATCATAGAGATCGGTTGTATATATAGTATATATCTCATACAACCGATTGTTCAGATAAGAAACTTTTCGCAATTTCTACCCCATTTTAACAGCTATAAGCTTCAAATTTCACCGATTGCTTACGTATATAGCATATATTGTTGTCTGAAAAAATCATAGAGATCGGTTGTATATATAGTATATATCTCATACAACCGATTGTTCAGATAAGAAACTTTTCGCAATTTCTACCCCATTTTAACAGCTAGAAGCTTCAAATTTCACCAACTGCTTACGTGTATAGCATATATTGATGTCTGAAAAAATCATTGAGATCGGTGATATACATAGTATATATCTCATACAACCGATTGTTCAGATAAGAAACTTTGCGCAATTTCTGCCCCGTTTTAACAGTTAGAAGCTTCAAATTTCACAAAATGCTTTCGTATATAGCATATATTGTTGTCTGAAAAAATCATAGGGATCGGTGGTATATATATTATATACTTCATATAAACTGTCATATTGACCCCTTTTTTACGGCTAGAAGCTTCAAGATTCATCATATTTCATCAAATAGTTACGTTTACGTCATATATTTTTGAAATACGTGATTCGTAGCCTTAGTTTTTACATGCAGACCACAAAAAACGTGAAGCTTTGCATCCTCACACAGATTACCTACCTATTTTTATACCTTTCATGAAAATGAAATGGTATATTAATTTCGTCACGAAACCGAAAATTGTAAGTCCTTAAAGGAAAATAGATAGACCCACCATTAAGTATACCGAAATAATCAGGTTGAAGAGCTGAGTTGATTTAGCCATGTCCGTCTGTCCGTCTGTCCGTCTGTCTGTTTGTATGCAAACTAGTCCCTCAATTTTTGAGATATCTTGATAAAATTTGGTGAGCGGGTGTATTTGAGTGTCCGATTAGACATTTGTCGGAACCGACCGGATCGGACCACTATAGCATATATCCTCCATACAACCGATTTTCAGAAAAAGAGGATTTTTGTAATATCTTACCCAATTTAACAGACTGAAGCTTCAAACTTCACCATATTCTTTCGTATATTGCACATATTGTTGCCTGAAGAAATTGATGATATCGGTCGTATATATAGTATATATCACCCACAACCGATTGTTCAGATAAGGAACTTTTCGTAATTACTGCCCCATTTTAAGAGATAGAGGCTTCAAATTTCAACGAATGCTTAGGTATATAGCATATATTGTTGTCTGAAAAAATCATAAAGATCGGTGGTATATATAGTATATATATGGTGGTATATATAGTATATATATATATATATATATTTTCGCAAATTTTGGCCCCATTTTAACAGCTAGAAGCTTCAAATTTCACCGAATACTTACGCATATAGCATATATTGTTGTCTGAAAAAATCATAGAGATCGGTTGTATATATAGTATATATCTCATACAACCGATTGTTCAGATAAGAAACTTTTCGCAATTTCTACCCCATTTTAACAGCTATAAGCTTCAAAGTTCACCGATTGCTTACGTATATAGCATATATTGTTGTCTGAAAAAATCATAGAGATCGGTTGTATATATAGTATATATATCATACAACCGATTGTTCAGATAAGAAACTTTTCGCATTTCTACCCCATTTTAACAGCTATAAGCTTCAAATTTCACCGATTGCTTACGTATATAGCATATATTGTTGTCTGAAAAAATCATAGAGATCGGTTGTATATATAGTATATATCTCATACAACCGGTTGTTCAGATAAGAAACTTTTCGCAATTTCTACCCCATTTTAACAGCTAGAAGCTTCAACTTTCACCAAATGCTTAAGTATATAGCATATATTGTTGTCTGAAAAAATCATAGAGATCGGTTGTATATATAGTATATATCTCATACAACCGATTGTTCAGATAAGAAACTTTGCGCAATTTCTGCCCCGTTTTAACAGCTAGAAGCTTCAAATTTCACAAAATGCTTACGTATATAGCATATATTGTTGTCTGAAAAAATCATAGAGATCGGTGGTATATATATTATATACTTCATATAAACTCTCATTTTTGCCCCTTTTTTACGGCTAGAAGCTTCAAAATTCATCAAATTTCATCAAATAGTTACGTTTACGTCATATATTTTTGAAATACGTGATTCGTAGTCATAGTTTTTACATGCAGACCACAAAAAACGTGAAGCTTTGCATCCTCACACAGATTACCTACCTATTTTTATACCTTTCATGAAAATGAAATGGTATATTAATTTCGTCACGAAACCGAAAATTGTAAGTCCTTAAAGGAAAATAGATAGACCCACCATTAAGTATACCGAAATAATCAGGTTGAAGAGCTGAGTTGATTTAGCCATGTCCGTCTGTCCGTCTGTCTGTTTGTATGCAAACTAGTCCCTCAATTTTTGAGATATCTTGATAAAATTTGGTGAGCGGGTGTATTTGGGTGTCCGATTAGGCATTTTTCGGAACCGACCGGATCGGACCACTATAGCATATATCCTCCATACAACCGATTTTTCAGAAAAAGAGGATTTTTGTAATATCTTACCCAATTTAACAGACTGAAGCTTCAAACTTCACCATATACTTTCGTATATTGCACATATTGTTGCCTGAAAAAATTGATGAGATCGGTCGTATATATAGTATATATCACCCACAACCGATTGTTCAGATAAGGAACTTTTCGTAATTACTGCCCCATTTTAAGAGCTAGAGGATTCAAATTTCAACGAATGCTTAGGTATATAGCATATATTGTTGTCTGAAAAAATCATAAAGATCGGTGGTATATATAGTATATATATGGTGGTATATATAGTATATATATATAGTATATATATATATATATATATTTTCGCAAATTTTGGCCCCATTTTAACAGCTAGAAGCTTCAAATTTCACCGAATACTTACGCATATAGCATATATTGTTGTCTGAAAAAATCATAGAGATCGGTTATATATATAGTATATATCTCATACAACCGATTGTTCAGATAAGAAACTTTTCGCAATTTCTACCCCATTTTAACAGATATAAGCTTCAAATTTCACCGATTGCTTACGTATATAGCATATATTGTTGTCTGAAAAAATCATAGAGATCGGTTGTATATATAGTATATATATCATACAACCGATTGTTCAGATAAGAAACTTTTCGCAATTTCTACCCCATTTTAACAGCTATAAGCTTCAAATTTCACCGATTGCTTACGTATATAGCATATATTGTTGTCTGAAAAAATCATAGAGATCGGTTGTATATATAGTATATATCTCATACAACCGATTGTTCAGATAAGAAACTTTTCGCAATTTCTACGCCATTTTAACAGCTAGAAGCTTCAACTTTCACCAAATGCTTAAGTATATAGCATATATTGTTGTCTGAAAAAATCATAGAGATCGGTTGTATATATAGTATATATCTCATACAACCGATTGTTCAGATAAGAAACTTTGCGCAATTTCTGCCCCGTTTTAACAGCTAGAATCTTCAAATTTCACAAAATGCTTACGTATATAGCATATATTGTTGTCTGAAAAAATCATAGAGATCGGTGGTATATATATTATATACTTCATATAAACTCTCATTTTTGCCCCTTTTTTACGGCTAGAAGCTTCAAAATTCATCAAATAGTTACGTTTACGTCATATATTTTTGAAATACGTGATTCGTAGTCATAGTTTTTACATGCAGAACACAAAAAACGTGAAGCTTTGCATCCTCACACAGATTACCTACCTATTTTTATACCTTTCATGAAAATGAAATGGTATATTAATTTCGTCACGAAACCGAAAATTGTAAGTCCTTAAAGGAAAATAGATAGACCCACCATTAAGTATACCGAAATAATCAGGTTGAAGAGCTGAGTTGTTTTAGCCATGTCCGTCTGTCCGTCTGTCCGTCTGTCTGTTTGTATGCAAACTAGTCCCTCAATTTTTGATATCTTGATAAAATTTGGTGAGCAGGTGTATTTGGGTGTCCGATTAGACATTTGTCGGAACCGACCGGATCGGACCACTATAGCATATATCCTCCATACAACCGATTTTTCAGAAAAAGAGGATTTTTGTAATATCTTACCCAATTTAACAGATTGAAGCTTCAAACTTCACCATATACTTTCGTATATTGAACATATTGTTGCCTGAAAAAATTTGTGAGATCGGTCGTATATATAGTATATATCCCCCACAACCGATTGTTCAGATAAGGAACTTTTCGTAATTACTGCCCTATTTTAAGAGCTAGAGGCTTCAAATTTCAGCGAATGCTTACGTATATAGCATATATTGTTGTCTGAAAAAATCATAAAGATCGGTGGTATATATAGTATATATATGGTGGTATATATAGTATATATATATATATTTTCGCAAATTTTAGCCCCATTTTAACAGCTAGAAGCTTCAAATTTCACCGAATATTTACTTATACAGCATATATTGTTGTCTGAAAAAATCATAGAGATCGGTTGTATATATAGTATATATCTCATACAACCGATTGTTCAGATAAGAAACTTTTCGCAATTTCTACCCCATTTTAACAGCTATAAGCTTCAAATTTCACCGATTGCTTACGTATATAGCATATATTGTTGTCTGAAAAAATCATAGAGATCGGTTGTATATATAGTATATATCTCATACAACCGATTGTTCAGATAAGAAACTTTTCGCAATTTCTACCCCATTTTAACAGCTATAAGCTTCAAATTTCACTGATTGCTTACGTATATAGCATATATTGTTGTCTGAAAAAATCATAGAGATCGGTTCTATATATAGTATATATCTCATACAACCGATTGTTCAGATAAGAAACTTTTCGCAATTTCTACCCCATTTTAACAGCTAGAAGCTTCAAATTTCACCAACTGCTTACGTGTATAGCATATATTGATGTCTGAAAAAATCATTGATATCGGTGATATACATAGTATATATCTCATACAACCGATTGTTCAGATAAGAAACTTTGCGCAATTTCTGCCCCGTTTTAACAGTTAGAAGCTTCAAATTTCACAAAATGCTTTCGTATATAGCATATATTGTTGTCTGAAAAAATCATAGAGATCGGTGGTATATATATTATATACTTCATATAAACTGTCATATTGACCCCTTTTTTACGGCTAGAAGCTTCAAGATTCATCAAATTTCATCGAATAGTTACGTTTACGTCATATATTTTTGAAATACGTGATTCGTAGCCATAGTTTTTACATGCAGACCACAAAAAACGTGAAGCTTTGCATCCTCACACAGATTACCTACCTATTTTTTATTTTTTTAAGAGGATTTTTGTAATATCTTACCCAATTTAACAGAGTGAAGCTTCAAACTTCACCATATACTTTCGTATATTGCACATATTGTTGCCTGAAAAAATTGATGAGATCGGTCGTATATATAGTATATATCACCCACAACCGATTGTTCAGATAAGGAACTTTTCGTAATTACTGCCCCATTTTAAGAGCTAGAGGCTTCAAATTTCAACGAATGCTTAGGTATATAGCATATATTGTTGTCTGAAAAAATCATAAAGATCGGTGGTACATATAGTATATATATGGTGGTATATATAGTATATATATATATATATATATTCGCAAATTTTGGCCCCATTTTAACAGCTAGAAGCTTCAAATTTCACCGAATACTTACGCATATAGCATATATTGTTGTCTGAAAAAATCATAGAGATCGGTTGTATATATAGTATATATCTCATACAACCGATTGTTCAGATAAGAAACTTTTCGCAATTTCTACCCCATTTTAACAGCTATAAGCTTCAAAGTTCACCGATTGCTTACGTATATAGCATATATTGTTGTCTGAAAAAATCATAGAGATCGGTTGTATATATAGTATATATATCATACAACCGATTGTTCAGATAAGAAACTTTTCGCAATTTCTACCCCATTTTAACAGCTATAAGCTTCAAATTTCACCGATTGCTTACGTATATAGCATATATTGTTGTCTGAAAAAATCATAGAGATCGGTTGTATATATAGTATATATCTCATACAACCGATTGTTCAGATAAGAAACTTTTCGCAATTTCTACCCCATTTTAGCAGCTAGAAGCTTCAACTTTCACCAAATGCTTAAGTATATAGCATATATTGTTGTCTGAAAAAATCATAGAGATCGGTTGTATATATAGTATATATCTCATACAACCGATTGTTCAGATAAGAAACTTTGCGCAATTTCTGCCCCGTTTTAACAGCTAGAAGCTTCAAATTTCACAAAATGCTTACGTATATAGCATATATTGTTGTCTGAAAAAATCATAGAGATCGGTGGTATATATATTATATACTTCATATAAACTCTCATTTTTGCCCCTTTTTTACGGCTAGAAGCTTCAAAATTCATCAAATTTCATCAAATAGTTACGTTTACGTCATATATTTTTGAAATACGTGATTCGTAGCCATAGTTTTTACATGCAGACCACAAAAAACGTGAAGCATTGCATCCTCACACAGATTACCTACCTATTTTTTATTTTATATTTATCTTAAAAATCGTTTAGATATGTTCAAATTTCACCAAATGCTTACGTGTATAGCATATATTGTTGTCTGAGAAAATCATAGATACCGGTGGTATATATAGTATATATCCCATACAACCGATTGTTCAGATAAGAAACTTTGCGCAATTTCTTCCCCATTTTAACAGTTATAAGCTTCAAATTTCACCGATTGCTTACGTATATAGTATGTATTGTTGTGTCAAAAAATCATAGAGATCGGTGATATATATAATATATATATGATGGTATATATAGTATATATATAGTATATATATATTTTTTTTACGATTTCGGCCCCATTTTAACAGCTAGAAGCTTCAAATTTCACCAACTGCTTACGTGTATAGCATATATTGATGTCTGAAAAAATCATTGAGATCGGTGGTACACATAGTATATATCTCATACAACCGATTGTTCAGATAAGAAACTTTGCGCAATTTCTGCCCCGTTTTAACAGTTAGAAGCTTCAAATTTCACAAAATGCTTACGTATATAGCATATATTGTTGTCTGAAAAAATCATAGAGATCGGTCGTATATATATTATATACTTCATATAAACTGTCATTTTGACCCCTTTTTTACGGCTAGAATCTTCAAAATTCATCAAATTTCATCAAATAGTTACGTTTTCGTCATATATTTTTGAAATACGTGATTCGTAGTCATAGTTTTTACACGCAGACCACAAAAAACCTGAAACTTTGCATCCTCACACAAAGTACCTACCTGTTTTTTATTTTATATTTATCTTAAAAATCGTTAAGGTATGTAGATCTGTTCACTATATATTTCTTATCTTATACATCCGATTATTCGGAGATTACGAACGGGATAAGATTATTGTTCAGCCCCATTCATGAAAGGTATGAAGTCTTCGGCACAGCCGAAGACAGTCCCGTTCTTACTTGTTATAAATGTTTTTATTAAATCAATCGCGCTTTTGTAGCAACATGCACATATATATATATATACATATATTTTATTGATGCCATTACAAAGCTGTGCTGCCACATATATATACGTATACACATATAAAATTTGTATAGAAATTTGCAAACTTTAACACCAAATAACTTTTAAATTATAAGTTTGCGCACTTTAAAATATATATATATATGTGATCTGGAGAACTCCCTCTTAATTTTAAATCTTTCCGGATATATTCCATTTAAAACTCTCAAAATTGCAAAAAATTTTCGACCACCAAATGTTTTGTTGTCTCTGCTGAATTAGAAATGGCGGATTTTTTTGCACGCAAAAATGACGTATTTTGCTATCCCCATAAAAATAATAGGTGCGAGAGAGCACGATACATTATGTGAAAGCTAAATTTGTCAACGTGCTATTTCATTTGGAGAATTTTTCATTCCAAATCGTCACCCCTGTCAAAAATTCGTGTGTCTGTGTGCGTTTTTGGTCACACGATTTTTGCAGGGTACAAGACGCGTGAGCAGAACGCTGATGTGTTCACCAACACATTCACACAAAAGTATTGCGATTACTAATACATACAAACTTGGTGTTGTTAATTTTTTTTTCATGTTTGCCCGAAACTGTGCGTACCTGTCCATAAATAACTCAATTTGTGTTCCCTTGCATTATTTTCGGTCAGTTTTGCGAACACTAGGACGATATTTGGAGAATATCAGAACAAAGCTATTATTTTCTAAAACGCAAAAGACTTAAAATTTTCAGAGCGCGACGGGATTTTTAAATTAATTAATTAATTAATAAAATAAAGGTTAATATAATAAAAAAAAATATGAAAAGAAGGCATTTTGCTAAATGCTTATCGAAAGAGAAAAAGCTCTTTGACGATAACGTTAAAATGTTTAAAGAACTTGAGAAGTCCTCTCAAGATAAAGTGCAAAGTGTTGCTAATTCTTTGGAAAGTGTTGCTAATCCTTTGGAAAGTGAGGCTAATCCTTTGAGTAGTGAGATTTTGCAAAGTCAGTGTTTGCCAGTTGATAGTGTTCGAAGTAATTGTGATGAAAGCGTAGAAGAGTGTTTAGGTGCCCAAAGTTATTATGTAGAAGAGGGTGCAGGTACGGATCTGAACGACTTGCTAAGAAGTTGGGCCATAGATTTTAAAGTTGCTCATAATATTATAGACGGACTTCTTCAGGCACTCCAAAAGGGTGGGATAAAGAATGTACCCTTGTGTGCCAAAACTCTTTTAGACACCTTTCGAGAAAAAGTCATTGTAGAATCTATGTCAAATGGTGAATTTTTGTACTTTGGTATACAAGACCAACTAGTTTCTAAACAATTTTTGGAGGCACAAGAAGAGGTTTTAATTGATGTGGGAGTAGATGGTCTCAAACGTTTTAACAGTTCAAGTCGAGTTTTATAGCCTATTCTTGGAGCACTAGTACATTTTCCTAGTGTTGATCCTTTTGTTATAGCTAGCTTCTTAGGTTTTAAAAAGCCTGAAAATATTAATGATTTTATGGCTAAGTTCGCTTCAGAGGCAAAATCCCTGCGAGAAAACGGTATTGCTGTCGGTCCCAATAAAGTGTTGTTAAGATTTGATGTGCGTGTGTTCATTTGCGACTCCCCAGCTAGGGCGTTTGTTAGTGGTGTTATGTCATTTAATGCCAAACATGGATGCCCCAGGTGTCATATAGGGGGTGACTGGGATGGGAAAGTATATTTACCCACAACGTCTGGTATACCCAGGACGGATATAAGTTTTGAGAAAAGAGATCATGTGTCTCACCACAGTCCTCAATTCAGGCAACAGAAAACCGTTTTAGAAGATGCCGGCTTTAAAATGGTTTCTCAGTTTCCACTAGACTGTATGCATTTGGTAGATTTAGGTGTCGTAAAAAGGTTTTTAAAAAGTTTGAATAGCGATGCAAATATCCGAAAGATAAATGAAAATATTAAATTTATTTCGAATTACTTTCCGTCTGAATTCTGTCGTACTGCGAGAAGTTTAGATGAAGTTAGTCGGTGGAAAGCAACGGAATTCAGACAGTTCCTGCTATACACAGGCATTTTTGTTTTAAAATACTGCATAAGTAGTGAGTTGTACTTCCTTTTCCTACTACTACATACCGGCATTCGACTTCTTTCAAGTGAAAGGTCGTTTAGGTCTGAGGCTGATGTTGCCCAAGATATATTAGAGCATTTCGTCACGCAGTTCAGTATAATGTTTGGGAAGGAAAGCGTTACTTTCAACATTCATGGTTTATTACACTTGTCAGAATGTGTCAAAGACCTTGGTCCTTTAGATTCCTTTTCTGCTTACAGGTTTGAAAATTTTATGCAATTTTTAAAAAAGATAGTAAGAAAACCAAATCAAATATTGCAACAGCTGTTTTTAAGGTTGAAAGAAAGGCAGGATGTAAGTTCATCGATTCACAAACCTTCCAAGCTATGCTCTTTCGATATTGATTTAAAGAAAGATAAAGACTGTTTTTGTTATAGCAAAAAAGTCGGCCCTATAAAGGTAGTAGAACTTGTAGGGTCAGGAGAATTGGAAATAGTGCAATGTACTGTTTTTCGGAAAACGCAAAATTTTTTCGATGTACCTGTTAGCTCCTCCGATAGTTTAGGTATTGTTGTTGCAAGTGAGCTAAGCTTAAATTTGGTTGATTTAAAGAGAGAAGATCTTGATTACAAGTACTTCTGTATCCCTCAGGAAAGCAAATTTTTGCTTATACCCCTTCTTCACCACCTATTCCATGAGTTTTCCAATTAAGCCACTTTTTCCTAACCCTTGTTTCATAAACTTTCAATAAAGTAACACTTTCGAATAAATAAATCTTAAAAATATAATTAAAACGTATCCTTTAGCTTTTGATTCTAAAGTTTTTGAAGAGTCCAGTTACAAGAAGTGCAGTTATGGAATCTACAAATAATGGTAAGAAAATCTCTTGTACATGATTTGTACATAAGTTAACTTTCAATAATTTTCAGCGAATTCTTTCAATAAAGTGTTTGCAACGAATATACGTTTTAATGAGGCTACATCTGAAGCCGAAGGTGCTGCCATTTCCTCAGCAGGAATGGTAGTCGATCAGGCTGAAGGACTGCTACAAGGAGATCAGGCTGAAGATGTTGGAACCAACCAAATTGAAGTCAACCTGGCAGGACCTAATGGAGGTAAATTTTTTAAATTTTCATTTGGTTGTTTTAAACCCCCCTTCTAGAGTACTACCTTTCGTTTATACACAAATCATTTGCCCACATATAGTTAAAAATCAAATATCCCCATGTTATTTGTATGTGAAAACAAAAATCGTGATAAACACCACTTAACTTTAAAATTAAAAGCTTAAATGTTGATAGACCATCTCTTTGAATGTCCTTAACCATATTTTCACTATACCAAAAGAGAAAGCTTTATATTTATTCAGTCCGCCCTAATACATTTGCACATCGATTGCTGCCCTATCGCAGAATGGGATTGCACACCGACCTATTTCAGACTTATTTTTTAGAAAACAGATAATCCAGATGTAATGTTTCTATATTTTTCCATTGTCCAAGCAAAGAAATGATTGCCAAGATGAAAGCTCCATGTAATATCATGCCAGAAGTTACATTTACAAGTATAGATGCACCCTTTAATAAAAAGACGGGTATAATATCCAGGTGTAACATGATAATTAAATTTAATAGCGCAGGATTGAATAAAGGGCCCTCTGGTTTAGCAAAAGAATTCCCACATTGCAACAAGTCATAACTGGAAACATTCCCCGAAATAACGTCGCTGCACTTTCCACCACTATTAAAGCAGAACCAGATATAGTAATCACAAAGAAATTTGCTATGTAGAGCACCCCATTGCGGTAATTCTTTACTTTAGCTCACAACTGCTACAACTCGACCGCGTTTTGATCCCAGGACCATGAATCCGAAAGGGGAAATTCAAAATTTTATTTCTGTCAAAAGATATTTCCAAAAAACCAAAAAATGGCCCCGAAGCACTGCGAAACCGGGGGTGGGATCCATATTTTGGTTGTAGTGCAGTTTACGGTACCCACCCTAAAGTTGGGCTAAGATTTTCGAGTGAGGTATTAATCTCGAGAACAATAATCCGAAGGCGGAAAAGAAAAATTTTATCTCTGTCCGGAGATATTTGCAGTTGAAGTTGGCGATTTTAATGTGGTAGTTGTTGTGTTTATACCCACAAAAAAAATCGTGCATCACCGTGGCGGTAGCCACGGTTATACCACACACCCGGACTTGGCATGGCGTAGCCCAGGGTTATTTATTAAAAGCGCGGCCGAAGGCTGCCAACGCAGAAATGTGTTCTGCGTAAAAATACTATGGATCCCACCCCCGGTTTCGGAGGGGCCCGGGGTCTTTTTTTGGTTTTTCGTTAATATCTTTTGAATGGACAAAAAAAAGTTAACTTCCGCTTTCAGATTCTTGATCTAGACGTGAATACGCGTCTTTTGATACCTCACTCGAAAATTTTGGCCCAAATTTCGGTGGGTACCGTAAACTACACTATTACCCATATTTTTTGCGCAGAACACCTTTCTGCATTGGCGGCCTTTGGCCGCGCTTTTAAAAAACTACTCTGGGTGGGTCCAACACCGGTTTGGAGACCACAACTATATCCGCGCAAAACACTTTTACCCACAGTTTTTCTTGTGGGTACCACAAAATCATCAAAACAACAATCACATGAAAATGGTAATAGTCTAGTTGAGGGGTCGACTGCTAATACGCTACCAAAAATATCGAGTGAGGTGTCAAAAGACGCGTATTAATCTTTAGAACAATAATCCGAAGGCGGAAAAAAAAAATTTTATCTCTGTCCGGAGATATTTGCAGTTGAAGTTGGCGATTTCCATGTGGTTGTTGTTGTGTTAGTACCCACAAAAAAATTTGTGCATCACCGTGGCGGTAGCCACGGTTATACCACACACCCGGACTTGGCATGGCGTAGCCCAAGGTTATTTTTTATAAGCGCGGCCGAAGGCCGCCAACGCAGAAAGGTGTTCTGCGCAAAAATTCTATGGATCCGACCCCCGGTTTCGGAGGTACCCGCGGGTCTTTTTTCGGTTTTTTGTTAATATCTTTTGAACGCGTTAAAATTTTCCGCCTTCGGATTATTAATACTGATATCAAGACGCGTCGTTTGACACCTCTCTCGATATTTTTGGTAGTGTATTAGCAGTCGACCCCTCAACTAGACTATTACCATCCTGGATCCAAAGCGCGTCTTTTAACTCCTCTCCTGATATTTTTGGACGAGTTTTAGCAGTTGTGAGCTAAAGTAAAGAATTACCGCCCTTGCTATCAATTCACTGCACTATTTATTTATTTTGCATTATAACAAAAGTTTTTTGGGCTTGAGAACTGTCTCACATCCAGTTTGATATGAGTTAGAGTTATTTAGTTACTCTATACACCAAGTTAATCACCAGTAAAGTTTTTTTCATTCCTAAGTGTCTTTTAAACCTGCACGAATATTTTAGCCAAAGGTAGATATGTGCAACAAAATTAGCTTGATCAGCTGACTTCTATCGTTTTCAATGCCCCAACAAGAAAGCTATCAGTTAGGTAGCTGTGATGTATATTACATATTGCGGTACATAAAGTTAGTTGAAGCTTTTTCGACAGATAGCCACCCTGCAAAAACGCTCGCGTCAATCCACGTCATTTGACTAGTCATTTTACAGCCACAGGTTATATTCATAGTCACATTTGCATGGGCGTGGGTAAGTTTTGTGACCAATTTTTTTGTAGGGCAATAGAAAATTATGTCAAAAAGCTGTAACTAACTTTTAGTTCTTAACTAAGTTTGACTATGAATACACCCCATTGTTTTGTATAAGATATTAAACATATATTATTCTTTTTATAGATGTGCTGAGAGTTTTGATGGAGATTATTTATAAGATGGATCAAATTGAACAGAATGTAAGAAGTAGGGTAATAGGAGACGGAGGAAAAATAGCATTAAAATTCAGAATGATTTTGTATTTAACTAGATATTTGTATTTTAAAATATTCATGCAAAGTACTTTTTGTATTCTTTAAACTTAGCAACGTACACTCAGCTATAATCAAAGCGTACTAATGAAAATGGTGGAGGAAATAAAGCAAGATGTAAGTATTGTTTTTATTCAATTAATTTTATTTTCGCTTCAATTATTCTCTAATGGCTTAGGCTTTTTTGTGTATATACAAATCTTTGCTATGCAGAATATTAGTTTCATTCGCCTAACGATAGATTACTTACTTCCTACTTAATTGGCGCTTAACCGTCTAAACGGTTATGGCCGTCCAACAACGATAGATTATTATTTTAAATATACAGCCCAATTCTGAATCCTTTTCCCGGGGAGATTTCTCCCGTTCTCCGTACAAAAATTTGCCATTCTCAACCATTTTTGTATGGAGAACGGGCAAAATCTCTCCGGGAAAACATTGAGAATTGGGCTGATAACGAAAAAAGGTACCGACCATATCTCAACCGAACTACTTTGTTGCTAAAGCTCACATCTGAGCATATAATATTTTGTAACACCGATTTTCAACTCGTTTCTTGTTAATATATATACTTCAACAATAAACCTTCATTTTAAACAGGCGGTACCGAAGAGTGAAGTTTTGGCGCAACAGCACTTAATGCGAGAGTGCAAGTTGACGCTGAAGAAGGTGGAAAGCTCTGTGTGCAAAATTACTGGGGAAGTCAGAGACAAGTACATGGATGAAGTTGCCAGCGCATTGCCTCTCCAGAATGTATTAGAGGTTCTAAGGGTAGAAGAAAGATTGAAGGTAGAGGAGTATGCTGTAGCAATGGTAATTTGACCCAAAAAGTTATCTTTTATCATAATTTAATTTCGCTTTCATACTTTAGAAGGCTCATATGTTCAAAATTAAGGGCATTTCAGAGGACATACCCCGAGTAGTTAAAGAAATTTTTAGTGACACGTTGATGGAAGAGTACAACTGGGCGGGAGCAGCTGGAAAGAAAAGTCTCCAAAAGCTTTCCTTGTTCGAGACATTTCTTCGCGGTAAGATGTTATAAAGAGAGATGTATTATAGATTGTATTCCTATATTGATTTTTGGTACGTTTTTAGATGTATTCATACACCAAGGACATGCATTGTATAAAAAAGGAATGAGAAAGGCGGTTGAACTCAGCCACCACAGGATGGCACAAAGGAAATTCGGCAAAAAGCAAAAATTAGTTACTGCACAGACAAGCCCACCAGCGCAATGAATTGTTTCCTCTTTTCTTTTTCATTTAAGTTGGAGCTTTTGAATTTTCGGTTTTTTATATGTTTTTGAATTTTTTTAGTTTGCGGAATATAATTTAAGTTAGAATAATGTGATATTTAAATGAAGTTTTTTAAGTTTTCGAAATATTTTTTAATTTAGTCCCAATATTTAATTGAATTTTTTATATAGCTTTTATCATAACTACCTGAGACAAAAAGGACAATTAACTAATAAATAAAAGCCTTTTTGACAAAACATGTTGTGAACAAAATTTAAAAGAAATGAAATTTTAATTAATAATGAACACATAAAGAAAAGCAATCTGATATAAAAATGCAATTTATGTTTTTTTTAAAGAAATTACATTTTTATGAATACTGAATCCTTAAAAAAAGTAATGATCTACACATTTAAATAAGTAAAAGTTATAATAAATAATGCAATAAATATATTTTTTATAGTTTTTTATCATAAGTACCTGAGAATGAAAAGACAAACAATTATTAGCTTTTTAAAGAAATGAAATTTTAATGAATACATAAAGAAAAGCAATGTGATATATACGTAAATAGGTAAAAATAAAAAAAAATAATGTAAATATACTTTATTTCAAGAAACGAAATTTTAATGAACAATGAAAACATTAAAACAAGTAATCAGATATATAAGTAAATAAGTAAAACTAAGTGAGAATAAATAATGTGACATATATATTTAATTGGACGTTTTGAGATATTTTTATAGTCTTTTATCATAACTACTATATAAAAATGCACATATATTGAATAATAAACGAATTTTTATATACATCTATCTGTATATGTTTTATTTATTATGATGCATCCTCTGTGATTGATTTGCACATCCGGTTTGATGGATCCGCCCTGACTAATGTTTACATCATGTTTGATGGTTCCGCCCTGTCTAATGTTTACATCAGGCATGATGCCTCCGCCCTGACAATTGTTTACATCCGGCATGATGCCTCCGCTCTTACAATTGTTTACATCCGGCATGATGCCTCCGCTCTGACGAATGTTTACATCCGGCATGATGCCTCCGCTCTGACAAATGTTTACATCCGGCATGATGCCTCCGCCATGACAAATGTTTACATCATGTCTGAAGTCACACGTATACAGCCAAACCCATCAGGTTTATCATACTGCTAGAGCAAACCTAATGGGATATTCGTACTGCGCCCTGATGTGACTTTCCTACAGCACTTCCTGACAGATGATCAATCATCTGATTGTCAGCTGTCTAGTAGGGGAGCGAAAAAAGCTTTGAATGTGTGAGTGAACTGGTTACCTCCGTCCCTACAAGACAGGTACCCGTTCCCTAATCGATTACTTAATCGTCATCAATAACTTGCTCACCAATTATCCTCTTAATGACTTTTACATTGCTGTCGTGAAAAAGGTAACGCATGCGCTCTCTCAAGATAGTGTACGTGTGACTCGCTTTCTCGCTCTTACCTATTGTGTTTTCGACATTCCTTCTCGCTCGATGTTATTTACATTTTTAAGTTACTTCATCAGTTATGTTTTCGTTATCGCTAACCAAAACATGTGCAACAACAACAACACGGGTAACTGGCCTATCGGTTACCTTCTGTCAAATCGCTTTTTCTATGAATGAAACGCGTCCTTTATGTTCACATAATATTTAATTATAAATTATTCATATATACAATGTTTTTTTACAATTTAAATTATTGCCTTATTACTCTAGCGAACTTTACATATGTGAATTTTTATATTTATAAACTATATAAATACATTAACGTCTATTCATAGTCGTGCCCTTTCCGAAACCTTGTTTTGAAGTTCTTATTTTTCCTGCGCTGGTAGTGTTGCTCATCAGTTTGCAGTCATATTAGTTTGGTAGGTATAGTAACATCAGACGTAGGGAAATTGGGAAGCATGTCAGGAATATCACCAGAATCCAAAGAAGCATGGTGATTCATTTCGTCACCTCCGTTTTCTTCCATATCCGGATTCATTCCATACTAGTCATTATAAATAGCTTGTAGATGCCACATAGGTGTAACCATACCCTCAAGATATTTCCGTTCAAATCTTGTGGTGTACACGTAAGCTTGTATTTGTTCTAAATTATTCACCACATTCTAAACATAGAAAAGATGTATTAAGTGTTTGCGTAAATACCATTGTGATTACAATATGGACAAACATTTAATTCTAAACTTTTCGTTGTTACATCAATTGTTTCAGCGTATTGTACACGTAAATGAAAATTCATACTTGAATGTATTTTCGTCTTCCAATCGCATAATTTACATTTTAAATAATGACTATTAGGCATATGAGAAATCTCATGGTCCAATAATTTGTTGAAGCTTGGTGTAGCTGCTTGAATATCACAAAATTTACATTTTGCACCACGTTCGTTATATTTAAATTGTAAATGTTCTGGTTTCTCTACACGATGCATAAAGTTTAGATGCTTTTTCCAACAATGTGCTGAATTTAATTGAAATACATACATTGGGCATTGTCCCATGATAAATTTTCCATAAATATACTGAGCCTCTTTATGTAGGCTCTTTTCTTAACATCTAATTCTGGTCGTACCGGATATGACAGTTTTGCTTCAGGTTATAATCCACACTCATACTATTTTCAGATTCTGTTTCATAATTTTCGTCATTTTCAACATTGGACTTTGCATCAACATCATTATCATCATCGTCATTTTTTGATAACTCTGTTTTAAGCTTCATATTTATCAAATGTTCATCTTCCTTAGTATTAGAATTAGAAACATTGTCATCTTCGGTTAAGTTTTTATCAAGTTTAGCTTTTTTCCTAGGTTTAAATTCTTTACTATCCGTACTAGAATTAATACCATCATCAACATTTTTCGTGGTCTGTTTGAGTTTTTAAATTTGCCAATGGTTCGCCTTTATCAGTATTAGAATCAGAATGGCCTTGGCCATCTTCACCGTGTAGCAAAGTAGGCGACACATGTTGGTGTTGGTGTTTGCGCATATTGCGGATATGTTGGTGGTTCACTAGTCATTAATTGTTTAGAAGTTTCAACTTGTTGCGTTTGTTGTTGTTGTTGCTGGCTGATGATGTGGTGTTAACGTTTGTTGTACAATTTATTCGGGTGATTGCACATATTGTTGGTGTGTTATAGTGCTGGAAAACCTTCCGATATTGAAAGTCCTTGATTAGTGTAATCCCCACGTAGTGAACTGCTCCTGTGACCGCGTCCGCGGTAACTATTACATCTGAAGGCGCTTAAGTTACAGGCATAGCTGACATCGCTTATATAACAGGTTGACTCTAAAGTAAAAACCAAAACAAAATATTAGAATCAGTGTTTATGAATAACATATTTAAAATAAACTCTTACAACAACGTGATCGGTGGCTACATCCCCGTGAACGTAGTGTGGTGTTCCTCCTTGTATAAACGTAGATACTGGATGTGCTCAACCGTGCAATTTTCTTCTAATTTGAGCAAATGTATGTTCTTACAGCCACAGCTGGAATATTTGGGATATTTCTATCCTCACATCGTCAAAATCAAATTACCTAGAATGAAAAAGAAACTCATATCAGTAAAAATAGATTAAAAGTTTTTAATATAAGCCGAAAAGTGTTCCATAAATAGGGCTCCACACATAGCTCTTTTCCAAAGGCACAAGAGAAATTTCAGATAACTAGAATCAGGACCTGGTAAAGTAACTATAAAGGCGATTTAGTCGCCACTACTTCGTATGCGCATTTCTCTACGCTCCCTTTCGGCATGCATCATCAATTTCGTCATTACTATAAAGGCCATCTTGCTCACAGCAATCCAACAATCTATTTGTCCGCAAATTCGTGGAACTAAATTCCTAATGGAAGGTTCCTCTCCAAAAACTCTGTTTACAGACAGTCTTTCGCCGTGAAAACGAGGGCAGTGAAATATTACATGTTCTGCGCTTTCCAATTCGGACGGACAGCTTGGACAGAAAGGATCCTCCGCTATCCCACGCTTATGTAGATATTCCTTCAAGCAACCGTGCCCGCTCAATATCTGTGTGAGATGGTAATTTAGTTTGCCGTGTTTTCGCTCGTACCATTCCGCTATATTCCGGACTAGCATGAAGGTTCAGCGCTCTTTTCTCGAATCTTCCCACCGTTCTTGCCACCTAACTATTGTTCGTGACCTTGCGCTTTTCTTAGCATCTTCAAATGGTCGGCTGAATCCAATGCCATACAGATCGGCCATTTCACCTGTGAGTAGATCTACTGGGATTTTCCTGGATAAAACATGGATCGCGTCGTCGGAACAGCACATGCTATTCGTATAGCAGTAATGCGGTAGGCGGCTAGTATATCTTTTTGGTGGACCATTTTAGATCTGTGCCATACTGGTGCTGCATATAATATTATAGAGCTGGTTACGTTGGATAATCGCTGACGGGTAGCTTCGCTTGGGCCGCCGATGTTGGGCATTATTCGCGTTAGGGTTCCACTAACTCTAGAAACTTTGTCCCCCACCGCCCTGAAGTGCTCCCTAAAAGTTAGTTTTGAGTGAATGATTACTCCTAGATATTTCAAGGAGGGCTTTGAATTTATTTGAAAATCTCCTATGGTTAGGACCAATTCATCCACAGTCCGCTTTGAGCTTATCAGAACCACGTCTGTCTTATTGCTAGCCATCTCCAGCCCCGTGTTCGTCAACCATTCCGTTATTCTTCCCATGGCGTCATTACATAATGCTTGGAGCAGATCAAGTTTCTTGGCCACTGCTACTACGACAATATCATCTGCATAGCCGACAATTTCCGTGCCTCCGGGAAGGTCGATTTGTAGCACCCCGCCATACACCGCATTCCAAAGAGTTGGACCTAGAACAGATCCCTAACTAATATATCTATCTATCAAATTATTCGGAGCAGGTACGGAACTTGTCTTGGGACACCCAAAGTGCACCCACGCTTCTCATGGCTCCAGCGGATTAGCGGCTTCCTAGAACTTAAGCCACTTGCTGCTTCTAGATCTGACATCTGTCAGCTGGAGTCTTAGCCCGGCAAGCGCAGGGCACGAGCACAGAATGAAATCGATCGTTTCCTCCTCCAACTCGCACTTCCTACATCTGCTATCACTGACCAAGCCTAATTTAAAGGCATGTGACGCCAGAAGGCAGTGTCCAGTAAGAATACCCGTCATGAGTCTAGTCTACAGTTTAATGAATAACATATTTTAATTAATCTCTTACAACAACCTGATCGGTGGCTACATCGCCATGTAGGTAGTGTGGTGTTCCACCTTGTATAAACGTAGGTACTGTATGTGCTCAACCGTGCAAATTGACATTAGCAGTAACATTATTTACATAAACATAGCTTGGTATTTGTGCAGGCCTCAATATAGCATACATTGGTCCAGTTCGGTGTGAACCAGCCACTGGTACAAACACTTTTGAATGCATAGCTTTCATATAGGATGGATGTCCAGCAGTGCTCCGGTTGTGCCAATATGTAATGGGCTGCTCCGTCTCTTGGTACGGCTGTATAGGTATAGGCGGGTGCAATGTATTACTAGGCTCAAGATCGGAAGGTACATAGATGGCTCGAAGACGCCAGAGGGGATTGGAGCCAGAGTTTTCGGACCCAGAACCAAAATATCAGTAACTCTAAAAGCACATCCGAGCATTTTCGGGCGGAAGTATTCGCCATAAGTTAGTGCGCTAAGCTGAACCTTCAGCGCTGATACCCCAATGAAACAATTGCCATACTCAGTCAGGCAGTCAGGTTCCACTAAAGGCACTTGCGGCGTTCGAAATAAAGTCAGCACTTGCCCTTCAGTGCGTAGAAAAGCTGAATCAATTAGGAGCACACAACGTAGTACTGTTGGCCTGGGTCCTAGGCCACAGGGGAGTGGAGGGCAATGAGCAGGCGGACTCCATGTTTAATTTGTTGCGTCTCTCCCACAAATTGTCAACCCCCCAGCAGATCCTTGCAGCGGGTCTGCGCCATACTCTCCTCTTCCGGGAAGGTATCGACCCCAATCCGGGTCCTTCTCCTAACCCCAGTACTGAGAAATGGGTTTGCTGCGTTTGCCGGAAAAGAATATTTTTAGGACGGTCATATTATATATAAGGGCCTGAAATATTTCAATGAAGTTCCTAATCACATAAAAAGTAGTAATAACTTCAATACTTTTAAAAAAAGTTTATTGGAGCATTGTAAAACCCTTCCAATAAGATAGTTTTTTTTTCTTTTATTTTTTTACATGATATACCGATACTGGAGCGCGAAAAGGGAATGGTAATAATGGTAGCAGCAAAATACAATGCATCCGGCCCTAAGGAAAAGAAAATCGGTCGCCACCTGTAACTCCAGACAGTTCCAACAACTAATTTCGCTGGAATTCGGTATTTCCAGCTGGTATTTACTGTTGCTGATCGGAATCATTCGCATTCCGACAGCATAAATATAACAATAAAATTATATAATGTGTAACAAAAATAACGAAAATAAGGCCAAATAAAAGTTGGAGCAAGGGGGATTGGAAACACGTCCTTTTCAACCTCCCATTATATGTTGAGCTGTGCTAATCGGAATCTTCATGCTTTCCGACAGCGTCTTTACTAAACAAAGTTGAGGGGTGATTGGATACACTTATTTTCAATTTCCAACATCCAAAGACATGTTTAGCTGCATTGATCAGAGACTAATACATTCGGAAAGCTTAAAATACACATATAATTGAAAAATATAAGTTCCAAATTGTGTTGCCTTAAGCTGGGAGCACTGGAGGATTGGAAACGCGTCCTTTCCAACCTTCCTTTAATGAGTGGCTCCCAGACTCGTCCCTCTGTCACGCTAGTAAATATGCTGATCGGAATCACATGGCATTCCAACAGCATATTCAATAGAAATAAGTGATTATAACAATGAATTGTACTTAGTAGTTTAAGTTTTGGGCCTAAACAGCCGTAATAATAAATAAATTAAATGAAAAAAATTAATACTCTTGTCAGTGTTTCACGTGCAAGGGATGGTTGCATCGGACAGGTTGATCTGGGCTAGATTCCAAAATCCAGCGTCCTCGTAACTTTTATAAATCTTTTGTGGCTCTTGTTGTTCACGGCCGCATTACATTATGAGGAAATACGGCACCTGAGAACACAGCCGTATCAAGCTAAAAAACACAAGCATGTCTTCAGTGAACTCCACAAACAGGCGTCGGACCTCTATGCCGGTGATTCCTGTACTCAAAGAACAAAACTAGCAGAGGAGGAACGCACTCTCCCTAGGGAAACGAGAGTAGTCACTCTAGCTCAACTTCGAGCTGGATAACGTAACAGGTTAAACTCTCACCTATCCAGAATCAACCCCGATATACAAAACATTGTCCTGCTTGTAATGTGTCCCCACATGTCAGCAACCATCTCTTTAACTGTATTGTGCAACCAACGCCTCTAACACTCCTCTCATTATGGCCCACCCCTGTTGAAACAGAAAGTTTCTTTGGACTCCCGTTAGAGGACATTGATGACAATTTGTGATCGGTCGCACCTATTGGATGGGACGAAGCACTGCTACTACAACAACAGCAGGCGGACAACACGGAAAGAGAGGCAGCAACTGCATGACCCATCGATCCCGAGCCGTTCCTGCCAGTTGGCCCACAGGGGCATTTATTAGCAGAAGGGAGGGAAAAGAGAGAACACTGGCGCAATATGCCAGGCCTGAGTCAATCTAAGTTACTGTTAGGGGGTTACAGCACAACTCGATATAGGGCATTAATAGGCCTCTCACACTGGCGCAATATGCCAGGCCTGAGTCAATCTAAGTTACTGTTAGGGGGTTACAGCACAACTCGATATAGGGCATTAATAGGCCTCTCAAAAAGATAACCTAAGAACCCCAACGGCTATTCTTACAAGACACTGTAGACTGAACAGTCACATGCAAAACCTGGTATAGTATCGAACAACACAGACCGATTTTGTGATGGATCAGCAGACGGTGGACCATATCCTTCTAGATTGCGGTGCAATTTCAAGACGTTGGGCTAAGTTTATGGGCTCACCATGGCCAGAGCATTCCCACATTTAATCCCTCAAGCAAAGAACACTGCTGGGGTTCATCAAGGAAGTCGGCTAGGATGAGGTGCTGTGAAGGAGATGTGCAAGTCACTGTGCAATCCTCAATAAATGATCTATCTATCTACGTTCCGGTAACAAGCACCATTGTGGTACTAGCCCAACCATCTCGGGAACTATTGATATGACTACATTAAACCTTCTAGGGATTGAATATTAATAATGCCGGCAATGCGAAAGTCTGCTAAAATGCACCATTCTCCATGGAATGCTCGATATATAACTTTCCACGTTTTGAAACAGTGATGAAAAGAGCAAAATTTACAATAATTTTAACTGGCTGTGGGTAGAAAGGTGTTGATGTGCTCTCTTAACGCAATGTAATGACAACTGCGATGCAGGGAAAATGACAAAAATCTTGCAAATCTACTGATAATAATTAATTTTTCCTCCCCTTCTATGCAGTTCTATGCATACATACATATGTATTTTTCTCTCCAAGTGCTAATTAAAAAAATTAATTGGTTTTCACATGAACTTCGAACTCTGTCGTATTTGCATTCTTCAGTTGATTATCAACAAAAGCATGACAAATTATCACTAAAAAATTCATACATGTTGCTTATATATTTAATATGGTAGCCAATTTACTTACCCTTTCTGGTGCGATGATTCCTGGACAATCGGGCCTGACTAGACGCGATTTTTTTTTGCCTTAAGAGAGCGTGCTTAACGCGAACCCTATCATGTTATGGCACAACTTTGGTGATGCAAAAAATCAAAGACATTTCTGCTTCTAAAGCTTCTAGGATAGCAGCAGCAGCTCCCGGTGGCACCACATAAACAGTTGCATGCCGATCAGTTGCCTTTTTTGCTCCGGCTACCTATTCAATTTTAATTCACATTACATTATCTACTATTGCAATTTTTAATCACTACAAATCAATATAAATTACCGAATCAAATACTGGCAAACCAAGATGCGTAGTTCCACCCTTTTTTAGGGAAATACATCCAACCAGTTTGGTACCGTATTCCAAAGCATGTTGCTTGTAAAGTACCTTGTTTTTGTAGATTTCCTCTGATTTTGGCATATTTTGAGCTGAAGTGCAACCCGGCGAGATGCTATCTATTAGAATAATATAACATTTTTTTTATTTTTTAAAAATGCACAACGTATGAATGAAAATCAGAAAGTAAATAATGTTGTTGTTGTTGTAGCGATAAGGACATTCCCTGTTATCGACTTTGGTGGTCCTTTGCCGGATGCAGATCGGGTACGTTCCGGGAACCATTAAGGTACTAGCCCGACCATATCGGGAGCGATTTAGTTGACATAAAACCTTGTAGGCCATCCCGTCGATTCTATACAACTTAATATGGTAACGATTTAAAAGACGGTGCACCACCCAATTTTTATCAAAAATTAACAAACGTGGAATCAAAAGGCGCGCCTCGAGCTCCGTTTTTATTATTATTTGATATTTTTAAATTAGGTGGTGTACCATCTTGTAAAACTTTACCCTTAATATTATTTTGGGCGAAGGCCGCCAACGCAAAAAGATGGTCTCTGCAGCAATATTCTTAATTTCCGTCACATGTCACAACTCAAATTAACTTAATGTTATTTTGGGCGAAGGTCGCGAACGCAAAAAGGTGTTCTCTGCAACAAAATTTTTAATTTCCGTCACATGTCACAACTTAAAGCACAAGATCATTGTAAATTTTACCAAGTAGCGCAACTAACAGCTGATCGGTGAAAATTCGCACATTCACACGCACAGTTCTCGACTCAGTTTCAAAACAAAACTTTAGATTATTTAATTCAAATTTTAAAGTGAGATAATCCTTACAAATTTATGTATACAGAATATATATGGCGTTTTTGTTGTTATTAAAACAATAGTTTTATTTATATTAAAGCTTTTATCATTTTTTTTTTTAACTTTGAAAAATCTCCGAACACCATTCCTTCATTATATGACATTCGACTGCCTAGTCCACTGCCTTCCACTCTATTCGCAACATAACCTCTACTTAAACTGCCAAACTATATAGTAAACAATGCACAAGATATTTTTCGTTGTAAACAATTTATATTTTTTTTGCGTTTCAATGTTTTCCGAAATAATTAATGAACTGTCATTTCGATGACAGCATGAAACGTCGATGTTTAGTGGAGAGCGAAAAAAGTTTTGAATGTGTGGGTGAACTGGTTACGTCCGTCTTGTAGGGGTCTTGTACCCAGCAAAAATCTAGTGACCAAAGATGGCGACCAACAACAAAATATCCCACATTGTTCCACAATTATTAGTATGGCAGAATGAGATGGCCTAATTGAAATGCCCGATACATATATGCTTGCCTTTTCTTACATGCTATGTACCCTCAAATACGTCACAAAAATTTTATGCGAATCCACCATTTGTTATTTTCAGCTTGAAACGCAACAGCAGAGTAAGAAAAATTTATTTACAAATAATTTAGGATATAATAAAAACTAAATTTAAATTAAGTGTTGTGTGCGCTACGGTATTTGCATTTATATTTTCCACAAAGGAACCAAAATCAAGTGATTTTTAATGGATGTAGGTTATTGCATTTTTGGTAGCATCTGCGTACAGTGAATAATTCAATTCGTGCATATAAAAAACGTTTATACATAAATTAATATGAGCTATGGA
Source organism: Eurosta solidaginis (assembly GCF_040869045.1). Classification (NCBI taxonomy): domain Eukaryota; kingdom Metazoa; phylum Arthropoda; class Insecta; order Diptera; family Tephritidae; genus Eurosta; species Eurosta solidaginis. Next base: position 72,062,288 of record NC_090322.1, read on the forward strand.
ATTTTCAATGAAACTAGGTGCCGTACTATTGGTGTCCTGTGAAAATTATAGATGTAAATGGTGAAGAAAAAGAATTTCCATTGACAAAAAGTGATCTATCAACATATGTTCCCAATCGCTTAGCGCTGAGTTTTGAAGCAGAAGAGGTACGTCATTGCATTTTAGAGCACAAAACACAAAGTGATTTACTTGATCATAAAGAAAGTTTGGCATTGTAATATATTGAGGATCAAATTCGTAGACAATTGGGCGTTACTTACGCAGAGGATAAAACAAATTTGTGCAAATTGTTCGAATAAGAAATTCACATCGGAATTTTAAAACAATTGTTTTTTTTTTTTTAATTAAATTAATATATGTAACATGTAACTAACAAAAATATTTACGAGCTTTTCAATGCTTTTTATACCCGCGTACTAGCTGCATATCCTCATCTTCGTATTCAGCATCCTGTTTTCGTTTCAATTCCCGTGCGTACAAGTCTTTAAATGCTTCAAATTCAGCAAGTGTAACATGGCACACCTTAGTTGCAAATGCATTGTCCGATTTATTGGTTATTTGATATAAAAGTGGATTCTTAGTTGGCTCATCTGGATCTACTTTAAGTGGTCTTGGTTTGAATAGACCCAGTCTTTCAAGAAAGACATGGCGGCAACGTATCTCCTCTAATGGCTTAGATAACGCTTCTGATTTTATTTTCTCAGGTATTTCCGCACGCATTACCTCTTTCAAGTACGTCACCTTTTCTTCGGCACGTCGCTCCGACTGTTCAAGTAAATCCGGACAATTCATTAACAATTTCCAAACATTTTTGCTAGTGCCAGCAAATGATTTCGAATAACCAATATGTTTACGTAAACGCATGTTTTCGTTCACGTCTAAAAGTTCTGGATATTTTGTTAGCAGTAAAAACATTAGCTTCTCGGTGAATTGAAAGCTGCGCCAAAATTCCATTGCATCAACTAGACGTTGTGTCGGACGTGCAAACACCTCCCGATTACCGGTTGCAATGCGCAGGAAATTGCTCGTATTGAGACCGTGATTCATGAGTGTTTCATGTGCATTACGCCATTGTGCCGGGACACTCTAGCCAACAAAGGATTCACTCTCACAGCTTCGTCTATGTGCGCTTGATCCAATGGTGTTTCATCATCGAGCACTGTGCTCACCGTACTTGGTGTTGATAGCTGTTGGTCATGTATGAACTAAATTAAAAATATTCATTAACTCATTAATTTTAATCTTACTTGCTGTCTTCTGTGAAGCAACGGCACATATTTATTGGAATTTGTTAAAAATTTCCGCAATATTACGAAAGCTATAGGAACCTCGGTTCAAAACAAATAGAACAGCAGATTGCGGTGATGTGATGCCGTACTGTAAATGGCCTCTTCAAAATGGCTGCGTCACAATCGGCGCTTTCAGGAAACTTGTGTTGAGCAACAATGCAAAGAGGATAAATAAAATAAGAGCCACCAGTCTGCTACGAGTGGCGAGTAACTCCCAGAAATCAAAAAATATATGCCGAATTTTTTCAAAGAGGGACATTTTTGAATTGTCTCGCATTTATTCCTACAGTGTAGATACTTTATTCAACTGTGATTTTTGGAAAGAGAATTAATTAGTTAATTAAATACAGGCGGAAAAATAAACGCAAGTACCCCACGAAAATGGTTAGAAGACATTTTATGCACATCTCGCCCAAAAAAACAGCGACTTCCTCTTAGAAAACATTGAGCATACGTCTCTTCATAATTTATCCTCTTTGCTTTGGCTTTTTACGTTTATCGCGTCACTAAAGCTGCAGACATTGGTGCTTTATCGGTAACCTTATAACAGCTGATTCGACCAACCTTATAAGAATCAATGCAATCAATTATTGGTGCCGCTAAGATCGTAAACATATCGTAGCCAACCAATTGGTTTTTGGTTTACCGTCGTAACAATAAACAGCTGATTACGTTAGGGATACGACTACATCATCGATGTAGCACAACACAGCGCGTCCTTTCACTCCTCCTTAATACAACGAGTACCGTTTTGAATAATGCGGCTACTTCCTTAACCAACGAAGGAACATTCCCTACAACAAACGAAAATATAATGGCGATACTACAAACAATATTACAGAAGCATATCGACCTGGAATTTAGATTGACTAAGATTGAAGAAAAGGTGCATAGTGAAATATTGAACTGTTATTTGTGAAACCCTAGTAATTGTAGCCGCAATAAGCTATAATTCAGCTTCCAGAATTGGCAGAAGTCATGGCTCAACATTGGAAGAAAATGCACAAAATAGTATGCCGTATCAGCGGAGAAATGGAAAATGATACTCACACCGAGCTCTCTATCGTTATGCCACTAACATCGTTGGATTCAGTTTATGACATTGAGAAAAAGTTGGACTCAGATGATTATCAAGAATCAATGGTATTTTTGAATATTTTTAATTGTATTTCATAACTTAAATTGGTGGTTTTCATTTAGAAATCATATATCTTTATGCTGAAAGATGCATCATCAGACATTATTGGAGTAATGAGAAAACTTTTCTCTGACAACGTTCTTTTCAATTTTAACTGGGACGGAGTACATGGCAAACGATCTTTATCTAAACTGAAACTCGTGAACAGCGTACTTTTTGGTAGTGTAATTTAAATTGTTTTAAAATGTCATTATTTTCATTGTCCATTCCTATTAATTTAGACGTTTTCAAACTGCAAGGCAGGATCGACTTCGAAGACAGCATGAGACGGTGTTTAACGCTGAGCCACAACCGGCATAAACAAAGGCGGTATCTGAGCAATAAATCCAGCTCTGCAACAGCATAAGCCTACATACAACAAACGAACAAGACACACTGAAATAATCTTGATTAACTATATAAGAACCTAATAATTCTAAGTTTTTTCCTACGTTCCTATTCTAAGGATTTTATGCCTAATTAAAATAATATTCAACAATCGCCCAAAGTTTGCAGAGAATTTTAAAGCAATTTAATTGCAACGAATTTGTCAATAATTTTTAACCAAAAATTTATAAACTAGATGTATAAGAAATAAGTATTTTGAATATACATATTTGTGATGAACTTAACTGAAATAATTCTAAGTTTTTTCCTACGTTACTAATCTAAGCTTTTTATGCTCTAATTAAAATAATATTCAACAATCGCACAAAATTTGCAAAGATCTTTAAAGCAATCTAATTGCAACGAATTTGTCAATAATTTTTAACCAAAATTTATAAAATAGATGTATAACAAAAAATATTTTGAATATAAATGATTGCTGATGAATTTAACTGACAGTACCAATACCATCAACTAAATAGTCCTTATAAATATTGTAATCACATAATTCAAAACAAAAAATTACTATGAGTACCTACGTTTATTATTGCAAAATCACGAAAAAAAAAAATTGCATGAAGTACATTCAATCTAAAATTATTCCACTGAATGCATATATCGCATTTTAAACTAAAAAATGTGAAAACTTAAAAAAAATTCAGATCGGTACTTAAGTGTAAATCGATCCATGAAAGCATCGTGAAATAACTTTTTTTTGGTATTTAACGTTATCGTTTAGCCTGGTTTTGTTACCCATTTTGTTATTTTCGTGGTATAGATCAACATTCAACACAAAGTTACTCTGATTATGAATTGAATTACTTTAAGGGTTAGGTTGCGATATGTAAAATTACATATTTTTGTACACAGTTCTAAAATGTAAAGGAAAAAATGTATATTTGTGTATTAATTAAATTATTCAAAAGATATTGTTATATTAATGATATAGAGAAGCGCCAACACGAATGCAAGTAGTTTCAAACCACTGGTAGGCAATTCACCACTTTAACTGTCAGAAAAAATTTTAAATTGTTTATTTTATGTAAAAAAAATTTGAAAGTTGCAATTGAAGTTCTGAAAGCTCAGGAATTTCAATTTAAGTTCAAAAAATTACAATTGAAGTTCACAATTTTCAATAGAAGTTCAGTAAATTATAATTGAAGCTCAGGAATTTCAACTGCAGTTCAGCAAATTACAACTGAAGTTCAGAAAATTACAATTTAAGTTCAAATATAATTTTCTGAACTACAAACAGAAATTCTGAACTTCCATTTTAATTTTCTGAACTACAAATAGAAATTTTGAGTTTGAATTTAAATTTTCTGAACTTGAATTGAAATTTTGAACTTAAATTGTAACTTTCGAACCTCAATTGCAGCTTTCTGAACTAAAATAAAAAAGGTATAGCATTAAAATTGGCGAATTACAAGTCAACTTACTCAAATTGTGAATTGCCTACTCGCGATTTGATGGTTTACTGCAACCAATAGTTTTATTAGTTCTTCTCTTTTGTTTTCTATATCATTAATTAATTTATTTAAATTTCCCTTAACTTTGTTTGCATACAATCGCATACAATAAAATTTGTATTTATGGGTCACCAACAAGACTGAAAAACTATTCCTTAAGACTTATAGTTAATAATTTACAACTATTATAAATAATGTAATATATTGTAAAAATGTTTAATAAAAGAAATGTTAATAGATTTGAATTAAAGAAATATTTTATTTATATAGCAGTATAATCCAAGTAAAAAAACGGTCATAACACTAGTAAAAAGACGGTCATATTAACGTAAAAATACTCGTAAAGTTACAGGTATATAACTCAAAAAATGATTGCCAGAACGTGAATGTAAGAACAGTACAGCACTATAGTTTGTTTACTTTTCGATAACCTAAAACCGTATATGTGTGAGCAGTATGAACAATCACATAAATAGGTACGACGGAATGGCCTGGTCACAAATGTTACTGCTGCCCTGTACAAATGCTACTTAGCGATTTACGTGTTCCATCGACACAGCTGTTAGTCATTTTCCTAGTCAATTTACGGGCACATTTTTGCTGGTTAGGGATATAGGTACACAATAGGGCCGTTCCATTGGATTAACGAGCTCTGGCTCTGGCTCAATTGGCTCTCATTGGACCGATCTGGATCAACTTTATGAGAACTGGCAACACTAATATAAAACATCTGTTTTGTTGAAAATAAGAAGAAACGTACACAAAATTTTAAGATACTGATAGAATTATTAACATTTAAATAGTTTCGCACGTAAGCAAACTATTTATTTTCCTTACATCATCTTCAAGTTGTTTACTCTTTCAGTGTTTTTGCTTTTAAATATGGCGAATTCTTTTATGTATACACAAATGTACACATATTTAGTTCAGTGCTACAATGGCTCAACTATATGGTTGGCTCATCTCATCATTTCACTGTAGTAGAGATTGTCAGAAGATGGCAAACTTAAAATGAAACCAACGAATTTACAACATTTTCTTACTACATACAAATGCTGCTAAGTTTTATGATTTCATTCCATTCCATTCGTCTAACAGCAACACTCTGATTTTGGCAATGTGAACAAATGTATGTTGTTGCTGTAGAGATGAACCAACCATATAGTTGAGCCATGAAAAAATCTACTACAGAAAACGAAACGAACAGAACTGCTATACGGATCACATGGTTCAATTATGTACAGGTTGGCTCATCTCATCAGCTGATTTTATTTATGTCATTGCATGGTCGAAGGGATTGTCAAAAGGAGATGGCAAACTCAAAATGAAAGCAACACATTGGCAACATTTTACTTACACATACAAAAACTGCTAAGTTTTATGTTTCCATTCCATACCATTCGCACCAACACCAATACACAGATTTTGACACTTTGAACAGACATATTTTGTTGCTTTACAGATGAGCCAACCTGTATATACCCAGCAAAAATCTAGTGACCAAAGATGGCGACCAACAACAAAATATCCCACATTGTTCCACAATTGTTAGTATGGCAGAATGAGATGGCCTAATTGAAATGCCCGATACATATATGCTTGCCTTTTCTTACATGCTATGTACCCTCAAATACGTCACAAAAATTTTCTGCGAATCAGCCATTCCGTTTACCATAGTTGCACGCAACATCAATTGATAATCTTCCAAAAATTTTATGCATAAATTGTACAGATAATTTGCAAGCAGCATATAATTTCAAACAAGTAAATTGTACAGATAATTTGCAGGCAGCATATAATTTCGAACAAGTAGCTCGTCGTTCAGATGAAGAATTTAAGAAATTGTCGGCTACGCAGAAAGTGGAGACAAAATTAATTTATGCTTCTGCTGAGACTTCTAATGCTTTGCAGGTAAGTTTGCTAAGGAATTTCTTATAGTTAATAATTTACAACTATTATAAATAATGTAATATATTGTAAAAATGTTTAATAAAAGAAATGTTAATAGATTTGAATTAAAGAAATATTTTATTTATATAGCAGTATAATCCAAGTAAAAAAACGGTCATAACACTAGTCAAAAGACGGTCATATTAACGTAAAAATACTCGTAAAGTTACAGGTATATAACTCAAAAAATGATTGCCAGAACGTGAATGTAAGAACAGTACAGCACTATAGTTTGTTTACTTTTCGATAACCTAAAACCGTATATGTGTGAGCAGTATGAACAATCACATAAATAGGTACGACGGAATGGCCTGGTCACAAATGTTACTGCTGCCCTGTACAAATGCTACTTAGCGATTTACGTGTTCCATCGACACAGCTGTTAGTCATTTTCCTAGTCAATTTACGGGCACATTTTTGCTGGGTAGTTGAACCATGACGGATCAGAAATTGAACCAGATAAATATCAGGATCACAACGTTGTTGTTGCATTTGCATGTTAAATTTCTATCCGTATCTCGCTCGTCTCAATGGAACGTAACTAATGGTCATAACTTCAAGGCTAAGAAAATCGACCGATTCTAAAAAAATCGATTCATTGCTTAATCCAGTTCTAGTATCTATTTGTATCGCAAATTTGTAAAATGGTGCTCTTAAGGATTGCGTTATTTCGCAATGCACAGATAGCGAGGGCTATTTGTACTAAGCCATATTTACCCGTTGTAGTTATGCAATCGAGAAGTTTCAAATTGAATCGGATACATTTTGGGAGTAAAGAACAGCCTTTTGGATATATTAAGAAACAAATTCATTTGCTTTATACTTGCAAAATTTGCCAAACAAGGAATGAGAAGCTGATTTCAGAAATCTCTTACAGAAAAGGAGTTGTGATAGTGCGTTGCGATAGTTGTGCGAATAACCACATGATAGCTGATAATATAAATTGGTTCACTGACTTAAATGGAAAAAAGAACATTGAGGAGATTCTTGCTGAAAAGGGAGAGCACGTATTTAGCAATTTATCTAATGTATCAGAAATTTTGTCCCCCATTAAAAAAAAATAGTTTAAACGAATTTAAATTAGGTTTAAGAAAAAGATACCGTTCGGCTAGCGGAAAAAGTAGTGTAACAGTTTACAAGGGGCATACGTCCAAAAATATATAGAGGTGTCAATAGTATTCTTTAAGTACTTCAAAAGACAAAAAATAAATAAAGAGGTAATTCTATACGACAGCATGACATTGCTAATACGCATCCAAAAATATCGAGGGAGGTGTCAAAAAACATGTATTAACCTCGACAACAATAATCCGAAGGCGGAAAGTAAAAATTTTAGTTCGTTCAAAAAATATCATTCCCACTCATTTGTTTTGCTTTCTTGCCAGATGTGTCATGTGTCATTGCACATCAAGAGCCATTGTGGACAAATGTAAAGAGCGATTATTAACAAATATTAATAATCAAACAAAGCACTGTAAAGTCTCTATCGAATCCGTCTAGGCACAATGACAAAGTGTCCATCGCCTTTGGCGACAAAGTGCTGTCGGATGCGAAAAAATGCGCGAGCGCTTTCTGCCGACAATACATAATGCATTCTATGGTCGACAAAAATAGACGGAGGGCCAACAGACACGCACGTAAACATAAGTTCAGCGCGTTGTTGTTGTAGCAGTGCTTCGCCCCACCTAACAGCCGCGACCGATCACAAATTGTCATCAATATCCTCTAACGGGAGTCCAAGGAAACTTGCTGTTTCAACAGAGGAGGACCATAATGAAAGGGGTGTTAGAGGCGTTGGTTTCACATTACAATTAAAGAGATGTTGGTGTCATGTGGGGACACATTGCAAGCGGGCATACATTTTGTATGTCGGGGTTGATTCTGGATATGTAAGGGTTTAACCTGTTACAGTATCCAGAACGAAGTTGAGCAAGAGTGACATGCGTTTCCCTGGGGAGTATGCGTTCCTCTTCCACAAGTTTTGGGTACTTTTCATTGAGTACTGGATTCACCGGGCAATTCCTGACATAAAGGTCCGACGCCTGTTTGTGGAGTTCACCAAGGACCTTCTTGTGTTTTTTTTGCTTCATACGGCTGAGATCTCAGGTGCCGTATTTCCTCAAAATGCTTACGGAGATGACTCCTTAAGCCACTAGGCGGTGTTGGCTCATCAATCAGATGTCTGTTTGGATGCCAAGATTTCTGGGTATTCAACAGGAACTGTTTGGTTAGCATCTCATTTCTCTCCCTGATGGGGAGTATTCTCGCCTCATTATGTAGATGGTGTTCTGGGGACTTAAGAAGACAGCCCGTGGCGATTCTGAGAGCAGTATTTTGGCAGGCCTGTAGCTTCTTCCAGTGGGTAATTTTTAGGCTTGGCGACCATATGGGTGACGCATAGCACGTAAACGGCTGGCCAATTGATTTGTATGTAGTAATGAGCGTTTCTTTATCTATTCCCCAGGTACTGCCAGCCAGAGCTGGGTAGTAATGATTACTTTAGGTAATCAGTACCCGTCGATTCCCCATTACATGTACTTGAGGAAAGTAATCAATTCCTTTCCTCCACAACAAAGGAATTGATTACATTTCAATTCCTCAAAAAAAAAAAAAATACCAAAAGTAATTTCGTTTTTTGAGGCTCAAGTACAAAAAAATTTTTGTTTGTAATTGAGAAAAAAATACTTTGTTCAAATGTAATTTCTGCCCAGGTACTTTGGAAAGGAATTGGAAATGTAATTGAAAATTTTCCAATTACATTACAGGGAATGGAAAAATTACTTTCGAATTTCTCATTCCTGAAAGGAATTGCAAAAGTAATTGGAGAATTCTTAGTAAAAAAAATATTTTTGCGATTCAAGTGGTGATCTTATGAGGTCATTGTAACTTTTTGGACCATAAGAAAATGTTTTTAAAACACAAGCACTGCCTTCAGTGACTTGCAATTCATTTCTTTAGATACTCAAATATTGCATGTTCTGTGCGGAAATTTCTATATACAGAAAGAGGCGTGGCTACTGACCGATTATGACCATTTCTTTTTTTGGAAAGCTTTCCTATCATAGCAGAATGCGGTTTACCAATTTTCACTCTAATAGTTGTATTGGACCGAAATTTATTGCAAAAATCTACTGCAAGTTCACCATTTATACTACGAGATTTTCGATCTAGTTTGTTTATGATAAATTTCTAGTATTTTTAACAGAAATTTTCAAAGGCCATAAGGTTTTAAATTTTAGGAATCCAGGATAATCGATTGGTACCAAATTTTTTTAATTCGGATAAGTCGGTTCTTCGTTATCAAGCGGGACTTTTATTTCGGCCTTAAAAAATAAAAGTCTTGATTTAACTTTTATATCGGGACTTTTATTTTTAAAAGTCCGAGTTTAACTAGTTCTATCGGACTCAAAAAATAAAAACCCCAAAATAATTTTTTTCTTCATCCAAATATCTTTAAAGTCCAAAATTAATAGTTTTGCAAGGACTTATATTATAAAAGGAATAACAGTTTCAGCCCCTGGAATAATGGGGATACCATTACTTAAAAACTCAAAAATTTTGCGTAACGCCTTATTGCCAAAAGCGAGGACAACATCGTACTGTGAGGAGGTGGAAATGCAAATATCCCGACTTAAAATCAATGAGGCACAGAAGAACATCTGACCACTAAACTTTTCAAACAAGGAGGCGAAGCGATGCATCATTTCTACGCAAACTTTTAAATTTAAAATTTTAAATTTGGCATTGAGAAATTTAGTAGCACCTGGTGCCGCTATACCTTAGCTACACTTTACCTCAAATGCTTCTGAGGTTTTATACGTTTATACGGACGATTTCTCATTGTCTGCTTTAATATTATTTATTACAATATGGTTCAGAAGAGGCAACTATTGATGGATCAAAAGATCAAGAATACAAGAAAAAAGTTTTCCGGAACATTATTGGTATTTACGTTATGCCAGCTGAATGAATCAAAGAGAATTAAAAAGTATGCTGCTTACCTATAGCCACTACCCTTTGATAGCGGAGGAAGGAGAGGAGATCCCTTACCAGTTACCACTCAAAAGAAAAATCTGATGAAATAATGAAAAGTGTGACCCGAAAAGTCACCCACATCAACCCGCGTACACTTGTAGTTTTTCAATTACTTTCGCAATTCCTTTGAGGAATGGAATGGGAAATTCGAAAGTACTTTTTCAATTCCTTGTAATGTAATTGGAAAATTTTCAATTCCATTTGCAATTCCTTTCGAAAGTACTGGGGCAGAAATTACATTTGAGCAAAGTATTTTTTTTTCAATTACAAGCAAACAATTTTTTGTACTTGAGCCTCAAAAAACGAAATTACTTTTGGTATTTTTTTTTGAGGAATTGAAATGTAATCAATTCCTTTGCCGTGGAGGAAAGGAATTGATTACTTTTTCCAATTACTGAGGAATGTAATGGGTAATGTAATGGAATTGAATTTACCCAGCTCTGCTGCCAGCAAGGGATTTGAGGATTTTATTACGGCTCTGTATTTTCGGAACAATTGAGGTTGCGTGCTCACCAAAATGTAGATCACACCCAAGATTTAGGGGTGTAGGACAGTCGGTAGCGTAGTGCCATCGACGTGGATGTTCAAAATGGTCGACATTTGGGACGTCCATGTTGTAAATAAGGTCGCGGAAGATTTAGTTGGTGATAATGCCAGGTTTCGCGAGGCGAAAAAACTGGAGAGATCAGGGAGGTAGCCGTTTATTCTGTTGCAGAGCTCATCGATCTCTGGGCCTGGGCCTGGGGCCATTATTGTGCAGTCATCGGCGTATGAAACGATAGTGACTCCTTCTGGTGGTGAAGGTAGCTTAGATATGTAGAAATTAAACAAAAGTGGGGATAGGACACCACCATGTGGTACCCCTTGTTTAATTCTTCTTGGTTTTGATGTTTCGTTTCTAAATTGCACCGATGCCTGCCGACCACCCAGATAATTTGCGGTCCACCTTTTAAGACATGGGGGAAGGGTAGACCCTTCCAGGTCTTGCAGTATCGTGCCATGGTTGACCGTATCAAAAGCTTTTGATAGGTCAGCGCTACGAATACTGTTCTATGGTGGGGGTTTTGATTTAAACCGCAATTTATCTGGGTGCTGATGGTATTTAGCGCGGTGGTGGTGCTATGGAGTTTTCTGAAGCCATGCTGATGACAGGCTAGCTGCAAATTTGCTTGGAAGTAGGGGAGCAAAATGGCTTCAAGCGTCTTTGCCACTGGCGATAGGAGAGATATCGGAAGATACGACTCTCCTATGTTAGCTGGTTTCCCAGGCTTTAGTAGGGGGACCACCTTGGCCATTTTCCATTTTTTTGGTATGACAAAGGTGGAAAGCGACAGGTTGAAGACATGTGCTAAGTATTTGAAACCCTCTTTCCCTAGGCTTTTAAGCAAAGGCATGGCTATGACGTCTGGGCCCACTGCTTTGGATGGTTTAGCGTGACCAATGGCATCTTCAACCGGTGATGGTAATTGGTGACGCGCTGAATTTATGTTTATGTGCGTGTCTGTTGGCCCTCTGTCTATCTTTGTCGACCGTAGAATGCATTACGTATTGACGGCAGAAAGCGCTCGCGCATTTTTTCGAATTCGACAGCACTTTATCGCCGAAGGCGATGGAAACTTTGTCATTGTGCTTAGACGGATTCGATAGGGACTTTACGGTGGACCAAAGTTTACCCACACCGGCAGAGAGGTTACAACCTCTTAGGTGCTCCTCCCATTTCGCCCGCTTGTGTTCATCCACAAGAAATCTGATGCGTTGGTTTATATCCCTTATTTGGGGGTCGCCTGGGTCGAGCTGTCTTATAAGGTCAAGTTCTCTCGCTAAATTTGCGGCCTCCGCCGGGAAGTGGGGCCGAATTTCGGGAATTCTCCCGGCGGGAATGAAATGTGCCGAGGCGGATTCAATGACCTTGCGGAAAGCACGCTCTCCTTGGCGGGCATCAGTCGGGATAGGGAGAGCAGCAAAGAGGTTGTCTGTAAAAGATTTGCATTCGTCCCACTTTCCTTTTTTAAAGTTTATGAAAGTGCGTTTTTCCGTAACGATGAAGTCGGCGGTACGCTCGAACGAAATAGTCATCAGCATGGCTTTAGAAAACTCCATAGCACCACCACCGCGCTAAATGCGATTAGCACTCAGATAAATTGTGGTTTAAATTAGAAGCCCCACCATAGAACAGTACTCGTAGCGCTAGACCTACCAAAAGCTTTTGATACGGTCAACCATGGCACGCTATTGCAAGACTTGGATGGGTCTAACCTTCCCCCATGTCTTAAAAGGTGGACCGCAAATTATCTGGGTGGTCGGCAGGCATCGGTGCAATTCAGAAACGAAATATCAAAGCCAAGAAGAATTAAACAAGGGGTGCCACAGGGTGGTGTCCTATCCCACTTTTGTTTAATTTTTACATATCAAAACTACTTTCGCCACCGGAAGGAGTTACTATCGTTTCTTACGCCGATGACTGCACAATAATGGCCACAGGACCGGGCCCACAGATCGATGAGCTTTGCAACAGAATAAACGGGTACCTCCCTGATCTCTCCAGTTTTTTCACCTCGCGAAACCCGGCATTATCACAGACTAAATGATCCGCGACCTTATTTACAACTTGGACGTCCCAAATGCCGACCATTTTGAACATCCACGTCGATGGCACTACGCTACCGACTGTCCTACACCCCAAAATCTTGGTTGTGACGTTTGATCAGGATCTACATTTTGGTGAGCACGCAGCCGCAATTGTTCCGAAAATCCAGAGCCGTAATAAAATCCTCAAATCCCTTGCTGGCAGTACTTGGGGAAAAGACAAAGAAACGCTCATTACCACTTACAAAGCAATTGGCCAGACGATTGCATGCTACGCGTCCCCTATATGGTCGCCAAGCCTAAAAACTACCCACTGGAAGAAAATACAGGCCTGCCAAAGTACTGTGCTCAGAACCGCCACGGGCTGTCTTGTTATGTCCCCAGAACACCATCTACATAATGAGGCGAGAATACTCCCCATCAGGGAGAGAAATGAGATGCTAACCAAACAGTTCCTGTTAAATACCCAGAAACCTGGGCATCCCAACAGACATCTGATTGATAAGCATTAATACGGCACCTGAGAACTCAGCCGTATGAAGCAAAAAAGAACACAAGCAGGTCCTTGGTGAACGCCACAAACAGGCGTCGGACCTTTATGCCGGGAATTGCCCGGTGAATCCAGTACTCAGGGAACAGTACCCAAAACTTGCGGAAGAGGAACGCATACTCCCCAGGGAAACGCGAGTCACTCTGGCTCAACTTCGTTCTGGATACTGTAACAGGTTAAACTCTTACATATCCAGAATCAACCCCGACATACAAAATGTATGCCCCGCTTGGATTGTGTCCCCACATGACACCAACCATCTCTTTAATTGTAATGTGGAACCAACGCCTCTAACACCCCTTGCATTACGGTCCACCCCTGTTGTTGTTGTTGTTGTTGTAGCGATAAGGTTGCTCCCCGAAGGCTTTGGGGAGTGTTATCGATGTGATGGTCCTTTGCCGGATAAAGATCCGGTACGCTCCGGTACCACAGCACCATTAAGGTGCTAGCCCGACCATCTCGGGAACGATTTATGTGGCCGCATTAAACCTTCAGGTCATTCCCCCTCCCCACCCCCAAGTTCCATGAGGAGCTTGTGGTCGCCAGAGCCTCGTCTGTTAGTGAAACAGGATTCGCCGCGGATAGGTGAGGTTGACAATTGGGTTCGGAGAAGCTATATATTGCGCTGGCAACCTGAAGGGTTGCATTACACAACCCCTTGAATGGTCCACCCCTGTCGAAACAACAAGTTTCCTTGGACTCCCGTTAGAGGATATTGATGACAATTTGTGATCGGTCGCAGCTATTAGGTGGAGCGAAACATTGCTACAACAACAACAACAACTATGGGATAAGTATAACAGCTAGATAATATGTTATTTATGCCATAACGATAACGCATAGCCTTATGACATTCGTTGTTGTATAAATCATGTTATATATAATCCCATTTCGACCAATTTTGAACCCCACCCCTTTAGAATTGGCTGAAAGTTTTTCTTCTTTTTCTAGCTTACGAAAGACATTGAATTTTTTAAAATTTTTTCATCCAACTCAAAAAAAGTTATGAATTTTTAAAAAAACACCGTTTTTGTTTTCAAAATGCTATAACTTTTTCAAAAATTGACCGTTTGGGATCTTTTTTTTAATTTGTTTTCAAATGTACTTTTCGGAAAAAATACAAAAAAATTTTTAGTTTTTTTTGTAATTTTTCAGTTTTTCGAGATTTTTCGAATTTCGCCTTTTTTTCTCATAAAAAACTTCAATTAATTCTGCAATCAACCCCACTAATCCCGGAGTGGGCCGATTTTTTTTATTTTTTTTTTTATTTAATTGAAAAAACAAACTTTACATTTTTTTTTGTATTTTTTCCGAAAAGTACATTTAAAATAAATTTAAAAAAAAAAAGATCGCAAACGGTCAATTTTTGAAAAAGTTATAGAATTTAAAAAAAAACACTGTTTTTTTTTAATTCAAAACTTATTTTGAATTGGACACCGTTTTTGTTTTCAAATTCTACAACTTTTTCAAAAATTGACCGTTTAGGATCTTTTTTTTTAAATTTGTTTTTAAATGTACTTTTCGGAAAAATACAAAAAAAATTTTAAAGTTTTTTTTTTCTAATAAATAAAAAAGAAAAAAAATTAATCGGCCCACTCCGGGATTAGTGGGGATGATTGCAGAATTGATTGAAGTTTTTTATGAGAAAAAAAAAATGGCGAAATTCGAAAAACGGAAAAATTACAAAAAAAAAAATTAAAAATTTGTTTGTATTTTTTCCAAAAAGTACATTTAAAAACAAATTAAAAAAAAAAAGATCCCAAACGGTCAATTTTTGAAAAAGTTATAGCATTTTGAAAACAAAAACGGTGTTTTTTTTAAATTCATAACTTTTTTTGAGTTGGATGAAAAAATTTTAAAAAATTCTGAAAAACGTCTTCTGCTAGAAAAAGAGGAAAAACTTTCAGCCAATTCTAAAGGGGTCGGGTTCAAAATTGGTCGAAATGGGATGGAATACCCCATATACATATATGAATGGCATATTTATTTATTTATCTATTTACGGTCTTGTAGACCTAAATTAGGTACATGTATGTATGAGATCATTATCTAAATGGTAGTGCTTTGCAATATTTATATAATAATTTCTTAAATTTATTGATATTTTATTATTATTTATTTATATTACGGCGTTTTAAGCCTAAAACTTAGATTATTACAAATTATTAATACATTTTAATAATAATAGGATTTCTAGCGTTTGGGGTGTCGGAATGCCTGAGATTCCGATCAGCACGGGAGCTGGTGGTCCCAACGGGCGAGTCTTGGAGTCATATCATTGGGAGGTTGGAAGGACGTGTTCTCAATCCTGCCCTACTCCAAGACGTATGATTACACAGTTTTATTATTTATGCTGTCGGAATGCATTTGATTCCGGTCAACCCAAAAGCTAGCAGCTCAGCAGAATAAGCCACTCTTATCGGACGGTTGGAAAGGACGTGTTTCCAATCCTCCCTGTGCCAGCTTTTATGTAAACATAATTAATTATAATATATCATTGTTGTAGGAATATACGTGATTCACATGAACACTCCAACTGTTTGTCTGGGACGATATATTCAGGAATTCTTTCCTAATTTGATTGCGAGCGATATATGTATTTGACCTGATTCATAAGGTTCCTCTGTATCTATTTGGATTGCCGTGTACGCTCAAGGATCAGTAACATGAAATACAGATACAAAATATTTTATCTTATAGGAAGGGTTTTGCAATATTCTAATAAACTTTTTTTGAAGGTGTTTAAGTTTTCACAATTTTTAACATAATTAGGTAGTTCATTAAAACGTTTGAGGCCTTTGTAAAATATATTTTGCTTGTCCATTTCTGTTTTGAGAAGAGGTAATCTAAAATTATTATTTTCCCTGATTATGTAAGAATGGACTTCATTCACACAAACAAGTTTTTCACTTAGGTAGGCTGGTAATTTACCATGCTTGATATAAAATACAAATTTCATACTATGGTAAAATATCAACTGTTCAAATCTTCTTGCATTTTGCTCCTTGCTATTGAAATGTCCGTTTCATTTACTTCAAGTAGCGCATCATGTGCAAACAACCTACTATATTTCAGTGCTGATGATATATCGTTTATGTAAATGTTGAACAGGATTGGTGCTAATACCGACCCTTATGGTAAACTTATGTCCACTTGTGCCTCGGATGAGACATTGTTTTATTTCACATGGTATATCGTTGTATTCTCAATCCCTCGTAGTATATATTATTCTTGTCGAACTCTGATCGAATAGCTGGCAGACGAAAGTTATTTCTATTTCTTATGTGGTAGTCATGAAACTCGTTGTATGTTACTCGCTCATTTAAATATTTGTGGAGGTTGCCTAGTTTCATGTTGTGTATGAATTTTAGAGTGTAGTATACAATGAGTTGCTTTACACTCAGCCAATTTAAAATTCTAGCATTTCATGTATTGGGGTATCATACTGTTTTCTAAGAATAAACCGCATTGCTTTATTTTGCTTCACTAGTAGCTTTGCGATGTTCGAGTCGGCTAACATGAATAATATCGTAAGACAGTATACGAAATGAGGTTCTATAATGGACCTATAAACCATAATTTTATAATATTTGCTGAAGTGCTTGCATGTACGGAACATAAGTCCAATTTTTTTTTGATATTTTTGCCTCTGTATATTTAAGATGCTCATCGAACTTAAGTTTCTCATCAATTATAATTCCTAGTTATTTGATTTCTTTGACTTTTTGTATTCTTTCTTCTCATGATCATCCGTTTCGTTTTTTCAATATTTATTTTAAGCTTATTTTGGCACAACCAGTTATATACAGTATTCAAGTCCGCTTGCATTTTAGACGTAGCTTCTATCTCCGACGAACAACTTATTGTCAATAATGCATCATCCGCGAAGAGTCGTATCTTGCAGTGGCTAAGACAGTTTTTTATATCGTTTATATATACAATGAATAATATTGCAGCAAGAACAGATCCTTGTGGAAGACCTATGTCAACATCAACTTCCGGCGACGATGTGCTTCTAATTATGGTTTTCTGTTTTCTGCCAGTAAGGTAGCTTTTAAACCACCGCAGTGCTGTATTACGTACCCCAATGTTATGCAGTTTCCTCAGTAGGATGACCCTATCGATGGTTTCAAATGCCCTTTTTAGGTCCAGGAAGACCGACACTGTTACTAACTTGTTTGACAGGCTTTCTTTCCATTCAGCTATTTATTTATTTATTTATCTACAGGACGGAGTCCTCACAGATAGGTAACCATTTGAAATACAAAAAAATTAAAAATAACAAATTACAATAAAATTATATAATTACAAGAACAATATACATAGAATTCAATATAACAGATGCAGCGCATTATATACATACATCCCCAGCCAGCATTTTTTGAAAATTTTGATCAAAAAATATTCAAATATACCCCAAGATGATTAAAAACGTTCAAATTTAAAAGCATTTTCTGTTCGAAAATTAACGTATCGTCGGGAGAAAAATGTGATTATTCTTGAATAATCATTTGTGATTCTTATTTGAAACGCTTTTTGATCATATTTGATATTGTAAAATTGAGCTTTAATTTTTTTAGAGTAATATTTGATTGCTTTTCACAGTCATTTTCTAATCATATTCGTGAACATATTTCAATCGTTTTGGTTGAGATTTTTGTATAATTTTTGAATGCGATTATGATGCATTTATTCTCATATCTCATTCAAAATAAGATACTACATAATAATCTTATTTCATTAGGGGAAGAAAGGATGAGGAAGTGAGCTACCACAGGTCACTCGCAAATAAACTTGACCGATATTCACCTGCGACTACAACATCCAACATCAGCTATGATCGTCAATATCTCAAAATACGATACGGTACGGGATGTTGAAGCCGTATCCAGGTATGTCAAGATAGTTTCACTTACCTGGGGTTCAAATAGCTCACAACCTTTGTATTGTCCAACTATTACGTATTTCCTGGGAAACCGAAAATGGAGAAATGGTTGGGGAAATCTTCTGTCACGAGCAGCATTTACATTATTTCTTGTCTTGAAGACTATATACATATAGACATATAATTATATAAATAATAAAATTTTTATATATTTTTTCTGATCTTCATGATTGAAAAAATATGTGTATGTGAAAAAAATAAGATTTTCATTGAAAAGTAAAATTTTAACAAGTATAAAATTAATTATTCAGTCAACAAATATATTCAAAAAAGATCCAGAAAGCTGAATTAAAATGATTATACATTTTTGATCACCTAAAATAAACACATTTGATTCAAATATAATTCCAAACTGTGATTGAAAAACTATATTCAGTTTTTGATCATCAAAGGTAAGCATATTTGATTATTTCTTTTGTTGTTTTTTGTGAAATATAAAAATTTAATCATCAGAGGACTTAAAAAATGATTCCAAAAAGTGATCGAAAAATGCTTTTCAGTTTTTCATCATCAAAAGTATTCATATTTGATTATTTCTTTTGTTCAATTGTATGATAACTCATTATTTAGTCAGAAGGAGTAATCAAATTGTATTGATATGTAGGTAAATTCAAAATTTAATCATCTAAATGCTGAGTGGCATCATTCATTCACCGATCAACGAATCAAATAAACAATTATACAAACCAAAAAGCAAACACTTAACTAAAAGTTATAGGCGCATAGTCAAAACAAAATAAGTCCAAAACTTAGTTGCTTATTTTACGTACAGAGGTTAAAAAGATATTTATTACAGAGTTATAGGGGGTCGGAACCCATTCGATTTGACCTACGTGTTTAAGGTGGTGAGTAGATATTTTTTAATTCCGAATATCGAGTCGCAGAGTCTAAATTTTTACAGTGTTTATTGTAATAGTAATAGTAATCCTGTAATAGGCTATGAAGCGGTTCATGCATTTCAAATTTTGATCTACAAATAATTGTGTGCAGTAGTTGAAAATATCTAGATGGTCTGACTGGAACATTGAACTGTATTTCTCCGAGCAAGAATTTGCTAATAATCATCCCTCTTATAAGTTTTACTATAAATATCACACCAAGCATCTCTCTACGGCTCTGTAGCGTAGGCAACTGTAAAAGTTTCAATCGGCTGCTGTAGGGCGGAAGATTCCGTGACGTATCCCAAAGCGAAAATCAAAAATTGTTTTTGGACCGATTCCAGTTTATCACAATGAACCTGATAACGCGGGTTGCAGATTATCGAAGCATACTCCAATATGGGCCTCACCAATGATGTAAAGAGAATTTTAGTAACTTATGGATCTTTAAATTCCTTGGACCATCGTTTAACAAACGCCAAGGTACCTTTAGCCCTATTTACACAAGATTCAAAGTGCGATTTAAAATCAAGCCTGGGGTCCATTAATACGCCTAGGCCAAAGAAGCTGGTGACTTGGTTAATAATGTAATCACCAAGCACGTAAGCATGGGGATGAAAGCTTACGTGTAAAACACATGAAGTTGCATATAGATAGGTTTAATGACATGCAGTGCTTCAAATCAAAACACTTGGTAGGTCGTTAGTGAAAAGTAGGAATAACACTGGACCAAGGTGACTACCTTGCGGCACACCAGAAGTGACATCAACAAAATGAGAACAACTATTTTTAAATATAACGGTTTGCTTTCTTCCATATAAATAAGAAGAGATCCAAGAAAGAAACATTGGTTGAAAGCCTAGTTGATCGAGTTTGTACAAGAGTAAGCTATGAGAGACTTTATCAAAAGCCTTGCTAAAATCAGTGTAAATTACATCAGATTCAAAATTAAACTTGAAGCTGTTGGATACAACGGTTGGGAACTCGAGCAACTTAGACACAGTCGATCTCCCCTTATAAAAGCCATGTTGTGACAAGTCAATCACCGAAGATACACTATGCGCTAGTTGCTTAGTGATTATTGACTCGAAAAGCTTTGGAACAACACTCATTTTGCCAATTCCCCTATAATTTGTGACAGAGGATCTGCTACCACTTTTATAGAGAGGAATTATAAAAGACTCCTTCCACTGCCTGGGAAACATACCTTGTTTCAGGGAAACGTTAAAGAGAGAAGTTAAAGGTTGATAAAAGTATAGAGCACATGTTTAAAGCACATTTGATGGAATTTGGTCAGGTCCGGCAGAATAGGCAACCTTCAGTTTTTCTAGATGCCATAAAACATCTTCCGCGCAAATACTAGGGACTGACACCGAATTCAGCGGACACAGTCTAAATGGGTAATCCGAAGGCACCGAATCAGATGTATTAGAATAGTTCGATTGGAAGAAATCAGCAAACATATTAGCAATAACGGAATTGTCGTTAGAAATAATATCGTTAAACTTCATGGTAAGGAAATCTTTTAATTTTTCTTTTGAAGTTAACGAAGCTGTAAAATGATTAAGGTTTGCAAAAAATTTGGTTTTTAATCCTATCAATATAAACTTTATAGCAACTGCTCTTTAACGAGTTGTACTTATGACGTAAAGCAGCATAAGTAGCATAGGCAGTCCTGGTTCCTGAAAGTTTGTATCGCTTAAACGCGCGCGTCTTACGATTTGTAAGACGTTTGAGCTCTTTAGTGCTCCATGCAATTGACGAAGTAGCTGTAGAGATATTTGCTAGCGGTATGCATTTATGAAATAAGGCGTAGAGTACATTGTTAAAGTGGCATGTACTTTCATCAATATCACCGGTGTAATCGGGCCAGGTTATTTTTGACAATTCATTGATTAGCGCAGACCAATTAGCTTTCTTGAACAGAAACCGTCGAGATGTATCTCTCACGATCTTCTGATTTTGACTAGGAAGACTATACGACTCCAAATAACGAGCAAGAGCTGGATGATAAACAACATAGGCAATACAAATGGATCACATCTATGAACGGAGCAATTCGAAGTTTCGTCCGTGAATATCAAATCGAGACATTTCCCGTATTTGTTACGAACATTGTTTAATTGATAAAGTCCTGCAACACAAAGCTCATTTAAGAAAAGACCATTAACCCATCAACTAGGCTCCAGGACACGCAAGGTAGATTAAAGTCACCAAGCAATATGATAGAATCAGAGGAACTAGCCATAGAAACAACTGATTTCACTAAAGAGGAATGTCTCAAATAAATGGAAATATCCGATTGGGATGGTATATAGGTGGCAATAAAATATTGAACGTTGTGAAGAATTTCACACGTACGCAAAGAAACTCGATATCAACAGGGTCAGCAAATTGCACTTCCTCTGCAGAAAATCTGGAGTGAACTGCAATCCGCACGCCACTACCAAGCCACTACCAAGCCACTACCAATTCTGTCCAGTCGGTCTTTTCTAAAAATCTCAAATGATTCGGATATTTCGGAGTTAAAAACAGTTGGCTTCAACCATGTCTCAGTAAACACAAGAACGTCATAATAAGTATCATGACTCTTGAGAAAAGTAACCGTTAGTTTAGTGTTCAACCCCCCCCCCCCCCCCCCCCCCCCCCCTAACGTTTTGATAAAAAATATTAAAAAAAGAGTCAGTTAAATTAGACGTATAATTTAACTTAGACTTATGAGTATCCAAGAAGAAAGTGTTAAGAACAGCTGTCTCACTTATTGCTCTGCCACAGGTGAGACTGCTTTTTGAAA
Source organism: Eurosta solidaginis (assembly GCF_040869045.1). Classification (NCBI taxonomy): domain Eukaryota; kingdom Metazoa; phylum Arthropoda; class Insecta; order Diptera; family Tephritidae; genus Eurosta; species Eurosta solidaginis. Next base: position 72,084,348 of record NC_090322.1, read on the forward strand.
AAACTGGAACGGGCGAATTTTGAAATTCGTCGGCCAAAGCTCTGGGTACAGCATTTTGTCCGCATCAGCCGATGGAACTCCCATTTTAAAGTTGACTCTACTTATCGATTCTATCGCCACATCCTTCTTGACTAATTTATGGCATGAAATGAATTTTGACTGTATATTAGTTTGCTTGGTTATATAAGCAGATATATCAGTTGACTGAACAGAAGGATTGAATGAGCTCACATGAAACCATTTGAGTTAAACAGCAACATCAAGCTCACAACTTGTATTTGTGCCTACAACTACGCTACGTGGTGTGTTATTTGTATATTTTTTTGACTGATTTGCGTTCTTTTGTGATACACGCATTGCATTGACAGGGTTAGCGGCAGCGTTGTTGGTGTTGGCGATAGCAGAATTGTCAGCAAAAGCATTGGCGCGCAGCAACTGCATTACTAGCTACAGTAGATTGTACACGACCATAAACGCAGGTGGTGTCAGATGGGGACAGAACAACAGACGCATACGAAGGAGATATGGGCGTAGCAAGAGCTGTTGATGTTGAAGATTTTACATTATTCGCTGTTAGTACCACTGATCCAGGCATAGGAGTGGTAAGTGGAGGAGCAGCAGTCTGCGAACGGTGAGAAGTGGGCAAAGGCGAAAAAGTAAATAAATCTATTGTCGCTGGAGGAGCATCCACTTTATTATTGTTATCCGATATGATAGCGCACGAACTAACAGCTGTTTTCAACGCACAAATTTCGGCAGCTAGTGCACCAATATTAATATCGTTGTTTTTAACACTTTTAGCTTTGCCTTCATTGGAGTTGGATTTAGATTTATCTTTATCTTTCGCAATATTCTTGTTACGACTCTTCACTTTTGCCTGACTCGTTGAAGGTGTGTTATTCGAAATTAAATTCCTCAGATCATCTAACTGCATAGACAAGACTTTAAACTTAACTTCAAATGCCGTCATGATGGCTTCAAGCCCCAGTTTTTGCGAGGCAAGGACAGAATCGAATGCTTTAGATAGTCTGTCAGGTGCATTCACACATTCAGGACACAAATAGCGAATGTGGTAATTATCTTTTAATAATTCTGACATCGTACTCGGTAATTTGACCTTCACAACAGGCACGGTGAAAACGCTCCATATTCAAAGCAAATAATTTATTATTAATTTATTACTAGCTGGCAGCACGGGAAAATAAATGGGTTTAGCAAATACACAAAGCACGTTTGCGCGGGCAGTACACAGTGTTGTTGTTGTGGCTTTTAAATAAAGCAAATTGCCGGCAGCAAAAACAAAAACAAAAAACGCAGCTCACAGCTAGAGAACAAATTCTATCGATACCAGAATCAATCCACCCGATCTGATGATGCTTCACGTGTCCCAGATGTATTGCACCACATTTAATGTTTTTATATTGAAAATATTAGTCACCCTTATCGCGAAGTTCACGCGGAAAAGTGTTCGCCTTCACTTCTTTTGTTCAGGTGAACTTTTTCCGCCTATCGGCAATTTCGGGCGAACAAAAGTTGAATTCGAAACAGCTGATGCTCTATTGTGAATTAGCAGTGAACAAATAATTTACTTACAATTGTGTAAATTTTGTAACCAAGCATATATTTCCTTAAAATACAACAAAAATAGAAATAAAAAATTTATAAAATATTTTATCCAAAAAAGTACTATTATACAATTATAAAACTTGGCCCAATACACATAACAATTTATAAAATAATGTTTAGTATTGCTGTAGGTATTGATTGACCGCGAGGAGAATATAAATGTGAAAGTGATTCGGAGGCAATAAAGGGACAGTTCTAACCCTTTGGAGCTAAATGATTCACTGTAAGCTAAACATTACTATTGCCAGCACTTTTGAATAACAAGTTAATTTTTTTTCAATTAGCTTTCGCCAATATTACAGGCTAAAGAAGCCGGCATTCTAATATTTGCTAGATATTCTTACCAACTCCTTGCCACCATTGAAGCAAAAATTTGGAGTTTCACAAATTGTAAAGTTTAATTCATTTCTTCGTTTTTTCGCATATGGAAAAGGCGTTGGAAAGGGCCATGAAGTGGGTCTTAGCCAATCTTGTTTAAGTGAGGTGCTGAAAATCTTGGAACCGTCGTTTTGTCCACAATTGATAACTTGGCCGACTGATACGTTGTCATAAAACATAGAACTTACATACTTAGCAATACAGGAATTTCACTTTTTTCCACTCATCTTCCGATTGTGCATTATTTGTTTTATTTCTAATAATAAAAGTACATATAATTATAAGAGTATCAAATTTCAAAATAAAAAATTACTTACATTTTCTTTTCCTCTCGTTCGCCTGTAAAATATAAGTGAACAAATTTGGGTTTCCCCGCTATTAATTTCTCCCGAACAAAGAGTTGCCGATAAGGTGAAATTTTTTTCGAACACGAAAAATGTTTTCCCCACCCTCTGCGATAGGGTGAACAAAAACTGTGAATATTTTCGGGTGAAAATAAAACTCGCGATAAGGGTGAGTATAGTGTCACGCAAAACTGATTGTTAGTTGCTAATATCCTAGCCTTTGTTTTTTTACATTTAAGTGTTTTAAGTAGACAGGGCAATGTCTGCTATTGCACGGGTGATTGGTATCAAGCCCTAGATTTAATTTCTCATTAGCTCTAATACAATTTATGCACATGTTTTTTGGTTGTTCCTTGCACTCCATGGGTTTATGTTTACCCAAGCATTTGCTACAAACATCTTCATTTTTGCATTCACTAGCTTTATGGTTGTATCCTTTACATTTAAAACACATTGTTATATCAACACCATCGTATACTTTGCACCTTTCCCATCCTATATTCAGTTTATCTAATTTTAACGCTTCAGTAAATATTTCCACATCCACCTCAACTATTGCATTATAATAATTTTTGTGACTAACTTTAACATTATATTGCTTAATAATTTTTACTTCACCCTATTCAAAGCATTTATTTTGTTTTCGTAGACATTCAGTTAATTCATCACCATTCTTTTCAAATTGCATACCTGTTATAAATAGTCTTGGTTTATATTCACGAGGTATCTTTATCTCATATTCATTGCTAATTTCTTTGTCCATTATTTCTTTTATTTTCTCTCTTTCATTTTCATCAACACTATCGATCACCATAATACCATTATTACCAGCTTTAATATCTGTTATCTTTAGTTAGGATTAATTTTATTGTTTAAATCTTTCTTGGTTTTTTCACACGATTGTTTTACTTTAGGTTTAACAATAATAGGAGTACGTTTCTTTAATTCAGGCACTGTAGTAACTTTGCTTTTGTTTTCATCTTTTTTATTATTATTTTTCATTACTTCTGCATATGACAGCCCTTTTTCCTTATTATTACTACTAATTTTCTTTATTTCGTTACATACCTTTTCATTGTCTTTACCAATTATTTCAGTTTTATTTTTCACTTCTTCTATCATTTCATATAAGCTTTTTATCTCACCAATTTTTTTTTTTCAAACAGCTTTTGTGATCTTTCCATAGTTGCTACTCTTTGAGTATATCGACCCTCTACAGCTTCCAATAAAGCCTTTATTTCATTTTGGCTTTTCTTCATCACCTCTTCAAACTCATATTTATACTCATTTAATATTGTATTGTTTTTCTTCACACTCATTTGCATTTCTTGTAGCACCAAGTCTACATTCTGAATATATGTAACACATTCATCACACATAAATCGTGCCATAGGTTTTTCCTCAAACATTTTAACACAATATTTATCAACACCTGCACATGCAGGGCTTAAATGGTACACTTTATTACACACACCCTCGCATCGTATACCTGTCTCTCCTCTTATAGAGTGATTGCATATCGCGCAAATACCCATTTTGCTTTTGCCTTATTTCGATTTACTTCACCGTTTATTAGTATATGTATGTGTTTAAATTTGTTTATTAATAGCAGATCGATCAAACACTTTTCCTTACACGCACCAAGGTTGCCAGACTTTTTGTAACCAGGTTTAGAGCGGTTTCACAAGAGTGTTTAGTTCTGACCCCTGATTGTTCCTGTTGCTAATTTCATTTTTATTCAGGTAATCGAGAAGCTGGTCTTTTACGATTTTCTCTAAAGTCTTTTCATCACTAGGCAACGTATTAATAGGCCGTATTTCCTCTGGCTTTTCAGTCCCTTTAACTTTTTCAACTACTGTCGATGTTTTCCACCACGCTGGGACTACACCTTCTCTAAAGCTCTCATTGACAATACATGTATAAGCGTATCCCAAATATTCCATACTGTCTTTATATACACCTTATGATACCAGTTTTTTTCCTCCATACTTATTTTTTAAGTTAGCTCATTTATTTGCTTTAGTTCAAAAACACTTCCCCTAATATCCTCTGTGGCTTCATCTGTTGTAGCTTATTCAATGGTATTACATATTGTTGTGATGCTCTCGACAAAGAACTGATTCAATTGGGCCGCGATATCGGGGTCTCCTTCAATGGCTGTGCGTTTTACTTGGGCTGTGTCATTACTCATGTTTATGGCATCTTTAAAGTATTTCCATATTAGTATTTGATTGTTGCAATTAAGCGCTATTTTATTTTCCGTGTTTTGCTTCTTTTTTATTTTCACAAGTTTTTTATATTTACGTTTTGTATAACTATAACTATTCCACTCATTTATACTCTGTGCTATTTTGTAAAGCTCATATATTAATTTGTTTAACTCCGTAAGCTCCCGGTCATACCATTTATTTACTAATTTAATTTGCACTCATTTCTTGTAGGTAAGCGTTGCCATTATATCCCCTAAGTGTTAATAGTTTCAACTTTAAGTCCTATATCACATTTATTCAGTTCCGATATATTGTAATTCCTAAGGAGAGCAATCAGACTTTCCTTTGTATAATTATCCCAGCATACGCGGTTTTCATATACTCATTTTGTATCTTTTTTGAACGGGCATTTTGAAGAAGATCGTTTCATGGTCTGATATTCTATAGTTTTCTAGATTTTTTATTTCAATTTTATCATTGTTACTATAAAGAAGGTCTATTTTTGTCTGTGACACTTCTGTTACCCTTGTATTAAACTTTATTAGTTGGTGCATTGATGCTATCGCGAATGTATGATTTAGCTGGTTTGTGTACGTTGACTGTACAGTCACATTTATGTTAAAACCGCCTATAATAAGATTTAAAAGAGAAAAATATATGAAAGCTTAATAGCGGAATTTAGTGAACATAAAAGAGAAGGCTGGTCACATATATTGAAAAATATATGTGAGTATTTGTCACTGTCTTAACAAACTGATGTAAACTTTTTGAATTTCTCACGCATAATTTTTGTAGCAACGGAAATTTAATGCATTATATAACAAGTAGCGTTCTAACTGAGCGAAGTAGTTACTCACACATACACACGCATATGGATATGCGAGAGGCATGTACTACAGATATACATGCATATAAATAATTACCAAGCAGGAGATACAAGAATTCTAGATGTGAAACGTCTAGACCTTTGGAGAAATATGCGAAGGAAGCAACGGAGAGTATAAAAGAAGCGCAAGCTTAATAATCAGTAATCAGTTTGATTTAAACACGCTATCAGTTGCGAAGTGAAGTATAATTGTACTCCGAAAGTAGTCTAATAAAGACCATTTTGCAATACAGAATATTGGAGTGACTTATTCAACAGTTTAGCGATTCGAACGTTAGCAGAACGTTTCAAATAAGCGGAATTTCCCTAAATTCGTTACAATTGCTGTCAGGAGAGGAACTGTTGAATACATTCCGCAGATTTCGAATACAACTTGGACATGGCAAAGTTAAGTGATTTGAAGATCCAGCAGCTCAAAAAGGAGTTGGAGAAGCGTGGATTGAATAAAACCGGCAATAAGTCAGAACCTCAAGCACGGCTACGAGACGTTATGGAGTCGGAAGGAATTAATGTTGAAGAGTGTGTCTTTCATCTTGATAGCGACGAGACAATAAAAAAAATGGAGGAGAAAAACGAAACACCGCAGACAATGGCGAACATAGACTTGAACATGATATTGGCTGCAATATCGGCACAAATGGCAGAAATGTCATCACAAATATCCACAAATATGGCCACCCAACTAGGAACACAGGAGTTACGCATTTCAGAAATGTCGTCGCAAATACCAACTCAACTGGAAGAACAGAATACATATATGGCTTCCCAACTGGAGTCACAGGATACATGTATCTCAGAGATGTCGTCAGAAATAACATCTAAAATTTAAGCACAAGAGGCACGTATGTATATCCGAAATGTCGGCACAAATTTCAGCACAGGTATAATCGCAGATCTCTGCACAACTGGAAGCGCGCATGGAAGAGAAACTAACGCAGATCCAGGAGGGATTCAGTGGTCGACAAGATAAAATGGAGGCGGAGATTGATGCTTAAAAAGATCGTATTCAGGAGTTACAATTGAACCGTCCAATCACTTCAACATCTTCTCTTAAGGTAAAATCCACAACGTTTGATGGTTCTATTCCTTTCCAGGTATTTAAGCTCCAATTTGACCAGACGTCAGCAGCGAACAACTGGAATGTCGAAGATAAAGTTGCTGCGTTGTTCGTAGCGTTAAAAGGACCTGCTGGTGAGATCTTACAAACTATTCCAGAGGGAGAACGAAACATTTATGGCTGCTCTAGAAAGGCGATACGGAAGCGAATCCAGGAAACAAATACACCAAATATAATTGCAAAACCGTTACCAAAAAGCTAATGAGACTTTGCAGGAGTTGTTTCGGATGTTGAAAGGTTGGCTCATCTTGCAAATGCGGACGCACCCCTGGAATACACTGAAAGGGTAAAGATTCAGGGTTTTATAAATGGCATACGGGACGTCGAAACGAAGCGAGCTCAAATCCAAAGCAAAAATTTGCTGAACCAGTATCACATGCACTGACTCAGGAAACAGCCTCACTTTTGAGTAAGCCAGCGTACAAAGCCCATCGTGTGGAAGAAGAAAGGCCAGATTGGGTAGACACAATTTTGCAAGCACTGAAGGGATCACAACAGAAAAGGCTGGAATTATGACATGTTTCAAGTGCGGCAACCCAGGCCACATTGCACGTCATTGCAGCACCGGTCCTAATGGTTCCAACAATGTCGGTGGCCGTAAACGCAGAGATGAATGAGATGAGCAAATCTCCAAGTCCACTCAGTCGTTAAACTAAAGCGATTCAGCCACAAGGGGCGACAGCTGGCTCAATTGAATGCCCCATAATCTCTATCTCGCAAATTGGAAAAAGGTCAAGCAATCCTACTGTCGTAGGACATGTGGATGGAAAGGAACGATTTGGTCAACAAGAAGATAAGACCAAGGCACTCGGGTCTATGTACCGGAGCGACTCGGGATTTTTCCCGACCAAGGACTGTCATTTCAGGGTAACCCCATTTAATTTGTTGCGTCCCTCCCACAAATGTCTTCCTCTCAGCAGCTCCTTGGAGCAGCACTGCTCCATATTCTCTTGCTCCGGGAAGGTACCGAATCCAATCCGGGTTCGTCTCCTGACCCCGGTCCTGAGAAATGGTTTTGCTGCGTCTGCCGGAAAAGAATCTTTTTAGAACGGTCATACTCTTGTCAGTGTGTCTCGTGCAAGGGATGGTTGCACCGGACAGGTCGTTCTGGGCTAGATCCCAAAACCAGACGCCCACGTAACTTTTATAATTCTTTTGTAGCTCCTTGCTGTTCACGCCCTAGGGCGTCCCGTAGTCTACGCCTTAGCGTCCGCGACTACCTTGCAGCAGCCCCGCGGCACCACAACTCATACGGCTGCTCCCACTCATACCTACAACCTCCGTAGTAGAGTCGGGAGCAATGCCGAGCATCAGCCCCTGCCCACGTCTTCTTCCACCTCTTTTCCGGCAGCAATCGTGTAGGTCAGGGAAACAGACTCTTAGTTCCCACCTCCTTTTGCACCATTTGCCCGCACAGAATATATACGTTTGCGACATCCGCCCAATGCAGCTCCTGCCTTGGACGGTGCTACTTTCCTAGATGTTCTGGTCTCCGCGACGGTAACCTCTCTGCCGGTGTAGGTAAACTTTGGTCCACCGTAAAGTCCCTATCGAATCCGTCTACGCACAATGACAAAATTTCCATCGCCTTTTGCGATAAAGTGCTGTCGGATGCGAAAAAATGCGCGAGCGCTTTCTGCCGTCAATATATAATGCATTCTACGGTCGTCAAAGATAGACGGAGGGCCAACAGACACGCACATAAGCATAAATTCAGCGCGTCTCCGATTACCATCACCGCCAAAGAGGTTGAGGATGCCATCGGTCATGCTAAACCATCCAAAGCAGCGGGCCCAGACGGCATAGCCATGCCGATGCTTAAAAGCCTAGGGAAAGAGGGTTTTAAATATTTAGCACATGTCTTCAACCTGCCTCTTTCCACCTTTGTCATTCCCGAAAAATGGAAAGTGGCCAAGGTGGTCCCGCTACTAAAGCCTGGGAAACCAGCCAACATAGGAGAGTCATATCGACCGATATCTCTCCTATGGCCAGTAGCCAAGACGCTGGAAGCCATTTTGCTCCCCTATTTCAAAGCGAATTTGCAGCTAGCCTGTCATCAGCATGGCTTCAGAAAACTCCATAGCACCACCACCACCACCGCGCTAAATGCCATTGGCACCCAGATAAATTGCGGTTTAAATCAAAACCCCCACCATAGAACAGCACTCGTTGCGCTAGACCTATCAAAAGCTTTTGATACGGTCAACCATGGCACGTTACTGCAAGACCTGGAAGGGTCTACCCTTCCCCCATTTCTTAAAAGGTGGACCGCAAATTATCTGGGTGGTCGGCAGGCATCGGTGCAATTTAGAAACGAAACATCAAAACCAAGAAGAATTAAACAAGGGGTGCCACAGGGTGGTGTCCTATCCCCACTTTTGTTTAATTTCTACATATCTAAGATACCTTCGCCACAAGAAGGAGTTACTATCGTTTCCTACGCCGATGACTGCACAATAATGGCCACAGGCCCAGGCCCACAGATCGATGAGCTTTGCAACAGAATAAACGGCTACCTTCTTAATATCTCCAGCTTTTTCGCCTCGCGAAACCTGGCATTATCACCGACTAAATCCTCCGCGACCTTATTTACAACATGGACGTCCCATTTTGAACATCCACGTCGATGGCACTACGTTACCGACTGTCTTACAGCCCAAAATCTTGGGAGTGACGTTCGATCAGGATCTATATTTTGGTTCGCATGCAGCCGCAATTGTACCGAAAATTCAGAGCCGTAATAAAATCCTCAAATCTCTTGCTGGCAGTACCTGGGGAAAAGACAAAGAAACGCTCATTACCACTAACAAAGCAATTGACCAGCCGATTGCATGCTACGCGTCCCCTATATGATCGCAAAGCCTAAAAACTACACACAGGAAGAAGCTACAGGCCTGCCAAAATACTGCTCTAAGAACCGCCACGTCCCTTCCCCCATTTCTTAAAAGGTGGACCGCAAATTATCTGGGTGGTCGGCAGGCATCGGTGCAATTTAGAAACGAAACATCAAAACCAAGAAGAATTAAACAAGGGGTGCCACAGGGTGGTGTCCTATCCCCACTTTTGTTTAATTTCTACATATCTAAGATACCTTCGCCACAAATCCTCAAATCTCTTGCTGGCAGTACCTGGGGAAAAGACAAAGAAACGCTCATTACCACTAACAAAGCAATTGACCAGCCGATTGCATGCTACGCGTCCCCTATATGATCGCAAAGCCTAAAAACTACACACAGGAAGAAGCTACAGGCCTGCCAAAATACTGCTCTAAGAACCGCCACGTCCCTTCCCCCATTTCTTAAAAGGTGGACCGCAAATTATCTGGGTGGTCGGCAGGCATCGGTGCAATTTAGAAACGAAACATCAAAACCAAGAAGAATTAAACAAGGGGTGCCACAGGGTGGTGTCCTATCCCCACTTTTGTTTAATTTCTACATATCTAAGATACCTTCGCCACAAGAAGGAGTTACTATCGTTTCCTACGCCGATGACTGCACAATAATGGCCACAGGCCCAGGCCCACAGATCGATGAGCTTTGCAACAGAATAAACGGCTACCTTCTTAATATCTCCAGCTTTTTCGCCTCGCGAAACCTGGCATTATCACCGACTAAATCCTCCGCGACCTTATTTACAACATGGACGTCCCATTTTGAACATCCACGTCGATGGCACTACGTTACCGACTGTCTTACAGCCCAAAATCTTGGGAGTGACGTTCGATCAGGATCTATATTTTGGTTCGCATGCAGCCGCAATTGTACCGAAAATTCAGAGCCGTAATAAAATCCTCAAATCTCTTGCTGGCAGTACCTGGGGAAAAGACAAAGAAACGCTCATTACCACTAACAAAGCAATTGACCAGCCGATTGCATGCTACGCGTCCCCTATATGATCGCAAAGCCTAAAAACTACACACAGGAAGAAGCTACAGGCCTGCCAAAATACTGCTCTAAGAACCGCCATGTCCCTAGAACACAATCTACATAATGAGGCGAGAATACTCCCTATCAGGGAGTGAAATGTGGAACCAACGTCTCTAACACCCTTCATATTATGGTCCACCCCTGTTGAAACAGCACGTTTCCTTGGACTCCCGTTAGAGGATATTGATGAAAATTTGTGATCGGTCGCACCTATTGGATGGGGCGAAGCACTGATACAACAACAGCATAAGACCATTGCTTGGAGCAAGATTGCGTACATCTACTGGAGAAGACACCACTGTTCTAGGAGAAGTAGCATTTGAAGTCGTAATTGGGAAAGTCACGGTAGTACACAATTTTATAGTGGCAGAGATTGCTGATGAAATCATAATTGGAGTGGACTTCTTAATAGACTAAGGCATCAACATCGACATGCAAAGCAAGACGATGCGATATAAGAACATGGATGTGCCACTTAATTTAGGCTACGAGAAAGGCTACAGCAGTAAACGTGTGGTGGGGGAGGAGAATGAGCAAATACCCCAAAATCGGAGGCAGTAATCTGGGCAAAGGTTGATGGAGATTGTGGGACAAACAAAGTGTGGGTTGTCGAGGCAGCAAACAAATCAACACCGAATGTACTTGTAGGAAAAATCCTGGCTATGACTAAATAAGATGGACGTATTCCGGTAAGAGTACTCAATGAGTTCAAGTCACCACTCAAATTGACCAGAGGAACTATATTGGGAAGATGCCAAGAGGCTGAAGTAGTAATCAATTGTGAACAGCTCCAGGAAAACGTTGAATGAACGGAAGGACTAGAGGAAGACTACCAAGCCCCACCAACGTTGTGAAACATCAAATTGACACTGGAGATGCGAGGCCGATCCGTCAAGCTCCTCGTAGTGTTCCACTGGCGAAGCGGGAAGTTGTAAGTCAAATTATACAAGAAATGAGCGACAGCGGCGTCTTCGAACCATCAGCTAGTCCATGGAGCTCACCGGTGGTACTTGTGAAGAAGAAAGATGGAAAAATTAGGTTTTGCGTGGACTAATGCAAGTTCAACGACGTTACGAAAAAGTACAGCTACGCATTGCCAAGAATTGACGACACCCTGGACTCGCTATCAGGTACGAAATGGTTTTCCACACTGGACTTGAAAAGCGGCTACTGGCAAGTGGAGGTGAAGGAGGAAGACAAGGAGAGAACAGCCTTCAGTGTCGGATATGGTCTTTGGCAATTTACAGTGATGCCTTTTGGACTTTTTAATGCACCAGCTACTTTTGAGAGACTCATGGATCAGGTATTGAAAGGACTACATTGGAAAACATCCGTGGTGTACCTGGACGACATCATCGTATTGGGAAAGAACTTTGATGAACATCTTAAGAACTTGGAGGAAGTTTTCCAGAGAATAGCTGGCACTGGTCTGAAACTAAGTCTCAAAAAATGTTCGCTGTTTAAAAAAGAAATAAATTATTTGGGTCACAAGGTAACGACAGAGGGCATCTGCACTGCGAATGAAAAGATCGAAGCTGTAAAGTATTGGCCGAGACCACATAACTTGCATGAATGAAGAAGTTTCTTTGGGCTGTGCACATATTACCGCCGGTTTGTACCAAACTGTGCCAGCGTAGCACATAGCCTCCACGAGCTTACATGAAAAAATAAAGCTTTTGAATGGAAGAAGGAGCAAGAAGTCGCTTTCCAAACATTGAAAGAGCGTTTGTGCACTGCTCCAATGTTGGCATATCCGATTCCAGGAGCAACGTTTATTCTATATACAGATGCGACCGGATATGCTATAGGAGGCGTTTTATCACAACTGGTCGATGGACAGGAGAAGGTAGTTGCCTATTACAGCCGATCAATTGGAAAACCAGAGAGGAACTATTGCGTTCCACGGAGAGAGCTGTTGGCATTGGTAGAGTGCATTAAACATTTTCACAAGTACCTCTACGGGCAGCGATTCCGCGTCAGGACAGATCACGCAGCGTTGAAATGGCTCCTGCAGTTCCGTTATCCAGAAGGTCAATTGGCACGGTGGATCGAGCGACTATAAAGCTATGACTTTTCCATTGAGCATCAAAAAGGTAGTATCCATGGAAATGCTGATGCAATGTCACGAAGACAATGTAGTTTGCAATGCTAACACTGTTCAAGAGCTGAGGCTAAGGAAGACATTATAGATGTCCGGCTAATGACTATAACGTGTACGGATGAATGGGACAAGGAACAATTAAGGAAGTGTCAGCTAGAAGATACAGATCTGTCACATGTTATGCAAGGGCTCGAACGAAACGAAAGACCAAGTGGAGAGGAGATGTCAGCAAGGAGTCCTATTTCGAAGTCATATTGGGCACAGTGGAACCGTTTAGAATTGATATCCGGTTGCTTGCATCGAGTATGGGAGAGTGAGGATGGTCAATGAAAGAAGAAATTAAGCAGAGATTCTATTGGGTTGGTTGCCGGCAGTCGGTCAGTGAGTCGGCTGCGAGGTTTGCAGCAGATCGAAAGGGCCCAAAACCCGACATCATGGCCAGATGAAGCAATATAACTCAGGTGCGCCATTTGAAAGGATCGCTATGGATGTCGCAGGTCCATTTCATACTAGCAACTGCGGAAACAAATATGTACTGGTGGTTATGGATTATTTCGGCAAATGGCCAGAGGTATACCCAATCCCAAATCAAGAAGCGGAAACAGTAGTAGAAACAGTTGGGTTACAAGGTATGGTGTACCAATGGAGTTACATTCTGACCAAGGGAGAAATTTTGAATCAGCCGTGTTCCAAGATATGTGTAAGGCATTGGGCAATCGAAAAACACAAACAACTGCATTGCATCCTAAGTCCGATGGTATGGTGGAACGCTTCAATAGATCATTGGAGGAGCACTTAAGAAAAGTAGTAGACAAGCTCCATAAAGAGTGGGATACACGCGTACCATTATTCTTGATGGCTTACCGATCGGCAGTGCATGAGACAACGGTCCAAACCCCCGCAAAGGTAATTTTTGGCAATGACCTTCGACTGCCTGCTGATTTGAAGTTTGGGATAAATGACGATGGGGAAGGAAATGCCAAGAAATCCACTGGTGTCTTGGAGGAAGAGATGAGGGAAATACACGATCTGATCTTGTAAGAAAACGAACCAATATTATGAGTGACAAGATAAAAGCCAGATACGATAAAGCAATTAATTCGAAAGGTTTTCGGGAAGGAGATTTGGTGATGCTATACAACCCACAACGAAAAAAAGGTTTGTCCCAGAAATTGCAGTGTAATTGGGAAGGCCTATACAAAGTTGCAAAACGGATCAACGATGTAGTTTACGGCATACAAACCATTGGAAAACTGCAAGTGGTGCATTTGGAAAGGCTGGCAGCGTTTAGATCAGAAAATTTGTCTGATCGGGATGATCCGACTTAGGTGGAGGGGTGTGTTGCGAATTTTAGCATCACTAAGCTGTTAGTAAATAATCACGCAACAACAAAAACATGAAGCAAGCCACAATTGTGTACATGAATACATCGGTCATCACACATACATACAGGGTGGCTGATGAATTTTGCTACATTAAGAAACTCAAATAATTTTTTTTTTCAGTGTATGGAATTCATTTTTCTTTTATTTATGTTAAAGCTCATTCAGTTTTATTAAATATAGCTTAATTAGTTTTAAACATAACGGACTTTAAATGCCCCCCCCCCCCCCCCCCCCCCCCCCCCCCCTGCTCGTTGATGCATATGCGGCATCTTACCAAAAAGTTGTTCATTACTGCTTGGAGAGTTGAGACAGGAACAGCCGCAATTTTTTCTCGAATGGATTGCCTTAGTTCATTCAAATTTGTTGGTTTTGCTTTGTAGACTTCCTGTTTGCAATAACCCCACAAGAAAAAGTCAGGTGCAGTAAGGTCAGGCGACCTGGGTGGCCAACGGAATGTGGAGTTTCTGGATATCAGCTTATTGGGAAATTTTCGTCGCAATTCTGTCATAACAGGTCGGGCTATGTGAGGACCTGCACCATCTTGCTGAAACCACACAGAGTTGAAAGAAATTCTCATTCGGCGTAATTCTGGATAGAAAAACTCTCTCAACATGCTCAAGTAACGGTCTCCAGTAACCGTAACGGTGTGACCGTTTTCTTCGAAGAAGTAGGGCCCGATAATGCAGCGTGATGAAACTGCACTCCACGCTGTGACACGAAGTGGATGCAATTCCGTCTCATGGCGTATCTGTGGGTTGGAAGCACTCCATATTCGACAATTTTGTTTGTTTATGTTGCCGTTTAAATCGAAATGGGCCTCGTCAGACATGAAAAGACAGTTCAACATGTTTCCATCCTCTTCCACCATTTGAAGCATCTTCTGGCAAAATTCCAAGCGAATCGGCAAGTCTGCAGCGTTCAGTTTGTTGGCCATTTGAATTTTATATGGGAATAAGTCCAAATCTTTGTGCATAATTGACTGTAATGACTGTCTGCTTACACCCATTTGAGCAGATAAACTTCTTGTCGAAACACGTGGATTGTTTTGTATGGCAGCAGCTACAGCAGCGATTGTTTCCTCCGTTCGAACTGAAGGGTTTCGATGGTAAGGTCTTCTGTTGACTGCCCCATGCTCGGCAAAATTGTTTACAAGTCTCATTATGGTCCATCTGCTCGGAGGATTGCCGCCAAACGTGCGCCTATACTCTCTTTGAACCGAAACTACGGACTCCAGTGCGTGATAGCGGCGGACAATCCAAATTCTTGTTTCAGTGTCCCAGTTATCCATTTTTGTTAAATGTAAAAGTCAATCTGCAAAATAAAAAAAAAATTTACCAGATTCATTAAATAGAAAAAAAGTTATTTAATTTTTTTTGGTAGCGGCTTTCATCAGCCACCCGGTACAAGGCAACGAAGCGACATTTCACACACACACATGTGGTCATCAGCCGAAGTAGTTACTCACACATACACACGCATATGGCTATGCGAGAGGCATGGACTACAGATATACATGCATATAAATAATTACCAAGCAGGAGATACAAGAGTCTAGAAGGTGAAACGTCTAGACCTTTGGAGAAATATGCGAACGAAGCAACGGAGAGTATAAAAGCAGCGCAAGCTGAACAATCAGTAATCAGTTGGATTTAGACACGCTATCAGTTACGAAGTGAAGTATAATTGTACTCCGAAAGTAGTCTAATAAAGACCATTTTGCAATAAAGAATATTGGAGTGATTTATTCAACAGTTTAGCGATTCGAACGTTAGCAGAAGGCTAAGCGGAGTTTCCCTAAATTCGTTACAATATCTTGGCAGACCCAACATTTTTATTTTCCGCCGTCGGATTATTATTGTCGAGGTCAACACGCATCTTTTGACACCTCTCTCGATATTTTTGGACGCGTATTAGCAGTGTAATGCCAATTTCACACAGAGGCTTAATAATATAATTAGTCGAGTTTTCTACATTAAAGACCTAATTGAGCCCAATCTTCGAATTAAAATACAAATTCTTAATTATCTCATCATTGCTTTATTGAATGCCTAATCGAGTGAAAAATCCAGTCGGCTTTGCTTGGTGCTTCGAATTTTACTGTCAATGTAACAAATGACAATCAAAAATAAATTATTTTCAATAATTTACGAAAAATAGAAAAACACGAAAAAATTCAAATATTAATTTTCGGGTATAAAACATTTTTATATTTACGTCGTTACTTCCAAGTGCTACGTCGTTGGCAACTGTACCGTTTCTGGGACGAGTAGGTACGTTGTTGTCGTAAATGCTTTTAAAAAATGAGGCAAAAAGGTTGCTAACTTCGCTACCGCCGTTCGTGGACATATCAACCCACGTAACTGAGTAATGAATCTCTACGTTATTAGATCTCTTTTGTTTACGAATTTCCAGAATTGCTTCGCATCAGTCATTAGTAGATTTTCGATTATTGATGTGTATTTGTTGTAACATGCTTTGCTTAGGATTTTACATTCCTGTCTCAATTTAACGAATTTTCGATAAGCAGCAGGTGAACGTTTTTCTTGTATGTTCTATGAACTTTTTTTTTTAAAGACTCCCCCACCACGTTTAAGGTTACTTGTCACGTCGTCTCTATCTTTTCTGAACAAGGTGTAAGTTTCGCTAATCACCTCACCGTCATAGATGAAAGGATTTAGCCAATATTCACTTCCGCAGATAATGTCACGCTTACAACATGCAGATGACGTCAATAATTTTTTAATTTGGTTCGCAGACCTCTTGTGTTTTGATAATATAGTGATACATTAATTATTTCTCTGTTTTTCTTCTGCCGAGTGAAAAACGCGCTTATCTACTATTTTAGGAGTACCATTTATGTATTTGTCTTTTTGGTGTCACCATTCCTTGTAAGAGCTTCCAGTTCAGTACTTAGTTCTTGGAGGTATTCTTGTTGCGAGCGTGTTAAATCTGCCTTGATCGTGATTTGAGTCCTTCGCCGGTTTTTTTATTTTCATTAAAGTCCGAGAAAATGTTACTGATGGAGTGTTGATGATGAGCGGGCGGTTCTTGCCTTCAGTTTTACGCCCGAGTCGTCTCAATTTAAAACTGGGTATGTCTTCTGCCATCTCTTGAGGGATAAGAGCAGCAACCCTGCTTCGATCATCGTTTAGACGATCACTACCATCAGGCTTTGTAAACTCTGGTACATTCATAGTAACTACGTTTATCTCTCGCTTCTTACGTTCACTAAGTTCCGATATAATGTCATCCGGCTGTATTGAAACGTTGTCGAGTGAGCTGAATTTTCTTTCGACCGCACTTACTCGTTCCTCCAATTTCTTGTATTGTTTAGCGTTTTGCTAGAAAATTTTATTTAAATCCGTACGGATGCCTGCAACATTTCTTTCGATGCTCTCCATTTTCTCCTTAAACACTCCTAAGTGTTTTATGAACAATTGTTCAATCTTGCTACCGGTAAAGGGGGTATCATCAGTATCTCTCTCATCGTCGGAATCAATAATACTGACCTCTAACAGGTACGATGCGTATTAAAAGGTGTTTCGCCCACTCCTCTCAAAATTCGCTGCTAGCTTCTTAAATTTGTCGTTACTTAATTCACTGAATTTTTTGAGGTACCAATTTTTGCATTTGACGCAACTTATACTGTCAGCGTTTTCAGTTATAGATTTAGCGCATTGTGCGCATACGTGCCTTATAGTTACATCCTTTCACAACACACTTATTTATATTTATAGCTATTCGCGTTTTTTTGGTGTTTTCTGGTTTATTTAATTGCAAATAAAATGCAAGATTCAATTTTTTCAGTTTACAATGCACTCACACACGTTGATATAATAAGAGACGTCAGTTCGATTTTCATTTGTAATGTACATCATGGAAATGTGTAGAAGCAATTTAAAATTACCCCTCAAATGGGACATTACAAAAAAAATTTATGTTAATAACGGGGTTCACTGGGTGCGTCCTGGCAAAGGCCTTTACCGACTCGGTGTGGATTTGGCTTAGGGCCTGCTTATGCTCGTCTGGATCAATCGGCTGTGTTGGCAGTTGCCGGATCTCGTCATAGTGCTTATGGAGATGCAGGGCCGCTGAGAGAAAATCCGGGCCCGGGGGAAAAAAGATACGGGCCCCATACTAAAATGAACAAATTCTCAAAATCAAAATTACCATCTTTTACATATTTATATGCATTTGTATATACATGTTATTTAAGCGTATACATTGCATGTATATTATATTCAGTGAATATATACATAGTTACGAACTTTAATTTATCTACACATTCATACAGATGAACATATGAGTAAATATGTTTACATAGAAATATACATATTCTTCATAAAGTATTAAAATATTTGTAGAAAATAAATTATTATATTGATTGCGAGAAATATTATACTTTAAAAATCGGTGAATGGAGGTGCGAAAACTAATGTAAAAATAAGTACAGTTTATTACTTATAGAGTTTTTATTAAAATATTGCATTAATTGTATGAAACAAATTTCTTTAAATTACAATACAAATATTTTTTGGTAGTAATTTGGTATATTATGCGCTCTGCGCGTTCTTTCCTCTTTACACTTCCAGATTTGTGTTGATACATGTTGGCCGTCTAAGAACTACACTTCTCGGGTCTCTTATTTACCAAAGCGCACTTGTTCATGAGTTATGATAGACAGGTGCCTGTTGTGTTTTGCAAAACATACGGCTAAAGGGCAAGCAGCGACATAGATTTTTGAAAAAGTAAATCTAAAAAAAATGAAAGGCGCGATAATATCCGCAGAGATTTTAGGCCGACTTCTCTTCCAATTTGCCTCGCGGTACTTTTGTTGTTGTTGTAGCGATAATGAAACTCTCCGAAGGCCTAGGGGAGTGTTATCGATATCGATTTGCCGGATGCAGATCCGGTACATTCCGGTAAACAGCACCATAAAGGTACTAGCCCGACCATCTCGGGAACGATTTAGATCCACCAGGAGTTCGGGGTCGCCACAGCCTCGGCTGTTAATGAAACAAGATTCGCCACGGGAAGGTGAGGTTGACAATTGCGTTGGGAAGCTATATATTGCGCTGGCAACCCTTTGTGAGGGTTCCGCTACACAACCCCTTGAATCAATTTAGTATTTTAGTCGCCTCTTACGATAGGCATACCTACCGCGGGTATATTCTAAGCCCCCTAACCCGCTGGGGGGCCTTGGAGTGTTACGTTGTTGTTGTTATTGTTTTAGCGATAAAGACACTCCCCGAAGGCCTTGGGGGTTTTATCGATGTTGATGGTCCTTTTCCGGATGCAGATCCGGTACGTTCCCGCAACAAGCACTACGGAAGTCGGGTCTATGTACCGGATCGACTCGGGATTTTTTTCCCGACTGTCATTTCAGTGTAACCCCATTTAATTTGTTACGTCCCTCCCACAAATTTCCATCCACGGAGCAGCTCCTTGCAGCTGGACTGTTCCGGAAAGTATTAAACCTAACCCGGTCCCAGGCTGTGGTTCTGCTGCATATGTCGGAAAAGAATTTATCTCATAGTCATACTCTTGGCAGTGTGCCCGTGTTGTTGTTCATTAACAGTGCTTCGCCCCATTCAATGGGCACGACCACTCACAAATTGTCATCAAAGTCCTCTAACGGGAGCCCAAGGAAACTGGCTGCTTCAACAGGGGCGGACTATAGGGAAATAAGTGTTAGAGGCGTAGGTTCCACATTACAATTGAAAAGATGGTTGGTGTCATGTGGGGACACATCGCATGCAGGACATACATTACATATGTCGGCGTTGATTCTGGACAAATAAGAGTTTAACCTGCTACAGATGCCAGAACGAAGTTGGGCTAGGGTGACTCGGTTCTGCCTTGGTAGTGTGCTTTCTTCTTCTGCAAGGGTGGGATATTATCATTATCATTATTATTATTTATTTATTTATTTATTTAGAAAATATCATATATGTAATACTCCTATATTGCTAATAGAAAATGCTCGCAATGTGTTTTGAATTCGAAATCAAAACAGGACAGCCTACAAAATTTTTGTGATTGTAGCAGAATAAGTGTGACAAGAAAAAATTTTAATTTAGGTACATTCGATTATTGAATACAAAAACAAAAACGTTTAAACAGCATGATGATGTTTGGGAATGTACCTAGCCTGTAATAGTCTTTTGCCTTAGATCTGGCTTGTTGTAAATCATACCAAATTGCTCTAATATTTCAGAACAGTCGATGTGTCCATTGATCACTTTATAGAAAAATATTGAGTCTGCAGCTTACCTGCGGTTTTTTAACTTCGTGATATTATACTGTTTATAAACTTCTTCGATGCTTAGGCTAAGGCGTTTTCTTTGTAAAATGTATGCGATGTGCTTGCAGTTTTACTGTATTTTTTCCACTTTGTTAGCGAGAACATAGTTGTTAGGCAACGAAATTGTTGAGCAATACTCCAATATTGGTCTAACCAGTGCTGTGTAAAGTCTCGAGATTGTTCTGGCGTCGCAGAAGTTGTCACTAGATCTAAAGATGAAGCCAATCATTCTGTATGCTTGCGATGTGAATTTGTCCACATAATCAGTAAAATTTAATTTGTTAACAATGGTGATACAAAAGTCTTTTATTGATGTAACTGATGCCAGTATTTCACCCTGCAAATAGTACTGAACAGGGTGCTTCTTAATATTTGAATTGAGTTAATTCTCCACCCACCAGCAATGCAGCTTATCAACATCGTTTTGCAGAATAGAGCCATCGTTTTTGCTCTTGATTGATCTGTATAGTTTTAAATCATCTGCATATAATAAATATTCTGACATAAGATTATCACCAAAACCGTTAATAAAGATGTTGAAAAGGATCGGGCCAAGAGAACCCTGTGGAACGCCAGAAGCTACTTCGTATTCTTGGGATACATGACACGCACCTTTAGAAACCTTTCCGATAGATAAGTTAGTATCCAGCGGACATATCAGCCCACGTAACTGAGTAAGGAATCTCTACGTTATTAGATCTCTTTTGCTTTACGAATTTCCAGAATTGCTTCGCGTCAGTCGTTAGCAGATTTTCGATTCTTGATGTGTATTTGTTGTAACATGCTTTGCTTAGGATTTTACATTCCACTCCCCCACCGCGTTTAAGGTTGCTTGTCACGTCGTCTCTATCTTTTCTGAACAAGGTGTAAGTTTCGCTAATCACCTCCCCGTCATAGCTGAAAGGATTTAGCCAAGATTCACTTCCGCAGCTAATTTCACGCTTACAACATGCAGATGACGTCAAGATTTATTTAATTTGGTGTTTTGATAATATAGTGATACATTAATTATTTCTCTGCTTTTCTTCTGCCGAGTGAAAAACGCACTTATCTACTATTTTAGGAGTACCATTTATGTATTTAATTGTCTTTTTGGTGTCACCATTCCTTGTAAGAGCTTCCAGTTCAGTACTTAATGCTTGGAGGTATTCTTGTTGCGAGCGTGTTAAATCTGCCTTGATCATGATATTTGAGTCCTTCGCCGGTTTTTTTATTTTCATTAAAGTCCGAGCAAATATTACTGATGGAGTGTTGATGATGAGCGGGCGGTTCTTGCCTTCAGTTTTACGTCCGAGTCGTCTCAATTTAAAACTGGGTATGGCTTCTGGCATCTCTAGAGGGATAAGAGCAACAACCCTGCTTCGATCATCGTTTAGACGATAACTACCATCAGGCTATGTAAACTCTGGTACATTCATAGCAACTACGTTTATCTCTCGCTTCTTACGTTCACTAAGTTCCGATATGTCATCCGGCTGTATTGAAACGTTGTCGAATGAGCTGAATTTTCTTTCGACCGCCCTTACTCGTTCCTCCAATTTATAGTATTGTTTAGTTTTGCTCGAAAAGTTTATTTAAATCCGTACGGATGCCTGCAACATTTCTTTCGATGCTCTCCATTTTCTCCTTAAACACTCCTAAGTGTTTTATGAACAATTGTTCAATCTTGCCACCGGTAACGGGGGTATCATCAGTATCTCTCTCATCGTCGGAATAAATAATACTGCCCTCTAACAGGCACGATGCGCATTGCAAGGTGTTTCGCCCACTCCTCTCAAAATTCGCTGCTAGCTTCTTAAATTTGTCGTTACTTAATTCACTGAATTTTTTGTGGTACCAATTTTTGCATTTGACGCAACTTATACTGTCAGCGTTTTCAGTTATAGATTTAGCGCATTATGCGCATACGTGCCTTATAGTTGACATCCTTTCACAAGACACTTATTTATATTTATAGCAATTCGCGTTTTTTTGGTGTTTTCTGGTTTATTTAATTGCAAATAAAATGCAAGATTCAATTTTTTCAGTTTACAATGCACTCACACACGTTGATATAATAAGAGACGTCAGTTCGATTTTCATTTGTAATGTACCTCACCTCATGGAAATGTGTAGAAGCAATTTAAAATTACCCCTCAAATGGGACATTACAAAAAAATTTATGTTAATAACGGGGTTCACTGGGTGTGTCCTGGAAAAGGCCTTTACCGATTCGGTGTGGATTTGGCTTAGGGCCTGCTTATGCTCGTCTGGATCAAGCGGCTGTGTTGGCAGGTGCCGGATCTCGTCATAGTGCTTATGGAGATGCAGGGCCGCTGAGAGAAAATCCGGGCCCGGGGGCAAAAAGATACGGGCCCCATACTAAAATGAACAAATTCTCAGAATCAAAATTACCATCTTTTACATATTTATATGCATTTGTATATACATATTATTTAAGCGTATACATGCATGCATGTATGTTATATTCAATGAATATATACATAGTTACGAACTTTAATTTCTCTTATTTACCAAAGCGCACTTGTTTACTATATGATATTAAATTTCGTAATCGCATTTCGCATATTTTATTGTAAAGAAATGTAATTCAAACTTCCATTTTTCGAGATTTTATTATACCATAAAATAATAAATTAAAAATGTATAGAATACTTTAAAGGACAAAAATGGCTGGAATAGCTGTCTTCGAATCTCATTTTTATAGTGAAACTGAACGAAAAAATAAAACTTTGTTTGAGCTTTGCCAAAAAATGGAAATGTTTAATTACATACATCTGTTCACAATATAACGTGTGAGTTGTTTACACTCAAACTTCAGGGTATACACTTTAGAATTCCACTTTCGTATTTTTTAAAAAGGCACTTGTGTACTTTATTTTATTTAAAATATCTTTTGATTCACTTTTTTATTCCACTTTTGTCTTTGTCGAACCGCACTTGTGCACTCTTAAACATTGGGAAATATGCTAGAACAAAATCAGCTCAGCACTCTTCCTAAGTGCATCAGCAATAGAGTTCAACTTTACAAAGCAACAAAGTAAAATTTTAGCTTCGGAAGTTTCGTTTGTTTTCGGCGTATCACTGTTTGCATACATACATAGATGTATATCGCTGTATAAGAATTTGCATCATACCGATTTTTTCTGCTCCAACAGAAAACGAATTCAACTTTATGCCCAAAAACCAACAACACCTTATGCGGGGTGCAGACACGTTAAGAGATTTATAAAATTTGTAGAAATTTAAAATGATTGCTATCTACGGAAGGTGATTAAAGGTGTGGTTTGTTTATTTTCTGTAAGCAAAAAGCTTGGATAGCATTTTGAGGAAATGCTTGTAACTCCTTCTGGTGGGAAGGGAGTTTTGGTATGTAAAAATTAAACAGAAGCGGAGATACGACACCACCCTGTGGAACCCTCTGTTTAATTTTCCCTAGGTGGTTCCAGCAAGCGACTTGAGGATTTTGTTGCGACTTTGTACTTTAGATACAATTTAGGGGGCATGAGCCCTGAAGTTAGATTATTATCGAACGTTACCCCTAAGATATTTGGGTGACTGACAGTCGGTAGTGTGACATCATTGACGCGTACGTCCAATATTTGCGATATTTGTTCCTTCCACGTCGCAGAGTGGCCGTGAATTTTTATTTATTTATTAGTCTACAAATTTAACAATTAATCACACAAAATATATGTGTTTTGTAATACGATCAGTTAAAATATATATATATATATATTTTTTTTTTTTTGTTGAATTTTTTCATAGGCTAATCCGATCTAACCGCTGCTTAGTGCAAATGAAACATTCCACTATTTTTCCCGACGTTTCGCTAAGACTTTTTAGCATCTTCAGGGGCAATTCCATTTTATTTGCTGGTGAAAAAAGAAATTTCAAATTTTAATTTTAATTTAAAAGGCCATTACAAACATACCTCCTTGGTAATCCCAAACATTCACTGTGTCTACGTGATACATATAACATAGTCAATAGACTCACAATATATAATTCACATTAAAAATTGCACAACATAAATATAAAAATATCGGTAGCACCTCTTGTGGTAGTGTTGTCAATACTAAATCCTAAATTCTTTTTGTTATGTAAACAGAAAACATATGACGAAGCTATTTGATCCGTATCTTCCTTCTCATTTATTGTTTTCTCTCTTTTTTCCAGTATCCTAAGGCTTCCCAGTGTGTATCTCGTTTTTCCCTCTTTTCCTTGTCTAAGATTTTGTGATGGCAAAATCAGCTGTGTGTCCAGTATCTGTTATATGTTGCGAAAGGGCGGTGTTGGTTTTTTGTTTTTTGATGTCCGCTTTATGTTCTGCTATGGTGGTACCCAAGGTTCGTTTTGTTGTTCCAATGTACAATTCGTCGCAGCTTTCGTTTTCTTTGCCTTTACATTGTATTTGATAAACAACATTGCTCTGTTGTTGGATATCGATGGAACTTTTTGTTTTCAAAGTGTTGTTGGGTCTTTATGCGAATACGATGTTCTCGTCTTTCTTAAATTTGTGGTCAATACTTTCGCTTAGCTTAGGTATGTAAGTGACGCTGTAGTATTGTTTGACAGTGTTAGCCGTATCTTTGGTTTCTTTGTTATGTCTTTACCCATTTATTTTCATAACTTTCCTTTCAATTAGTTCACTTATTAAGTGTTCGGTATAGTTGTTATTCTTCAGAATCACTCTGGCTCCTATTATGATACAAATTCGAAACCGCTGATCGAACGAATTTTCATTCGGTATTATGACATTCGATCAAGATTAGTGTCATTACAACATATAAAATTGAAATAACACCTTTTAATCGTTTAAAATTAGTTTTATTTATAACAATACAATTGTTTCGACACGCGCGGGATGTCATGATAAGTTGGTAGTTTTCAACTAACCATTAGCTTTGTTCGCGTATTTTTCCAACAGAAACTTACAAACATCCAAAATCCTCTCAACTATTAGCTGTTTCCTCTCATAGAAAAAAATATGCGAACAGAAATCCATCAAAAACTATCACAATTTGCGAACAGCTGATGAATTATTTGGCGGCAATTGTGACAATGTTGTGTCATAGCTGGTGGATGTCCGTAAAGTTTGTCCGTCTTGCTCCGCGAGAGTCAAAAATTCATCCAGATGTTCGCCCTGTATATTTTCATTAACATATATGTACCTTTTCCATGCTTTATTTTCCGGCTGCAATACATGAATTAAATTTCGCAATTTTCGTAAATTACAACCAGCAGTTTTTCGATCAGCTGTTTTTCTGTATGTAAATTGCTGTTGGCAAAATGTTACCAACAGAAAATTGCAGCTCTTAGCAAAATGAAATGTCACTTTACTCTCTCTTTTTCTTCATTTTGTGTTGGACAGACGGGTACGCGAACAGAAAAACCTGCAAAATTTGCAAAATCAACAGAAAACTGGAGTACCCGAACGAAGCTATTGTCAACAGAAATTAAGAAGTAAGCCTAACAAAATCACTCAGTGAAGCATTGAAAAACTGATAAAATGCAAATACAATAAAGAGAAATGAAACAAAGATAAAAAATTAATATGCAATAACAAAATTAATATGTACTACCAAGATACGGAACTAGCGAAGTTTACTGCAACGCTGTGAAGAGACTAGAATACAGTGGGCCAGTATCACGATTTACTGAGACATTTTTGTTTACATAAATATGTAACGATTCTAAAATATTCAATCTATTTACATTAGATTCAGATTTAATTAATTTGCAATCGTCAAAACTTATCGAGTGCTGATTCTATAAAGCGTGTTCAGCGATTCCACTCAATATTTTTTATGTATTTCAAGTGTTCGTTGAACCTGGTCCGAACAGTGCGTGTCGATTGGCCTATGTATTTTGCGCCACACATTCTTTCCCGTCGTCATCTTTGTATGAGCAAGTGATGAAGTAAATTCCAGGTTTGTCCAGACTATCACACTTATCTTTGGCTGAATTCAGTAAGGATTTGAGTATTGTTGTTGTTTTCGGAGCGGCTTTATATCTACTTCATTATATCTTTATTTAATATTATTTAAAGATCGTGAATCATATGTCATGCTACATCAAGAAAAATCTTCCACGCCTACCGTTTCGAAAAAAGAACTGCTCTCACGACGATCTTTTTTGGTTCGGTATTTTCTCAATAGCTGCTCTATACTGCTAGAACAACCCATTTGTTTCTGCAATATGTATTATTGTCTGCTTTTCTTTTTTATATGCGTCATCGCTCAGTGAGACATTTACAAGACGAAGCACCATCGAATTGAAAGCAGCTAATTTGTGAGAGTAGTGACGGTTCGACTCAATTGCGATAAAGCGCTCAGTCGGTGTCGGCTTCCGATAAATATTAAATTCGATAACTCCGTCAGTATTCCGTTTAAGTTTTAAGTCCAACAAGGGCAACTCGACTGTAAAAGCGTGGAAAGAGAGAGCTTCGAATTAGCTGTTCTTCTATTGTGTTCATGAACAAATTGCAAAGAAAGGGGCTTATATTAACCCCATTAGTAAACCATCCGTTTGTTCATAGAACTCACCTCTAACCTGGAAAAAGGATTGGTTAGTTAGTGCAAGTATAAGTTAAGTCAAAATAGTGCATTGGCGATCGTCGGATTAATATTTTGTTTATCTAGCCAAATACGCACCGAATCCATGGCACCCTTTCTTGGTACAATACGAAGTTATATCGAATGATGCAAAACAATCCTTGGAAGTCAAATGTAAATTTTTAAACTTTTCGATTAATTCCAGGGAATTCTTTATCGAGAAGTTATCGAAGCTTTTGAGCTGCCTGAAGTAGCTACTCAGTCATGATGCAATATTTGCTATGGGCGAAGTGTATCCAACAATAATAGTTCTAAATTTGTTGCCCGGCTTATGAGCCTTGTATAAGCCATACAAACAGGGCACACGCACATACGATTTGTGCATTTGCATGTCGAAACAATTGTATTGTTATAAATAAAACCAATTTTAAGCGACTAAGAGGTGTTGTTTCAATTTTATATGTTGTATCGTATAAGTCGTTTAACACTCTAAAATTAAAATTGTTTAACTAGTGTCATTGTTCGATAATTCGATAAATTCAACCGTTCAGAAAAGCACATTCCCATCATCTGTCAAATGAAATAAAAGCGATATTATTTATTATGAAGAAAAAAGCTTAAGTACTGCAACTAGCCAGAAGTATAACACGCTGAAATGAATTTCAACGCGTAATTGCAGCTGTCTAAACATTGTAACTTTCTCAACATGTTGTTACATGTGTTAAAAACTAAACTTCATAATGAGCATAGAAGCGTTCATGGAATTGCTATCCAGTAAAGATTAATGGCTGCAACAATGCACAAGAGCCAAGTCTATTCCAACCCTTTTGAAATTGGCAACAATTCTTAGATTTTGCACTAGGGATTGTCTCAACTGAGCATCGGGTACGAGAATGCACTCGGAATTTTACCCACCTGATCCTTTCTGCAAGTTCCTTTTGCTATAAACGGATTTTGTCCAACTTTTGAAACCAGGCTTCCAAGCAGTTGCTTTGTATTCACGACCTTCGACCTATATGTAAGGTTCTTAAATTATATTGACTCAATTATTTTTATTTAACTTTGTTATTATGTTACTTTCAACTTTGTAATTTTATTATGTTTTACAATACATATTTTAATTTTCAATATCAATTTTTCTATTTTCAAAAATTTTCATTATTAAATTTTGCATCATAAATTATAACATTTTCTTTTAAATAATTTTTCTGTGGATATTAATTTTAATAAAATAAAGCATCCTAGACTATATACGATTAATACAAATAGTTTGAAATTACTATTAGGTAGCAAAAAAGTAGAGCATAAACACAAAAAACTTAGGTTTCAAGCAATTTTCTTCTAATTCGATACAGCGTCGACAAAAAATTTTTATTCGTTTCAAAAATAGATACACAACGAAAATTTCAACAGAGATTAGGGCTGATCAAATTCACGACGGCGGTGTAGCCGCCACATCTGTCATATTATTTTTACACATGTCCTTATGAGTGTCGTTATTTTCGGCGCGACAGAGCGGCACGACAATCAATCACGAAAGCCGTTGAAGCCAGATTAAACCTAATTCTATTTTTAGGAAGCGACAGTGAGTGGCGTCCTTTTTATTTGGTCAATAAAAACTAAAATAGAAGTAAATAACAGATAATGAAAGTTAAATCATTCTTTTGGGCGTTTTTTAAACATAATATTTTTTTTCTAAATTTTTAGTGGTTTGCTGTAATTTATATTGGTCTCTGCTGAAGCCAATGCTTGGCTACGGTTGTAGCCAAGTTTTGCTTTATTGTGGTTGTGGTCATTAGACGCCGTGTTGAATGTAATCAGCCCTATTAGATGTTATAATACCAATTTCAAATTCGATTTTCGATGTTCGATAGCCAGCGAAGATCGAAGATACAAAAATGCTCATAATAGGGACCTGTGTTTTTCTTTATGTTCGCCTGGTGAAATTGCTTATGACTTATTGTTAATATTTTGTCTATTAGATTGTTGGTAGTGTTTATTTTATACCTTTTGGGTTGTGATGAAAGATAATTATTAGCCGGCCAGAGGAACTTGGTTTGGAGTACCAGTTTAGTAGGAGTTCTTGGTTTTTTCTATAAATGCGTACGTCCAGAAACGGGATGCTTTCATTTTTTTCCATTTCAAAGGTATGGTACTTGGTTAGAGTTATTAGGATAAATATCCACGTCATTTCGTTTGATAATGACCAAAATGTCGTCAACATATTTTGTTATGAATTTAATGTCAATATTGTGTTTGGCTTTTAGCTCCGAGAGGGTGTTGTTCAGTAGATCGTCCATCACGCAGTCAGCTATTGTTGGGGAAAACGGGTTTCCAATGAGCATTCCGAAGAGCTTATTATCATATGTACATAAAGTAGTTGTAGGGTTTATAATTCTACTTATTTCAACTTTGTTAAATTAGAAAAATATAGATTTAAGTTATTTTTGAATTGTTATATCAGAGAAAGAAAATTTTTTGATTTCTTTGTTAACTAATTTTACATTACATATAATTAAATAAAAAATATTAAAAAGATATTTTAAAAATAAAAATTTTCATGATCATAACATTTTGGCGATCCTGCCTTAAATCTATATACCGAATTAATAAAACTGTTAATGAATTGCAAAAAGCCTGCAAGCGCCAACACAATATTACCAACAATGTAATCAGCAATTAATTAATAATTGCTTCGATTTAGTGTGGCCCACAAACATTTGAACATTGCCTAAGAAACACAGTTACAAAAACATCAGTGATGAATGAGGAAAAAGGATTGGTAAATAAATTTTTCTAAGCCGGGTCGCCCCTCGGCAGTGTTTGGCAAGCGCTCCGGGTGTATTTCTGCCATGAAAAGCTCTCAGTGAAAACTCATCTGCCTTGCAGATGCCGTTCGGAGTCGGCATAAAACATGTAGGTCCCGTCCGGCCAATTTGTAGGGAAAATCAAGAGGAGCACGACGCAAATTGGAAGAGAAGCTCGGCCTTAGATCTCTTCGGAGGTTATCGCGCCTTAAATTTATTTTTTTTTTTTTTTATATTTTTCTAATTTAACAAAGTTGAAATAAGTAAAGTAGAATTATAAACCCTACAATACTCCCCCTTCCGGAGAATTGTTGTTAAACAAATTAAAAGTAACTTTCTTTTTAAATTTAGTGTTAGGAATTTGTGCAACATCAATAAATGCTGGTTTTAAACGATCAACACCAATATTTTTTATTTCATCATTTATTTCAACCTTGAAATTTTTGATGTCTTTTTCAATAACTTTATAAGGACCCTCACAAGGTTGTTGTAAGGCATGTTTGTTTACAATACGCACAAAATTAAACTTACCATCTTTTAAGTCTTTTGGAATAAAAATATTAGAAGAATTTTGATGATGGACTAGATTCGATCTAAAATTTTTAAAGTGTTCACGCAAACTATTTAAGATATCTGATGAACTTATGTTTTCATTAACCGAGGCAACAAGCTCACCAGGCAACCGTAGATTTTGACCATAAACCATTTCTGCAGGTGTAGCCAAAATATCTTCTTTGAAAGTTGATCGTAAACCTAGAAGTATTATCGGCAACTCTTGATACCAATCTCCGAGCAAATTTCTAGCAATAATTGATGATTTTAACTGTCTATGAAAACGTTCCACCATTCCTCTAGCTTGAGGTTGGTAGGCAGATGTTATATTATGACTCCCAAGTAATTTAGTTAGTTCCGAGAACAAATTTGATGTGAACTGAGTGCCCTGATCTATTGTTATTTCTAAAGGAACGCCAAAACGAGAAATATATTCATTAAAAAATGTCTGCAATAGTTGCAGCAGAAATATCTTTTAATGGATATGCCTCCGGCCAACGAGTAAATCTATCAATTAAAGTAAAAATATATCGATGTCCTTTTGATATTGGTAAAGGGCCTACAATATCCAAATGGATATGCTCAAATCTACTTTTTGGTATTGGAATTTTGAAAATATGTGTTTTTGTATGAAGATAAACCTTCGACTTTTGGCAACTGATACATTCTCGAGACCATAGATTAATTTTTTTTTTCAGATTTGGCCAAAAATATTTTTTAATTATTAGTCTACGAGTAGCCTTTGTACCTGGATGTGATATTCCATGTAACATTTCAAAAATCATTTTTCTTAAATTATATGGAATATACGGCCGGGAATATTCACCCGAAATTTCACACCAAATATTCAAATTTAGTACAGGAATTTTGATTAACTTAAGGTTATTAAAATTTTGACTGTTCGTTAGTTCATTATCTTTCTGTTGTTCATTTTGTAAAACTTTAAAATTTATCTCTGAATTTTTAATGAAATCAACTTCAAAAGCTCGTGACAATGTGTCAGCTACAACATTATCTTTTCCTTTTATATACTGCATATCATTAGTAAATTGCGCAATAAATTCGAGATGTCTTGTTTGCCTAGGGCTGCGCTCCGTTTTTGAGCTTAAAGCAAAAGTTAATGGTTTGTGGTCCGTGTAAATCGTAAACTGTCGCCCTTCTAAAAGGTATCTAAAATGCTTGATATTTAAATAAATGGCTAATAATTCTCGATCAAATGCGCTATACTTCGTCTCTGATGGAGAAAGCTTTTTTGAATAAAAACCTAATGGCTCAGATGTACCAATTGCCGTATTAGATGCATCAACATTTAAAGAAAGTTTTGCATCTTATTAAAATGATTTAATAATACCTTAGATGCAAACTTTTCTTTAATACATTCAAAGCTTTTAGTTTATGTGTCGTCCCATATTATTGTTTTATCGCGTTTTTTGTTTGTTCTATTAATTAAATCATATATTATATTTGTGTACTCAGCTAGATTTGGAATATACCTATGGTAGTAGTTTACCATTCCTATAAATTTTTGTGCCTGTTTAATAGTTTTTGGACGTTCAAAATTACGTATAGCTGCTGTTTTCTCATCGGATGGCCTGATCCCAGAACTAGAAATATTGTGCCCTAAAAAGTCAATATTGTTAACACCAAAAATACATTTACTTGGTTTAATATTTAACCCATACCTACTCGGATAGTCGTTCGAAAAGTACACGTAGATGTGTTAAATGCTCTTCTTCATTTCACTCGCAATAAGTAAATCATCAATGTATGCAAATACAAAATCTAGACCGTTAACAATTTCATTAATAAACCTTTGGAAGGTTTGTGAAAAATTTCTTAATCCGAAAGGCATACCCAAAAACTCGAACATACCGAAAGGTGTTGTTATTGCCGTTTTGAAAATATCTTCTTTGGTCATTGGTATCTGGTATCTTTCACTAAATCAATTTTGGAAAATATATTTTTGTTTCGAAGATTCATATTGAATTCGTGTATATGAGGTAAAGGATAACGATCAGGTACTGTAATAACATTCAATCTACGGAAATCACCACAAGCACGCCAGTCGTGAACATCCTTTTTTGGTACTAAATGCAATGGAGATGCTACTGACGAATTTGAGGGTCTACAAATTCCAGTTTTTAGTAGAAAATCGAACTCGGTTTTGGCCTCTTTAAATTTAATTGGATCCAAGCGCCTGGGCTTAGAAAAAGGAAGGTTCCCTTCAGTAACAAGTCTGTGGACTTTAGTATGCTTAACTGGTTTCGAATAATCTGGTTCAGCTATCAATTATGGAAAACTTTTTAATAATTTTGTATATTTTTTATCTACTGAGAAAATTTTCGGAAGAGGAACATTACAGAAATATGAGATCGTGTTGACTGAAAGATTTGTCAATGGGTCAACGTTAACGTTAACTTCCAGGAGAGTTAAACGTTTATTTTTGATATCAATAAGCGGGCCATATTTAAATAAAAAATCAGCACCAATTATTGGTTTCGCTATGTCAGCTATTAAAAATGTAAAAGGAAATTCGCGTCTCAAACCTAAATTAATATTCAAAATCTTTTTTACATATGTCGAAATTGTAGAACCATTAGCTGCTGTTAAAATAATATCGGATTTATTTTTACTTAAAAATGTTGAAAAAAGCAAAATTGAAATTTCTGGCCCACTGTCAATAAGAAAATTAAGTTTATTATCCCTATAATATATAAACAAGCGACGAGTAGATACTTCAAAATGTCCATTGTTTGTCGCAGCAACAACGGACGAAGTTAGTTTGTTATTCTTTGAAAAAGCACAAGGTTGTTCACATTTTTTAGCCTTGCTACCGAATCTATAACGATACCTACATTCCCAATTCTGATTATTGCGAAAATTTTATCTGTACCTTAATGGACTTCGTAATCTACTTCTACTAGTCGAACGAGATCTTGAAAAATTTTGATGCATTTCTTTCTTAATTTCTGATAATTCCAAAGATAATTTTTCAAAATTTTTGCACACAACACTAGTCGTTTGAACCAAATTACATATTAATGCATTTTCGCCATTTGAATTTTGAAAATTATTGATAGAAGCAATTTTTATTGATAACCTCCCATACGTTATCAGCTAATTTCATTAATCTATTTATGTTACTAGAATTTGAACTAGTTAAAATTACATTCAAATTCTTTGGTAGTTTTCTCATCCAAAGTTTCTTAAGAACTTCTTGGCTGAAGTTAGTACCAGAGAGTAATACCAAAGACCGATAAAATTCAGATGGTTTGCGATCTCCCATCTCGGAATCTGACAAAACCTTGTCTAACTTGGCATTTTCACTCAATGAGGGCCTATCAATTAAAATTTGCTTCAATGCAGAGAATTTATTCGTCTCAGGAGGATTTTGAACAAAATCTAAAATTGTCATAATAACATCCTGAGGAAGTGGAGTTATGACGTATTCATATTTTGTCACTTCCAGAGTTATATTCTTCCTATTGAATTGCATTTCAAGGCTTGTGATCAGTAAAAATTTTAAACTGTCTGCCCTCCAAGAAATAGCGAAAGTATTTTACTGCTGGGTAGATTGCAAGCAGTTCCCGATCATAAGTGCTATAGTTAATTTGAGCATGATTTAACTTTTTAGAATAAAAACCTAAAGGTTGCCAATCACCATTAACGAGTTGCTCTAACGACGCTCCCATGCCAAAGTTACTAGCATCAACTTTTAATGCAATCACAGCATCTGGTATAGGAAAAGCAAGAATTGTAGCTTGTGATATTTCTTCCTTTACTTTCTCGAAAGCAGAAATGGTTTCCTTGTTCCATGAAACAGGTCGTCTATCATTCTTTTTTCCACCAATCAGCAAATTATTTAAAGGTGCTTGAGTTTTTGCTCCATTTGGTAGAAATTTTCGATAAAGATTAACCAAAGCTAAAAATTGCCGCAAATCCTTGATTGTTGAAGGTTTTGTATAATCCAAAATAGCGCTTACTTTTTTTTGCATTGGATCAATACCAAAACGAGTAATTTTGTGTCCCAAAATGTTGAGTTCTGAGACTCCCAATTCATATTTTGAATCGTTGCTTGAGATGCTCCATGTGCTAATCAGGATCAGACGAAAAAAATAAGACATCGTCAAGATAAACAACAATGTTAAGGCCTCGGACTAGTCCGAGTCATCCATGAAACGCTGGAAGGTCTGTGCTGCATTACATAACCCAAATGGCATTCTCAAAAATTTGAACGAACCAAATGGTGTTATAACTGCAGTTTTAGGAATATCTTCCGGATTTACTGGAATTTGGTAATACGCTTTCATAAGTTCAAATTATAAAAAAAAATTTTCGCACCTACCATTTCCATAGTAAAATCACTAAGATACGGTATTGGATACTTATCCGATACAGTTATTTTATTGAGTGCTCGGTAATCACAACATGGTCTCCAAGTACCATCAGGTTTTGGTATCATGTGTAGTGGGTTACCCCAACTACTGTTACTTGAACGAATAATGCCGTTATCCAAAAGATACTGAAATTTAGCTTTAGCTATGGCAAGTTTTTGTGGATCTAATCTTCTTGGGCGGGCCTTTTCAGGGCTACCAGACACTGTGATATGATGGACAACTTGATGCTTGAATTCGGAAGTAAATGTTTAGGCAGAATGCAATTCAGAATATTCCTTAAAAAGTTCATGAAATTTGCTTTCTCCTGCAAATATCAAAGCCAGATACTAAGATCCGTTCCTTTTAAATAATTAAAAGGTATGTTCAGAAATGTTACACCATCAACAAGTACTTTTCTTTTTAAGTCTGGTAATATGTGAAAATGTCTCAAAGAATCAGCCCCTATAATTGGCTTTGATTCATCTGCCAAAATTAACATCTAACTGAAACTTCGAGGAAGACCTAGATCAAGCCCAAATAATTGTTCACCATAGGAAGGGATACGAGTATTGTTAGCAGCATAAAGGACAAGTTTACTGGATTGTTTTAAGGACTTGCATGGGAAAACATAAAGTTCAGCCCCTGAATCTATTAAAAACTTTACTTTTGTCTTACGCTCAGTGATGAATAGTCGACCAGATACATTACCATCATCATGAGTGGTCGAAACTTCTGACGACGGCGGAATTAGTTTTTTGGATTTTTAAATACACATGGCTGTATACACTTTATTGCTCTCTCAGCAAAACGCCAATGATACCAGTATAACCCTGAATCTTTGAGATTTCGTGAATTTTCACGAGATTGAGGTACTCTACGTATAGATGAACTACAATCGAATCCAATTTTAATGAAAAAGTAGAAAATTCGGAATGTGACGATATGTCATTACGAGACATAGCAGTTCGAACATATTTTTGATCTAATTCAGCAATGGATAATGAAGAAGTAGAAGAAAATTGCTCAAAAATTGTATCAGCTAATATTGCCGGCTTATCTAATTGATTGCATTCTGTTACCACAAGGATTCACTTGACCTTTTCCGGAAGTCTTTCCAAAAATAACATTTTTAACACATTATCACTGACCTTAGATCCAGCTAAAGCTTTTATGCGGTGCATGAGATGTGAAGGCTTTTGATCACCTAACTCTAAATTGTTCAGCAGCTGCTTCAGTTGACTCTCTTCGGATTCAGTAAAATGTTGAATAACTCGGGTCTTCGTAGCTTCATAACGTCCTTGTGCTGGAGGATTCTTGATGATGTCTTTCACCACGTAAAGAATCGATGGGTCCAGATGGCTTAGAAGATATTCAAATTTTGTTGAGTCTTGACTTACGCCAGCATTGTTGAAACTTGATTCAATTAACAGAAACCAGATTTCAGGTTCTTCACGCCAGAAAGTTGGTAGTTTAGGGATACGTGCCGAAAAAATCACACCAGCCGATACGGCGCCCGGCACTGAAGTTGCAGAAAATGAAGACGGTCTCACGCCGGATGTTGATGCTGACGGATTGTTGCCAGAATTATCCTCTCTCGTAACCAACGGCATGTTCAAAAAATGGGGGTCACCAAATGTTGAAATAAACAATTATTTTTTTTAAAAATATCTTTTATTACACAAGAAAAAATTATGAAGTGAAAAAGTTTGTTTTCAATAGTCAACACATTTAAATATTTCACAAAGAGTTCTTGAAATAAAAATATTAAAACAAGTGGAATATTACATAACAAGTGGGTTACCACAACATCAACTGTGAAACTTTAACCTTATTACATCCCGTGATAACAATAATCATCATCAGCTGGTGAGCTCTGCCCATAATTTTTTATTTATGTATGTTTTTTATACATATACTTATTTATTAATGAATAATTTGTGATATAAACAATACATATATAAGTTTGACATTAAAATATTTGTAAACTCCTTTTTTCGGAAAACAAAAATAATATTATCGACAATATAATTAACTTCTACATATATACATATATATATTTTAGTCATTTCATTTTAAATAGTTATGTTCCACTCTCCACCACATAGCACACATACATCTACACCAACACATCGGCAGAACGATTCGCTTATCGATTTGCAAAATGATAATTTTCAAAACGATTGATAAATCCATATGCGAATCAAAACGGTAATGAAATTTTTGCAACCTCAGTAAAGCTTCCCCATTTTGGACGAGATTCGCCTCTCTCGTTAGTATCTGCTCCTCCCCACGCATTGTGGTGCTGATTTGCATCCGCGCCTATGACCAACCGGCCTTTTCGCCCTTCGTCCTGTACTAGCCTCTTGGACTCCATCGGTGGAACCTCCGCAGCATGGACCATATATCAGGATGCCAGGATAAATGCCTGCTTATTCCTTTGCCCAACGGCCACCACTACGAGGTCCTCAGTAGTGTAATTAGGCAGCATATATGAATGCAGCTGTTTCCTTACCATTACTACAGCTCGCACCCGTCATTCCGTTTGCGCATAGTAAACGCCAAATCCGCGCGCAATAAGTCCAGAAACTTTTCCTCCCGATGAGAGTCACGGCTCCTGGATCAGCACCACGTCAAACGAACCCTCCTCAAGGGTTAGGAGTTCGCTCGACGCCACTTTACTGTGTTGGAGGTTTATCTGTAGGACGCGCTTTATCCACTACCTCAAACCTTCCTCCAGCCACCGCAAGCTCGCGATGTTGTCCCCCCCTATTAATCAAAGGTTGGAAGGGGATTACGTGGTTGTTCCCGCATAATTTTAAGCATTAAGCTAATAAGCTCCCTTTCTACAGATCTCCACCTTTCAGTATCTCTCCGAAAGGACTGCTACGATCAACCAGCGCCACAGTCAGTGACTGCTTTGCCACATCACTCATCTTCTCGGGCAAAGCCGGAGTCTTAGTGTTACCACCCTTTGGCACCTTCGAGAAAACCGGAGTCTTAGCGTTGTCTCCCTTCGGCTTATCTCCTACTTCCGTAGTTGGAACTTCCCTCTGACTCGCATCTTTCGAGGTAGTTGCTACCTCAGTATTGGGGCCCTCTGTCTTACAGCTTTGGGCCTACTTGTCTTGTCTATGCGACTGCCCTGCCTCGCGGCTCTGGGACTGGGTCTTTCTTCCTCTTGAAAGCAGTCTTGTCGCCCCGGTTGCAGAACCGACGGTTTCTCGCAGAAAACCGTTTGAACGACCTACTTCTACCGCCTCATTGGCCTGTTCCAAGCGATCGATCTCCACTTCTGTTGGGTCGACCACTGCTCCCATGCGTTGGGCAATTCTTAGTGCTTCACGGTACTGCGAGAGAGCTCTTTTACTTCCTGTGCTCCGTACCCTTCTCTAATCTTCTACTCCGTTTTCATTTGTGTGCTTTTCCAACACGGAGTTCATTGAATCAGCAATACTCTCGCTCCCCGAGTCCGACGCATCGCTTAATTCGTATATGTCTTCCTTGGATTGCGACTCGGTCCTCCTCTTATCATCCTCCTTATTACAATTAGGTAATGTGTCGGTCATTTTGGTCGTACGACCACCTGCCCGACAAGGCGGGCTCAGCGGTCCAGTATTATATACGGGGAAAGAACCGTCACCCACAGTAGCGCCCCTTACTCTGGTAAGGCCATCAATACTTCCCGAGGTGGCCCGGTATCGGGAAGGCCGTTCGAATACAGCCGAATTTATCCCCTAGCTGCAAATCGTCCAATGGGCACGGTCCGCATAACAGCCCGGATTAGGGGGCTGGCAGTTCTTGGTCACCGACATTCCGCCGCCCTCCTATGAGGCGAAACGGCGTAGATGCCAGTCCTAAACAGCTCCGCCTCATAGGCGGGCGCTATGGAGATTGACAAAGCCCTCACACCAACGACAAGGTGCCTACCCTAGTGAGGGAAAGTCCCGTAGAAATAAACAATTTTCATAACCAGTAAGTATAAACAAAGTTCATGTATACAATAAAAACATTGATATGACAACTAGACTTAGCTTAATACATATGTACGTATGTATGTACACAAAAAAAAACAATCATAATACTTATTTTTGTGAAATTAAGATTTTACAAGTTATTTTTATATTGTTATATTTTATATATATTGGAGGGTGGGGCCGTGTGTAGAAGTCCACGAAAGTAGGGAAAGCTTCTGACCGCCATTCACCTGGGAATGGCCAGAGCGATTCTTTTGCATGCGGTTTAAGCAGTTCAATACTGCCGGTCGCTTGCGGCCAAGTATCCTCTGGGTAGCCGCTAAACATCCGTTTAGCGGTGAGCTAATGTGAGAAGGCGACAACCTGGCTAGGCCACTCTGACATAATCGGTTTAAGGGCTAGCCGGGGGATATCTCATCGGCAGCGTCTGTACACCTCTAGGTGCGGCTGCTAGCGGGCGTCTGTCTTGGAGCAAGCGGCTTGCTATATAAACGTGGCAAGTAATATTTTCACCCCCGCTGAGCGGGTTGTGCGCTGGGCTTAGGATCCGCCACCTAAAACCATACTCCTATGAAATATAACAACAAGCCTCGGATAAAAACACTCTCTATTGATGACGACCATGGCAAACGTTTGAAGGACAATGATTTGAGGGCATGCACCTGGAACGTCCGCTCCCTGAATGGGATTGGTGCAGATGCCCGGCTGGTTGATGTCCTCGTCAAAGCAAAATCTGACATCACCGCCATCCAAGAAATGCGTTGGACGAAGCAAGGAAGAAAGAAGATCAAAAATTGTGACATATATTGGAGTGGCCATACGAATAAGCGCAGTTTCGGCGTCGGATTCGTGGTGGGAGAGAGACTTTGTCGCCAAGTTCTGGCGTTCACACCTGTGGACGAACGTCTAGCCGCTATCCGAATAAAAGCAAAATTTTTTAATATATTATTCATCTGCGCCCATGCGCCGACAGAGGAGAAAGACGATGAGGTGAAAGACACTTTTTATGAACAATTAGAACGCACATTCGAGCGCTGCCCCCGTCACGATATAAAAGTCGTGCTTGGTGACTTTAACGCCATGGTGGGCAAAGGTGTTTTTGGACCTACAGTCGGAAAGTTCAGCTTACACAATGAAAGTTCTCCTAACGAACTGAGGCTGATTGACTTTGCCGGTGCTCGAAACATGGGTCATATCCAGCACGAGGTTCATGCATAAAAAGATACATCAAGCTACATGGCTGTCTCCTGATCGAAATACTCACAATCAGATCGATCACGTTGTGATAGACGGACGGCATGCCTCCAGTGTTTTAGATGTGCACACGATCCGAGGACCTAACATCGACTCGGACCATTATCTCGTTGCAGCCAAAACACGCACCCGCCTCAACGCGGCTAAAACCAAGGAACAAAAAACACAAGGGAAGCTAGACGTCGAAAAGCTTCAATCACAACAGACTGCCAATGATTTCGCAACTCTACTCTCACACCTGCTATCTGAGAGCACAACTCATCCTGAAGGAATACAGGAGCAGTGGGAGAATATTTCCAAAGCACTTCGTACTGCCGAAGAGGAAAAAATTGGTTACCGGCGACCACGAAAAAACAACTGGTACGATGAAGAATGCCGCGTTGCAACTGAAAGAAAAGACGCTGCCTACAGGGCTACGTTAAAAGCGAGCGCGACAAGAGGAGTGTGTGAACGCTATCGTGAGTTGAAAAAGGAAGCGAGACGCCTTTTCAGGAAGAAAAAAGCAGAAGCCGAAAGGCGTGAGTGCGAGGAGCTTGAGCTGCTAGCCACCAGGAATAACGCCCGAAAACTTTACCAAAAAATACGGCGACAGACGGAAGGTTTTAAGACCGGGGCAAACTCCTGTAGGAACAAAAACGGCGACCTTGTAACTAATGTCCAGAGAGTGCTTAGATCATGGAGGGAACACTTCTCTGTTCTCCTAAATGGAGGCAGCAAGTCAGCGCGCAGAGATGAAGAACCCGATCCCGCAATCGATGATGATGGAATATATGCCCCCCGCCCGATTATGACGAAGTTAGAATAGCAATAACCAGATTGAAAAACAACAAGGCCGTGGGCGCTGATGGATTGCCTGCGGATCTATTCAAGTACGGAGGTGAGGAGTTGGTAAGGCGCATGCAGCAGCTTCTTAGCAAAATATGGGCGGAAAAGTGCATGCCCGACGGTTGGAATCTAAGTGTTCTTTGCCCAGTCCACAAGAAGGGGGATACTGCAAAATGCACCAACTATCGTGGAGTCAGCCTTCTCAATATCGCATATAAGGTCCTTTCAAGTGTATTGTGCGAAAGATTGAAGCCCACCGTGAACCGGCTGATTGGACCTTATCAGTGCGGCTTCAGACCTGGTAAATCTACCATCGACCAGATTTTCACAATGCGCCAAATCTTGGAAAAAACCCGTGAAAAAAGAATCGACACACATCACCTCTTCGTCGACTTTAAAGCCGCCTTCGACAGCACGAAAAGGAGCTGCCTATATGCCGCTATGTCTGAATTTGGTTTCCCCGCAAAACTTATACGGCTGTGCAAAGTGACGTTGAGCCACACCATCAGCTCAGTCAGAATTGGGAAGGACCTCTCCGAGCCGTTCGAAACTAAACGAGGTTTCAGACAGGGTGACCCCCTATCGTGCGATTTCTTTAATTTGATGCTGGAGAAAATTATACTAGCTGCAGAACTTAACCGCGCTGGAACAATATACTACAAAAGCGTGCAATTACTTGCATATGCTGATGACATTGATATCATCGGCCTAAACACCCTCGCTGTTAGCTTTGCTTACTCCAAACTGGAAAAAGAAGCGGTAAAGATGGGTTTGATGGTGAATGAGGACAAAACGAAGTAGCTGCTGTCATCGAGCAAAGAGTCAGCGCATATGCGCCTTGGCAACCACGCTACTGTTGGCAGCCATAATTTCGAAATAGTAAAAGATTTCGTTTATTTGGGAACCAGCATCAGCACTGAAATCCAGCGAAGAGTCAATCTTGCCAATAAATGCTACTTTGGACTAGGTAGGCAATTGAAAAGTAAAGTCCTCTCTCGGCGAACGAAAATCATACTCTACAAGTCACTTATCGTACCCGTCCTGCTATATGGGGCAGAAGCATGGACCATGACAACAGCAGATGAAGCGGCTTTGGGAGTGTTCGAGAGAAAAGTTCTTCGAAAGATTTATGGACCTCTACGCGTTGGCGATGGCGAGTACCGAAGAAGATTTAATGATGAGCTGTACGAGCTATACGCAGACATCAACATAGTCCAGCGAATTAAAACGCAGTGGTATGTCAACGTCCCTGTCACTGCTACTGCCTTTTG
Organism: Eurosta solidaginis; assembly: GCF_040869045.1. Classification (NCBI taxonomy): domain Eukaryota; kingdom Metazoa; phylum Arthropoda; class Insecta; order Diptera; family Tephritidae; genus Eurosta; species Eurosta solidaginis. The sequence goes on from NC_090322.1 coordinate 72,126,241, forward strand.
AAATCTAGCTTCACGGTTCTTTTCTTCTTTGTAGTATTCCTCGTTTTCCACATATTTAATAAAATATTAGGGGTATCCGCTATTGCCCAATCAAATAATTCTTTTGGCGTTTGAATAGGATTGGATTATTTTCTGTAGACTTGCTCTGGCAGCCAATCTTTTCAAGGTCCCACATAAACCATCGCATGAATTTTTGCCATGTGAAGTTGGAAAAAAGTGCCACTCCAACACTGCACTCAAACCGAAATCTTTTGATGGTGGGTAAGATTAGCAAAATAATTTTTGTTTGTATACTGTGCACTTGCCCCATCAGAAAAATATGTGAATTTAGAAATATTTTCAAAGTTATTTTTAACATATTTCACTAGGTATTGAAATAAAAGCACAGCAATTTTCTTAGCAACAGTTATCATATGAACTGTAGCAGAGAAATGATGTTAAAATAGTTAAAATTCTAAGTTGCTTTACTCGATCACTGGTGGTAGCGAATGCGTCTTTAAGAGTTTGTAATATTTCGTTTCCATCATTTTCATCGAAGCAAACGTTGTCATCACTGGGTAGGCCAAAATTTTTTCCTGAAATTGCTTCAGACAAATTCTGAATTTTTTCAGTTCAATTGCGTTTTTGATGAACCTGTTTTTTTTTTTTTTTTGAATTGGTGAAGCTCCGATTATTTCTATGCCTTTGTTGCTTAATTTAGTTGCCTCGAACATTCTCCAATGATACAGATGTAGAACTTTCCGGAGCGTAATTCATGTCGCTATCAATTTCAGTGAGTACTTCGGTAAAACTAATATCATCTGATTATTTCATCTGATATTTTCATCAACGAATAAATGTATGATAAGTACCTAATATTTGACGAATTTAATAATATTGAAGTTAAAATTTGGAAAAACATATGTGTACATGAGGGCAGCTGCCAAGGTCTTACATATGAGTTCCATAAATAGATATATTGTTTCTAAATTTGTATATTCAATTATTATATGTATGTGCAAGTATATACAAACCTCATTATATTTGTTGATTTTAGATAACTTAAGTCGCCATTTGTTGCTAATTCGTTGTTCCATCGCTTTTTTTGTTACAGGAATATCCAGCGTTAATAAGTGGTTTTTTTTTTTACTTTTCTTAGAGTCCCGTAGTTTTTGGTGTTTGGGTGCGGAGATAAATCAAATGGATTAAAACATTTAACTTTCGGCATTTTCCTAATAATATTTATTTAAAACTCGCAATAATAAAACAAGAACTTTCTGAATTAAGGAAACTAACGATGTTTCTACATTGAAATAAAATTTTATTCTGTTTTCTATTTACAATCTTACATTTACATCTACTTATACTAATTATGACATAAATAATAATTTCGTAACACTAGCTACCTGCAAAGTGATTAGCAGGTTTATTTACAAGTACATATATGTATGTAGTTAAGTTGACCATACATGCATACACAGGCAGGCGTTGGCTGTACACAATTGTAGCACGTACCTGGTGCTAGTAAATGTAAGCAAGTTGCCCGATTTCAGGTGATGAGTTAATAATATTTAAAAAATTCATTTTTTATTCATTAATTTGATTTTTGTAATTAAATATTTTTTAACGCAGTTATAAAATAAATTTTATTACCTTCAAAATGAATAAGATACGACGAGTGGAACCAAAGATATAGCATTTTGAATGTGGGCAAGTTTGCTTACCCATCGAATCTGAGCACATGCAGATCTCTGAAAAAAAAAATTTTTTTTCGAGGTAATCGTGATATATGTGTTGACTTAAAGTGCGAAAAGATTCCAACAAATAAATTTGGTGTCTTTTAAAAAAGTGAAAATTTTTTTTCTACAAATCCATCCGATCTGTAAAATAATGACCCAGACGTGTTGTCCTCGTGATCAAACTAGATTGTGCATAAATAACTTGAACCACGATTTGAATCAAATATGTTCATGGGCTACTATGAATGGCTTATATATAAACCCGAATAAATCAAAATGTATTGTTATTCATAGAAGGTGTTTTCCCACTAATGATTTAGAAAATGTAGTGTTTGACTATTCCGTTATAGAATACGTAGATACGGCGAAAAACTTAGATGTAGTTTTTAACAAAACATTGGCATGAAAAGACTATATTTGTAGTACGATTGGAAAAGTGTATGGAATGCTTCGTACACTATCGTTAACACAGTATTTCACTCCTTTGAATATAAGACTACTTCTGGCTAAAGCGAACTTAATACCTACGCTACTCTATGGTTGTGCGATTTAATCAAACTGTGACTATGTGTGCAAGAACAAACTAAATGTTGTTTACAACAACATTGCTAGATATGTTTATGGGTTCAAAAGACTTGATCATGTATCATATCACGCTGAAAGGTTGCCAAACATTTCTTTCGAAAATCCTTTAAAAGTCAAACACTGTCCTTCCGCCATAAATTGATACACACGAAGGAACCTTACTATCTTTATCGTAAGTTTATTTTTCTGCAATCATCCAGATCAGTGTTTCTTCTTACGCACACTAGATACCGCACGCTAACCTGTGAACGCTAATTCTTTGTTACTGTAATACGTCTTTGGAAATACCTACCTAAAAGTCTCCGACTCTTAAGTAATGCTCTGCACTTCAAAAAAGAGCTAACATCATTTTTAATGACTCTTAAACTGGATCTAAACTTGTTGTTGTTAAAATGTTCATTTCTAACTCCCTTTTCCTTTCACTGTGTCTTCTTTGCTTCTTTATTTGTTAAATACTGTCTATCTATAATCAGCCAATGGTTATAATCACTACTGCTGTCTTTTATTATTTATTAATCACTTTTCTTTAGTTTTAAGATTTAGATATAACTCTCGTACATACATATTTGTGACCCGGTCTATGAAAAGGTGGCTTATGACTCAAAAAAGAAATTGTGAGAAACAGCTGTTAAAGATAAACAATGCATTTCTTCAGTTTCTTAGTAGTAGTAATTTTTGTGAATCATAAGCCAACTTTTCATAGACCGGGCCACATTTACTTATTATTTGTTATATTTAATTAAACTAATTAATTTAAAAATATTTTTATTTGCCTTCAAATTTTATAATTTATTAAATTTTGATGAGCTCAGGGCAGTTTACAAACATTCAAACTGTGTTTCAATTTTTTAAACTGCCATGAGCTCATCAAAATTTAATAAAATACTAATTTATTTAATTTATAATTATTAATGTTAAATTTTTATAGCGCACGCTATTCATGACTAGCACTGTTAAATAATTTGTCAAATTGTTGTGCTAGGAACAAATTTTCAAATAAATACAAATTTTCGATGCTGCTTTGACCGGGAGTTGAACCCACGATCTTCGGTGTGATAGGCGGACCACGCTACCGCCACACCACGGCGGTTGAAAAAGTAGGGTTTATTAAAAGCAGCGTTGCCGAACCAAATACAAGAAATTGACAAATAATCTGGCTCACATATTGAACCAGACTTCTATGAAGATTTATCTGGCTCAAATCGTTGTTGCTGCATTTACATGCAAAAGTATTTGACTTGCTCACGATCTTTGCGAACGGATGAACACCTTTCTGTATTGGTGTCCTTCGGCTGCGCTTATAAAAAATCAGCTTGGCCGGTCTACCAATGGTTTGGGATCACAATTGAATCCGTGCAAAACCCCTTTTTAGAATTTTTTTACTGTGTACACACGTAGAAAATTTTAATCGTTTTTTTTTGCAAATATCTCTTCACAGACGCAAAAATTTTAACTTCCGTTTTCACATTCGCGATCCTGGGTCTAAAACGCTCCCTATATTTTTGGACGGGAATGAAGAGTGTCATGCTGTCCTCGACCGCTCAAGTTGAGATGAGCAGTAAAATTTTATGTTATCGAACATAGTGGCAAGGTTAATTAGTTTCTAGTCAACTTCAACTGAAGTTTAAACTCGCACTGAAAAACCGGGACTTAAAGGGGTCAAAAGAGCAGGTTTAAACTGTAAGTTACTTTAAATCGCACTGAAAAATCGGACCTAAGTGTGACAAGAAAAAATTAATGTGCATTCGCTTATTGAATACAAAAAAACATTTAAAAAAATATATCGGTACTCTGATGTATTATATATATACATATATGTATTTATGTTAAAAATAAAATTTTAAAAGAATGAAACATACCAACAAGCCTCGGATAAATACACTCTATATTGATGACGACCATGGCAAACATTTGAAGGACAATGAATTGGAGGCATGCACCTGGAACGTCCGCTCCCTGAATGGGATTGGTGCAGATGCCTGGCTGGATGATTTTTTAATATATCATTCATCTGCGCCCATGCGCCGACAGAGGAGAAAGACGATGAGGTGAAAGACACTTTTTATGAACAATTAGAACGCACATACGAGCGCTGCCCCTGTCATGATATAAAAGTCGTGCTTGGCGACTTTAACGCCAGGGTGGGCAAAGAAGGTGTTTTTGGCCCTACAGTCGGAAAGTTCAACCTACGCAATGAAACTTCTCCTAACGGAGCGAGGCTGATTGACTTTGCCGGTGCTCGAAGCATGGTCATATCCAGCACGAGGTTCATGCATAAAAAGATACATCAAGCTACATGGCTGTCTCCTGATCGAAATACTCGCAATCAGATCGATCACGTTGTGATAGACGGACGGCATGCCTCCAGTGTTTTAGATGTGCGCAAGATCCGAGGACCTAACATCGACTTGGACCATTATCTCGTTGCAGCCAAAATGCGCACCCGCCTCAGCGCGGCTAAAACCAAGGAACAAAAAACACTAGGAAAGCTAGACGTCGAAAAGCTTCAATCACAACAGACTGCCAATGATTTCGCAACTCGACGATGATGGAATATATGTCCCCCCGCCCGATTATGACGAAGTTAGAATAGCAATAACCACATTGAAAAACAACAAGGCCGTGGGCGCTGATGGATTGCCTGCTGAGCTATTCAAGTACGGCGGCGCACAGTGTTTCGTGTAGAACAAGCTAGCTGGACAAAAACAAAGTTCTTATTCCAAGGAAAGTGTAATGAGAAATGAAAGTAAACAAACCAAATAACTGGATTTTTGCTTTTTTTGCTCATATATATTAAGTAATTGAAGTAAGAAAGCAGGAGTGGCCGTAAAATGCATTGATTAATTTGCAAAATTCTTGTTGAATATTAAGCTTCATATTTCTTTTAAGTGAACACTTTTATATAATTTTTTTGATGGATTCTAAGCTCGAAGGTAAGTAAAATGTTTTAATAGTAATTCTTTCGCAATTACAGTATTTTCAATATGTTTAACATTCCGTTATTAAGAAGAAAAGGTATTTTTTATCTATATTTTTCACTTTAGGGACAAAAAAGTTACATACATCCGGGCTAAAGTTTACATATGTTATAGTCGCAAGTATTCTCTAGTAGTCGAAAGAAAAAACCATTGCGAATTCTTTGCACATCTATTTTAAATTTTTTTTTTTGTAGATTTAGTTATCTCTACATATAAAATAGGATGTATGTACGTACCAGCTCTGACGAGATATTTGAACCTTTAAAGCTGATCCACAAACGGCAAAACCAATTCCCAGGTACAGGGAACAAACACGTAGCCATAAAACACACACAAATAAACGCGCAAGGTCAACAAGAGCACACCAAAAGCAAAAAGGCGAAGATCACTGACTTCAACCTGCCACAACCTACCGCACCAGTCACAAAGGCATAAAAACAGGTACATACAAAGCAATCCTAATGCAGGTATAACCACACAGGAACGCTACACAAAACAACCGCATTTGGTAGCATCTACGCCAATACCTGAATGTAATATAAATACTGCACTACTGATAACAAATCAGAACGATCAACGACACTTAAGATGGCAGCTCAACAATCATCAACTATTCACTCTGTCAGAAAATCAACAACACAAAGCAGTTTAGTTATAACCGTACCAAATCGGATTTTTTTGACATTTGGGTTCAACATACGAAGGAAACCAGATATAAGGAATTATTGACTTTTGTTGTACTTAAGTACGATTTAAGCGAAGCAGCCGAGTATTCGATAAAAAGTTTAAGCTTACAAATATCGGCATATTCGTCGAAGCTGGATCAAAAGTGGAACACTTCTGGAAGACATAAGGAGCGATTTTTGAATAAAAACTCGGAGTGGCTTTCGGGTCCAGACTTCACATTTACAATAACAGTGGATTCAAAGTTGCCATCAGACCAACCAACCACTTCTTCAGGTAACCCCGGCCCCGGAAGACGAAAGAACGACTTTGTTAGCTGCAGTGAAAAAACCAAACGGCGTCGAGTGGGTGACCTCTTGCAATCTAGAAGTCGTGGTGACTTACTTTATGCGGCAGAAGTATCAACGCGTATGTCCGGCAACAGAAATGTTGCTAACATTATAAAAAAATCACAGGAAACCACTCAAATATTCGGCAAAAAGATGGCATGTGAGCCAGATGCAAGATCCTTGAGCAATGTAGAAGCTTTAGCATACTACGTAGATAGAGAGTCGACGCCTCATGGGTACAAAACGACTCGGAAGTGGAGCATCAAGGCAGGCCATAAGGTTTATCCATCATTTTATAGTCTAAGAAAAGCTAAGGCAGAATGCTATCCAAATGAAATTGATGTGGGTGAAACACGTGCGGAAATTAAAGTCCAGTCCATATTAGATAAAACTGTTGAGCGTTTAGTTTTAGCAAATCAAGAAGTTTTTGTTAGATTATTACCTACAAACTTGACGTATACTTTAATCAGCAAGTGGGGTTGCGATGGAAGCTCTGGCCATAGCACATATAAGCAAAAGTGTACATGCAATTCTGACACTGATGAGTTTTTGTTTATATTTTCTTTCGTTCCTCTTCAATTACAGGATGAAAAAGGTAACATTGTTTGGCAGAATCCTCGACCTTCTTCTACCATGTATTGTCGTCCAATTAAATTTATTTTTTCTAAAGAAACAAAAGATTTTATTGTTTTTGAAACTAACAAAGTTTTAGAGGAGATAAATGCGTTGTTGCCAACAAAGTACATGCTCGAAGAATACGAAGTTTCCGTAAATCACAATATGCTTCTAACAATGATTGACGGAAAAGTTTGCAATGCTTTGACTGAAACTTCTTCCGCACGAAAGTGTTATATTTGTGGTGCCACTCCAAAAAATATAAATAATGAGTTACGGGACTTTACGCCTAACCGAGATAATCTTGGTTTTGGTTTGTCTACTCTCCATGCATGGATAAGATGTTTTGAATGCTTGCTTCACATAAGTTATCGCCTCGAAGTAAAAAAATGGCAGCTTAGGAATGAGGCCGATAAAGAGAGTGTAAAGCTACGTTCCTCGAAATCCAGAATAAATTTAAAAGTGTACTTGGATTGATAGTAGATAAACCAAAACCAGGTTTCAGCAATACCAATGACGGCAACATTGCTCGTGGGTTTTTCGAAAATTCTGAGGCTAGTGCTGAGATTACGTGATTGGATGTAACGCTCATCAAAAGATTCGACACTCTCCTTCGCGCATTAGCATCAGGGTACAATATAAATATCCAAAGATTTGAAAAGTTTGCGGTCGAGACTAAAAAACTATACATAGATCTCTATCAATGGTTTAATACGCCTGTTACAATCTTAGTGCATAGTACTGATATTATAAAATCAGCAATTTTACCTATTGGTCAACTTTCTGAGGAAGCCCGTAACAAAGATTTGAGACGATTCAGCGATGATAACACACAAAAGCAGTCTCGTGAAGCCACGAATAGAGATCTTATGAATATGTTGCTTATAACATCGGATCCTTTAGTTAACAGTTTTAGGGAGATACCTAAGAAAAAATTTAAAAGTCAGAAGTCTTAAATTTACTGTTCCCCGATAATGTGGAGGAGTCAATAAATACCCCAGTTGTTTCAAGCTTTCACAGTAGTGTTGCTGATGCTCATGACTATTCCACAAGTGACTCATCGAATGAAAGTGATGATAGCAAATAATAACATAATTATAAAAGATAACCTACCCTATAACTTTTTGTTGGATCAGGTTTTATTTAATTTACATCTATTGTCTTTTCTACTTTGTATGATACTTTACTTTTAAGTTTTTGTAATAAGTAATTTTCACATAATTAATTTAATTATTTACATTGTTATTGTTACTATTGTAATTCATTTTTACATTCCTGACTGGTACTATAAAATAATTTTGTAAAATTGTAGTGCCAGGATAAATACTCAAATAAATACAAAATATGTATGTACATATGTACAGTCACTCACATAAATAAGTAGACACCCCTTTTTGGACAATTCTTACAATTTTCGCCTTCGCAAATTTATCTTAACTAATTTCCGATAAGAAAATTTGTCACGATCTATAACAAAAACTAAATTATATTTAAAAAATGTTTGAAAAATTCGACGAATTTTCATATTTTAACTAATTTCCCATAAGAAAATTTGTCACGATCTTTAACAAAAACTAAATTATATTTAAAAAATGTTTCAAAAATTCGATGAATTTTCATAAAAAATTATAATTTTTTTTCCGAATTTTTAGAATTTTTTTAGAGTATTGAGATTTGTAGTCCATTCAATTTAAGTACAATAAAGTAATATTCTTAAGACCTTTAAATTTGTTTGGATCTAAGTCACTTATTCACATGAGTTACTGTATATGAAATAAGCAAATGTATGCATGCATATGAAGTAAAATTTTGGAAAAAAAATAAAAAAAAAGAACATATGGCTGAAAAAAATGACCTAGTTGTAATAAATGACTGCATATGAAACGGAAAATCTCATAAAATAATTTTGTCCAGCTTGCTTGTTCTACACGAAACACTGTGCGGCGAGGAGTTGGTAAGGCGCATACAACGCTTCTTAGCAAAATGTGGGCGGACGAGTGCATGCCGACGATTGGAATCTAGGTGTCCACAAGAAGGGGGATACTGCAAAATGCCCCAACTATTGTGGAATCAGCCTTCTTAATATCGCATATGAGGTCCTTTCAAGTGTATTGTGCGAAAGATTGAAGCCCACCGTGAACCGGCTGATCGGACCTTATCAGCGCGGCTTCAGGCCTGGTAAATCTACCATCGACCAGATTTTCACAATGCGCCAAATCTTGGAAAAAACCCGTGAAAAGAGAATCGATACACATCACCTCTTCGTCGACTTTAAAGCCGCCTTCGACCGCACGAAAAGGGGCTGCCTATATGCCGCTATGTCTGAATTTGGTTTCCCCGCAAAACTTATACGGCTGTGCAAAATGACGTTGAGCAACACCATCAGTTCAGTCAGAATTGGGAAGGACCTCTCCGAGCCGTTCGAAACTAAACGAGGTTTCAGACAGGGTGACCCCCTATCGTGCGATTTCTTTAATTTGATGCTGGAGAAAATTATACTAGCTGCAGAACTTAACCGCACTGGAACAATATTCTATAAAAGCGTGCAATTACTGGCATATGCTGATGACATTAATATCATCGGCCTAAACACCCTCGCTGTTAGTTCTGCTTACTCAAAACTGGAAAAAGAAGCGCTAAAGATGGGTTTGATGGTGAATGAGGACGAAACGAAGTACCTGCTTTCATCGAGCAAAGAGTCAGCGCATACGCGCCTTGGCAACCACGCTACTGTTGGCAGCCATAATTTCGAAATAGTAAAAGACTTCGTTTATTTGGGAACCAGCATCATCACTAGCAACAACATCAGCACTGAAATCCAGCGAAGAATCAATCTTGCCAATAAATGCTACTTTGGACTAGGTAGGCAATTGAAAAGTAAAGTCCTCTCTCGGCGAACGAAAATCATACTCTACAGGTCACTTATCGTACCCGTCCTGCTATATGGGGCAGAAGCATGGACCATGACAACTGCAGATGAAGCGGCTTTGGGAGTGTTCGAGAGAAAAGTTCTTCGAAAGATTTATGGGCCTCTACGCGTTGGCGATGGCGAGTACGGAAGAAGCTTTAATGATGAGCTGTACGAGCTATACGCAGACATCAACATAGTCCAGCGAATTAAAACGCAGCGGCTGCGCTGGCTAGGCCATGTTATGCGAATGAAAGATGATGCTCCGCCCAAGAAAGGGTTTCTATCGGAACCCGCAGAGGTAGAGGGCGGCGCCACTCCGTTGGAAGGATCAGGTGGAAAACGATTTAAACTCCCTTGGTGTGACCAATTGGCGCCGGTTGGCGGAGCGAAGGAGCGACGGTTAAGCGCCAATTAAGTAAGTAAAGTAAGTAAAAGAATAACAAGTTAAACTCATATATTTTGGGGGAATGTTGGTCTCGCTTTGTCTTGTTGGAAATTTATTTTTGTAATTTGAGGTTGATGATAATATCTGTAATACTATTATAAAAGTATTATATATAAGGTTCGACAGTATTTCAAGGTTAGAATCCAAGAAAAAATACATTAATGTTACATACGTAAAATCATAAAAACAGATTGGTTTGTTGCATCATGTGTAAAAGGAAGACTGAATGCAGCCTCTAGTTTATAAATACTGAAGTCGGCACACGCCTTTAAAATAAACTCTTCCAATTTTTTATGAAATCCAAAAAATTAACACACTAAATTAGTTTATATGGAATTTTTTCACTTTTATTAATATCTAAAACAAATATACATGTAGGTTTAGATGTGGAATACAGGTATTAAATTTTGTTATATGGCGCACATAGTATGTATGTTTAAATTTATAAGGATTTACAGGTATTTTGTTTGTAAGTCGGTCGAATAAAATAATTCTAACTCAAATACAATAATCACAGTTTTTAATAATGATTTTTGTTTAAAAAATGTTAGAATCAAACTCTTTTAGGCTTACTAACTATTGTATAATTTATATCGCAATAATTTTTGTTAGTCGATACCATTTTGGCATCCTGAAAAGTGTGATGCCCCGCAGCTGAATCAAAATACCTTGATCCAACAATGTTACAATTATGCGCAGGCAGCGACTTAGGTTGATTTAAATTTAATGGTGGTCCTCCGGCAGTAATACCATTTTTATTGGTATCATTGATTTCAGGGTTTCCTATAAATTCATAGTCGCTTGGTGAAGGTGAATCACATCGTTTACGGTTCGACGATATAACAGACACTATGGTATTATACCCACTTGAAGTTTTATTATTGGGAGACATAAAATCAAGACGATCATAAGTATCATCAACGTTTCTTGCATTATTGGCGGATCCCCCAACACCAACTCCTTCACCAATGTCGATATCTATGACTCTTGAAACCTTAGGAGACAAAAACGCTTCCTTTAATGAACGTTGAGAAATATTAGCAGGACGTTGCCAATTCTGTTCCACGTTATTATCATCACTGTTGTTAGCCAAAATACGCTCAGTATGTTTAACATCATCTATTCCAAGTGTTTTCCATGCATCAGTAACCGCCTCTATACTTTCATAATCCCTTTCAGTTTCTGATATTAGTTGCTTTTCATTTCGTGGTTGTATATGTTTCCTCATACACTCGGGGGTATTTGGTTTTAACACAAGTGTGGATCCAATAGTTTTGTTTGGGTCGCTTGAAGTAGTTATTGAAACTGCATCATAGTTTTGATATTTACTTCTTTCCGAATTTGATTGAAAGTTTAGGTTGTTTCCTTGGGTTGTTTGTAAATTTGAATTTGTTAGCGGAGTAAATGGTATCTGCACCTTGCGAGGTGGCTTGTTTGGAATTTGTTTGATGATTTGTGGCAATGATGTCGATATAGAATTGGTATTCGAATTTGCAAAAAAACTATTAAGAGAATCACTTGATGTTGTAAAATCTTTAAATGAAACACCATTTTGTGAGTTGTTTTCGATGCTAATGCTCTGCTGATTATTGCTTGGTGTCAAAGGACAGCGGGATCCGGCCTCCATATTAGCTACAATGTTCCAATGATGTTCGTTGCCATCATTGGTTAGGTTGTCACAGTTAATTAATTTTTTCATTGATTTCATCTTAGAGGCCATACATCGGAATATTTCTTGGGGATTAGTATGGTCCAACGTAAATATACCTTCTCCAGTGTAACATTTTCTTCCTGCTTCGAAAGTAAATTTACCGTCCCGGTATCCATACTTGCGAATAAATCTATAAGGCCATCGTGCTCGAACATCGTTAAGGTCGTCGGTATCTTTCAATTGAAGTTCAGTTGCAGTTAAATGCAGCATGTACGACTTTGATTCAAGGTTACATCGTATTGATGTATCAGAAGGTATAAGAGTAATAAAAAATAAACCATCTCCAAAAGAACTGCAATATAGATCATTATCTTCCTCAATAGCAGCTTGTGGAGAATGTAAGATGCTTTTATTTCTAAAGGCGACCATTTGTAATGCATTCGTCCAATCTTTTAAATCTTCCTCTGATAACGCATTTAGAGTTAAAGATTCGGTTTTCTTTCTAACCTGTATCAGATTTGCAGGTGGGGGTTCTTGTGTTATTTTTACACAATTTTCAAGTGTTACAATTTTCGGATTCTTGTCGTCTTTAGATTCGCAAATTTCGAGACGTTCAATGCCATGCCGACTTGAATTAAAAAGCAAGCAATATCTGGGACAATTTTTCTGTTGATAAAAATAAAATAAAGTAAAAAGTACAGTTAGTATATATTTTAATTTTTGTTGTTGTTGTTGTAGCGATAAGGCCACTCCCAGAGGGTTTTGGGGAGCGTTATCGAAGTTGATGTTCCTTTCTCGACCCTAAACCCGGTACATTGCGGAAACAAACATCATTAAGGTTCTTACCCGACCATCTCGGGAACAATTTATTATGATCTTATAGGTCATCATCTAACGACTGTATGGTCAATCATCCCCTCTTTCAATGGGTATTAACATCGATTCTGAAGCCTATGGAGTCTTTATTTGGGGACAGAGAAATTTTGGGGGGTATGCAGGCTGGTTATCAATACGTAGCGTAACATGAGCCATGAAAACTACGCTTCTGATTGACATTCCTATTTACATTTATTTATTGACAATAAAGATCTAAGATCTTTTATAGTACAACCAAAATGAATAACTCTTATAACAATAAAATAAGTCGAACTAATCTCCGTTTTTAGAATCTGAAAGCGGAAATTAAACTTTTATTTCTGTCGAAAGATATTTACGAAAAACCATAAGATGACCCCGAGAGGGGGTCGCAGCCGACCAAATATAAGATTAATACAGCAAAAAATTTCATACATAAAATTTTGACCTTAAGCTACAAAACTTTTCATAATGCCAATATACAAAAAATGTATAATATTTTAAGCAGCAACAATTATCCTAATAATTTAATACGAGAACTAATAAACCAAGAAATCATGAAATCCAGCAACCAACCTAACAAAAGAACAAATTTAGAAACGAAAGCAGCGAAAAAGTTTTACAGCGTGACATATATACCCAAACTTACTGAAAATATTGATCACAGCATAATAAAAACAACAAACACAACACTTGCCTATAAGTCAAACTGCTTTGTCAACGATATTTAGAAGAACAATGTGTCCTGTAGATCTCCATCAACAAAACAACGTCATTTACGAAATTACTTGCAAAGGACAACCAAACGACGAATGCGGCAAAATATATATTGGCACAACAAATCGTCCCTTAGGTGTTAGACTGGGCGAACATGAAGCGGATATAAGAAAACAAAAGAACAGTACAGCGTTATCACAACACATAATATCAAGTGGACACTCAGCTGTCTTTACTAATAGAAGAATATACAGACAATATAGCATCTGCTTACATTACGTGTATAGGAAAATAGCTTTTAGTATTGACGAGATTACCATAGCCTTAAGATGGTATTGATTTACTGTCCATGAATGTTCAATGTTTTTATGTTTTTCAAAAGTGTTGTATGTTCAAAAACAATAGTTTTAAATAATTTCAAAAGGGGAAAAACCCTCGGCAGAGTGCAATATTTTAAGTTGGTTTTTTATGTATTATTATCTGTTTTTAGTTGATTTTTCATACGGATTTATCAAATTCAATATATTTTGCATGTAATTTAACATTTGTTGTATTTTGTTGTTTGTAACAGATTTAACAAATAAACGCATACCCCTGATGATGCTAAAAAGTTATTAGCGAAACGTTGGGTTAGAAAAGTGGACTAATGTAATTTTATTTCGCACTTACAAAAAAAACTTAGACCGGAAAAGCCTAATAATATACCTTCAGAAAAAAATTTAAATTTTCGCTTTCGGATTCTAAAAACGGAGGTCTTTTGATACCACCATTGATAATTTTTTTTTTTTGATTTACTCAACCTGTGATTGGCGTCGACTAAACCGATAATGCCAAATCAAAATGTATATGAAACGATATTGCTTTTTAATTGGCACCACGCCAGTTTTTAAATCTCATTTCGAAAATTTTCTTTTATCTAATTATGTGTTGTATCAATATGTGGCTTGTCGCCACGTTTTTTCACTATCCCGTTATATTCCGTTATGTAAAATAAATAAATGTAAGGCGCGATAACCTCCGAAGAGATCTAAGGCCGAGCTTCTCTTCCAATTTGCGTCGTGCTCCTCTTGATTTTCCCTACAAATTGGCCGGACGGGACCTACATGTTTTATGCCGACTCCGAACGGCATCTGCAAAGCAGATGAGTTTTCACTGAGAGCTTTTCATGGCAGAAATACACCCGGAGTGCTTGCCAAACACTGCCGAGGGGCGACCCCGCTTAGAAAAATTTTCTTCTAATTGAAAAATCTTATTTCTAAAATTTAGATGTTGCTTTGCCCGGGAGTTGAACCCAGGGCATACGGTGTGATAGGCGGAGCACGCTACCCATCACACCACGGTGACCGCCGTTATGTATATAACCAAAAAACAGTTTGGTTTTTAACTGGCACCACGCCAGTTCTTAAATCTCAATGTTACTCCGTTATACATAAAAGCTCCGTTATTCAATAATATTTAAACTCCGTTATTTCTAATAAAAAATTAAATTTTTTGGTTTTTATTTGGCACCACGCCAGGCACAAATTCAAAAGCAATTTGGTTTTTAATTGGCTCCACGCCAGTCACAAAGTCCGCAAAAATTAGGTTTTTTAATCAGTAATATCTATTTAAAAAATATTTGTCACTTCATGTTGTGAGGACAGGCCCAAGGAAGCTCTGCCCATCCCAACATCACACGTTCTCGATTCAAGTTGTACTCCGTTTGATAATTTCTGATAAAAATTAGGTGGTGCACCGTCTTATAAAACGTTACCAATTTTTGTCATAAAATAAACCTTATTTATCTATCTGACTAATAATAAACGCGTTACGCGGTCACAAAAAAATTGTTACACGTCTGCTAACACAGCAAAGTGAAACGTTAAAAGCTACACAGCAGCATCTTCAAAATGTAATGGCAGAAATTTTAAATAATCGTTCAGCAGGGTTGCGTGATTCTAAATCCTTTTTGATTTAAAATCCACCTTCAAATCAAAGATACTTTTTATTTGATCCAGCCACCAAATAAAATATACTTTTTATTTGTGATTTGTTTCTTCAGCTGAATCAAAGATATTTTTTATTTGATTCGGTTTCCAAATAAAAAATACTTTTTATTTGTTATTTGATTTTTCAGCCGAATAAAAGATATTTTTTATTTGAGTCGGTTGAAAGCCCCGGCAATGTCTTATAAGACCCCTATGTCATACTTCTTATGCTCCAGAGCTTTCTCTATGTTTATAACGACCCTATGCAGTGCTGTGTCTACCGACTTGCTTTTGGTTGTTGTTGTTGTTTGGTGTACGCATGTTGTGTTGTGTACAGCAACTTTTCATCCCCTTTGAAGCTATTCTGACCTTATTTGAAAATGTTTCACATCAATTTGATCTTTAAATACTTCAGCTTTGTTATCCCGCCAAAATAAATATCAAATAATTGTTATTTATTTTACAACATATCACGATTCTGACGATTCTGAATTGTACTCTTCTTCTCGCATATGTCTAGAAATAGCTCATAAACTGAAATTACATCTCTAATGCGCTGTGGTTGAACAGAAGTTAGGCAGGCAACTGATATACCTACCATGTAGACATCATATAATGGAGCTTTTGGCAGGAGCAGCATTAAAATTTACAGTTGAGAAAACAAATTCTGGACCAAAAATTTCGTTATTCGAAAAATTTCGAAGAGCATGGCCGCAAATACAGCAAGATGACTTTGAGTATGGTACTGAGGACGCAGATGTCGCTACGTTTTTCCCGAAAGATATACGAGAAAATATAAAAGACTTCATTCATGATCAAATTACAAATAAGATAGATAATACCAGGCAGGTATTACTTGCAGTGGTGTCGAAGCACATAGCCATAACATTATTTTGTATGTTCTCTTCTGCTTGGAAGCATATTTCCATTCAAAGAGTTTTTTTTTCAGCCTGTGTTTAAAGAAGATACTCTTACATTATACAATATAAAAGCCTTACATAGCACTTAGCTCGTAAGATATTATTAAATAATTACCAATTAAGGGAATGCATCTGGATCTTAATGCCATTACAATAATAGTTAAAAAAAAATTTGAACAAAACTTTTTTGAACTGAATATAACACACTTATGAGCACTACCGCTACAAGTTCACTTTAAAGAAGGTTCAACACACTATTGAATGAGCTGAAATATTTTAATAACCTACTAAAGGTAAGATCACACCTAGCGTCGCGTCACGTAACAGCAGCGTAGCAGCACGTCACGACCAAATATTCTTTGCATGTATTCTTATGGAGCATATCACACTTAGCGGCAGCGGAACTGCGCCTCGCGTCACGTAGCGACAAATTTGAGCAACTAGGCAAAACTGACGCGCTGCTGCCGCTCAGGTGCTGCTTGGTATATCACATTTCGCGGCATGTTATGTCATTTTTAAACCACTATATGCTTAAACAACAACAACTATTTTGCCGCGACGTGTCGCTGTTGTTGTTGTTGTTGTAGCAATGCTCGCCCCACCTAATAGCCGCGACCGATCACAAATTGTCATCAATATCCTCTAACGGGAGTCCAAGGAAACTTGCCGTTTCAACAGGGGTGGACCATAAGGAAAGGGGTGTTAGAGGCGTTGGTTCCACATTACAATTAAAGAGATGGTTGGTGTCATGTGGGGACACATTGCAAGCAGGGCATACATTTTGTATGTCGGGGTTGATTCTGGATAGGTAAGAGTTTAACCTGTTACAGCATCCAGAACGAAGTTGAGCAAGAGTGACACGCGTTTCCCTGGGGAGTATGCGTTCCTCTTCTGCGAGTTCTGGATATTTTTCTTCAAGTACTGGATTCACCGGGCAATTCCCGACATAAAGGTCCGACGCCTGTCTATGGAGTTCACCAAGGACCTGCTTGTGTTTTTCCGCTTCATACGGCTGGGTTCTCAGGTGCCGTATTTCCTCAAAATGCTTACGGAGATGACTCCTTAGGCCCCTAGGCGGTGCTGGTTCGTCAATCAGATGTCTGTTGGGATGCCCAGGTTTCTGGGTATTCAACAGAAACTGTTTGGTCAGCATCTCATTTCTCTCCATGATGGGGAGTATTCTCGCCTCATTATGCAGATGGTGTTCTGGGGACATAAGAAGGCAGCCCGTGGCGATTCTGAGAGCAGTATTTTGGCAGGCCTGTAGTTTCTTCCAGTGGGTGGTTTTTAGGCTTGGCGACCATATGGGTGACGCGTAGCACGTGATCGGCTGGCTAATTGCTTTGTATGTGGTCAAGAGCGTTTCTTTATCTTTTCCCCAGGTACTGCCGGCAAGGGATTTGAGGATTTTATTCCGGCTCTGAATTCTTGGAACAATTGCGGTTGCGTGCGCACCAAAATGTAGATCCTGATCAAACGTCACACCCAAGATTTTGGGGTGTAGGACAGTCGGTAGCGTAGTGCCATCGACGTGGATGTTCAATATGGTCGACATTTGGGGCGTCCATGTTGTAAATAAGGTCGCGGAAGATTTAGTCGGTGACAATGCCAGGTTTCGCGAGGCGAAAAAACTGGAGAGATCAGGGAGATAGCCGTTTATTTTATTGCATAGCTCATCGATCTTTGGGCCTGGGCCTGTGGCCATTATTGTGCAGTCATCGGCGTAAGAAACGATTGTGACTCCTTCCGGTGATGAAGGTAGCTTAGATATGTAGAAATTAAACAAAACCGGGATAGGACACCACCCTGTGGCACCCCTTGTTTAATTCTCCTTTGTTTTGATGTTTCGTTTCTGAATTGCACCGATGCCTGCCGACCACCCAGATAATTTGCGGTCCACCTTTTAAGACATGGGGGAAGGGTAGACCCTTCCAGGTCTTGCAGTAACGAGCCATGGTTGACCGTATCAAAAGCTTTTGATAGGTCTAACGCTACGAGTACTGTTCTATGGTGGGGGTATTGATTCAAACCGCAATTTATCTGGATGCTAATGACATTTAGCGCGGAGGTAGTGCTATGGAGTTTTCTGAAGCCATGCTGATGAGGGGCTAGCTGCAAATGTGCTTGGAAATAAGGGAGCAAAATGGCTTCAAGCGTCTTTGCCACTGGCGATAGGAGAGATATCGGACGATATGACTCACCTACGTTAGCTGGTTTCCCAGGCTTTAGTAGCGGGACCACCTTGGCCATTTTCCATTTCTCGGGTATGACAAAGGTGGAAAGAGACAGGTTGAAGACATGCGCTAAATATTTGAAACCCTCTTTCCCTAGGTTTTTAAGCATCGGCATGGCTATGCCGTCTGGGCCCACTGCTTTGGATGCTTTAGCGCGACCAATGGCGTCCTCAACCTCTCTAGCGGTGATGGTAATTGGTGACGCGCTGAGTTTGTGTTTATGTGCGTGTCTATTGGCTCTCCGTCTATCTTTGTCGACCGTAGGATGCATTATATATTGTCGGCAGAAAGCGCTCGCGCATTTTTTCGCATCCGACAGCACCTTATCGCCAAAGGCGATGGAAACTTTGTCTTTGTGCTTAGTCGGATTCGATAGGGACTTTACGGTGGACCAAAGTTTACCTACACCGGTAGAGAGGTTACAACCTCTTAGGTGCTCTTCCCATTTCGCCCGCTTGTGTTCGTCCACAAGCAATCTGATGCGTTGGTTTATATCCCTTATTTGGGGGTCGCCTGGATCAAGCTGTCTTATAAGGACGCGTTCCCTCGCTAAGCTCGCGGCCTCCGCCGGGAAGTGGGCCGGATTTCGGGAATTCTCCCGGCGGGAATGAAATGTGCCGAGGCGGATTCAATGACCTTACGGAAGGCACGCTCCCCTTGGCGGGCATCAGTCGGGATAGGGAGGGCAGCAAAGCTGCTGTCTGTTGCAGATTTATATTCTTCCCACTTTCCTTTTTTGAAGTTTATGAAAGTGCGTTTTTCGGTGACGATGAAGTCGGCGGTACGCTCGAACGAAATAAGTATGGGCAGGTGGTCGGATGCCAATGTTACCATCGGCTGCCAGTTGACGCAGTTTACGAGTTCTGCGCTCACGATTGAGATATCTGGCGAGCTATGACAGCTTCCTACCATGTGTGTGGGGGCGTCTCCGTTTATTGTGCAGAACGTCGTTTCGTCTATTTGATCCGCCAACATCTCACCCCTACTTTCCGCCCGCAAGTTTGAATGCCATAGGTCGTGATGGGCATTGAAATCGCCTAAGATAATGCGATTGTTGCCAGTGAGTAAGGCCTCGATATTAGGTCGGTATCCACTGGGGCAACAGGTGACAGGAGGGATGTAGATGTTGATGATTTCTAGATTTGCATCGCCTGACCGGACAGATAGGCCTTGACGTTCTAAGACATTGTCACTGCGGTCGATGCCAGGATCAAATATATGATATTGCACAGAGTGGTGTATAATAAACGCGAGGCCGCCTCCATTTCCGCTCTCGCGGTCTTTCCTGTGGACATTATAACCAGAGCAGGTCTGCAATGCAGATCTCGCTGTGAGTTTAGTCTCTTGAATCGCGGCAATGCGGATGTTGTGCCGCTTCATGAAATCGACTATCTCCGTAATCTTCCCAGTTAGTCCATTACAGTTGAAATGCAGAATTCTGAAGTGCATGAGGGGTGACGCCGCCACTCTAGGGGTAAGTGAGGGGTGACTACGCCTAGGTTGTGGAAGGCCAGGACGCAATTGCTGTTGTGGCCTTGGGACTGGTCGCCCTTGGGCAAGCATTGGGGTACCCGGATGATTTGGGTTTGCGACCTGGCA
Source organism: Eurosta solidaginis (assembly GCF_040869045.1). Lineage (NCBI taxonomy): Eukaryota > Metazoa > Arthropoda > Insecta > Diptera > Tephritidae > Eurosta > Eurosta solidaginis. Next base: position 72,146,449 of record NC_090322.1, read on the forward strand.
ACATGGCGCGATGAAACCCGTCGAGGGGTTGCCGTCGCGGAGACCAGAACATCTAGGAAAGTGGCACCACCCAAGGCAGGAGCTGCATTGAGCGGATGTCGCAAACCTATATATTCTGTGCTGGCAGACGGTGCAAACGGAGGCAGGGACTAAGAGTCTGTTTCCCTGACCTGCACGATTGCTGCCAGAAAAGAGGGGGGGAGAAGAAGACGGGGGCAGGGGCTGATGCTCAGCATTGCTACCAGCTCTACTACGAAGGTAGTAGTTATGAGTGGTATCAGCTGTTTGAGTTGTTGGCGCCGTGGGGCGCGAGCAGCAGCGGGTACTTGTTGTGGCTTGCTGAGCAGCGAAGCTGCTGGAAGGTAGTGGGGATACGCTTAGGCGTAGACTACGGGACGCCCTTGGGCGTGAGCAGCAAGGAGCCACAAAAGATTTATAAAGTTACGTGGACGTCGGGTTTTGGGATCAAGCCCAGAACAACCTGTCCGATGCAACCATCCCTTGCACGAGACACACTGAACAGAGTATGACCGTCCTAAAAAGATTCTTTTCTGGCAAATGCAGCAAAACCATTTCTCAGGACCGGGGTCAGGAGACGGACCCGGATTGGGTTCGATACCTTCCCGGAGTAAGAGAATATGTAGCAGTCCTGCTGCCAGGAGCTGCTGGGAGGATGACAATTTGTGGGAGGGACGAAACAAATTAAATGGGGTCACACTGAAATGACAGTCCTTGGTCGGGAAAAATCCCGAGTCGCTCCGGTACATAGAACCGACTGCCTTGGGAAGCGTGTCGCTCTACTGCCGCTTTAGTGCGATATACCAAATTATGACGTACAATGACGCGACGCTGCTGTTACATGCCGCGACGCTAGCTGAGTACGTACCTTAAGAATGAAACTATACCACTTTTTTTTTTTTAATTGCAAAGCCTACTACGATATTTTCAGTTTGGTAAAAAAAAAGTTTGAAAAAATGCGGCTTGCTTATTTTAAATCATTTTCTTGACTATAATAGTGCATGTAAATTAAAAAAATTTATGATGTGTAAAACTACTTTAAATAACCTATTAAATGATGTATATTTTATGCAATTCTCTATTTTTTAAATATTTATTTTTGCCTTTTTAACAAACAAAAAAATTTAAATTTGACTTTAAGGACTCAATATGTCCTGAAAGGATAACGGTAGGTATAAATATCATATGGAGAATATGTTCCCAGTTTCATTTTGTATAAAAATAATTATTACATTATTTCTCCGAAAATCATTGTTTAAAGAGATATTGGTCTCTAAAGCTATGCATAATTTTTAGGTCAATTTTTGAACTTTAGGTCAAATGCGCGTGGCTATTTCCCACTACAGATGGTCAGATTTTTATGCAGAGCTTATTTTCTATTGTCAAGCTATCAAAAAATGCGCGGGGAGCGAAAAAATTCAATACTTTTGCAAATCCCATATGTTTTGTGGTCACTCTAATATATACATTTCAAAGCTTACACAAAGCTCCCAACAATTAATCAGGTTTTCATCAGTTTTCCAGATTTATTAAAAACTTTCAAAAAATTTCTTATTGTGCAGTTTAGTAGCTCATCTAACTGTAGTGTAATAATGTGCAAGTTTCAAGAGGGTGTTCGCATTTTTTTCCATACACCGCATGAACAAAATTTGTTTTTATATGGGAGATATGGGCAACACCCTCGGGGAAATTTTTTTTTTTTAAATTAACGGTAATTCTCATCTATTTGAAACTTGCACGCTATTACACTATAATGGAATCAGCTTCAAGACTGAACATTCCGAAATTTTCTAAAAACTGTTAATAAAAAGTTTCGAAAATTGATAAAAATTGGAATAATTTAACTTTAAAATTTTTATAATTATACATACATATGTATGTATGTGGTTTGTGTTATAGTTCGGACTATGTTATAAATGGAAAATTAAAAGTCCTTTCATATACAAAGTTGTTATGCACGGGGTTTGAACTCATTTTGTAACCTTGTTTATTTTTTCACAAGTTTTTACCACAGGCGCAAACAGTAGACGTATTACTATCAAAGGTGACAACTCACAGCGTTGCCATCGAGAAAAACTGTATGCAATTTTATCTTAGAGTTGTATTTTCAAGCAAAGTGGTGAATTGAACAAAGTAAGTGATATTTGTTGAAACTTTATTTTGAACCGAACCGAACCATTTCTTTGGGTGGTTTTCAGTTTGGATTTTGGAGTTAAGAAAAAAAAAAAAACGGGTCGGTTCGTGCTTCGGTTCAAATCCCCAAAATAGCGGGTGGTTCGGTTAATGAACCGGTTTGCAGCCGTGGTATTTATATATATGGGTTATTCCATCATATTTCGACCAATTTTGAACCCGACCCCTTTAGAATTAGCTGAAAGTTTTTCTTCTTTTTCTAGCTTACGAAAGACGTTTTTCAGAATTTTTTCAAATTTTTTCATCCAACGCAAAAAAAGTTATGAATTTTTAAAAAACACCGTTTTTGTTTTCAAAATGCTATAACTTTTTCAAAAATTGACCGTTTGGGATATTTTTTTTTAAATTTGTTTTTAAATGTACTTTTTGTACTTACAAAAAAATTTTTAAAGTTTTTTTTTAATTTTTCAGTTTTTCGAGATTTTTCGAATTTCGCCATTTTTTTTTCTCATAAAAAACTTCAATCAATTCTGCAATCATCCCCACTTATCCCGGAGTGGGCCAATTTTTTTTAAATTTTTTTTTTATTTAATTGAAAAAAAAAATTTTCAAAAATAATTTTTTTTTTATCAATTTTATTTATATAACAAAAAAATGTAAGAAAATGATTTTTAAGTATTCTTTTCTTTATATATTATGGTAATCTACGATTAAAATAACCAGGATTAAGGACTGACACAGTAAACATGTAAGTTTTCTAAAAATAATGTAACAAATAAATAATAAAGAATACTTAAAATTCATTGTCTTACATTTTTTTGTTATAAAAATAAAATTGATAATAAAATATTTTATTTTTGAAATTTTTTTTTTCAATTAAATAAAAAAAATATAAAAAAAAATCGGCCCACTCCGGGATTAGTGGGGATGATTGCAGAATTGAATGAAGTTTTTTTATGAGAAAAAAAATGGTGAAATTCAAAAAATCTCGAAAAACTGAAAAATTAAAAAAAAACTTTAAAATTTTTTTGTATTTTTTCCGAAAAGTACATTAAAAAACCAATTTAAAAAAAAAAAAGATCCCAAACGGTCAATTTTTGAAAAAGTTATAGCAATTTGAAAACAAAAACGGTGTTTTTTTTTTTTAAATTCATAACTTGTTTCGAGTTGGATGAAAAAATTTGAAAAAATTCTGAAAAACGTCTTTCGTAAGCTAGAAAAAGAAGAAAAACTTTCAGCCAATTCTAAAGGGGTCGGGTTCAAAATTGGCCGAAATGGGATGGAATACCCCATATGTATATAATTTTTTTGTATGCGTCAGTGAATTAATATTATTTTGTGAGGACAATTTAGCCTGGGTGCAATGCCACGTTTAGGGTTTAGTTTCATTTTTTCACGAAATTTTCGGTTCACTTTTTTCCTTTTGATTCTTTTCAGAAATCTTTTTTTTGAACAATTTGTTTGTGAACTCAGACCCGCTAAGCTTGATTTTTTGGTATAGCTTTCCCTAACTTTTGGGGAATTTTGAACCGAGATTTTGCTTGTTGGCTTCACCAACTGCCAGCCTTTCTAAGCTCACAGGATTTCCTCTTTTAGCTTACCACAGTTAAAAGAAAAAATAAAGCGTTGAGGAACAAACCAAAAAAGTAATTAAAAATAGCTTTTCAGTCGCAATCAGACCAATTCTAAATATTCTCGCGGAATTTTGTTCTCGCGGATTTTTTTATTCCCGCGAAAAAATTCCTCCAATTCTGTTCTCCTAGGGAGAACAATAATTGGGGAATAGGAATTTCGAATTTTCGAAGTCAGCTGTTTTGTCAATTGAAATTTCGTTGCACATTTCTTATTTTGTTTAAAAAATTGAAAAGTTTAATTATTGTTGCAAATTTGTTGGAAATTAAGAAATGAAATATAAGCATTGCACAGTATTTATTTCATTTCATGTGGTATTCACTGAAATGAGTAATGAATTGGTGCCACAGCAACATCAACAGCGGAACATAAGAAGAAGACGGCCGCACACAAATCTGCCGGAGTTGCCTGCTTTCATTCAGCAAAGCAATTTTCTGGCGGCCATGTTGAGTTGAATTCGTCCTTCATCATATGCCAAAATCTATTTAAGCCTTATTAAAAAATCCTTGCGCAATTTCTGGATGGCTGCATCAAATTTGTTTACCAAGAGCTCTACCGTTGCTTATGATATACTTTTCGACTTAAAATAAAGAATATTGTGGTTGTAGTTGTTGTTGTATTAACAGTGAGAATATTGTGGTAGAATATAAATACATCTTTTAGCACAAATTTGTACAAATAAGTGTTCTTTCTTAAAATAACCAATTTCCTTTAACTATTTTGATGCATTCCCTCTAATTTAACAAGTGAAAAAACTCCTATGAAATGGCAGAGAAATCTCCCTCTCCCTCACATTCATAATACCTACTTTTCTCCCATAACCGGTTTCCGCTTTTTCGAACATTGTTTAGAATAGGAGGAAAGGGAGAAGTGAAAAAACTCACAAGGAATTTTTATTTAGAATACGAGGAATGGGAGAAGGGAGAAAACTCGCACGGAATTTTCGTTTAGAATTGGTCTGAATATATATAAATATACATGTATATATATCTATATATATATGTATATATTTCGTGAAACATTTGTTTAAGCCAGAAGACTCATTTCACTTGGCACATATTTATAATTTTTTTATCACAACCTACTTCACTACATGTTTACTTAATTAATCACTTAAATTTTTTTTATGTTGTTCCGGAACTAAGTTAATTACGTGCTTTTTTTTACCCCGTATTAATTGGGCTCCGGCGCTTTAGCCCATGACCGTGTGACTAAAAGCGGAAACTCATCCAAAGTACCTCCCCCTGTAATACATCTCGTTAGGCATTGGAAGGCAGATCACGTTACTATCTGTCCTTATCAATAGTTAGGTAAATACGTAGGTATTTTATTGTGACTTTTCAACACGGGTCTCCGAGATGCGGGATAAAGCTGTAAGTGCAATACAAAAATACACCACGTTTACCTATTTAGTACACGCAGTTTCTTGTGTGCTTATGTTTCTTTTTTTTTTGCCTTTATTTGTTATTTTTTTTTGCATATGCTTGGGAAAGGGAGAGGAATTAGTGTTGGATTGGGAGAATCCCACACAGCGGACGTGGTTTGCCACCGTTCCTTACCACAAAAACAGGCAGTACCGTAACGCCATCTAGCGGCAATGGTTAAATAACTCGCTAGAAAACGGGTTTTGCTTAATAGCGGAGGCACGATCTCTGTTGGGCATGGTGTAAAACCTATAGCTGAATCGGTTGCAATATATCGTGGACACGCACTTTTCGGTAATAGAAGTTGAGAATAGTGTAGAGACTAATTTTCTGCGCAACAATTTCAATAAGAAGGTAACTCCATTCTCGCTTTTCGGCGGCTATAATGATTTTTAAAAAAATTTTAAAATCACTCTCCCAAGCTTTGTGGAAATGCCAAATCTAAGGAAACAAACAAAAGATTTTGTATGTTTGACGTTTCCAAATGCCAAATAAGAAAGTGTAAAAAGGAACAATTGAAAAATGTTGTGAACTTCTTACAATTTGAATTTCTTGCTTTGTTGTGGACTTGAAGGACTTTACCCTCTTGTCAAGTAGGGTGCGAAATTTTCTGACATATTTTGTCTCGGTATATTCCTGGAGAGATGGAAAATGGATCAAAGAAAAGCCACGGTTGTAACGAACCCCGTTAGTCGGGTTTATAGCTGGGGTATAACTCAGCGAATGGGTTCGCCTATACAATAAAATATGTTAGGTAAACGTTATAAAAAATGATTTATTTCAATCCTTCGGAAAATCTATATACATAGGTTGTTTATACGTATGTATGTGATTATAATATGTTTAATCGCCGAGTGTTTTACACGCCTCGGTGGTATGCCTGGTGAATATATACAACTCACCGGATCCCTAGTAAAATACGTAGTCGTCCAACATTTTACACGACTCGGCGGTATACCTATCATAAACAGCTGAAGTTCGACACCACCAGCTGCTCCGTAGTGGATGTTCAACACAGCCCACCATATACCTCACTCTACGACTTCTAAGCCAAGAGTGCCTTGTTCTTGGATTTGCCGCTCCTTTTATACGATTTTTGAGTCGGCTTCCGTTTCTTTACAATAAATGTTCTTATAACTAAGCTAAATATATGCATGTGTGTTCGCTATCGTTTGACAATTCCATTTATCCTTGTTCGCTTATACGTAAGTACGTATGTTTGTTCATAATTATGTGAGTTTTTACACTCTTCGATACAAGTTTTCATCTCCTATAAATAATTTAATATGTATTATCATTATATATGTTTTAAAATGTATGTATGATTGTACAAAGTATATTTAATTCAAAATGTATGTATATATTGTATAAGTAAATTCATTTCATGCCATATATATGTATATAAATTATTATAATTCAGTTTATAATTTTAATATGAAATTGTATCATCTATAATGAAAAATCAAAATTTGTGGAGGCCCCGAAAGCCTGTAATTTTGGGGTCTTCACATTAGAGTTGTCACGAATATTCGGCAACTATTCGGTATTCGGCCTATTCGGCCACTTTTCTGCTATTCGGTATTCGGCCGAATAATACGTACTATTCGGCCGAATACCAAATACCAAATCATGTAAAAAAGACACGTTATATTACTCAAAATTATTTATTTATTCCCAAATTACAACACCTTAGTATTTAAAATTCATCAGTGGTAAGTTATGATGGATAAAACAAGCTTTTCAGCATTTTTGGGTAGCAAACGATTACGCTTTTCATCGCAAATGTTACCGTCCTCAGAAAATACCTCTCACTATACACGCTACTTCCAGGAGAAGTAAGATAAACTTTAGAAAATTCGAAAGGTTTGGGTATTGTTTTTCGTTTACTAACCACCACTTGTAAGGATCGGCCTTCCGATCTAGGCGAATAAAAATCCAACTCGTTTGCGACAGCATTCTTTTCCACGTCCTCCTCATCATTAGCATTTCGCATATTATGTGTAGCGACTTCCTCAAAGCAGTTCCAGAAACTGTCGTGTATTTCAGTAGTCCTATCATTTTCATTCAAGTTTCTTTTCTTATGAACTGGAGAAGAATCGTCATCGGTACTACTAGATTCATCATAACTAACTCGCCCCGACAAGCATGTATTTCGTGCCGAATATTCGGCGCTTCGGCCGACAGCGTTGCCGAATATTCGGTATTCGGCCAATTCACTATTCGTGGCATCTCTACTTCACATCCCCCCTTACTTCCGGCTCGTGACTGTTACCTCGCCGCCTCTGTTGATCCGTTGTCATCGCGTGAAAGCTGTAAATTTTGTCCAAAACCATCTAATCATAACCCGAACCGTGTTGGTATTTCCTTCTTTAAATTTCCAAAGGTTTCCCATTTCGCAAAATTTCGTATGTTTATGTGTATAAATGTACGTGTGAGTTTGCTAATTTCTTACTTGTTGTTGTCAACAAATAATTATTCCTTCTTAAGTTACGTTGACCTTTATTGTTGTACTACTGTAGCTTTAATACCTTGCAATTCTTATGTTAGTTGCTGTCGGTATCGTCGTGTCTTTGCCATTGCTTGTATTGCTTGTGTTTGTTGTTGTTGTACCACCGTATCTTTCCATTTCGTGCTTGCTTGCGTTGTTTGTTGTTGTACCATGTAGCTGTGATATTTCTATTACTTATGTTAGTTTCTGTTGATGCGCGTGCATTTGCCCTTTATTGTATTGCTTGTGTTTGTTGTTGTTGTACACTGAATTTTCGTGTTTGCATGTGTTGTTTGTTGTTGTACCATTGCATTTCTTTATTCCTTGTTATTGTTAGTCGGCTGTGATTTGTTTGGGGATGCTGTTTATGGTAGGCGGAGTAGATAAGCGTTGTTTTGGCGTGTACCAGATTAGGGTTGCGAAAAATTTTGTTACCAGTATTATAATATAAATGTGATGGTTACTATTATTGTGATTATTACTATGATCATCAATAGTGCTATTATGATTATTAGAGCATTATTATTAATTAAAACTAATAATAAAATTATAGAAAATGAAATTAATGTAATTGTAATAAGTATTGGGGCAATGATTGAATTTTATGACACTTGTTCATATTGTGATTTACCATCAGATTTCTTCGTGCTACGCCTTCCTTTGTAGTTTTCGGTGCTTTTACTCTTCGGTTGTGTTTGCAAAGATGTAGATGGGCATCTGTGGGAGGTTTTGTTGCGCCTTCGCTTCTCCCGTTGATTAACTTGTTTTCATAAAATGGTTTAAGCTCGCTTAGATGCGCTGTTCTCTTCTTTCCTTGAAACGTTTTGTCCAGTTCGACGATGACTGGCGAAATAAAATTCGTGATTCTATGGGACCCGCTGAATTTTGGTGCTAGTTTGGCCGCAAAGTTGTCGGTTGCATTAGACAGATGGTGTTCCTTTACCAAAACTCTGTCTCTTATCGCCGGATTCCACTTCCTTCTCCGCAAATTATAATGTCGTGCCTGTTCTGCCGACGCACGTTGCTGGTTTCTCCGTACCATTTAAAATATCTCCTTCATTTTCGCTACTTTTTCATTTGCCGTTGTTGTGGCCTCGCCTGTGCCAAATGTTATCTCGTCGTATAGGGCGTTTGGGATCCGTGGCTCTCGTCCTTGTACCAAGAATGCCGGACTGTACCCTGTTGCCTCGCACACACTCGAATTTAGTGCTAACATTATCTCTGGTAATAACTCGTCCCAGTTGCGTTGATCCTTTCCCGTGCAATGTGCTAACATCCGTTTAATGTTTCGGTTTGCCCTCTCCGTTGGGTTCTCTTGTGGTGTGTAGGGTGCTGTTAATTGGTGCTTTACTCCATAGTCCTGAAGGAGTCTCTTGAATTGTCTGCTCGTGAACTGGGCGCCGTTGTCTGTAATAATGACCTTCGGAACTCCAAATCGTGATATTATACGTTCTCTAAATGCTTTGATGAGGCTATCCGCTGTTGCCTTGTGTAATGGTATGATCTCTACCCATTTGGTGAAACGATCTAGAAACACTAGAACCATGGTATTGCCGTGCTTTGAACGTGGTAATGGTCCAACGAAATCTGCGTACACCGTTGCCCACGGTTCTTCGGGAATTTGGGTTAACATTTTCCCTGCTGCTTGCTGTTGATTAGGCTTGTAAATTTGACAGGTTGGGCATTGTTGTACATACCGTTTTATATCCCGAAACATTCCTGGCCAGCAGTACCTTGTGGCTGCTCGAGCTATTATCTTCCGGATACCCATGTGTCCGGCGCTTGGACTGTCGTGCACTTCCTGTAATAATTTACCGCGTTGTGGTTTCGCTACACATAGCTGCCACGGGATCGCGTCTTGATCGTCGATCTGAACTGCTATGTGCCGATATAACTCACCGTTTTCAATTATGTAGTCTGGAAACTTCTCCGGGTTTCGTTTAACTTCCTCCTTCCTTCTTCCAAGCCATTTAGATGATGTTTCGTTTTCGTGTTCCAGTCTGTTGAGTTGTGCGTCTTGCGGCTGCCGTGACAGTGCATCCGCTACTACGTTCAGCTTACCTTTCCTGTACTGTACATCGAACGAGTATTGTTGCAACTCCAACACCCACCTCTAACCTTCTTTAACATGGTTGTCAGCGGATGCGCTATTTTTGAAAATTCTGGTACGAATCGCCGGTACCAAAAAGCTATACCTAAAAATTGTCTTAATTCTCTTACGTTTGTTGGTGCTTGCAATTCCCTAATCGCTGCTACTTTATCTGGGTCCGTGTGTATATCCTTTTTGCCTACGACATGTCCCTGATACTTCAGTTGCTTCTTGAAAAATTCGAACTTTTCGGCGTTGATTCTTAAATTTGCTTTTCGTAGGCGTTTAAACACTTCCGTTAGATGTTTGATATGCTCCTCTAGCGTTGAACTTGTAATTATGATGTCATCTAGGTATGCAAATTAGTGCGGTTCTAATTCGGGGCTGATTACTTGATCTAATGCCCGTTGAAATGTTGCTGGTGCTAGTGTAGTGTTTTCAAACGGACTTTGTTGGTTCGTAGTTAGTCCTTCCGTATCGTTTACATCGGACTCGCCTGCCTCAGTTATTGTCCCGCACATAACCGTATCTTTGATTGTCTCTTCTGCTTGTAGCGTTACCGTGTCACCGCCGAAACTTAATGATGTGTTTGCCCTGGCAAGTATGTCCATGCCGATGACAACTTCTTCTATTAGCCCTGGGAGAACGAGTATTGCGCTGTTGTACATCTCTTTCTCAATCTCTACAGCTGCCGCTATTGCTAAATACCACTCTGCTTCGTACCTGTTTCAAAATCGCCTTACATAATCTCCTCTAACATGTCTCACTCATAAAACTCCTTGTCGCTCCTGTATCTACTGTTGCTGTTACTTTGCAGCCATTTATCTTTACGTCGGCCAAATACGCCCTCCTGTTTGCTTCAAAATAGTTAGACCTCCAGAATTTGTATTGCTGGAGACCCCACCGCTCGGGTCTGATTGAGTCTCCGGTCGTTTCCCGATGATGCGGCTGCAACAATTTTTTGTGAGAATGTTGTGCCGTCCACATTCCCAACAGAAGTCTCGACGTTCATTGCGGAACGCATAGGCACGATGTCCGTTTTACTTCGCTGTGTATTGCCATTACCAATCCTGCTACTTGGATCTACATCTGGTAATTCTTGTATGGAAAAATGCCGGTCATCTGGACGCCTTGCTGGAAGTGCTCTTGACACTACTCTCTGTGCATCTCTGCCATTCGTGATATTTTCGAAGTCCTCTGTCAGACTCACCAAGCCTTCGAGCGAATGAAATTCAGTTCGCTTTATATATAATTGATACTCACTGCGGCAGTTTCGGTATATTCTTTGCAGTCTTTGTTCCTCGGTGAGGTTCGCGTGTCTCATGAGGTTCTGTAGTTCCAAAACGTAATCCTTGAACGACTCTCGTGGTCGTGTTGTTCGCTGACGTATCTAGTCTTCCAGCCTTTCGAAGTATGATGCGCTCAAGAAGAAGTGCAAAAATTTGTGTTTAAAACTGTTCCATTCGCTCCAGTGACGATTATTGTTCCGCAGCCATACCAGGGCTCGCTCCTTGAATAATTCTGGTAGCGCTCGCGCGAATAAGGGCCACTTCATATTCCTCCGCCAGCTCTTCTACTCTCTCGACGAAACTCAGTGGGTCACCTTTGCCATCGTACTTAATTTTCCATTTTCGTGCTCGGTCCATTACGCAAACGGTATACGGAGGTTGGGTAAGTTGTCCTGGAAATTGATATGACATATTAAGTATAGCAGGTATGCTTACGCTTTCAATGTTGTTGACCGGGGTCGCTGGTCGACTTCCGGAAGCGGTTCCCTTGACCTTGTTGATTAGTGGTTTATGTTGTTTTGGAATGCTTTGTTTCCAACCCTGCGAAACATGTTTCGTAGCTCGGATTTTGGTTAACAAATTGGGCGAACTCCTTCCTCAACTCATCGACGGTTCCGCTGTTGTTGAATCCAAACTCGGCCGCGTATGTCAAAAGATCTTCCTTCTTCAGGTAATAAATCCAATTTACCTCGACCATGTTGTTTTGTTATATGTTCCGGTGAAATAAAATATATGTCCCCTTATGTATATGTATAAGGGTCCCTCGTTAGTTGGGTTTATAGCTGGGGTATAACTCAGCGAATGGGTTCGCCTATACAATAAAAGATGTTAGTTAAACGTTATAAAAAATGATGATTTATTTAAATCCTTCGGAAAATCTATATACATATGTATATACGTATGTTGTTGAAGCCAAACGCCTTCAATAGTTGGGAACCACTGGTGTTTCTTCATTCGCAGCTGTTCGCCACAAAGCTGCACTGTGATTGGAAATCTACCGGTGGTTCTCTTTCGAAGTTAGGGTTCGTTAACGCTGCGCTCAACTGCAGAGATATAGTCTTCTACTTACGACAGCAGTTGAGACAGCGTTCCACAGCAGCATTTCAAAGCTAAGGTAACATATACACCTTTTCGGTAATATTTAACTTTATTAATTCTTTACATCTATTGAGATTTATATTTGTCATTTTAAATTCGATTTTTCACCCGCATATATCTTCATATATGCGGTTTCCTTTTCTTCAATAAACCTAACCATTTTTTATATCATATTTTACTAATTCCTTTGTTTCATTTCTTTGTTTCGCTCTTTTCATTTTCTTCGAGTTGCCGTGAGGTCGAACCGGCATATTATTTTGTTTGTGTACACAAACATTTGGTCCTTCGAGCCGGATCCATCCACTATTGATTCCAAAGTCCTGTACCGTTGCGTGAGGAATGCGTCCATTTGACTCCATCTGGGTAGCGCCGCTTTGTCTTCTAAGGATTGTTCCCACAAACCGAGCGTTGCTTCCGGTAAGCGATTAGAACAATGGAAGATTAGAATTGGATCCCAATTTTCCACCTTGACCTCGTGCATTTCAAGGGCTGATAAGCATCCATTAATGCTCCGCTGAAGTTCCTTTAACGCTTTTGCACTTTCAGTCCGAATGACTGGAAGGCAGAAAAGTGTCTTTAGATGGCTGTTGACCAGCACCCGTTGGTTTTCGTACGCCGCTTTGAGATTCGACCACGCCATGTGGAAGCCTTGATTGGTTAGCGGGGCTTTCGCGACGATGTCCTTTGCTTCACCACTTGTTTTCTGAAGCAAGAAATACAGTTTTTCGACGTCACCTAGTCGCGAATTCTTAATATAAATCGCAGTGAATAGATCGCGGAAGGATGGCCAAGAGACATAATCACCATGGAATATTTCCGTATCACATGGCAGTAAACGCAGACTATTATCAGAGGATTATTTTTAGGGATGACCCGCAAGGTAGCATACAAGACTGTCAACTTAAAACAGTCACCTTCGGGATAAATTGCGCGCCATACTTGGCAATTAGAACACTTATTCAATTAGCTCAAGACTGTCAGGATTCACATCCATTTGCAGCTCAAATGCTCCGGAACTCCATGTACGTAGATGACGTATTAGCTGGATTCCACAATATAGCCACAGCTTTACAAGCGCGAGATGAACTTATCGAGTCATTAAACAGCGCTGGGTTTTCCTTGAGGAAATGGTCCTCAAATTCGAAAGACATTCTGAGGAATCTTCCGCAAGAGCATCTCTTGGACAAAGACTTCTTGGAATTAGATGAAACAAGTACGACAAAAGCATTAGGAATTCGATGGAATGCTAAATCAGATCGGTTCTTCTTTAAAATTCACGTTCCCTCGTTGCAGGACACGTATACGAAACGCGAAGCACTGTCTCTTATAGCGAAGCTGTTTGACCCAGCAGGTTGGCTAGCACCAATCGTGGTGCTAGCAAAAATAATTATGCAGCAAATCTGGTCTGATGGTACTCCCTGGGATAAGCCCTTATCTCCTCAAACTCTTTCCAAATGGAAAGCATTTTTAGAAAATTACCAATTTGTAGAGGAAATCGAAGTTCCGCGATGGGTATGTTATTCTGAGGAATCACCTTTCCAATTTCATGCCTTTTGCGATGCCTCGGAAAAGGCATACGCGGGGGCGATATATTTAAGAGTAGAAAATCAGGGAATCACGTCTTCCGATCTCTTATTAGCCAAAACGAAAGTCGCACCAATCAAAACCATTTCACTTCCCCGTTTAGAGCTGTGTGGTGCTGTTCTGGTGGTCGATATGCTTCAATCACTTCTAAAGGAACTTCCATTATACTGCTGGACAGATTCCACCATCGTTCTCGCGTGGTTAAGAAAAAGGCCCTGCTCTTGGACCACCTTTGTTGCTAATCGAGTGGCAAAGATCCACGATGCTCTCAGCGTTAGGCATTGGAGTCACGTGGATTCCAAGGATAATCCCGCGGATCTTGGTAGCAGAGGAACTTACCCACACGACTTATGCTCGAATAAGTTGTGGTGGCACGGCCCCTCGTGGTTAGCCAAATCCGTAGAACAGTGGCCTTCCTTGGATGTAGATATAAACGACATTACGCTCGAAGCGAAGGGATTAAAAGCACACACTTCACAAGTTTCGAAGCAGGAGGATCCCTTAGAAAGATTTTCGTCGCTTCCGCGTGCACTGCGAGTCTTATCATATGTGTTTAGGTTCTACAATCGAACTAACCGATACACCCGACGGTTTCATTCTTACCCCTCTCTAATTATTTCTGGAGAAGAAATTTCTAAAATTCGAGTTCGGCTCATAATACTCGCACAGATGAATCACTTTCCAGAGGAACACAAGAATCTTACCGCTAAAATTGCAATATCGTCAAAGAGTAAAATTCTCTCCTTAAACCCTTTCCTCGATATTCATGGTGTAATTCGAGCAAACGGCCGACTGACAAATTCGAAGATGTTGTCTGAAGACGAAAAGCGTCCGATTATTCTGCCCTATAGTTGTTATTTCGCAAAGTTGTTAGTAGGACTTACTCACAAGGGCTCTCTTCATGGCGGAAATCAATTGGTATTTCGGTTACTGCGCCAACAATATTGGATTCCGAAAGCCAAAAATCTCATAAAGACTGTTATTCATAATTGTAAACCATGTGTTATACACAGAAAACAAAATCAATGTCAAATTATAGCGGCTCTCCCGGAAGAACGGACGGTACTTTCCAGACCCTTTGAAAATACAGGTGTAGATTTCGCCGGTCCATTCGACATTAAAAGCTTTTCGGGAAGATCTTACAAGATTACTAAAGGTTACGCTTGTGTTTTTGTATGCTTCTCTACGAAAGCGATTCACTTAGAAGCTGCCAGCGATCTTTCAACAGAAACCTTTCTAGGCGCATTTTCAAGGTTCATTGCTAGAAGAAGCTGTCCAAAAAATATCTTTTCGGATAATGGAACTAAATTTGCAGGCGCATCCACCGTTCTTAAAAGGGACTTTAAAAAATTCATTACCACAACTCAAGAGTCTGTGTGCAACCTATATAGCCTTCAAGAAGTCTCCTGGTATTTTATCCCGGCAGGCGCTCCTCATATGGGTGGTCTCTGGGAAGCAGGGGTTAAAAGTTTAAAATTCCATCTTCGTCGTACCGCTGCTTCTCAGAAATTCAGCTTTGAAGAATTTCAAACCCTTCTTTGTCGCATCGAAGCATGTCTAAATTCAAGACCGATATCACCTAATTCCAACGACCCTGCTGATTGTGCAGCTCTTACTCCGGGTCATTTTCTAACTGGGGGGCCAATACTCGCCCCACCGGAACCCCCAATCGAAACAAACCCAATATCATTAATCAACCGATGGCAAAAACTTAAGGCTCTTAGTCAACAACATTCGTTTCGCTGGAAGGAGGAATACTTAAAGGAGCTTCACAAACGTCATAAATGGAAGTCCCCTCAAAAAGATATTGCCATCGATGACCTAGTTGTAGTTCGCCATGAAAATCTTCCACCTAGTGAATGGCGCTTGGGTAGGGTCACCAATATATATCATGGAACTGATAAAAGAGTTCGAGTGGCCGACATTCGCACCCAAAAGGGAATGATAACGCGCCCCATTATAAAGTTAGTTGTTTTACCAAACTAACCTTTAGCGTTTATCATCTCTTTTAATTCCTTAGCTTTACAATATGGATACAGCACTCATTGAATGTTCACCGACCCCACCCCCAATGCAGCGGCACCAGTGGAAACATCGACAAGCATTGAACGAGCAACAACGGACACATCGGCCAACACTGAGCAGGCGGCAATGAACACGTCAACATCAGCGAAGAAATTGCCAGGCCTCAACAAACGAAGCAATACGCTCAAATGCAGAGTTTGTGATCGATCACACCCTCTTCGATTCTGTAAAAGATTTATCGACGCAAGCTTTGAACGCCGACTACGTTTGGTATTGTTAGACCGTTATTGCTCGCGATGCTTAGCGCATTCGCATATAACAAAAAACTGCAAAAGCACGGGAACATGCCATTTTTGTGGTGAGAAGCATCATTCGCTTCTACACTCCAGAACTCGTGTAACCTCTTGCCGTGAACTCCCCCCGATCTTCACACAGCTGTCCGGAACGATCACGGTTCTGCCAACAGTCGCCATTTATATACATATAGGGCAACGAAAGGTCCTGACCCGAGCTCTTCTCGACTCTTGCTCACCCACGAGCAAAGTGTGCAATTCATTGGTGCGCCGTCTTCGTATACCGACGGTGCCGGTTGCATATATTGATATGTGCGAGCTCTATATCAGCTCATCAAACGACTCACATGTTCGATTCACGTTGCCAGCAAGAGTCATGCCGGAGTTCGAGCTCAAGACCCCGACTCGCCATCTCAGCCAAGCCACATGTGATAAGTTTGTCAATATGACGTTGGCAGATCCCGGGTTTCACACATCTTCCCCAGTAGCCGTGATTCTAGGGGGGGATGTATATCACAAAATCATTAAAACCGAAATTGTAAAGTATCCAGGCTATCCGACAGCCCAAAATTCCGTGTTCGGATGGGTCCTTTCTGGCCCATTTGTCCTTTAAGGCACAGCGACCCCTTAATGGGTACCGTTTCGCGTCTTCCGCGTTCGCGTGGGTCCTATCCGGCCCGGGTGTCCCTTCAGGCACAGCGACCCCCTAATGGGTACCGTTTCGTACACTTAAATTTCCTCATCGGTTTAAGTATTCAATTGAATTGAACTTAATATATGAATTATACTAGCTTGGTAATTAATCATATAAGTAAGTCGCCGTTACATTATAACCCCTACGGGGTAGTAATTATGAATTTATAAAATACGAATATGAATTAGATTTAACTATAATAAAGCACTGTACATATTAAAGAAAACTCAACAATTTATTACTTTACACGCATTTAATGAATTTTAGTTTTAGTTTGGAAATCTATATGGTGCTTGGCTTTTGAATTGTTTGTTGCAACCCCTACGTGTTGCAAGGCCGGCGGCAATGTTGAAGCCAAACGCCTTCAATAGTTGGGAACCACTGGTGTTTCTTCATTCGCAGCTGTTCGCCATAAAGCTGCACTGTGATTGGAAATTTACCGGTGGTTCTCTTTCGAAGTTAGGGTTCGTTAACGCTGCGCTCAACTGCAGAGATATAGTCTTCTACTTACGACAGCAGTTGAGACAGCGTTCCACAGCAGCATTTCAAAGCTAAGGTAACATATACACCTTTTCGGTAATATTTAACTTCATTAATTCTTTACATCTATTGAGATTTATATTTGTCATTTTAAATTCGATTTTTCACCCGCATATATCTTCATATATGCGGTTTCCTTTTCTTCAATAAACCTAACCATTTTTTATATCATATTTTACTAATTCCTTTGTTTCATTTCTTTGTTTCGCTCTTTTCATTTTCTTCGAGTTGCCGTGAGGTCGAACCGGCATATTATTTTGTTTGTGTACACAAACATATGTGATTATAATATGTTTAATCACCGAGTGTTTTATACGCCTCGGTGGTATGCCTGGGCAATATACGTAATCGGTGAGCGTTGTACACAACTCACCGAATCCCTTGTAAAATACGTAGTCGTCGAACGTTTTACACGACTCGGCGGTATACCTATCATAAACAGCTGAAGTTCGACACCACCAGCTGCTCCGTAGTGGATGTTCAATACAGCCCACCATATACCTCACTCTACGACTTCTAAGCCAAGAGTGCCTTGTTCTTGGATTTGCCGCTCCTTTTATACGATTTTTGAGTCGGCTTCCGTTGCTTTACAATAAAAGTTCTAATAACTAAGCTAAATATATGCATGTGTGTTCGCTATCGTTTGACAATTCCATTTCTCCTTGTTCGCTTATACGTAAGTATGTATGTTTGTGCATAATTATGTGAGTTCTTGCACTCTACGATAAAAGTTTTCATCTCCTATATATAATTTAATATGTATTATCATTATATATGTTTTAAAATGTATGTATGATTGTACAAAGTATATTTAATTAAAAATGTATGTATATATTGTATAAGTAAATTCATTTCATGCCATATATATGTATATAAATTATTATAATTCATTTTATAATTTTAATATGAAATTGTATTATCTATAATGAAAAATCAAAATTTGTGGAGGCCCCGAACGCCTGTCATTTTGGGGTCTTCACACGGTGATGTATGCGCATTTCTCTATGTCGCAGAAGGCCCATTTTCCCTACACCCCATAAAGCTCATTTACACTATTATGTCTATTGTAACTTCACATACATATATGGCCAGAATCGCGAAAAGTGAAACCGAAGATTTTTTTTATTTTACAAATACTGAATGAAATGTTACTTGATACGAAAGATTATTTCGTAAACTATCTGGTAACACTATATTTCAAGAAATTAAAAGTGTCTGTATTTGACATTTCTCACCCTTTTAAAATTAATCTCCAAATTGAAAAAATGGAAAAAATTTCAGCATCGAAAAATGGTAAATAAAATTATTTTGACTTATTTTTTCCAGAATTATCGAGTTTAAGGGGAGAAAATAGTATATTTGGATACTTATCGTACTAGATAAGTATCAAAATACCTCGGGCATGCATTTTTGGCTTAAAATATTTAGGTCGCAAATTATATGTAACGTCGCAGTGCAAAAAACTATTTTTTTTTGTTTGTGGCGAAATTTACCGCTGTTTTTATAATTCACTGGTATATGTTCTTAGTATAGTCCGCGATCTTTCGGTCCCATTAGAAATCACATGAAAAGAATTAGGTAGCATCGAACCAAATGGGCCTATCATGTGTAACGTGGCAGTGATTTTTTTTAATAATTTAACTATCTATATTCTAACATTCTAATTATAAAACTGCAGGTTCTAAGCTTAAAAGCACCGGAAAATTTGTGGAGTGTAAAAAGAAAAGAGCTGCTTGTACGAAACTTTACCAGCAAAAAAAGAAAAATGAAGAATATGAAATGCAGCAAACAACAATTAGTAGTGTGACATGAGAACATTCGGCCAAGGGTACAGAAGTTTCGTGATAAAAGCGTACTGGGGAAAAACGGGGCAGATCATTTTTGAGTGACACTCAATTAACAGGGTATAACTGTTCACAAACATTCGGGAAGGCGGTGAGGAAAGCATAACGCGCATTACCCCAATCACGAACTAAACGGAAAGCAGCCCTGAGCAAAATTTTTAGTAACGTGCGTCAAGCCAACAAAATGGTTCAAAAAAGCTATTATAGCTTTCTATGAGCGTGATGATATTTCGCGAGTCTCACCTAGAATTCGAGATGTGAAGGAATATCTGTCCGAAAGTGGCGAGAAAATCTTCAGTGAGATACAAGTTCTTCTGTCGTGCAAAGCCTGAAGACGAAGCAATTTGCGCCTGCTGGTATACTATGGGAGGCCGTCTGGCCAGTGAAGCATCCGTAAAGCAATTTTCGTAAAAACTTTATGAGCTTTCTCGATTTTATAAGAGTTAGATTCATAAAAAGGATTCCATATTATTGAACAATATTCAAGGCGACTTCTGACCAAGATATAAAGTGCCTTCAACGTCCTTAAAGTCACTGGTGTTTCGTCTAATGAACCCAACCATTGCAAAGGACTTTGCAACAATGAAGTCAATATGACTGGAAAAAGAGAGTTTTGAGTCAAAAATTACTCCCAAATCTTTAATATCTTGACAACGATTAAGAGATTTAGCATTTAGTTTGTAGTTAAAATATGTCGTAGTTGTCTTTTTGGAATAAGACACAACGCAGCATTTGTTTGTATTTAAAAATAAATTATTGTCTGCGCACCAACCGGCAAAAGAGTCCAGATCAGATTGCAAGTTAGTGCAGTGAGAGCTATTACGGATCGTCAGAAATAGTTTGACATCGCCCGCAAACATCAAACATTTTGCGAATTTGAATTGCTGGGGCGAATCATTTATGAAAATTAAGAATAATAGAGGGCCACAATGGGTACCCTACGGAATACCTGACCAGGCGTTTATATGTAGAGATGACTTGTCGGCTCCAATTGCGACATAGAGCTTTCTGTTCGATAGAAAACTCGTGAAGAATTTCAACAAGTTTCCATTGATTCCATACTTGGCTAACCTGCGTACTAGAATAGTATGATCAACCTTGTCGAATGCTTTCGAGAAGTCAGTGTATATGACGTCAAGTTGCTCAGAGTTCTCTAAAGCACCCACAATTTGATTAGTAACTAAAGCTAAATGTTTAACAATCAGTCTGTTGTTGCAAATGTCATTGCGATTACCAGACTTAAATATGGGATTTATGGAGCATAATTTCCACGAGTCCAAAAAAATTCCGCTGTTCAAGCAATTTTGAAAGAGGTGAGCTAAGGTCTCTGCAATGGAGTTTGCGCATATTTTGAAAAATATCGGAGAAAACCCCTAAGTATCTGATTTTGCACTACATGTCAATTTAGAGATTGACAGAAGAACATCATCTGCGGTAACAACGAAATTAGAAATTAGGCAGTGGTACCCAGAGTGAAATATAGGATAAGGTGAAGAGGTAAACTTTGAATAAACTTTTTGGAATGATTTAGCAAATAAGTTGCAGACATCCTGTGGATTACTGGACTCTTCGCCATCATACTCCATGGTCGTTGGAAAGCCATTGGTTTTTCTTTAGGAGTTAATAATCGACCAGAAACTGGACGGCTTTGACTTTAGATTTGATTCGAGTTTAAGCATATATTGCTTAAAAAGGCACTTATTAAGGCAATCGAATTGCTTTTTAAGTCTTATATAGCTAAGTCGATCAATTTCTTTACAGCTCTTCCTATGTTTTTTAAAACCTTTATTTTTTATATTTTTAAGATTATTTAGTTTTATATTAAACCAGGGTGGCCTATTCAATAAGAACTTACTTTTTAGAGGAACGAAACTCGAAAGGGCTAGTAAAAGCCTCCTCCTAAAAATTTCATAGGAGGCCTCCGGGTTTCCGGAGAAGTTAAGAATGGTGTAATCAGTAGCTAAGAAGAACTTGTTTATCACCACACGATCGGCCTTGAAATAATTATATTCCAATGTAGATTCGGCGGGTTTTTTATAAAAATCATAAAAATTAAAATTTATAGCCAAAGCACTATGGGTCCAAAATTGGAAATGGACACTCAAGGCATGATATTTTTAAATCAGCAGATCCAAAAACTAGATCTAAGAACCTACCATTCTTATTTGGTTGAGAGTTATATGTTTCAGACCGTATGAAAATAAGGTGCTACCAACTAGCATATCGATGTCGGATTTAATATTTGAAGGTAAAGTATTACAATCATTAGACCAAGATATATTACTTAAATTTAAATCGCCTAAATATATAATTTCATCACACGGATTAGCATTATATCTGGCTTGTCGGCGCAATTTTTAGTACATAGTTTTAACAAATGCGAGCAGTCCGAAGTATTTAATATTCATGATCGCCCATGAGCTCTTAGTGTGCGTTTCCCAAGGCAGTCGTCGCTATGTACCGGAGCGACTCGGGATTTTCCCGACCAAGGACTGTCATTTCAGTGTAACCCCATTTAATTTTTTGTGTCCCTCCCATAAATTGTCATCCTCCCAGCAGCTCCTCGCACCATACTCTACCGCTCCGGGAAGGTATCGAACCCAATGCGGGTCCGTCTCCTGACCCCGGTACGGAGAAATGGTTTTGCTGCGTCTGCCGGAAAAGAATCTTTTTAGGACGGTCATACTCTTGTCAGTGTGTCACGTCCAGCAACTCGCTTCTCAGCAAGCCACAGCTCATACGGCCGCTCCCACTCATAACTACAATCTCCGTAGTAGAGTGGGTAGCAATGCCGAGCATCAGCCCCCGCCCCCGCCCCATCTTCCCCTTGTTTTCAGCAGCAATCGTGTCGGTCAGGGAAACAGACTCCTAGTCCCTACCTTTTGCACCGTTTACCAGCACAGAATATATATGTTTGCGACATCCTAGATGTTCTGGTCTCCGCGACGGAATCCCCCCGACGGGCTTCATTGCGCCATGTTGCCAGGCCGCCAACACAAATACATCGGGTACCCCAATGCTTGCCCAATGACGTCCAGTCCCAGGGCCACAACAGCAATTGCGTCCTAGCCTTTCACAACCCAGGCGTAGTCACCCGTCACTTACTCCTAGAGAGACGACGTCTCCCCCGCTGCACTTTAGAATTCTGCAGTTAAACTCTAATGGATTAACTGGGAAGATCACGGAGATAGTCGATTTCATGAAGCGGCACAACATCCGCATTATTGCGATTAAAGAGACTAAACTCACTGCAAGATCTGCTCTGCATACCTGTTCTGGGTATAATGTCCACAGAAACGATCGCGAGAGCGGAAATTGAGGCAGTCTCGCGTTTATCATTCACCACTCTGTGTAATATCATATGTTTGATCCCGACATCGGCCGCAGGGATGTCCTAGAACGTCACGGCTTATCTGTCCGGTCAGACGATGTAAACCTAACTGCACTTCAGAATTCTGCAGTTGAACTCTAATGGATTAACTGGGAAGATCACGGAGATAGTCGATTTCATAAATCGGCACAACATCCGCATTGCTGCGATTCAAGAGACTAAACTCACAGCAAGATCTGCTCTGCAGACCTAGTTTGGGTATAATGTCCACAGAAACGATCGCGAGAGCGGAAATGGAGGCGGTCTCGCGTTTATCATTCACCACTCTATCATATATTTGATCCCGACATCGGCCGCAGGGTCAATGTCCTAGAACGTCTGTCCGGTCAGGCGATGTAAACCTAGAAATTATCAACATCTACTTCCCACCTGCTGCCCCAGTGGATACCGCCCTAATATTAGCGCCTTACTCACTGGCGATAATCGCATAATCTTGGGCGATTTCAATGCTCATCACGACCTATGGCATTCAAACTTGCAGGCGGACAGCGGGGGTGAGATGTTGGCGGATCAAATAGAAGAAACGACGTTCTGCACAATAAACGGAGACGCCCCCACTCGTATGGTAGGAAGCTGTCACAGTTCGCCAGATATATCAATCGTGTGCGCAGGACTCATAAACTGCGTCAACTGGCAGCCGATGGTAACATTAACATCAGACTTTTTTCGGCGGAGGCCGAAAATTTAGCGAGAGAACGTGACCTTAAGACAGCTCGATCCCTGGCGACTCCCAAATAAGGGATATAAACCAACGCATCAGATTGTTTGTGGATGAACACAAGCGGGCGAAATGGGAGGAGCATCTAAGTCGTTGTAACCTCTCTGCCGGTGTGGGAAAGCTTTGGTCCACCGTAAAGTCCCTATCGAATCCGTCCAAGCACATGCTGTCGGATGCCAAAAAATGGGCGAGCGCTTTCTGCCGACAATATGCATTCTACGGTTGACAAAGTTAGACGGAGCGCCAACAGACAGGCACATAAACATAAATTCAGCGCGTTCCCAATTACCATCACCACCAAAGAGGTTGAGGATGCCATCGGTTAAGCTAAACCATCTAAAGCAGTGGGCCCAGACGGCATAGCCATACCGGTGCTTAAAAGTCTAGGAGGGTTTCAAATATTTAGCACATGTCTTCAACCTGTCATCCCCGAAAAATGGAAAATAGACAAGGTGGTCCCGCTACTAAAGCCTGGGAAACCAGCTAACATAGGATAGTCATATCGCCCGATATCTCTCCTATCGCCAGAAGCCAAGACGCTTGAAGCCATTTTGCTCCCCTACTTCAAAGCAAATCTGCAGCTAGCCTGTCATCAGCATGACTTTAGAAAAATTCATAGCACCACCGCCGCGCTAAATGCCATTAGCACCCAGATAAATTGCGGTTTAAATCAAAACCCCCACATAGAACAGTACTCGTTGCGCTAGACCTATCAAAAGCTTTTGATACGGTCGACCATGGCACGTTACTGCAAGACCTGGAAGGGTCTACACCCTTCCCCCATGTCTTAAAAGGTGGACCGCAAATTATCTGGGTGATCGGCAGGCATCGGTGGAATTTAGAAACGAAACATCAAAATCAAGAAGAATTAAACAAGGGGTGCCACAGGGTAGTGTCCTATCCCCACTTTTGTTTAACTTCTACATATCAAGGCTACCTTCGCCACCAGAAGGAGTTACTATCGTTTCCCACGCCGATTACTGGACAATAACAGCCACAGGTCCAGGCCCACAGATCGATGAGATTTGCAACAGAATAAACGGCTACCTCCCTGATTTCTCCAGTTTTTTCACCTCGCGAAACCTGGCATTATCACCGACTAAATCATCCGCGACCCTAATTACAACTTGGACTACCCAAATGTCGACCATTTTTAACATCCACGTCGATGGCACTACGCTACCGACTGTCCCTCACCCCAAAATCTTGGGTGTGACGTTTGATCAGGATCTATATTTTGGTGAGCATGCAGCCACAATTGTACCGAAAATCCACAGCCGTAATAAAATCCTCAAATCTCTTGCTGGCAGTACCCGGGGAAAAGACAAAGAAACGCTCACTACCACTAACAAAGCAATTGACCAGCCGATTGCATGCTACGCGTCCCCTATATGGTCGCAAAGCCTAAAAACTACACACTGGAAGAAGCTACAGGCCTGCCAAAATACTGCTCTCCGAACCGCCACGGGCTGTCTTCTTATGCCCCAGAAGACCGTCTACATAATGAGGCGAGAATACTCCCTATCAGGGAGAGAAATGTGGAACCAACGCCTCTAACACCCCTCATTATGGTCCACCCTGTTGAAACAGCAAGTTTCCTTGGACTCCCGTTAGAGGATACTGATGACAATTTGTGATCGGCCATACCTATTGGATGGGGCGAAGCACTGCTACAGAATGTCTCTTGCAAGTGAATTTTGCAGAGAATTTCGTTTGCGAAAATCAAGATGAAGTTCAAAGTGCACACTGAAATCAGCGGCAGCTTTCAATTTTTACTAGTGGCTTATATTATAACGAAACCTTCACTGTCAAGGTGCTGGTATCAAACAATTTGTCACATACAAAAGACTCTATTGTTCCATACTTGTATATATTATTTAAAAATTTGCCAAGTACAGTTACAATTTTGAAAATGTGGAGTGACGGACCATCCTCACAATTCAAAAACAAATATATTGCAGCTTTAATTCCTCACTTTGAAGAAATATTTAGAATGAAAATTGTTTGGAATTACTTTGTAACATGAGATGGCAAGGGTTGTGTAGACGGGATTGGTGCAACCATTAAGACAATCGTTCGAAAACATGTAAGAGCGCGTGATATAGTCGTTAACAATGCATCTGACATTGTACAGGCAGTCCACATGACTCCATCAAAAATTACGATTGAAGAAGTATCAAGCAATCAATCCATCAAATACAAGTTCGCGATAATAAAATAGCTACTTTTAATACATCCAGACAAGGATATAACAAATATACCTGTATAAATGCTTCTTTTAAATAAGAATTTTTGTATATAGGTACTTAGAATAGCTAACCTATACATTCAGACTAGTTTGAAATTTTTTAAAATAAATCATATAAAAAAGCCGTTATTGTTTCACTTTTATTACACCCTCCCATGAGCAAGTCCTATATATTCTAAAAGAGGATCTAAAAACAGAGTCTCATCCTGTTTTCGTTTATCAACTAAATCAAGTCGTTTACTCCCATAAAAAAGCAAATGGAATGGCACAGAAATGTTACTCATACGCTGGGTGCTTATAAATTTGTTAGTTACATATATTTTTGGAACTTTTTGTGTATGCAGCGTCATAGCCCAATATATTTTAGTATAATTAATTGCAAGTCGTTAGAAGTTATATATATTTTTGAGTATCTATTCACTTTCCGCAATACCGTTTTCTCAAAAAATCGCACGTGGGACGTCGCAGTGATATGTTATAACATGGCTGTGCTCAGAAATATACTTATAACGTATGCTGTAATGAGCTTTTACGAAAACAAAAGGTGTCCATCTATGATTTCCTCTTTTGCCCATGACACAAAAAACAGGGAATATTATCAGATTCGCATTTTCACAAAACTTCCAATAACATCCAAAACCACTTCCGAAATTACGTAACGTGGCAGTGAAACTAAAACCGGCTTAACTTTAAATTTATAGATGTAAAGAAATGTTAATATAAATATAATGGTATTCATCGGTCTCTTTATACATACATGTTTAGTAATTTATTCATTTAATATATACTTTGATAGTTATAAGCTCAACGTTTGACTGTAACGTGGCAGTGGGAAATTTTGACCATATATATTAGACTGGGTCGATTTATTAACCTATATCGCGCCATCGATTTTTCGATAGACACAGGAAAAAAAAGTTCCCCTACGCATACCCAAAAAAAATAATTTTTGAGCCTGCAAAATTTCAACTATTTTTTCGATTTTTATGCATTTTTTCATTTTCAAGGCTCCAAATCATTTTTTATGTATTTTTTTTCGTGTCAATTGGCAAATGCAAAATTGGTAAATGCAGTTTTGTGAAAAAAAAATTTCTTTAATGGAGATTTAGAAGAATTTTGGTCGAAAAATCGATTTTTTTTGCAGGCCAAAAATTATTTTTTTGGGTATGCGTAGTAGAACTTTTTTTTCCTGAGCCCAAATCCCATCGAAAAATCGATGACGCGATATAGGTTAACTTTCGTCCATACAAATCGACCCAGGTTAATATATATTGTGGCGAATATTAGATCACTATGCTGTTAGTAAATAAATGCACAAAAACAAAGCAAACAGCCACACATCTAAGTAATCCATTTACAGACCTATATACATATAAGGCGACGAAGAATATCTCACATACACATATGCGACTTGGAATCATCAAACGACCCTATTGTAGAGCTGCAAAAGTATCGATATTCGGCATACTCGATATTTTCGATACTTAAGAGGGAGGGTATCGATATATCGCGATATATATCGAATTTTTTGTTATAGTGAAAAGCGCTTACTCAATTTAAAAGCAATATCAGGTATATATCAGACATTTATGTAAATATAATATGTATATATATATATAAGTAATATTGTCTTAATAACTTCGAAACGATCATAAAACACATTCTGCAAAGTTGTCCGCGATGGTAGCTTATACAGCGAAGCTGTACGACACCCTTTGTCATCCACTATGCGAAAAGGTCGAACGTCTGCGGTGGCTAAACCCCAGTAGGGTGCTGGCAAAAGGCTTTTACGTGATGATGGATCTTCATATATTTTTTCATATAAAAATTGATCTTATTTGGCGAGCTATGTAAATCTAAATTTGCAGTTGTATGCGTTCGTTCTAAATGGTGAAAGAAATTGGACGTATTATCACTAGTTGTATAACATTTTTTGCAATAGTATTACTGATTTTGTCAAAATGGGTTCAAATGCTTGACTTTGTACTTTGTAGCTTTTTGGCAACACAATTTTCGTCTTCAAACTCAATGATGTCTTCTGTTGCGTGTATATCTACATATACGAATACATGTATATGTGTGTATATAATATGAAAAAAATAACGTAACTTTCACATTGAACTTTTGTAAGAATTTTTCAATATTCAGAGCCACCAACATGTTAGGTATTCATCTAAAATAAACACAAATCTGACATAATGTATGTAATTTTATTTATTCATGTTTTATTTGTCTTACCAAAGTTTTAGACGCTGGTAATTCTGCCGCTAGAAAAAGGAATAAGAAATGGGAATAAAGTACTCGATATTTAGAAAAAAACATCGATAATCGCACCACGAAACTGGTATTGATGTATCGATATTATATCGATACTTTTGCAGCTCTGCCCTATTGTGCGAAAACAAGTTTTCGAAAAAAACGCGTTTTAAGATTTTCACTTGTACTTAACTTTTCACTTGTACTTTAAATTCGATTTGCGGTTTGTTCCATTGGAAAGAGCGTTAAATTTTCTATAACCATTCAAAAAACCAAAAACGGTACTTTCCACAATAGGGTCGTTTGATGATTCCAGGTCACATACATATGTAGTCATCAGCTAAGAGCAGAAGTTGATACTCACACATACACACGCACATATTTTCGCCAAGATTTGAGAGCGTATAATTCAAATAAACAAAAATTAGAGGACACATCGCCATCACATAGTCGTATTACAAATATGTGTT
Source organism: Eurosta solidaginis (assembly GCF_040869045.1). Lineage (NCBI taxonomy): Eukaryota > Metazoa > Arthropoda > Insecta > Diptera > Tephritidae > Eurosta > Eurosta solidaginis. The sequence goes on from NC_090322.1 coordinate 72,174,683, forward strand.
TAAAAAGTACTTAAAAGGTAGAACTTAGAAAACCTCTGAAGAAAATTTATAACCATCATCTTATGCTGTTTCATCGATAAAATATTTAATATTAATTATAAATAAAGGGCCTAAATCTCCTTAAGGTTTTCTTTAAGTCTAGCTGCTAGTATAAAATTAATTCCAGTTTCTCTGCAAAATTTTATGTATCCAAATTTTATGTTTCTAAAACTAAACCACCACACAATTTAATATTAAACAAGGGGTAAAAAGGGTTTAATTCTTTAAAGAAAAAACATACAGACTTACACATACATGTATGTTCTTCTGCTCAAGGTGGCTTTGATATGCTGACGACAGGAACGTTAGTAAAATTAAAAATGTGTATTAAGTCGTACGGGCTTGCCGAATTAATCGATTCAATCGAACACAAAAACGTCAGGTTTTTTATCAAATAAAATTTAGTGGATATTTATATATCACACAAGTTCACTTTTATTACATGTTAGACTTTTGTAAGTCTATTATTAAATTCACTCCGATTTACTAATAATTTTAACCACGACCACTATGTTGATTATATAGACCCTCCAGTTTCCCATATGTGTCGATAACTCAGTTCAAAAACATTTGTTTTTTTTTGTTGACATTAACAGAGGTAGAATATTGAAGTTGGAACAGTGGTGGCCAAGCCAAAAAATGGGAAACAATATCACTAAAAACTAAAAGCAGCTGTAAATTAAAGTGGAAAAAAATGAAATTATATTTGCGGCTGAGTACTACGGTACAGCCGTGAACATACCTAGTGGCAAGGTTGAATGCAACATTGAGTTTGTGGAGAGAACGTAAATCCAGTTTACTGTATACTACCTTAAAGTATGTAATAAGAGGAACAATCTAGTTCAAAACAAGCTTCTTTTTCATGTCTGAGGGTACAAAAAGCGATGAGGTTCTAAGCACCGCAAAGTAAAGTAAATTTTTCTCAACTTCATTAACGTGGTCCTCGCAGGACAGCCTAGAATTGATAATGAAACCCAGATGTCTCACTTTCTCGACCACCTGAAGCTTTTAAGAACCAATACAAAGGTGAGGGATAACAGAGAGCTGGATCTTATCTTTGTATATTGGAAGCACAAACGATTTTTTTGGATTTAGGGACAGGAGGTTTACGGTGGACCACTCAAGAATCAGTCGCAAGAGTAACCTTCATCTGAAAAAATGTTGCCGACTTTAACTTTTTGCATTCTGTCAAGTAAGTAACTTCTTAGGGGGTTTACAGCACATTCATTAAATCCAAAGTAGTTTAGAAGTTTTACACAGTGTAAGGTTCCAGTTTGGAACCTCCGAAAAGATTGTCCTTAATTGTTCTTGCGCGCACACACCCTACTACGCGCACGCTCCACTCAAACACCAAACACGTATTTACTATTTTAGTTTCCGCTTGTTTATTTAATATGTATGTTTTGAGTTTGATGTGTAATAAATATTTTTAGTTTGTACACTATACTTAGTTTGTATTTTAGTTCTTCTTTTAAATTAATTATTTTAGTTTTTCACACACTTAGTAACGTGCCTCTTCTTCGTTGTCCAAATTTTAATAATCAATCTGCCAGCCGAATTGTTCTGTATCCAAATTGTCCCAACACCTGTTGTCCGTTCACAGTAGACAACGGGTGTTGCAGCAATTTGGAAACAGGGTGACATTTTTATTATTTATTAAGGCTCTGTTACATCATCCTTTTTGGGGAAAAGAAGAATTGACAAAGTGATCAGTTTTGTCACATTCTACTTTGGCCATAAACTAAACATAATTTTTGCGAATGAATGAATATGTTCACATTGGGGTGTTCCTCCCCCTTTGAGATCGTTCGTTCGGAGCAATTCTGTGACATTTAAAATATGTTAATTAAAATTGTGGTATTTTTGAATTTTTGTTTGTACTATACTGTGAATAATTTCAAATTACATTTTTTCGTTTTGATATACAAAATTTTGTGTTCTATATATATATGTTGTTTGTGTTTTTTGTTTTTTTTTTTGAATTTTTCTTTGTACGATATTTACATTTTAATATCAATATATTTACATGTTATATATGTAGTTAACTTGGATTTTTTTTCTTTTACAGCTTGTCCTATACTTTTGATACATATTTTGATAATTTTGATGATTTAAATTTTTTCATTTGGGTGTATAAAATTGTGTGTTATTTTTTTGTTTTTATATATTTTTGTGCCTTCGTTGTCTAACAATTTATTTACTTGGCGATTTATTTCTTCGCGTTGAGAGTATGGCAATATATAGTTTTTAACATATACCGGTTCGTTGTCTGTCAATCTTAATTTTTGCTCGTAGAAGTTGTTTAAAGTCATTTTGTCCGTGTCAAGAGCGAAAACGTCGGCATAATCTATGCAAAGGTCAATTAATTTACTATGAGCATGTTGAGGTATTTGATTTTTTAAAATTGAAATCAGTTTTTTCGTTCGTTTCTCTTCTGTTTCTGTCTTGTTAATTGTATAAACATTGTAGTTTGAAAGTTTTTCTGTCCTAATACTTTTTCTTTTCACATACTTTATATCATCCGTAGTATTTATGACTTTAATTATTGGGTTACTGGAATTAACAATGCACCTAGCTGTGAAAACACCTTTTTCAATTTCCTGCGAGTCCACGAAAAGTGGCTCGGGTGAATCTCCTAAATCAAAAAGTCTGAATTTTTCACATCTGGGAGGAATGATACAACTGTCGCTTTCTGTTCCGTGCAGGATTGGTATCGCAACTTTTTCATTACCTACCAAAAAGGAAATACTATTTCTTTCATAATTAATAATGCATTTGTTAATTTTCAGAAAATCTTTACCCAGTATGCCATCGGATGGAATATTAAAGTCTTCATCTACTACATGTAAAGTATGTTTAATAGAAAAGTTTGAAAAATTTTAATTTGCTGTAATTTTACCTAAAGTGGAAACTGAATTAGAAGTGACACCGGTAATGTTAATAATGTCGTTTGTATTTAAGGAAATATTACTGTCTAAACATGATATCTTTATTAAATAAATGTCTGCTTGAGTGTACTAGGAAAGAACAAAATTTTTGTGACTGGTTAAGTTGTAATTCTATGAAATCTGAGTAATTTAAATTTAAACAATAGATGGCTATTGGTGAGGGAAGTTCGCTTACTCGCTTAGTTCGTCCTCCCTCAGTGTTCGCTCCCGAGGGGCACTCGCGTTTAAAGCGCGTACGTTTGCATTTCTACCTCTATCGTTGGATGATCTTGAATTGTTACCTCTATTGTTACTATTGTTTGAATTAGGATTTGTATTTGAGCGCGTATTATTATTGTTATTATTCTGGTATCTGTTTCCGTTATAATTCCTATATCTTTGATTATTGTTGCCGTTATAGTTACTATTGCATGAAAATGAACTATTGTTATTTCTATAACCAGTATAGCCGCGGTTTGGGTAAAAACCTTGATAACTACCACGTAAATTTCTGAATGTACTGTTACCACGTGATCGAAAAGCTAGAACCTGACGTTCAGTTACTTCGTTCTTTTGTTCTACAATTAATTTCGCTACTACGTCTTTCGGATCAGTAAATGCCGTTGAGGCTAAAATGGTTTTTACTAAATTTGATTTTGCATTTAAACGACACACGTTAACAGTTTGTTCGACTGCCATTTCATGAGCTTTCGCTTGAGTGATCCCTTCAATAATAAGAGACCGCTCAATTGAGTCAGCTAAATCTTCAACTTTTTTGGCAAAATCTGTATAATTGTTATCGTTAACGTGCAACGCTGCAATTCTCCCTGCTACATCTTTCGAGTTGTCCGGTTTGATCATACTACGTAGAGCTGTTTTAGGTTCATTTACTGAATTTACTTGTATTGGTATTGCTTCACGGGCTTTACCCTCTAGTTTTGATTTTAAGAATGCTATAAAAGTATCAGTTAAATCTGCAGTAGCGAATTGTTCAAGTAATTCAATTTTGTCTATAAAAGAATCAAGTGCTAGAGGATCACCACTGTAGTTTTCTCTAATAGAATTAGCAAATGTGTTGATGAAAATTCTCTTTTCCTCAGGTGTTGCCATGATTTGATCGTTAAGATCTGGAGCTGAATTAGCAGAAGGTGAGGCCACGTTTGTAGGTTTTGGATCGTTAAGATCTTGGCTTAAGTTAGTAGAAGGGTTAACTAAGATTGTACTATTTGAGTCGTTAAGCTTTGATTTTAAAGTAGAAAAAGTTGAAGTTAATTGTGCGCTATTTGAATCGTTAATATTTGAAACTAAATTAGAAGTTAAATTTTTACTGGAAGAATCTTCGAAGCCTGGAAAATCTGTTGACAAAGAAAATATATTTTCCTGGTTTGTGACTTCTTCGGTCGAAGATGAAGCTAAACTTTCGTAGCTTGAGGCTGAATTATCGGAATTGGATTCTGAGTCTGAATTTTTTTGCACTTGCTTACCATTTCTTAGGTACATATGTAGTTATCAGAATAGCAAAAATAATTCAGTTCAAACTATGAAATTAATGAAGTACTTTTTTGAATGTCTGAATTTATATTTAAGCTGAAATATTGAGGAAAAAGAAAAAAAATGTGTAAAAGTGAACTGATTTACAGGTGAATAGTCGCTAAAGAAATATTTAACAATTTATTTGAAGAATTAATGAAAACTGCATTATACTTGTATAGAAAAATCTTTAAGAAGTAATTGAATTTAAACTTTGCACAAAAGTATATAGGTATTAATTGGTAAAAATTTCAAAATTGTTGTAACTTGTTCAAAAAAATCCATTTATATTCACAGACGCACCGCTTTGTAAAAAAAATTCGTATATTTTCACGGACGCACCGCTTTATATAAAAAAATCTCACTTGGCTTTTCACGGAACCACTGTTTATATAAAAAATTTTAATTGGTTTTTAACGGAACCACCGCATATTTCAAAAAATTTAAATCGGTTTTTATCGGAACCACCGCATATTCTAAAAAAAAATTTGAATTGGTTTTTTGTTTCAAACACCGTTTATATCAAAATTCCAAAATTTACACGCTACAAACTGCTTATCAAGTTCAACAGTCTTATAAGGTGAAAATTAATATTATGCTTGAAACCGAAGTAGTAAAGTAGTAGCACCACTTAAAAAAATTCAAATGTATATGGGGTATTCCATCCCATTTCGACCAATTTTGAACCCGACCCTTTAGAATTGGCTGAAAGTTTTTCTTCTTTTTCCAGCTTGCGAAAGACGTTTTTCAGAATTTTTTCATCCAACTCAAAAAAAGTTATGAATTTTTTTTTAAAAAACGGTGTTTTTTCAAAAAGCTATAACTTTTCAAAAATTGACTGTTTGGGATCTTTTTTTTTAATTTGTTTTTAAATGTACTTTTCGGAAAAAATACAAAAAAATTTTTAAAGTTTTTTTTTGTAATTTTTCAGTTTTTCGAGATTTTTCGAATTTTGCCATTTTTTTTTTTCTCATAAAAAACTTCAATCAATACTGCAATCATCCCCACTAATCCCGGAGTGGGCCGATCATTTCTTTTTTATTTAATTGAAAAAAAACTTTAAAATTTTTTTGTATTTTTTGCGAAAAGTACATTTAAAAACAAATTTAAAAAAAAAAAGATCCCAAACGGTCAGTTTTTGAAAAAGTTATAGCATTTTGAAAACAAAAACGGTTTCATTCAATTAAAATAATTTACATCAATTAACGAATTTAAAATCAAAAGGGAAGGAATATCCACTTATAAAAGTTAAATTCGTTTATCGAAAAAATTTCAAGTTAGCTTCTCTAACTTCATTTCGAAATTCTAAAATTGTACTAAAATTTTACCTAATAAATTTTTATTTTTTACTCAATTTTGGGGAAGAAGAAGCCGGCAGACTTGATCTCCCTGCCAACTTCTTCTTTTCCAATAGAAGAGTGATGTAATGGCACCTATGAACGCCTTAAAACAATCAAACAGAATTTCACCACATCAAATTAGTCAGCTGATGTTCCATATTGCGACCTTGTGTCCAAAAATTGGCTTAGCCATTATTCAGCGCGCTTTTGACAAATTCGGACACAATTTTGGAATAACTTAATCTAAATTAAAATACTGATTTGATAGTTAAAATAAAATAAGTTCACTATATAAAATCGTTGTCTTTATTTGTGAATGCTATTGTGGATGGCGGTAAGAAACCCAGTAATCATTTCGCAAGGTTTCTGCGAAACTTATAGACGATGCATCGCCGATACAACGCCTAGGCGACGACAAATTCCTACGATTTGGTTCACAATTTCCCGCTTGGCCAATGGAACACTACGAGGAGCTTGACGGATCGGCCTCGCATCTCCAATGTAGATATGATGTTTCACAACGTTGGTGCGGCCTGGTTTGCAACCATCCTGGTCAAATATGTTTGCGTACTTTAGAAGCAGTTGTTTTGCCTTACTCTGATAGTCTTCCTCTAGTCCCTCCGTCCATGCCATGATGACATCTGAAAGATCAATCTTGCTAGTTGAAACGTCTTCCTGTAGCTGTTCACAATTGATTACTATTTCAGCCTCTTGGAATTTTCCCAATATAGTTCCTTTGGTCAGTTTGAGTGGTGACTTGAACTCATTGAGTATTCTTACCGGGATACGTCTATCTTGTTTTGTCATAGCCAGGGTTTTTCCTACAAGTATATTTGGTGTTGATTTCTTTTCTGCCTCTTACTTACTTACTTAATTGGCACTTAACCGTCTAAACGGTTATGGCCGTCCAACAAGGCGCGCCAGTCGCTCCTTCGCTCCGGCAACCGGCGCCAATTGGTCACACCAAGGGAGTTTAAATCGTTTTCCACCTGGTCCTTCCAACGGAGTGGGGGCCGCCCTCTAACTCTGCTTCCATAGGCGGATTCCGATAGAAGCACTTTCTTGGCCGGAGCAGAGCGCAGCCGCTGCGTTTTAATTCGCTGGACTATGTTGATGTCTGCGTATAGCTCGTACAGCTCATCATTAAATCTTCTTCGGTACTCGCCATCGCCAACGCGTAGAGGTCCATAAATCTTTCGAAGAACTTTTCTCTCGAACACTCCCAAAGCCGCTTCATCTGCTGTTGTCATGGTCCATGCTTCTGCCCCATATAGCAGGACGGGTACGATAACTGACTTGTAGAGTATGATTTTCGTTCGCCGAGAGAGGACTTTACTTTTCAATTGCCTACCTAGTCCAAAGTAGCATTTATTGGCAAGATTGATTCTTCGCTGGATTTCAGTGCTGATGTTGTTGCTAGTGTTGATGTTGGTTCCCAAATAAACGAAGTCTTTTACTATTTCGAAATTATGGCACCCAACAGTAGCGTGGTTGCCAAGGCGCATATGCGCTGACTCTTTGCTCGATGACAGCAGGTACTTCGTTTTGTCCTCATTGACCATCAAACCCATCTTTACCGCTTCTTTTTCCAGTTTGGAGTAAGCAGAACTAACAGCGCGGGTGTTTAGGCCGATGATATCAATGTCATCAGCATATGCCAGTAATTGCACGCTTTTATAGTATATTGTTCCAGTGCGGTTAAGTTCTGCAGCTAGTATATTTTGTCCAGCATCAAATTAAAGAAATCGCACGATAGGGGGTCACCCTGTCTGAAACCTCGTTTAGTTTCGAACGGCTCGGAGAGGTCCTTCCCAATTCTGACTGAGCTGATGGTGTTGCTCAACGTCATTTTGCACAGCCGTATAAGTTTTGCGGGGAAACCAAATTCAGACAGAGCGGCATATAGGCAGCTCCTTTTCGTGCTGTCGAAGGCGGCTTTAAAGTCGACGAAGAGGTGATGTGTGTCGATTCTCTTTTCACGGGTTTTTTCCAAGATTTGGCGCATTGTGAAAATCTTGTCGATGGTAGATTTACCAGGTCTGAAGCCGCACGGATAGGGTCCAATCAGCCGGTTCACGGTGGGCTTCGATCTTTCGCACAATACACTTGAAAGGACCTTATATGCGATTTTAAGAAGGCTGATTCCACGATAGTTGTTGCATTTTGCAGTATCCCCCTTCTTGTCGACTGGGCAAAGAACACTTAGATTCCAACCGTCGGGCATGCTTTCGTCAGCCCATATTTTGCTAAGAAGCTGCTGCATGCGCCTTACCAACTCCTCGCCGCCGAACTTGAATAGCTCCGCAGGCAGTCCATCAGCGCCCACTGCCTTGTTGTTTTTCAATCTGGTTATTGCTATTCTAACTTCGTCATAATCGGGCGGGGGGACATATATTCCATCATCATCGATTGCGGGATCGGGTTCTTCATCTCTGCGCGGTGAATTGCTGCCTCCATTTAGGAGAGCACAGAAGTATTCCCTCCATAATCTAAGCTGTCCAGAGAATCAGTTACAAGGTCGCCGTTTTCATTCCCACAGGAGTTTGCCCCGGTCTTAAAACCTTCCGTCTGTCGCCGAATTTTTGTCTGTCTCTGCAACCCACAATTGCAGACTCTCTTTCACCAGCACTCGTTTACTGCTGTAGCCTCTCTCGTAGCCGAAATTAAGTGGCACATCCATGTTCGTATATCGCATCGTCTTGCTTTGCATGTCGATCCTCATGCCTTGGTCGATTAAGAAGTCCACTTCAATTATGATTTCATCAACAATCTCTGCCACTATAAAATTGTGTATATACGTGCATCCTCTGCTTCAATCCTGGATGCTATTTGTGACGATTTTTCTGAAAAACGTGTCTCCTGTACTTCGAACTGTACTGACATATCGGTAGATATTTGTGACAACATTTGCTTTAGCACTGCCAGTATCGCGTGAGTGTTAACAGTTGCTAATGGATTCGGAGTCTCTATCTTCTCCTCCATTTTCGTCGCTGACTCTTACACATCAGGATGAAAAGTGTGTTGATTCGTCGATTCTCTCTGATTCCATAGCTTCCTTTAGTTGTGTTTGTAGCTCGGATTTATTGCCAGTAGTATTCAATCCACGGGCTTCCAACTTCTTTTTCAGTGGCTGAATATTCAATTCACCAACTTGACCATGCCCGTGTTGTCCTATGGAATTTATTCAACAATGACTCTTCTGACAACAATTGTAACGAATTCTGGAGATTTCTGATAATTATGCACCTTCTTATAACGTTCTAACTGCTGAACTGTCGAATAAATAACTCCAATTTGAAAAGGTTACGTGTACGGCCTTGTCCTGAGGCTACTTGTTTTCTTAACCCTAACATACTCAATATATTTTTTGTTTCATCTTGCTCACCTCCAATTCCTATACACTAGTTCTTTATCTGTGAATACATCTGCCAGTTTTTCGCCGATAAGAAAATTTCAGTTCGCAGCGGTTGGGGAAACCGACGTTGCGAAATGTATTTACAGCATTAAGTCGAATGCGATAGGTACCGATGGTATCCCAATTAAATTTATTAAAATAATCTTTCCTAATATTTTAAGCTATATTACGCACCTTGCGAAACATTGTTTCACTTTATCCACCTTCCCCACCGCATGGAAAGTAGCTATTGTTACCCCTCTTGCCAAAAGACCTGGTGCTTCCGAGCCTTCTGACTTTAGACCTATCAGTATATTGTCCGGGCTGTCGAAGGTACTTGAGTAACTAATGGCGCAACAAATTACTGCGTTCCTTGAAGAGTATAATCTGCTGAGTAAGTGTCAATCCGGTTTTAGGGCAGCCCACTCTTGTTCTACAGCTGTTGTCAAAGTGCTGGATGATGTCCGTCAGGAGTTTGACCACGGGCGCCTTACACTTTTATGCCTTCCCGATTTCTCCAAGGCGTTTGATTATGTCAACCATAGCCTGCTGTGTTGTAACAGAGCCTTAATAAATAATAAAAATGTCACCCTGTTTCCAAATTGCTGCAACACCCGTTGTCTACTGTGAACGGACAAAAAGTGTTGGGACAATTTGGAAACAGAGCAATTCGGCTGGCAGATTGATTATTAAAATTTGGACAACGAAGAAGAGGCACGTTACTAAGTGTGTGAAAAACTAAAATAATTAATTTAAAAGTAGAACTAAAATACAAACTAAGTATAGTGTACAAACTAAAAACATTTATTACACATCAAACTCAAAACATACATATTAAATAAACAAACGGAAACTAAAATAGTAAATACGTGTTTGGTGTTTGAGTGGAGCGTGCGCGTATTAGGGTGTGTGCGCGCAAGAACAATTAAGGACAATCTTTTCGGAGGTTCCAAACTGGAACCTTACATGGCGACCGTGACAGGACGGAGCCGGGTCATTTTTTACATTTTGGGCGAGAGTGGTGGTCTAAAGTGGAATGGCAGTGAAAATATATAATTGAAATAAAAGAAAATCTTTAATACAACAAAACTAATACTACGACTAAATTTAACAGAGGTAACACAAAATATTTAATATAATAAAATTAACTAAAAACTATACTAAATACAACGGAAGTAATTGGAAGAGAAAAATTGGAAATTATAGTATAAAATAATATACCATAACGGGATATAAACCCACGCCAATAGCCAACGGCATATCATCGCCATTTTTTTTTAACCACCACCACCAGCATTAACATCGAGATCAGCACCGGCAGCGCCGGCGAAGACCGCCAGAAACGACTCCGGCATCAGCAGCATTGGCGACGACAGCGGCAGCGTTTACGGCAGCGGCAGCATTTACGGTTGGAGCAGCAGCAGTCATAAGTATAATATATATATGTATTTAACAAATTTTTGCCTACGGTTTTTTTATAACACTTATATGTATGTATAGAAAACAGAAAATTTCTTTTATGCGGTGCGTTATAATATATATATGGGGTATTCCATCCATCCCATTTCGACCAATTTTGAACCCGACCCCTTTAGAATTGGCTGAAAGTTTTTCTTCTTTTTCTAGCTTACGAAAGACGTTTTTCAGAATTTTTTCAAATTTTTTCATCCAACTCAAAAAAAGTTATGAATTTTTAAAAAAATACCGTTTTTGTTTTCAAAATGGCATAACTTTTTCAAAAATTGACCGTTTGGGATCTTTTGTTTAATTTGTTTTTAAATGTACTTTTCGGAAAAAATACAAAAAAATTTTTAAAGTTTTTTTTTGTAATTTTTCACCTAATACGCGCACGCTCCACTCAAACACCAAACACGTATTTACTATTTTAGTTTCCATATGTTTATTTAATATGTATGTTTTGAGTTTGATGTGTAATAAATGTTTTTAGTTTGTACACTATACTTAGTTTGTAGTTTAGATCTACTTTTAAATTAATTATTTTAGTTTTTCACACACTTAGTAACGTGCCTCTTCTTCGTTGTCCAAATTTTAATAATCAATCTGCCAGCCGAATTGCTCTGTTTCCAAATTGTCCCAACACTTGTTGTCCGTTCACAGTAGACAACGGGTGTTGCAGCAATTTGGAAACAGGGTGACATTTTTATTCTTTATTAAGGCTCTGTTACAACAGAGCAGGATATGGTTGACATAATCAAACGCCTTGGAGAAATCGAGAAGGCATAAAAGTGTAAGGCGCCCGTGGTCAAACTCCTGACGGACATCATCCAGCACTTTGACAACAGCTGTAGAACAAGAGTGGGCTGCCCTAAAACCGGATTGACACTTACTCAGCAGATTATACTCTTCAACGGAACGCAGTAATTTGTTGCGCCATTAGTGACTGAAGTACCTTCGACAGCCCGGACAATATACTGATAGGTCTAAAGTCAGAAGGCTCGGAAGCACCACGTCTTTTGGCAAGAGGGGTAGTGGATGGTAGTGAAACAATGGTTCGCAAGGTGCGTAATATAGCTTAATATATTAGGTAAGATTATTTTAATAAATTTAATTGGGATACCATCGGTACCTATCGCATTCGACTTAATGCTGTAAATACATTTCGCAACGTCGGTTTCCCCACCCGCTGCGAACTGAAATTTTCTTATCGGCGAAAAACTGGCAGATGTATTCACAGATAAAGAACTAGTGTATAGGAATTGGAGGTGAGCAAGATGAAACAAAAAATATATTGAGTATGTTAGGGTTAAGAAAACAGGTAGCCTCAGGACAAGGCCGTACACGTAACCTTTTCAAATTGGAGTTATTTATTCGACAGTTCAGCAATTAGAACGTTATAAGAAGGTGCATAATTATCAGAAATCTCCAGAATTCGTTACAATTGTTGTCAGAAGAGGCATTGTTGAATAAATTCCATAGGACAACACGGGCATGGCCAAGTTGGTGAATTGAAGATTCAGCCACTGAAAAAGAAGTTGGAAGCCCGTGGATTGAATACTACTGGCAATAAATCCGAGCTACAAACACAACTAAAGGAAGCTATGGAATCAGAGAGAATCGACGATGATCAACACACTTTTCATCCTGATGTGTAAGAGTCAGCGACGAAAATGGAGGAGAAGATAGAGACTCCGAATCCATTAGCAACTGTTAACACTCACGCGATACTAGCAGTGCTAGAGCAAATGTTGTCACAAATATCTACCGATATGTCAGTACAGTTCGAAGTACAGGAGACACGTTTTTCAGAAAAATCGTCACAAATAGCATCCAGGATTGAAGCACAGGATGCACGTATATACACAATTTTATAGTGGCAGAGATTGTTGATGAAATCATAATTGAAGTGGACTTCTTAATCGACCAAGGCATGAGGATTGACATGCAAAGCAAGACGATGCGATATACGAACATGGATGTGCCACTTAATTTCGGCTACGAGAGAGGCTACAGCAGTAAACGAGTGCTGGTGAAAGAGAGTCTGCAATTGTGGGTTGCAGAGACAGACAAAAATTCGGCGACAGACGGAAGGTTTTAAGACCGGGGCAAACTCCTGTGGGAATGAAAACGGCGACCTTGTAACTGATTCTCTGGACAGCTTAGATTATGGAGGGAATACTTCTGTGCTCTCCTAAATGGAGGCAGCAATTCACCGCGCAGAGATGAAGAACCCGATCCCGCAATCGATGATGATGGAATATATGTCCCCCCGCCCGATTATGACGAAGTTAGAATAGCAATAACCAGATTGAAAAACAACAAGGCAGTGGGCGCTGATGGACTGCCTGCGGAGCTATTCAAGTTCGGCGGCGAGGAGTTGGTAAGGCGCATGCAGCAGCTTCTTAGCAAAATATGGGCTGACGAAAGCATGCCCGACGGTTGGAATCTAAGTGTTCTTTGCCCAGTCGACAAGAAGGGGGATACTGCAAAATGCAACAACTATCGTGGAATCAGCCTTCTTAAAATCGCATATAAGGTCCTTTCAAGTGTATTGTGCGAAAGATCGAAGCCCACCGTGAACCGGCTGATTGGACCCTATCCGTGCGGCTTCAGACCTGGTAAATCTACCATCGACAAGATTTTCACAATGCGCCAAATCTTGGAAAAAACCCGTGAAAAGAGAATCGACACACATCACCTCTTCGTCGACTTTAAAGCCGCCTTCGACAAACTTAACCGCACTGGAACAATATACTATAAAAGCGTGCAATTACTGGCATATGCTGATGACATTGATATCATCGGCCTAAACACCCGCGCTGTTAGTTCTGCTTACTCCAAACTGGAAAAAGAAGCGGTAAAGATGGGTTTGATGGTCAATGAGGACAAAACGAAGTACCTGCTGTCATCGAGCAAAGAGTCAGCGCATATGCGCCTTGGCAACCACGCTACTGTTGGCAGCCATAATTTCGAAATAGTAAAAGACTTCGTTTATTTGGGAACCAGCATCAACACTAGCAACAACATCAGCACTGAAATCCAGCGAAGAATCAATCTTGCAAATAAATGCTACTTCGGACTAGGTAGGAAATTGAAAAGTAAAGTCCTCTCTCGGCGAACGAAAATCATACTCTACAAGTCACTTATCGTACCCGTCCTGCTATATGGGGCAGAAGCATGGACCATGACAACAGCAGATGAAGCGGCTTTGGGAGTGTTCGAGAGAAAAGTTCTTCGAAAGATTTATGGACCTCTACGCGTTGGCGATGGCGAGTACCGAAGAAGATTTAATGATGAGCTGTACGAGCTATACGCAGACATCAACATAGTCCAGCGAATTAAAACGCAGCGGCTGCGCTGGCTAGGTCATGTTATGCGAATGAAAGATGATGCTCCGGCCAAGAAAGTTTTTCTATCGGAACCCGCCTATGGTAGCAGAGGTAGAGGGCGGCCACACTCCGTTGGAAGGACTAGGTGGAAAATGATTTAAACTCCCTTGGTGTGACCAATTGGCGCCGGTTGGCGGAGCGAAGGAGCGACTGGCGCGCCTTGTTGGAAGGCTATAACCGTTTAGACGGTTAAGTACCAATTAAGTAAGTAAGTAAGAGGCAGAAAAGAAATCAACACCAAATATACTTGTAGGAAAAACCCTGGCTATGAAAAAACAAGATAGATGTATCCCGGTAAGAATACTCAATGAGTTCAAGTCACCACTCAAACTGACCAAAGGAACTATATTGGGAAAATTCCAAGAGGCTGAAATAGTAATCAATTGTGAACAGCTACAGGAAGACGTTTCAACTAGCAAGATTGATCTTTCAGATGTCATCATGGCATGGACGGAGGAATTGAGGAAGACTATCAGAGTAAGGCAAAACAACTGCTTCTAAAGTACGCAAATATATTTGAGCAGGATGGTTGCAAACCAGGCCGCACCAACGTTGTGAAACATCATATCTACATTGGAGATGCGAGGCCGATCCGTCAAGCTCCTCGTAGTGTTCCATTGGCCAAGCGGGAAATTGTGAACCAAATCATACAAGAAATGAGCGACAGCGGCGTCATCGAACCATCAGCTAGTCCATGGAGCTCACCGGTGGTAATTGTAAGAAGAAGGATGGAAAAATGAGGTTTTGCGTGGACTACCGTAAGTTGGACGACGTCACGAAAAAGGATATCTACCCATTGCCAAGAATTGTCGACACTCTGGACTCACTATCTGGTACGAAATGGTTTTCCACACTGCACCTAGAAAGCGGCTACTGGCAAGTGGAGGTGAAGGAGGAAGACAAAGAGGAAACAGCCTTTAGTGTCGGATATGGTCTTTGGCAATTTACAGTGGTGCCTTTTGGACTTTGTAATGCACCAGCCACTGTTGAGATACTCATGGATCAGGTATTGAAAGGACTATATTGGAAAACACGCTTGGTGTACCTGGACATCATCTTATTGGGAAAGAACTTTGATGAACATCTTAAGAACTTGGAGGAAGTTTTCCAGAGAATAGCTGGCGCTGGTCTGAAACTAAATCCCAAAAGTGTTCACTGTTTAAAAAGGAAGTAAGTTATTTGGGTTGTAGGTTTTAGCCAAATAAGGTGCAAAAATAATTGGGTTTTTTACCTCTCTGCTTCTTGTAGAAGTTATATTGATGCAGCATCGCCGTAGGAGTTTGTCGTCGCCTAGGCGTTGTATCGGCGATGCGTTGTCTAGAAGTTTCGCAGAAACCTTGCGAAATGATTACTGGGTTTCTTACCACCATCCACAATAGCATTCACAAATAAAGACAACGATTTTATATAGTGAACTTATTTTATTTTAACTATCAAATCAGTATTTTAATTAAGATTAAGTTATTCCAAAATTGTGTCCGAATTTGTCAAAAGCGCGCTGAATAATGGCTAAGCCAATTTTTGGACACAAGGTTGCAATATGGAACATCAGCTGACTAATTTGATGTGGTGAAATTCTGTTTGATTGTTTTAAGGCGTTCATAGGTGCCATTACATCACTCTTCCATTGGAAAAGAAGATGTTGGCAGGGAGATCAAGTCTGCCGGCTTCTTCTTCCCCAAAATTGAGTAAAAAATAAAAATGGAAATTTATTAGGTAAAATTTTAGTACAATTTTAGAATTTCGAATTGAAGTTAGAGAAGCTAACTTGAAATTTTTTCGATGAACGAATTTAACTTTTATAAGTGGATATTCCTTCCCTTTTGATTTTAAATTCGTTCATTGATGTAAATTATTTTAATTGAATGAAATCTACTGACATAAGCTTATGTTTCAATTTATAAGAAGTTTTATGAACTTATTTAATATTTAATGTGAAATACTTTTAATTAATGATAATTAAATTTATTTATACAATGTTATTAAAAAAAAATTATATTTTTGCATTGCATTGCAATATGCAAATATTAGTTATATGATATATGTATAAAATTTTGATACAAGAAGTCAGTTCAGTTTTTTTTTTGTTTTTAAGGTATTGTGTACTATAAGTTAAAGTATTTTTTTTTTAAGTTTAAAGTATTAACTTATAATATAGTATTTTTTTAACATTAGATTATGATGTTGTCGCTTTTAAGTTATAATTATTTTATATGCTGCATATATATGCTTCTAATAATAAGAAAGTGAAAAACTTATAAGTATATAATTTGTGCTGTTTTTTTTTTTTTTAAAGTTAATAAAAAGAATTTTTGTACGTGTAGTGTACCGATAAAATTGGTTTATGTTACTTTTGTTAATCTGTTTTTGTGATTTTTTTTACTTTTTAGTTTCTTTGTCATATATTATTACATTTATGCCATCCATTTCTTTAACTATATATGGACCCTCGTAAATGCTTGTTTGTTTATCGCGCGGTTCTTTTTCTACTATGACCGTATCATTTTTTTTTTTACTAAAAAATAAAAAACACACACCGTAATGTCACTTAAATAATAATTTTTATTTTGTAACTTAAATTACAATAACAATACAAATTGTTTCGACATTCGCGTGGTGCCTTCTTCAGTTGTTTGTATCGTTTAATGCAATGTCTGAATGACGTATATTTCTGTCGTAATACAGTTTATTACGTTCCTTATGTTTGTTTATGAGCTCTTTTGCTAATACATGGGATTTTTGCATACGGTACCTCACTTCTTTTACGTAATCCTACACATTATATATTGGGACAAGGGTTTCTTTCTGTAACTCATTTGGTAAAACTGGCTTTCTACCAAATGTTAGCTCAAAGGGCGTACATTTTTTTTATCGAAAACAGTATTGGATGTTGTGTTGTGGAAGAAAGTAAAGTACTTTAAATATGTATCCCAATCAGAGAATGTATCGTTAAGGTACGCCCGTAGGTATTCGTGGTGGTATGCCGATGAAAAGTCATGTTTAATATTTAAAAGTTTCGTAAGTTCTGCAAGGATTTCATTTTTATATTCGGTTCCTAAATCTGACCTGATGGATTTCATGAGACCATATATTAGAATAAAATTTTCGAAAATTGCTGAGACTTGTAATGATTAATACTAAGATAGAGGGGGATGACACTCTTCTGTAGGCGGATTTGTGTTTGGAGCTGCGCGGAGTAGGTCTACCGGGACCCGTCTAAAGCTAGCAAACAGTGGTTTAGGGGTTCGTGACCTTTCCTCACAACCTCAGAACATTACATTTTTTTTTATTACAGAGTCCCTATTTATTTAAAAGCTTACAAAAAAATTTATTTATTTAGCGAAAACGTTTCAGTGGCCATCTGGTGAAATCATTATAATCGAAAATATCAACTGCAAGAGATGTCACTTAACTGGATGAACACAATAAAAATGAATAGCGGCTTTCTCCCATTCTCGTCGCACAGTGGACGCATAGGTGTATTTGCGCCACGGCCTCTCTACCCACCCTACCATGATCCTTCGGTGGCGTATACAATTTTTGACAGATCCCAAAGAAAAAGGAGACCACTTACCCTCTCGCATAGTTACCACCACCCTTAAAGAAAATTAGCACCACATAATTACCTCTGCTAGCGTTTGCATATTTTTTTTATTATTGATAGGAACTTATCCCTAAAAGCTTATTTCAACAATTTTCAAATTCAGGTTATTGTCTATGTTGGAA
The DNA here is from genome assembly GCF_040869045.1 of Eurosta solidaginis. Classification (NCBI taxonomy): domain Eukaryota; kingdom Metazoa; phylum Arthropoda; class Insecta; order Diptera; family Tephritidae; genus Eurosta; species Eurosta solidaginis. The sequence goes on from NC_090322.1 coordinate 72,192,486, forward strand.
CAATTCGATACTTTTTTCAATTAATTTAATTTTTCTTACAGGCTTATACGCCTAATATTAGGCTAAATTAATGTATACGTGTTACTCTATTCATTTATGTGTACTTTGAAAAAATAAAATAAAACATTAACTTCCTTCATGTTAATATTTACATTATTCCTACATCTAACATACGGATTCTTTTAGGAAGCAATTTACACAAGTACATATGTACATACTTACATACCCGCCTACTCTGCTGTTCGATATGAACATTAATGAAAAAAATTAATATTGGTTTAATATCAAAATATAATGATATGAATGTTCCCCCACGAGTCCGGGATAGCGAAGCAACCGAGCTGTTACTTAATTGAATTTATATGAATCAAACATCATTAACATAAAATCATTCCGTTAATGACGCTACATTTTATACAAATTCACGTCGAACATTTTATACAAATTCACGTCGAACATGACCTGAACAAAAGAAAATGCTACATTAACAGCATGTGTTCGCTATGTATGGAGCTCGTAAAGAAATATTTAAATTGTAAACATACAGAGAGGAAAAGTTGTATTACATACCAGAGAGCTTCGTTGCTCTTGTATTTGCAGATCCACCGATGAAAGCGCTTCCATGTGTGTGTGGTGTGTATATGCTTGGTTTCTGACTGTATTAGCTGGTTCCAATTTAATTATTTTTCCTAAAAATTTCTCTCAGCACAAAAATTTTAAGAATTAAGTTAAAAGCTATTTGTGGGTTGTTTTTATCCCAACCTTTTGATATTTTATTGGGAGGTCATCCAAGAGGGATTAAAAATGGAAAAGTGAGAATATATGTATATTTTTTCTCCTTTGATCGGCGTTGATATAACAACCTTCAGAAAACAAAAAATAGTTAAAGCCATGAACAGGAAAAAACTCTCAAACCAGAACAGGAGCGGCGTTAATAATTTCTGTCACTTCTAATAGGTACACAAAGGTGCAGATATATATGTATATACCCGTGCACTCCTCCAAATACACTGGAAAGCTGAGTCCCGTATATTTCTATTCTTTTTCCTTTTTTTTCTCTAAATGATTAATAATTAATTGCCCGTACCGCGTCTTACAACTTGCACGGAATCACTGCATGACTTGGAAAACAAAATTTTACATGGTTTTCCAATTTTTTGAGTGCTCTCAAATTTTACCTTTTTTGTCTTTCTTTTTCTTTTTTTTTTTTTGTTTTAAGTACAGCTTATGGAGACCTGCTTCATTATTAGCTTTTAACACTTCCCCTAAGTTTTTTCTTCGATCAATAAATTTGTTTGTTTTTTTTTTAACAAATTTACATAAGTACATCTGCACTCTAGGGCTCTTTTGATCTATATTTTTCAGATCCTTAAGCTGGAAATGCCTAGCATGTGGTCGCAGGGACTGACAGATTTTCCGCTGAAGTAATTTAATTTTTTCCACACACACCCTGGAGACTGCCTTTGTTCTTTCTTCACTATTATATATTTATCGGTTAAGGCTTCAAAAACTTGGTTTATGGCTTTTATAGCTGGCGTTAACTTCTTGGTTCGATGGCTGGATCCAAAAGAAAGAGGCCAGCTCACCGGAAGTTAATCTGAAGGTGAGGTATGTCTTGACAATGATATTATATGACTTCTGTCAAATAATTACACCCTGGAGACTGCCTTTGTTCTTTCTTCACTATTATATATTTATCGGTTAAGGCTTCAAAAACTTGGTTTATGGCTTTTGTAGCTGGCGTTAACTTCTTGGTTCGATGGCTGGATCCAAAAGAAAGAGGCCAGCTCACCGGAAGTTAATCTGAAGGTGAGGTATGTCTTGACAATGATATTATATGACTTCTGTCAAATAATTACCCCTTTTCAGGATCATTCCCAATTCAACGCTGAGAAAGATTGTATAGTAAACATTTTCAACACTTTGTCTAGCAATGCCAATCTATTACTATTCATCTTATCTCCTTTATTAGGTTTTCCAATACTGATATCAAAGATATTAGAAAGGTACTCATAATTCGAAATCGCTCACTACAGGCTATAGTTTTGTCGCTTTTATCCGGCACAGCTATTGTTACCAGGTGTTTTGTTAAATCACATTTGATGGTAACTGCGAACTTGTTACCGTATTTCGATTCTTGTAAAGGTCCAATTGTGCCAATAACAACTATATCGAACGGTTTACTCGGCGTTGGAGTCAGTACTAAATTTTCTTTGATTTTTGGTTTGACTTTGTTTACTAAACATTTTTGACAATTTTTAACGAATTTGGCAATGTCACGAGGCATGTTTTTCCAAAAGTATTTAGTACGAATTTTTGTGTAAAGCTTTTTAACGCCACAATGTCCGCCTGATATAGGGTCATTGTGATAAATTGTCATAATTGTCGTCCGTTATAGTTTCAACTGTGTCTGTAAGTAGTATTTCTAACGTTTTTTAAATTTTTTTCCGCATTGTTTTATTACAAAATTTGTACGCAAATTTGTCGTAAACCCTTACGTCATCTGTCTGTGTCATTATCGTTGTACTGTACGTCTGCGCCGCTTTTTTGTTTGGTTGTTGTTGTTGTTGCTGTAGCAGTGCTTGGCCCTACCTAATATATGCGACCGATCACAAATTGACATCAATATCCTCCAACGGGAGTCCAAGGAAACTTGCTGTTTCAACAGGGGTGTACCATAATGAAAGGGGTGTTAGAGGGGTTGGTTCCACATTACAATTAAAGAGATGGTTGGTGTCATGTGGGGAAAAATTTCAAGCGGGGCATACATTTTGTATGTTGGGGTTGATTCTGGATAGGTAAGAGTTTAGCCTGTTACAGTATCCAGAACGAAGTTGAGCTAGAGTGACTCGCGTTTCCCTGGGGAGTATGCGTTCCTCTTCCACAAGTTTTGGGTACTGTTCTTTGAGTACTGGATTCACCGGGCAATTCTGGCATAAAGGTCCGACGCCTGTTTGTGGAGTTCACTGAGGACCTGCTTGTGTTTTTTTGCTTCATACGGCTGAGTTCTCAGGTACCGTATTTCCTCATAATGCTTACGGAGATGACTCCTTAAGCCCCTAGGCGGTCTTGGCTCATCAATCAGATGTCTGTTGGGATGCCCAGGTTTCTGGGTATTCAACAGCAACTGTTTGGTTATCATCTCGTTTCTCTCCCTGATGGGGAGTATTCTCGCCTCATTATGTAGATGGTGTTCTGGGGACATAAGAAGACAGCCCGTGGCGGTTCTGAGAGCAGTATTTTGGCAGGCCTGTAGCTTCTTACACTGAGTAGTTTTTAGGCTTGGCGACCATACAGGGGACGCGTAGCATGCGGTCGGCTGGCCAATTGCTTTGTATGTGGTAATGAGCGTTTCTTTGTCTTTTCGCCAAGTACTGCCAGCAAGGGATTTGAGGATTTTTTTTCGGCTCTGGCTTTTCGGTACAAATGCGGCTGCATGCTCACCAAAATGTAGATCCTGATCACACCCAAGACTTTGGGGTGTAGGACAGTCGGTAGCGTAGTGCCATCGACGTGGATATTCAAAATGGTCGACATTTGGGACGCCCATGTTGTAAATAAGGTCGCGGAGGATTTAGTCGGTGATAATGCCAGGTTTCGCGAGCCGAAAAAACTGGAGAGATCAGGGAGGTAGCCGTTTATTCTGTTGCAAAGCTCATCGATCTGTGGGCCTGGGCCTGCGGCCATTATTGTGCAGTCATCGGCGTAGGAAACGATAGTAACTCCTTCTTGTGGCGAAGGTATCTTAGATATGTAGAAATTAAACAAAAGTGGGGATAGGACACCACCCTGTGGCACCCCTTGTTTAATTCTTCTTGGTTTTGATGTTTCGTTTCTAAATTGCACCGATGCCTGCTGACCACCCAGATAATTTGCGGTCCACCTTTTAAGAAATGGGGGAAGGGTAGACCCTTCCAGGTCTTGCAGTAACGTGCCATGGTTGACCGTATCAAAAGCTTTTGATAGGTCTAGCGCAACGAGTGCTGTTCTATGGTGGGGGTTCTGATTTAAACCGCAATTTATCTGGGTGCCAATGGCATTTAGCGCGGTGGTGGTGGTGGTGCTATGGAGTTTTCTGAAGCCATGCTGATGACAGGCTAGCTGCAAATTCGCTTTGAAATAGGGGAGCAAAATGGCTTCCAGCGTCTTGGCTACTGGCCATAGGAGAGATATCGGTCGATATGACTCTCCTATGTTGGCTTGTTTCCCAGGCTTTAGTAGCGGGACCACCTTGGCCACTTTCCATTTTTCGGGAATGACAAAGGTGGAAAGAGGCAGGTTGAAGACATGTGCTAAATATCTAAAACCCTCTTTCCCTAGGCTTTTAAGCATCGGCATGGCTATGCCGTCTGGGCCCGCTGCTTTGGATGGTTTAGCATGACCGATGACATCCTCAACCTCTTTGGCGGTGATGGTAATTGGTGACGCGCTGAATTTATGTTTATGTGCGTGTCTGTTGACCCTCCGTCTATCTTTGTCGACCGTAGAATGCATTATATATTGTCGGCAGAAAGCGCTCGCGCATTTTTCGCATCCGACAGCACTTTATCGCCTAAGGCGATGGAAACTTTGTCATTGTGCCTAGACGGATTCGATAGGGACTTTACGGTGCACCAAAGTTTACCTACACCGGCAGGGAGGTTACAACCGCTTAGGTGCTCCTCCCATTTCGCCCGCTTGTGTTCATCCACAAGCAATCTGATGCGTTGGTCACGTTCTCTCGCTAAATTTGCGGCCTCCGGCGGAAAGTGGGGCCGAATTTCGGGAATCCTACCGGCGGGAATGAAATGAGCCGAGGCGGATTCAATGACCTTGCGGAAAGCACGCTCCCCTTGGCGGGCATCAGTCGGGATAGGGAGGGCGGCAAAGCTGTTGTCTGTAAAGGATTTGTATTCGTTCCACTTTCCTTTTTTAAAGTTTATGAAAGTGCGTTTTTCTGTGACGATGAAGTCGGCGGTACGCTCGAGCGAAATAAGTATAAGCAGGTGGTCGGATGCCAATGTTACCATCGGCTGCCAGTTGACGCAGTTTACGAGTTCTGCGCTCACGATTGATATATCCGGCGAACTGTGACAGCTTCCTACCATACGTGTGGGGCGTCTCCGTTATTGTGCAGAACGTCGTTTCTTCTATTTGATCCGCCAACATCTAACCCCTACTATCCGCCCGCAAGTTTGAATGCCATAGATCATGATGGGCATTGAAATCGCCTAAGATAAGTGAGTAAGGCGCTGATATTAGGGCGGTATCCACTGGTGCAACAGGTGGCAGGAGGGATGTAGATGTTGATGATTTCTAGGTTTGCATCGCCTCACCGGACAGATAAGCCTTGACGTTCTAAGACACTGTCTCTGCGGCCGATGTCGGGATCAAATATATGATATTGCACAGAGTGGTGTATGATAAACGCGAGGCCGCCTCCAAGGCGTAGACTATGGGACGCCCTAGAGCGTGAACAGCAAGGAGCCACAAAAGATTTATAGAAAATACGTGGACGTCTGGTGTTGGGATCTAGCTCAGAACAACCTGTCCGATGCAATCATCCCTTACACGTAACACACTGACAAGAGTATGACCGTCCTAAAAAGATTCTTTTGCGGCAGATGAAGCAAAACCATTTATCAGGACCGGGGTCAGGAGACGAACCCGGATTGGGTTCGATACCTTCCCGGAGCAAGAGAATATGGAGCAGTCCCGCTGCAAGGAGCTGCTGGGAGGATGACAATTTGTGGGAGGGACTGGGGTTACACTGAAATGACAATGCTTGGTCGGGAAAAATCCCGCGTCGCTCCGGTACATAGAACCGACTGACTTGGGAAGCGTAGTCATTAAAACAAACAAAAGTTGTACCATTAAAAGTTGTACCAATTTGTTTATTCTTCGTTGTTGTTGTTATTGTTCCTATTTCCCTGAAACCTGTTTCCGTTTCCTGAACGGGAATATTGCCGATGATTGCCTCGATTAAAACTATTGTTATTATTATTGTAAACATTTGGTCTGTGTTGTCTTTAATTGTTGTAATTAGAGATTGGTTGGAAAAGTTATGACCTAGACCATTACTTTGGAAATTTCTGAATTTGTTGTTACTACGACCCCTGAATGCTACTACTTGACGATCTTCTGCTTCGTTTGAGCGTTCAATCGACAAACATTTACTGTTTGCCCGATTGCCATTTCGTGAGTTTTCGCTTGTGTGATGCCTTCTATAATGAGCGAGCGTTCCAGTGAGTCGGCTAGTTCCTCGACACGTCTAGAAAAGTCTGTATAGTTATTATTTACTTGTAAAGCTGCGATTTTTCCAGCCACAATCTTCGAGTTGTCAGGTTTTATACGATTTCTCGGTGCTATTTTTATATCATTAACAGAAAGAATTTGAATAGGTATCGCCTCGCGGGCTTTACCCTCGAGTTTAGATTTTATAAAAGAAATAAAAGTATCTGTTAAAGTTTCGTCACTTAAACCTTCAAGCAAATCAATTTTGTCTAGAAATGATTATAAAGCAAGTGGATCTCCACTATAATTTTCGCGTATGGTTGAAGCGCAAAGGCCAACGAAAAATTTCTTTTGTTCTTCTTTTGTTCTAAAGTAGCCATTTCAAAAAGATGTTTAAAATCGAAAAAAAATATTAGGTGAATTACTTTCTGCTGATTGATTTTGTAAAGGCTGACTCGTATTCAGGATTAGTCGCTAATTCTTCTACAGGAATTTTTGTTTGGCAATTTAATCGATCAAAGCATTTAATTAATTGTTCTTTACAACGTGATAACTTTGCTTGTGATTGTTTGAGGTTAGAATCTGAACTATTATCAGTAATATATAACACTATATTATATGATTTAATGAGTGAAAGTTTTTATTCTTTTCATTTATTTGCATTCGTCGACAATGGTCGTTTTTTTAAAATTCGCTTCGTTACCTAAAGAAATCACTTTGTCTTATTTTAAGTTCAGTTTCGAAATCTGACATAGCCTTTATTTAAAGAATTTAAAAAGTTATTGTAGTAGCGCACGTATATAGTGAAAGTAGCGTAGTAAAGTAGACGTAGTTTATTTTAGTACAAGCCAATATCGCAAAAGTTTACAAAAAATCAAGAACCAAAGTCAAAATCGAAAAGAAAATTTTGAAACTAAACTAGAAAAATGTAGCTAGAGATTTGAAACTTCGTACATTTGCTAATAACCTCAAAAATAATTTTTGGAAAAGTTTTGTTAAATGGGACGACGTCTTCACATAGCTGCCATATAACTTCAAAATCAAATTTCAGGTTTTTTTACAAAAACTTATAATATATGTATATACATTTATTTAGTGTATACATATCTATATTAGGTTTAATTATATTTAAATAAGTTTAGAATTTAGTTAAATTAAGCAAGTTAAAATGCAAAAAATTTATTCAAAAAATGGTTATTATTCTAATCATAATCTAACTCTAATTCAATATCAAAGTAATTAGCGTCTTCAACATCTACATCAACAGAATATTCATCAAGGCTATGCTCGCTTGATTCGACGACAGATGGCATCCGTAACATCAATATTACTTCTTCAGGTATTTCTTTTTTTTTTTGTAACGGCTGTGTTTATGGAGACAACAACCGCTTTGATTTTCTCGTCTGTTACTCGCCATTTTTTAAGCTCAAGTTTGTACGATATTTTCAAAACAAACTCGAAAAAACGAATCCACGCATGAAGTGGACTCACGCCGTACTGGAGTGAACTCGGTTTTGGTTTTAAATCTTTTGATTTTATATCACGAATGACAAAAATTTGCATCGGCTTTGCGCCACATATAGGACATGATTGGCAAAAATTTGTCCCTGTAATAATATTTAATACTTTTCCATCTATAAGTGTCAAGTGCAAATCATAAAAAACGTTTATAACATTATTGGCGGTTTCACATTTATATGGGCTCAAATTTTGAATTTGAAAATCTAAATATTTTTTCTCATTTAAAATAAGGTCTTTAGTTTCCTTAGCAAACTGAATTTTTAAAGGCCTACAAAACCTGATTGATTGTGGAGTTTGGTTTTTCCACAAAGCTCTTCCCAATTCATCATTTAATTGGAGCGGAATAACCGTACTTACAAATAGTGTTTGGTCAAAACTTTCAGGTTCTTTTTCACCAAATTGCTGTTTATATAGACTTTGTCCCGACGTGCTTTTTTGTGAACGAGTTTTCAATTATGAAAGCAAAAGCTTCATCCACTGTTAGAGGGATTGCAGTTTTTGACTCCAACTTATCTTTCATATTTGATGCGTCCGAAGTATTTAAAGTCTGATTTAAAACAAACGCAGTATCTCTATCCTTTGACTTTTTTGCTGACACTGCAGCAGCGTGAACCAAAAGTGAAGTACTGTGCTCCCTGGATAAGTCCGTAGCAAATTTTCGTTTCAGTCTTGATCCTCCCTCCTCATATGTTAGAGACGGCCGTCCGAGTTTTTTTGAAATTTTAGGTTTATCTATTGTGATAGTTATGCTTGTTGCAAGCCAATCTGAGTGTAAGCTTTTGAATTTGTCCATATGTCTACCGTATTTTTCAAGTCCTTTTTTCACATACTTTACGAAATATTTTCTTTTTTGTGTAACTTCCGATACATCGCTCTTTGCTAACATACCGTCATTGAATTTTTCTAACACCGAATTAATCAATTCAGTGGTGTTCTTATTCTTTTCCACCCAAATTGACAACAGATGTTCACGTAAAAGTTGAACTTGCTCTGCAATAAACAAATTTTTGATAATTTGCGCAAATATGCGCAAGAAATATTATTACCACATGAAAACAGAAAGTTCAACAGATATTTGAGCATCAATAGTTTGAGTGCCCAGCAGTATCCCCCCTAGTTTTGCTCCACATAAAAAAAACGTCTACTTTTAACTTTTCACAGAAAGCTACACGACTTAAAGCTTATTTTAAGGAAACCGGTGAATAAATATGTAAAAATATTCACAACACAAAAATCTTTATACCTTTTGCTGAATTATCCATACTTGACTTTTAATTTTTAACTTGACGTTTTGAAGTAAATTCCAATGAAAACTGAACTTTATTTCGATACACGCCACCGAAGTTATATTTTTCAAAAACATCTGATTTTGTAGCGTTGCCAGATGTATACGCTGCACAAAGGAAACATTTTGTGTACATTTCCAATATAAATGTACATTATTAAATTTTAAAATATTTGTAGCAAAAATTTTGAATTTATGCCAAAAAAACTGCGATTTAAACCAATGTGCATTGCAAGCGGGCATACATTTTGTATGTCGGGGTTGATTCTGGATATGTAAGAGTTGAGCCAGAGTGACTCGCGTTTCCCTGGGGAGTATGCGTTCCTCTTCCGCAAGTTTTGGGTACTGTTCCCTGAGTACTGGATTTACTGGGAAATTCCTGGCATAAAGGTCCGACGCCTGTTTGTGGAGTTCACCAAGGACCTGCTTGTGTTTTTTTGCTACATACGGCTGAGTTCTCAGGTGCCGTATTTCCTCAAAATGCTTACGGAGATGACTCCTTAAGTCCCTAAGCGGTGTTGGCTCATCAATCAGATGTCTGTTGGGATGCCCAGGTTTCTGGGTATTCAACAGGAACTGTTTGGTTAGCATCTCATTTCTATCCCTGGTGGGGAGTATTCTCGCCTCATTATGTAGATGGTGCTCTGGGGACATAAGAAGACAGCCCGTGGCGGTTCTGAGCGCAGTATATTGGCAGACCTGTAGCTTATTCCAGTGGATTATTTTTAGGCTTGGCGACCATATAGGGGACGCGTAGCATGCAATCGGCTGGGCTATTGCTTTGTAAGTGGTAATGAGCGTTTCTTTGTCATGCGGCTGCATGCTCACCAAAATGTAGATCCTGATCAAACGTCACACCCAAGATTTTGGGGTGTAGGACTGCCGGTAGCGTAGTGCCATCGACGTGGATGTTCAAAATGGTCGACATTTGGGACGTCCATGTTGTAAATAAGGTCCTGGAGGATTTAGTCGGTGATAATGCCAGGTTTCGCGAGGCGAAAAAACTGGAGAGATCAGGGAGGTAGCCGTTTATTCTGTTGCAAAGCTCATCGATCCGTGGGCCTGTGGCCATTATTGTGCAGTTATCGGCGTAGGAAACGATAGTAACTCCTTCCGGTGGGAAGGTAGCTTAGATATGTAGAAATTAAACAAGAGTGGGGATAGGACACCACCCTGTGGCACCACCTGTTTAATTCTTCTTGGTTTTGATGTTTCATTTCTAAATTGCACCGATGCCTGCCGACAACCCAGATAATTTGCGGTCCACCTTTTAAGACATGGGGGAAGGGTAGACCCTTCCAGGTCTTGCAGTAACGTGCCATGGTTGACCGTATCAAAAGCTTTTGATAGGTCTAGCGCTACGAGTACTGTTCTATGGTGGGGGTTTTGATTTAAACCGCAATTTATCTGGGTGCTGATGGCATTTAGCGGGTTGGTGATGCTATGGAGTTTTTTGAAACTATGCTGATGACAGGCTAGTTGCAAATTTGCTTTGAAGTAGGGGAGCAAATTGGCTTCAAGCGTCTTGGCTACTGGCGATAGAGATATCGGGCGATATGACTCTCCTATGTTAGCTGGGTTCCCAGGCTTTAGTAGCGGGACTACCTTGTCCATTTTCCATTTTTCGGGGATGACAGGTTGAAGATATGTGCTAAATATTTGAAACCCTCTTTCCCTAGGCTGGGCCCACTGCTTTGGATGGTTTAGCATGACCGATGCCATCCTCAACCTCTTTGGCGGTGATGGTACGTGGTGACGCGCTGAACTTGTGTTTATGTGCGTGTCTGTTGGCCCTCCGTCTATCTTTGTCGACCGTAGAATGCATTATATATTGTCCTCGCGTATTTTTTTGCATCCGATAGCACTTTATCGCCAGAGGCGATGGAAACTTTGTCATTGTGCCTAGACGGATTCGATAGGGACTTTACGGTGGAACAAAGTTTACCTACACCGACAGAGAGGTTACAACCGCTTAGGTGCTCCTCCCATTTCGCCCGCTTGTGTTCATCCACAAGCAATTTGATGCGTTGGTTTATATCCCTTATTTGGGGGTCGCCGGGATGGAGCTGTCTTATAAGGCCACGTTCTCTCGCTTAACTTGCGGCCTCTGCCGGGAAGTGGGCCGAATTTCGGGAATTCTACCGGCGGGAATGAAACGAGCCGAGGCGGATTCAATGACCTTGCGGAAAGCACGCTCCCCTTGACGAACATCAGTAGGGATTGGGAGGGCAGAAAAGCGGTTGTCTGTAAAGGATTTGTATTCGTCCCACTTTCCTTTTTTAAAGTTAATGAAAGTGCGTTTTTCTGCGACGATGAAGTCAGCGGCACGGCAGTCACCTGCCTCGGTTGCGCATTATCAACATTAGGCAAACGCGCAGTGTCGGAGGTAGAATCACCATCTACGTTGGTGGAACTGGAAGCAGCATTGTCATTAATAGTTATTATATCATTAACAGCAGTAATTTCAACTTGAGTGTTAGCAGCAGGATTTACTGTTGCATTATCATGAGAAATCTTGTTTACAGCCAAGGGTGTAGGGCGGCAACTGTTGACGATATCAGTATTAGTGTTAACATTAGTATAAGCACTGATAATAGCAGCAGCTTTAGCGTCGGCTTTGGTTGTGTTATCAGTAGTACTTGGATTATCGTTTACATGCCTACTTGACGGCACGGGGACGCTATTAAAGGCAAAAGTATTGGGTAAAAGAGATCGACCCATAAGACATTGGCACAGTGCGTGCGTCTGGCCTAGTGTGGGAGTGAAAGAACAAGACACTGATAATGTTTGTGGTGGATGCGCGCAATTAAGAATATATTTGTTGATTTAATTCGCTGCACTAAGCGGACTACCACCATTATGTAGTGTAATCACTCCATCCGACATTGCCTGCAAGCACTTTGTTATGGTTACGCATTTACAGTGGAAGCAGTAAGGAAGGCGGTCGGCATGATGTGGTGGTGCACAGTGGCTAGTCATTGTCGGCTGGGGCGGGTCCTTGCCAACCTTACTGTTCCTGCGCCATAAACAGAAAAAAGTTCCTATCATGCCTATTCAAAACTCAACTGTCAAATTCAAAAAACTTGACAGAAGCGCAGAGACCAACTCGAAACGCTTATCAATACAAATTAAAACGACATCCGGTCGAACCGGATGCAACGGACAGACCGTTAACATATTCAAAAATTTAAAATTCAAAATTCCAAAAAAAATCTAACGCAAGAAAAATTACCGAACCGGAGACGACCGGTTACTAACTCTGAAAATAAAAAAAAACGCTGAAAATTTAAAAGAAAAAATAACAGGGCCGAATATAACTGGGGGCGCCGCGGGTGTTGTTGCTTAACCCACCCTCAAAATCCATGGCCACCGACGCACCTAGTTTTCGGTGGCCCCTTACCTGTAAACCCTACGTGCCTTCTAAATAAATGGCGACGCCAGCATTCCCATTTTTAAATACTAATTTATTTATAATTCATTATTAAAATACTGTTGTTAAACCTTTTCTTTGAAAAATCATTAGATTAAAAAAAAAAAAAAATCATTAGATTATTAGCTAAATTTCTAATATAAACTATACTCTCTAACAACAAAGGTATTCAAATTAATTTGCTTATATTTTGTTAACAAAAAATTATATATAAAGTTCTGTTTTGGTTATTATCATAAGGGGTTGCCCTTAAAGTACATTGTTACAATAATCACTTATTATCTGCTTTTTTTTTTCGCTTACAAAAATTATTATGTTGTTATAGTAGAGCTTATGTTTGAGTGTAACATAATACCAAATTGGTATAATGCTAATGCGCATAGTATAATGATAATAATACCTAATATGTACTAAGAAGAGTGTTTACAAAAGCAATAAAGATGAATTTGCGATAGCAATATGTATTACGTGCACGTATATTATTTCGTCTTGTTGTTCGAAAGATATTGCCCGCAATAGGGATTCATATGTATATATATATATATATATTGCATTTGTATGATATAAGAAAAAAAATTAAATTGAAATCCTTTTGCCGATTCGTGCATAATCGACGAATGGCAGCTGTCGCAAAAAAAAAATTTCTTTAAATTTATGGTTGAGCTCCAAAAATGAATCGCTAAAACGTATCACGTGATAAAGACGGCTTATTATCAATAAAATTTATAGAGCCAACTTCAAACATTTTAAAGCGACAAAATATATTATTAAAATGATAAAAAAAAGATGTATGCCTTTTTTGTAAAGCTAATATTTAGGTAGGTATTATGTAAATTGAATTATACTCGTAAATCGCTGAATACATTTTTAGTTATATTTAAAGAGTTTTGTTCAATATAATGTATATAAGATGCATGCTCGAATAAACGGAGTATGTTTGAATTAGTTTTGAGCGTTTTAACAGGTAATTGCTGCTTAACCTGACTGAGACAAAACTGCCTGTTTATTTGTGAACAAACCTTTAAAATGTGTAAATAATTTTGTATATTAAACTGTTGTTGCATTCTTTAATATCTTGTCAAGTTGCAAAACATAAGTGTTCATGTAATAATTATTTTGGTTAGATAATTAATACAAGCTAAACTTAAATAGTGGAAATCATTTATGTGTATTTTTTTTTCTTCCCACTCCAACCTAGTATGTTTGCATGTAGTATGTATGTAGTGTATTTAATGAAATAAATATGAACGAAGAAAACAATTTTATATATGTAAATTTTAAAACTAATTTTAAATCCAACTTTAGCTTGGCGTTCCAAGCGCCATTTTTTTGCTTTTTCATTCAAATCAAAACTTTTTATTTTCTTTATTTTTTGTGGAACGAACTCACCCAAGTCAGGTTGCAGGCCATTGGTGTTGGCTCTGCCGTTGTCGTTGTCGTTGCAGGTTGGTGTTGGTACTGTTGGTGGTTGTTGCGCTCTGGTCCGAGGTAATCGAATGAACCTGGTGGTGGTAAGGCTTCGTGCAGACCTTTACGATCTGGATGACTTGGTAATTTTGGCGTTGATTGTATTACGCGGCAGCGTACGGCTGGCCCTGGAGGCGGAATTGGTGTCGGACGCTTTTTCCAAAGGTGGTAGTGTACCTCGTAAACGTAGAGAAAGGGGTTTATTCTCGGATACCAATCCGGATACCGTCCGAATCCGAATCGGAATCACTAGAACTTTCCTCACTAAGTGTGACTGTGAAACGCCGACCTACTTCACTGGATATTATATACGTTGAGCTTGCGTCAACACGACACCACCGTGATAAGGTTTACTACCACCTGTTTGTTCTTCTAGTAGTTGGGCTAAGGAATCGGCCTACAATTCCTCGTTGCAGTCTTTTGGTTCTTCAACAATGCTCGCTTGAATACGTGCATAGCCGGCTAGGGTGTTTGGCGATTAGTTAAAATACGTGGGGATGTGCAGTTGATGTAGCAATAGTGCTAATAAAGCAGTTGGCGCCTTGCTGTTGAAGTTGTGCCAACAGATGTTACACGATCCTTTTTTTTTATCGCCGGGCCGCCACAAATTTAGCTGCAGTAAAATCACAATTCTTCTTCCTTTTTCTTCTTGCCGGAAACTCATGGCTTTTTTCGCTAGTGATGGCCGAATTTTTCTTTTCTTTGTTTCGATACTTTTGTATCGCAACTTTCGCCCCATCCCCAGTCACTAGGTGTGTTCGCACGAAAACGCTCCCAAGTGGACCGTAACCGTAGACCATAACAGCAGACCGTAACAACTTTAAATTTTTTTTGTTGGTCAATTCGTGTTTTGAATTATTTATTTTGTTTATTTCAATGTCTTCTTTTAGGCCATCCATTTGCTCTGATAAGTCCTTGAATCTCAGCTCAAACGTAGTCAAATAGATTCAAATCCAGTTTTAAACGAAACCAGCATATTTTCATAAGCTCTACTGAGTTTTTCATGTGCATTTAAGCACTGATTGCACATATAATTAATGTTGCGGATTTTTACGACTAAACCCACATCATACTCGGCTATAATGCCTTCACAGCAGGTGCGATGAAATATTTTTTTTGCAAAATCCACTGCACGGCACCATCAAGCTATCTTTTTTTGAGAAATGCTTATCGCATTTGCCACAATAGTTATCCATTCTGGTTTTTTAAAAAGCCAAAAGGGCAAAAGTCACAACAGTAAGAGAAAAAAGATTAAAAGCATGGAGCAAGCGAAAACACGTCTGCACACGTTCGTTGACGGTTGACCACAATCTACCAACACCCACAGAGAGGGGAAGTCATTAGATGCTCCTTCCATGTGGTACCTTTATGTTCATTTACCAGCCGCATGATATGCACGTTAAGACTCCTAATATGGGGGTCTCTAGGGTTGATATGTCTCGATAGGTCACGTTCTCTTGCTAAATTTGCGGCTGCGGCCGGGAAATGCGGTATGATTTCAGGCATTCTACCGGCCGGAATGAAGCGTGCAGAAGCTGAAGCGATGACCTTGCGGAACGCACGCTCGCCTTGCGGACATCAGTAGGAATGGGAAGAGCAGCAAAAGATTGATTTGTAAATGTTCTGTAATCTTCCCAATTGGCTTTTTGAAAATTAATAAAAGTCCGCTTTTCAGAAGTGATGAAATTGGAAGTGGCGATTGAGATGTCAGGCGCGCTGTGGCAATCACCTGCAATTCTGGTGGGGCATCGCCGTTTATCGTGCAGAAAGTCGTATTGGCGATAAAGGCAAGACCACCGCCATTACCCCTTGTGCAATATTTGTTGGTTGAATTGCGGCTATACGGATATTATTTTTATTCATATAGTCAACTATCTCTGCGATCGTTCCGGTTAATCTGTTACAATTAAGTTGCAGAATTCTAAAGCGCATCGGTGGAGCAGTAGACACTCTGCGAGTGAGAGATGGGTGAAGGTACCTTGAAGGATATAGGCTTTGACGAGTGTGCTGTCCGATTCCTGCCGGAGTACCTGGTGTCAATGAGTTGGTACTGGGAGATTGGCAGCAAGGTGCAACGAATGTACCGGTCGGACGGTTGCCGTTACTACGCCCATAGCATCTATGGAGGTGGCATAGGCCAAAGCATGAACTGCAAATTTAGCGAGAGAACGGGACCTTATAAGACAGCTCGATCCCGGCGACCCCCAAATAAGGGACATAAACCAACACATCAGATTGCTTGTGGATGAACACAAGCGGGCGAAATGGGAGGAGCGTCTAAGAAGCTGTAAACTCTCTGCCGGTGTGGGTAAGCTTTGATCCACCGTAAAGTCCCTATCGAATCCGGACAAGCACAACGACAAAATTTCCATCGCCTTTGGCCATAAAATGCTGTCGGATGCGAAAAAATGCGCGAGCGCCTTTTGCCGACAATATATAATGCATTCCACGGTTGACAAAGCTAGTCGGAGGGCCAACAGATACGCGCACAAACGTAAATTCAGCGCGTCCCCAATTACCATCACCGCCAAAGAGGTTGAGGATGCCATCGGTCATGCTAAACCATCCAAAGCAGTGGTCCAGACGGCATAGCCATGTCGATGCTTAAAAGCCTAGGGAAAGAGGGTTTCAAATATTTAGCACATGTCTACAAACTGTCTCTTTCCACCTTTGTCATTCCCGAAAAATGGAAAATGGCCAAGGTGGTCCCGCTACTACAGCCTGGGAAACCAGCTAACATAGGAGAGTCATATCGCTCGATATCTTCTATCGCCAGTAGCCAAGACGCTTGAAGCCATTTTGCTCCCCTACTTTAAAGCAAATTTGCAGCTAGCCTGTCATCAGCATGGCTTCAGAAAACTACATAGCATCACCACCGCGCTAAATGCCATCAGCACCCAGATAAATTGCGGTTTAAATCAAAACCCCACCATAGAACAGTACTCGTTGCGCTAGACCTACCAAAAGCTTTTGATACGGTCAACCATGGCACGTTACTGCAAGACCTGGAAGGGTCTACCCTTCCCCCATGTCTTAAAACCGCAAATTATCTGGGTGGTCGGCAGGCATCGGTGCAAATTAGAAATGAAACATCAAAACCAAGAAGAATTAAACAAGGGGTGCCACAGGGTGGTGTCCTATCCCCACTTTTGTTTAATTTCTACATATCTAAGCTATCTTCACCACCAGAAGGAGTTACTATCGTTTCCTACGCCGATGACTGCACAATAATGGCCACAGACCCAGGCCCACAGATCGATGAGCTTTGCAACACGGCTACCTCCCTGATCTCTCCAGTTTTTTCACCATGGACGTCTCAAATGTCGACCATTTTGAACATCCACGTCGATGGCACTACGCTACCGACTGTCTTACACCCCAAAATCTTGGGTAATTGTACCGAAAATCCAGAGCCGTAATAAAATACTCAAATCCCTTGCTGGCAGTACTTGGGGAAAAGACAAAGAAACGCTCATTACCACATACAAAGCAATTTGCCAGCCGATTGCATGCTACGCGTCCCCTATATGGTCGCCAAGCCTAAAAACTACCCACTGGAAGAAGCTACAGGCCTGCCAAAATACTGCTCTCAGAACCGCCATGGGTTGTCTTCTTATGTCCCCAGAACACCATCTACATAATGAGGCGAGAATACTCCCAATCAGGGAGAGAATTGAGATGCTAACCAAACAGTTCCTGTTGAATACCCAGAAACCTGGGCATCCCAACAGACATCTGATTGATGAGCCAACACCGACTAGGGGCTTAAGGAGTGATCTCCGTAAGCATTATGAGGAAATACCTCACCTGAGAACTCAGCCGTATGAAGCAAAAAAAAAACACAAGCACGTCTTTGGGGAACTCCACAAACAGCCATCGGACCTTTATGCCAGGAATTGCCCGGTGAATCCAGTACTCAAAGAACAGTACCCAAAACTTGCAGAAGAGAAACGCATACTCCCCAGGAAAACGCGAGTCACTCTAGCTCAACTTCGTTCTGGATAATGTAACAGGTTAAACTCTTACCTATCCAGAATCAACCGCGACATACAAAATGTATGCCCCGCTTGCAATGTGTCCCCACATGACACCAACCATCTCTTTAATTGTAATGTGGAACCAACGCCTCTAACACCCCTTTCATTATGGTCCACCCCTGTTGTAACAGCAAGTTTCCTTGGACTCCCGTTAGGGGATATTGATGACAATTTGTGATCGGTCGAACCCAGTTTGACATTCGTTGTGTGCGATCGTGTTTTTGTTCACCGCTCTCTCAATTTTATTTGAACTGCTTGTACTTTTTATCGTTATGGATGATTTCTGTGCAAAATGCAATAAATGTTTTTCTAAATCGGACTCTAATATTGTGCCGTGTAAAGGGTTTGTAAAAAAAATATTTCATCGTGCTTGTTGCAAAAATATTTCTGAATATGATATTAGACTAATAAAAGCTAATCGTCATTTGTTGTACGTGTGTGAGGAATGTGTAGACATGCCGGATAGGCTCTGTAAAGCTCTTGATTCTGTGCTCACGGCTCAAAAGCTTGGTTTCGAACTAATTTCAAGTGCTATTGATAGTAAATTCCTAAAGTTATCTCAACAATTTGACTTGTTAAAGGAAGAATTATTGGATTCTTTGCATGCGTCCAACAACAATTAGAATTTTCCTACAAATTCTTCGAATGTCGTCATCGGAAATAATAACAACTCTAATGTTCATTGTCCACTAACAATTTCTATGCAGTCGGCAAACGGTCCTTCTAATTGTATTCGTGCTCTACCTACTTTTGCCTCTTCTTCTTTCGCATCGTCTACAGAAACAGATAGGCAAAATGAATTATAAAATACTCACTCATCCAATATTAACAATGCACAACATCCATCTTCTTTCACATCTACATATGCAAATAAACAAATGCAATCATCGTTTGCTCAAGCTAATATTGTTCCTGTATCTACACATACAGTTGTAACCTCATCTATTTCTACACCTACAACTAATGCACAAGCAGTTTTGTCAAATGCTCCGTTTACTAACAATCAATGATTTTGCTTGTGCTTGCGCTTTTGAGAAAAGCAACAGTCTCAGTTCTAGCACAAGCAAAAAACGAAAAGCGAAAGAAATGAAATGCCGTAAACAATCGCACCTTCGTATTTTTAATTATTTATATTACTGCGGCTTTCCTCAGTGCCCACAGTCGCTGTCAAATCAATAGTGTTGATTTTAACAGTCGAAAAAATTAACAGCCGCAGAAATTAACAGTCGCAAAAAGCAGCAGTCGCGAAATATGAAAATCAACGCTTTTTGCAAACTGCAAGCGACTGTTGTACGTAATACGCTGTACATATATACGTACATACATGCATTTCCATTTCAAGTATGTATATTAAAAAAATATAATAGATGTGTTCCCAGCCAGCATTTTTTGAAAATTTTGATCAAAAAATATTTAAATATCATACCCCAAGATGATTAAAAACGTTCAAATTTAAAAGCATTTTCTGTTCAAAAATTAACGTATCGTCGGGAGAAAAATGTACCATAAATGTGATTATTCTTGAATAATCATTTATGATTCATATTTCGGAACGCTTTTTGTTCATATCTGATATCATTGTAAAATTGAGCTTTAATTATTTTGGAGTAATATTTGAATGCTTTTCACAGTCATTTTCTAATCATATTCGTGAACATATTTCAATCGTTTTGGTTGAGATTTTTGAATCATTTTTGAATGCGATTGCGATGCATTTATTCTTCATATCTCATTCAAAATAAGATACTACATAATAATCTTATTTCATCAGGGGTAGAAAGAATGCGGAAGTGAGCTATTTGAACCACAGGTCACTCGCAAACAAACTTGACTGATATACACCAGCGACTACAACATCCAGCATCAACTATGATCGTCAACATCTTGAAATACGATATGGTACGGGATGTTGAAGCCATATCCAGGTACATACATATGTCAAGAGAGTTTCACTTACCTGGGGTTCACAACCTTTGTATTGTCTAATTTGTATTTTCTGGGAAGTCGAAGATGGGGAAATGGTTGGGGACATCTTTTCTTAGGAGCAGTATTTACATTATTTCTTGTCTTGAAGAATAAAGTTTTAATATATTTTTTCTGAAATTCATGATTGAAAAAATGTGAGTATATGAGAAAAATAAGATCTTCAATGAAAAGTAAAATTTTAACAAGTATAAATTTCATTATTCAGTCAACCAAGATATTCAGAAAAGATTCAGAAAGCTGAATGAAAAATTATTAAAAAATTTTGATCACCTAAAGTAAACACATTTGATTCAAATATGATTGAAAAACTATATTCAGTCATTGATCATCAAAAGTATTCATATTTGATTATTTCTTTTGTTCAATTGTATGATAACTCATAATTTAGTCAGAAAGAGTAATCAAATTGTATTGATAATTTAATCACCTAAATGCTGAGTGGGTTATTTCTGCATACATATGTACATGTGTGTATATTTTATTTTGAAACATTTTAAATTTAAGTTCATGTAGGCAATTTTCTTTAATTAAAATATAGATCAATAAATAATAAAGTAAAACGATAGTTAAAAATCCTCATGGTCAAAAAGGCGTAAAATTTCTATGGCTGTGTCAAGAAAACAATCAATGTATGTACGTACATATGTACAGCGTATTACGTACGACGCTGTGGCGCCTCGTCTTAGTAAACATATATCATAACCAAACGCAAAATATCAGTCGCCTGCAGTTTGCAAAAAGCGTTGATTTTCATATTTCACGACTGCTGCTTTTTGCGACTGTTAAAATCAACACTATTGATTTTACAGGGACTGTGGCCACTGAGGAAAGCCGCAGTAATATCAATAATTAAATATACGAAGGCGCGACTGTTTACGGCATTTCATTTCTTTCGCTTTTCGTTTTTTGCTTGTGCTAGAACTGAGACTGTTGTTTTTTCTCGAAAATGCAAGCACAAGCAAGTGTTCGTATTAATAAGTCGACGAACAGCAAAGTCTATGAAAATCGAAATTTTGGTGACTTACTATTCCGACTGCAGTTTTTTAAACACTGCTAACAATAAAAATTCTTCTTCAAATACTTCAGCAAAAAATAAGGTTAGACCGAAAGCTCCTGCACCCCCAGCGGGCAATTCCATGCAGAGCGGAAATGCTATCACACATTCTAATTTTTCGACAACTGCTACTAATAGTGAGGCAACAAATACTCTTTCTTATGCCACTGTCACTGCTCGCTCTACTAGTAAATCTCCGAATCCATCAATCGCCCCTATCTCAGTCAAGCGAGGCATACGTGCACCAAGTGAATTAAATGGAAAGACATATGCAGTTAATGGCAATAACAGTAACGCTGAGCTGGATGTTTTTGTACCATATAAATGGATTCATATTTCATCATTTAAACCTTCGGTCACTGAGGAGAAAATTATTAAATACATCGCTGAGCATACCAAAATTGATACTTCAGCCTTAGCGTGCTTTAAGTTGGTAAGGAGGATGCTGACATTAGCTCTTTGGTGAGAGTCTCATTTAAAGTTCGTGTGCGCTCAGTTGACTATAATAAGCTCTTTGATTCTGCTCTGTGGCCCTTCAACGTCACTATTAAGCCTTTTCGGTTTTTTCCAAAAACCGTGGAAAACCCAAGGGCCTCGTAGGTTCACATAATGATCTACTTACAAACAATCAAAAAATTCATAACTGCTCATCGGATGCATCTTTGAGAGTCTACTTTCAAAATGTTGGTGGCATGCGCACCAAATCTAAAGATTTTCTGTTGTCTTCGTCTCGTTTGGACTACGACGTTTATGTCATCGTGGAAACGTGGCTCAATGAAGACTTCTCTGATGAAGAATATTTTGACTCCAAGTTATTCCCAACTTTCCGGAAGGATCGAGACTTCGTGAAAACTGGTAAAAAAAAAAGGGGGAGGAGTGTTAATTGCAGTTAACAGAAACCTGCATACATCAAGGTTTCATCTTCTACATAATGATACATTACTTGATCATCTGTGCGTCTGTATTTCCAGTTCATCTAGCTCAACTTTCATCTGTTGCTCGTATATACCGCCGAACATTGCTGATTCCTTATATTTTTCTCATGTAGATAACATCGTCAATCTATGTGAAAGCCATACTGATGCTCGTTTTTGTATACTTGGAGATTTCAATCTGCCTAATATTGTTTGTACAGACCTTCAAATTAATGGTATTCTAACACCTACTAATGTAACCCGATCTTATGAAATTAACCTTATAGATAATATCTTAAGTTGCAATTTGATTCAAAGCAATACTTTATTTAATACCCGTTCGAGGTTGCTTGATCTTGTGTTTGTCGATGAGAATCTAATATTTGATCTCTCTGAAAGTACTTTTTCTGTGTGTCCCTCCGATAGACACCACTTACCGCTTATCATTCAATTAAAAAATTTTGCTGCTATCCCTACGTCGATTCCATTGGATAACTCCTCTTTTAACTTTCGATTTACTGATTTTAGTGAGATGAACAATGTTTTACTATCACTCAATTGGGCGAATATATTTCTTTCTAATGACGTCAGTGTGTGTTATGATATTCTCTTATCGAAGTTGTATGAGATATTTCACAGTACAGTACCTCGTTTTTTGCCTAGGTTGCATAAATTACCTTGGTATAATAAAAGTCTTAAGAGGTTGAAAAACAAGCGAAACAAATTCAATAAATTGTATAAGGGAAATATGGATAATATTTCTCTTAGGGAACAGTATTTTAATAGTGTGCGGCAATTTAATGTTCTCGACAAATTTCTTTATAAGCTATATGCGTAGGCTTGAAAATGAGCTTAAAGAAAATCCAAAAGGCTTTTGGAACTTTATTCGCTCCAAACGTGGTTCAACGAATATTACTATTTGCATGACCTTTAATGGGGTAAGCTCCCAGTCTCTAACTGAAACAGTTGAGCTATTTGCGGAATTTTTTAAATCTAATTTTGACGACGCCAATGTAGGTCTGGCTGGCTCTCAATCGCGCTCGGGTCTTAGTGATCTGATAGATTTTGGCTCCCTCATTATATCCGAGGTTGATGTTCGCAATTCTATGCTCTCCCTTAAACCCTCGCTTCATTGTGACACTGATGGCCTTTGCGCCTTTGTTCTGAAGCACTGTAGTTTAACTTTGTGTGCCCCCATTTGCCATATCTTCAATTTATCTCTGTCCTCTGGCGCTTTCGTTGATAGATGGAAAATTAGCTCAATATGTCCTATTTTCAAATCCGGGAACAAAAATGAAATCTCTAACTATAGGCCTATTGCCAAACTCACAGTATACTTGAAGCTTTTTGAAAAAATCATAAAAGAGAAGTTATCTTTTGTCATTAAAAGGGTGGTTGACGGCGTCAACATGGGTTTATTGCTGGTCGCTCTACTGTCTGGTGTCGTTTTCTGATTTCTGCATTTAAGGATGGTTGCCAGGTGGATACCAAATATACTGATTTCTCAATAAAGTTTCACACCAAATCTTATTATCTAAGCCAACTGTTTTTAACTCCGAAATATTATCCGAATCGTTTGAGATTTTTAGAAAAGACCGACTGGACAGAATTGGTGGTGGCGTGCTGATTGCCGTTCACACCATTTTTTCTGCAGAGGAAGTGCATTTTGCTGGGTCTGTTGATTCGAGTTTCTTTGCGTGCGTGTGAAATTCTTCACAACGTTTAAATATTTTATTGCCACTTATATGCCACCCCAATCGGATATTTCCATTTATTTGAGACATTCCTCTTTAGTGAAATCAGTTGTTTCTATGGCTACTTCCTCTGATTCTATCATATTGTTTGGTGACTTAAATCTACCTTGCGTGTCTTGGAGTCTAGTTGATGGGTTAATGGTTCCTACTTCTTCCCGGGATATATTCTTTCAGTTCTTGAATGAGCTTGCGGATGCAGGACTTTATCAATTGAACAATGTTCGTAACAAAATACGGGAAATGTCTTGATTTGATATTCACAGACGACACCTCGAATTGCTCCGTTCATAGATGTGATCCATTTGTATTACCTATGTTGTTTATCATCCAGCTCTTGCTCTTTATTTGGAGTCGTATAGTCTTCCTAGTCAAAGTCAGAAGGTCGTGAGAGAGAATTCTCGACGGTTTCTGTTCAAGAAAGCTAATTGGTCTGCGCTAATTAATGAATTGTCAAAAACAACCTGGCCCGATTACACTGGTGTTATTGATGAAAGTACATGTCACTTTAACAATGTACTCTACGCCTTATTCCATAAACGCATACCGCTAGCAAATATCTCTACAGCTGCTTCGTCAATTGCATGGAGCACTAAAGAGCTCAAACGTCCTAAAAATCGTAAATCAAATTTTTTGCAAACCTAAATCATTTTACAGCTTCGTTAACTACAAAAGAAAAATTAAAGGATTTCCTTCTACCATGAAGTTTAACGATATTATTTCTAACGACAATTCCGTTATTGCTAATATGTTTGCTGATTTCTTCCAATCGAACTATTATAATACATCTGATTCGGTGCCTTCGGATTACCCATTTAGACTGTGTCCGCTGAATTCAGTGTTAGTCCCTAGTATTTGCGCGGAGGATGTTTTATGGCATCTAGAAAAACTGAATATTGCCTATTCTGCCGGACCTGACCAAATTCCATCAACTGTTCTTAAAACATGTGCTCTCTACCTTTATCAACATTTAACTTCTCTGTTTAAGGCTTCCCTGAAACAAGGGATGTTTCCCAGGCAGTGGAAGGAGTCTTTTATAATTCCTCTCTATAAAAGTGGGAGTCAATAAGCAACTAGCGCATAGTGTATCTTCGGTGATTGACTTGTCACAACATGGCTTTTATAAGGGGAGATCGACTGTGTCTAATTTGCTCGAGTTCACAACCCTTGTATCCAACATCTTCAAGTTTAATTGTGAATCTGATGTAATTTACACTGATTTTAGCAAGGCTTTTGATAAAGTCTCTCATAGCTTACTCTTGTACAAACTCGATCAACTAGGCTTTCGACCAATGTTTCTTTCTTGGATCTCTTCTTATTTATATGGAAGAAAGCAAACCGTTATATTTAAAAATAGTTGTTCTCATTTTGTTAATGTCACTTCTGGTGTTCCGCAAGGTAGTCACCTTGGTCCAGTGTTATTTCTACTTTTCATTAACAATCTAGCGAGTGTTTTGAAGCACTGCAAGCCGTTGATGTATGCGGATGACGTCACCAGATTGTAGAGCACTTCTTCAGTCAGATCTAAATAACCTAGTAGAATGGTGTAAAGCGAACATCATGTCATTAAACCTATCTAAATGCAACTTCATGTGTTTTACACGTAAGCCCTTTCATCCCCATGCTTACGTGCTTGGTGATTACATTATTAACCAAGTCACCAGCTTCTCTGATCTAGGCGTATTAATGGACCCCAGGCTTGATTTTAAATCGCACGTTGAATCTTGTGTAAATAGGGCTAAAGGTACCTTGGCGTTTGTTAAACGATGGTCCAAGGAATTTAACGATCCATATGTTACTAAAATTCTCTTTACATCATTAGTGAGGCCCATATTGGAGTATGCTTCGATAATCTGGAACCCGCGTTATCAGGTTCATTGTGATAAACTGAAATCGGTCCAAAAACAAGTTTTGATTTTCGCTTTGAAACATTTACCTTGGGATACGTCACGGAGTTTTCCGCCCTACAGTAGCCGATTGAAACTTTTACAGTTGCTTACGCTACAGAGCCGTAGAGAGATGCTTGGTGTCATATTTATAGTAAAGCTTATAAGAGGGATGATTTCTAGCCCATTCCTGCTCGGCGAAATTCAGTTCAATGTTCCAGTCAGACTAGAATTTTTTCAACACACAATTATTTGTAGATCAAACTTTGAAATGCATGAACCTCTTCTTAGCCTATTACAGTATTTCAATAAACACTGTAAAAGCTTACTCTTGCGATTCGATATTCGGAATTAAAAAATATCTACTTACCACCTTAAACACGTAAGTCAAATCGAATGGGTTCCGACCCCTATAACTCTGTAATAAATATCTTTTTAACCTCTGTACGTTAATTAAGCAACTATGTTTTGGACTTATTTTGTTTTGACTTTGACTATGCGCCTATAACTTTTAGTTAAGTGTTTGCTTTTTGGTTTGTATAATTGTTTATTAGATTCGTTGACCGGTCAATGAATGATGTATGTATCTAATGCGCTGCATCTGCTATATTGAATTCTATGTATTTTGTTCTTGTAATTATAAAATTTTTTTGTAATTTGCTATTTTTAATTTCTTTTTAATTTAAAATGGTTACCTATCCGTGAGGACTGCGTTCTGTAGACAAATAAATAAATAAATAAACTTGAGTGTATAGAATTTCATTCTGTCTTCTTATCTTGGTTAAAATCGTATCTGTCGAACCGGTCTCTGTGTGTCGAAATCGAGGGCTGTAAGTCCCACCCTTTTTATGCAACGTCCGGAGTTCCTCAGGGTAGCATTCTCGGGCCTCTGTTGTTTGTGCTTTTTATATATGATATTGGTTCCAGCTTTAAATCGTCCCCTTTCCTTCTGTATGCCGATGATCTTAAGTTATTTCATAGAATTAATGGTCCGTCGGATTCCCTACTCCTACAAAATGACCTAAATAATCTTATCGAATGGTGTAAGGCCAATAATCTCTTTCTTAATGTTAATAAATGTTTTCATATGTCTTTTTCTAAATCATCTAACATACATTCTACCCTCTATATCTCAGGTGCTCGACTGGCTTCTGTAAATGAATTTATTGACTTAGGTGTTGTTTTTGATACCACTTTTTCTTTCGTCAATAACATCTCTTATATGCTCCCCAAGGCTTACAGAAACCTTGCCTTTCTTCGTAGATATGCAAAAGACTTTACGGATCCCTATACCAGGAAGGCTCTTTATACCTCTCTTGTTCGTGCAAAACTTGAATATGCCTCAGTTGTATGGAATCCTATCTATAACAGCTATGCTGCTAGAATTGAAAGGGCTCAAAAAAATTTATTGGTTTTTGTTTAAATTCACTCAGCTTTGATGACCCAATTCCATCCTATGACTCGCGCTGTTTACTCATAAATCTCCAACCTCTCGAATCCAGAAGGGTAGTACATCTGCTAATGTTCGTCTATGATCTCATCGCTGGCTCTCTGGATTGCTCGTCCCTCCTAGCGAACTGAATTTAATAGACTCTCGGGGAGGTTTTTTATTGATTTCTCTTTGTTGAGAAATATTTTCAAGTCAACTCTGGAAGTAAATCTCTAATTTTAGCTTGCAATATCTATTTGTTTATTTTTTTATTTCTTGCTTATGCTATTCATATTTTCACATTTTTATGTAGTTATATGTTGCTTATTTAGTTTTTAATTACTTTTGTTTCTAGTCTGTAAGATTATTTCTAATCATAGACTAAATAAATTAAATTAAACATAAACAATTAAACTATTAGGTGGGGCGAAGCACTGCTACAACAACAATAACAACAAGGGCTTTAAATATATAGCACATGTCTTCAACCTGTCTCTCTCCACCTTTGTCATTCCCGAAAAATGGTCAAGGTGGTCCTGCTACTAAAGCCTGGGAAACCAGCTAACATAGGAGAGTCATATCGCCCGATATCTCTCCTATCGCCAGTAGCTAAGCGGCTTGAAGCCATTTTACTGCCCCATTTCAAGGCAAATTTGCCACTAGCCTCTCATGAGCATAGCTTTAGAAAACAACACAGCACTACCACCGCGCTAAATGCCATTAGCACCCAGATAAATTGCGGTTTAAATAAAAAATCCCACCATAGAACAGTACTCGTTGCGCTAGACCTATCAAAAGCTTTTGATACGGTCAACCATGGCACGTTACTGCAAGACCTGGAAGGGTCTCCCTTCCCCCATGTCTTAAAAGGTGGACCGCAAATTATCTGGGTGGTCGGCAGGCATCGGTGCAATTTCGAAGCGAAACATCAAAACCAAGAAGAATTAAACAAGGGGTGCCACAGGGTGGTGGGTGTCCTATCCCCACTTTTGTTTGAATTCTACATATCTAAGCTACCTTCGTCACCAGAAGGAGTCACTACGCCGATGACTGCACAATAATGGCCACAGGCCCAGGCCCACAGATCGATGAGCTATGTAACAAAATAAACGACTACCTCCCTGATCTCTCTAGTTTCTTCACCTGACATTATCACCGACTAAATCATCGGCGACCTTATCTACAACATGGACGTCACAACATTGACGTCCCAAATGTCGGTCATTTTGAACGTCCACGTCAATGAAACTAAGCTACCGACTGTCTTACACCCCAAAATCTTGGGGGTGACGTTCGATCAGGATCTATATTTTGGTGAGCATGCAGCCGCAATTGTTCCGAAAATCCAGATCCGTAATAAAATCCTCAAATCTCTTGCTGGCAGTACTAGGCGAAAAGATAAAGAAACGCTCATTACCACTCACAAAGCAATTGGCCACCCGATTTATGCTACGCGTCCCCGATATGGTCACCAAGCCTAAAGATTACCCACTGGAAGAAGCTAAAGGCCTGCCAAAATACTGCCCTCAGAACCGCCACACCATCTACATAATGAGGCGAGAATACTCCCAATAAGGGAAAGAAATGAAATGCTAACCAAACAGTTTCTGTTGAATACCCAGAAACCTGGGCATCCCAACAGACATCTGATTGATGAACCAACACCGCCCAGGGACTTAAGGAGTCACCTCCGTAAGCACTATGAGGAAATACGGCACCTGAGAACACAGCCGTATGAAGCCAAAAAACATAAGCAGGTCCTTGGTGAACTCCATAAACAAGCGTCGGACCTCTATATCAGGAATTGCATGGTGAATCCAGTATTCAAAGAGGAATACCCTAAACTTGCGGAAGAGGAACGCACACTCCCTAGGGAAACGCGAGTCACTCTAGCCCAACTTCGATCTGCATACTGTAACAGGTTAAACTCTTACCTATCCAGAATCAGCCCCGACATACAAAATGTATGCCCTGATTGCAATGTGTCCCCACATGACACCAACCATCTCTTCAATTGTAATGTGGAACCAACGTCTCTAACACCTCTCTCATTATGGTCCACCCCTGTTGAAACAGCAGGTTTCCTCGGACTCCCGTTAGAGGACATTGATGACAATTTATGATTGGTCAGACCTATTGGATGGGGCGAAGCACTCCTACAACAACAACAACAACAACTGCGTTGGACCAATGTCGCGATCGGAAATTTTGTGAGCCGGCATACGAACACACGGTGTGGAGGACTAGGAGTTGATGACTCCTTCCTACGCGAGTACGTGTGCTGGAAAAGTAAGGGAGGGACGGGGGTAAAAACTGGTGTTCGGCATTGCTACTGTCAATGCTACGTAGATTGTAGTGATGAGTTGCAGCTGCCGCGTGAAGGCGCCATTTGGCGGGAGCAACAGCGGACAATTGACGCGACGTGCTGAGCAGCGTGACTGCTAGAAAGTTGGCGCAGGTACGTTTGAGAGCAAACCGCGGGACGTGCTCGGACGTGAACAGCAGGGAGCCACAAAGTTTTTATAGACATTTCGTGGGCGACGAACGTTGGGTTCTAACCCAGAACAACCCGAACGATGCAACCATTTTTTACACGTAACACTGGCAAGAGTATGACCGTCTGAGATAAATTCTTTTCCGACGTATGCAGCAAAACCACAGTCTGGGACCGGGGTTAGGTTCAATAGGGAGGGACGCAACAAATTAAATGGGGTTACACTGAAATTACAGCCCTTGGTGGGGGGAAAAAATCCCGAGTCGCTCCGGTACATAGAACCGGCTGCCGTGGGAAGCGTTCCAGAGATGGTCTTGATTGGTATCGGAACGTACCGGATCTGCATCCGGAAAAGGACCATCAACATCGATAACACTCCCAACGCCTTCGGGGAGTTTCTTCATCGCTACAACACAACAACGAGAAGAGAGAAAAAAAAAAAACAAACAAAAAGACGAAAAAGACAGAGTGTAGACCGATAGTAGGAAGTAGTTATATACAATCCACTCATTAACTCGATTTAAAGTAGTTAAGTATAATTTCCTCGTAGTTATTCCTGTTCAGGACGGATTTAACAGACTCTGGGATGTTGTTTCAGAGCCTCACAGCGTTGATGAAGAACAGTCTGGATGATGTCAAGTAGTTGTATTTCGGTATAACCAGATTATGAACCCTAACGGATTTTGTTGGATTTAACTTTTCATACAAATAGTTTGGGACTTCCATTTTAGTAATTTGAATATGAACATACAGTTTCTAGCAGCAAATTTGTCATGAATACTACAACCCAGAATATCGTTCCTCCATTGGGATATGTGATCGAATTTCTTTAGACCATAAATATAACATTATTAAATAGGACATTCATTTTGTGAGCTGAAATTGAATCAAGCTTGCTGTAGACAAGTAGTTTCCAAAGGCGTGAACGACGCAGACATTCTCAATCTACGTAAGATACAATACACCTTATTGATAGTACCATTAATGTGATCACAGCAGGTCAGCCTAGAGTTGACGACCAAGCCTAAGTTTTTAGTTTTGTTTGTAAACTGTAGAGCACTATTAACAATAAACAGCTCTAGAATATCCTTAACATGCACTACTCTATTACATATTGGCAACACATATAACTTAGACGCATTAAGGCATATATTGTTATTATTTGCCCATTGCGATATAGCTGACAGATCACTATTTACTTTAAAACATAAATCCTCAAAAAGACCAATCCGACTAGCCAAGTACACTTGGATATCATCAGCATATGCGTGTACATTAACATATTTACAAACTGAGAACACATCATTCAAAAATAGACTAAACAAAAGAGGACCTAGGATAGACCCTTGCGGAACGCCCGCTGACACACCCTTAAAACTAGAATACAACTCCATTGACTCCACTTTTTGTACCCTGCACTTAAGATAGCTCATCATAAGTTTCAAGGAATTGGTCGAAAATCCAAAATAATGCTTAAGCTTAGTGTGTAAAATATTATGATCAACCATGTCAAATACTTTAGAAAAGTCCAAAAGGGATAGAAGTGTTAAGGATTCATCATCAAAACCCTATCGAAATACAAACTGGCTTGTTTGTTTTTAATGAACTACGTTGTATTTTTCTTGTATTTCGTTAGTTTTTTTTAAATATAGTTCACACACCTACACCAGTACTGAAACCTTATTGGCTCCCTCGACAAAAAATATAAGCGAAAATACAAGAAAAATGCATAGAAAATAAAGTAGTGTCATATAGGAGTTTGATTTGTTTGCTCTTACAGCACCATATTATTTGCAGGAGACTTTCACAGCTACAAAAATTAAGGCGGATTTACACAGACGCTTTGGTTGTGTTGCATTCATTAATTCATCTATCGGGCGAAGTATCGAAAAATTTACATAAATGCTTTGGTTGCGTGCCTACGCTTTGACAACGCCATACCAAAAACAATGAAACGCCGTACGTTATCTTTGCTTTGAAGCGACCAAAGCGTTTATATAATTTTTCCCTTATGCATTTGTGTAAACAGACTTAGAAGTGAAATATTTTCCATGTTACACGTGTGGCGCTTTATATTTTGACTCTAATTTAAATAAATTTTGTTTTCCGCATGTTTCTGCATTGTTGCAGGCTACAAATCTTATAGTATTCTTATTTCCGCGGAAGTATATGGAACTATTTCATCTGTAAATACTCACAGTTTATTAAACTATCAAATGCAACTCAGCTTGAAGTACTCTTACGTACCAAAAATGCAACTCTAGACCTGAGATTTGCATCAGGTGAGCGAGGCTGTTTGTAGTTTTGACGTTTATCGCTTAGGCAAGGTGCACACGAGGCTACGCGTCATAGACGCATACAAGATATTTCATAAAGCTACAATTTCTCTACGCCTCAAGATCTGCACACGAAGCTACTTTCGAGCGTCGCTACAAAAAGCAGACAATTATTGAAAAAAATAAAAAATTAAATTTCTCCAGCTATATCCGTCCCCGAACCAAAGGAAAATATGTATTAAACGTTGTTTGCATCCCCGTGCCTTTGTAAATTATGAAAGGCAATTTTAAACTACCGCGGACTAGAGAAAAGGGTGATTTCTAGTTTCCAACACTTTTTAGCCTTTTAAACGCTTCAACAATGTCTAACCAAGCTGTTGTGGTGTTTAATACTCTTTTTCGCTTTGGTAATATACCTTTCACGCACTTTTATTAACTAAAGTAACATTTTTTAACTAATTACACAAATTTGCATACGAAAAAATGTAAACAAACATCTTGTTCTTCTTTTTTTTTCAAGCGTACGTACGCTCAGCGACCTACATTGCTGTACGCTTAGCTACACGAAAATTTCATGCTTTGTCGCTTTCATGCAGCTGACGCCTCGTATGCAGCTCTACATTCAAATACATGTGTTCGGCATCAAAGCGTACAAATTTCGCCTGCAGCGTCTATGACGCGTAGCCTCGTGTGCACCTTGCCTTAGTTGACACACTTGTATAGGTACACTCTGCTTTTCGGTTTCACCAAAATGAGTGGAAGGAGTAAGTGATATTTTCGACTTCAAAAATATTATTAGTGAAAAAGAAGAGCATTGGACATTTTTTCACTGCTAAAATACCAATCTTAAACATTATTAATTAATTGAGATCATCCAGTGCAAACTATTCACATTTTAGTGCTTATGTTTGATTGGTGCATCAATTGTGCATATTGGGACGCAAGTCACTTAAAATTCTTTAGAATTCCGTTAGTAGCTAATGTTATGGTTGGTGACAGGTTTTTCAAATTGAGAGCACGAGTGACGTTAGCGATGCTGAGAAAAGCGCGAATGTATTTTGGAGAGTACAGCCTGTCATTACTGCAGTTAGGACTGCGTGTTTAAAAATTCCAAGAAAGGAAGGGGAAATTTTCTATCGATGAGCAAATGATCCCCTTCACTGGTCGCTGTCCAGTTCGCCCAAGTTTACCCAATAAGCCAAGAGGGGTTGGCTTAAAGAAGGAGGTTCTGACCACGGCTGAAGGCCTAGTTCTCGATTTCGAGATTTACCAAGGCAAAACAACACCTTTACTTACTTACTTACAACACCTTTACCCGATGAAAATCTTGGCATTAGCCCTGCATTCGTACTACGCCTGACGCAACACAACCAAAAGGATAACAAGTATTTTTCGATAGCAAAGCAAACATTTTTGCGAATTGCGTGCGAACGTGCGTGTATTTGGAGCTCGTAAATAGAATAAACATTATTAAGTCTGTGTGCTTTGATAAGCACTAAAAATTCGTGAAACTTAGCAAAGTAGCGACAGATGATGTACCAGCATTAATAAAGTGCCTTTCTTGTGCACTTCAATTATATTTAATTTAAATAAAAAGGTTGTGAAAATATGTTTTGCTTGTGCAGTTTTGTGTAACTGTTAAGCAGAAAATGTAAGAGTGCGGGAAATGTCGCAAAAAATAAGAGGGGAAACTGTAGTGTAAACAGCCAACAATTTAAGGCTAAATATTTAAATCAGCTACCCTGTAACAAAAATAGTCGAAATGTTCATCAACACATAAAAAGCATTTTTCATTCTTGCTGACATAGCCATTCACACGATTTAATACAGGTGTGTGTACAACACACAACCAAACAGATTTGCATTCAAGCAAATTTGCGAAAGTTGCATTTCCAACAGAAGTCACAACTCAACACAGGTGTGTAGGTACATATTTTGTATCAAGTTGTATGTAGGTATGTAAGTATGTATGCTTAAGGTAAATTTGTATGTAAATATGTATGCTTAAATGTAAATATGTATGTAAGAATATGTTAGAATAATTTTGTATAAATAAGCTGACAACATTTGAATAAAAGAGCAATTAATCATTGAGCTTTGATCACTCACAACGCAGTCTATTTTATTTCAAACCTTTTACATGGCGATCCTGCCTATGATTCTTCTGGCTGATTTTTCAGCCTAATTTCATAGCTGGAAAGGACTTTACTGGCTGATTACAGCCTAAGCTTTATAAAAGGAACAAAGAGTGAAGCTATAAAACGAGTTTTTTTACTCTAAATTTTATCCTGGAAGAAGAAAAGCAAAAGGGAGGTGATCAAACGAAATCTACTGAAAGCTAATTTGAATAAATTTGGAGCACTCAAAAATGACGCCATTTAGCAATTTTTATGATAATTTACGGCTTTATAATCAAACTGGTGCAGGAGCAGTGGATATGACCAATTTGGAGTACTCAAAAATGACGCCATTTAGCAATTTTTATGATAATTTACGGGCTTTATAATCGAAATGATGCAGGAGCAGTGGATATGACCAGTAAAAATATTGATATTACCTTGGAAGGAACAAAAGAACCACATTCGGAATAAACAACAAGACTGGCAGCATAATAAGTATAAATATAATAACCTTAATTTTGAAATAGTTTTAACATTTTAGACATAATTTCTAAGCAGGAAAAATATTCGGGCAAACTAACGGCTGCCTATTGACAAGCAAAAATTCAAATTTCTGCTGTAAAAACCTTTTTTTGCTAAATTTTGAGATATGTTCCAAGAAGAGGACATACAAAGTCAAATCCAATTTGATAAAATTTTTGAAAGATTAGTTAAACTAAATCTGAAGTTCCAATAAGGTGAAAACAAAACACCTAAAATACCCAAGCAAGGCCCAAAGCCAATAACAATCCAGGAATATAGACAGAGAAATAAGATTAAAAAAATTGAGGAACCTAAAGTTCCAAAACCGATAAAATTGAAAAAAAAGAGGAAAGCAATTTGCCATTCGAAAAACAATAGCCAAGATTTATGAAAAAATTAATTCAGGCAGAAAAAATTAAACTAAAACAGAAATCAAGGAATTAAGGAAAAATAATTATCAAAATAAAAACCAAACCCAGCAATGTAAACATTAGGGTGTTGAAAAAAAAAAATAAAATAAAATACAATTTTGTAAAACTATTGATTTTAAAATTATGGAAAGATCAAGAAAAATTAAAAGTTATGTAAAAGACCCACTTGAGGACCTTAAAAATGAAATTAAAATTGTAGATGAGGAAAAAACTCTAGTATGGTTGAAAAAATGGTGGAAACTTATTGATATGCCTGGGGAACCAACAATATGGAATGTAAGAAACCCACCAGCAACAACACCCGAAGAATTATATAGGTATGAAGTCAAATTTATGGGAGAAACAGATTAATATATTGAAAAAAAAAGAAAAATTTTTTTAACAAAAGAAAAAAAAAACAGAAAAAAATTTTGTTTGTCTTCATATTTTTTTTACGATGGGAAGCCAAGAATCAAAAATAGAAAAACCAACGGCAAACGTTGTAAACTCAGTCCAAGTAGTAGATCATACTGAGGCACTAGATACTATTAAAATCATGCTTCTAATAATCCGCGTAGTCAGTTGCATCAGTTTGTTTCTGAAACTCTACTCAACCCATAATAAATTCCTAAAAAAGCAATATAATAGCCGCGCAGTCGGTTTAGATAAGGTTTAACTAAATTTTAACTACCATCCCCAATGGGCAAATGGGAAGATATCGTTAAACTACTTATAGAAGAAAAAACGATAGGAGAAAAATCTTACAAATGTATTAATAAAAATACAAAAGTAAAGGCAGAAACAGCATCTTAAAATAATAGTTGAATAATTTAACAAAATAAGAAAATCACTTAAACAGTTGAATGGTGAACTAGACGGCAATCGAAAGGACCAAGCATATCAAATTTGTTCCAGCGTTAGAGACAAATTGGTGTCCTCACTGGCAAGATATGATATAGAGTTCAAAGTACCAACGAGTTTAAGAAGGAAATAGAAATACACTTTAGTACATTCCTTCTGGAGTCAGCCTCCGATTTAGAAGAGGAACCAGAAATAGAACAAAAAGTAGAAGAAGAAAAACAGGAAATTTTAACAGAGACATCAAACTCACAAACTGAAATCAACAAAATGTCACAAACAAAATTCGAATTTTTAAAGACTGCTTCATCAGTTTTGCCAGAATTCGATGGTAAAGCTGAAAACTTGAATAGCTTTCTGGATGCTTTAGACATCTTAGAACAAATTAAGGATACCCATGAAGCTATAGCGGTTTCAATGATAAAAACCAAGCGTAAAGGAACAGCCAGAAACCTAATAAACACTGAAAGCACAATCAAAGCAATAAGACAAAAATTAAAAACAGCAATTAAAGGTGAATCAGTTGAAGTTTTGACAGCAAAACTCCTGAATATCCAACAGCGCATTAAAACTGCAAATCAATACACTGCTGAAATTGAAAGGCTCACAAAATCGTTGGAAGGGGCATACATATCCGACAGACTAACACCAGAGTTAACAACCAAGTATGCTACACAATCAGCTGTGAAAGCTATGTGTAAAAACTGCTCCAACGATAAAGTAAAAACAATTATGCAAGCTGGAACGTTCACAACAATGAACGAAGCCATATCAAAATTTACTAACAGTTGCACAGAAGTAACTGGAAATACAAATTCACTACTACATATTCGCCAACAAAATTCCAATTTCCGAGGAAAATTCGGCCGGAGTTACCAAAACAATAATTATAGAGGAATACGTATAATAATAATAATAATAATAACAGACAAAATAACCAAAGACCTGCTCGAAATTTCGGATCGCGAGGAAATACCCGCAATAACAACAGAAATGTCCGAAATGTTACGGAACAGGAAAACCAACAAACTCCACCTCAATAAATAACAAATTATATATTTTCAATTTACATCTTAATAGCTACATATCCTCTAGAACAACTCTGAATGATTTCATATCAACCCCCCTAATCGATACGGGAGCGGATATTTCAATAAGAAAAAAGGGGCAGATTGACAGTAATGTCACGATGAATAATTCTCAAAAAACAGATCTAAGAGGAATTGGTCAAGGAATAACAAGCACTATTGGCACGGTTAAAGCAGATTTAAAAGATGATTACCTATTAATTAGACACAAATTTCACGTAGTAGAAGACACTTTCCCAATCCCATGTGATGGAATATTAGGA
The DNA here is from genome assembly GCF_040869045.1 of Eurosta solidaginis. Classification (NCBI taxonomy): domain Eukaryota; kingdom Metazoa; phylum Arthropoda; class Insecta; order Diptera; family Tephritidae; genus Eurosta; species Eurosta solidaginis. The sequence continues at coordinate 72,229,490 of NC_090322.1, forward strand.
TTAGATTTCATTACAAAATATAATTGCATTTTGGATTATCAAACAGAAGGTGACACTCTAATACTGAGACCATATGACTACCCAGAAAACATAATAATTCAGATGACTAACAAACCAACAATCAATAGTATTTCAATTCCCGCACGATCAGAAGTAGTTCGACAAATTCACATAGAAAATAAAAATTCAGATTTATTATTCCCACAACAAGAATTGTCTGAAGGTATTTTTATTGCAAACACACTAGCAAATTCACAACAAACATTTGTTAGAATTATAAATACAACAAATAAAAATGCAACACTGCAAGATTTTAATATATTGAAAATAAAAAACTCGAAAATGAGGCCAACAATAAGGAAAAATTAGAAAGATTAAATAAAAGCTTTCCAAAATTTGCAAATAAATCACTTAATGCATTGTGCAGAATTCATTGACATTTTTTCATTGGAAACAGAACCAATTACTACTAATAATTTTTACAAACAAAAACTTCATATGAGAGACAACAACCCAGTCTACGTAAAAAATTATAGAATACCAGAAGCTCATAAGAGTGAAATTAATAAACAAGTAAACAAATAAGTTAAAGATGACATAATAGAACCTTCAATTTCAGAATTCAATAGTCCAATTTTATTAGTACCGAAAAAATCACTACCGAAAAACCAAGGAAAAAGATGGGGAATGGTTGTAGATTACAGACAGGTAAATAAAAAATTAACCGCAGATAAATTCCCTTTACCAAGAATTGATGACATACTAGATCAATTAGGAAGAGCTAAATATTTTTCATGCTTAGATTTAATGTCTGGATTTCATCAGATTGAACTCAGCGAAGAGTCAAGAGATATCACATCCTTTACAGCGGATAATGGTACTTATCGTTTTAAAAGACTACCGTATGGCCTTAAAATAGCACAGAACTCATTCCAAAGAATGATGACATTGGCATTTGCAGGCTTAAAACCTTCACAAGCATTCCTATACATGGACGATTTAGTCGTATTAGGATGCTCCGAAAATCATATGATTAAAAATTTACGAGATGTTTTCGCAACTTGTAGAAAATATAATTTAAAATTACATCCGGACTCTTAAATGCTTATTTTTCAACCAAGAAGTAACTTACCTTGGTCATAAATGCCCAAGCAAAGGAATTTTGCCAGACCCCAATAAATTCGAAATTGTTAAAAATTTCCCAACACCTAAAAATGCGGATGAAGCGAAAATATCTCAAATTTTGCAGAATATTCTAGAATAATAACAACACTTTGCAAGAAAAATGTAGTTTTCGACTGGACAGAGGATTGCGAAAAATCCTTTGACTATTTGAAAGCTGCGTTAATAAGCCCTAATATCCTACAATATCCCGATTTCAATAAACAATTTTGTATAACAACTATCGCACGTGGATATGCTTGCGGAGCAGTATTAAGCCAAGAGAATGAAGGAAAACAATTACCAATTGCCTATGCATCAAGATCATTTACTAAAGGAGAAATTAATAAAGCAACAATTGAGAAAGAATTAGCAGCCATTCATTGGGCCATAAGATATTTTAGACCTTACGTTTACGGTAGAAAATTTTTGGTCAAAACGGACCACAGACACCTAACATTCCTATTTTCGATGAAAAATCCGTCATCAAAATTAACTCGAATCAGATTAGATCTGAAAGAATATGATTTCGAGGTGGAGTATATCGCAGGTAAAGAAAATTATGTAGCCGACGCATTATCACGCATAGATATTAAAGACCTAAAACAAATATCGGTTGAAGCGTGCAAAATATTAAAAGTTATGACTAGATCGGAAACTAAGAAAAATTATAACAATAAAGATTCCAATAGTAAAAATGAAGAAATAAAAAGTCACAAAGAGACCCCAATAATATTTGAAGCGCTAAATAAATGTGAAGTAAAGAGACTAGTCCAGCTCGTTTTCGATCCTCCGAAATTACGTTTCAAAAAAGGAAAGAAAATTTGTAGCGAAATTAATATAAAAAATCGAATTGTTGAGGCGAAGATTGATTTAGGTCAATTCTTTGCCAGGCTTATAAAAGAAGCCGGCAATTTAGGAATTAGAAAAATACAGTTGTCCTTAGGAGACAAATTGTTTAAAGATAATTATGCCCGGGTAGACACATTTAAAGAAATTGGTACCAAAGTTCTCAAAAATCTAATTATAGCATTAACTCCAGAAGTTATGCACGTGACAAATAATGAAAAAAATTAAAGAAATTTTTCACAAATTTCATGACGATCCGGTTTTTGGTGGCCATCCAGGAATAAATCGCATGCCAAATAAAATAAAACAAAAATACTATTGGAAAGGAATGAAAAACGACATCAGAAAATATATCAAAAAATGCACTCATTGCAATAAAAATAAAATAATAAAAAACTTGAAAGAACCTATGATTATAACCGAAACGCCCACAAAAGCGTTCGACACAGTACAAATAGACACGATAGGCCCTCTTCCCAGGTCGGAAAATGGAAACGAATATGCAGTTACTATAGTATGTGACTTCACTAAGTATTTAGTTGCAATACCAATACCCAGCAAACACGCAAAAACAATAGCTAAAGCGATATTCGAAAATTTTATCCTAGTTTATGGTTGCATGAAGATAATTATAACAGATATGGGAAGCGAATATAAAAATAGCTTATTTGAAGAATTATGCACTTCTAAAAATAAACCATAAACGTCAACACCCTTCCACCATCAAACTTTAGGCACAGTTGAACGTAGTTATAGAACATTCAATGAATACGTACGTTCCTACATATCCATTGACAAAAATGATTGGGATGAATATCTTAAATATTTTGCGTATTGTTACAATACTACCCCATTTACGGTTCATAATTATTGTAAGTATAGGTTACAAATAGCGCAAGATAGAGCATATAAATTAGTAAAACAGGCTAAAGAAAAACAAAAGATTAGTTATGATAAAAATATTCACTATAAGGAAATAAATGATTCAGGGTTCGATTTGAGCTCAAGGCCAGAACAACAATTTTTTCAAATGATAATTGTTATTTTTTAATTTTTCTAAATTTGAAAAATTGTATTTTGTTTTTGGAATGGTAAGTAGAAAATTTTTCAGACAACCTGCCATAGCGCGCAGATAGATCCATTTCGAAGGGTGCTAAGCCTTCATCATCAGTGCGCTTTAGGCATGCTGCGCTAACCATTTAGCTATACAGCGGTGGTTTGTTTGACTGGTAAATTTGCTACTTCTATTCCTTTTTACCAACTATATTTATTCAGTGTTGCGCCATCTGGTGCAAATCACTGATAATGCTGGATTTTTGTTTATTGTTAATTACTTCGTTTGACATTCCCAAGTTCTCATGGTTTATTACCAATTGTTTTTGTTTTTATCGGCCTATTGATAAATGATTCAGGGTTCGATTGATAAGGAAATAAATATAGGAGATGTAGTGTTAGTAAAAAATGAATCAGGACATAAGTTAGATAATAGATATAAAGGGCCCTTTAGAGTAGAAAAGATCGACAGAAACAACAATCGTAATTCCATATAAAGTAGAAAATATAGATAGTAAAAATGATGACACTTTAATCCCATCTAGAATAGGAAATGAGGATAAGCAAAAATTTCCCAGTAACATAGAGAATAGCAATATCATAAATAATAAGAAAATAATAATTCACAAAAATAGACTTAAATTAATAGAATAAGTAAATTTTCAACCTACAAACATAAAATACTAAATATAGAATTAATTTATACTAGAATGCTCAAACATTCTCCAAATGCATAAGCATTCTAAAACAAAAAAGGGAGATGTAGTGTAAACAGCCAACAACTTAAGGCCAAATATTTAAATCAGCTACCCTGTAACAAAAATAGTTTAAATGTTCATCAACACATAAAAAGCATTTTTCATTCTTGCTGACATAGCCATTCACACGATTTAATACAGGTGTGTGTACAACACACAACCAAACAAATTTGCGAACGTTGCATTTCCCACAGAAGTCACAACTCAACACAGGTGTGTAGGTACATATTTTGTATCAAGTTGTATGTAGGTATGTAAGTATGTATGCTTAAGGTAAATATGTACATGTGTAAATATGTATGCTTAAATGTAAATATGTATGTAAGAATATGTTAGAATAATTTTGTATAAATAAGCTGACAACATTTGAATAAAAGAGCAATTAATCATTGAGCTTTGATCACTCACAACGCAGTCTATTTTATTTCAAACCTTTTGCAAAACAGGTGTAAGATGTGAGGGTGTGTGTGGTAAGGTTTACCATAAAAACATTGCGTGTGCATCTATCGATGATTATGGCCTTAATTGTTTGCAAGGTTGTAAACTTTTAAGATTTATTTGTGATGATTGCATGTCTTATGTTTCCAATGTTGATGAGGCTTTAAGGGAAATCTTGGCTATTGCAGAGGTAAACAGAGTAAATTTGAAAGAGCAAAAAAGCGAAATTGAAAAAATGTTGAGTGAGGATATAAGGGAAATAAGCACTTCCATAACTCACAACGAAAGAGAGATGAAAATAATTGTAGAAAAAACCTATAAGATGAACTCAGAAAAACTAAAGTTCATGAAAAAAATAGAATGCTTGAGCTTGGAAAATAAAGATGAACTAAGTTAGTATACCGAATGAGGCGTTCACTAAGCAAAAGGATGAAATTATTAATGAAGTTAAAAAAGTTGCTAATATCCCTAATGAGGCGTTTAATAAACAGAAAGAGGAAATTATAAAAGAGGTTAAGAAATCTGCTAATCAGAATAAAGGTTTTGACGGTGGAAATATTTCTACATATGCCACTGTTACAAAAGGCATCCCTCCAATTGTTATTAAGCCCAAAGTGAAACAAGCCATTGAGAAAACAAAAACGGATTTAAACAAAATAGATCCACCCCATTTAAATATAGGAAGGCTACAAAACCAAAATAATGGCACGATAATTATAAGCTCTAATACAGCAGGCGACAAGGACAAAATTAGAGATACGCTAACAGAAAAGTTGGATAAAAATGTGTATAATATAGCTGAGCCAAAAGTGTAGATTCCTACAGTTGTGGTAGCTAATATTAGTGCAGAGCATACCGAGATCGAAATAGTTAGCCGGATCCTTGCGCAGAATGATACACTGGGGGAAGCTAAAATGAAATGTATTACAATTAAACGCGCTAAGAAAGAAACTAGAGGACAACATATTAATGCAGTTATAGAAATAGAGCATAAATATTATGAGGCCATCCTGAAACATAAGAAAATTAATGTTGGATGGGATCGCTGCCCAGTTTATGACGGTCAAACTGTAAAAAGGTGCTACAAATGTTTAGGGTTTAACCACATAGCTGCCAATTGCACTCTGAAACAATGATGTAGTAAATGTCTGGGAGAACATGGGGTAGAAAACTGCAAGGAGAGCATGCCCATTAATAAATGTGGTAATTGCGTAGATGCCAATATTCAGTTAGGTTTTAAGCTCAATATAGACTATAACATATTGAGCCATGACTGCCCAGTTTATCAAAGGAAGCTTAAACTGGAAAAACAACGAGTTGGTTTTTAGCAACCAAGACGTACAAGCCCAGTAATAAATGTTTTTGATTTGAAATGTGTCTACTTGAATATTTGTAGTTTGTTAGCAAATAAAGTAGAGCTCGAAAAAATGGTAGAAGAAGTGGATCCGGGCATTGTTTTATGCTCAGAAACACGTATAACTTCATATATTCTTGATTCTGAAATTAATATTGCACCGTATACATTAATTCGCTGCGACTCTCATAGTAGACATACGGGAGGGGTAGTTTTATTACTGAAAAAAGAAATCAAGTACAAAGTCAGGTTTAATCGATCAATTGATAGAAATGTATGGTTGCTATAGTAAAATTAAAGCAAGTGGACATTAAGTGGCAAATAGGTGTGTTGTACCATTCCCCAAGTTCTAGCGACAGTGAATTTTAAATCACGTAGAGAGCATTTTATCAGAAGTATTAGAATCAGGTACGAATTCCCTTCTAGTTGGAGATTTCAATATAAACTTAAATATTAACTCTTCGAGTAGCTACAAACTGAATGAAATTTGTGGACGTAGCGCAATGAAAGAAAAAATAAATTTCAATACAAAAGTCGCGGAAACTTCTCAAACAAAAATAGATTTATTATATGCAAACGCTGATATACTGTCTTGTCTAAATCTTGAAGACCACAGAATATCCGATCACGAAACTATTTCATTTGCTATTAAAGTAAGTAATTCAAACCCCTTACGAAGAGTCATTTCATCAACATCCTGGGAGAATTATTCTGCCGATAACTTGACGACTCTACTGAGGAAATGCGATCTCAGTTTAATAAGAAGCATGAATGTCAACGACATGGTCAACTATATAAATACTTGTTTACTAGATTGTATGGGAGTACTAACGTTTGAAAAAAAAAAACAGTAAAAACAGTACGGTAAAGTTAAGAACTAAATGGTATGACCAAGGATTGACAGAATTGAATAAACTAAAATACCGGTTGCACTCACAAGCTAGAGCAACGGGTGACTTTACCGAATATAAAATGGTCGCGAAGTACTACAAAAAACTAATCAAATTTAAAAAGATTAAATACACGGAGAATAATATTGATATATATTGTAACGAATTTACTGCAAATCCTCTAATTTGCAACCTTCTGCTAAGTTCGAATCACTAAATTGTTGAATAAATAACTCCACTATTCAATAATGCAAAATGGCCTTTATTAAAGTCCTTTACAATAACACTACAACTGATTTTCAAAATAATACTGCTATTGCTCGCTAGATAGCGTCTTAAATCCAAATGATTATCGCACCTCTACTGTTGCTGCCTTTTATTCTCTCTGATTTCCTCGTTCGGATCTTCTAGGCGCTTCCATTTCCAGAATCTAGTAGTTGGCCATCAGCTATCAAATTTCTCAGCTGTAACTACAGATGCACGATTTTATAGCTTCTCTCATTGCATACTTTCGGGAGTATCTCAGATATATGCATGTGGTTGTGCGTTGCTTCTCCGCTGCGTGTACGTACATATGTGTAGACATAATGATTGATTCGTTTATGTAGATACAAGTGACTGAAATACACGGAGAATAATATTGATATTGTAACGAATTTACTGCAAATCCTCTTATTTGCAACCTTCTGCTAAGTTCGAATCACTAAACTGTTGAATAAATAACTCCACTATTCAATAATGCAAAATGGCCTTTATTAAAGTTCTTTACAATAACACTACAATTGATTTTCAAAATAATACTGCTATTGCTCGCTAGATAGCGTCTTAAATCCAACTGATTATCGCGCCTCTACTGTTGCTGCCTTTTATACTCTCAGATTTCCTCGTTCGCATCTTCTAGGCGCTTCCATTTCCAGAATCTACTAGTTGACCATCAGCTATCAAATTTCTCAGCTGTAACTACAGATGCACGATTTTATAGCTTCTCTAATTGCATATTTTCGGGAGTATCTTAGATATATGCATGTGGTTGTGCGTTGCTTCTCCGCTGCGTGTACGTACATATGTGTCAGACTAAGGATGTGAGTATCACTTAGTGTCACTAATATTCGTCACAATATCAATAGTTCAGATAGCAAGCTAATGTGGAAGCATCTTAAGCATGCTGTAAACTTAACGGGGCCACAAGAAAAGATCTTGACGATGATCGTAAAAGGTGTGACCTATGATACACCTCGCGGTATTGCTGAAGCATTGAACTCCTTCTTTATAGATAGCATTGTTGATATAAACTGGGAAATTGAAGTTGTTCAGAGTCAGAACGACTTCCAATTTACAGCTAGGTCACGTTTAAAATTCGAAGAAATTACGGTTGAGGATGTTATACTTACAGCAAAAAGGTTCAAAAATAAAACTGGCGGGAAAAATTTACTTTCAGAAGGCGTAATTAAAGATTCGGTATCGTACATGGGTTTCTTCTATGCAACCGCTATAAACAAATCCATGACTACTGGAATAGTGCCAGACATGTGGAAAATTTCGACAATAGTACCAATTAGGAAAGTAAAAGATTCAATAATGGCAGAAGAACTAAGGCCGATAAATACATTGCCGAACATAGAAAAAATTCTGGAAACTGTAATAAAAAATCAACTGCTTAATTTCTTAGAAAATAATAAAATCCTTATAAAGGAACTATCCGGTTTCCGAGAAAGGCACTATTGCGAGACGGCGTTAAATTACGTCATATCTAGCTGAAAGGAAGAGCTGAGCCTAAAAAAACATATAGTAACAGTTTTCATTGACCTGAAAAGAGCGTTCGAAACAATTGATAGGAATATAATGCTCGATAAACTACAAAAAATTGGTATTAGGGAAAATGAATTGCAGTGGTTTAGAAGCTTCTTATCAGACCGGAAACAAAGAACAACCATCGAGTCAGTAGTCTCATCCGAGGCACAAGTGGACATAAGTTTACCACAAGGGTCGGTATTAGCATCAATCCTGTTCAACATTTACATAAACGATATATTATCAGCACTGAAATATAGTATAGTTTGCAGATGATGCGCTACTTGAAGTAAATGAAATGGACATTTCAATAGCAAGGAGCAAAATGCAATAAGAGTTGGACTCTTTGTATAGATGGTTTGCGTTAATAAACTCAAGCTTAACGTTAACAAAACTAAGTTCATGAATTATCTAGAACGACTAATAAAGAATCACTTAATTTAAATCTAAAAATAATGAATACGTGCATTGAGGATGTCAAAATATTTAACTACTTAGGGATCCTGATTGACAATAAACTAAGGTTTACGGATCATATTGATTATGTATGTATGTATGTATTTATTTGAAAATTTGTTCATAGCACAACAATTTTGACAAATTATTGAACAGTGCTAGTCATGAATAGCATGAGCTATAAAAATTGAACATTTATAATAATAATAAATTAGATTAATCAAATTAAATTAAATATAACGGATAATAGTGAAATATTTATGTATGTAAATGTAAATCTTAAAACCAAAGTAATTAATAAATATTAAAAGACAGCAGTAGTGATGATAACCTTCGACTGGTTATAGATCAAATAGTATTTAACAAATAAAGAAAGAAGACACAGAGAAAGGAAAAGGACTTAGAAATGAACATTTTAACACCAACAATTTAAGAGTCGTTAAAAAATGATGTTAGCTCTTTTTTGAAGTGCAGAGCATTACTTAAGAGTCGAAGACTTGTAGGTAGGGAGTTCCAAGGACGTATTGCAGTAAGAAAGAATTGGCGCTCAGATGTTAGCGTGCGGTATCTAATGTGCTTTAGAAGAAGCACCGATCTTGATGATTGCAGAAAAATAAGCTTACGATATAGTCAGGTTCCTTCGTGTGTATCAATTTAAGAAGGAAGGACAGTGTTTTGACTTTTAAAAGATTTTCGAAAGAAATGTTTAGCAACCTTTCAGCATGTTGTGATACGTGGTCAAGTCTTTTCAACCCATAAACCTATCTAGCAATGTTGTTGCAAACAACATTTAGTGTGTTCTTGCACAGATAGTCAAAGTTTGAGTAAATCACACAACCATGGAGTAGCGTAGGTATTAAGTACACTTTAGCCAGAAGTAGTCTTATGTGCAAAGGCGTGAAATACTGTGTTAACCATAATGTACGAAGCATTCCATACACTTTTCCAACCGTTCTAAAAATATGGTATTTCCATGTCAATGTTTTGTTAAAAATTACACCTAAGTTTTTCGCCGTATCTACGTATTCTATAACGGAATTGTCGAATACTACATTCTCTAAATCATTAGTGGGAAAAGACCTTCTATGAATAACAATACATTTTGACTTATTCGGGTTTATACATAAGCCATTCATAGCAGCCCATGAAAATATTTGATTCAAATCGTGGTTTAAGTTACTTATGCACAAGCTAGTTTGATCACGAGGACAACACGTAAACAACTGCACATCATCAGCGTAGATATGAACATTACAATACTTAATGACATCGGGTAAGTCATTGATATACAGAACAAATAACAGAGGACCCAGGATAGAGCATTGAGGGACGCCTCTTAAGACATGTAGGAAGTCAGACTTTTCACCATCTATACATACTGCTTGAATCCTATCGCCAAGATATGATCTTATAAGGGCAACTGCATGACCAGAGAAGTTAAATAAGTTTTCCAGCTTCCTACAGAGCAGAGTGTGGTCTACAGAATCAAAAGCTTTAGAGTGGTTAAGAAGTGTTAAGAAGGCAATGTAATTTTCATCCACTCGCTCACGAATTTCTTCTGTCACAGATAATAGTGCAGCTCCGTGTATAGCTCCGCTTTGACCTGAAAACGGACTGACTGTCTGACAGGAGCTTGTATTCATGTACATATGATACGATTTGCCCATGTAGAATACGTTCAACGACCTTAGAGAGGAAAGGGAGTATGGCTGTTGGTCGATACTCATTATTTTGTTTACGGATTGGAATAACTTTTGCAGCTTTCGGAACAAGTGCAGTATACGGACAATGCTGATATAAAAAAACCAAAAATTGAGATCGATAGGTATTAATAAAAGAAACAACGATATATTTTTTTTGTTGGGCAAACAACAACAACAAAAGTTATTAAAGGTCAAAGTTCATAATAAGCTTTTTTTTAAATCTAAATTACTTCTAATGTATTGAACCGATTATCAACGTCGTTGGATAGGTATTTCCAATACCTTTCATTTGATGTATATCTTAAGTATATATCTGCAAAGAATTTCCTGAAATAATATAATTTTTTAAAAAACATATCAAAATTTTTAAAAACTTAATTTTTTTAAATTTAATTGCTGTATTAAATATATGAAAATATAGTTTGGTAGATGGGAAATAATTTAAGCTTTCATTTAAAATTATATATAATATCCTTAGTCCCATCAATGCAATACCAACTGTCCTGTTCCTGGTATACCAAAACTTAATTTTGGGCAAATTAACAGTAATTCTGCGCAGAACACCTGGTATTTGTTTCCTTTATGTGCAGAACACCTTTCCGAATTGGCGGCCTAGGGCCGCCCTTATTTAAATAACCCTGGGCTACGCCATGCCAAGTCCGGGTGGTTGCCTGAACCGTGGCAACATGCCACGGTACGCACTCTTTTGTGCGTTTTTAGGTACAGCCCAATAAAATTACCACAACCATGTTTTGAAAATGGCAATAAGGCCATACTGGCTTTATTTCCATTAGCAATTGGAAATAAGGCCATATGGCTTTATTTCTCAAACTGATTGGAAATAAAGCCGTATGGCGTTATTGCGTATGGCTTTATTGCACCCCACCTGTCATCCACAATATTTCTGCGCAGAATACTTTCATACATACATAGCCCCTTAAAAAATAAGTATTTATTTTGTAACTTACGTTTAACTCACGCCGACATATCGACCTCATAATCATCTTCATCTTCCTCCTCTACAAGTCGTGGGTTGCATGGGTTGTAAAGGTTCCCAGCCATTTTAAAAAATGTTGTTAAAGGGTCAATATTAGTAGCCTGGCAATGCCGCAAAAAAATTAATTTTGCCAAATAGCCGCAAAAGAATTGCTTTTTGCGGTGGAATTGGTGCATAAAGACCTTAGCATGCCTCCATAACCCTTCGATCGTATTTGTATGCTGGCCAGTTTCGGGGTCTTTAAAGTTGAGCGAGTGGTTCACTTTAAAATGTACATAACCCTCATCCTGTAAGCAATCATATGCCTATAAACGATATACATAAATGTATATTTATAAATGAATGAAATATATAATAATCAAATCAACGAACCTTCCAGAAATCGGACACAACTATGCTACCGGGTAAAATCCATTCTTTTATGATTTGCAGCAAAGTATCTTTGTCCCTTTTCTCCACAGGTACCATAAAACATCGGTTAGTTCCCCTCTCCACCCCACCGAACACCCATTGCCCTTCTACACGATGACCGCGGTGGTACTTCCGACGACCAAACTTACTTTCGTCGATTTCAACAATCACCCCGTCCCCGCCAATCTTAGTCTTATTTATGATCATACCATCAAACACCACCTCGCGACAAAAGCTGCTCCAATCGACCGCCGTATGTTTTGCTATCGTGAGCTCATCCATAACGAAATCGAAGGTAGTGTTTTTAATCCATAAATACGCGAAAGCTACCATTTTGAAAATGGGAAGCTTTGATTTATCGAAAAATGTATTCTTTCTTAACGAGACTTTAACGTTACATCTACGTTTGCCCTTGCCCTTCTTGATAGCACAACACCTAAATAATTTTAAAAATTAACTTGTTACATACACATAATCACATGCTAGCATATATAAGCTAACCTCCAAGAGTAACCGTCACCGCTATCAGCATTTTCAATTAACTTGAGAACATGGCCTGCACTACACAAATACTCGCCCTCGCTGGGAATCAATCCCCACTCTTGCAGTGTATGCAGGGCTGACTCACTTATGGGACCACTTTCACAGCACTCAAATATTTGATAAATTTGCAACAACTTTATATTTGCCATAATAATTTGCACTTGTATTTAACAGTTTAAATTAACACTTTTCAATAAATTGAAATAACGGTTATTTTCCAAACATCTGTTAAGGTCCAGCTAATCTTCCAACCAACCTTATAGAAATCAATAAAATTGTTGGTTAACGCTATAGAAAATTAATTTAAGCTTTAAATACCAACGTATTAACGAAATATACATACACATACATACTAGAGATATACGCCGCCGATTAACGCCGCCGCCGCCACCGATTTTGGTCGTTTGTCGCACGCCGCCGCCGAATGTCAAAAATATCGGCGTGGCGGCGCGGCGTCCGGCGCGTTACTATATTTTCTACTCGTTTAAGGCTGTTTAGGCCATTTAATGTTCATGTCGAAAATTGGTCGGATATGGTCGAAAGTGGTATCAACGGATGCGCATCACTGCCAGTTATAAGAAACTAATTGCGAAATTTAACTCTTTATAACTATTCAAAAGTTAGTTAAAATAACAGGCGCTTTCGATGTCAGCTTAACACGGACTTTCCATCACCCAATTCAGCAAGTTATTAAAACAAAATACTAAAAGAAAAGTTATATGATAAATTTATATGCTCACTTTGCATTTTTGAAAAAATTAATAATGAACAATTATTTCAAATAAAATGACCCAAGGCGAACATGTTTTTAAACTGTCCTCAAGAATAAGCGAAATCAGTGATGCAAAATCCTTTAGTAGGTTCTAGGGGCATAAACACTCCTTTGAAATTATTCTTACCTCATACTTAAGTTTAGGATATATGTACATATGAGAAGGGTTTGAAAAATCGCTTGGGCTTACATTCAAACATCTGTTGTTTATTTGCGAAACTATACAATAGCGTCTGAAATGCTAATTTTGATTTTCACACTTCATCCTTCAACACCCAGGTCTCCCGGTTTGACATTTCCTAAAGTTGGCGGCCCTATCCAAAACTAGTCCCTTGGAGTGAATCACATTGATTATAGCCTATCAACCAAGGTTAAGTATCACCTACACGTTACGTCTCCTTTTAAAATTGTGAATACGTAGGCACATATATCTACCAGGTGAGGCTTTGTCCTTCGCATGAACACTCAAAGTGGTGAAGCAAAAGCTTTCCCAAGACAGTGGAACTAATGACCGTGTGTGATACTACCCTAACGTAGTGGACAGTTGAACTTGTCTGAAAACTGAAGCTACGCGGTCATCCATAATGAGCTCCTATATCGTAAGGCCGGAAAACCGTAGTTAACAACTTTCAACTTAAAATCCGTCGACTTTCATTCTAAATTTGATTTAACGAAGACTATTGAAATCAATGTTGTGAACACAAACGTCTGCAATCTTTGACCTACATTTTAAAAATTTTATCCAGGGTCCTTGTAAAATTTTAATTATGTAGATGCGCCGAGGATTATACGGATTTTCACCCATGACGCAATGACATCCACTTAGACTGCTTATGATTTCGAGGGCGGCATCTTTGGCCGAATAGTCACTCCCTAACGTTTCAAAGTGTAGCTCGGCAGCATAGCGCAGCAAAAGCATCCGTTGGAAAGTCTTCGGAGCTACACCTAGAGCTTCTAGGAAAGTGACGTCGACGAAGGTATGAGTTCGAAGTCGCAGTCGTATAGCTTCTGTACTGGCATATGGTGTGAGGCTCAGGAGGCGTGGTAGCGACTGGTGGTAGGGATTCCTACTGTTCGCACATCGGAAATTTTAGCTCTTAAAAACAGCCGAAAAAACTGGAGGCGCCCTGTGCCACGATAGGCATGATTATTAATAGACCATTCATAGCAACCCTAAGTCGCCTTTATGCGTGACCGCCAAGGAGCGACAAATGATTTAAAGAAATTGTGTTCGCGACGATTATTAGGAGTTAACCCTAGGTGAAACTACGCTTTGCACGAGATATACAGGCAAAAGTGTGACTATTTTATGTATCTCTATTTCTTTTCAGCAGACGCAGCAGTACCAATTCCAAAGACCGGGGTTAGGTTCGAAGCCTCTCTGGAGCATGCGAACGAGGGACAATCCCTTCGCAAGGAGCTACTCCTGAAAATTTTTGAACGGTCTGCTAGATTTTGATGCAAAAACCCCGGATCTTTCCGAAATGGCCAACACGTTGATTTCCTTAAATACATATAAACAAAAACTTTCCTAAATATTATTTTTTTAAATAGAAAAATCAAGCTTTTAAAGTAAGAACACCGGCGTACGCCGGCGCGCCGCCGCCGATAAAGTGATCGGCGTAAACCTCTAATACATACATATGTACAAATAAATATGCGTAATTTACTTAGTAAATATAGCACTTTTAAACATCGAATTTTTTAAGTATTTCACGGGATAGGAATACAAACAGCATATCAAATGAAAGGTAATTTTACTACCTATACAATTTTGAAAATCGGTTCGATACTTAAAGAGAAATTTAGATTTAAAAAAATGCTTCATATGAATTTTGACCCTTAATAACTCCAGCTATTGTCATTTGCCCACAAAAAAAATTGTGTAGTTATACTCACCTTGACCATGTCTATCAATCCTCATACTTCTTTTTTTGATTTTCGAATTGTCCGTATACTGCACTTAAGCCCTGCTTTCCAGTATATTGGGAAGACACTGGTCGTCAAAATTGAGTTGACCAAGCAAGTGGTGAAGGATTTCGGGAAGAATGACTTTTAAAAACTTTGAACATATACCATCAAGCCCCATTGCGTTAGAATTCACAGAAAGTATGGCTTGGACAACATCACAATTATCGACACAAACAAACTCGAAAGGGCTAGTGTCAACATTAACACGCACGGAGTAGTTATCAATACACACATTGTCGGCTGAGTTTGGTAGTCTTACAAAAGTATTATTTATTTCGTTGATGTCGACATCAGGGGATGAGACAGGTCACTTTTGGGCTTACCAATTCCTATTTGTTTGATTTTGTTCCACTTTTCTTTTGTATTCAAAGCAGAACTAAACTTATACTTAAAATAATTTGCCTTGGCCAGCCTTATGGCTTTGTTTGCAGTAAGCCGAGCTGTTTTAAAGCAGCTATGCGCTTCGACTGTTTTGTACCTTTTCCACCGTGAGTAGGCTTGGTTACGAAGGTGGATAAGGTGTTTTAATGTAGCATTGAACCAAGGGCTATTCTTGTATTTAGGTGTTTTTATTTTTAGTGGAACGTGATCATCGAATAACTTATTTATTTATGTTATCCTGCAGAAACTTTGTCTGGTCATCTACCGATGTTAACGTACGAATCAAGCTCCATTCAACCGACTCAACGGACTCAGCAAGAGAATAATAATCTATACTTCTGTAATCGCGATACGCGAACGAACTTGGCCTACATGATGTTTGGAAGTTGTAGTTTAGGAATATCAGGTCGTGTTTTGAGAAGCAGGAGGCGGATAGTTGCGTGTAGTGAATCATTTTATGAAGATCATTGACAAAAAATAAATCTAATAGAGAAGAGTTAGTATTTGTGAAATGCGTTGGTATAGCACAGTTTGGGGGAAAAAGTCCCAGAGATTCCATGCTTTGTTTTAAAGTGGCATCCACCAGTAGGTTACTATTAAAATCTCCAGCGATGATAATATTGTCATAGTCTATTAGTAACGATTGAAGAAATTCAATAAACGCGGAAAAATCTACTAGCCGATTCGGTCTGTATGCACAGCCGATAAGAAGCCTACTATTATTCTCAGAAAACATATGAACAAACACATATTCCACAGGTTCACCTGGACTAGAACAACAACACAATTTACAGCACAGACTACTTTTTACATATATCGCAACACCAAGACCACTTCTATCAACTCTAAAAAGTTGGTATCCATTTATCTTCACCATATCATTTTTATGAAACGAAGAAAACCATGTTTCTGAAACACATATGACATCAATATCAGAGCCTTCTGACAGAAACCTCAACTCGTCAAGCTTTTTATAAAGGCTTTGCGATTTGATATGAACAACTTTTAGTCCGTTGACTTTTTTGCTGACTACGCGCAACAAAGTAGATAGACAGTCTTTGAAACTCGGGTACACACTATCGGAGACCAACATTATAAAAATAATTAAGTGAATGATTTACACTGAATTTGGCTAACAACATAATTAAAGATTTTGTGATGTTGTAGGTGGAAAAAAAGACAGAGAAGGAATAGATTAGAAGAGAGAAAAGAGAAATATTTATTAACAGGAGGCTGTTAGTTAAGCCCTTGGTTGCCCTCCGGGAATCTGTTCGCAACCGGCGTGTCGTCTTCACGAAAAGAAGTATTGTTTTCCGGGTCGAGACTGTCGAGAAAAATCAGGCTGGGGACTGCTTCGGGTCGCTGATTTTTCGCTTTATATGCACATACCCCGCATTGTGAGGACCGATGAAACCTTTTTTCTCGTCTTTAGATGGATCGCAGCCTTGAAGATCTCATAGTTGTTTTTGGTCAGCGATGCATTAACAAAGATAGGCTCATTGGAATTTATTCCCACATGCACGAGTCGCAGCCCTTTGTTGTTGTTGTGGCGCCTAAAGCTCGCAATCGTTTTCAACAGCGTATTTCGGTCTACAAAAATTTTATGATAACGGCCGGATCAACCGTACCGCCAGGTAGTTTAGCGTGAAGCAGAGGTGGTGGAAAATCTTTTGTAAGTTTTCCCCTTCCTCGAAGGGAATCCCATGAACTCGGACGTCGCATGCAGCAATTTGGAGTTATTGCTTAGATATGAAGTTTTCCTGCTTACATACTCTCTGTTTTAGTGTGGCTATTTCATTTTCGAGGTGCCCAATCCTCTCAAACATACCCTCCATGCGATTAATTCTACCACTTAACTCGTTTAACTCCTTCTTCAGGCCTTCAAATTTATCTTCCAGTTTTCTGCATGTAAACTCCATCATACGCTTTTCTGCTTCCACTATTTTATTGGACAACGAGTCATTGTACTTTATCAGTCGTTGGTCGATTGTACGGATGAGGTTAGGAGATAAATCGCTTAGACGAGGAGCCTTTTTAATTATTTCAGCTTCATTGCCCAAGGTCTCGCCACGACGCTTCCAGAATTTTGAGACATGGTGTTCCAAAAAAATACTCCGAAAAATAGATGAGGTAGAACCAGGTGGCAGCACAGGTGTAGATGTTATAATTTATTTTACGCTATCAACCGATAGATGGCGCGAATGCGAATGTTGAATTACTGAAAGCTTTCAGCACAGGAATTGGCGGGAGATTTTCAGTTGTTGGTAGCTATATTATCAAACTTTCTTTGTTGTACCACTGTTGTTATTGTATTATGACGAATATACTTGTGATTTTCATTAAATTCACTACAAATGATGAGTTTCAGCTGTACTCCGTGCTCCACACTTTGGGAGTTGCTAGAAATGTTGATACTTTTGAAAGTTTATCTTAAATTATCGACAGAAATGATAAAAAATTATATAAATTGGATTTTGGAAGAGATCATGTAAACTTATTAGTAAGAAACTTATATTATTATAGTTTATAGATCCATCATAGAACCACATTTCGTATATTGCTCTACAATATTCTTTATTGCCAATGAAACACAAGTAGACAGGTTACAAATTATGCAAAACAAAGCTATGAGATTTATGTTGAAAGTGAGGTACGACACTTCCATAAAGAGTATGATTGATGCACTAAACTGGTTGAGTGTGAAACAGTTGGTATTTTACCATAGTATGAAATTTGTATTTTATATCAAGCATGGTAAATTACCAGCCTACCTAAGTGAAAAACTTGTTTATGTGAATGACACCCACTCTTATATAATCAGGGAAAATAATAATTTTAGATTACCTCTTTTCAAAACAGAAATGGACAAGCAAAATATATTTTACAAAGGCCTGAAATGTTTTAATGAACTACCTAATCATGTTAAAAATTGTGAAAACTCAAATTCAAAAAAAGTTTATTAGAATATTGCAAAACCCTTCCAATACCATAAAATATTTTGTATCTGTATTTCATTTTACTGATCCTTGAGCGTACATGGCAATCCAAATAGACACAGATGAACTTTATGCATCAGGTCAAATACATATATCGCTCGCAATCAAATTGGGACAGTTCCTGAAAATTTCGTCCCAGACAAACAGTTGGAGTGTTCATGTGAATCACGTATATTTCTACAAAAATAATATATTATAATTAAATATGTTTACATAAAAGATGGTACAGGGAGGATTGGAAACACGTCCTTTCCAACGTCCGATAAGAGTGGCTCATTCTGCTGAGCTGCTAGCTTTTGGGTTGACCGGAATCAAATGCATTCCGACACCATAAATAAAAAACTGTGTAATCATACGTCTTGGGGTAGGGCAGGATTGAGAACACGTCCTTCCAACCTCCCAATGAGATGACTCCAAGATTTGCCCGTTGGGACCACCAGGTCCCGTGCTGATCGGAATCTCATGCATTCCGACACCCCAAATTCTAGAAATCCTATTATTATTAAAATGTACTTATAATTTGTAATAATCTATGTTTTAGGCTTAAAACGCCGTAATAATAAATAAATAATAATAATAATAGGTATTTTACTACACTGCCATTACTGGATAAAGTTTTAGAAAAAGACATTTATGCAACTGGGACGATAATGAGAAATCGAATAAAATACGTAAATTTTTCCAACGACAGAAACATGAAAAAAAGAGGCGAAATGGAAGAATTTTGTTGACCCGGTGATAAATTGTGGTATTGTGAGTGCAATGGAAGGGATAAAAATCCGTTACTTTGGCCTCCACCGCATTTGGATGCAGCCCAGTAAATGACATCCGGCGTTGGTGTAAAAAAGAAAAAAAATTTATTCAGGTTGCACGCCTAAATATTGTTGCACAGTACAACCAGTCAATGGGTGGTGTTGACATTTGCGACCAACAAATGGAGGTTTATAGAACGTTTTTTAAAACCAAAAAGTGGTCCCTAAAAGTAATTATTCATTTTATTGACTGGGTGTGTTGTAATGCGTGGATGGAACATCGAAATACTTGGAAAAGGACATACACGATTTGCTCAGCTTTCGTCTTGCGCTCGCTGAGCCTTTGGTAGCAGACCAATCGGCTAAAAACGAAGAATCGAGTTCTGTGTCGGAATTAGACCAAGAAATGCTGGTCCACCTTCAAACCGATATCATCCATCTTACCAGCCATGAGATTAAAAACGATTGGATGGCTCAAACCACTGGCCAGGAGAAGCCGATCTTAAGTCCGCCCGCATGTGTCGTCGCAAGGGTTGTATGTCGCGTACACGCACTCGATGCTGTAAATGCGATGTATTTTCATGTTACAGCAAAAAAATAATTGTTTAAAGCTGTACCATACAAATAAATAACCTGAAGTGTGGCGCGAAAACGAACGGTCGTGTTCAATTTTGCTCTTTGAATTTTATAAAAAAAAATTGTAAAACCTCATAAAAATATTAGATAACATAATCTAATGTAAGAGATAGAGACTCAGGAAACTAATTTGGAAGTTATTTGTGACACTAAATAAAATAAAGTCTAAATTAATCAATTTTTAATATAAATAAGACATACGTATACATTTGCACCTGCATTAGTGGCTACATGCATATATACATATGTATGCACATATATGTATGCAAGTTACTTAAACCAAAATGGAAAAAAGTGCAACAAGTCCAAAGGTTCGATACGTGGAGAAGTGGCCAATATACGATGTGAAGGGGTGTGTGGTAAATATTACCACCTGACCAAATGTTCTGGGTTGGACCAATACAGCATTAATAAACTGCAAGAATGTGAAATGCTAAGATTTATGTGTACTGACTGTGTACAGTATGTACATAATGTAGATGACATATTAAAAGACATGCAAATGGTAGTGAAGCAAAATGGACAACAACTACAAGAATATAGAAGTGAATTTGAATTTAGAAAGAACGAAAAAGAAATAAACAATCTTCTACAAGCGGTGGAAACAGCTTTCAGTGAAAGAATTAGAGCTATGCAAAAAGCGCAAGAATCGTGTGAAAAAAGTGTAAAAGAGGTTAATAAAATACGGGAAATAGCAGAAGGCTTTAAGCGAAGCAGTGAAAAAGTATGCAATAAGCAGCGAAAACAAAAAAATGTGCAATGAACTGAAGCAGAATGTCAATAATGTTGAAGCAAAAATATCGTATGCGATTTCCTATCTATAATATTATATGCTTGCCCAGCATGGGGCATAACTGCAAACTCGCATATTAAAAAATTGCAAATATGCCAAAACAAAGTTCTCAAAATGATGCTAGGGCTACCTTGGGATTTTTCCACTAGAAGACTTCATAGGGAGTCGAACGGTTTAAAATACGCTGTAGTATGTCTGCCAATACTTTAATCTCAAATCTTTATAATTAAGGTAGAGTATTTTATGTAAAGATAATCAAACTAGCTTCTAAGATTTATAGCGGAGGTTTTTTCATAGTAGTTGTTTTCCTCCGAAATAGCTACCTATAAAAGTACCGAAAAAATCTGTGATAACAAAAAACGTGTTGTAGAATTAAGGTTTAGTTACCATATTCTGTAAGTTTTGCTAAAAATTATAGATGTAAGATTTTTGTCTACTTAATAAAACAATTGATTGATTGATATCGTATGCGAATATAACAAAAAGTAGTAAACAAAAAAAAGAAGCGTTGCCAGAGATAAAAAAAATCATCCACTAATAGTGAAGCCGAGCAAAAAACAAGATGCGGAAAGGACAAAAAATTACCTTAATTCAAAAGTAGACCCTAAAGTGGTGCATTATTGTAAGAATAAGCAAATGCGCGTTAAAATGGAAAATCGGTGTACTATATCACTCACCAAGTAGCAGTAACTCCACCTTTATTACTTATCTAAATGAAATCATCACTGAACATCTCAAGGAGGCGGATAATAATTTAATAATTGGTGATTTTAATATCAATGTAAATGTATCGTCAATATACTCAAACCAGCTAACAAGTTTATTTGCACAAATGGCAATGATACAAAGGATAAACTTCGACACGAGGATAACAGAGTACTCGTCTACAAGAATTGATTTGCTATTCAGTAACAATGATAAAGTTAAAGCAGTGAATACAGGTGAACATCGTATTTCTGACCATGAGACAATCCACTTCGAAGTGCCAACAACAAAGCTTTGTAAAATGAGAAGGTATGCTACTGTTACATGTTGGGAATACTATAGTGCTTAAAATCTTTTAACTTTGCTACGAACATACGATTTCAGCTTTATATCAATTTCCGGAGTAGAAACTAAAACTAAAGCCCTGAACGAAATTTTAACTGAGGCTATGCAAGCACTGACTTATATAAAGAGGACCCAAATACAGATAAGAAATAAGTGGTACGGCCGAGAATTAACAAACCTGCATAAAAGAACAATAGAATCTTATAAAACTGCTCGAAATACTGGATTTAGGGACGAATTTAACGTCATTAAGAAAATATATAAAAGAACCATAATTTATAAAAAAAAAGAAATACATGGAAGATGGAGAATAACAATGGCGATATGAAACGTATGTGGAAGTGTCTAAAAGACCTCGTCGAGCTTAATGATGTTAAAAAACATATCACTCAAATTGTAATTAACGGTGAATGCCTGGAAAATGAATATGATATAGCTAATGCCCTAAATAACTTTTTTATACAAAATATTGTTGAAATTAATGATAGCATCGAAGAAATTGTAAATGGGGATGAAATAAGCGCAAATCATAGTAATCCATTTGAAACATTTAAATTTACTGACATTGTAGTGGACGATATTATTATTATCACAAAATCACTTAAAAACAAATATGGCGGCGACAAGCTTTTATCGGAGGGTGTCGTTAAAGATGCCATGACATATACTGCTAATTTCTACAAAGATATAATTAACGAATCCTTAAACAGCGGTATTGTACCTAGTTGCTGGAAAATTTCAACAATAATACCTGTGGAAAAAGTAAAAAATACAATGACACCTGAGGAACTATGTCCAATTAACACGTTACCTACAGATGAAAAAATTATGGAGACAGTGGTGAAGGATCAACTTGTGGCATACTTAGAGAAGCACAATGTGATTATCCCAGAACAATCGGGATTCAGGAAGAGCCATTCTTGTGAAACAGCGTTGAATATGGTAATTGCAGATTGGAAAGAAGACATGGCGGACAAAAAATTTACGGTGTCTGTCTTCTTGGATTTAAAACGGGCTTTTGAAACTGTCGATAGATCTGAGCTATTGGACGTTATGTTTAAAATTGGTATAAGAGGAAAGGCGTTGAAATGGTTCCGGAGTTATTTGGGTCACAGAAAACCAGGCATGCTTAACGAACGAAACGATATCATTTCGTTACGATAATCAACGTTAATAAACGAAACGAAGTCATTTCGCCAAATTAACGTTAATTTGACGATCTTAACGTTAATAAACGAAACGAAGTGACTTCGTGTCGTTTATTAACGTTGATTATCGTAACGAAATGATATCGTTTCGTTCGTTAAGCATGCCTGCAGAAAACAGAGAACGATAATTGGAAAGGAGGTTTCATCAGTGGCGGATGTTAACATTGGTTTACCACAATGTTCGGTCTTGGCGCCAATATTGATTACATTGTATATCAATGATATCAAAAGATGCTTAAAATATTGTAAAATACGTCTATTTGCGGATGATGCATTGCTTATCATAAGTGAAAAATATGCAGAATGTGCCATGCTGAAAGTACAAGAAGACCTGGAATCGCTATACAAATGGTTATGCCTTGGAAAACTGAAATTAAATGTCGAAAAACTGAGTTCATGATATTTTGTAAAAAACATGGAAATCCAAAGAGTAGACAAAATTAAGTATTTAGGAGTTTTGATTGATGATAATCTAAATTTTGGAGAGCATGTAACTTATCTGGAAAGGAAAATTGCAGAGAAAATAGGCTTCATGTATAGAACATGTAAACATATCAGTAAAAGTCATAAAATATTGGTATATCGTTCAATTATTGAACCACACTTTATTTATTGTCGTACTATTCTGGTATTAAGTAATGTTATATATATTAAGAAACTTCAAATACAGCAAAGCAAGGCAATGCGATTAATTTTAAAATGTCCTCCATGAACGCCAAATATTGTAATGCTCAATAGATTAAACTGGCTTAGTATTAAACAGTCAGTTAGTTATTTCACATTGAAATTTATACACCAACTTAGGTAAGGAATGTTACCGAATTACCTGAGTAGTAAAATACATTATAATCATGAAATCTACAATTATGGAACTAGAAATTGCAATAATATAAGACTGCCTAGAATACGCACTGAGTTCGCCAAAAGGTCTCTTGAATATTTAGGGTATAAAATGTACAATGAGTTACGTTCTGATTTGAAAGACTGTGAAAATATTAGTAAGTTCAAAGAAAAACTGTTTTTATATTGTACGTCACTAAATGTGACATGAGCATTTATGTTAATCTCTTATTTTAACCTAAACTAGGTCTTAAAACCGTAATAATAAATAAATAAATAAATAATAAATAAAATAAGAGCTACAAATAACGAATATAGTTACTAGGCAAAGCGGGGTTGATAGTTGAAAGTAAAAATGATCAAGAACGAGATAAAATTAAAAATGCCATCGAGACTAATCTTGGAAATACCTTTGAGGTCAAGATCCCTAAGAAAGTGAAACCGGGTATAAATTATAAATATGATAGTGAAGAACTGGCGCAGAGAATTAAACGACAAAATGCGTGTCTTTCTGAAACGGACATTAAAATTATAAAACAGTATGAAAAGAAAAAGGGTTCGAATGTGTATTACAACGCAGTACTGGAAGTGGACGTAGAAGCTTTCACGAACATACTAGCTGCAGAAAGGATAAATGTAGGCTGGGAACGGTGCAGAGTGTGTGATGCAGTCCAAGTACTTTGTTGTTTTAAATGCAAAGGCTTTCATCATAAGGCCAGTGACAGTAAAGAAAGGAAAGTGTGCACAAAATGTCTGGGTGAACACAAACATACGCAATGGGATAAGGAACCAGTCAGGAAATGTATCAACTGTATGAGGGCAAATAAGGAACTGAATCTTGGGCTTGATGATAACCATGATACTATGGATAGAGCATGTCCTGTATATCAGCAAAAATTATCCGCAAGGAAAGAAAAGATTGTTTATTAGCAACCAAAGCATAAAAAGTACAAAAATCGAAGTAGTGGGGCGCACAGCTTAGAATGTATATATCTCAATATTTGTAGTATAACGACAAACAAAACTGAACTGGAGAGGCTTGTCGAAATAAGAAAACCAAACATTGTACTATGCGCAGAAACATGCACAACTGATCTTATAATGGATACCGCATTAAATATTCCGACATGCATTCCAAAATTGACTTGCTCTTTAGTAATAATGATCAAGTTAGGTCGGAAAATATAGTTCAATATAGAATTTCGGATCATGAAACAATTAATTTCAAAGTGCCAACAACAAAGTTTTTCAAAATCAGAAGTTACTCTACTTTTACATCATGGGAATACTATAGTTCCGAAAACCTTTTAAATAATCTCAGAACATGCGATTTTAGCTTTATGCGCAATGCTGGAGTAGAAAATAAAACTACAGCACTGAACAATATTCTTACTGAAGTAATGCAAGCACTGACATATGTGAAGAGAACAAAAATACAACTGAGAAATAAGTGGTATGACCGTGAGCTTACAGCTCTCCATAAAAGAAAACTTGAGCTATATAATATTGCCACAGAAAAAGGATACTGGGATGAATACAATGTATTAAAGAAAATATATAAAAGTACGATTATGTATAAGAAGAAGATGTATATGGAAGGAAGAGTTCACAGCAATAACGGAAACATGAAGCGGATGTGGAAGTGTCTGAAAGACCTCGCAGAGCTTAAAGATAACAAAAAACATATCACTAAGATAGTAATACATGGCGACTGCCTCGATAATGAGTATCATATAGCTAATGCCCTAAATAATTTTTTTGTACAGAGCATAGTCCAAATTAGTGATAGTATCGAAGAAATGCCTACTGCATCCGAACTAAACGTTGATCGGTCGATCGCAATAGAACCACTTCTTTTCACTGACATTGTGTTAGATGATATAATGAATATCACAAAAGCTTTTAAAAATAAATATGGCGGAGAAGAGCTTTTATCTGAGGGTGTTTTCAAGGATTCCATGATGTACATTGGTAACTTTTACAAAGACATAATAAATGAGTCCCTAAATAATGGCATTGTTCCAAACTGCTGGAAAGTTTCAACAATAGTACCTGTGGAAAAAGTAAAAAATACAGTGAAACCGGAGGAGCTACGGCCAATCAATACGTTACCCTTAGATGAGAAAATTATGGAAATGGTGGTGAATAATCAACTGGTGGCATACCTAGAAAAGCACAAAGTTATTATACCAGAACAGTCTAGATTCAGGAAGAGCCATTCTTGTGAAACAGCACTCAACATGGTTATTGCAGAATGGAAAGAAGATATATCAGATAAAAAAGTTGTGGTGTCTGTCTTCTTAGAATTGAAATGGGCCTTTGAAATAGTTGATAGACGGGAATTGTTGAATGTTTTGTTCAAAACTGGTGTCAGAGGAAAGACTTTGGAATGGTTCCGAAGTTATCTCAGTGACAGAAAGCAAAGGACGGTAATTGGAAACGCAGTCTCATCGGTTGTGGATGTAGATATCGGATTGCCACAAGGTTCAGTACTTGCACCGATACTATTTACATTGTACATAAATGATATAAAAAAATTCTTAAAATATTGCAATATACGTCTATTTGCGGATGATGCACTGCTCATCATCAGTGAAAAATATGCCAACTGTGTAATGCAGAAAGCACAAGAAGATCTTTACTCTCTATACAACTGGTTGTGCCTTAAAAAATTTAAGTTAAATATAGATAAGACTAAGTTCATGGTATTTTGCAAAAACCAGAACATCGTACGTAATAACGATTTAAACAATATCACCCTGAAGATAAAAAACAATTTAATTCAAAGAGTAAATGAAATGAAGTACTTAGGAGTTTTAATTGATGAAAACCTGAATTTTGGAGAACATATAAATTAACTTGAAAGAAGAATTGCGCAGAAAATCGGATTCATGTACAGAACAAGCAAACATATTAGTCAACGTCATAAAATAATGGTGTATCGTTCAATTATTGAGCCGCACTTTATATACTGTCCTACAATTCTGCTGATAGCGAGTGATATGCAAATTAACAGACTACAAATACAACAAAACAAGGCAAGGCGATTTATATTAAAATGTCCCCCAAGAACATCAAAAACTATAATGCTGAATCGGTTAAACTGGCTTAGTATAAAACAGTCAATAAGTTACTTCACTTTGAAATTTATACATCATGTAAGATTAGGAATGCTACCGAGTTACCTGAGCAATAAAATATTATATAATCACGAGATCCATAGTTATAGAACTAGATACTGCAATAATATAAGACTGCCTAGAGTAAGAACAGAGTTCGCAAAGAAGACTTTAGAATACACTGGGTACAAAATGTACAATGAACTACCTACTGAGATAAAAGATTGTGAAAATATTAATAAGTTTAAATTATTTTTATATTGTACAACACTTAATATTTAATGAAACAAATGTTTACTTAACATCAACTAGGTCTTAAAGACCGTAATAAATAAATATAATAATAATAATAATAAATAAAAAATTAACTAATGATAGCATTACATTGGAAACGTTTTATTTTTATGAATTGAGACCGAGGTGCATGTTGTTGTTGTTGTTGTAGCAATGCTCGCCCCACCTAATAGCCGCGACCGATCACAAATTGTCATCAATATCCTCTAACGGGAGTCCAAGGAAACTTGCCGTTTCAACTGGTGTGGACCATAAGGAAAGGGGTGTTAGAGGCGTTGGTTCCACATTACAATTAAAGAGATGGTTGGTGTCATGTGGGAACACATTGCAAGCGGGGCATACATTTTGTATGTCGGGGTTGATTCTGGATAGGTAAGAGTTTAACCTGTTACAGTATCCAGAACGAAGTTGAGCAAGAGTGACACGCGTTTCCCTGGGGAGTATGCGTTCCTCTTCCGCGAGTTCTGGATATTTTTCTTCAAGTACTGGATTCACCGGGCAATTCCCGACATAAAGGTCCGACGCCTGTCTATGGAGTTCACCAAGGACCTGCTTGTGTTTTTCGCTTCATACGGCTGGGTTCTCAGGTGCCGTATTTCCTCAAAATGCTTACGGAGATGACTCCTTAGGCCCCTAGGCGGTGCTGGTTCGTCAATCAGATGTCTGTTGGGATGCCCAGGTTTCTGGGTATTCAACAGAAACTGTTTGGTCAGCATCTCATTTCTCTCCCTGATGGGGAGTATTCTCGCCTCATTATGCAGATGTTCTGGGGACATAAGAAGACAGCCCGTGGCGATTCTGAGAGCAGTATTTTGGCAGGCCTGTAGTTTCTTCCAGTGGGTAGTTTTTAGGCTTGGCGACCATATGGGTGACGCGTAGCACGTAATCGGCTGGCTAATTGCCAAAATAAATAAATAAATAAATATGTGGTGCGCACTAAAATGTAGATCCTGATCAAACGTCACACCCAAGATTAGGGGTGTAGGACAGTCGGTAGCGTAGTGCCATCGCCGTGGATGTTCAATATGGTCGACATTTGGGGCGTCCATGTTGTAAATAAGGTCGCGGAAGATTTAGTCGGTGACAATGCCAGGTTTCGCGAGGCGAAAAAACTGGAGAGATCAGGGAGATAGCCGTTTATTCTATTGCATAGCTTATCGATCTCTGGGCCTGGGCCTGTGGCCATTATTGTGCAGTCATCGGCGTAGGAAACGATTGTGACTCCTTCCGGTGGTGAAGGTAGCTTGGATATGTAGAAATTAAACAAAAGTGGGGATAGGACACCACCCTGTGGCACCCCTTGTTTAATTCTCCTTGGTTTTGATGTTTCGTTTCTGAATTGCACCGATGCCTGCCGACCACCCAGATAATTTGCGGTCCACCTTTTAAGACATGGGGGAAGGGTAGACCCTTCCAGGTCTTGCAGTAACGAGCCATGGTTGACCGTATCAAAGGCTTTTGATAGGTCTAGCGCTACGAGTACTGTTCTATGGTGGGGGTATTGATTCAAACCGCAATTTATCTGAGTGCCAATGACATTTAGCGCGGAGGTAATGCTATGGAGTTTTCTGAAGCCATGCTGATGAGGGGCTAGCTACAAATGTGCTTGGAAATAAGGGAGCAAAATGGCTTCAAGCGTCTTTGCCACTGGCGATAGGAGAGATATCGGACGATATGACTCACTAATGTTAGCTGGTTTCCCAGGCTTTAGTAGCGGGACCAACTTGGCCATTTTCCATTTCTCGGGTATGACAAAGGTGGAAAGAGACAGGTTGAAGACATGCGCTAAATAGTTAAACCCTCTTTCCCTAGGTTTTTAAGCATCGGCATGGCTATGCCGTCTGGGCCCACTGCTTTGGATGGTTTAGCGCGACCAATGGCGTCCTCAACCTCTCTAGCGGTGATGGTGATTGGTGACGCGCTGAATTTGTGTTTATGTGCGTGTCTATTGGCTCTCCGTCTATCTTTGTCAACCGTAGGATGCATTATATATTGTCGGCAGAAAGCGCTCGCGCATTTTTTCGCATCCGACAGCACCTTATCGCCAAAGGCGATGGAAACTTTGTCTTTGTGCTTAGTCGGATTCGATAGGGACTTTACGGTGGACCAAAGTTTACCTACACCGGTAGAGAGGTTACAACCTCTAAGGTGCTCTTCCCATTTCGCCCGCTTGTGTTCGTCCACAAGCAATCTGATGCGTTGGTTTATATCCCTTATTTGGGGGTCGTCTGGATCAAGCTGTCTTATAAGGTCGCGTTCCCTCGCTAAGCTCGCGGCCTCCGCCGGGAAGTGGGGCCGGATTTCGGGAATTCTCCCGGCGGGAATGAAATGTGCCGAGGCGGATTCAATGACCTTACGGAAGGCACGCTCCCCTTGGCGGGCATCAGTCGGGATAGGGAGGGCAGCAAAGCTGCTGTCTGTTGCAGATTTATATTCTTCCCACTTTCCTTTTTTGAAGTTTATGAAAGTGCGTTTTTCGGTGACGATGAAGTCGGCGGTACGCTCGAACGAAATAAGTATGGGCAGGTGGTCGGATGCCAATTTTACCATCGGCTGCCAGTTGACGCAGTTTACGAGTTCTGCGCTCACGATTGAGATATCTGGCGAGCTATGACAGCTTCCTACCATTCGTGTGGGGGCGTCTCCGTTTATTGTGCAGAACGTCGTTTCTTCTATTTGATCCGCCAACATCTCACCCCTACTGTCCGCACGCAAGTTTGAATGCCATAGGTCGTGATGGGCATTAAAATCGCCTAAGATAATGCGATTGTTGCCAGTGAGTAAGGCCTCGATATTAGGGCGGTATCCACTGGGGCAACAGGTGACAGGAGGGATGTAGATGTTGATGATTTCTAGATTTGCATCGCCTGACCGAACAGATAGGCCTTGACGTTCTAAGACATTGTCCCTGCGGTCGATGCCAGGATCAAATATATAATATTGCACAGAGTGGTGTATAATAAACGCGAGGCCGCCTCCATTTCCGCTCTCGCGGTCTTTCCTGTGGACATTATACCCAGAGCAGGTCTGCAATGCAGATCTTGCTGTGAGTTTAGTCTCTTGAATCGCAGCAATGCGGATGTTGTGCCGCTTCATGAAATCGACTATCTCCGTAATCTTCCCAGTTAGTCCATTACAGTTTAACTGTAGAATTCTGAAGTGCATGAGGGGTGACGCCGCCACTCTAGGGGTAAGTGACGGGTGACTACGCCTAGGTTGTGGAAGGCCAGGACGCAATTTCTGTTGTGGCCTTGGGACTGGGCGCCCTTGGGCAAGCATTGGGGTACCCGGATGATTTGGGTTTGCGACCTGGCAACATAGCGCGATGAAACCCGTCGAGGGGTTGCCGTCGCGGAGACCAGAACATCTAGGAAAGTGGCACCACCCAAGGCAGGAGCTGCATTGAGCGAATGTCGCAAACCTATATATTCTGTGCTGGCAGACGGTGCAAACGAAAGTAGGGACTAAGAGTCTGTTTCCCTGACCTGCACGATTGCTGCCAGAAAAGTGGGGGGGGGGGGGGGGGGGGCGGGGGGAGAAGAAGACGGGGGCAGGGGCTGATGCTCAGCATTGCTACCAGCTCTACTACGAAGGTAGTAGTTATGAGTGGCATCAGCTGTTTGCTGCGGGCAGCAGCGGGTACTTGTTGTGGCTTGCTGAGCAGCGAGGCTGCTGGAAGGTAGTGGGGGGCCGCTTAGGCGTAGACTACGGGGCGCCCTTGGGCGTGAGCAGCAAGGAGCCACAAAAGATTTATAAAAGTTACGTGGACGTCGGGTTTTGGGATCAAGCCCAGAACAAACTGTCCGATGCAACCATCCCTTGCACGAGACACACTGAAGAGAGTATGACCGTCCTAAATAGATTCTTTTCTGGCAAATGCAGCAAAACCATTTCTCAGGACCGGGGTCAGGAGACGGGTCCGGATTGGGTTCGATACCTTCCCGGAGTAAGAGAATATGTAGCAGTCCTGCTGCAAGGAGCTGCTGGGAGGATGAGAATTTGTGAGAGGGACGAAACAAATTAAATGGGGTCACACTGAGATGACAGTCCTTGGTCGGGAAAAATCCCGAGTCGCTCCGGTACATAGAACCGACTGCCTTGGGAAGCATCATTTGCGCGAGTCCTTAAAAAGCACTAAGGACATAAAAATTCTAAAATGTTTGAACGGAATAAGTTTTCATATCTCCCAAATGGTATGTATGCCAGAAATGAGAAAAAATTCCCCCTACTTTAGCGCCAGGTCTGAAAGGGATATGACGAAACTAATGGTCGACCCGGAATTAAAGTAGGAGGTGATTGGGAAACGTTCCTTCTAACATCCCATCATAAAATGTTTCAAATTTTGTTACCTTAAGCTAGGAGCAATGGAGGATAGAAACACGTCCTTTCCAAGCAACCTTAAAGGAGTGACTCCCAGACTCGTTCGTCTGTTATGCTAGTCAGTATGCTGATTGAAATCAATTGGCATTCCAACAGCGTATTTAATAATAATGAATTTTAATAATGAAATATATTTAGGATGAGTGAGAGTTTTTCTTTATTCCTAACTAAATTAAGAAAAAACCTAAGTCATTGGTAACTGTCGCAAGACACTGCATAACAGAAAATTAAAAAAATTTTTGAGCATACTTTTCAACTTACATTTAAGTCAAATTAAAAAAAAAATGGAAAGTTCCAGAGGAATATTAGTTTATGTACCTAAAATTTAGGCGAACTCGAACGCTTCCACCTTATTACTATAAGTTTCAGGAGTAAACAGATATAATAAATAAAAATAAATTAAATGCGGTTACACTGAAATGACAGCGCTTGGTAGGGAAAGACATCCAGAGTCACTCCGGACATAGAATCGGCTGCTATAGGAAGCGTTTAGAGAGCACTAAAGATATATAACGCTTTAGTTAGTTAATTCAGTATTTGATCAAAAGTTTTACACGGCTTTCCGTGTATGCGGATGTTGTTGTTGTTGTTGTTGTTGTAGCGATAAGATTGCTCCCCGAAGGCTCTGGGGAGTGTTATCGATGTAATGGTCCTTTGCCGGATACAGATCCGGTACGCTCCGGTACCACAGCACCATTAAGGTGCTAGCCCGACCATTTCGGGAACGGTTTATGTGGCAACATTAAACCTTCAGGCCATTCCATCCCTCCCTTCTCATGGAACTTGAGGTCGCCAGAGCCTCGTCTGTTAGTGAAACAGGATTCGCCGCGGTTAGGTGAGGTTGGCAATTGGGTTTGGAGAAGCTATATATTGCGCTGACAACCTCAAGCGTTGCGCTACACAGCCCCTTGAATCTGGTATTTTAGTCGCCTCTTACGACAGGCATACCTACCGAGGGAATATTCTGACCCCTAACCCGCTGGGGTAGGATACGGATTCCTTAAGTCCCTTGCATATCTAAGAAAAGCAAGGTTTCTGTAGGCCATTGGGACCACATAAGATATGGGATTGCTGAATGTGAAATTAGAGTCAGGTGTTGACTACACCTATATCAACATATGGCCCGCTAAAAAGAATATAATGCTTTCGTATAGAATTACCAGTTTCTCTGCATTAGGATTATTGATACTGTCACAACGCCTTTATTGACATCTCTCCCGATTATTTCGCACATATATTATCAGTCCAACGCTGTTCCAGACCTTTACCATATCCTAATCTACATTATGATGTTCTGCGACTTCCACAAAACAGCGGAAAACATTTGAAGTCTGTAATTCATGAACTCATATAAATATATTGTAAAAGTCTAGAAAAGCCGTCGATTGCTAATAGTTGTCGAAAAATATTGGACGGTTCTAAAATCGCTTTTGACTTCAGTATATATATATATATTTATATATGCACAATTAAATCTATTACACATCCAATAAAACAACTAACCTTTTTCGCTATTCGATTTAGAGAAAAGCTGGATTGCATAGGTACATTGAGAAAACCAGCGAGAACAGGAACCTCGGCATCCATTTTATCTTGTCTTTTTTACAACCATATATACTTTTTTTGTCAGTCACATCATTTTGTTTACAAGTAAATTCCTTAACAAAACCACTGGCATCTACAACAGTTACATATGTTGGAGAAATTTTATAAAGATATTCGAGATGAATAATATTTCGCTATCGAGATTGCATCACTGCGATTGAAAAATCGCTAAAAGTGACTACTATTTTTGTCATTCGCCCTACAAGACAGGTACCCGTTATCTAATCGATTACTTAATCGTCACCAATAACTTGTTCACCAAATATCGTCTTAATGACTTTTACATTGCTGTTGTTAAAAAGGTAACGCATGCGCTCTCTCAAAATAGTGTACGTGTGACTCGCTTTCTCGCTCTTACCTATTGTGTTTTCGACATTCCTTCTCGCTCGATGTTATTTACATTTTTAAGTTACTTCATTAGGTATGTTTTCGTTATCGCTAACCAAAACATATGCAACAACAACAACACGGGTAACTAGCCTATCGGTTACCCGTACCGGTTACCTTCTGTCAATTTGCTTTTTATATGAATGAAACGCGTCCCTTTTGTTTAAATAATATTTAATTATGAATAAATTATGTATACAATAGTTTTTACAAATAATTTCCTTAATTTTCTAGTAAACCTTACATATGTGCATATTTATATGTACAAACTACATATGTAAAGACATAAACTAATTTGTAGTCGTGCCCTTTCTGAAACCATTTTGAGTTTCGAAGCTCACACTGATGGTGCTCACTTTTTCCTGCGCGGGTGGTGTTGTTAGTATCAGTTTGCATAGATATGAGTGTTGTAGATATAATACCGGAATATATGCAGCCCCATTTCGTGCTATCAAAGTCGATTTGCAGGTGATGTTGAGCCTTTGAACTTGACCCTTTCCCATAATATGCGTGGTAGGGCCTTATATGTGATACTAAAAAGGCCGAGGGACAGTTGTCGCAGTTTTCTTGTAGTTTGAGCAAATGTACGTTCTTCTTACAGCCACAGCTGGAATATTGCTATGCCCACATCGTCAAATCGAATTACTTAGAATGAAAAAGAAACGAATATCAGTAAGGATAGATGATAAGTTTTTAATATACCCGGAAGTGCTTAATAAATACAAGATACTCAAGGGGATTTCAGATAACCAGAATCAGGACATGTAAAGTAAATTCAAGTGAACCTCCACCATGCCAAGGCATCTTCCGGTAGCGGGGGTTTGGTTGTCTGCAAGTTTATCATATGCCAGTACAGAACATACTCGTTTTCTGGATCTGAGCAGTACATCTAATTTTCCCAGATTTTCTGGGCTCAGCGAGGGTATCCTCCTGAATGGTGCATGTGTACCCTTCTGCCTTGCCTGGCGGCTCACCCAACAACACCAGGCATGACGGAACTTGCCTTGCGACACCCAAAGTGCACTCACGCTTCTCATGGCTCCAGCGGGTTAGTGGGCTTAGAGTATACCCGTGGTAGCTATGCCTGTCGTAAGAGGCGACTAAAATACCAAATTGATTCAAGGGGTTTTGTAGCGCAATCCTTTCAATGGGTTGCCAGCGCAATATATAGCCTCTCCAACCCAATTGTCAACGTCACCTACCCGTGGCGAATCCTGTTTCTTTAACAGCCGAGGCTCTGGCGACCTCATGTTCCTTATGGATCTACATTTGAAGGCGCTTAGTTAGCTGACATCGCTTACTTAACCGGTAGATTCTAAAGTAAAAACAAAAACACAAATTATAGGTTAGGTTGAAGTGGCCGGTTCATGAGGATCTCACATAGACTGAATGAGTCCGTAGTGTTACCAGAAGTTCGTGTTAACGACCAAGCTGAAAACCCTATCAAGAACCAGGACCTATGTTATAAAAAAAACTCCGTCCTCTTGACAAATACTAGAAGCTTCCTAGGACTTAAGTCACTTGCTGCTTCTAGATCTGACAGCTTTATCACTCCTAATAGCTGGAGCCTTAGCCTGGCAAGCGCTGGGCACGATATTTCTCAGGGGGCCCGGTATTTCTCGGGGGCCCGCGATTTAGAGGTACTAAGACATTTTTTTTAATTCAGGAGAGTCTTTAGTTGTTCCATGTGGAAATTTTAAGCCGAATTTCAAAGCAACGAATATTGATAATGATTTTTTACCTGGTCCCTCGAACAGTGAGGAGACAATAAAAAAATCAAACAAAAATATATGTTTACATGAATCCGAAATCGTAAAGTTTTCGTGGTAACACTGATGAAGGTTCATCTTCAAAAACCCTTCCAACAATACCACCAACTCTGTATCAAAGTCTTGATTATTTAAACGACTTCGATATCGGTACCGTGAATAATGAGTTTTTGCGATCTGAAGAAGTCAACGAAATAATTCGTAGAGGTCATCAAAAGTGCCCTGTTATTTTTCCACGTGATTGTCATGACGAGGCATTTCCTACCTCGTTGTTAAACAGAATCTTGCCAAATGGAGAGAAAGTGGAGCGTCCCTGGTTGGTTTGGAGTGCCAGTAGCAATGCTTTTTATTGCCTACCATGTCGTCTGTTAAGCACCAATACTTTAAATCGACCTAAAATTTGTTGTCCTGGCGAATATTCGAAATTCATTATGGTCCACCCCTGTTGAAACTTTCTGTTTCCTTCGACTCCCGTTAGAGGACATTGATGACAATTTGTGATCTGTCGCACGTATTGGATGGGACGAAGCACTGCTACAACAAGAGCAGGCGGACAACAACAACAACAGAGGCAGGAACTGCATGACCCATCGATCCAGAGCCGTTCCTGTCAGTTGACTCCCAGGGGCATTTATTAGGGGGGGGGGGGGGGGGGGAGAGGAACACTGGAGCAATACGCCAGGTTTGAGACAATCTAAGTTACTGTTAGGAAGTTATAGCACAAGTCGCTACAGGGCAATAATAGACCTATCGAAAGATAACCGAAGAATCCCAAGAGCTATTCTTACAGGGCATTATAGACTGAGCAGCTGTATGCAGAAAGTGGGCATACTATCGAATAACACTTGCCGATTTTGTGATCGATCAGCAGACGGCGAACCATATCCTCCAAGAATACGAAGCAATCTCAAAACGTAGGGCTAAGTTTATGGGCTCACCATTGCCAGTGCATTCCCACATTTAATCCCTCAAGCCAAGAACTCTGCTAGGGTTCATCAAAGAAGTCGGCTACGATGAGATGCTGTGAAGGAGATGTGCAAGTCACTGTGCAATCCTCAATAAATTATCTATCTACGTTCCGGTAACAAACACCATTGAGGTACTAACCCGACCATCTCCGGAACTATTGATATGACTACATTAAACCTTCTAGGGATTGAATATTAATAATGACCGCAATGCGAAAGTCTGCTTAAATTTACCATTCTCCATGGAATGCTACATATATAACTTCCCAGGTTTTGAATCAGTAATGAAAAGAGCAAAATTTACTAAAATTTTAACTGGTTGTGGGTAAGGTGTTGATTTCCTCTCTTAACGCAATGTAATGGCAACGGCGACGCAGGGAAAATAATAAAAATCCTATAAATCTACTGATCATAATTAATTAATCCCTCGCTTTCTATGCAGTTGTATGCATACATAAATATGGGTTTTGTTCTCCAAACGCTATTTAAAGAAATCAATTGGTATTTACATGAACTTCGAACTCTTTGGTATTTGCCTTCTTCAGTTGATTATCAACAAAAGCATGACAAATTATCACTAACAAATTCATACATGTTGTTTATATATTTAATATGGTAGGCAATTTACTTACCCTTTCTGGTGCGATGATCCTGGACATTCGGGCCTGACTAGACGAGATTTATTTTGCTTTAACAAAGCGTGCTTAACGCGAACCATATCATGTTAGGGCACAATTTCGATTATGCAACCAATCAAAGAAATTTCGTGCTTGTAATACTGCTATGATAGCAGCAGCAGTTCCCGGTGGCGGCACATAAACAACAGTTGCATGCGGATCAGTTGCATTTTTTGCTTCGGCTACCTATTCAATTTTAATTCACATTACATTATCTATTATTGCAATTTTTAATCAATACAAATCAATATAAATTACCGAAGCAAATACTGGCAAACCAAAATACATCCAACCAATTTTGTACCGTATTCCAAAGCATGTTGGTTGTGGAAAGTATCTTGTTTACCGGTAAATCCTTGGAAAATGACACGTGAATCTGCATTTAATTGTAGGTTTCTTGTTGTTTTGGCATATCCTGAGCTGAATCGCACCCCGGCAGAGATGATATATATTAGAATATAACATTTTTTTTATTATTTAAAAATACACATACGTATGAATGAAAAGTAGAGAGTAAATAATGTTGATTTGGTTTTAGCGATAAGGGCACTCCCCGGGGGAGATTTAGTATGACCACCTGAAACCTTCTAGGCCATCCCGTCGATTCTATACAACTTTCAGATTCTAAAAACGGATCTCGACACGCGTCTTTTGATACCACCTTTGTTTAGGTTGTGCACTGTCTTGAAAACGTTACCTTTTTTGGTTTTGGAAATCGAATCTTCCTATTCCAATTGGTGGCAAGAGGACTTGGCTACCTCTAGTTAATGCGCCAGGTTAATTTAGAAGTGCCTAAACAGCTAACACACGTCACACCTAAAAGCCCGTAGCACAAGCACTTTTTAGTTTATTAGTTTAATTACCACAATTATACTTTTTCATCGTTTTAAAATGTTTCCCGGAATAATTTATAAATTGTCGAATTATGACGACGCTGTCATTTCGATGACAGCAAGAAACGTCGATGTGTTAGTGGAGAGCGAAAAAAAGCTTTGAATGTGTGGGTGAACTAGTTACCTCCGTCTTGTAGGGCGGTTGTATTGATCCAGAGCCAGGGGCGCATAGTCATAGTGAAAATAAAAAAGGTTTTAAATTTAGTTGCAGCTTTTTGACATAATTTTGGTAGTAGTGCAGTTTAGGGGCCCACCCTAAACCAAGATTTCCGCCAAGATTTTCGAGTGAGGTATCAAAAGACCCGTATTTACGTCTAGATTAAGAATTCATAAGCGGAAGTTACCTTTTTTTACCCGTTTAAAAGTTATAGGCGAAAAACTGGTTTGTTTGATGCATATTGTTCCCGCACGTTTACAATCTTTTAAGCGCACACATCACTTTACTTTTTATGGCAGCGATTTAGTTTAGCACCACCCGTGTTCGGGGTTTAACTTGGTATCAACTGAAAGAGGGAGTTCTCCCGATCTTAAATATATATTTTTTAAAGTGCGCAAACTTATAATTTAAAAGTTATTTGTTGTTAAAGTTTGCAAATTTCTATACAACTTTTATATGTGTATACGTATATATATTTTATGACATAACAAATCTGTGCTGCCACATCTAAAAACGGAACAAGTGCAGAATCGAAAAATAACTCATAAAAATACCTTTCATCTGATGTATATATATCTTTAACTTTACTAGTCTTTATTTACCAAACATTTGAAAAAGCTCCTTTTTGCATTCGTGAACGAGCTGATATTACCTTATAACTCTTATGTTTATTGTTATGTTAGCCGATCTAACACCGGCTGCGCCATGCACCGTAATTCTGCGTAGAACACTTTTCTGCATAGGTGGCCTTCAGCCGCGCTTATAAAAAATAACCCTGGGCTACGCCATGCCAAGTCCGGGTGTGTGGTATAACCGTGGCTACCGCCACGGTGAATTCTTTCTGCGTAGTACACCCTTCTGCGCAGAAGATTTTACTACGCAGAAGGACATCACCGTGGCGGTAGCCACGGTTATACCACACACCCGGACTTGGCATGGCGTAGTCCAGGGTTATTTTTTATAAGCGCGGCCGAAGGCCGCCTACGCGGAAAGGTGTTTCAACTTTTCAAAATGAGTAGTCAAAATATATATTTTCCTTTTTCTTTATTAACTGAATGGTGGTAAGGTTATATTTATATTTGTTTTTTTTTTTTTTGTTTATGTGGCAGCACAGCTTTGTAATGTCATCAATAATATATATATATATATATGAATGTGCATGTTGCTACGAAAGCGCGATTGATTTAATAAAAACATTTATAATAAGTAAAAACAATGCAAAAATATAATGTGAAATATACAAAAATGCAATTTAAGTTTATCGTTGCCAATTTATATAGATATGTATGTGGATTAAGGTTTTGAAAGATGTGTAAATTGTAATTTAAAGTGCTATAGAAATTTGCTAAATTTGCAAACTTTAACAACAAATAACTTTTAAATTATAAGTTTGCGCACTTTAAAATATATAAATTTGTGATCGGGGCAGCTCCCTCTTTCATTTGATACCAAGTTTTACCCCGAACACGGGGGGTGTTATTCTAAAATTTTCCCCTTTTTATATTTACGGCCCGATTCTGAGCGTTACCGGTAAAATAGTACCCAGAACATTATGTAACCGAAAATCGTTACCAGTTCTTTGATTCGCGATTCTGGCCAAAGTGGTAACGCTGTCATCACCGAAAAAGTCACCAGTGTCTGTGGTGAAATTTAAAAGATGGTTTTCTTCGCTTTACCTATGGCGGAACGATACAAGGTGGCAGCATGGGACAGTTGAATATAAACTTTTTTATTTGATTTGATACATCAACTTCCGTGCAGTACGATATTGACATTTGTCCATCGAATTTACAAAAACAAAGTACATGGAATTTTTATTTATGTTTGTAGGTATGTCACCATGCGGCTACCTTGTATGCTTCCGCCATGGCTTTACCGAAAATGTGTCACTCGTAGATACGAGGTTAACGAATAAACGGGACGATGTGTATATATGTACATACATGCATGTTTTTACATAGCTATATTGTAATATATACTGTGAAAGTATATAATGTAAACAAATGTGTACAGCAAGAGGCAACGCTTTTTTACTATTATCT
The DNA here is from genome assembly GCF_040869045.1 of Eurosta solidaginis. Classification (NCBI taxonomy): domain Eukaryota; kingdom Metazoa; phylum Arthropoda; class Insecta; order Diptera; family Tephritidae; genus Eurosta; species Eurosta solidaginis. The sequence continues at coordinate 72,269,584 of NC_090322.1, forward strand.
TTCCGCTCTTTCTTTGCGCTTACAATTCTTAATTTTTCAGTTTTGCCTTTTTCTAAACAACAGCTTTTGTGTGGTTATTTCGATGTAACCACCATAGTGTACCTATACAAGTGTGTCAACTACGCGATAAACGTCAAAACTACAAACAGCCTCGCTCACCTGATGCAAATCTCAGGTCTAGAGTTGCATTTTTGGTACGTAAGAGTACTTCAAGCTGAGTTGCATTTAATAGTTTAATAAAACTTTGTAGTATTTACAGATGTAATAGTTGTATATATTTCCGCGGAAATAAGAATACTAGAAGATTTGTAGCCTGCAACAATGCGAAAACATATGGAAAGCAAAATTTATTTAAATTAGAGTCAAAATATAAAGCGCCATACGTGTAACATGGAAAAATTTCACTTCTAAGGCTGTTTACACAAATGCATAAGGGCAAAATTATATAAACGCTTTGGTCGCTTCAAAGCAAAGATAACGTACGGCGTTTCATTGATTTTCGTCTGGCGTTGTCAAAGCGTAGGCACGCAACCAAAGCATTTGTGTAAATTTTTCGATACTTCGCCCGAAAGATGAATTAATGAATGCAACATAACCAAAGCGTCTGTTTAAATCCGCCTTAATTTGTGTAGCTGTGAAAGTCTCCTGCAAATATAATGGTGCCGTAATTGCAAAAAAATCAAACTCCTATATGACGCTACTTTATTTTCTATGTATTTTTCTTGTATTTTCTTTTATATTTTTTCCGAGGGAGCCAATAAGGTTTCAATACTGGTGAAAGTATGTGAACTATATTTAAAAAAACTAACGAAATACAAGAAAAATACAGCGCAGTTCATTAAAAACAAACAAGCCAGTTTGTATTTCGATAGGGTCTTTTGACATTAGGCAATTTTTTCTTTATTTTTTCTGACAAATGAAAATTTTGTTTTTAGTTTCAAAATTTTTTGCATAAAAACAATTAAATTCAAAGTGTAAATTGTGTGTGCAAATGAGTTTTCAATAAGTGTACGTTTTTCAGTTTTTCATAGTTATGGAATTGACCTCTAGATTCTTGTGTATCACAAATATAGTGAACTTCGGTACAGAAATTCAAATTAAAAAGTTTTTCACAATAATTTGAAAAACTCTACGTTTTCTCTGCTTTTTACATTTAAAGGAGTAACCCTCCGTAATAAATTAAACATTTAATGAAAATCAATAACTCTGAACTGAACACTTTTCGCCATGATATAAAATTAAAATGCTATGGAACAGGAGTAACACTTTTGTGACTACATAAACCCTGTTTCAATCTTTTACGTCTCTGCACAGAACCCTAATTGGCTGTTTTCAACCGAAACAACAATGGCAACCAAGATTTTCCCGTTATGCCCACTTAAGCGAGTGCCTGTCAGACAGAAGTCAACACACTTGTACATGTACACTATGGTAACCACCTACTTTTGTGGGTAAAAAATTATCCGGCTATTTTCGCGTGTAGAATACCAAAAGTGTGTATAAGTTGCCACATGATTTCGTTACCGTGGTGATGAATGTTGTTACCACACCAGAATCGGGGCGTTAGTATATTAACATAATCTAACTTTGTTATGGTCCATTTGGGAGAGTCACCGTTGGAACGGACCTAGTGGCTAGTGATGGCAAACAAAAAGGTGCCATGGCAATTTGAACGAAATGAAAAATAGATGTCGCCACCGCCGCTGTGAAGCCTTTTGCAAAACCAGCAGGAAAAAAGGAAAAAAACGCAGTTTCCGTTACCAATGATTTTTTTCTCACGACGAAATCTGGAAATAAAAACGTGTTTGAGAGCAAAACGCCGTCTGAACTGATAATACACCGAAAAAAAGAAATACTGGCGTAAACTCTTTATAAAGTTGCATTGAATATCAATTTCTCGGACGATACTTTTTGGATTTCCGTGTGAATTATTTGGCGCACCCCAAGGAGGGAAGTTACTTGTTTTATATGACTCTTGAAAGACTAAGTGAAACACCAGTATTCAAAGGAGCACCACCAACTCCACCTCAACGGCGCAAGTTGGTTAGTTCGTACATGAATTCACATAGGCGATACTGAAGCCATAGGACTCAAAATTTTCTAGTAACAGGCGTCGGAAGCTGCAACCTCTTAGAGAAACAAACGTGTGTCAGGTGCTTAGGGGCGTTCAAGTGTTGCCGAACCAAAATTGAGAAATAACATAAAGCGCATTCTTGTATGTATGTATGGGCGCCACCACTCACGCCCGACAACCTGCCACCATAAACAGGCGACCACCTTTCAATTCCGCCCACTAAAACAGGCGGCCGCAACACCACCAACGGCGCCAACCATCATCGCAGCGCCATCAATGCGCGTTATACAATCGGCAGCGTCAACCAAACACGCCACATCCACCAGACGTACCACCACCATCAACTTTAGTAACAACAACCAGCAGGGCCGCCTCATATAGGCCTGCTGCAACATCAACCTTAGTAACAACAACCCGCAGGGCCGCCTCATATAGGCCTGCTGCAATATCAACTTTAGTAACAACAACCAGCAGGGCCGCCTCATATAGGCCTGCTGCAACATCAACCTTAGTAACAACAACCAGCAGGGCCGCCTCATATAGGCCTGCTGCAACGTCAACTTTAGTAACAACAGCAACCAGCAGGGCCGCCTCATATGGGCCTGCTGCAACGAACCCAGCGTGACACCCAGACCAGCAACTAAACCTGGTGAGTTCATTCCGTAATACGGAAACCATTTTTTTCTCATATTTAATTTAGTAAACCATTGTTGGGTTTTGGAAAAAAGTACTACATATAGATAATCCACGTAGATGTAGGTATTTAAGATAAACCCCATTTTAATCTTATTGCATAAAATTTAGTCCTTGCTTACGAAATACGTACATCTCTGTAAAGGTGTGTACGTTTACTACATATTTAAAAGCATACATAGATGTAGGTATTTAAGATAAACCCCAATACAAATCTTTTTGTATGAAATTTCTAGTCTTTACTTGCGACATACGTACATCTATGTAAGGGCGTGCACCTCTGCTACGTATTCGAAAGTATTCATAGATGTAGGTATGTAATATAAATTTCATTTAAGACTTTCTACCAAACTTTTGCCTTTACTTGTGACATACGTACATCTATGTAGGTAGGTAGGTTGAACTGGCCGGTCCATGAGGACCTCACATAGACTGATTGAGTCGGTAGTGTTACCAGAAGTTTGTTTTAACGACCAAACTGAAAAACCCTATCAAAAACCAGGACCTATGTTATAAAATAACTCCGTCCTCTTGGCAAATACCAGAAGCTTCCTAGGACTTAAGCCACTTGCCGCTTCCAGATCTGACAGCTGTATCACTCCTAATAGCTGGAGTCTTAGCCTGGCAAGTGCAGGGCACGAGCACAGAACGTGCTCGATCGTTTCCTTCTCCAACCCGCACTTCCTACATCTGCTATCACTGACCAAGCCTAGTTTAAAGGCATGTAACGCCAGAAGGCAGTGTCCAGTCAGAATACCCGTCATGAGTCTACAATCCTCTCTTTTTAATGATAGGAGCAACAGTGTTAGTATAAGGTTGTAAGACATACACATAATCTTCGACACTTTACAGCCCCGCGCTTGAACCCACGCCTTTCTCGCTTGGTCGATCATGTGCACCTCTAGACTTCGCTTAATCTCGCCCAATCTAATTGGGACATCTACGGAGCAAGCTTCAAGGGATGCGCCTTTTTTAGGTAGTTCGTCCGCTTTTTCATTCCCATCGATTCCCATATGCCCTGGGACCCAATATAGATGTATGCTTCTCCCTGTCCCGATTATCTCCAGAGACTGCTTACACTCTAACACGCATTTAGATGCTGTGCTATGCGAGATTATTGCCTTAATTTCTGCTTGACTGTCAATATAAAAGTTAACACGGTTGCAGCTTAAGCTATTCTCTTCCAGGGTTTCTACTGCTTTGGTTACGGCTAATATTTCCGCTTGGAAAGTGATACAGTAATCCGGCAGCCTGTAGGATCTGCTTATTTCCGGATCAGCGCAGTTACCGCAGACCCTACTCCTTCCACTACTTTGGAACCATCGGTGTACACATGTATCGCCTCGTCCGCCATTTGCGCACCCTTGCGCGAAACGCCCACCTCTATTGTGGCCTTAAGATCTCCCTCGAAGCGCAGATAGAGGATCATGTAGTCTGTTCGTCTTGTGATTGATGACACTATACTACTATGGCCATATGGTCGGCGCTCAAGCTGCCCCGAAGCACCGAGCCTGGTTGCGGTCGTTAGTGCTTTGTTCTTTGATACCAGGTTTACAGGTGGGATGTGCAAAATGGCATACAATGCAGCCGTCGGGGTTGTTTTCAGGGCTCCCGTAATGCTAAGCATCGATAGTCTGCATACCCCCTCTAATTTTTTGAGGTATGTTATTTTTTGTGTTGCTTTCCACCAAGCAAGAACTCAATAGTATAGAATAGGGCTTACAATCGCTGTAAAACCCAATTAGAAAGATAGGGCCATAGGCCCCACGTACACCACAGCATTCTTTTACATGCATAGAGTGCCGTTGAGGCCTTCTTGACCCTCTCCTCCACGTTGAGCTTCCATGACAGCTTAATGTCTAGGATGATTCCTAAATATTTTGTGCACGGTTTCTCCTGTAAGGTCACCCCTCCTAACTTAGGCCTGGTCCGATTTGGGACCTTGTACCTCTTTGTAAACAAGACCATATCCGTCTTCTCCGCATTGACTTTCAACCCAACATTAGATGCCCAGGTATGAATATCGCGAAGCGCCCGATCCATCAAAGAACTAATCGTTGGATGGCACTTTCCACTTATGACAATTGCAACGTCATCTGCGTAAGCCGTAAGTTTTACGGGTCCCTCATCGAATTGCCTGAGCAGTTGGTTGATGACCAGCGTCCACAGCAGAGGTGATAGCACCCCTCCCTGCGGCGTTCCCCTGTCCACTGATTTCGTGGCCTCGTACAATCCCCATTGTGATGTAATCTTTCTGCAATTTAACATGCAGCCGATCCATCTGATTAAGGCAGGATGTACTTTAATGTAATTAAGACCATCCATAATCGCCAATTTTGCAACATTATTGAAAGCCCCGACAATGTCCAAGAAGACTCCTAGAGCATACTCCTTATATTCCAGGGATTTCTCTATGCTTATTACCACCCTATGCAATGCGGTGTTTACCGACTTGCCTTTGGTGTACGCATGCTGTGTTGTGGAGAGCAGCTTTTCATCCACGTTGGACTTTATGTACACATCTATCAGCCTCTCAAAGGTTTTGAGCAGAAATGATGTTAAGCTAATGGGTCTATATTCTTTGGGATACACGTGACCGATCTGCCCCGCCTTTGGTAGAAAAGCTACACGAGTAGTTCTCCAAGAGTGCGGTACATGATTCAGTCGTATGCACCCATCGAATATTATTTTAAGCCATTCCACGACCGCCCTACTTGAGATTTGTAGCATGGCCGGGAATATACCATCTGGGCCCGGCGATTTAAACTTAGAAAACGTCTTCACTGCCCATTAGATCTTGGTATCGGTCACCAAGCCCGGCACTACTAGCTCCGTGATCGAAGTGTGAGTGATGTCTGCTGGCTCCTCTAAAGCGTCTCCCGATGGGAAATGTGTATCGAAAAGCACCTCAAGGGATTCGTCACTATTACCTGACCATTCTCCGTTCTCTTTCTTTATTAGGCCCTGGACTATGTTTCCCTTTGCTAGGACTTTTTTCAACCGTGCTGTTTCGCTGGAGCATTCTATGTCCGTACAGAAACTTTTCCATGAGTTTCTCTTCGCCCTGTTAATTTCCCGCTTGTAGATCCTCAGTAGATCCCTGTACTCGTCCCGACACGCTTCGCTTTCCGCGGTCTTTGCGAGCTTAAACATTTCTTTTACCTGTCTTCTTAGAAGACTCAGCTCATTGCTCCACCATGGCGGCTTTGCTTTTCCTCTGAATCTTCTTAGAGCGCAAGCTTTGTTATACGCAGTCATAAGCATCCTTGTTAGGAATTCATTCGACTCCTCCAGTTCCTCTACATTAGCAACCTCTTTGGGTTGCCCAGTTTTGTTTCTACATGTTTCTGGAATTTAGTCCAGTTCGTTGACCTAGGGTTTCTAAAGGTTCCTCCCTTCTCTACCCTCTTTAGGGGGATGTTGAACCTGATATACGCATGGTCGGAGAAGGATGGTCTATCAAGAACCATCCAATCATACCTTAATATATCACGTTCGGAGCTCAATATAATATCCAGAACATTGCTGGATGTTGGACCAATGTATGTAGGGACATTTCCCCTGTTGGCTATCTGCAAATTGGTTTGCAGGATGTAACAAAACAGAGATTTGCCTCTCTTGTTCGTATCTGCTCTTCCCCACGCATTGTGGTGCGCATTTGCATCTGCGCCTATGACCAACCGCCCTTTGCGCCCTTCCTCCTGTACTAGCCTTTTGCACTCCATCGGTGGGACCTCCGCAGCATGGGCCATGTAGCAGGACGCCAGGATAAATGCCTGCTTATTCTTTTGCTCAACGGCCACCGCTACGAGATCCTCAGTGGTGTAATTAGGCAGCATATATGAATGCAGCTGTTTCCTTACCATTACTACAGCTCGCACCCGTCCTTCCGTTTGCGCGTAGCAAACGACAGACCCGCGCGCGCTAAGTCCAGAAACCTTTCCTCCCGATGAGAGCCACGGCTCCTGGATCAGCGCTACGTCAAACGAACCCTCCTCAAGGGTTAGGAGGAGTTCGCTCGACGCCACTTTACTGTGTTGGAGGTTTATCGGTAGGACTCGCAGCACCATTGGGCTGTTTGTCCCCCTCCAGCACCTTTGTCTTGACGTCGTCGTCCTCCCCTTGCCCTTTTGGTTTAGAGTATTCGAGGCCCCCTTCAGCCTCTCGTGACTGTTGTGCAGGGTGATCCTCTGTGCGAGTCACAGCACCATTTAGCGGTTGGTCCTCTTCTAGCACGTTCGTGGTGACGTCGGGGACCACCACCTGTCTTTTTTCCTTTATGCTTTTGAGGTCCTTTTCGACTTCGCCCACCTCTAGCGTGTTAGGGTTTTTATCCTCGGGACTTCTTTTCCTGAGTTGCATGTAAATTTTGCCAGTGCCAAAGGACATTTTACCAAGCTGCGTGTACAAAATATCCTCCGCCTGCTTGTTTATTTGGAAGATGTAGAACTGACCATCCTCGGTAGGCCGAGATACAGTAAGTACCTTCCAAAACTGTGTCGGTATGTTCGGATTCTGATTCTGCAGAAGTCGCAGTGTATCCTCCGACTTCGTCACGCATGGTATCCATACCTTAACTTTTGGTACCGTGGGGATTTGCGCTTTATCCACCATCTCAAACCGCGCGTTCGTGCCTTGCCTTTGGAGGTTTGGAACCACTTCCTCCAGCCACCCAAGCTCGCGATGTTGTCGCACGCTATCATCTTCACACCATTATACCATCCCCCCGAATCAAAGGTTGGAAGGGGCTTACTTGGTTGTTCCCGCATCATCTTAAGCATTAAGCTAATAAGCTCCCTTTCCACAGATCTCCACCTTTCAGTAGTCATTTGTCCGAAAGGACTGCTACGATCAACCAGCGCCACAGTCAGTGACTGCTTTGCCACATCACTCATCTTCTCGGGAAAAGCAGGAGTCTTAGTGTTATTTCCCTTTGGCACCTCCGAGAAAGCCGGAGTCTTAGCGTTAATTCCCTTTAGCGCCTCCGAGAAAGCCGGGGTCTAGCGTTATCTCCCTTTGGCTTATCTCCTACTTTCTTAATTGGAACTTCCCTCTGACTCGCATCTTTCGAGGTAGTTGCTACCTCGCTATTGGAGCCCATCTGTTTTACAGCTTTGTGCCTACTTGTCTTGTCTATGCGACTGCCCTGCCCCGCGGCTCTAGGACTGGGTCCTTTCTGCTTCTTGAAAGCAGACTTGTCGCCTTCCGCCGAACGTTGCCTCTTCATTCTGCCATTCGACGCTTCTTCCTCCTCGTACCGGTTGCAGAACCGAGGGTTTCTCGCAGCAAACCTTTTGAACTGCCTTCGACCTACTTCTACCGCTTCATGGGCCCATTCCAAGCGCTCGATCTCCACTTATGTTGGGCCGACCACTGCTCCCAAGCGTTGTACAATTCTTAGTGCTGCACGGTACTGCGAGAGAGCTCTTTTACTACCTCTGCTCCGTACCCTTCTCCACTCTTCTACTCCGTTTTCATTTGTGTGCTTCTCCAACACGGAGTTCATTGAATCAGCACTACTCTCGCTCCCCGAGTCCGACGCATCGCTTAATTCGTATTTGTCGTCCTTGGATTGCGACTCAGTCCTCCTCTTTACATCGTCCTTATTACAGTCAGGTAATGAGTCGTTCATCTTGGTCGTACGACCACCTGCCCAACAAGGCGGGCTCAGCGGTCCAGTATTATATACGGGGAAAGAACCGTCCGCCACAGCAGCGCCCCTTACTGTGCTAAGGCCATTAATACTTCCCGAGGTGGCCCGGTATCGGGAAGGCTCCGTCCGAATACAGCCGAATTTATCCCCTGGCTGCAAATCGTCCAATAGGCACGGTCCGCATAACACCCTGGATTAGGGGGTTGGCAGTTCTTGGTCACCGACATCCCGCCGCCCTCGTATGAGGCGAAACGGCGTAGATGTCAGTCCTAAACAGCTCCGCCTCATAGTCGGGCGCTATGGAGTTCGGCTAAGCCCTCACACCAACGACAAGGTGCCTACCCTAGTGAGGGTGTACATCTATGTAAGGGCGTGCACCTTTGCTACGTATTTGAAAGTATACATAGATGGAGGTATGCAATATAAATTTCAGTTAAGACTTGTTACCAAATTTTTGATTTACTTGCGACATACGTACATCCATGTAAGGGCGTTTGCAAGGTGTGAACCAACAAGTATTGAACTTTTGAACCATTAACCTCTACAATGAACCTACTTTAAGAAAAAGAAAAAAAAGGGGGGTTATTAATAATAATAATAGTAATGATAATAATAAAAGTAAAATAAACCTAAACTAAAATAAAATGAAATAAACTGAATTGCAAACAAATAAATAAATATACCAGAAATAAAGTAAACTATAATAAAATAAGATGTAACGAAATAATAGAGTTTATAAAATAATAAATATAAAAATAGAATAAAATTTAAAATTAATCCAAATCGACTGCAATAAAATACAATTAAATTATAATAAATAGATAAATTAAATAAATAAATACGAGAAACAAACCCAGTAAATAATATACGTGGCTACGAAAAAAAAAATATTGGTTTTAATAAATAAATTCTACTTAAAATTAGTAACAAAAAAAAAAAAAACCAGCAGAGCCCCAATTATAGAAATTTGTATTCGAACTTTATAGTTCTAAAATGTGTTTTGTGAATAGAAAAATTTTAACTTTCTTTTGCTAGTTAACAAAAAAATTTATATATATCTAATATTATATACATAGGTAATGTAATGCATTCAACCAAATTCTTACTTTGTATGTAGTATATTTACTATACATAAACATATTTATTTACATATTTTTCTCACACAAAGTGTTTATACTGATTATCAAAAAACATAAATATATGTATAATTTGAAATATGAGCAAAAGGAAGAGACAAAAAAAACCCCAACAGAACAAGCTTAACCAGGCTTAAGTATTCATATTCCCATTTATGCCCACATACATTCACGCATTAAATAAATAAAGTTAAGATGCAATGTTCCTGTGAGTTATCATGTTATATTACAACAATTAACAATTTTTACTGTTTAGGTAAAACCAGGATTTCGTTTTCGATTTCTGTCCAATAAACTGTGAACTGTTGAAACATTTTTTATACTCAGTTGAGCAGAGCTCACAGAGTATATTAACTTTGATTGGATAACGGTTGGTTGTACAGGTATAAAGGAATCGAGATAGATATAGACTTCCATATATCGAAATCATCAGTATCGAAAAAAAATTCGATTGAGCCATGTCTGTCCGTCCGTCCGTCCGTCCGTCTGTCCGTTAACACGATAACTTGAGTAAATTTTGAGCCCACTTTTTCGATATCGAAAATTTCGAAAAATCGAAAAATTGCGATAATTCCTTACCAAATACGGATAAAGCGTTGAAACTTCGTAGGTGAGTTGAACTTATGACGCAGAATAGAAAACTAGTAAAATTTTGGACAATGGGCGTGGCACCGCCCACTTTTAAAAGAAGGTAATTTAGAAGTTTTGCAAGCTGTAATTTGGCAGTCGTTGAAGATATCATGATGAAATTTGGCAGGAACGTTACACTTATTACTATATGCCTGCTTAATAAAAATTAGCAAAATCGGAGAACGACCACGCCCACTTTTTAAAAATTATTTTTTTAAATTCAAATTTTAAAAGAAAAGTTAATATCTTTACAGTATATAAGTAAATGAAGTCAACATTCAACTCCAGTAATGATATGGTGCAACAAAATACAAAAATAAAAGAAAATTTCAAAATGGGCGTGGCCCCTCCCTTTTTCATTTAATTTGTCTAGGATACTTTTAATGCCATAAGTCGAACAAAAATTTACCAATCCTTGTGAAATTTGGTAGAGGCGTAGACTCTAGGCCGATAACTGTTTTCTGTGAAAAAGGGCGAAATCGCTTGAAGCCACGCCCAGTTTTTATACACAGTCGACCGTCTGTCCTTCCGCTCGGCCGTTAACACGATAACTTGAGCAAAAATCGATATATCTTTACTAAACTCAGTTGACGTACTTATCTGAACTCACTTTGTATTGGTGTAAAAAATGGTCGAAATCCGACTATGACCACGCCCACTTTTTCGATATCGAAAATTACGAAAAATGAAAAAAATGTCATAATTATATACCAAATACGAAAAAAGGGATGAAACATGGTAATTGTATTGGTCTATTGACGCAAAATATAACTTTAGAAAAAAACTTGGTAAAATGGGTGTGACACCTACCATATTAAGTAGAAGAAAATGAAAAAGTTTTGCAGGGCGAAATCAAAAGCCCTTGGAATCTTGGAAGGAATACTGTTCGTGGTATTACATATATAAATAAATTAGCGGTACCCGACAGATGATGTTCTGGATCACCCTGGTCCACATTTTGGTCGATATCTCGAAAACGCCTTCACATATACAACTAAGGGCAACTCCCCTTTAAAACCCTCATTAATACCTTTAATTTGATACCCATATCGTACAAACACATTCTAGAGTCACCCCTGGTCCACGTTTGTGGCGATATCTCGAAAAGGCGTCCACATATAGAACTAAGGCCCACTCCTTTTTAAAATACTCATTAACACCTTTCATTTGATACCCATATCGTGCAAACAAATTCTAGAGTCGCCCCTGGTCCACCTTTATGGCGATATTGCGAAAAGGCGTCCACCTTAAGAACTAAGGCCCATACCCTTTTAAAATACTCATTAACACCTTTTATTTGATACCCATATCTTACAAACGAATTCTAGAGTCACCCCTGGTCCACGTTTATGGCGATATCTCGAAAAGGCATCCACCTATAGAACTAAGGCCCACGCCCTTTTAAAATACTCATTAACACCTTTCATTTGATACCCATATAGTACAACAAATTCTAGAGTCACCCCCGGTCCACGTTTATGGCGATATCTCGAAAAGGCGTCCACATATAGAACTAAGGCCCACTCCTTTTTAAAATACTCATTAACACCTTTCATTTGATACCCATATCGTACAAACAAATTCTAGAGTCACCCCTGGTCCACCTTTATGGCGATATTTCGAAGAGGCCTCCACCTATAGAACTAAGGCGCACGCCCTTTTAAAATACTCATTAACACCTTTCATTTGATACCCACATCGTAAAAACAAATTCTAGAGTCACCCCTGGTCCACCTTTATGGCGATATCTCGAAAAGGCGTCCACCTATAGAACTAAGGCCCACGCCCTTTTAAAATACTCATTAACACCTTTCATTTGATGCCCATATTATACAAACGCATTTTAGAGTCACCCCTGGTCCACTTTTATAACGATATTCCGAAAAGGCGTCCACCTATAGAACTAAGGCCCACTCCCTTTTAAAACACTTATTAACACCTTTCGTTTGATACCCATATTGTACAAACGCATTCTAGAGTCAACCCTGGTCCACTTTTATAACGATATTCCGAAAAGGCGTCCACCTATAGAACTAAGGCCCTTATACCCATATTGTACAAACGCATTCTAGAGTCAACCCTGGTCCACTTTTTTAACGATATTCCGAAAAGGCGTCCACATATAGAACTAAGGCCCACGCCCTCTTAAAATACTCATTAACACCTTTCATTTGATACTCATATCGTACAAACAAATTCTAGAGTCACCCCTGATCCATCTTTATGGCGATATCTCGAAACGGCGTCCATCTATAGAACTTAGGCCCACGCCCTTTTAAAATACTCATTAATACCTTTCATTTGATACCCATATCGTACAAAATAAATTCTAGAGTCACCCCTGGTCCACCTTTATGGCGATATCTCGAAAAGGCGTCCACCTATAGAACTTAGGCCCACTCCCTTTTAAAATTATCATTAACACATTTCATTTGATACCCATATCATAAAAACAAATTCTATATGGCGATATTCCTAAATGGCGTCCATCTATAGAACTATGGTCCACTTCCTCTTAAAATACTCTTTAATACCTTCCATTTGATACACATGTCATACAAACACATTCCAGGGTTACCCTAGGTTCTTTTTACAATATGGTGATTTTCCCTTACTTTGTCTCCACAGCTCTCAACTGAGTATGTAATGTTCGGTTACACCCGAACTTAGCCTTCCTTACTTGTTTTTCTCTCACTTTATACACTACATACATATACATAAATTTTCATAGTGAAAAAAGCTGTTCGTAGTTCAACATTTTTTTTTTCTCGTTCTAAATTTGTCTTGGGGCGATGCTATAAGCAGCCTTGTTTTGGCTTTGGAGCCTATGCTGTAGCCCCCTGGTTAAGAAATCTGCACTATATTATTTTGTAAGTTGCATACATACATTAATACCAAAGAATTGTCAATAAAAGTATTGTAATAATGGGAATGTTGGCGTTCCGTTTTATTTAGGAGGCACGTAGGGTATACAGGTAAGGGTCCACCGAAAAATAGGTGCGTCAGTGGCCATGGATTTGAGGGTGGGAACAAGCACCGGGCGTCGCAACAACACCCGCGGCGCCCCCTATGTATATTCGGCCTTTTCCCTTGTTTGTTCAAAATTTCAGCTTTTTTTAATTTTGGCAGCGTCCGGTTCGGTAATTTTTTTTTGCGTTATATTGTATTTTTTTTTAATTTAAATTTTTGAATGTTTTAAAGGTCTGTCCGGTTCGACCGGATGTCGTTTTGTTTTGAAATTATAAGCGTTTTGAGTCGTCTCTGCGCTTTTTGACTTTTTTTTTAAAAGGCATGATAGGATTTTTTTCTGTTTATGGTGCCGGATGGTAAGGTTGGCAAGAACCTAACCCAGACATGACTAGACATGTGCAACACAAGATCATGCCGACTGCCTTCCTTACTGCTCCATTGTAGATGCAAAACCATAACAACTTGCACGAATTAACGAAAAAATTATGCTAAATTTCACTTATTGGTACTAGTGCAGTTTATGGTACCTACCCAAATTTGGGCCAAAATTTTCGAGTGAAGTATCAAAAGAGAGGGAGAGACGGGAATAAGATGTGCCGGTGTTTGTGAAAAGGTTTATCATGTGCCAACGAAAGGTTCGGGTTTGGTTCAGTACTCTAGTGGCATTATTGATACAAATAAAATGGTTAATTTTATTTGTGAAGATTGCCTTATGTACATACATAATGTTGATATGGTGATAAGAGAAGTGCAAGAAACGGTAAAAACAAATGGTCGCTATTTAAGAGAGTATAAGCAAGATTTCGAAGATGCTATACACAACAATGAAAATGAAATTAAAAAGCTGCTTGAAGCAATTGAGAATCGGTACGCAGTGAGAATGCAGTCGATGCAAAATGCACAAGAAGCGTGTGAAAGAAATGAAAAGCTTATGTGATCTGGCCGAAAGCTTTAAGCTGCAAAGCGAAAAAATCTGCAAAGAGTTAGAGAGCAGTAAGAAAGAAAATAAAGAAATATGTGGTGAAGTAAAGAAAATTGTAAGCAACCAAAGTTTATTTATTTATTTATTTATTTGTTAGTCTACAAATTTTACAATCAATCAGACTAAATATGAATGAATGAATGAATATAAATGCGGATTACAGTGTAAAATTAACAAGCATACATAGTGAGCAAAATTATATTATAAAATATGTATATACATATATTATTGAATCAGTTGTCGGGATGGACTGTGATGCCGAGCAACGGAATTGATTATCAGTGCTGTCGGAATGGACGTGATTTCGAGCAGCTGATGTATATTTAACACACAATAGTAGGGCTGCGATGTGTGGGAGATTGGAAAAGACGTGATTCCAAGCAACCCGCCCAAAGTAACTATTGATTATTAGTGCTGTCGGAATGGACGTGATTTCCAGCAGCTGATGTATCTTAACACACAATGAGTAGGGCTGTGATGTGTGGGAGGTTGGAAAGGACGTGATTTCAAGCCACCCGCCCAAAGTAACTATTGATTATTAGTGCTGCCGGAATGGACGTGATTTCGAGCAGCTGATGTATATTTAACACACAATGAGTAGGGCTGCGATGTGTGGGAGGTTGGAAAGGACGTGATTCCAAGCCACCCGCCCAAAGTAACTGGAGCAGGTAACCGATTTAGTTTAACATGTGATTTTGAAACAGTTATGAGTTCAAGGCAGTGCGTATATATTTTTTTACACTGTAAAGTGTGTCGCAAGTATCAATACTATTGCAGTGATTATTGAAATCTTGACACAGACAACGAAGAGGTTCATGCATTTGAAAATTCGATCTACATGTATTTAAATATAGCGGTTGGAAATACCGAGAGGGCCTAAAAGGGACATTAAACATCACCTCGCCTAGCAGTAATGGACTGTTTATCATCCCCCTTAATAGTTTTACCATAAATAAAACGCCAAGCATCTCCCTACGGCTCTGTAGTGAAGGCAGCTGTAAAAGTTTTAACCGGCTGCAATAGGGCGTTAGGTTCCTTGATGGATCCCAGGGCAAATGATTTAAAGCAAAGAGCAAAAATTGCTTCTGGACCGATTCCAATTTGTCGCTATGAACCTAATAACGCGGGTTCCAGATAATGGAAGCATATTCCAATATAGGTCTTACTAACGATAAAAAAAGAGTTTTAGTGACATAGGGGTCATTGAATTCCTTTGACCACCTTTTTACGAAAGCCAAAGTGCCTCTACCCCTATTCACACACGATTCGATATGTAATTTGAAGTCCAGTTTAGGGTCCATTATAACGCCAAGATCAGTAAAGTTTGTGACTTGCTTAATGATATAGTCGCCTATCATGTACTGATAGGTTTTTAAAGATTTCCTCGTAAAACACATAAACTTGCACTTCGGTAAATTTAGTGACATGACGTTCACGTCACACCACTCAACCAGATTATTCAGATCCAATTGAAGAAGTGCCCTATCTTCAGGTGAGCGAATGGGCATAACCAGTTTGACATCGTCAGCGTACATCAGTGGTATGCAGCGCTTCAAAACATTTGGGAAGTCATTAATGAAGAGCAGAAACAACACTGGACCAAAGTGACTGCCCTGTGGAACTCCAGAAGATACATTGATGAATTCAGACAAACAATTGTTAAACACAACGGTTTGCTTTCTACCTACCAAGTACGAAGAGACCCAAGAGAGAAGCCGTGATGGAAAACCCAATCGATCGAGTTTTAGTAGGAGTAAGGAATGGGAAACTTTGTCAAACGCCTTACTGAAATCAGTGTAAATGACATCAACTTCGCAGTTCGTCCTTAAGTTATTGGATACGAGGGTTGTGAACTCCAGCAAGTTAGACACAATGGACTTACCCCTGCAAAAGCCATGTTGTGACAGGTCCACTGCCGAAGATACTGCAAAAGCCAGTTGATTTGTGGCAACTGATTCAAATAGTTTTGGAATAGCACAAAGTTTGGCTATTCCTCTATAGTTTGTGACACAAGATCTACTCCCACTTTTATAAAGTGGTATTATAAACGACTCCTTCTTAGGGAATATCCCTTGCCTCAAAGAGGCATTAAATAAGCAGGTAAGGGGTTGACAAAGAAATTGAGCGCAAATTCTGAGCACAACAGATGGTATTTCATCAGGTCCACTGGAGAAGGAAATTTTCAGACTTTCCAGATGCCTTAGTACCTCATCTGTATGAATATATGGGATACCTACTGAGTTAAGCGAAGGTAACATGTATTGATAATCCACCGGAGGGGAGTCAGGGATAGTCGAGTAATTAGATTTAAAAAAGTCAGCAAACATATTTGCAATCTCGGAGTCAATACTGGAAATCCGATCGTTATACTTCATTACAGAAGGAAACCCTTTAATTTTTCTTTTGGAGTTGACGAAGGAATAAAATGTTTTTGGATTGGAAGAGATCCGATGCTTAATCTTCATCAGATAATTCTTATAGCATCTTATCTGTAGCCTGTTGTACTTAAGGCGCAAGATGGAGTATGCAGCATAGTCACTATTAGAGCCAGATAATTTGAAACGCTTGAAGAAGCGTGTTTTTTTGTTTTTAGATAATTAAGTTCTCTAGAGCTCCAAGCAGTAGCTGGAGATGCTGAGGAGGTTTTGGAAAAAGACACACATTTGAGGAATATCGCATGTAAAACGTTGGTGAAATGGACGGAGCTCGCTTCAATATCTCCGTCGTACTCAGGCCACTTTATTTTAGAGACTTCGTCGATTAGTAAAGACCAATTGGCCTTTCTAAACAGAAACCGACGGGAAGACGCATTCGGATCGGTAGTATACCGCACGAGTAAGCTAAGACAATCCAGGTAAATTAAAAGTGCTGGATGATAAACATCCTCAGGCAATACCACTGGATCACATCGAGTAACAGAACAATTCGATGTGTCGTCTGAAAAAATCAAATCAAGATATTTGCCAAATTTATTATGAATTCTGTTAAGTTGATAAAGACCAATGTCTGCAAGGTCATTTAAAAACTCGTAGAATACAACATTACAAGCAGTGGGAACTAGCATTCCGTCAATAAAATTCCACGACACAAAGGGCAGATTAAAATCGCCAGCCACTAAGACAGAATCAACAGACCTTGACATAGCAAATATAAATTTCAATAGGGAAGAATGTTTTAAGTATATAGAAATATCTGACTGGGGCGGAATATAAGACGCAACAAAATATTTATAAGTAGATAAAAGTTTAACTCGCACGCAGAGGATTTCAACATCAGAAGAATCATCGAAGTACACTTCCTCAGCAGAGAACCTGGTGTGTACGGCGATTAACACGCCTCCACCAACTCTGTTTCGTCGGTCTTTCCTAAAGATCTCATAAGAATCTGCTAATATCTCACAGTTAAACACAGTTGGTTTCAACCATGTCTCAGTAAAAACCAAAACGTCATAACAGAGTTCATGACTACGGAGAAAAAGATCAACTAGTTTAGTATTTAGACCCCTAACATTCTGATAATAGACGTTGAGGCCATTAGGAAAGGTGTCAGACAAATCTATGGCTCCGCGGGAATTTCTACATCTTTTCGAAAAAAACGGAAGGGCTTAATGTATACATTACTGGGCCAAAGAGAAGCATTGAAAAGTTTGCTATATTCACTTTCAATCACTCGAACTTTAAAAGCGACTCTCACTAAAATGTTAATGTCGACATCTCTCTTTACTAACTTAAAACAAGCCAGAAATCATTTTCAGATGTGTTAAAAGGTAGTTCGAAAAACCTGGTTTTACCTAAAATGAAAAAAAATTATGCCAATAATTCTTAAGCCTAAGTCAAATCAAAAATGTGATAAAACAAAAGAAGATTTGAATAAAAAGGTGGATCCAAAGCAACTTAAGATTTCGAATATAGAAAATAAACAAAACGGCGTTGTAATTATAGAAAGCGAAGATAACACTGAGCGGGAAAAAATTAAATGTGCACTACAAAAAAATATCGGTGATGATTATTAAGTTATAGTTCCAAGTAGAATAAACCCCGCGTTTATAATCTCACGTATGAGCTTTAAACATGAGGAGACAGAGCTAATTGAAAAATTAAGAATGCAAAACGGCATACTCGAAAAAAGCCACTTAAAGTACGTAACGACGTATGAAATAAAAAAAGGTAATAATAAATACTACAATGCGATAATTGAGACCGATGTCAAATCGTTTCCAAGGTCCTAACTAATGACAAGATTAATGTCGGATGGGATAGGTGTAATGTATATGATGGTGTTGATGTGATATGTTGCTATAAATGTCGTGAATTCAATCACAACGCTGCAGAATGTAAAAATGATGAAGTGTACCTGAAATGATTGGGCAAACATAAAACAAATGAGGATAAAGAAAAAGTAAATAAATGTATCAACTGTGTAAGGGCAAATGCGAAGCTGAAGCTTGGACTCGACGAAAGTCATGTAACTACCAGTAAGTTGTGTCCAGTTTATTTGAATAAGCTCGATGCAAAAAAGGAAATAATAGGTTATTAGCAATTAGCAAATGTTAGTGGAATTTGCACAAACATACAGGGGCTTATGAACAATCTCGAGCATATAGAAATTCTAATTGGCAACAGTGAAATGGATTTTCTTATTCTAACTGAAACACATATGACGGTTTGTATCGAAGAAAACGAAATAAATTTACCGGGGTACAAAAGCGAAAGTTATGTATCTAAATCCATACATACCGGAGGAGTGACATTATATTATAAAAGCAAATGGAAAGTTACAAAGGTACTAGAACACTCTATCCAATCAAAGATGTGGCTGTTAGCATGTAGATGCAAGCGTGGAAATATTGACTTGATTATTGTGGATGTGTATAGATTACCCAGTAGCTCCGAAAAGGAATTCTGTGAAATTTTTCATGAAAAAATTGAAGAAATAATGGAGTGGTCAGGCAATATAATGATAGCAGGAGATTTTAACATTGACTGGAATAAGCGAGGAACGTATAAAAGAAATATTGAAAGTTTTTTGAATGACAATGGTCTAAAGCAACATGCGAAAGAACATACCCGCGTAACCAGTTACTCGAAAACTCTGATAGACTATATAATTAGCAACATTCAAGCAATAGACGTGAGGGTAAATAGTTACCTAAAAATATCAGATCACGAGCTCATTGAATTCCATATAAACTTTAATAAAACTGAGCGTAGTACAACATTTGAAGAAATAATATATTTTAAATATGCTAAGACGTTAGAGAAAGTTCTTGAAAATACTGTCAAAATACAGTTAGAAAACTATTTTGAATCGAATAAATTGTTTATGAAATACCAATCGGGATTCAGAAAGAAATACTCGTGTGAAACAGCTGTAAACCATGTAGTAAGTGAGTGGAAACGATATGAAAATAAAAAAATCATGGCCCTTTTTCTAGACTTTAAGATAGCTTTTGAAACAATAGACATAGATATACTATTGCAAAAGTTATATATGTACGGAGTTCAAAATAGTGAACTTAACTGGTTTAGGTCCTACCTAACAAATAGAACGCAGCCCACAGTAGTGAAAGGGTATGAATCTGACTACCTAAATGTGAATATAGGAGTCCCGCACGGCTCAATTATTGGTGCATTATTATTCATAATATATATAAACGATGTAGGCAATGTGGTGAAATGCAGCGAAGTCATGTTATATGCCGATGACACATTAATATACAGCGTAGGTGAAACTCCGAGAGAATGTAAAAATAAATTAGCACAAGACATTACCGAAATAATAGACAATGGTCTTCAGTTTTCTTCTCACATGGAAAACGCGTGCAAAAAAATAGGAAAAACACTTGGTTTCTTGAGAAGAATTAGAAAGAACTAATCTGTGCTAAATACAATAAAAATTTATAACACAATATTTAAACCACATTTTGAGTAGCGGACTCATGTAACCGTATAAATGCCTTATAAAGTGTGTAAACGTATAAATTTATCTAGTGCGTAAACGAACTGTCAAATTTTGTATGAAAAATCATTTACACAATTTGTATAAATTTACGTGCACATTTCATTGTGTAAACGCGGTAAACTCAAAGGAATGCAACCTTGCAGACATTACAGCAGGCATTTTCATCAGAAATCTCCAACATCAGCAAGTCATTTACAAGAATATCTTAGTAAAGACATTTTAGTTTTGATTCTTCACTTGATCTTGGCATTTTTTATTTGTATAACAATCAAAAAAATTTTGTTTGGCAATAATACAGCTGATAAACAATCAAGTTTATCAAGAATATTACTAGGTGCGTTCATATAACAGTGTGTGTAAATGGATATAATTTTACACCTTATAAGTTTATAAGCTTTCATGAGTCCCCTAGTATTGTTCAACTATACTGCATTCGTGCTGCAGTAAAAATTTGCGAGAATGCAAAAGCTACAGAATAGAGCTATGCGAATAATATTAAAATGTGGTAGATATACATCCGTACAGCT
Organism: Eurosta solidaginis; assembly: GCF_040869045.1. Taxonomy (NCBI): domain Eukaryota; kingdom Metazoa; phylum Arthropoda; class Insecta; order Diptera; family Tephritidae; genus Eurosta; species Eurosta solidaginis. Next base: position 72,290,210 of record NC_090322.1, read on the forward strand.
GATGCTTGATACACTTAAATGGTTGAATGTGCGGCAGAGACTGGAGCTGAATACAATTATGTTTGTATACCAGACTACTATCGGAAAAATGCCAGACTACATAGCAGAGAAGGTCCTCTATGTTGGAGAAGTGCAACTATATGGGCTGAGAAACGTTAAAGACTTAAGATTACAGAAGTATAGCAAAACATCATCGCAAAATAATATATTTTATAAAGGTTTTAGAATATTCAATACATTAAGCGAAGACATCAACCAAGAGCAAAATATTAAATCATTCAAGAGAAAATGTATAGATTTTGTAAGACAATAGCATATCCAATTTTTGTAAATAATATCAATGTAATTACAATTAATCCTATTATTACTAAATAAATCAATCAATCTATCAAAAAAAAAAAAAAAAAAGTCGCGTATTCACGTCTAGATTAAGAATCCGAAAGCGGAAGTTAACTTTTTTCCCCGTTTAAAAGTTATCCGCGAAAAACAGGTTTGTGTGATACATATTGTTCTCGCACGTTTACAATCTTTCAAGCGCATACATCACTTTACTTTTTATATTTAGTATATTAAAATAATCTAACTTCCATGAATTAACGAAAAAATTATGTTAAATTTCACTAATTTACTTATAAAATATCAAAACAAATATTGCACAATATTTCTGTCGAAATGAAAACACATGAAAGTGAACAGTGTTGCCAGCTCAGCAGCGCTGGTGATTACTTTTGTTGTTCTCTGTTAGGATTAATACAAGGAGGTGGCGGCTCAACATAAATTTAAATAAACATACAATTACATTGTTTTTGTAATTTACTGAATATATACGCAGAATTACTGTGCATGGAGTAGCCGGTGTTGGATCGCTAAGGGTTATTTTTTTAAAGTGCGGCCGAAGACCCCCTATGCAGAAGGGTGTACTACGCAGAAGGACATCACCGTGAAGGTAGCCACGGTTACACCACTCACCCGGACTTGGCATGGCGTAGCCCAAGGTTATGTTTTATAAGCGCGGCCGAAGGCCGCCTATGCAGAAAGGTGTTCTACGCAGAATTACTGTGCATGGCCAGCAAAAAAGAGCTTTTTCAAATTTTTGGTAAATAAAGACTAGAAAAGTTAAAGATATATATACATCAGATGAAAGGTATTTTTATAAGTTATTTTTCGATTTTTTAATTTTTGAAATCTATCCCCTAGTTTCGGAAATATATTGGAGTAAAAAATTCATAATTTCGCTTTTTGACATGGAATTACCCCAAACCTTTTATTTGCACCAAAAAAGAAATATATCGTTGGAATCAGCATACAAATTCTATAAAGTCCGATTTTTAATTTTTTTTTGACAAATGTTTGTATTCTGCACTTGTTCCAAAATGAAAATTCCAAATATTTGCCAGCATCTCTTTATTTCGATAAATTGATGACGTATTCTCTTCTATTTTAATATATTAAATTGCAACATAATCAGTAAATTACAAAAACAATGTAATTGTATGTTTATTTAAATTTATGTTGAGCCGCCACCGCCTTATATTAATCCTAACAGAGAACAGCAAAAGTAATCACCAGCGTTGCTGAGCTGGCAACACTGTTCACTTTCATGTGTTTTCATTTCGACAGAAATTTGTTGCAATAATTGTTTTGATATTTTATAAGTAAATTAGTAAAATTTAACATAATTTTTTCGTTAATTCGTTCAAGTTAGATTATGTTAATATACTAAATATAAAAAGTAAAGTGATGTGTGCGCTTAAAAGATTGTAAACGTGCGGGAACAATATGTATCACACAAACCTGTTTTTCGCGGATAACTTTCAAACGGGTAAAAAAAGTTAACTCCGCTTTCGGATTCCTAATCTAGACGTGAATACGCGTCTTTTGATACCTCACTCGAAAATTTTGGCACAAGTTTCGTTGGGTACCATAAACTGCAGAATTACCCACTAATTTAGTTAAAAAATATCAACACAAATATTGCAAAAAATGTCTGTCCAAATAAAAACACATGAAAGTGAACAGTGTTGCCAGCTCAGCAACAATGGAAATTACCTTTGTTGTTCTCTATTAGCCGCGTTGTTGTTCTCAGTAAGCGGTGGCCGCTCAACATAAATTTAAATAAACATACAATTACATTGTTTTTGTAATTTACTGAATATTTTGCAATTTAATATCTTAAAAGAGAGGAGAATACATCTATTTATCATAATAAAGTGATGCTGGCATATATTTGGAATTTTAATTTTTTTTAGGCGCAGTCTTTTCTCATCTTCTTTTCTCTCCTCTCCACCCTTTCCTTCTCTTCTCTTCCCTTTCCTTCTCTAATCTTCTCTCCTCTTCTATTTCCCTTCTATTTTCCCCTCTCCACCCTTTCTTTCTCTTCTTTTCCCTTTCCTTCTCTTCTCTTCCCACCTCTTCTCTTCCCTTCCTTTCCTTCTCTCCTCTTCGCTTCGCCTGCGTCGCTTTTTCCGTTAAATGAAAAAAATCTCTGTGCTACTTTACATTTCGTATCATAAAATATTAAATTTGGTATAAAAAAGCGCGCGATTTTTTTATTCCAAATTTTCTCCTGTAAGGGTTTTTCAAGTTTAATGAATAGATTTTCGACTGCGGCGCTTTGCTTCGATAATTTAAAAGCTCATATCCTTAAATATTTAGATTAGATTGCAAATTATTCAACAAAAGCAAAACCATAGAGCATGGATGTTTATCTGAATCTTGCATTGTTCCGACCAGAGAAAAGCATAAGTAATTTCTATTGTTGCAGAGCTGGCATCACTATTCACCTCCATTCGTGTGTGTTCATGTGTTTAACTGCAACAAAAGAATAGGCGTTTTTTTTTATATTTGGCTTTCCTTAATAAGAATAAATAAGGAAATTCAAAATTATTTTTTCATTAATTCGTGTATATCAAATTACATTAATATACCAAATATCGGAATTGAGTTGATTCATGTGCCTACAGTAACGTAATTGTGCCGGAGCAAAACGTGCCCAATTGAACACTTTTTCGCGGATTACTTTTAAACGGATAAAAAAAGTTAACTTTCGCTTCGGATTCTTGATCTAGACGCGAATCACATACGCGAACATTTATACATATTCTTCTTTATTGAGAGTGATTTAAAATATTTTTACATTTTTAAAGATGGTTGCCAAGATTTGCGGTTTGGTAATATTTTAAGTGATTTTCTTTTGCAAATTAAAAACCATTAATTGTGTTAGTTGGTTTAGAAAATATTTTAATTCCTATTTAAGGAATAATAACCCATTTCCCCAAGCAAGCAGGCTTTCGAAGCTAGGTAGAAATGCTATATACTTGTAAAATGAATTTAGTTACCCACGTATATATGTACCTAAATATATTCACCTATTTTCAACATATTATTTTGCTAACAATTTTTTTTCTTTATTGCACATTTATACAATGATGTACATTTACATACATATTGTAATGAACCAGGGTGAAAGTGGGCCTAGGTGAGTCTCCGCCAATATAGATCCTCAGGAACTCAACCATGAACCAGGACACCGACTAATCAACAACTTAGTTCTCCGAGTACATATAGGGTTTAAGGAGCGGGTACTCTGTTTGCTACTACCAGTTAGTCTTCAGCGAATGAGGGTGGGAACTTGCTCCTACACTGACTTTTTCTCGGCTTCACATAAAAATTTCAAACAGAGATTTGAAAAAAAATATTTGTGGCCAACAAGGGTTACACCTGCTAAAAATTAAATTTGCCTGATCCTTACCAAATCCTACAAACTCCAAGTTGAAACCTGCTTACCTCCGTTGTCATACCAATAGCCTGGTTAAACTCTTCCGGCCGCTCTGTGGAAGGCTGAAGTTCTTGTTGCCATTCCGTCATAACCCACCCAACCTGCTAAAAGAAATCATATTTATTACAAAAATATTCATTCCTTAAATAGGAATTAAAATATTTTCTAAACCAACTAACACAATTAATGGTTTTTAATTTGCAAAAGAAAATCACTTAAAATATTACCAAACAGCAAATCTTGGCAACCATCTTTAAAAATGTAAAAATATTTTAAATCACTCTCAGTAAAGAAGAATATGTATAAATGTTCGCGTCAAAAATCATACAAAAATAACTTCAAACCGCATCATACAAATTCCGATAAATGGTTGCATCGAACAATATTTGTTTAGATGGCAGCATACAGCTCTCTCAAACGCACCATACAGCTCTCTAGAACATGTCCACTTCACTCACATGTGTGTGATCGTGCACAGATTGAAGAGAATGCTGTGCAACAATAACAACAAGAATATAATATTTTGCGATTTGGCTAGTTGAATTTTTTAAATATTATCAACTATTCGAAACCTCCGACGATGATGAAAACTGGCAATTTTGGGTGTTCTAGCTTGTTTAAAATATGGCTTACTGGATTATCAGCAACTGGAAAGATTTTGAGATTTTTGCAGTGATCGTAAAAGCGGGGTTAAGTAAAAAGGGGGGGGGGGTGCTTGTGATTCGCGTCTAGATCAAGAATCCGAAGGGGAATTTACCTTTTTTTATCCGTTTAAAAGTTATCCGCGAAAAGCGTTCAATTGGGCACGTTTTGTTCCGGCAGAATTACGTTACTGTAGGCACATGAATCAACTCAATTCCGATATTTGGTATATTAATGTAATTTGATATACACGAATTAATGAAAAAATAATTTTGAATTTCACTTATTTATTCTTATTAAGGAAAGCCAAATATAAAAAAAAATCGCCTATTCTTTTGTTGCAGTTAAACGCATGAACACACACGAATGGAGGTGAATAGTGATGCCAGCTCAGCAACAATAGAAATTACTTATTCTTTTCTCTGGTCGGAACAATGCAAGATTCAGATAAACATCCATGCTCTATGGTTTTGCTTTTGTTGAATAATTTGCAATCTAATATAAATATTTAAGGATATGAGTTTTTAAATTATCGAAGCAAAGCGCCGCAGTCGAAAATCTATTCATTAAACTTGAAAAACCCTTACAGGAGAAAATTTGGAATAAAAAAATCGCTCGATTTTTTATACCAAATTTAATATTTTATGATACGAAATGTAAAGTAGCCCAGAGATTTTTTTCATTTAACGGAAAAAGCGACGCAGGCGAAGCGAAGAGGAGAGAAGGAAAGGAAGGGAAGAGAAGAGAAGGAAAGGGAAATGAAGAGAAGGAAAGGGTGGAGAGGAAAAAAATAGAAGGGAAATAGAAGAGGAGAGAAGATTAGAGAAGGAAAGGAAAGAGAAGAGAAGGAAAGGGTGGAGAGGAGAGAAAAGAAGATGAGAAAAGACTGCGCCTAAAAAAATGAAATTTGCAAATATATGCCAGCATTACTTTATTATGATAAATAGACGTATTCTCCTCCCTTTTAAGATATTAAATTGCAAAATATTCAGTAAATTACAAAAACAATGAAATTGTATGGTTATTTAAATTTATGTTGAGCGGCCACCGCTTACTGAGAACAACAACGCGGCTAATAGAGAACAACAAAGGTAATTTCCATTGTTGCTGAGCTGGCAACACTGTTCACTTTCATGTGTTTTCATTTGGACAGAAATTTTTTGCAATATTTGTGTTGATATTTTATAAGTAAATTAGTGGGTAATTGTGCAGTTTATGGTACCCAACGAAACTTGTGCCAAAATTTTCGAGTGAGGTATCAAAAGACGCGTATTCACGTCTAGATTAGGAATCCGAACCAATGTCTCCAGCTAAACATATTAAGAAAATAAACGAATATGTAATGATAAAAGGCATATGTTATCGTAACATACAAACTTGCTACACATTTAATTGCTATGAGACACAAATTACATTATTTAGTAAACTCTTCCATATAGACCTTTTTTCCTTTTTGATGTTCTAAGTCCCTTTTTAAGCAGTAGGTGTAAATGAAGAAATATTCATATATACACATGTATGGTCATCAAATGACTTACCCATTTATCCTCCTTCCACTGGCCAGTTGATGGGGACGATGGCAGCTAGGCATCAGCTAATAAAACTGAAAAAATAGGAAATCACTTTCACCATTCACCACTTCCGTCCATCGAAATTAGTTTAGTTGTTTTTTTTTTTCAGACCTTTCGATTGCCAAGCGCAAATTTTACTACCCTTTTCTTCTATTTTCCACTCACCCACTCTAACAGTTGATCTTTCCTCTTTCATCTACTAATTTCGAATTTATAATTAAATTTATAATTTAATATTCGTTTTGGCTATCAAAAAAAAATTTTTTTTTCTCATTACCACTTCTACAAGCTACGCATATTTAAACTAAATAAACTACTTCGCCCCGGTCCACTCGTTTCCGGCTCCTGCTACTGCTTCCAGCTTTTTGATTTCCTTAAATTTACGGCTTCCGCATTTCAGTTAGTGTCGCAATACACTACTCCTAGGGCACTATTTCGTTGCGAATTTCACCCTCCTTTATCAAACAAACTTCACTTGGGTGATTTTGCACGTCCTGTGGAAGGTGCATGCTTATTTTTCAAATTATTGGTTTTTGTGTCCTTTTGTTCTTTTTCTGAAGCTAACCCAAACATTTTTCTTTAGGATTCATAAAAAAAATGCAATACAATTGTTTTCTTTTCCTTCATACAAATTCACGAAAGAACTGGTCTTTATTTGCAACAAAACATGTTCAGATTTTGTTTTTTTTTTTTTTTTTTTCAAATTTATTTTTTTTTCTTCTCACTTCTCCAAAATTCTTTCAAATCATTTTTTTTCCAATTTATTGGTTTCTGTGCATTTTCTCCAATGCCAACCAATTATTTTTCTTTAAATTTCATCAAAAAAAAAAAAAATGCAATAAAAATGTTTTTTTTTTTCATAAAAATTCATCACCGAACTTTTCTTGATTTGCGTAAAACTGTTCAGAATTTAATTTTGTTGTTGTCAAAAGTCTTTCAAATTTAGTTTCTTTTGGCTTTTCACTTCTACAAAATTGTCATTTTTCTGTGCATTTTCTCCAATGCGAACAATCTATTCTGTTTTTTTTTTTTATATTTCATTCTCCATTCTCAAAAGAACTTTTCTTTAATTGCAAAACATGTTCAGATTTAAATAATTTTTTGTTTCAAAACTTTTCCAAATTTAAAAATTTTTTTTCTTTTTTCAGTTATACAGTATTCTTTATAGACATGCTTTTTCCTTCATATCAAAGCAATTACACAAGAACCTTTGTAAATTTTCAAAAACATTTTAGGTTTTTTTTTACAACTTTTATAATTTTTAAATGTTTCTCTTTTTTTTCGACCGGCATCGGCGTTGATCATTTAACTTTAGAACTTTTTTAAAAACTATTAAGACTTGCCCGAGCTCGACTCCTCGACAATCATGACTTTCGCCATTCGATCTCCAACATTAACTGTCCTAAGCTTGCGTTAATTTTCGTTTCCTAAGCTAGGCTTCAACCGCAGTCCCGCTATTTCCTTAAAAAAATTCCAAAAAAAATTGTTTGCGAACTATTTTATTTACTATTGTTGTTATAATTTTATATCCTATACCAACTTCTCGCCGTTATTTTTCTCATTTTTCTCGAAACTATTCATCTCACTTCTTCGGTATCATTTGACACATTTTCAACCACAGTGCCAGTCCCGCTGTTGAGGTATCTGCTATAAACTGTTTCCACTTTTCGAACTCATCTTCGAGCGTATTCCTTAACATAGCCGGATTCGCTCGACCGCTGTTAACGTACGCGGTCAAATGTTGTTCAATCGTACTGTTAAAGATATTGGGGAACATCAACATTTGCAATCTATTCCTATTTCCTATGGCGACCGGATGTAAGCAGTATTAGGACTGCCACATAAATCTCCCATCTTACACCACAGGTTCTTTGATATTGCTTAATGGGATAAGCATAAAGCAAAGGACCTGAAAACATGAAGATTTATGAGCGGTAAATAAACATAATCAAGGTGAGCTGTTAAGGTAACTTCAAATTTTTACCATAGATCTTTTGCATGGTAGGTTCCTATCACTTTGCCATGTAGGTCTTCTAAGACATAGTATCATGATCCTTTAATGGCCTTAATTTTGGCTTTTACTCCGGTTGGTGCAAGCTTCGCGTTAAAATTGTTAGCTAGGTTGCTCTGCACAAAGTTTCGTCGCGTAACGATTTGGCCTACTTGAAAGTTTCTACTACGGCTTCGTAGATTATACGTGTTTGTATTTCGGATATGTGCTTTTTCCAAATTCTTCCTTATGGTATCTCTTATGAGGTGGAAGTTGGCGGGGAGGTCTAGTCTTGCAGTATTGTCATCTAACAGTTGTAACTTTCGGAGTAGTCTGTACTCTGTTCCGTGGGTAATCATGTGTTGTCCGAACACGGCAAAGTATGGGGTATATCCTAACGATTGGTGTAAACTATTACGCAGAGCACAGTTAATGCTGCTGGTGTATGCATCCCATTCCCTCTGATCCTTGCGTATGTAACTTCTAAGAGCCTCATTGATTGAACGATTCACTCTTTCTGATGCATTCGACTGTGGCGAATAAACAGCAGTAGTGATATGTGAAACGCCATATTTCGCCAAAAATCCCTCGAACTCCTTACTTTTGAATTTGCTACCATTATCCGTGATAACGCTTTCAGGGGTCCCAAAACAATTAAACACATTTTCCTTTAAATAGCCTATTATCAAGTTGGAGGTAGACCTTTTTAAGGGTTTTAAAAATACAAACTTCGTCAAATGATCGAGAATAATCAATAAGCCGATGTTACCTTTCTTTGAACGTGGAAACGGTCCTATCAGGTCCATATATAGTATTTGGAACGGTCTATCTGACACAATTTGTTGTCCCATTGGCGGTCGTAATGTTGTTGTTGGAGCTTTAGAAGTTTGACAATTTTCACAGTTACGTATGTACTCGCGAATTTGTGTACCCATACCTGGCCAATAGAACTTCCGCCGAAGGCGTCCTACTGTTTTGGCTATCCCACCATGTCCTGCAGATGGTGGATCATGGGCCGCGGATATTACATGTTGGCGTAGTTCGGCCGGCACATACAATTTCCACGCTTTGTCATCTGAATCACTGTTACCGGTAGCAAAGTCTGTGCGATGGTAGATGTATGCATCGATAACCTGAAAGTCGGGTAAATTCGAGTTCTGAAACTGACGCTTCAGTTCTTCGTATTCTGGCGAGTTGAAAGCATCGGAGCTTAAATCAATTTCTGGTAAAATGGTTAGTTCTAATTCATTGATTCCTGTTTCAGACGTGTCTTCGTGTATACGCGATAAAGCATCCGCGATTACATTTTCACTTCCCTTTTTGTGTTCAGTAGTGAAATTAAATCCCTGTAATTTGATCGCCCATCTGGCTAGTCGACCGCTCAAATCTTTTTGTTGCATGAGCCATCGCAGACTAGCATGGTCCGTCACCACCTTAAACTCCATCCCTTCGATATACATGCGAAATTTCTTTATCGCTAATACTACAGCTAGACATTCTAACTCCGTCACCGAGTAATTTCGCTGGGCCTTATTTAGCTTCTTCGACATATAGGCTATAGGGCGCTCTTGACCGTTATCGTCTTCTTGCAACAGACATGCGCCTATCCCTACGTGACTCGCATCGCATTGGAGTATAAAAGGTTTGTTGTAATTTGGATGAATTAGTACGGGGGCGGAAGTTAATTTCCTTTTGAGGTCATCAAATGCTTTCTGTGCGTCCGGATTCCACGTTAAATGTTTTTTCTTGGAAAGTAGTTCTGTTAGATGGAAGGTGACAGAAGAGTAGTCGTCGATAAATCGTCGGTACCATCCGGTCATGCCGAGAAATTTTCGAAGTTGACGTACGGTCTTTGGAACAGGGTAAGTCTCAATCGCAGCAATTTTATCTTGATCTACCTGAAGAGTTCCGTTTCCAACTATAAAACCAAGGTAATTGACTTGGCTTAAACAAAATTTACTCTTTTTGATGTTGATTGTCAAGCCAGCCTTTTGCAATAATGTGGAGACTTCGGACAAATGCATCAAGTGTTCATTAAATGTGGATGATACTACCAACAAATCATCCAAATATACAAAGGCATGAGCTTTTAAATTGTATGGTATCACTTTGTCCATCAGTCTACACATGGTTTGGGGTGCGTTGCATAATCCAAAAGCCTTCTTTTGACCTGATACAGGGGCCTGTTAGGGACGGTAAAGGCAGTCCTCGATTGCTTTTCAAGACTAATTTGCCAGAATGCATCCTTTAAGAAAATCTTGGAAATGCAATGAACGGGAGGAAGCCTGCTTAGCAGTCCCTCAATATTTGGGATGGGATATGCATCCTTCAACGTCACCTCGTTTACTTTCCGCGAATCTAAACAAAAACGGACCTTTCCTGGTTTCACAATTAAAACTACCGGCGATGACCATGCCGAGCAAGGAGCTTCTTCTATGACTCCTAGTTCCAACATTCTATCTATTTCTTCACATAACAACTTTTCGACTGCAGGGGAGATAGGATAGTGCCTTTGTTTGATTGGCTTTGCATCCCTTGTATCGATAACATGCTCCACTACTTCTGTCAAACCTAGCCCATCTCTCTCAAAACTTGGAAACGAATTTATTATTACTTCTAACTGTCTCTGTTGGTGAGTATTCAACGATACAACTTTATTAGAATCGTCCTCAATCGCACTTACGTGACTAAATTGAGAATCGAGCTTCACCCCGATGCCAAACTCCTTCCAAAAATCCATACCGCATATGGCTGACTATACAATGGAGGGTACTATCAAAAATTCTATTGTTTTCTGTTGTCCGTTGAAGCTAACTGGTATAAAAACTATTCCACTTATTTGTTGTCGTTGGTCATCCGCTGTTTTCACGTATCCATTACAATCTAAATCAGACGACTTTTTGGCTAATACCGCTTTCGCCAGCTGGCCTCCTATCACGCTTTTGTTTGCACCGCTGTCTAGTAAAGCAAGTACTTGCTCATCGTTAATCCCTATCTGTATAAATGGCCTGTTATCGTAAGGTTTGTACGCGATGGATGAAATAACTATCTTACGCAAATTCTTCTTCTGGTTCCAAAAGTTTTTCATTCGCCGCGTTGAACGAGGAACAACTTTCGGAAGGGTGGAGAAGATTTCGGCGCGGCGCTGTTTGTATTCCGCCAACCGAACATGATAAGGTTTTAGAGGACGTAACTTAGGCAAAACTGTAGGACTTGTGACAGAGGGGATGGGATTAGTTAAAAGTTGAACATTTTCTACATCCGAGGCTGACGGTTCGGATATCCTCGACGGCGGACATCCTGACCCCCGTTTTCCTCCCTCCTATTACAATATTGACAACTTGGCTTGTAGGTGTCTAATCTTCCACAGCCGTAACAAAATACCCGTCGCACTGGGTTTGTGCAGTCTTGGTACCTATGCCCCCTATCGTCACAATTCCAACACTTGAGGTTTTCCGTTGACATTTCGGCGATGGCTGCATGTTCCGTAAGGTCCTGGTCATAAGTTCCTTCCGTTACTTCGGCTATATTTCTTCTGGCTGGGAGACTTCGAGTTGGATGGCTGGTCACCACGCTGGCCATGAAATTTTCATGCCGGTGGCACTCCCTTCGGAGAATCGATAAATTGGCAATGTCTAAATGTTATAGCTCATACCTAAGATCAGGCTTTAAATTCCTAACCATGGTTTCAATAAGCTCCTGATCTACCATGGGGTAACGCAGACGATCATTCATAGCAAGGATCTCGTCCAAGAATTGATCAAATGGTTCGTTGGGTCTCTGCTTTCGACGACGTGTATTTTCTTTCCTGTCGTAGTCACTCAACTGATCTTTATATTTCTGTCTCAAACCTTCACATAACTCCCCCCAATCTAATCGTTCAGTTTGGCGATGGTGTCACCAAAACCAAGCATCCGCATTATCACTAAACAACATATGTACGTATCGACATAATAAAATGAAGTCCCCGTTCAAGGACTGCCGTGTTAGCGCATTAACCCGATATATAAAGCCTTCGACAGACATACCATTTGGTTTGCCTGTGAAACGCACATGTCAGTTAGAAATAAGATTGGAAATTTTGTTAGCCTGTAGATCGCTGGTTCGGGGTAGAGATCCTCTGTCACGGTACGGTCGGGTATGAGGCTCCTCCGGATCATTCAACGGCATTTCCTGTGACCACCTAGGGATGTCTTGATTCGATGGACGTTCGACATTCCTTCCTAAATTTAAGTGCTCGAGTAGGGCGCTTAACTCACTGCCGATTTGAGCCGTCATTTGTTCGCGGAAGCCATTCAGGGATTCTTGAATTAATCCCCGTACCATAGAGTCGTCTACCGCGGTGACCTGCGTTTGAGCACTAGCTGTCGGTCTGGCGATTTGTCGCGGCGATCGGTTAAAATTTGGTCTGCTTAGATTTGCTGCCGCGTTTCTAGACGTTTGCGTTACCAAACGCGTGATTGGCCTGTTTCTAGCTACCGCACCTCCTCTCGCGCGGAATGAAATATTCGACGGTGAAACAGCCGCCTCATTCATACTAGACACGTTTGGGAAATCTGACACTGTAACTGGTTCTCTGCACGTCGGACAAGAAGCATTGGTTTCTATTCACCTAACTATACATTGTCTGTGAAAGTGGTGCTTGCACTGAGTCTCAACTCGACCGTGTCGCACAGTATCGCTACAAATGGTGCAGATTAGTTCCTCCTCTGCATTTGTGAGATTCAGATTTTCTGGACTATGATTAAAGATAAAAAAAAATTGTAACGTCGCTCTAAAATTCCGAAAAGTATTTATTATTTATATAAATAACCTACACTTATTTGGGTTTCTTTCTAGAAACAATTTCAATCAAAAAAAAAAAAATAAAAAAAATTTTTTTTTCTCCACGTAAAGAAAATTCGAAGTTATTTGTTTGACATAGTTGCTGCATTTGAGGACTTACATGGGGCATTAAAACTGTAATCACTGCCGGTTGAATTCACCCCGGAAATGGTATGACAATCGATAACAAAACAAACTACCTCTTCTGCAAATTCGAGTCTAGTTATGTGGCGAGAGTTTAGTTACCAACTAACTACCTCTCCAACCACCTACACCCGTATTGCATAAAAAAAATGATGCGGTGAACGAGTAGTCTACCCAGGTAACCCAGTAGAGAAAATCTCGAGCGAAGTTTTACCAAAACTAAAAAAATAAAAGTAAAGTATTTATGCATATCACTTTCTTCGGGTATGACTTCGACATAAGCCAATGGTCATCAATATCTCCGACTAAAGTGCAGTTAGAATCTAACACATTCTGCTAAAGTATCTCCGGTTCACCTCCGAAATAATTCAGATCATGACACTCCAAGAATGAATCTTTTGGCAGATGAGAAATTATAGAACAAAAATTTATACAAAATTTTATGGAAACGTAACCTTCGTTGGTCCCACACTTGGACGCCATTTATGTAATGAACCAGGGTGAAAGTGGGCCTAGGTGAGTCTCCGCCAATATAGATCCTCAGGAACTCAACCATGAACCAGGGCACCGACTAATCAACAACTTAGTTCTCCGAGTACGTATAGGGTTTAAGGAGCGGGTACTCTGTTTGCTACTACCAGCTAGTCTTCAGCGAATGAGGGTGGGAACTTCCTCCTGCACTGACTTTTTCTCGGCTTCACATAAAAATTTCAAACAGAGATTTGAAAAAAATTATTTGTGGCCAATAAGGGTTACACCTGCTAAAAAATTAAATTTACCTGATCCTTACCAAATCCTACAAACTCCAAGTTGTAACCTGCTTACCTCCGTTGTCATACCAATAGCCTGGTTAAACTCTTCCGGCCGCTCTGTGGAAGGCTGAAGGTGTTGTTGCCATTCCGTCATAACCCACCCAACCTGCTAAAAGAAATCATATACGTTTGCTCTTTTAGCCCAAAAGAATACCTACCATTGCCTCAGCTAGCAACTATAGAAAAAATGTACACCATCATATCCATATTAAATTTTTCAACTTAACTTTATTACAAAAATGATGTTATTTCCGTTCCCTGATTTCATTCTCCGTTGGAAGGACCAGGTGGAAAACGATTTAAACTCCCTTGGTGTGACCAATTAGCGCCGGTTGGCGGAGCGAAGGAGCGACTGGCGCGCCTTGTTGGACGGCCATAACCGTTTAGACGGTTAAGCGCCAATTAAGTAAGTAAGTAAGATTTCATTCTCCACAACCTACTACCCAATATACACCTACATGGATACGTAACCTAATATTTCATGTTAGTGTGTATCATCAAACCAATTTTGAAACAATATGATCTCAGCAAACTTACAGCAAAATAGCCAAATCAAAAAAAATATGTACGATATCAAACAACTTCTTATTCTCTACGGCTAATAATCTCCGAGTTCTATTACAAAGCTCTCGTTTACTCACTATATGGTAATTGAAACGTTTAGTGCTTGAAAACGAGCAAGCAAAAACAAAAGTCACTGTTAACAGCTGAAGTTAAAGCTAAGGCCTTTTAAGAAAATAAACGAATATGTAATGATAAAAGGCATATGTTATCGTAACATACAAACTTGCTACACATTTAATGGCTATGTTGCCACAGGCCTTATTCAATTGGATAGGATCCAGTTTAATAAATAATTCAATTTGAGACACAAATTACATTATTTATTAAACTCTTCCATATAGACCTTTTTTTCCTTTTTGATGTTCTAAGTCCCTTTTTAAGCAGTAGGTGTAAATGAAGAAATATTCATATATGCACATGTATGGTCATCAAATGACTTACCCATTTATCCTCCTTCCACTGGCCAGTTGATGGGGACGATGGCAGCTAGGCATCAGCTAATAAAAAATAGGAAATCACTTTCACCATTCACCACTTCCGTCCATCGAAATTAGTTTTTTTTTTTTCAGACCTTTCGATTGCCAAGCGCAAATTTTACTACCCTTTTCTTCTATTTTCCACTCACCCACTCTAACAGTTGATCTTTTTTCTTTCATCTACTAATTTCGAATTTATAATTAAATTTATAATTTAATATTCGTTTTGGCTATCAAAAAAAAACTTCTACAAGCTACGCATATTTAAACTAAATAAACTACTTCGCCCCGGTCCACTCGTTTCCGGCTCCTGCTACTGCTTCCAGCTTTTTGATTTCCTTAAATTTACGGCTTTCGCATTTCAGTTAGTGTCGCAATACCCTACTCCTGAAGGGATTTATATGGATTCTTTAAGGGCGCTACTTCGTTGCGAATTTCACCCTCCTTTATCAAACAAACTTCACTTTGGTGATTTTGCACGTCCTGTGGAAGGTGCATGCTTATTTTTCAAATTATTGGTTTTTGTGTCCTTTTGTTTTTTTTCTGAAGCTAACCCAAACATGTTTCCCTTAGGATTCATAAAAAAAATGCAATACAATTGTTTTCTTTTTCTTCATACAAATTCACGAAAGAACTGGTCTTTATTTGCAACAAAACATGTTCAGATTTTCGTTTCTTTTTTTTTTGTTTTCAAATTTAATGTTTTTTTTTTTCTCACTTCTCCAAAATTCTTTCAAATAATTTTTTTTCCAATTTATTGGTTTCTGTGCATTTTCTCCAATGCCAACCAATTATTTTTCTTTACATTTCATCACAAAAAATGCAATAAAAATGGTTTTTTTTTCATACAAATTCATCACCGAACTTTTCTTGATTTGCGTAAAACTGTTCAGAACAGGCATGCTTAACGAACGAAACGATATCATTTCGTTACGATAATCAACGTTAATAAACGAAACGAAGTCATTTCGTTTCGTTTATTAACGTTAAGATCGTCAAATTAACGTTAATTTGGCGTTCTTAACGTTAATAAACGAAACGAAATGACTTCGTTTCGTTTATTAACGTTGATTATCGTAACGAAATGATATCGTTTCGTTCGTTAAGCATGCCTGGTTCAGAATTTAATTTTGTTGTTGTCAAAAGTTTTTCAAATTTAATTTCTTTTGGCGTTTCACTTCTACAAAATTCTTTCACGTCATTTTTCTGTGCATTTTCTCCAATGCGAACAATCTATTCTTTTTTTTTTATATATTTCATTCTCCATTCTCAAAAGAACTTTTCTTTAATTGCAAAACATGTTCAGATTTAAATTATTTTTTGTTTCAAAACTTTTCCAAATTTAAAAAATTGTTTTTTCTTTTTTCAGTTATACAGTATTCTTTATAGACATGCTTTTTCCTTCATATCAAAGCAATTACACAAGAACCTTTGTAAATTTTCAAAAACATTTTAGGTTTTTTTTACAACTTTTATAATTTTTAAATGTTTCTCTTTTTTTCGACCGGCATCGGCGTTGATCACTTAACTTTAGAACTTTTTTAAAAACGATTAAGACTTGCCCGAGCTCGACTCCTCGACAATCATGACTTTCGTCATTCGATCTCCAGCATTAACTGTCCTAAGCTTGCGTTAATTTTCGTTTCCTATACTAGGCTTCAACCGCAATCCCGCTATTTCCTTAAAAAAATTGTTTACGAGCTATTTGACTCCAAAAAAAAAATTGTTTGCGAACTATTTTATATACTATTGTTGTTATAATTTTATATCCTATACCAACTTATTAGATCGAACCCTACTCCAATGCTTCTCGCCGTTATTTTTCTCTTTTTTCTCGAAACTATTCATCTCACTTCTTCGGTATCATTTGAGACATTCTCAACCACAGTGCCAGTCCCGCTGTTAAGGTATCTGCTATAAACTGTTCCCACTTTTCGAACTTATCTTCGAGCGTATTCCTTAACATAGCCGAATTCGCTCGACAGCTGTTAACGTACGCGGTAAAATGTTGTTCAATCGTACTGTTAAAGGTATTGGAGATGGAGATATCAACATTTGCAATCTATTCCTAAATCCTATGGCGACCGGATGTAAGCAGTATTAGGACTGCCACATTAATCTCCCACCTTACAATATGTATGCACATATGTAAGTTGTCACACATATATGTAAATATATTGGATTTAGTCGTCTTTTCAACTTAATTTTTTTTTGTTAAAAAAATGTTTTTTGTATATGCGTACATAAAGGCACACATACACATTAAATACATACGTATATCAAAATTATTTTTGTTGAGTTCTAAGATATAAATTTAGGATTCGCGTAGGGACTAATTATAGTTCTACCATATCATTTCTTTTTTTATACTTCCTTTTATAATAATTTTCTTGGATAATGAGTCAAACTAAATCTCACAAACTAAGAGTGGGTCAACTAAACTAAGCAAACGATTATCAAAATATTTTTTTTTGATTATTCATTAATATGAATGTACATAGACATGTATGCACATACGTACATGAGTTGATATATATATCAAGTGTAGTTTTCCTTATTACTTGAATTTCTTTTGATACATAATTTTCAAATTTTATACATGTGTATATATTTACGTAAATACATATTTACATACATATGTATAACTATTTAATTTTTGAATTGCCATATACAATTAATCTTCTAGGGAGGCTAACTAAAATTCCACCATATAATTTCTTATCGAGTTTTTTTTAGTGATTTTTTCGTTTAAAAATCAAAGTAAATTCCATTAGATAAGTTTAGGTTAACTAAACTAAGAAACGAATTGTATAATGGATTGAATTTGTTTTAAATAATAATAATTCATAATGGGTAACTAATTTGTTTGATTTGGTTTGAGACACCGTAGTTAGTGGTAATGTATTGGGGCCTCAACAACATCAGTGAGGCCAAATGTAGGGTGGGTACAGAGGCAGCCACCAAATGTTGCAACAACGAGCTGCCAGGCATAAGGGTAAGTTGAGGATGTCGTATTAGTGAAGTGTGACATGCAAATGCGTAGGTTTGTTTTTTTTTTTCTTC
The DNA here is from genome assembly GCF_040869045.1 of Eurosta solidaginis. Classification (NCBI taxonomy): domain Eukaryota; kingdom Metazoa; phylum Arthropoda; class Insecta; order Diptera; family Tephritidae; genus Eurosta; species Eurosta solidaginis. The sequence goes on from NC_090322.1 coordinate 72,308,074, forward strand.
TGTGTGAATATCCCCAGTGTGCAAAAATAATTATTGTGTTTGACCATTGACTGGGGAGAGCAATGCTGTGCAGTGACCGCTTTATCAAATCCACGAAGATGAAGCTCTGGGCCTAAACGCCAGTGCACACGCCGTGGTCGTTGAACAATTCCACAAGCACTGCAGCTCTTTCGTCCTTGAATGTGCCTGTTGCACACTCAGTCAATGAAGATCATAACAGATAAAAATGGCGCCCAACGTGGGGCCCGATAGAGGAAAGCAACTTTTGTGTGCTTTTTTAAATATTGGCTCCACATACATGATTCACTCCTTGAATCAAGTTGTCTGTCTGCTTTTGGATTTTTTTTTATTAGATTAACATTTTATAAATTTTTGATTTTTTTTTTTCGATTTTTGTTGTGCTCAAACAGTTTTGTATGGATGCGAAGAATTTTCGCTGGAATTGACCATCCTATAGGCTAGATGCCTTGAGATGCCTACCGCGTTAAAACCTCGTGTTTAGGGAATTATTTGAGCATAGCACTTCTTTTGGTTTTGTTGCAAAAATACGTTGTACGCTTCTTGGAAATTTGTGTCATTAAGGCTAAATGCCAATTGACTTACCAGGGGTTCACGTTTGCTACAATCCAATGGAAAAAAATATACAAATAGTAAGTACATCTCAACCACATTGTCGAGATGCCACCTCAATTTACCTTTTTTAATTTTCGTTTAGTATTTGGGAAAGACTAAATATTTAGGAAATTGTGATTGTACATCAAATAAATCACAACTGATATTTCTTTCTCAAAATGTTGCATGCCACAACACAGTATGACATTATGCCCTTACCTACACCTTTGTGCCACATTACCACTACAGAGACTCCCATGGCCTCAAACCAATTTTATTTTTATTGATTTTTTGTTTTTTTTGATAAAGAACTTTTTTTTACGTTAATTACCAAGCGAAAAGCTTCTAATATTTTTGGTGATTTTTTTTTTGGTTTTCTTAAAACCAATTTTTTTTTTTTTTTAACACTGTGTTAAAGGGTCATATCTTTTTTTGCGAGTGCAAATATACATATTAGACAGGGTCGATTTATTAACCTTTATCGCGCCATCGATTTTTCGATAGGATTAGGGCCCAGGAAAAAAAAGTTCCACTACGCATACCCAAAAAAATAATTTTTGAGCCTGCAAAATTCAACGATTTTTTATGCATTTTTTCATTTTCAAGGCTCCAAATCACTTTTTAAGTATTTTTTTTCGTGTCAATTAGCAAATGCAAAATTGGTAAATGCAGTTTTTTGAAAAAAAATTCTTTTATGGAGATTTAGAAGAATTTTGGTCGAAAAATCGATTTTTTTTGCAGGCTCAAAAATTATTTTTTTGGGTATGCGTAGTGGAACTTTTTTTCCTGAGCCCAAATCCTATCGAAAAATCGATGGCGCGATATATGTTAACTTTCGTCCATACAAATCGACCAGGTTAATACATATACTTTTTTTCTTTTTAACTTTTTTTTGGAAATATGCCATTGCGTAACAGCGACGAACACACTCCTTTGCAGGCTGGATGGTTTCTATGTAGGAAGGCTTTTACGAATAGGGATAACATACTTACTAGCGCGTGTGATCACCGCTTCTAACGAAATTGCCTATTGCCGTGGCTTAAGAACAATTCTTCTAGTCCACTTTGTAGAGCTCCTTCCCGCAGTAGGGAGTTTAATCAGAATATATATAACACTAGATTATTGAAGACGATGTCTCAGGGCAACACAGGTAATACCAGTGGAAGTAGGAACCTACAAAAATCCAATACGGAACAACAACAAGAGCTGCAACAAGGAGCAGCAAATGGTAGTAGCTTGTCAGCTGAAGGAGCGCATGGAGGTGACGTACCACCGGCAAATGATGATGAAACTCGCATCAGAAACATGGTTTCAGCAATTGTGTCTGCGAGGTCAGCAACGGTTTTTGAGGGTTTGGAAAATCGAGTAGCCCAAATGGTAGAACAGCGGATAGAAAATACTTTATCCAGTTTTTTAGAACGGTTAAATATTAACCCTACACAAGCAGTCCCTGTAGGCAATGACATAAGCCATAATTTGTCTACAACTCAACACCCACCAAATAGGTCTACTCCAGTGTGGCCTAGAGATGTACCTCCATTGCCAAATAATACCAATACAAATTTTCATAACCAGATTGACCAAATACGGCTAAGTGATATTCTGACCTCCTAGGTTAGGTTACCTGCCACTGTCTTAAACGCTGTCGAAGTCGCAATTGTTGCGAATGCCGCCTGGGTATTATTTGGAGGGCGCGCCTCCAAAGTATCGCCGTATTATCCACCTTATACTGTTTTCACACAGAAACTTAATGATCTCATTTCACCTTCTAATGAAATAGTAAATTTTTTGCTTTCACACAGATGTAGTTGCTCGTTTAGTATGGAGGATGAAATGTCAAGCGACTAAAATGACAATGCTAAATGACAGACAATGACATTTACTTTGACAAATGACATTTTTAAGCACTGAACACACCAAAAACTAAGAAACTGAACGCGGCCAACAGAGTTGCATTGGGCTTTTGATTTCATTAGGCATTCGATTAGTCACTAATGAAATAATTATAGATTCGAATTTTGTAGGGAAGATTGAGCTCAATAAGCGCCTTAATGTAGAAAACTGCCTTTATTATTCAATAAGCCGTGTGGGTGAAAATAGTATTAACCACTTGTTACTATCGTGGCGGTTGTTTTCGCCACACTTTAGAATTAATTAAATTAAACCACGATTTTCCAATTAGGCACGTCTGCCCAGCTCAGTATCAAATATATGATGTCTAATTTTTCTGTCATTGACGTGGGCCGCAGTTGTATTTGATATGCGCGTTGCCACCTGCACGCGCCTGTCACATACAACTCAAGGCCTAACCACATAGAATACCTTATAATACATTGCTCTAATGCTCATGTTCCTTATATCACCCTTCCTTTTCAAAAGAAGAATTTGGCAAATTAAACACGTGTGCCATATTTTTCTTTTGTATTCTATTAATAGGTTCGGATGAACGAGAATATTAGGGCGTGCCTTCCTTTTTGAAATTCGTTCATCCGGAGCAATTTTATATTTGTTGTAAGATAAATTAAAAGTTAGAATTACGTTAATATTTTCTTTTTTTATGTTTTTTTTTTTTGTGTTTTTATAAATAATGCAGTTCAATTTTGAATTATAATTTCCTTTAATTCATTAATTTATATTAGTAAATAGTTTTTGTTTTACATTTTATATTTTACGCTAATACCGAAATTTGTATTCATATTTTTTTCGAAATTTAAAATTGTATTTGTTTTGTTCTGCCTTCTTGGCTGTTTGTAAATAAATTGTATGTACATATGAATATAATATTACTGTATTTATTAATTTATATTGTTTATTCTATTTTTATGTACAGTCTTTTCTTTTTTTGTTGTTTCATCAAGAATTGTAACATTAGGGTTGTTAATTTTAATTACAACAAAAGAACCCTGGTATATATTTTCATGTTTGTGCCGTGGTTCTTTTTGTACAAGAACTTGATCGCCTATTTTAATAGCTAATGGTCGTGCCGTTCTATCATAAAATGTTTTGGATTGTATTTTATTTTTCATTATTAAATTTTTTGCCATTTCATGTGTTTTTTGCATTCTAAATTTAATCTCCTTAGCATAGTTTTCGGCATTATAAAGTGGGTAAATTTTTTCCTTTCCCAATTCATGAGGCAAAGTTGCCTTTTTACTAAATACTAACTCGAAGGGAGAAAATTTGTTGTCGAAAAATGTGTCAGTTGTTGTATTTTGTAGGAAAGTAAAGTATTTTAAGTAAAAATCCCAATCTTAAAAAGTGTTGTTTAAATATGCACGTAAGTATTCATTAAAAACTCTATGATTACGTTCAATTGTACCAACAGTTTCGTGATGATATGCAGTTGAATAATTATGTTTAATATTTAAAAGTTTAGTTAGTTCTTCAAATAATTAATTTTTAAATTCTGTACCTAAATCTGATTTTATGGCGTTCAGTACGCCGTAGGTTAAAATAAACGTTTCGAAATTGAATGAAATTGATTACGTGAAAGATTCGAATCTCCCACGTAATCGCCAATGGAAAATTGAACCCAATGAAAAGAAAAGTTAAAAAATATGAAAGATGTTAATAAATATATTCGAGTAAGGATTTTATTGAATTCAAGAATAATGAGGTAACAATTAAATTGTGTTTCGAATTAATATACTCAAATAATGATTTTAATGATTTAAAAAATAAGCATTTAACAATAAAATTGTGTTTCGAATAAATGTTCTCTTACCTTGACGCTGGATGGCTAGAAATGCTCCCGTTGACGGTCGTGAACCAAGAAAAAAAGGCAAATCACTTGCAAAAAGGCGCTGAACCCTCAGTACAAGAGCCTTCGTTAAGTTTCCCCTTAACAAGGCTCCGGTGCTAAAAGCTCATAGCGGCAAACACAAATTCGTGTTTGTGTTAGTGCATATATACATATATAAGCGAAACTATTGGTCTACAGGCAGACACAGGTATGCGGATTGATTTACGAGGGTGGGCCGAAATATTTAGGTCTCGGACCTAAACATGCCGGCCCCCTTGCCGCGAGCAATGATAAGGAAATAGACTATAGATTAAAGTATTAAGAAAAATCGGAATCAATGGACCCAGGGAGTCAACCTAGCCCCTTCGCCCAGGTAAGGCGGCGAGCGGATGAGCAGTTGCGGACTGCGGACACTGCACCTCGCTGTACTATGCGTGTTGTGGATGTTTTCTACGGAGAAAAGAGAAGAAAAAGGTTAGAAGAAATGTACGTGGTTTAAATTCGATGGCACTTAGTTACGTTTAGATGTGTGTGCATGTGAACCTATTGTTGGCAGACCCCGGATACGACCAAGCCGAAGACCGTCGGTTGGGCTAAAATTCCGCCTATGGTGGTAGTCGCCGTATCACTCACCATCAGTTCGGCATAGATGCCAGCGCCGAGTGTAAGCCGAATAGGTGATGGGTGATAGAATCGGGGTCTGCCAGACGCATAAACTGGAAGGGCACCGCAATTTGGGGATCTATGCTGTATGGCGGGCTCACCCTTTGATGCCGTGCAATGACGACGGCCTGTGTATGAATGCGTTTTGCTGCGCCGTACTTCCCTCGCAGTATTATAGTACACCGTTCGGGTCCCTGCTGCTCGATACGTAGATCTCGGACTAGCTCACTGTCGGCGATGGTGGTGGGCGCGCAAGGGTCGATAATTGCTCTTACTAGGTGGAGCTGCCCGTGCGATTCTATACGGACAATGGCCGTGGGAGATATTGGCACGAACGGCCGCATGGTTGGCAGTGGAGCCGCATTTGGTTGTAGTCGGCCCGTTCGGAAACCGGCGGTTGTGGCTCTCTCTATAGCTTGGTTACCGATCTTATGGCGCACGTCCTTAACGTATGGCGCTGCCCTTTTTTGTTGTCGGGTCTTCGCGCATCTCCTGTTAATTTCATCTCTTTGGCTATTCACTCGACCTCGATTAGGGATGCTGAGGTGTTGCTTGTCTTGACGCCAGTCGTTTACCTGTGGGATCTCCATCTTCCTTTCTCTTTGCTTCTCATGGCGCAATAAAGGCCGAAACATGCTCTGCACTGGGCTGCGATTAATCGAAGCTGATGCTGCTTTCGGTCGTTCCTCCTGTAATTCTCCCTCTTCCTCCACCTGCTGCGCCCATGATTTTGTTTGCTCTGTTAAATGAATCGACAGCGTGTCGTCCAAATTATCGTCCTCACCCTGGTGGTCGCCCTCCCTTAACTCATCTAAGTGGAGCGTCGTGTGGTGTTTCTCTTGGCACCTTTTGCACCTGTACTTGCTGGTGCAATTTCCTACGCGATGGAAGGGAGACAAACAGTTCGGACAGTACTTATGAAGCAGGACCGCTCGTAACTTCTCCTCGGGAGTCATAGCGCGGAACTCCGGACAAACCCTAATGGAGTGCTGCCTCTTACACAGTTGGCAGTCAACGTGGTACGTAAGTTTATGGGCTTTCGAGACGTGGCTCATGATCTGTAAAGAGGGTGAACCGTTACTCTATCATACTCTACTTAGTGTTGTTTTGCATGGGATGCGGGAAACCCCAAAAAAAAAAAAAAAAAATGGAATAATGACTCATATGCATAGTGGGGATAATAGTTCTCGAAATTTTAGTAGGTCATGGCTTGCTGGAAAAGGCATTGTAAATAAAATCAGAGGGCGCTAAACGCATTGATTTCCATTTTTTTTGAACTTCTAGGCTTTGAAACGCGTGAATACGTGGTGTTTGTGCGATGGCCTTTAGCAGTACCTCATAACGCGTGAGACGCACCACACGTTAGTACTCATTGAACACACCCATTGAAGTGATTATTATTCTAAGTGCTGGCAATGCCGCCGTTTGACATTCGACAATAATGCATTTACAGAATGGAAATTCTTTCATTCATTTCAAGCACATGGAGTACGTAGTATTACATTTCATAGCAGCGTTTGCCATCTTCTTTTGCTGTGGCAGAAGAATCTTTAGCAAAACTTAATTCACCGACCAAAACCAACGTAATTTGTACGAGATATATAAAATTGACGAAGAAAACATTGAAGTAACAAACTATGTCAAATTCTAAATGCAATAAATTTTAATGAAGACTGCGACAAAGGTATAAGATAACCTTAATTTATCATTCTACGAAAAGTTAAAAATTAAGCAACGAGATTATTCAAAGCGATACGTAAAGAGAACTAAAGCATAAAACAGCTTTGGACAATAGGGGCACGATTCAAACGTAAATCCTGAACCACCATGCCCACTAGGCGGAAAGGCAAAGCTACGGATCAACAGGTGCTGATAGAAAACGAGGAGTTTCCACAATCGGGAAATGATATTGACAACGGTCGCGGTATAGCCACCATAAATTTGGATAGATCTTCCCATGAAGTTATGCGACAGATATCGGCTACAGTTAGTTATCTACCTTTACTCGATTGTATTTGCACATTCGATGTAATGATGTACACATTGCAAAACTGTGAGATTCCTGAAAAATGGGATGAAACTGGAGCTGTATTTATACAAAATGCTCAAGCAGTACAATTACGCTCCTTTTCGACTGGTCTGCATAAAGTTGATACAGTTGTTAATTACAAAATGAGCTCGTAAAATTGAAATTGGCAGTTAAAATAAACGCTTCCTCATTACTGCAAAGAGTAATAATTCCTAAAAGTTGAAAGGTTTAACAGCCTGATTTTTTATTTAAATTGCAAAATGATCCTGCTACTAAACTAGATATATCCATTAGATATGTATATGGGGATGTTTTATTTCTAAGATAACTAGATACTCTGACTAATATAACAATCGAGAGTTTAGATTTGTACCTATAACACCCTTCTCTATTAAATTTTCGAAAATTATGAAGAACCTTTTCAAACAAATTATGGTGGTTTCGTTCTGTATTTTCTCGTTTATGTGTATTTTTTGCGATTGAATAAACAAAAATGTATTTATAATTTAATTCCAAAGGATGTTTTGCTTATATGTAATATTTCTGCATGTACTGACTTATTTATGTAAGCTTTTATAGTCCTCAATAATAACAATTGAGGTTAAAGATTATTACCACAGTAAGCAAAGTGATTAGAAAAAATTGTTCTTGCGATTGATTCGTTTTGACCTCAGCGAAGCTCGTGGTAACTATAAAAAATGCCTAAAGCTGTGAAAAGAGTCCCAAGTATTTTCATTCAGATTCATGGACGCCTTTAGTTGACTTTTTTATTTGCATTTTTGTATACCTTGCCATAAAACGGACCGTTCTTCAGATGAGCTCAGATTTTTTGTTGGCGGGTTCGTTTTTGTTTTTGTTTTAAAAACGAACGAATTGTATATCGGCTCATGTGGTGATGTGATGTTTCGATGTGACGTGAAATGGGGGTATGATATGATATCTTGCTTTATAACATGTTATGCCATCTCATCATGTCAACTATTAGTAGGAAAATTTATAGCGTTGGGTGTTGGTGTATGATCAGCATTAACTTTAGACGCTGCTTCACGATTGGTACAATCCCAACTGAATTGAGCGTTTTTGCTTATTGCTAGAGTTGATGTAACTATTTCTATACGTCTACTAAACCCGCGCCAGCATATCTGACATAATTGAGAAGGTATATTTGGGCTTTGATTGTAATAAAGGTGCATATTTAAGAGATGGAAAGCATTTAGCCCAACTTACCCAACCCTTTAAAGCAATAAATCAAAGATGGATGCGCTTCAGTACTAAGGGTAAGGAAAAAAACCCTGTGTGACATTATCATACGATATGGAGTCGTGCGATGTCAAGTGAAAAGGCGCTACATCACATCAGTCCATGGCATGTAAATCGAGCACCATCAACGTAAAACCTCGAGTCTGTTAATAAAGATGAACTATTTGCTAAAAGCGTTAAGAGATGATAGCACACGAGTTAGACCATATAGAGATGCTACGAAATAATATCCGCTCGATATGATATCCCATCAATTAAGAGGTAATGCTGCATCGTAATGCCGGGCCGAAAGGCTTTTTAGGTATAAATATGTATTATTATTTTTTTTTTTTTTAGGAGGATTCTGACGGGAGGAAGCGTGTTAATAGTTTTGTGTTATGGAGATTTTATTATTTTTATGGTTCGGTACTTCGGAGTGGATAATAGGAAGTGAGTTTTCTCGGTGGAATGTGGGTCCCTGAAAGGTTAAGCGGGAGTAGTGTCTGTTTCGCCGCTGGGCGCTGAAAGAAAGTTAAATATATGGAAAATAAAGTCGAAATGAATGAAAATAACGCCAGAGAAATGTGGAAACATCTTAAGCAAGCGGTTTGCTTAACGAGAGATAACGAAGGGATTAAAAAGGCGATAATAGATGGTATGATGGTAGAAAATGAAACTGAGCTGGCAAATGGTCTAAATAGGTTCTTTATAAATAGCGTAATAGAAATTAATAACATCATAGAACCTTGCCGTATAGCACTAAGTGATGTACAAGTCAATTCTAGATTAAAGTTTGCCAAAATAACAACAGATGAAGTTATTAATATTCTGAAAGAGTTTAAATATAAAATAGGCGGCAGAAAACTTATATCTGATGGAGTACTTAAAGACTGTATATCGTATACAGGATATTTCTACGCACAAATAATCAATAACAGCCTAGAAGAGGGTCTTGTATCAGAAAAGTGGAAAACGTCAACGGTGATACCAGTGGAAAAAGTTAAAAAGACAGTAAAACCTGAAGAACTTAGACCCATAAACACCCTGCCTAGTGATTGTAAAATACTTGAAGCTTATGTTAAGAACCAGTTAACGAAATACCTTGAAGATAATAATATACTAGCCCACCAGCAGTCAGGCTTTAGAAAGAAACATTCATGTGAGACAGCTCTTAATTTGGTGATACATGACTGGAAAGAAGAGTTAAATAAAAAAAAAGTGGTTGTTTCAGTCTTCCTAGACCTCAAACGAGCTTTTGAAACAGTGGATAGGGAGATCTTAATCAAAAAAATGGAACGTATTGGTATAACTGGTATAGAACTTGACTGGTTTCGCAGCTATTTGAAGCAGAGGAGACAGAAAACGGTTATAAATACCGTGATGTCTGATGAATTGGAAGTACCCATAGGGTTACCACAAGGCTCAGTTTTGGCACCGATACTGTTCTTAATTTATATTAATGATATAGTTAACGCTATTGAAGGTTGTGAAATTAAACTATTCGCTGATGATGCATTAATAATGATTAGTGAGAATAATATTAATTCTGCACTTTCTAAAATACAACATGAACTGAATAACCTGTATAAATGGTTGTGCGGAAATAGACTGAAACTTAATATAAATAAAACGAAATTTATGATAATAACAAGGAGGAACGTTAATGAGGATATAATTGGTTTAAAAATAAATGATGAAAGCATACAAAAAGTTGACAGTATAAAATATTTGGGAATTATAATTGATAACAAACTCAAATTTGAAGAACATATAAACTACACAGTCCAGAAAGTTGCGAAAAAAATTGGGGTTATGCAGAGAACATCCAAATATATTCAAAAAAAGTACAAAATAATTATATATAAGTCCATTATAGAACCGCACTTTGTAAACTGCCCATCTATTCTATTCATTGTGTCAGACAAAGAAATAGATAAACTTCAAAAGATGCAAAACAGATGTATGAGATTTATTCTTAAAAAACCTAGAGATACTCGTACGGCTGATATGCTGAGAAGTTTGAACTGGTTAAGTGTAAAGCAAAAGATTTTTTTTCACGCTACGAAGTTTATATTTAATATTAAAAGTGAAAATGTACCTGAATATCTAAGTAAAAACGTAGTATTAGTTAAGCAAACACATAACATTAATACAAGGAATAAACACAATTTCAAACTGCCTTTATTCAGAACTGAAATAGATCAGCAAAATATTTTTTATAAAGGTCTAAAAAGTTTCAATGAACTGCCTATAGATATAAAAAGTTGTAATGAAATCGGGGCTTTTAAAGCAAAACTTTATGAATATTGTAAAACCTTAGCAATAAGATAGTAAATTGTAATATAATTTAATTTATGAATTAGGCTTTTTTGCCGTAATAAATAAATGAAATGAAATGAAATGAAATGGTAATAGCACCAACTTAGCGTTGGGGCGTGTTGTTTGCCCTTTCGTGGTATCCAGGTCCACTACACGCACGCGGTCATCGGGACCAGGGTGCAATTTGACGACCCTTCCCATTCTCCACTCGTTCGGTTGTAGGTTGTCTCCCCGAATGACAACTAAGTCGCCTAGGTTGAGATTGGGTTGCGATCGTTGCCACTTAACGCGCTTTTGCATCTCAGTGAGATATTCGGCCTTCCACCTTTTGCAGAAAGTTTGGTGTAGGGCTTTAAGTTTCTGCCATCGATTTACGATGGAGGCCGGGGTCTCTGTAGTGTCCAGTTCTGGAGGAGCTAACAGATGCCCCCCAACGAGGAAATGACCGGGCGTAAGCGGTTCCAGGTCAGAGGAGTCGTTGGACGCAGGACTGAGGGGCCTTGAATTGAGGCACGCCCCTACTCGGCACAATAAGGTGCCAAACTCCTCAAAAGTGTATTTGTCATCCAGAGCGATCTTTTTGAAATGGGTTTTAAAACTTTTAACCCCAGCTTCCCACAGGCCTCCCACGTGAGGAGCGCCAGGGGGTAAGAAATGCCATGCCAAGTTTTGGTGGCTATATCTTGAGATGGTACGATCTTTGGTTTCTTGCAGAAATGCCTAGTACCATTATCAGAATATATGTTTTTCGGACAGCCTCGTCTGGCGCAAACCTGGAGAAAGCGGTTAGGAAGGATCCGGTGGAAAGATCGCTCGTCGGTTCAAGGTGGATGGCCTTGGTGGAGAAGCAGACGAATAGGCAGGCATAACCCTTTGAAGTCCGACATCCTCTACCGCTGTATGACTTGATGTCGAACGGTCCGCAGACGTTGAGTTGTTTCCTTTATTTCGAGTGGAGAAAGTGATTTTGACTTCGGTTTTCCGGAAGATTTAGTTGTTGTTGTTGTAGCAGTGCTTCGCCCCACCTAACAGACGCGACCGATCACAAACTGTCATCAATATTTAACCTGTTACAGTATCCAGAACGAAGTTGAGCCAGAGTGACACGCGTTTCCCTGGGGAGTATGCGTTCCTCTTCCGCAAGTTTTGGATACTTTACTTTGAGTACTGGGTTCACCGGGCAATTCCCGGCATAAAGGTCCGACGCCTGTTTGTGGAGTTCACCAAGGACCTGCTTGTATTTTTCCGCTACATACGGCTGTGTTCTCAGATGCCGTATTTACTCAAAATGCTTACGGAGATGACTCCTTAAGCCCCTAGGCGGTGCTGGCTCGTCAATCAGATGTCTGTTGGGATGCCCAGGTTTCTGGGTATTCAACAGGAACTGTTTGGTCAGCATCTCGTTTCTTTCCCTGATGGGGAGTATTCTCGCCTCATTATGTAGATGGTGTTCTGGGGACATAAGAAGACAGCCCGTGGCAATTCTGAGAGCAGTATTTTGGCAGGCCTGTAGCTTCTTCCAGTGGGTAATTTTTAGGCTTGGCGACCATATGGGTGACGCGTAGCACGTAATCGGCTGGCTAATTGCTTTGTATGTAGTCATGAGCGTTTCTTTATCTTTTCCCCAGGTACTGCCAGCAAGGGATTTGAGGATTTTGTTACGGCTCTGAATTCTCGGAACAATTGCGGCTGCGTGCTCACCAAAATGTAGATCCTGATCAAACGTCACACCCAAGATTTTGGGGTGTAGGACAGTCGGTAGCGTAGGGCCATCGACGTGGATGTTCAAAATGGTCGACATTTGGGACGTCCATGTTGTAAATAAGGTCGCGGAAGATTTAGTCGGTGATAATGCCAGGTTTCGCGAGGCGAAAAAACTGGAGAGATCAGGGAGGTAGCCGTTTATTTTGTTGCATAGCTCATCGATCTGTGGGCCTGGGCCTGTGGCAATTACTGTGCAGTCATCGGCGTAGGAAACGATTGTGACTCCTTCCGGTGGTGAAGGTAGCTTAGATATGTAGAAATTAAACAAAATTGGGGATAGGACACCACCCTGTGGCACCCCTTGTTTAATTCTCCTTGGCTTTGATGTTTCGTTTCTAAATAGCACCGATGCCTGCCGACCACCCAGATAATTTGCGGTCCACCTTTTAAGACATGGGGGAAGGGTAGACCCTTCCAGGTCTTGCAGTAACGAGCCATGGTTGACCGTATCAAAAGCTTTTGATAGGTCTAGCGCTACGAGTACTGTTCTATGGTGGGGGTTTTGATTTAAACCGCAATTTATCTGGGTGCTAATGGCATTTAGCGCGGAGGTAGTGCTATGGAGTTTTCTGAAGCCATGCTGATGGGAGGCTAGTTGCAAATTTGCTTGGAAATAAGGGAGCAAAATGGCTTCGAGCGTCTTTGCTACTGGCGATAGTAGAGATATCGGACGATACGACTCTCCTATGTTAGCTGGTTTACCAGGCTTTAGTAGCGGGACCACCTTGGCCATTCTCCATTTCTCGGGTATGACAAAGGTGGAAAGGGACAGGTTGAAGACCTGCGCTAAATATTTGAAACCCTCTTTCCCTAGGCTTTTAAGCATCGGCATGGCTATGCCGTCTGGGCCCACTGCTTTGGATGGTTTAGCGCGACCAATGGCGTCCTCAACCTCTTTAGCGGTGATGGTGATTGGTGACGCGCTGAATTTGTGTTTATGTGCGTGTCTGTTGGCCCTCCGTCTAACTTTGTCGACCGTGGAATGCATTATATATTGTCGGCAGAAAGCGCTCGCGCATTTTTTCGCATCCGACAGCACTTTGTCGCCAAAGGCGATGGAAACTTTGTCTTTGTGCTTGGTCGGTAGAGAGGTTACAACCTCTTAGGTGCTCCTCCCATTTCGCCCGCTTGTGTTCATCCACAAGCAATCTGATGCGTTGGTTTATATCCCTTATTTGGGGGTCGCCTGGATCAAGCTGCCTTATAAGGTCACGTTCTCTCGCTAAGTTTGCGGCCTCCGCCGGGAAGTGGGGCCGGATTTCGGGAATTCTCCCGGCGGAAATGAAACGTGCCGAGGCGGATTCAATGACCTTGCGGAAGGCACGCTCCCCTTGGCGGGCATCAGTCGGGATAGGGAGGGCAGCAAAGAGGTTGTCTGTAAAGGATTTATATTCTTCCCACTTTCCTTTTTTAAAGTTTATGAAAGTGCGTTTTTCGGTGACGATGAAGTCGGCGGTACGCTCGAGCGAAACAAGTATAGGCAGGTGGTCGGATGCCAATGATACCATCGGCTGCCAGTTGACGCAGTTTACGAGTTCTGCGCTCACGATTGAGATATCTGGCGAACTGTGACAGCTTCCTACCATACGTGTGGGGCGTCTCCGTTTATTGTGCAGAACGTCGTTTCTTCTATTTGATCCGCCAACATCTCGCCCCTACTGTCCGCCCGCAAATTTGAGTGCCATAGATCATGATGGGCATTGAAGTCGCCTAAAATAATGCGATTGTTTCCAGTGAGTAAGGCTCTGATATTAGGGCGGTATCCACCGGGACAACAGGTGGCAGGGGGGATGTAGATGTTGATGATTTCTAGGTTTGCATCGCCTGACCGGACAGATAGACCTTGACGTTCTAAGACGTTGTCCCTGCGGTCGATGCCAGGATCAAATATGTGATATTGCACAGAGTGGTGTATTATAAACGCGAGGCCGCCTCCATTTCCGCTCTCGCGATCTTTTCTGTGGACATTATACCCAGAGCAGGTCTGCAATGCAGATCGTGCTGTGAGTTTAGTCTCTTGAATCGCAGCAATGCGGATGTTGTGCCGCTTCATGAAATTGACTATCTCCGTAATCTTCCCAGTTAGTCCATTACAGTTTAACTGCAGAATTCTGAAGTGCATGAGGGGAGACGTCGCCACTCTGGGGGTAAGTGACGGGTGACTACTCCTGGGTTGAGGAAGGCCAGGACGCAATTGCTGTTGTGGCCCTGGGACTTGGCGTCCTTGGGCAAGCATTGGGGTACCCGGATGATTTGGGTTTGCGACCTGGCAACATGGCGCGATGAAACCCGTCGAGGGGTTGCCGTCACGGAGACCAGAACATCTAGGAAAGTGGCACCACCCAAGGCAGGAGCTGCATTGGGCGGATGTCGCAAACATATATATTCTGTGCTGGCAAACGGTGCAAACGGAGGTAGGGACTAAGAGTCTGGTTCCCTGACCTACACGATTGCTGCCGGAAAAGAGGGGGGGGGGAAGACGGGGGCAGGGGCTGTTGCTCAGCATTGCTTCCAACTCTACTACGAAGATTGTAGTTATGAGTGGTAGCAGCTGTTTGAGTTGTTGGCGCCGTAAGGCGCGAGCAGCAGCGGGTACTTGTTGTGGCTTGCTGAGCAGCGGGGCTGCTGGAAGGTAATGGGGGGGCGCTTAGACGTAGACTACGGGGCGCCCTTGGGCGTGAACAGCAAGGAGCCACAAAAGATTTATAAAAGTTACGTGGACGTCGGGTTTTGGGATCAAGCCCAGAACAACCTGTCCGATGCAACCATCCCTTACACGAGACACACTGAACAGAGTATGACCGTCCTAAAAAGATTCTTTTCCGGCAGATGCAGCAAAACCATTTCTCAGGACCGGGGTCAGGAGACGGACCCGGATTGGATTCGATACCTTCCCGGAGCAAGAGAATATGGAGCAGTCCTGCTGTAAGGAGCTGCTGGGAGGATGACAATTTGTGGGAGGGACGAAACAAATTAAATGGGGTTACACTGAAATGACAGTCCTTGGTCGGGAAAAATCCCGAGTCGCTCCGGTACATAGAACCGACTGCCTTGGGAAGCGCGGAAGATTTAGTCTTCGGGTGGGTTGCTTTAAAAAATCGGAAAATATAGGAAATTACTCGTAAAGCTCGGGACAGATCGGAGGACCTATCAAGAATGTTAGAATTCGTTTGTTGGGTCGTTGCGTGAATTCGTACCCTTTTTTCCTCGATGTTCGTATTATAATCGCCTTCTTGCGCTGGCCAGTTTTCGTGGTCTGCTTGCAGCCAGGAAGGGCCCTGCCACCACAGAGAGTTGTTTATTAAATCCGACGCTGGCAGTCCTCTGCTTGCTAAGTCTGTCGGGTTTGACGCTGAGTAGACGTGCCGCCAAACCTTGGTTCCTACCTTTTCTATGATTTTGGTTATTCTATGGGCGACGAAGGTATACCACGAGCATGGTGGCTTCCGGATCCATGCGAGAACTATCGTTGAGTCTGTCCAGAGGAACACTTCTCGATTTGCAAGGTTTAGGTTTTCAATAACCGATTCTGTTATTTCGGCAAGCAGGACAGCACCGCAGAGCTCTAGTCGTGGCAACGAAATAGTTTTAACTGGGGCTACTCTGGTTTTCGCCATAAGCAGGTTGGTATGGGTTCGGCCTTTTTCATGAACTCTAAGAAAAACAGTAGCTGCGTATGCTTTTTCCGAGGCATCGCTAAATCCATGTATTTCGACTTTGTCTCTCTCCGTAAAATGAACCCACCTCGGGATGCGCAGATCGTTGATCCGCATGTATTCCTGCGTGAATGCTTGCCAGCGCTCAAGTGTGGTTGGTGACACGGCTTCATCCCTTCCTGTACCCTCTAACCAGATCTTTTGCATAACGATTTTGGCGACTATTATCACGGGGGCTAACCAGCCAAGAGGGTCGAAAAGCTTGGCAATCTCTGAGAGTATGCTTCGCTTTGAAGTGGCGCTGTAATCTATTGGTTTCGCCGTAAAATAGAAATAATGAGCGTGCGCGTTCCATCTTATGCCCAGTGCTTTCACCATGCTGGTATCTTCAAATTCTAAAAAGTTCTGTGTTAGCAAATATGATTTCGGTATGCCTTGTAGATTCGACGTCCATTTTCTTAATGGAAATCCTGCTGATTGTAATGCCTCGGTTATTTCATCTCTTGCCTTTATTGCGGTATCAATACTGTGGCCGCCGGCGAGTACGTCGTCTACGTACATATAATTCCTTAGAATGTCTGCTGCCATTGGGTGCGTGTGCTCCACGTCATCGGCGAGTTGATGCAATGTCCGTATTGCTAAGTATGGAGCACAGTTCACCCCAAAAGTTACTGTTTTAAGTTCGTACAGACTTATTGTATCCTTTGGATCTTTTCGGAATACGATCCGCTGATATCTTGTTTGATCATGATTTACCCATATTTGACGATACATCTCAATATCGCTGTTGAAGACGTATTTAAACAATCTCCACCGGAGTATCAATACAGTAAGATCGGCTTGGAGAATGGGACCTGGATAGAGGGCATCGTTCAAACTTTTGCCATTTGTCGTGGGGCACGATGCGTTGAATACAACTCGTACTTTGGTTGTGGTACTGTCCTCCTTAATTACGGCATGATGCGGAAGGAAATAGCAGTCTGTCGATTCTGACGCTATGTTTCTTACTTGTTTCATATGCCCCAATGTTTCATACTCGGATACGACTCTACTATATTCTGCTTGTAAGGTTGGGTTTTTTCCAAGACGTGTTTCGTTTCGATAAAATTGAGCACATGCGCTTTTTAGTGATGGCCCTAAACATACATCTTTTCTAAATGGTAGAGAAACTACGTATTTCCCGTCGCTGTTTCTTACTGTGGTGGATTTGAAGAGTTCTTCACAGTATTTATCATCCTCGTGCTCACTCCTCTTTTTTGGGATTTCCTCTAGTTCCCAGAACGCAGACAATTGTTTGGACAGTGTAACCTCATTGAAATATGATACTATATTTTGGGTGTTGTTTATCGAGTCTGATCGACCTGTCAGGATCCACCCGAATACGGTTTCCTGCGCTATCAAATTATTTAACACATCCTTTTTCAATCCGCCTAACATGATTTGAGGATATATGTCTCCTCCTAATACCAAGTCGACTGGTTCGTTCACGAAGAATCTTTTGTCGGCAAGAACAAGATCAGGGAACGCTTGTCGTGTCATTGGATCTACATGGCAGCTAGGGAGATTTCCTGTTAGTTGGGGTAAGACTAACACGATTGTGTTTATTGTAACTAGAGGGTTTATTGGTGAACCTAATTGTATGTGACACGCTTCCTTTACCTGTGCCGAAATCGTGTTGTTAATGCCCGATACTTGGGCACTCACTCTTTTGGAAGGCAACTTAATTCGCCGTTTGAGTCGCTCGGATATGAATGAGCATTCTGATCCCGAATCTATTAACGCTCTTGCTGAGAAGCTAACTCCATTATGTTGTATATTGACTCTCGCTGTGCCTAGTAGTATTCCCTTGCTTGAATTTGCGAAACATGAATTTACGTTATTAACCCGAGTGTTTATTGTTTCAGTTTCGCGCCTAGCTTGGGCCTGTCTGGATGTAGATGGACCGTTGTCAGCTGAATCACGTGGCTCGTTTGTTTGGGGTTGAATTGGAAGGTGGAGTAGTGAGTGGTGTCTTGACTGACACGTCCTACAACGATATGTGCTGGGACATTTAGAAACAGTATGTCCAGCGGATAGGCAATTCAAGCACCCTCGTATGCTCTTCACATGTTCAATGCGACTGCTTGGGGTCAGGCGTAAGAATTTCTCACACTTTGCGATTCTGTGTGCCGCACTTTTGCACATCTTGCATGTTGGTTTGGCTACACTAGTCTGAAAGGTCAGCTTTTTCGATGGCGTTTCCGCGCTTGATCGAGAGGATGGATTTTTAGGGGGCTTTCCTTTCAGCCCTGTGACGGTTTCCAATGTTTGGAATCTATTCGTCAGGAATTTGTCCATATCAACCCATTTCGAGATTTCAGTTTTGTTTTCTATTGTTTGTTCCCACAAAGCCAATGTAGTTTCAGGCAGTTTAGTGGAGCATAAATATGTTAAGATTGCATCCCAGTTGGATATGTCGATTTGATGACACTAAAGCGCTGAGATGCAATTGTTTATATCTCGTTGCAGTTTTTTGATCGAGCTACCGCATTCGCTGTCAATTGCATTTAAATTAAACAAAATTTTCAATTGTGCATTTACCAAGATACGCTTGTTTTCATAGCGATCGCATAGATTCTTCCAAGCTGTTTGGAACCCATCATTAGTTTGTGGACATCGTCGCACTATTTCTTTCGCTTCCCCTTGTGTCTTTTGGTTGAGGTGATACAACTTTTCGACTGGGGTAAGGCGTTTGTTAAGTATGTATATGGCGCTGAACATGTCCCTGCAGGACGGCCAGGAAATATAATCTCTTTAAAGACATCTGTGTCACAAGGAGGCAGGCGTACGCTATATTCGCAACCAACGGAATCTGTTTCTTTCTCTAACTTTTCTATTTTTTCAGCTAGCTCATTTATTGCCGCTTGGAATTTTAAGAAACTGAAATAAGTGGCTTTATGTTTCTTTTTAACTGCTGATATGTCCTTTGTTTCGAGGTCTGATGAACTCAGAAGATCGTCGTATGCCCGTTTTGTCTTTTCCCACAAGGCTTTTAGTTCCTCCGTTTGAAGTTTTAAGGAGTGTTTACTGTGCTCAGTTGTGGGCATGGCATTATAATCTACCTCAAATTCTGCCACTGCATATGCCTGGCGGATATAGCTCTCCATTTTCTTATTAAATGGAAAACGAAATTATTAAACACAAAGTATTTAATGAAATTTGCCTTTGCAGAGAGTCGTGAATGAGGTGACTGATCAATATCCTAGGGATTGAGAGTTGCTACACTCGCTGTGTCGCGGAAGTGTTATTACAATCGTGCCACCCTACGTAACTAATATAGGTAAATGGGTGTGTGCACGAACCCAAGTGATATTTGTGTAATGTGTCAAAGGTGATTAAAGTGCAACACCCTCCTATGGACTGTGGCACAACTGCTACTTAGTTTGAAAGAACCGACCAGTTAATTATGACGGAAAATTTACAGAGTATTTTTCCACTTGTGCGCAAAGTTTATTAAAAAACCGTGTGAAAGTAGCAGAACTGGCCAACCAGTGGACAATGTGTGAAGAAAGTGTGGTTGACAAAATGCCGAAAATGAGTCCTGCAAAGGTTTTGGCAGCTGTAGTGTCGTTGCACGTTACGTTTCACTTCGTGTATTTGTGGTTGTTGTACGTCAGCGCTAGTAATTTTTAAGGTGTTCCTTGAGTTGCAAATACACTCGCCGCTACGTACGAATTTGTGGACTGTGCCGGAATTACGACGTATATTCCGGCAATATGAATAGCGAGTTTGTATTAAAAAAAAATATTCCGAACTTTCCCGCCCAAAACAACAATAAGTGTAGAGTATATATATGTGTATATATGTGGATAGCTAGAAGAACTTTCAACTATTATGCTGTTAAGTGACTTTTGTTTGCTTCGCTGTGTGACCGTGCGATGTCAAATAAAGTTTCAGTTGTGAATTAATGCCAATAAGATGGCTTTCCACTAACTAAAAATTATTTCTGCAAATGTGTTGCAGCAGCGGTGAAGTGATTTTCGATTTTTGGGGTTATGTTAACCCGTACCAATACTGTGACCGGAGGATCTTGTCACTTGTGAGGATTTTAAGAAAATTGTTTTGAGTATGTGTGTGTGTGCGCATAATGCACAATATGTGATCACCGCTGTTATTGAGCGTCAAGGGAAGTGTACAAAAGTCACTGTACGCGTTAAATAATAACTTGCCACTTTATTATATCTAATTTTTTAATCAAAAAGGGAATCATACACGTGCCCGAATTTAAGAAACCACGAACCTTATAAGTTCGTTGTAAAATTGTTGTGATTTCTCGCAATTGCCGTGTGGTTGTGCTCTGCGGTGCTAATTGCCTTGGGGTTACTTTTCCACTTTCTTCTCAGCTAGATGGCTCCAGATGCTTCTACCAATGTATTTTTTCCTTCGGTCGCTTTGAGTGCTTTCCAAATTGGGCTATTGTTGAATTGCTGTTGTTTGTTGTGGACTGTAATTCGATTTGTTGTTAAATTTTTGGCTTCGGAAGGACAAGGAAATTCGTGTTTGTGTTAGTGCATATATACATATATAAGCGAAACTATTGGTATACAGGCAGACACAGGTATGCGGATTGATTTACGAGGGTGGGCCGAAATATTTAGGTCTCGGACCTAAACAGAAATAATTATAGATTCGAATTTTGTAGGGAAGATTGAGCTCAATAAGCGCCTTAATGTAGAAAACTGCCTTTATTTTTCAATAAGCCGTGTGTGGAAAATAGTATTAACCACTTGTTACTATCGTGGCGGTTGTTTTCGCCACACTTTAGAATTAATTAAATTAAACCACGATTTTCCAATTAGGCACGTCTGGCCAGCTCAGTATCAAATATATTATGTCTAATTTTTCTGTCATTGACGTGGGCCGCAGTTGTATTTGACATGCGCGTTGCCACCTGCACGCGCCTGTCACATACAACTCAAGGCCCAACCACATAGAATACCTTATAATACATTGCTCTAATGCTTATGTTCCTTATATCACCCTTCATTTTCAAAAGAAGAATTTGGCAAATTAAACACGTGTGCCATATTCTTCTTTTGTATTCTATTAATTGGTTCGGATGAACGAAAATATTAGGGCGTGCCTTCCTTTTTGAAATTCGTTCATCCGGAGCAATTTTATATTTGTTGTAAGATAAATTAAAAGTTAGAATTACGTTAATATTTTCTTTTTTTATGTTTTTTTTGTGTTTTTATATATAATGCAGTTCAATTTTGAATTCTAATTTCCTTTAATTAATTAATTTATATTAGTAAATAGTTTTTGTTTTACATTTTACATTTTACGCTAATGCCGAAATTTGTATTTGTATTTTTTCGAAATTTAAAATTGTATTTGTTTTGTTCTGCCTTCTTGGCTGTTTGTAAATAAATTGTATGTACATATGAATATAATATTACTGTATTTATTAATTTATTTTGTTTATTCTATTTTTATGGACATTCTTTTCTTTTTTTGTTGTTTCATCAAGAATTGTAACATTAGGGTTGTTAATTTTAATTACAACAAAAGAACCCTGGTATATATTTTCATGTTTATGCCGTGGTTCTTTTTGTTAAAGAACTTTATCGCCTATTTTAATAGCTAATGATCGTGCCGTTCTATCATAAAACGTTTTGGATTGTATTTTATTTTTCATTATTAAATTTTTTGCCATTTCATGTGTTTTTTGCATTCTAAATTTAATCTCCTTAGCATAGTTTTCGGCATTATAAAGTGGGTAAATTTTTTCCTTTCGCAATTCATGAGGCAAAGTTGCCTTTTTACCAAATACTAACTCGAAGGGAGAAAATTTGTCGTCGAAAAATGTGCTAGTTGTTGTATTTTGTAGGAAAGTAAAGTATTTTAAGTAAAAATCCCAATCTTAAAATGTGTTGTTTAAATATGCACGTAAGTATTCATTAACAACTCTATGATTACGTTCAATTATACCAGGCATGCTTAACGAACGAAACGATATCATTTCGTTACGATAATCAACGCTAATAAACGAAACGAAGTCACTTCGTTTCGTTTATTAACGTTAAGATCGTCAAATTAACGTTAATTTGTCGTTCTTAACGTTAATAAACGAAACGAAATGACTTCGTTTCGTTTATTAACGTTGATTATCGTAACGAAATGATATCGTTTCGTTCGTTAAGCATGCCTGAATTATACCAACAGTTTCGTGATGATATGCAGTTGAAAAATTATGTTTAATATTTAAAAGTTTAGTTAGTTCTTCAAATAATTAATTTTTAAATTCTGTACCTAAATCTGATTTTATGGCGTTCAGTACGCCGTAGGTTAAAATAAACGTTTCGAAAATGGCTGAAACAATTGTTTTTGCTGATTTGTCTGGTATAGCAACTGTTACCAGATATTTGGTCACGTCGCAAATCATGATAACTGCGAACTTGTTACCGTGTTTGGACTCAGGGAGAGGTCCTGTTGTATCTATAACTAGTAGATTAAATGGTTTACAAGGAGTTGGTGTTAAAACGAGTTTTTCTTTCGTTTTTGGTTTAACCTTGTTTAAAAGACAATCATTACAACTTTTGATATATTTCGCTATATCACAAGTCATGTTCTTCCAATAAAATTTTGTTCGAATTTTGCGTAAAGTTTTTTCATTTCGCAACGTCCACCTGAAATTGGATCGTTATGGTAAATTTTCATTAGTTTTAGTTTTGTATCCTCGTCTGTTACTGTCTCCACTGGATCTGTTAGAATAATTTCTAATGATTTTAAAATCTTATTTCCAATATGTTTGAAATTTGTAATAGTATAATGTTTGAATAAAGTATCGTTTTTAGACCATTCAATCTGCTTAATTTTGCGTTTGCCGGCTTCTGATTCAAGCCTAGAAAAAAATGTTTGTCTGTTTTCCTAGGAAGGTTATTTTCGTTTTGCCGTTTTGTCATTGATCTTGTCTGTACTGCTAAAATTTGTTTGTTCGATTCCTTAATCTCATCGATTGTAATACGCGATAGTGCATCAGCACCAACGTTTGATTTACCCTTAATATATGCAATAGTGAAATTATATTCAGCTAGTTCTAGCCTTATTCTCGAAAGTTTTGAAGAGGGGTCTTTCATGTTGAGTAGGTATAGTGGAGGTCTATGATCTGACTTTACAATAAAATGGGTGCTATAAAGGTAACTGCTTTATTACAAAGTAAATAGCTAAGAGTTCCAACTCTATAATCGGTTTTTTCTGCTCTGCTTTATTAAATGCTTAAGAAGCGAAACAAATTGGTAAATCACCGCCTTGCTGTTCTTGACTCAAAATAGCGCCACATCCAGTTGTCGAAG
Organism: Eurosta solidaginis; assembly: GCF_040869045.1. Classification (NCBI taxonomy): domain Eukaryota; kingdom Metazoa; phylum Arthropoda; class Insecta; order Diptera; family Tephritidae; genus Eurosta; species Eurosta solidaginis. Next base: position 72,331,432 of record NC_090322.1, read on the forward strand.
CATCAACCGTAATAATGAATTGTTTTGTAAAATATGGATATTGAAGTAATTTTGGTGAAAGTAATGCTGCTTTCAAACATAAAAATGCCCTTTCGCACTTTGCATCCCATACAAATTCAACTCTTTTTCTGCTTAATCGGCTTAGAAGCGCTGCCAGAGACGCAAAATTTGGTATAAACCTTCTGTAATAGTTTGCAAACGCGACAAATCGTCGTACCGCGTCTTCATCAGTCGGTTTTGTATACTTTTTAATTGCGTTTAGTTTGGAGTCGTCTGGCAACAAAAATTTGGCTGAACATTTATGACCTAAAAATGTAACTTCTGGTCGTAAAAAGTTGCATTTATTTGGGTTAAGCTTGAGATTGAAAGACCTACAAGTATTGAAAACTTTTGAAAGATTTTTAATATGGTGTGCTTCACTACAACCCATGACGATAATATCGTCGACGTACAAAAATGCGACATTGGGTGTTATACCCGCAAAGGCTATTGTCATCATTCGTGAGAATGAATTTGGTGCTATATTTAAACCGAATGGAAGCACTTTCCATGTAAATGCACCTCGGTCAGTGCTAAAAGAGGTAATGTCACGTGAGTCAGGATGCAAGGGGATTTAATGAAATCCCGAAAAAAGATCTAATGTCGAAATATACTTTGCTCTACCGAGATTATCTAAAATATCGTCAACCCTAGCTAGTGGAAATTTATCAGCAATGAGTTTTTTGTTTACTGCGCGAAAATCTACGCACATACGATAAGCTTTTTGGCCATTAGTATCCTTTTTTGTGACTACAATCAAAGCACTATTGTAATTGGAGTAACTTGGTTCAATCAAATCGTTGTCTAACAGTTTAATTACTTGACGGTTTATTTCTTCGCGTTGATAGTATGGCAATCGATAATTTTTAACATATACCGGCTCGTTGTCTGTCAATCTTAATTTTTGCTCGTAGAAGTTGTTTAAAGTCATTTTGTCCGTGTCAATAGCGAAAATGTCGGCATAATCTATGCAAAGGTCAATTAATTTACTTTGAGCATATTGAGGTGTTTGATTTTTTAAAATCGAAATTAGTTTTTTCGTACGTCTGGCTTCTGTTTCTGTCATGTTAATTGTATAAACATTATAATTTGAAAGTTTTTCTTTCCGAATACTGTTTCTTTTCACATACTTGACATCATCCGTGGTGTTAATGACTATAATTATTGGGTTACTGGAATTAACAATGCACCTAGCTGTGAAAACGCCTTTTTCAATTTCCTGCGAGTCCACGAAAAGTGGATCTGGTGAATCTCCTAAATCAAAAAGTCTGAAGATTTCACATCTGCCCTACAAGACGGAGGTAACTAGTTCACCCACACATTCAAAGCTTTTTTCGCTCCCCACTAACACATCGACGTTTCTTGCTGTCACCGAAATGACAGTGTCATCTTAATACGACAATTTATAAATTATTCCGGGAAACATTTTAAAACGATGAAAAACTATAATTGTGGTAATTAAACTAATAAACTAAAAAAGTGCTTGTGCTAAGGACTTTTAGGTGTGACGTGTGTTAGCTGTTTAGGCACTTCTAAATTAACCTGGCGCAATAACTAGAGGCAGCCAAGTCCTCTTGCCACCAATTGGAATTGGAAGATTCGATTTCCAAAACCAAAAAAGGTAACGTTTTCAAGACAGTGCACAACCTAAACAAAGGTGGTATCAAAAGACGCGTGTCGAGATCCGTTTTTAGAATCTGAAAGTTGTATAGAATCGACGGGATGGCCTAGAAGGTTTCAGGTGGCCATACTAAATCGCTCCCGGGGAATGTCCTTATCGCTACAACCAAAGCAACATTATTTACTATCTGCTTTTCATTCATACGTATGTATTTTTAAATAATAAAAAAAATGTTATATTATTCTAATATATATCATCTCTGCCGGGGTGCGATTCAGCTCAGGATATGCCAAAACAACAAGAAACCTACAATTAAATGCAGATTCACGTGTCATTTGCCAAGGATTTACCGGTAAACAAGGTACTTTCCACAACCAACATGCTTTGGAATACGGTACAAAATTGGTTGGATGTATTTTCCCAAAAAAGGGTGGAACTACGCATCTTGGTTTGCCAGTATTTGCTTCGGTAATTTATATTGATTTGTATTGATTAAAAATTGCAATAGTAGATAATGTAATGTGAATTAAAATTGAATAGGTAGCCGAAGCAAAAAATGCAACTGATCCGCATGCAACTGTTGTTTATGTGCCGCCACCGGGAGCTGCTGCTGCTATCATAGCAGTATTACAAGCACGACATTTCTTTGATTGGTTGCATAATCGAAATTGTGCCCTAACATGATATGGTTCGCGTTAAGCACTCTATGTTAAAGCAAAATAAATCTCGTCTAGTCAGGCCCGATTGTCCAGGATCATCGCACCAGAAAGGGTAAATAAATTGCCTACCATATTAAATATATAAACAACATGTATGAATTTGTTAGTGATAATTTGTCATGCTTTTGTTGATAATCAACTGAAGAAGGCAAATACCAAAGAGTTCGAAGTTCATGTAAATACCAATTGATTTCTTTAAATAGCGTTTGGAGAACAAAACCCAGAATACCCAGAAACCTGGGCATCCCAACAGACATCTGATTGATGAACCAGCACCGCCTAGGGGCTTAAGGAGTCATCTCCGTAAGCTTTTTGAGGAAATACGGCACCTGAGAACCCAGCCGTATGAAGTGAAAAAACACAAGCAGGTCCTTGGTGAACTCCATAAACAGGCGTCGGACCTTTATGCCGGGAATTGCTCATTGAATCCAGTACTTAACGAAAATTATCCAAAACTCGCGGAAGAGGAACGCATACTCCCCAGGGAAACGCGTGTCACTCTTGCTCAACTTCGTTCTGGATACTGTAACAGGTTAAACTCTTACCTATCCAGAATCAACCCCGACATACAAAATGTATGCCCCGCTTGCAATGTGTCCCCACATGACACCAACCATCTCTTCAATTGCAATGTGGAACCAACGCCTCTTAACACCCCTTTCCTTATGGTCCACCCCTGTTGAAACGGCAAGTTTCCTTGGACTCCCGTTAGAGGATATTGATGACAATTTGTGATCGGTCGCGGCTATTAGGTGGGGCGATTATTGCTACAACAACAACAACAAAACCCATATGTACATATGTATGCATACAACTGCATAGAAAGGGAGGGATTAATTAATTGTGATCAGTAGATTTATAGGATTTTTATTATTTTCCCTGCGTCGCCGTTGCCATTACATTGCGTTAAGAGAGGATATCAACACCTTACCCACAACCAGTTAAAATTTTAGTAAATTTTGCTCTTTTCATTACTGATTCAAAACGTGGGAAGTTATATATGTAGCAATCCATGGAGAATGGTAAATTTTAGCAGATTTTCGCATTGCGGTCATTATTAATATTCAATCCCTAGAAGGTTCAATGTAGTCATATCAATAGGTCGGGAGATGGTCGGGTTAGTACCTCAATGGTGCTTGTTACTGGAACGTAGACAGATAATTTATTGAGGATTGCACAGTGACTTGCACATCTCCTTCACAGCACCTCATCATAGCCGACTTCTTTGATGAACCCTAGCAGAGTTCTTGGCTTGAGGGATTAAATGTGGGAATGCACTGGCCATGGTGAGCCCATAAACTTAGCCCTACGTTTTGAGATTGCTTCGTATTCTTGGAGGATATGGTCCGCCGTCTGCTGATCGATCACAAAATCGGCATGTGTTATTCGATAGTATGCCCACTTTCTGCATACGGCTGCTCAGTCTATAATGCCCTGTAAGAAAGCTCTTGGGATTCTTCGGTTATCTTTCGATAGGTCTATTATTGCCCTGTAGCGACTTATGCTATAACTTCCTAACAGTAACTTAGATTGTCTCAAACCTGGCGTATTGATCCAGTTTTCTTCTCTCTTTTCCCCCCTTCTCCTAATAAATGCCCCTGTAAGCCAACTGACAGGAACGGCTCGGGATCGATGGGTCATGCAGTTCCTGCCTCTCTTTCCGGGTTGTCCGCCTGCTCTTGTTTTAGCAGTGCTTCACCCCATCCAATAGGTGCGACAGATATCAAATTGTCACCAATGTCCTCTAACGGGAGTCCAAGGAAACAGAAAGTTTCAACAGGGGTGGACCATAATGAGAGGAGTGTTAGAGGCGTTGATTCCACAATACAGCTAAAGAGATGGTTGGTGTCATGTGGGGACACATTATAAGCAGGACATATGTTTTGTATGTAAAGAAGAACCCGAGGGGATAGGGAAGAGCAGCGGGAGAGTCGCAAACGCTCACCCTCTAGAGATAGGCATAGACACAGCAGCAGAGAATCAGCGGCCAAAAGACATCTGGGTGAAGAATGTGACCGCGAGTACCCAGGGGGACAAAAACGATCCAATCCAAGGGACGAGAAGGTCGAGCAAGACAGAGGAAGGAAGAGGTCATACACGGGACATGAAAGTCGTTCGCCGAATAAGAACGCAAATGCCAGAGCAAGGTCATCGTCGTCCGCGGACTCTGGCACAGAGCGGCATCATGGTGCAAGCTGGCCCGAACTGGGAGAGCCAGGTGGCTTTGACGACCCTAGAAGAATCGGGCTAAGTGGAGCAGGTAAGAAGTGGTATCTTCGGTACCTAAAGCAAGGAAGGACTCCGGACAGTGCACGCGAGAAGGCACTGCAGCGAATGAGGCCAAGTAAGAAAAACCCGCCCGCCCGGAAATCAGGGCGTGGCGAGCGAGAAACGGCGAGGGGCGAGCATGCATCGCATCATCGCGGGTCATATAACCGCGGGCACCAACAAAGCCGTAACAACAAACAGAGCGCTCCCGCTGACAACCTGAGAGGTGGTCAGGGAAGACGGGAGGACGCACCACAGTCCAGGGGACAGAGGGCTTACCCCACACCTTCCACCTCGCGTAGGGCGAATGCTCCACCGCCAGCACCTGGTGCATCAACTTCACAAGTGAGGCCAAGAATGCAAGGCTACTCCGATGCTTTAAAGGGCATACGAATGGCGGTGCTTCCAAGGCAATATCCGGCGGAGGTCCTGAGCCAGGAAGAGCTGACGCGGCTGCAGGATACCATAATGATTGAGGTATCGAAGGGTTGGGGAAAGCAATCTCTGGCCTTCTGCGGTGTATATTTTAGACCAGGACTACTCCTTGTAGACTGCAAGGATGAGCAAACAGCCGAATGGCTGACTAATATCACACCAACTCTACAGGGTTGGGAGGGCCCTGCCCTTATTACGAGGAAAGGTGATGATATACCACCGACGCATACCGTCACTATGTATCTCCCCAGGAGCAATGATCAGGAATTCGCGCTTAAACTGCTGAAGGCACAGAACACATTCTTAAATGTCGCGTTGTGGCGTATAATCAGCAGCAGTGCCGAGGAGGGAGGCCTACGGGTAAACGTAGCTATCGACGAGGCATCATTTATAAAAATAAAAGAAGCTGGTTTCAAGGTGAACTACCGGTTTAGCTTTGTCCCGGTCAGACCCTGGAAACAAAAAGCCCCAGCTAGTGTGGAGCAAACCCACTCACAATCGCAGATCACTGGGGAGCAAATCCCAGAGGCACCAACAACATCCACCCAGTGCCCAGCCAGCGTCTCCTCAGCCATAGGCGCAACACCCGGGTTAATCACCGGTCAGGAGCCTACGCAAGCTCCCTCAACACAGGAGCTACTGGAAGGGCTGAATTTAGAGAACCTAGGTTTAGAGGACAAAGGAGAGGAAACCCTGCGGCTGTCCGGTGAGGACGAGCTGTTAAGGTTTCAGCTCTGACCGACCCACACACAAAGGTTGCCCAGATCAACCTGCACCATGCTAAAGCTGCTTCGGCAGTAATAGCACGCAGGTTCGCCTCGGAAGATCTGGGCATAGCACTCATCCAAGAACCTTGGGTGTATAAGGGTCAGGTGAGAGGACTAAAAGAGAGAAATAATAAGGTAATTTGGGATCTTTCTCAGGAAAGACCAAGAGCGTGTGTAGTGCTTAACAATTCCATTAACTACTTTTGCATTACAGAGTTTATGAGTCAAGACCTCGTAGCAGTTCAGACGGTGATGGAAATACAGGGAGAGCCAAGGAACATCGTCTTCGCAGCGGCCTATTTTGCGGGAGATAACCACGAGGTCCCTCCAGAGGGTGTGAAGAAACTGACGGAATATTGCAGACGGGCAAAATTACCGTTAATTATGGGATGCGACGCCAATGCGCACCACGAGGTATGGAACAGCTCAGACACCAATTCAAGGGGTGAGTGCGTTCTTGAATTTATTATTAGTAATGACCTAAGTATATACAACGTTGGGAATTCACCAACCTTCATCACTAGGTCTAGAGAGGAAGTCCTGGATATAACCCTGGGTAACGATCTGGCTGATGAGCTGGTCTCGGGATGGGGGGTTTCCTCTGAACCCTCCATGTCGGATCATCTTATTATCCAGTTTGTCATCGGGGCTATACCTCTAGAAGGACCACCAAAGCGAAATCCCAGGAACACAAACTGGGATATGTTTAGAAATACAATACAGGAAAATCTTGCCACTATAGAGAATAGGAACAGAGGAACAAGTTATATGGAATTAGAGATAGGGTTAACAACTTCAACAGTGTGATTATTGAAGCGTATAACTCTAGCTGTCGTGAATCAAAGGGCCCAGGGAGTAAAACCCCCTGGTGGTCGAGGAAGCTCTCGGAAATGAGGAAAACCGTGCGCAAACTCTTCAACCAAGCGAGACGCACGGGAAACTGGGAGCAGTACACAGCAAATCTAACAACATATAACAAAGAGATTAGGAAAGCTAAAAGAGAGAGCTTCAGGAAATTTTGCGAGGGCATAACAGAAGTTCCAGAGGCAGCAAGGCTTCATAAAGCCCTAGCCAAGGACCAAAGGGAGACGCGATTATCGATGAAACTCCCCGATGGAACCTATACAAGGACAGAGGAGGAAAGAGCACATGCCCTGCTTGCAGCGCACTTCCCGGACGCATCCTCGGAAACCTCGCCGGAGGAGGTTCGAGAGGTAAGACCGACACCCACAGATTGGAACCTCGCCAAAGAACTCTTCAGCGACAGCACAGTTAAGTGGGCAGTAAGGTCTTTCCAGAGCTACAAATCTCCGGGAGTGGATGGCATATATCCAGCCTTTCTGCAGCAGGGAGAGGAATTGATCCCACACCTGGCCAGGATTATTAGGGATAGCCTCGCACTGGCATACATCCCAACAGTGTGGAGAAGAGCAAAAGTGGTCTTTATACCTAAAGTGGCAAAAAAGGACTACTCTAGCCCAAAGTCCTTTAGGCCTATAAGCCTGACATCCTTTGCTCTGAAAGCAATGGAGAAAATTGTAGACCACGAGATCAGATCAAAGGTTCTCGATAGAATGCCACTACATCGAGATCAGCATGCATATAGGACAGGCAGGTCGACAGAAACTGCATTGTATCAACTGTCCACAGAAATCCAAAGTGCGTTCGAGTGCGGGGAGATAACGCTATGCGCATTTTTGGACATAGAGGGGGCTTTCGACAACACGACACACGAAAGTGTGAATCGGGCACTCGAGAGAAGAGAGATACAACGTCCAATCCGTATGTGGATAAACGCCTTATTGCGTACGAGGACTGCCGAAACCTCAAGTGGGGACGGTACAGTAGAGATCAAAACAACGAAAGGATGTCCGCAAGGGGGCGTCCTGTCACCCCTGCTGTGGAGCCTGGTAGTAGATGAACTTCTACAGAGGCTCTCAGAAAACGGAATCCGATGTCAGGGGTACGCGGATGATATTGTTATCTTTGCAAGGGGCAAATTTGAGAGCACCCTTTGCGACATAATGCAAAGGGCGTTGAGGCTAACGAAAGAATGGTGTAATGAGGTAGGGCTAAGTATCAACCCTAACAAGACATCCATTGTGCCCTTCACCAGGAAAAGAAAACTGGAAGGGATTAGGCAAATCACAATGGAGGGAGTACAGATGGAGTACACGACTGAGGTGAAATACTTGGGAGTCAAGTTTGACTCTAAGCTCTTATGGAGGAAACACGTCGACAATACCATATCAAAGGCTACAAGAGCAATAATGGTGTGCAGACGTATTGCAGGAAGATCCTGGGGATGCAGCCCAAAGATCCTAAGATGGATGTACACTATGATAGTGAGACCTATCATAGTGTACGGAGCCGTTGCGTGGGCATCAAGGACAACCATGGTGATCGTACAAAAATCACTCACGAAGCTTCAACGCTTAGCGTATGTCTGCATTACGGGAGCTATGCGAACATGCCCGACGGCAGCAATAGAGGTGCTGATTGAGTTAACGCCTCTACATATAATAATTGAGCAGGCAGCCAGGAGAACTTTAGTAAACATAGCTAAAGAGGGATATGGAAGAGGCAAAGTGATACAGTCACGGAGCATGGCGAAGCTGCAGGAGCAGATTCCACTTATCCAACTTCCCAGAGATGCGCTTCAAAATAGAGCTGGGGAACAAATGTACGTGGGACACTTCCAGGATTGAAGCGCTTCACCAGGAACACACCATAATATGGTACACCGATGGCTCGAAGACACCGGAGGGCATAGGAGCGGGGATCGTCGGCCCCCGAACCAAAATATCCCTACCACTTGGAAAATATCCGAGCATCTTCCAAGCCGAAGTTGTTGCCATAAGCCGGTGTGCAGAGATAAACTTACAGCGGGGATATACCAACGAGAAAATCGCTATACTCAGCGACAGTCAAGCTGAACTCAATGCATTATCATCAGTTGAGATTAAATCATCAACAGTCCTTGAGTGCGTAGAGAGGTTAAACAGTCTAGGAGTTAATAACACCATCAGTCTAGCATGGGTACCTGGACACAGGGGAGTGGATGGTAACGAGCGAGCGGACGAGCTTGCCAGGTTGGCAGCGGCCGGAAAGCCAATAGGTCCCGAGCCTATGGTCCCAATAGGGTCACATACAATAAGGGAGGAATTTAGACAAAAGGAGGCGTGCTTCAGAGAACAACACTGGCGTGAAAGTCCAGGACCTCGGCAGGCAAAGGCACTAATAGGAGGGTACAATTCAAAGCGATATAAGGCTATGATTAATCTCCCAAAAATTAGCCTTAGGATTTTAACAGGTATACTCACAGGTCACTGTAGGCTAAAGAGCCATATGCATAAATTGGGTATATCGGCTAGTAGCCTCTGTCGATTCTGTGATGCCGAAGATGAGTCTGCAGAACACATCCTGAAGGAATGTGATGCAGTCGCGAGACGAAGGCTTAGGATCCTAGGATCATCCAAATTAGAAAATAGTCACATACATTCTCTGAAGCCAAGAACCATTCTGGATTTTATCAGAGAACTCGGCTTGGATGAAGTGTTGTAAAGAGAATGAGGGCACAATAGACCAATAGGTCGCAGTGCTTAACCTCACAACATCTATCTATCTATCTATTTGTATGTCGGGGTTGATTCTGGATAGGAAAGAGTTTAATCTGTTACAGTATCCAGATCGAAGTTGGGCTAGAGTGACTCCCGTTTCCTTAGGGAGAGTGCGTTCCTACTCTGCTAGTTTTTTTCTTTGAGTACAGGATTCACCGGGCAATTCCTGGCGTAGAGGTCCGATGCGTGTTTCTGGAGTTCACTCAGGACCTGCTTGTGTTTTTCAGCTTCATACGGCTGTGTTCTCAGGTGCCGTATTTTCTCATAATGTAATGAGGGCGTGAACAACAAGAAGCCACAAAAGATTTGTAAAAGTTACGAGGACGTAGGGTTTTGTGATCAAACCCAGAGCAACCTGTCCGATGCAACCATCCCTTGCACGTGACACACTGACAAGCGTATGACCGTCCTAAAATGATTCTTTTCCGGCAAACGCAGCAAAACCATTTCTCATGACCGGGGTCAGGAGAAGGACACGGATTGGGTTCGATACCTTCCCGGAGGAGGAGAGTATGGCGCAGACCCGCTGCATGGATCTGCTGGGAGGATGATAATTTGTGGGAGGGACGCAACAAACTAAACACTAGAGTCCGCCTGCTCATTACCCTGTACTCCCCTGTGGCCTGAGACCCAGTGCAACAGTACTACGTTGTGCACCCAAGGACCAGTGCTGACTTTATTTCGAACGCCACAATTGCCTTTAGTGGGGCCTGACTGTCTGACTGAGTATGGCAATTGTTTCATTGGAGTATCAGCGCTGAAGGTTCAGCTTAGCGCACCAACATATGGCGAATACTTCTGCTTGAAAGCTGCTCGTATGTGCTTTTAGAGGTACTGATATTTTGGCTCTGGGTCCGGAGACTCTGGCTTCAATCCCCTCTGGCGTCTTCGAACCAGGGCGTAGAGAGAAAATCCGGGCCCGGGACTAAAAAAATTAACGGGCCTCCCTATAAAAAATACACTAATACATTTGATTAACGTGAATTAATGACGTTTCATTCATAAATCATTATTGATGGATTACATCAAAAAAAATTTTTGCCACATCAACTAAATGATTTTTGGCTAAGAGCTGACAATAAAATTAACACAGAATATTTACTATTTGTTTTATTTTATTGTAACGTAGAAATAAAATTCTCTTTTAACAGCCACATATTATTTCAAATAATCTTTTCTAGTTATTTTGTAACATTTTCATACATTTCTGATAAATTTAATGATGGTTATAAATTTTAATTATTCAATATAGAATGTTCGGATATCAAAGAGTGGCTTTACTTGCTTTTTTCGCTGCAAAATTTTGTATAATAATATCAAAATTTAACTGTCTTGCCAAAACGGATGCAACACAAAGCGTGGCAAGTCCTAAAACTCGCTCTTTAGATGAACACGATCTATGAAAGTCTTTCATTCTTGAAAGGACGCTGAAGGAACGTTTTGCACTAGATACAGTGACAGGTAAAGTGCAAAAGGTACGTAAACCAATACAAAAGTTGGGGGAAAATTGTATACATATTTTGAAAATAGACGGCATTTACCAATTCCAATGGTGACAGACCTTTATCAAAATTTGCTTCATAAATGTGTTTCAAGTGAACTATTTCACATTCTAAGCTTTGAGAAATATCCGACTTGTATTTTTCGACAAATTTTGCTGCGCTCACCCAACCGTAGTTTCATCCATGTCTTAAATTGCCACAAAAAGGAAAACTTTTCGTTCAAATTTCTCGTAGCTGCAAATCGTTCAGTAATACCAGTGATTACCGAATCAACGATCACCAATAATGTATTGTTTTTAAAATCAGACTCTAAATCATCCGTAATCATCTCATTTAAATTATCTTCAGAATGCCTTTTGGGTTTTCTCTTTCGAATGTCCGGAAACTTTGGCGAGATGTTCAATTGAATAGAAACTGTTTTGCATTCGTTTAAAATTGTTTCCCATTGGTTCCTGATCAACTTCAAATCAGCTAATAAGGCATCTAGATGTCGGACCTCAACATCTGTGGTGGCGTCTCTCGCTTGGAGGACCACGCTTCTTTCATTAATGGTAGGGTTTTGAACCAAATTGAGGACAGAAAGATACATTCTAACTTGTTGATGTACTTGAGAATGCCGGTAACATCGCCGTATGCTTGCGCAGTCAAATTTGGCTTTTGGCTGAAAGACTATGAAGAGAGCTAGGTAAATTTTTTTTTTTTGAGGATATCACATCGTTGTGGAGTGCTGCCGAAGAAAATAATTCCAGCTGTACAACATTCTGCAGCATCAACACCACATAAATTGATAGCGTTTTCTTTTCTGAAATAAATTGTTGCCTAAGTAAATGGTAATACTCTACCCCATCGGGTTAGGGGGTCAGAATATACCCGTGGTAGGTATGCCTGTCGTATGCGTAAGAGGGGACTAAAATATCAGATTCCAGGGGCTGTGTAGCTCAACCCTGCAGGTTGCCAGCGCAATATATAGCTTCGCCAAACCTAATTGTCAACCTCACCTATCCGCGGCGAATCCTGTTTCACTAACAGACGAGGCTCTGGCGACCCCAAGCTCCTCATGGAACTTGGGATGGGGAGGGAGGGGATGGCCTGAAGGTTTAATGTGGTCACATAAATCGTTCCCGAGATGGTCGGGCTAGCACCTTAATGGTGCTGTGGTACCGGAGCGTACCGGATCTGTATCCGGCAAAGGACCATCACATCGATAATACTCCTCAAAGCCTTCGGGGAGCAACCTTATCGCTACAACAACAACAACAATAGAGTTATTCCTACCCCAGAAAATGGTCAACATTTATAGTGCATACAAAGAACATTTCAACTCACCAAATTCACTCATATTAACAGAGTATATGTGGAACTTAAGAGCGAATTGAGAGTTTCACAAAGTTGCACTGCCACACCGCCATTTTATACAGGGTAAAAGTGTAACGCTTTTGCGTTGCGAGCAGGCAAGGCGTTGCCTGTTTTTTAGAATAGAACAACAACGCTTGCGTAACACTTTATCCAGAAAAGAAAACGCTATCATAACTGCGGGTTGCACAAGGCGAGTAATCAGCATTCGAGTTTTTGTCGAGAATGTGACATAGTGGTCCGTTGTAAGCTCTTTTCATATTGGCGCCGTTATCGTACCCTTGTGCACGAATATCTTCAATCATGTATGGCAAATTAGATCAGCGATTTTCTGAGCAGTTTTTTGGTTACAATTCACGAAAGCCAAAATCTGTTCTGGAATTGTAAATTTGTTGCTTTGGAATTGAAATGGAGTGAGCGCAAAATGAACGTAGTCAACGTGACTAGCACCAAGCATAGCATCAACGATAATAGCAAAATACTTAGCTTTCTTGCCTTGATCTAATATAGTTTCCCTCACATGCTTTGCACAAATTTCTATAAACTCGTTCTGAATGTCTGGGGAAAGATAGTGAACTTGTAAACGTTTGTGCTTGTATTGTGAAATCCTAACTTTCTCCAAATGATCTCTAAGTATCGGATCATAATGGCTTATGAGATCTTAGATGCCCAAAAAATGTCCATCCTTTCGCTTTTTGAAAAAAAAAATAGTGTCCAAAATTCTATATAAAATTTCTTTCCACTTTTGAGTTTCAGTGATTAGCTGTTCATTGATAAGTGTATCAACTGTAGCCTCCTTTCGAATTAGGTTTTGTAAAGATCGCCATTGAATATAACATTTAATGTGATCTTCAGTATTTTCGTGTGATGGCAGTTTAGCGTATAGCTTCTTCCATACCTGGAATTTCGAATATTCGTCAGGACAACAAATTTTAGGTCGATTTAAAGTATTGGTGCTTAACAGACGACATGGTAGGCAATAAAAAGCATTGCTACTGGCACTCCACACCAACCAGTGACGCTCCACTTTCTCTCCATTTGGCAAGATTCTGTTTAACAACGAGGTAGGAAATGCCTCGTCATGACAATCACGTGGAAAAATAACAGGGCACTTTTGATGACCTCGACGAATTATTTCGTTGACTTCTTCAGATCGCAAAAACTCATTATTCGCGGTACCGATATCGAAGTCGTTTAAATAATCTAGACTTTGATACAGAGTTGGTGGTATTGTTGGAAGGCTTTTTGAAGATGAACCTTCATCAGTGTTACCACGAAAACTTTACGATATCGGATTCATGTAAACATATTTTTTTGTTTGATGTTTTTATTGTCTCCTCACTGTTCGAAGGACCAGGTAAAAAATCATTATCAATATTCGTTGCTTTTGATATTCGGCTTAAAATTTCCACATGGAACAACTAAGGACTCTCCTGAATTAAAAAAAATGTCTTAGTACCTCTAAATCGCGGGCCCCCCGAGAAAAACCCGGCCCCCTGAGAAATATCGTGCCCTGCGCTTGCCAGGCTAAGGCTCCAGCTATTAGGAGTGATAAAGCTGTCAGATCTAGAAGCAGCAAGTGGCTTAAGTCCTAGGAAGCTTCTAGTATTTGTCAAGAGGACGGAGTTTTTTTATAACATAGGTCCTGGTTCTTGATAGGGTTTTCAGCTTGGTCGTTAAAACAAACTTCTGGTACACTGCGGACTCATTCAGTTTATGTGAGATCCTCATGAACCGGCCACTTCAACCTAACCTATATTTTGTGTTTTGGTTTTTATTTTAGAATCTACCGGTTAAGTAAGCGATGTCAGCTAACTAAGCGCCTTCAAATGTAGATCCATAAGGAACATGAGGTCGCCAGAGCCTCGACTGTTAAAGAAACAGGATTCGCCACGGGTAGGTGACGTTGACAATTGGGTTGGAGAGGCTATATATTGCGCTGGCAACCCATTGAAAGGATTGCGCTACAAAACCCCTTGAATCAATTTGGTATTTTAGTCGCCTCTTACGACAGGCATAGCTACCACGGGTATACTCTAAGCCCACTAACCCGCTGGAGCCATGAGAAGCGTGAGTGCACTTTGGGTGTAGCAAGGCAAGTTCCGTCGTGCCTGGTGTTGTTGGGTGAGCGGCCAGGCAAGGCAGCAGGGTACACATGCACCATTCAGGAGGATACCCTCGCTGAGCCCAGAAAATCTGGTAAAATTATATGTACTGCTTAGATCCAGCAAACGAGTATGTTTTGTACTGGTATATGATAAACTCGCAGACAACCAAACGTTTACTTTCCTGTCCAAAAGGGAATTGGTGCTCGGCACTGCTGCTAAAGAAGAATAGACGTAGTCATATCAATTCGTTCCCGGGTTACTCGGGGAAAGCAGTTTTAGTAGTACTTTGCCCGTTTCTATTTGCACATCCATTCAAAGAACTTCGCATAATGGATTAAAGAGTCATCTGCATTTATTCGGTTTTGTTTTTGTAGCAAGCCTAATTTACTATCTATTACCCCAACATCTATCAATTATCCCTTGTTATAATCTTCGGGTACCCCCGCTACCGGAAGATGCCTTGGCATGATGGAGGTTCACTTGAATTTACTTTACAGGTCCTGATTCTGGTTATCTGAAATCCCTTTGAGTATCTTGTATTTATTAAGCACTTCCGGTTATATTAAAAACTTATTATCTATCCTTACTGATATTCGTTTCTTTTTCATTCTAGGTAATTCGATTTGGCGATGTGGGCATAGCAATATTCCAGCTGTGGCTGTAAGAAGAACGTACATTTGCTCAAACTACAAGAAAACTGCGACAACTGTCCCTCGGCCTTTTTAGTATCACATATAAGGCCATACCACGCATATTATGGGAAAGGGTCAAGTTCAAAGGCTCAACATCACCTGCAAATCGACTTTGATAGCACGAAATAGGGCTGCATATATTCCGGTATTATATCTACAACACTCATATCTATGCAAACTGATACTAACAACACCACCCGCGCAGGAAAAATTGAGCACCATCAGTGTGAGCTTCGAAACTCAAAATGGTTTCAGAAAGGGCACGACTACGAATGAGTTTGTCTTTACATATGTAGTTTGTACATATAAATATGCACATATGTAAGGTTTACTAGAAAATTAAGGAAATTATTTGTAAAAACCATTGTATACATAATTTATTCATAATTAAATATTATTTAAACAAAAGGGACGCGTTTCATTCATATAAAAAGCGAATTGACAGAAGGTAACCGGTACTGGTAACCGATAGGCCAGTTACCCGTCTTGTTGTTGTTGCATATGTTTTGGTTAGCGATAACGAAAACATACCTAATGAAGTAACTTAAAAATGTAAATAACATCGAGCGAGAAGGAATGTCGAAAACACAATAGGTAAGAGCGAGAAAGCGAGTCACACGTACACTATTTTGAGAGAGCGCATGCGTTACCTTTTTCACGACAGCAATGTAAAAGTCATTAAGACGATAATTGGTGACCAAGTTATTGGTAACGATTAAGTAATCGATTAGGTAACGGGTACCTGTCTTGTAGGGTGGGAGGAGTGATACAACCCTACAAGACAGGTACCCGGGTGGGAGGAGTGATACAACCCTACAAGACAGGTACCCGTTACCTAATCGTTTACTTAAGCGTTACCAATAACTTGGTCACCAATTATCGTCTTAATGACTTTTACATTGCTGTCGTGAAAAAGGTAACGCATGCGCTCTCTCAAAATAGTGTACGTGTGACTCGCTTTCTCGCTCTTACCTATTGTGTTTTCGACATTCCTTCTCGCTCGATGTTATTTACATTTGTAAGTTACTTTATTAGGTATGTTTTCGTTATTGCTAACCAAAACATATGCAACAACAACAACACGGGTAACTGGCCTATCGGTTACCCGTACCGGTTACCTTCTGTCAATTCGCTTTTTATATGAATGAAACGCGTCCCTTTTGTTTAAATAATATTTAATTATGAATAAATTATGTATACAATGGTTTTTACAAATAATTTCCTTAATTTTCTAGTAAACCTTACATATGTGCATATTTATATGTACAAAGTACATATGTAAAGACAAAAACTCGTTCGTAGTCGTGCCCTTTCTGAAACCATTTTGAGTTTCGAAGCTCACACTGATGGTGCTCAATTTTTCTTGCGCGGGTGGTGTTGGTAGTATCAGTTTGCATAGATATGAGTGTTGTAGATATAATACCGGGATATATGCAGCCCCATTTCGTGCTATCAAAGTCGATTTGCAGGTGATGTTGAGCCTTTGAACTTGACCCTTTCCCATAATATGCGTGGTAGGGCATTATATGTGATACTAAAAAGGCCGAGGGACAGTTGTCGCAGTTTTCTTGTAGTTTGAGCAAATGTACGTTCTTCTTACAGCCACAGCTGGAATATTGCTATGCCCACATCGTCAAATCGAATTACCTAGAATGAAAAAGAAACGAATATCAGTAAGGATAGATAATAAGTTTTTAATATAACCGGAAGTGCTTAATAAATACAAAATACTCAAGGGGATTTCAGATAACCAGATTCAGGACCTGTAAAGTAAATTCAAGTGAACCTCCACCATGCCAAGGCATCTTCCGGTAGCGGGGGTACTCGAAGATTATAACAAGGGATAATTGATAGATGTTGGGGTAATAGATAGTAAATTAGGCGTGCTACAAAAACAAAACCGAATAAATGCAGATGACTGTTTAATTCATTATGCGAAGTACTTTGAATGGATGTGCAAATTGAAACGGGCAAAGTACTGCTAAAACTGCTTTCCCCGAATAACCCGGGAACGAATTGATATGACTACGTCTATTCTTCTTTAGCAGCAGTGCCGAGCACCAATTCCCTTTTGGACAGGAAAGTAAAGGTTTGGTTGTCTGCAAGTTTATCATATGCCAGTACAGAACATACTCGTTTGCTGGATCTGAGCAGTACATCTAATTTTCCCAGATTTTCTGGGATCAGCGAGGATATCCTCCTGAATAGTGCATGTGTACCCTGCTGCCTTGCCTGGCCGCTCACCCAACAACACCAGGCACGACGGAAATTGCCTTGCGACACCCAAAGTGCACTCACGCTTCTCATGGCTCCAGCGGGTTAGTGGGCTTAGAGTATACCCGTGGTAGCTATGCCTGTCGTAAGAGGCGACTAAAATACCAAATTGATTCAAGGGGTTTTGTACCGCAATCCTTTCAATGGGTTGCCAGCGCAATATATAGCCTCTCCAACCCAATTGTCAACGTCACCTACCCGTGGCGAATCCTGTTTCTTTAACAGCCGAGGCTCTGGTGACCTCATGTTCCTTATGGATCTACATTTGAAGGCGCTTAGTTAGCACCCATCGCTTAGTTAACCGGTAGATTCTAAAGTAAAAATCAAAACACAAAATATAGGTTAGGTTGAAGTGGCCGGTTCATGAGGATCTCACATAGACTGAATGAGTCCGTAGTGTTACCAGAAGTTTGTTTTAATGACCAAGCTGAAAACCCTATCAAGAACCAGGACCTATGTTATAAAAAAACTCCGTCCTCTTGACAAATACTAGAAGCTTCCTAGGACTTAAGCCACTTGCTGCTTCTAGATCTGACAACTTTATCACTCCTAATAGCTGGAGCCTTAGCCTGGCAAGCGCAGGGCACGATATTTCTCAGGGGGCCCGCGATTTAGAGGTACTAAGACATTTTTTTTTAATTCAGGAGAGTCTTTAGTTGTTCCATGTGGAAATTTTAAGTCGAATTTCAAAAGCAACAAATATTGATAATGATTTTTTACCTGGTCCCTCGAACAGTGAGGAGACAATAAAAACATCAAACAAAAATATATGTTTACATGAATCCGAAATCGTAAAGTTTTCGTGGTAACACTGATGAAGGTTCATCTTCAAAAAGCCTTCCAACAATACCACCAACTCTGTATCAAAGTCTAGATTATTTAAACGACTTCGATATCGGTACCGCGAATAATGAGTTTTTGTGATCTGAAGAAGTCAACGAAATAATTCGTCGAGGTCATCAAAAGTGCCCTGTTATTTTTCCACGTGATTGTCATGACGAGGCATTTCCTACCTCGTTGTTAAACAGAATCTTGCCAAATGGAGAGAAAGTGGAGCGTCACTGGTTGGAGTGGAGTGCCAATAGCAATGCTTTTTATTGCCTACCATGTCGTCTGTTAAGCACCAATACTTTAAATCGACCTAAAATTTGTTGTCCTGGCGAATATTCGAAATTCCAGGTATGGAAGAAGCTATACGCTAAACTGCCATCACACGAAAATACTGAAGACCACATTAAATGTTATATTCATTACAAAACCTAATTCGAAAGGAGGCTACAATTGATACACTTATCAATGAACAGCTAATCACTGAAACTCAAAAGTGGAAAGAAATTTTATATAGAATTTTGGACACTATTTTTTTTTAAAAAAGCGAAAGGATGGACATTTTTTGGGCATCTAAGATCTCATAAGCCATTATGATCCGATACTTAGAAATCATTTGGAGAAAGTTAGGATTTCACAATAGCAGCACAAACGTTTACAAGTTCACTGTCTTTCCCCAGACATTCAGAACGAGTTTATAGAAATTTGTGCAAAGCATGTGAGTTAAACTATATTATATCAAGAAAAGAAAGTTAAGTATTTTGCTATTATCGTTGATGCTATGCTTGATGCTAGTCACGTTGACTACGTTCATTTTGCGCTCACTCCATTTCAATTCGAAAGCAACAAATTTACAATTCCAGAACAGATTTTGGCTTTCGTGAATTGTAACCAAAAAACTGCTCAGAAAATCGCTGATCTATTTTGCCATACATGATTGAAGATTGTCGGGCACAAGGGTACTATAACGGCGCCAATATGAAAGGAGCTTACAACGGAGCACTACGCCACATTCTTGACAAAAGCTCGAATGCTGATTACTCGCCTTGTGCAACCCGCAGCTATGATAGCGTTTTCTTTTCTGGATAAAGTGTTACGCAAGCGTTGTTGTTCTATTCCAAAAAACAGGCAACTCCTTTACGGGGTATTTCGTTCTTTTGTGAAAATTCTTGCCTGCTCGCAACGTAAAAGCGTTACACTTTTACCCTGTATAAAATGGCGGCGTGGCGGTGCAACTTTGTGAAACTCTTAATTCGCTCTTAAGTTCCACATATACTCTGTGAATATGAGTTAATTTGGTGAGTTGAAATGTTCTTTGTATGCACTATAAATGTTGACCATTTTCTGGGGTAGGAGTAACTCTATTGTTGTTGTTGTTGTTGTAGCGATAAGGTTGCTCCCCGAAGGCTTTGAGGAGTATTATCGATGTGATGGTCCTTTGCCGGATACAGATCCGGTACGCTCCGGTACCACAGCACCATTAAGGTGCTAGCCCGACCATCTCGGGAACGATTTATGTGACCACATTAAACCTTCAGGCCATCCCCTCCCTCCCCATCCCAAGTTCCATGAGGAGCTTGGGGTCGCCAGATCCGCGTCTGTTAGTGAAACAGGATTCGCCACGGATAGGTGAGGTTGACAATTAGGTTTGGGGAAGCTATATATTGCGCTGGCAACCTGCAGGGTTGCGCTACCAGCCCCTGGAATCTGATATTTTAGTCCCCTCTTACGCATATGACAGGCATACCTACCGCGGGTATATTCTGACCCCCTAACCCGATGGGGTAGAGTATTACCATTTACTTAGGCAACAATTTATTTCAGAAAAGAAAACGCTATCAATTTATGTGGTGTTGATGCTGCAGAATGTTGTACGGCTGCAATTATTTTCTTCGGCAGCACTCCACAACGATGTGACATCCTCAAAAAAATGTACCTAGCTCTCTTCATAGTCTTTCAGCCAAAAGCCAAATTTGACTGCGCAAGCATACGGCTATGTTACCGGCATTCTCAAGTACATCAACAAGTTCGAATGTATCTTGCTGTCCTCAATTTGGTTCAAAACCCTACCATTAATGAAAGAAGCGTGGTCCTCCAAGCGAGAGACGCCACCACAGATGATGAGGTCCGACATCTAGATGCCTTATTAGCTGATTTGAAGTTGATCAGGAACCAATGGGAAACAATTTTAAACGAATGCAAAACAGTTGCTATTCAATTGAACATCTCGCCAAAGTTTCCGGACATTCGAAAGAGGGTTCTGAAGATAATTTAAATGCGATGATTACGGATGATTCAGAGTCTGATTTCAAAAACAATACATTCTTGGTGATCGTTGATTCGGTAATCACTGGCATTACTGAACGATTTGCAGCTATGAGAAATTTGAACGAAAAGTTTTCCTTTTTGTGGCAATTTAAGACATGGATGAAACTACGGTTCGGGCGAGCGCAGCAAAATTTGTCGAAAAATACAAGACGGATATTTCTCAAAGCTTAGAATGTGAAATAGTTTACTTGAAACACATTTACGAAGCAAATTTTGATAAAGGTCTGTCACCATTGGAATTGCTAAATGCCGTCTATTTTCAAAATATGTATACAATTTTCCCCCAACTTTTGTATTGGTTTACGTACCATTTGCACTTTACCTGTCACTGTATCTAGTGCAGAACGTTCCTTCAGCGTCCTTTCAAGAATGAAAGATTTTCATAGATCGTGTTCATCTAAAGAGCGAGTTTTAGGACTTGCCACGCTTTGTGTTGCATCCGTTTTGGCAAGACAGTTAAATTTTGATATTATTATACAAAATTTTGCAGCGAAAAAAGCAAGTAAAGCCACTCTTTGATATCCGAACATTCTATATTGAAGAATTAAAATTTATAATCATCATTAAATTTATCAGAAATGTATGAAAATGTTACCAAATAACTAGAAGAGGTTATTTGAAATAATATGTGGAATTTTATTTCTACGTTACAATAAAATAAAACAAATAGTAAATATTCTGTGTTAATTTTATTGTCAGTTCTTAGCCAAAAATCATTTAGTTGATGTGGCAAAATTTTTTTTTGATGTAATCCATCAATAATGATTTATGAATGAAACGTCATTAATTCACGTTAATCAAATGTATTAGTGTATTTTTTATAGGGGGCCCGTAAATTTTTTAGTCCCGGGCCCGGATTTTCTCTCTACGGCCCTGGTTCGAAGACGCCAGAGGGGATTGAAGCCAGAGTCTCCGGACCCAGAGCCAAAATATCAGTACCTCTAAAAGCACATACGAGCAGCTTTCAAGCGGAAGTATTCGCCATATGTTGGTGCGCTAAGCTGAACCTTCAGCGCTGATACTCCAATGAAACAATTGCCATACTAAGTCAGACAGTCAGGCCCCACTAAAGGCAATTGTGGCGTTCGAAATAAAGTCAGCACTGGTCCTTGGGTGCACAACGTAGTACTGTTGCACTGGGTCCCAGGCCACAGGGGAGTACAGGGTAATGAGCAGGCGGACTGTTTAGTTTGTTGCGTCCCTCCCACAAATTATCATCCTCCCAGCAGATCCATGCAGCGGGGCTGCGCCATACTCTCCTCCTCCAGGAAGGTATCGAACCCAATCCGTGTCCTTCTCCTGACCCCGGTCATGAGAAATGGTTTTGCTGCGTTTGCCGGAAAAGAATCTTTTTAGGACGGTCATACTCTAGTCAGTGTGTCACGTGCAAGGGATGGTTGCATCGGACAGGTTGCTCTGGGCTTGATCCCAAAACCCGACGTCCTCGTAACTGTTACAAATCTTTTGTGGCTTCTTCTTGTTCACGCCCTCATTACATTATGAGAAAATACGGCACCTGAGAACACAGCCGTATGAAGCTGAAAAACACAAGCAGGCCCTGAGTGAACTCCGCAAACAGGCGTCGGACCTCTATGCCAGGAATTGCCCGGTGAATCCTGTACTCAAAGAAAAAAACTAGCAGAGTAGGAACGCACTCTCCCTAAGGAAACGGGAGTCACTCTAGCCCATCTTCGATCTGGATACTGTAACAGGTTAAACTCTTACCTATCCAGAATCAACCCCGACATACAAAACATATGTCCTGCTTATAATGTGTCCCCACATGACACCAACCATCTCTTTAGCTGTATTGTGGAATCAAAGCCTCTAACACTACTCTCATTATGGTCCACCCCTGTTGAAACTTTCTGTTTCCTTGGACTCCCGTTAGAGGACATTGATGAC
Organism: Eurosta solidaginis; assembly: GCF_040869045.1. Taxonomy (NCBI): domain Eukaryota; kingdom Metazoa; phylum Arthropoda; class Insecta; order Diptera; family Tephritidae; genus Eurosta; species Eurosta solidaginis. The sequence goes on from NC_090322.1 coordinate 72,353,891, forward strand.
AATTTGTGATCTGTCGCACCTATTGGATGGGGCGAAGCACTGCTACAACAAGAACAGGCGGACAACCCGGAAAGAGAGGCAGGAACTGCATGACCCATCGATCCCGAGCCGTTCCTGTCAGTTGGCTCACAGGGGCATTTATTAAGAGAAGGGGGGGGGGGGGGGGGGGGGAAGAGAGAAGAACACTGGAGCAATACGCCAGGTTTGAGACAATCTAAGTTACTGTTAGGAAGTTTTAGCACAAGTCGCTACAGGGCAATAATAGACCTATCGAAAGATAACCGAAGAATCCCAAGAGCTATTCTTACAGGGCATTATAGACTGAGCAGCCGTATGCAGAAAGTGGGCATACTATCGAATAACACATGCCGATTTTGTGATCGATCAGCAGACGGCGGATCATATCCCCCAAGAATACGAAGCAATCTCAAAACGTAGGGCTAAGTTTATGGGCTCACCATGGCCAGTGCATTCCCACATTTAATCCCTCAAGCTAAGAACTCTGCTAGGGTTCATCAAAGAAGTTGGCTACGATGAGGTGCTGTGAAGGAGATGTGCAAGTCACTGTGCAATCCTCAATAAATTATCTATCTACGTTCCGGTAACAAGCACCATTGAGGTACTAACCCGACCATCTCCCGACCTATTGATATGACTACATTGAACCTTCTAGGGATTGAATATTAATAATGACCGCAATGCGAAAGTCTGCTAAAATTTACCATTCTCCATGGAATGCTACATATATAACTTCCCACGTTTTGAGTCAGTAATGAAAAGAGCAAAATTTACTAAAATTTTAACTGGTTGTGGGTAAGGAGTTGATGTCCTCTCTTAACGCAATGTAATGGCAACGGCGACGCAGGGAAAATAATAAAAATTCTATAAATCTACTGATCATAATTAATTAATCCCTCCCTTTCTATGCAGTTGTATGCATACATACATATGGGTTTTGTTCTCCAAACGCTATTTAAAGAAATCAATTGGTATTTACATGAACTTCGAACTCTTTGGTATTTGCCTTCTTCAGTTGATTATCAACAAAAGCATGGCAAATTTCCACTAACAAATTCATACATGTTGTTTATATATTTAATATGGTAGGCAATTTACTTACCCTTTCTGGTGCGATGATCTTGGACAATCGGGCCTGACTAGACGAGATTTATTTTGCTTTAACATAGAGTGCTTAACGTGAATAATATCATGTTAGGGCACAATTTCGATTATGCAACCAATCAAAGAAATGTGCTTGTAATACTGCTATGATAGCAGCAGCAGCTCCCGGTGGCGGCACATAAACAACAGGTGCATTTTTTGCTTCGGCTACCTATTCAATTTTAATTCACATTACATTATCTACTATTGCAATTTTTAATCAATACAAATCAATATAAATTACCGAAGCAAATACTGGCAAACCAAGATGCGTAGTTCCACCCTTTTTTGGGAAAATACATCCAACCAATTTTGTACCGTATTACAAAGCATGTTACCTTGTTTACCGGTAAATCCTTGGCAAATGACACGTGAATCTGCATTTAATTGTAGGTTTCTTGTTGTTTTGGCATATCCTGAGCTGAATCGCACCCCGGCAGAGATGATATATATTAGAATAATATAAAATTTTTTTTATTATTTAAAAATACACATACGTATGAATGAAAAGCAGAGAGTAAATAATGTTGCTTTGGTTGTAGCGATAAGGACACTCCCCGGGAGCGATTTAGTATGACCACCTGAAACCTTCTAGGCCATCCCGTCGATTCTATACAACTTTCAGATTCTAAAAACGGATCTCGACACGCGTCTTTTGATACCACCTTTGTTTAGGTTGTGCACTGTCTTGAAAACGTTACCTTTTTTGGTTTTGGAAATCGAATCTTCCAATTCCAATTGGTGGCAAGAGGACTTGGCTGCCTCTAGTTAATGCGACAGGTTAATTTAGAAGTGCCTAAACAGCTAACACACGTCACACCTAAAAGCCCGTAGCACAAGCACTTTTTTAGTTTTTTAGTTTAATTACCACAATTATTTTTTTTTTGTTTTTATCGGCCTATTCATAAATCATTCAAGGTTCGAATCGAGCTCAAGGCCAGAACAATAATTTTTTTCTAATGATAATTATTGTTATTTTTTAATTTTTCTAAATTTGAAAAATTGTATTTTGTTTTTGGAATAGTAAGTAGAAAATTTTTCAGACAACCTGCCATAGCTGCGCAGATAGATCCATTTCGAAGGGTGCTAAGCCTTCATCATCAGTACGCTTTAGGCATGCTGCGCTAACCATTTAGCTATACAGCGGTGGTTTGTTTGACTGGCAAATTTGCTACTTCTATTCCTTTTTACCAACTATATTTATTCAGTCTTGCGCCATCTGGTGCAAATCACTGATAATGTTGGATTTTTGTTTATTGTCAATTACTTTGTTTGACATTCCCAAGTGCTCATGGTTTATTAACAATTGTTTTTGTTTTTATCGGCCTATTGATAAATCATTCAAGGTTCGAATCGAGCTCAAGGCCAGAACAATAATTTTTTTCTAATGATAATTATTGTTATTTTTTAATTTTTCTAAATTTGAAAAATTGTATTTTGGTTTTGGAATAGTAAGTAGAAAATTTTTCAGACAACCTGCCATAGCTGCGCAGATAGATCCATTTCGAAGGGTGCTAAGCCTTCATCATCAGTACGCTTTAGGCATGCTGCGCTAACCATTTAGCTATACAGCGGTGGTTTGTTTGACTGGCAAATTTGCTACTTCTATTCCTTTTTACCAACTATATTTATTCAGTCTTGCGCCATCTGGTGCAAATCACTGATAATGTTGGATTTTTGTTTATTATCAATTACTTTGTTTGACATTCCTAAGTGCTCATGGTTTATTAACAATTGTTTTTGTTTTTATCGGCCTATTGATAAATCATTCAAGGTTCGAATCGAGCTCAAGGCCAGAACAATAATTTTTTTCTAATGATAATTATAGTTATTTTTTAATTTTTCTAAATTTGAAAAATTGTATTTTGTTTTTGGAATAGTAAGTAGAAAATTTTTCAGACAACCTGCCATAGCTGCGCAGATAGATCCATTTCGAAGGGTGCTAAGCCTTCATCATCAGTACGCTTTAGGCATGCTGCGCTAACCATTTAGCTATACAGCGGTGGTTTGTTTGACTGGCAAATTTGCTACTTCTATTCCTTTTTACCAACTATATTTATTCAGTCTTGCGCCATCTGGTGCAAATCACTGATAATGTTGGATTTTTGTTTATTGTCAATTACTTTGTTTGACATTCCCAAGTGCTCATGGTTTATTAACAATTGTTTTTGTTTTTATCGGCCTATTGATAAATCATTCAAGGTTCGAATCGAGCTCAAGGCCAGAACAATAATTTTTTTCTAATGATAATTATTGTTATTTTTTAATTTTTCTAAATTTGAAAAATTGTATTTTGTTTTTGGAATAGTAAGTAGAAAATTTTTCAGACAACCTGCCATAGCTGCGCAGATAGATCCATTTCGAAGGGTGCTAAGCCTTCATCATCAGTACGCTTTAGGCATGCTGCGCTAACCATTTAGCTATACAGCGGTGGTTTATTTGACTGGCAAATTTGCTACTTCTATTCCTTTTTACCAACTATATTTATTCAGTCTTGCGCCATCTGGTGCAAATCACTGATAATGTTGGATTTTTGTTTATTGTCAATTACTTTGTTTGACATTCCCAAGTGCTCATGGTTTATTAACAATTGTTTTTGTTTTTATCGGCCTATTGATAAATCATTCAAGGTTCGAATCGAGCTCAAGGCCAGAACAATAATTTTTTTCCTAATGATAATTATTGTTATTTTTTAATTTTTCTAAATTTGAAAAATTGTATTTTGTTTTTGGAATAGTAAGTAGAAAATTTTTAGACAACCTGCCATAGCTGCGCAGGTAGATCCATTTCGAAGGGTGCTAAGCCTTCATCATCAGTACGTTTTAGGCATGCTGCGCTAACCATTTAGCTATACAGCGGTGGTTTGTTTGACTGGCAAATTTGCTACTTCTATTCCTTTTTACCAACTATATTTATTCAGTCTTGCGCCATCTGGTGCAAATCACTGATAATGTTGGATTTTTGTTTATTGTCAATTACTTTGTTTGACATTCCCAAGTGCTCATGGTTTATTAACAATTGTTTTTGTTTTTATCGGCCTATTGATAAATCATTCAAGGTTCGAATCGAGCTCAAGGCCAGAACAATAATTTTTTTCTAATGATAATTATTGTTATTTTTTAATTTTTCTAAATTTGAAAAATTGTATTTTGTTTTTGGAATAGTAAGTAGAAAATTTTTCAGACAACCTGCCATAGCTGCGCAGATAGATCCATTTCGAAGGGTGCTAAGCCTTCATCATCAGTACGCTTTAGGCATGCTGCGCTAACCATTTAGCTATACAGCGGTGGTTTGTTTGACTGGCAAATTTGCTACTTCTATTCCTTTTTACCAACTATATTTATTCAGTCTTGCGCCATCTGGTGCAAATCACTGATAATGTTGGATTTTTGTTTATTGTCAATTACTTTGTTTGACATTCCCAAGTGCTCATGGTTTATTAACAATTGTTTTTGTTTTTATCGGCCTATTGATAAATCATTCAAGGTTCGAATCGAGCTCAAGGCCAGAACAATAATTTTTTTCTAATGATAATTATTGTTATTTTTTAATTTTTCTAAATTTGAAAAATTGTATTTTGTTTTTGGAATAGTAAGTAGAAAATTTTTCAGACAACCTGCCATAGCTGCGCAGATAGATCCATTTCGAAGGGTGCTAAGCCTTCATCATCAGTACGCTTTAGGCATGCTGCGCTAACCATTTAGCTATACAGCGGTGGTTTATTTGACTGGCAAATTTGCTACTTCTATTCCTTTTTACCAACTATATTTATTCAGTCTTGCGCCATCTGGTGCAAATCACTGATAATGTTGGATTTTTGTTTATTTTCAATTACTTTGTTTGACATTCCCAAGTGCTCATGGTTTATTAACAATTGTTTTTGTTTTTATCGGCCTATTGATAAATCATTCAAGGTTCGAATCGAGCTCAAGGCCAGAACAATAATTTTTTTCCTAATGATAATTATTGTTATTTTTTAATTTTTCTAAATTTGAAAAATTGTATTTTGTTTTTGGAATAGTAAGTAGAAAATTTTTAGACAACCTGCCATAGCTGCGCAGATAGATCCATTTCGAAGGGTGCTAAGCCTTCATCATCAGTACGCTTTAGGCATGCTGCGCTAACCATTTAGCTATACAGCGGTGGTTTGTTTGACTGGCAAATTTGCTACTTCTATTCCTTTTTACCCACTATATTTATTCAGTCTTGCGCCATCTGGTGCAAATCACTGATAATGTTGGATTTTTGTTTATTGTCAATTACTTTGTTTGACATTCCCAAGTGCTCATGGTTTATTAACAATTGTTTTTGTTTTTATCGGCCTATTGATAAATCATTCAAGGTTCGAATCGAGCTCAAGGCCAGAACAATAATTTTTTTCTAATGATAATTATTGTTATTTTTTAATTTTTCTAAATTTGAAAAATTGTATTTTGTTTTTGGAATAGTAAGTAGAAAATTTTTCAGACAACCTGCCATAGCTGCGCAGATAGATAAATTTCGAAGGGTGCTAAGCCTTCATCATCAGTACGCTTTAGGCATGCTGCGCTAACCATTTAGCTATACAGCGGTGGTTTGTTTGACTGGCAAATTTGCTACTTCTATTCCTTTTTACCAACTATATTTATTCAGTCTTGCGCCATCTGGTGCAAATCACTGATAATGTTGGATTTTTGTTTATTGTCAATTACTTTGTTTGACATTCCCAAGTGCTCATGGTTTATTAACAATTGTTTTTGTTTTTATCGGCCTATTGATAAACCACCACACTACCACAATTATAGTTTTTCATCGTTTTAAAATGTTTCCCGGAATAATTAATAAATTTTCGTATTAAGATGACGCTGTCATTTCGATGACAGCAAGAAACGTCGATGTGTTAGTGGAGAGCGAAAAAAGCTTTGAATGTGTGGGTGAACTAGTTACCTCCGTCTTGTAGGGTAGGAAAGAACCAAATTTTTGTGACTCGTTAAGTTGTAATTCTATGAAATCTGAATAATTTAAGTTTAAACAATAGATGCCTATTGGTGAGGGAAATTCGCTTACTCGGTTAGTTCGTCCTCCCTCAGTGTTCGCTCCTGAGGGGCACTCGCGTTTAAAGCGCGGACGTTTGCATTACTACCTCTACCATTTTACGATCTTGAATTGTTACCTCTATTGTTACTATTATTTGTATTTGAATTTGAGTTTGAACGTGTATTGCTATTGTTACTATTTTGGTATCTATTTCTATTATCATATCGGTATCGCTGACTATTGTTATCGTTACGGTTGCTATTGTATGAAAATGAACTATTATTTCTATAACCAGTGTAGCTGTGATTTGGGTAAAAACCTCGATAACTACCACGTGAATTTCTGAATGTATTGTTACCACGCGATCGAAAAGCTAAAGCCTGACGCTCTGTTACTTCGTTATTTTGCTGTACAATTAGTTTCGCTACTACGTCTTTCGGATCAACAAATGCCGTTGAGGCTAAAATGGTTTTGACTAAATTTGATTTTGCATTTAAACGACACACGTTAACCGTTTGTTCGACTGCCATTTCATGACCTTTCGCTTGAGTGATCCCTTCAATAATAAGAGACCGCTCAATTGAATCAGCTAAATCTTCAACTTTTTTGGCAAAATCTGTATAATTGTTATTGTTAACGTGCAGCGCTGCAATTTCCCCTGCTACAACTTTCGAGTTGTCTGGTTTGATCCTACTACGTATCATTAACTGAAGTTACTTGCGTTGGTATTGCTTCACGGGCCTTACTCTCAATTTTTGATTTTAAAAATGCTATAAAGGTATTAGTTAAATTTTCAGTAGCGAACTCTTCAAGTAATTCAATTTTGTCTGTAAAGGTCTTAAGTGCTAGAGGATAACCGCTGTAGTTTTCTCTAATAGAATTTGCACATGTGTTAATGAAAGTTTTCTTTTCCTCAAGTGTTGCCATGATTTGATCGTTAAGATCTGAAGCTGAATTAGAAGAAGGTGAGGCAACGTTTGTACTAATTGGATCGTTAAGATCTGGGTTTACGTTAGAAGAAGGGGTAACTAAGTTTGTACTATTTCAGTCGTTAAGACCTGATTTTAAAGTAGAAGAAGTTGAAGTTAATTTTGCACTATTTGAGTCGCTAATATTTGAAGCTAAATTAGAAGTTAAATTTTTACTGGAAGAATCTTCGAAGGCTGGAAAATCTGTTGACAAAGATAATCTATTTTCCTAGTTTTTGACTTTTTCGGTCGAAGATGAAGTTAAACTTTCGTAGCTTGAGGCTGAATTATCGGAATCGGATTCTGAATCTGAAGTTTTTTGCACTTGCTTACCACTTCTAAGGTACATATGTAGTTACCAGAATAGCAAAAAGAATTCAGTTCAAATTGCTATGAAATTAGTGAAGTACTTATTTGAATGTCTGAATTTATATTTGAAGCTGAAATGTTGAGGAAAAAGAAAGAAAAAGAAATGTGTAAAAGGGAACTGATTTACAGGTGAATAGTCGCTAAAGAAATATTTAACAATATATTGGAAGAATTAAATGAAAACGCGGTATACTTGTATAAAAATCTGTAAAAAGTAATTGAATTTAAAATGGCACAATGGTATGTAAGTATGAATTGGTAAAAATCTCAAAATGTGGTAATCACGGACGCACCGCTTTATTCAAAAAAACTCAATTGGTTTTTCACGGAACCACCGCATATATCAAAAAAATGTTAATTGGTTTTTAACGGAACCACCGCATATATCAAAAATGTTAATTGGTTTTTCACAAACCACCGTTTATATAAAAAAAATTCAATTCGTTTTTCACGTAACCACCGCATGTATCAAAAAAAATCCAAAATTTACACGTTACATGCAAACTGCTTATCTAGTTCAGCAGTCTTACATGATGTAAATTAATATTATGTTGGAAAATGGGCGTATATAAAAATTTTTTTTTTTCTTTTACCTGAAGTAAATAAAAATTTTAAAAATGGAAAATCCTAAATTTGAAATTTTAAATAGAAGGTTTGTGAAATGAGTTGCAAATTTGAATGGAAGCTTGAAAATATGTAAATTTGTAAAATAAATTGATGAATTTTAATTTAGAATTTTGAAAACATGAAAAATTTTAAGAAATTGTAAATATGTGAACTGAATTTAACCTTGAGAGGGGAAAAAAATTTTGATGTAAATCTGGAAATGTTGGACTTTATAAAATGCTTCGACAATTTAAAAATTGTTGGAAACTGAAGTAGTTAACTTTAGAACGCACCACTTTATCGCTTTAGTAAAAAACGCACCCCATTTAATAAAAATAATTTTTCTGTTTTCTATACATACATGTATGTGATATAAAACCGTAGGTAAAATTTATCAATACATATACATATATATATTTGTTTCGCTGGTTCAACTGCTGCCTCGCTACTGGTGTTGCTGCTGCCTATTTCCGCTACTGCTGCTGCGCTGGCAGACTTAAGTCGCTGCTGGTTTACTCTGGTGGTGGTGACAAAATGGCGTTTTATTGGGTGGCATGGTTTTTCGCGTTCCGTTATGTGTGTAGGTGGAGGATTATGGCGAATGTTATGTCGTTATTAAATATGGCTGGTGGTACAGTTTTGCCCTTACTTAGACGAATTAAGTATTTTATAATTATCTTTTGCAAAAAAAAAAATTCTTTCTATTTCCGCTATTCTTAGTTTGTATTATCTCTGTTTGTTTTATTTGGTTTTATTATTTCGAAAATTTTGTTTTATTTCTGGATCGATTAAAATTGTTTTATATTATTGTTTTACTCTTTTGTTAAATTTTGTACTTTCTTTATCATTAAAAATTTCCTTTATAATTGATTTATTTCTGCCGTACTTAAATTTTGTACTTTAGTTTTGTAAAATTTCCGGTTATATCCGTAGGATTTAGGTTTTTGCATTATATACTCATTTCTCTTCTATTATTTCTGTTAAATTTAGTTTTTGGTATTATAATTGTAAAATTTTTCTTTTTATTAGTTCCGTAGCATTTAGATTTTTATATTGTAGATTGATTTCTCTTTTATTATTTCTGTTAAATTTAGTGTTTTATATTATAATTGTAGAATTTTTTATTATCTCAGTAGCATTAAAGTTTTTATATTATAGATTTTTAACTTTGTTTTTAAATTTTATTTCTGTAGCATTAAGGTTTTTATATTATAGATTGATTAATTTTGTTTTTATTTGGTTTAGAAGTTTTATTTAATTTCACTGCACCGCCACTTTTCCACTTTTTCTCCACTCTACTCACCGCTGCTGCCAAACTTGAAATGACCGTGGCTCCAGCCTCACGGTCGCCATGTGACCTCCTAGGTTAGGTTACCTGCCACTGTTTTAAACGCTACCGAAGTCGCAATTGTTGCGAATGCCCCCTGGTTGTTATTTGGAGGGCGCCGCCTCCAAAGTATCGCCGTATTATCCACCTTAATCACTTGTTACTATCGTGACGGTTGTTTTCGCCAAAATTTAGAATTAATTAAATTAAACCACGATTTTCCAATTAGGCACGTCTGGCCAGCTCAGTATCATATTTATTATGTCTCATTTTTCTGTCAGTGACGTGGGCCGCAGTTGTATTTGACAGGCGCGTGCAGGTGGCCCAACCACATAGAATACCTTATAATACATTGCTCTAATGCTTATGTTCCTTATAATATGTGCCGTACATGGGTAGAATAGCCCAATTAATTTCAAGTTGGGACGTAAAATTTGACGGTACGTCTCGTTTATCTGTAGATAGTTTCTTATCGAGAATAGAATTGTTAGTTATCGATCAAGAAGGCAAGTGAATGAAGCCTACCTTGACTTAGAGCTAGATGAGGAAGCAATAGCGCAAAGCGAATTTGCTCAAATAGAAGCTGTTTCTCAGCCAGCTGCCAAATTAAAACCTGGTTGCCGGAACTGCAACAAACAGGGGCATAGATACTACGATTGCCTTGAGGAGCGCATGGTGTTTTGCTACGGCTGTGGCGCGCCAAACACGTATCGCCCAAAATGCCCAAAGTGTAGTCTGGGAAACTGCAAAGCCAGCGAGGAATCTCGACAGATCCCTCGCAACGACAACAAACGCTAGACAGCAATAAAACAAACATACATACACAACATCAAACCAGCCTAGCGTCAAGTACACGTAGTGGTGACTCTAAGATTTTTACAACTCGGCTAAGAAAAGAAATTATTCCATACGAAGAAGGTTGAAAATATATAATGAAGTTAGAAATAGAATATTCAGTACCGATGATGTTACTTCCGAAAGTCCAAAGCGTTCTACTATTCGTATGAGACTTTTGGACAAAAGTAAGAGCAAACAAAAGAAATTTAAAGAAAGTCATATGTTCGTTGCAGCAGAAAGAAAATGGTCTAAGGCTATATGCGAAGGTTAGGCTTTTGGAAAGCGACTACCTAGGCTTATTAGATAGCGGAGCGCAAGTGTCTTGCTTAGGAGGTTTGCTTGCAAGGGAGGTTTCCAAACAGCCATTGCGAAAGCATAAAATTCCCATTTGCACATCTGATGGCATAAGTCAAATTGTTTTCGGTACAATAGACTTTAGTGTCCAATATAGAGACAAAATAGAAATTATAACTTTTTTTGTTGTGCCAAGTATGTCCCAAGATTTGATATTGGGAATTGACTTTTGGCATAAGTTCCGAATTGCGCCGAATATTATTTCGGAAATTTCACTTGATGAAAATTATAATGGCGAAAACTCGCTTTCGTTGAATGTTGAGCAACAGCATCAGTTAAGTTTAGTTAAAAATAGATTTCCAAGCTTCGAAAAAGAAGGCTTAGGAAAAACTTCTTTATTGGAGTACGAGATCTAGCTCGAACCCAATGTCCGTCCCATAAGCCAGCGTTACTTTCCAATTTCACCAGCTGTCGAAAAACTCATACATGCCGAAATTGATGAAATGATTAAGATAGGTGTAATCGAGGAAGCTCCAAATAGTCCATGGTCCAGTCCGGTTGTATTAGTGAAAAAGCCAGGTAAAGTACGTCTGTGTCTTGATTCTAGGAAAGTCAACAGCGTTACCGTCAAGGACGCGTATCCCCTTCTTCACATTGATGGGATTCTTAGTAGAATACCCAAGGTGGAATTCATAAGTTCACTAGACTTAAAGCGTGCCTTTTGGCAAATTCTCCTAGACGAACAGTCCCGAGATTACACCTGTTTCACCGTCCCTAATCGTCCGCTTTACCGATACCGTGTCATGCCTTTCGGTCTTTACAATGCCCCACAAGCACTTTGCCGCTTGATGGATCGCGTAATTCCACCCAATTTAAGAAATCAAGTTTTCGTCTATACGATTTCTTAATTGCGTCAGAAGATTTTGATACACATATGTTCGTTCTTGCTGAAGTTGGTCTACATTTAAGGATTGCGGGGTTGACGTTTATGGTCAACAAAAGTAAATTTTGCATAAAGGAAGTAAAATATCTGGGGTATATCGTGGGCAACGGAACTATACGTACCGATCCCGAAAAGATTTGGGCTGGTACGCAATATCCGGTTCCAACAATCGTCAAGCAAGTTAGACGGTTTTTGGGAATGGCGGGTTGGTATCGCAGATTTGTGGATAACTTTGCTGCAGTGAACCCCGCTTACTAACTTATTAAAGAAGTCCAAAAGTTTTGAATGGAACGACGACGCCCAATTAGCTTTCGAAACACTGAAAGAAAAACTCTGTACAGCACCAGTACTGGCTAGTCCAGACTACACAAAACCTTTCATCATACAATGTGATGCGAGCAAGTTAGGAGTTGGTGCGGTGTTGGTCCAAAAGAATGTGGACAATATTGAGGTTCCAATATCTTATTTTTCGCAAAAGTTAAACAAAGCGCAAAGTAACTATAGCGTAGCAGAGCTCGAGTGTTTAGCAGCTCTGCTAAGTTTAAAGAAAGTTAGAGCTTATGTCGAGGGGCAGGAGTTCACTATAATTACTGACCACGCTAGCTTGCAGTGGCTTATGGGACAAACCGATTTATCCAGCCGACTAGCACGTTGGTCTCTGAAATTGCAAAGATTTAAGTTTAACATCGAACACAGGAAAGGTTCGGTTAATGTAGTACCTGATTGTCTGTCACGACAAAATTTTGAGGAAGTAGCTAAAGTCCGTGAAATTGAGGTCCGTTCGTTAGTTGATTTACAGTCGTCCGAGTTTTTGTCCGAAGATTATAAAAAGTTGAAAAGTCAGGTCCGTGAAAATGATAGCCGTTAGCCTGATGTACAGGTAATCGCAACTTGGTTTATAAAAGGACCGAACACCCCGATGGCACTCCTGAAAGGGAATCATTTAATTGGAAGCTTTGAATTCCCACATCCCTAGTTCCAGGTGTCATCGAAAACGGGCACTGTCCACCAAATAAATGTCATGGTTGGATTGCCAAAACATTTGGAGCGATTGCGCAATAATTTGTATTGGCCAAATATGACGGTTGATGTTAAAAACTACGTCAGCCGATGCGAAACATGTAAGCAAAGCAAATCGCCCAATGTTACGCTAAGACCACCAATGTCCGCACAGTATACGGTACAACGACCGTTTCAGAAGTTATATGTTCACTTTCTTGGACCTTACCCAAGATCTAAGCAGGGAAACATAGGCATTTTCATAGTTCTAGATAATTTAACAAAGTCTCCCCTCTTAAAAATTGTTACAAAGTTCGATACTTCCTCTATTTGTGACTATTTGCGTGACAATGTTTTAATATTTTCGGAACTCCCGAAATTGTAATGAGTGACAATGGAAAATAGTTCAGATCCTCGCAATTTAACACCTTGTTGTCGGCCCGTGGAATTATACATGTTTATACTGCTTTGTACAGTCTACAAGCCAATGCAAGCGAACGTGTCAACCGTTCAATAATCGCTGGTATCAGAGCTTACCTGAAGAAGGATCAGTCACACTGGGACAGGAATATCTCCGAAACGCTGAAGCCCTCAGGAGCTCGTATCATCAAACGATCGGAGCATCTCCATACTTTGCATTGTTTGGACAGCAAATGATTTCCCATGCTGGTAAATATGAACTCCTAAGGAAGCTCAACACATTGGATGATACCGTACTCGACAGCAGCGACACCCTGAAACTAATAAGACGAAATATTACCGAAAACATCACCAAAGCCTTTGAAAACTCGTCAAAATGTTACAATCTTCGTATCACTGACAAAGGCTTTGAGATTGGTGATTTTGTTTTCCGTCGTAACTTTGTCTTGAGCGATGCCTCAAACAAATTTTCCGCCAAACTATCTCCAAAATTTGTAAAGTGTAAAGTTCTTGCAATAAAGGGCAATTGCATGTACGAGTTAGAAGACGGCGACACGGATAGAAGAGAAGTTTACCACAGAAAAGGTATTCAAGATAACAATTAGGCCATACCGCACCAACTCTCTAGGTGGGTGGATGTGTACCGTAGTACAAGGTCTCAAAACATTTTTCCTAATTTTTATTTTTTTATACTCAGTTGAGCAGAGCTCACAGAGTATATTAACTTTGATTGGATAGTTGATTGATTGGATGTTGTTGGATTGGTTGGTTGTACAGGTATAAAGGAATCGAGATAGATATAGACTTCCATATATCAAAATCATCAGTATCGAAAAAAAATTCGATTGAGCCATGTCGGTCCGTCCGTCCGTCTGTCCGTTAACACGATAACTTGAGTAAATTTTGAGGTATCTTGATGAAATTTGGTATGTAGGTTCCTGGGCACTCATCTCAGATCGCTATTTAAAATGAACGATATCGGACAATAACCACGCCCACTTTTTCGATATCGAAAATTTCGAAAAATCGAAAAAGTGCGATAATTCCTTACCAAATACGGATAAAGCGATGAAACTTGGTAGGTGAGTTGAACTTATGACGCAGAATAGAAAACTAGTAAAATTTTGGACAATGGGCGTGGCACCGCCCACTTTTAAAAGAAGGTAATTTAGAAGTTTTGCAAGCTGTAATTTGGCAGTCGTTGAAGATATCATGATGAAATTTGGCAGGAACGTTAAACTTATTACTATATGCCTGCTTAATAAAAATTAGCAAAATCGGAGAACGACCACGCCCACTTTTTAAAATTTTTTTTTTTTAAATTCAAATTTTAAAAGAAAAGTTAATATCTTTACAGTATATAAGTAAATGAAGTCAACATTCAACTCCAGTAATGATATTGTGCAACAAAATACAAAAATAAAAGAAAATTTCAAAATGGGCGTGGCTCCGCCCTTTTTCATTTAATTTGTCTAGGATACTTTTAATGCCATAAGTCGAACAAAAATTTACCAATCCTTGTGAAATTTGGTAGAGGCGTAGACTCTAGGACGATAACTGTTTTCTGTGAAAAAGGGCGAAATCGGTTGAAGCCACGCCCAGTTTTTATACACAGTCGATCGTCTGTCCTTCCGCTCGGCCGTTAACACGATAACTTGAGCAAAAATCGATATATCTTTACTAAACTCAGTTGACGTACTTATCTGAACTCACTTTGTATTGGTGTAAAAAATGGTCGAAATCCGACTATGACCACGCCCACTTTTTCGATATCGAAAATTACGAAAAATGAAAAAAAATGCCATAATTATATACCAAATACGAAAAAAGGGATGAAACATGGTAATTGTATTGGTCTATTGACGCAAAATATAACTTTAGAAAAAAACTTGGTAAAATGGGTGTGACACCTACCATATTAAGTAGAAGAAAATGAAAAAGTTTTGCAGGGCGAAATCAAAAGCCCTTGGAATCTTGGAAGGAATACTGTTCGTGGTATTACATATATAAATAAATTAGCGGTACCCGACAGATGATGTTCTGGATCACCCTGGTCCACATTTTGGTCGATATCTCGAAAACGCCTTCACATATACAACTAAGGGCCACTCCCTTTTAAAACCCTCATTAATACCTTTAATTTGATACCCATATCGTACAAACACATTCTAGAGTCACCCCTGGTCCACGTTTATGGCGATATCTCGAAAAGGCGTCCACATATAGAACTAAGGCCCACTCCTTTTTAAAATACTCATTAACACCTTTCATTTGATACCCATATCGTACAAACAAATTCTAGAGTCGCCCCTGGTCCACCTTTATGGCGATATTGCGAAAAGGCGTCCATCTTAAGAACTAAGGCCCACGCCCTTTTAAAATACTCATTAACACCTTTCATTTGAACCCATATCGTACAAACAAATTCGAGAGTCACCCCTGGTCCACGTTTATGGCGATATATCGAAAAGGCATCCACCTATAGAACTAAGGCCCACGCCCTTTTAAAATACTCATTAACATCTTTCATTTGATACCCATATAGTACAAACAAATTCTAGAGTCACCCCTGGTCCACGTTTATGGCGATATCCCGAAAAGGCGTCCACATATAGAACTAAGGCCCACTCCTTTTTAAAATACTCATTAACACCTTTCATTTGATACCCATATCGTACAAACAAATTCTAGAGTCACCCCTGGTCCACCTTTATGGCGATATTTCGAAAAGGCGTCCACCTATAGAACTAAGGCGCACGCCCTTTTAAAATACTCATTAACACCTTTCATTTGATACCCATATCGTACAAACAAATTCTAGAGTCACCCCTGGTCCACCTTTATGGTGATATCTCGAAAAGGCGTCCACCTATAGAACTAAGGCCCACGCCCTTTTAAAATACTCATTAACACCTCTCATTTGATACCCATATTATACAAACGCATTCTAGAGTCACCCCTGGTCCACTTTTATAACGATATTCCGAAAAGGCGTCCACCTATAGAACTAAGGCCCACTCCCTTTTAAAACACTTATTAACACCCTTCGTTTGATCCCCATATTGTACAAACGCATTCTAGAGTCAACCCTGGTCCACTTTTATAACGATATTCCGAAAAGGCGTCCACCTATAAAACTAAGGCCTAATCCGTTTTAAAACACTTATTAACACCTTTCGTTTGATACCCATATTGTTCAAACGCATTCTAAAGTCAACCCTGGTCCACTTTTATAACGATATTCCGAAAAGGCGTCCACCTATAGAACTAAAGCCCACTCCCTTTTAAAACACTTATTAACACCTTTCGTTTGATACCCATATTGTACAAACGCATTCTAGAGTAAACTCTGGTCCACTTTTATAACGATATTCCGAAAAGGCGTCCACCTATGGAACTAAGGCCCACTCCGTTTTAAAACACTTATTAACACCTTTCGTTTGATACCCATATTGTAAAAACGCATACTAAAGTCACCCCTGGTCCACTTTTATAACGATATTCCGAAAAGGCGTCCACCTATAGAACTAAGGCCCACTCCCTTTCAAAATACTCATTAACACCTTTCATTTGATACCCATATAGTACAAACTAATTCTAGAGTCACCCCTGGTCCACCTTTATGGCGATATCTCGAAAAGGCGTCCACATATAGAACTAAGGCCCACGCCCTCTTAAAATACTCATTAACACCTTTCATTTGATACTCATATCGTACAAACAAATTCTGGAGTCACCCCTGATCCATCTTTATGGCGATATCTCGAAACGGCCTCCATCTATAGAACTTAGGCCCACGCCCTTTTAAAATACTCATTAATACCTTTCATTTGATACCCATATCGTACAAAATAAATTCTAGAGTCACCCCTGGTCCACCTTTATGGCGATATCTCGAAACGGCGTCCATCTATAGAACTTAGGCCCACGCCCTTTTAAAATACTCATTAATACCTTTCATTTGATACCCATATCGTACAAAATAAATTCTAGAGTCACCCCTGGTCCACCTTTATGGCGATATCTCGAAAAGGCGTCCACCTATAGAACTTAGGCCCACTCCCTTTTAAAATTATCATTAACACATTTCATTTGATACCCATATCGTACAAACAAATTGTAGAGTCAGGCCTGGTCCACCTTTATGGCGATATCCCTAAATGGCGTCCATCTATAGAACTATGGTCCACTTCCTCTTAAAATACTCTTTAATACCTTCCATTTGATACACATGTCATACAAACACATTCCAGGGTTACCCTAGGTTCTTTTTACAATATGGTGATTTTCCCTTACTTTGTCTCCACAGCTCTCAACTGAGTATGTAAATTTCGGTTACACCCGAACTTAGCCTTCCTTACTTGTTTTTTTTAAATTCAAATTTTAAAAGAAAAGTTAATATCTTTACAGTATATAAGTAAATGAAGTCAACATTCAACTCCAGTAATGATATTGTGCAACAAAATACAAAAATTAAAGAAAATTTCAAAATGGGCGTGGCTCCGCCCTTTTTCATTTAATTTGTCTAGGATGCTTTTAATGCCATAAGTCGAACAAAAATTTACCAATCCTTGTAAAATTTGGTAGAGGCGTAGACTCTAGGACGATAACTGTTTTCTGTGAAAAAGGGCGAAATCGGTTGAAGCCACGCCCAGTTTTTATACACAGTCGACCGTCTGTCCTTCCGCTCGGCCGTTAATACGATAACTTGAGCAAAAATCGATATATCTTTACTAAACTCAGTTGACGTACTTATCTGAACTCACTTTGTATTGGTGTAAAAAATGGTCGAAATCCGACTATGACCACGCCCACTTTTTCGATATCGAAAATTACGAAAAATGAAAAAAATGCCATAATTATATACCAAATACGAAAAAAGGGATGAAACATGGTAATTGTATTGGTCTATTGACGCAAAATGTAACTTTAGAAAAAAACTTGGTAAAATGGGTGTGACACCTACCATATTAAGTAGAAGAAAATGAAAAAGTTTTGCAGGGCGAAATCAAAAGCCCTTGGAATCTTGGAAGGAATACTGTTCATGGTATTACATATATAAATAAATTAGCGGTACCCGACAGATGATGTTCTGGATCACCCTGGTCCACATTTTGGTCGATATCTCGAAAACGCCTTCACATATACAACTAAGGGCAACTCCCTTTTAAAACCCTCATTAATACCTTTAATTTGATACCCATATCGTACAAACACATTCTAGAGTTACCCCTGGTCCACGTTTATGGCGATATCTCGAAAAGGCGTCCACATATAGAACTAAGGCCCACTCCTTTTTAAAATAACACCTTTCATTTGATACCCATATCGTACAAACAAATTCTAGAGTCGCTCCTGGTCCACCTTTATGGCGATATTGCGAAAAGGCGTCCACCTTAAGAACTAAGGCCCACGCCCTTTTAAAATACTCATTAACACCTTTCATTTGATACCCATATCGTACAAACAAATTCTAGAGTCACCCCTGGTCCACGTTTATGGCGATATCTCGAAAAGGCATCCACCTATAGAACTAAGGCCCACGCCCTTTTAAAATACTCATTAACATCTTTCATTTGATACCCATATAGTACAAACAAATTCTAGAGTCACCCCTGGTCCACGTTTATGGCGATATCCCGAAAAGGCGTCCACATATAGAACTAAGGCCCACTCCTTTTTAAAATAATCATTAACACCTTTCATTTGATACCCATATCGTACAAACAAATTCTAGAGTCACCCCTGGTCCACCTTTATGGCGATATCTCGAAAAGGCGTCCACATATAGAACTAAGGCCCACGCCCGCTTAAAATACTCATTAACACCTTTCATTTGATACTCATATCGTACAAACAAATTCTAGAGTCACCCCTGATCCATCTTTATGGCGATATCTCGAAACGGCGTCCATCTATAGAACTTAGGCCCACGCCCTTTTAAAATACTCATTAATACCTTTCATTTGATACCCATATCGTACAAAATAAATTCTAGAGTCACCCCTGGTCCACCTTTATGGCGATATCTCGAAACGGCGTCCATCTATAGAACTTAGGCCCACGCCCTTTTAAAATACTCATTAATACCTTTCATTTGATACCCATATCGTACAAAATAAATTCTAGAGTCACCCCTGGTCCACCTTTATGGCGATATCTCGAAAAGGCGTCCACCTATAGAACTTAGGCCCACTCCCTTTTAAAATTATCATTAACACATTTCATTTGATACCCATATCGTACAAACAAATTGTAGAGTCAGGCCTGGTCCACCTTTATGGCGATATCCCTAAATGGCGTCCATCTATAGAACTATGGTCCACTTCCTCTTATAATACTCTTTAATACCTTCCATTTGATACACATGTCATACAAACACATTCCAGGGTTACCCTAGGTTCTTTTTACAATATGGTGATTTTCCCTTACTTTGTCTCCACAGCTCTCAACTGAGTATGTAATGTTCGGTTACACCCGAACTTAGCCTTCCTTACTTGTTTTTTTTAAATTCAAATTTTAAAAGAAAAGTTAATATCTTTACAGTATATAAGTAAATGAAGTCAACATTCAACTCCAGTAATGATATTGTGCAACAAAATACAAAAATAAAAGAAAATTTCAAAATGGGCGTGGCTCCGCCCTTTTTCATTTAATTTGTCTAGGATGCTTTTAATGCCATAAGTCGAACAAAAATTTACCAATCCTTGTAAAATTTGGTAGAGGCGTAGACTCTACGACGATAACTGTTTTCTGTGAAAAAGGGCGAAATCGGTTGAAGCCACGCCCAGTTTTTATACACAGTCGACCGTCTGTCCTTCCGCTCGGCCGTTAATACGATAACTTGAGCAAAAATCGATATATCTTTACTAAACTCAGTTGACGTACTTATCTGAACTCACTTTGTATTGGTGTAAAAAATGGTCGAAATCCGACTATGACCACGCCCACTTTTTCGATATCGAAAATTACGAAAAATGAAAAAAATGCCATAATTATATACCAAATACGAAAAAAGGGATGAAACATGGTAATTGTATTGGTCTATTGACGCAAAATATAACTTTAGAAAAAAACTTGGTAAAATGGGTGTGACACCTACCATATTAAGTAGAAGAAAATGAAAAAGTTTTGCAGGGCGAAATCAAAAGCCCTTGGAATCTTGGAAGGAATACTGTTCATGGTATTACATATATAAATAAATTAGCGGTACCCGACAGATGATGTTCTGGATCACCCTGGTCCACATTTTGGTCGATATCTCGAAAACGCCTTCACATATACAACTAAGGGCCACTCCCTTTTAAAACCCTCATTAATACCTTTAATTTGATACCCATATCGTACAAACACATTCTAGAGTCACCCCTGGTCCACGTTTATGGCGATATCTCGAAAAGGCGTCCACATATAGAACTAAGGCCCACTCCTTTTTAAAATAACACCTTTCATTTGATACCCATATCGTACAAACAAATTCTAGAGTCGCCCCTGGTCCACCTTTATGGCGATATTGCGAAAAGGCGTCCACCTTAAGAACTAAGGCCTACGCCGTTTTAAAATACTCATTAACACCTTTCATTTGATACCCATATCGTACAAACAAATTCTAGAGTCACCCCTGGTCCACGTTTATGGCGATATCTCGAAAAGGCATCCACCTATAGAACTAAGGCCCACGCCCTTTTAAAATACTCATTAACATCTTTCATTTGATACCCATATAGTACAAACAAATTCTAGAGTCACCCCTGGTCCACGTTAATGGCGATATCTCGAAAAGGCGTCCACATATAGAACTAAGGCCCACTCTTTTTTAAAATACTCATTAACACCTTTCATTTGATATCCATATCGTACAAACAAATTCTAGAGTCACCCCTGGTCCACCTTTATGGCGATATTTCGAAAAGGCGTCCACCTATAGAACTAAGGCGCACGCCCTTTTAAAATACCCATTAACACCTTTCATTTGATACCCATATCGTACAAACAAATACTAGAGTCACCCCTGGTCCACCTATATGGTGATATCTCGAAAAGGCGTCCACCTATAGAACTAAAGCCCACACCCTTTTAAAATACTCATTAACACCTTTCATTTGATACCCATATTATACAAACGCATTCTAGAGTCACCCCTGGTCCACTTTTATAACGATATTCCGAAAAGGCGTCCACCTATAGAACTAAGGCCCACTCCCTTTTAAAACACTTATTAACACCTTTCCTTTGATACCCATATTGTACAAACGCATTCTAGAGTCAACCCTGGTCCACTTTTATAACGATATTCCGAAAAGGCGTCCACCTATAGAACTAAGGCCCACTCCGTTTTAAAACACTTATTAACACCTTTCGTTTGATACCCATATTGTTCAAACGCATTCTAAAGTCAACCCTGGTCCACTTTTATAACGATATTCCGAAAAGGCGTCCACCTATAGAACTAAGGCCCACTCCCTTTTAAAACACTTATTAACACTTTTCGTTTGATACCCATATTGTACAAACGTATTCTAGAGTCAACTCTGGTCCACTTTTATAACGATATTCCGAAAAGGCGTCCACCTATAGAACTAAGGCCCACTCCGTTTTAAAACACTTATTAACACCTTTCGTTTGATACCCATATTGTAAAAACGCATTCTAAAGTCACCCCTGGTCCACTTTTATAACGATATTCCGAAAAGGCGTCCACCTATAGAACTAAGGCCCACTCCCTTTCAAAATACTCATTAACACCTTTCATTTGATACCCATATAGTACAAACAAATTCTAGAGTCACCCCTGGTCCACCTTTATGGTGATATCTCGAAAAGGCGTCCACCTATAGAACTAAAGCCCACGCCCTTTTAAAATACTCATTAACACCTTTCATTTGATACCCATATTATACAAACGCATTCTAGAGTCACCCCTGGTCCACTTTTATAACGATATTCCGAAAAGGCGTCCACCTATAGAACTAAGGCCCACTCCCTTTCAAAATACTCATTAACACCTTTCATTTGATACCCATATAGTACAAACAAATTCTAGAGTCACCCCTGGTCCACCTTTATGGCGATATCTCGAAAAGGCGTCCACATATAGAACTAAGGCCCACGCCCTCTTAAAATACTCATTAACACCTTTCATTTGATACCCATATCGTACAAACAAATTCTAGAGTCACCCCTGGTCCACCTTTATGGTGATATCTCGAAAAGGCGTCCACCTATAGAACTAAAGCCCACGCCCTTTTAAAATACTCATTAACACCTTTCATTTGATACCCATATTATACAAACGCATTCTAGAGTCACCCCTGGTCCACTTTTATAACGATATTCCGAAAAGGCGTCCACCTATAGAACTAAGGCCCACTCCCTTTCAAAATACTCATTAACACCTTTCATTTGATACCCATATAGTACAAACAAATTCTAGAGTCACCCCTGGTCCACCTTTATGGCGATATCTCGAAAAGGCGTCCACATATAGAACTAAGGCCCACGCCCTCTTAAAATACTCATTAACACCTTTCATTTGATACTCATATCGTACAAACAAATTCTAGAGTCACCCCTGATCCATCTTTATGGCGATATCTCGAAACGGCGTCCATCTATAGAACTTAGGCCCACGCCCTTTTAAAATACTCATTAATACCTTTCATTTGATACCCATATCGTACAAAATAAATTCTAGAGTCACCCCTGGTCCACCTTTATGGCGATATCTCGAAACGGCGTCCATCTATAGAACTTAGGCCCACGCCCTTTTAAAATACTCATTAATACCTTTCATTTGATACCCATATCGTACAAAATAAATTCTAGAGTCACCCCTGGTCCACCTTTATGGCGATATCTCGAAAAGGCGTCCACCTATAGAACAGGGGCCCACTCCCTTTTAAAATTATCATTAACACATTTCATTTGATACCCATATCGTACAAACAAATTCTAGAGTCAGGCCTGGTCCACCTTTATGGCGATATCCCTAAATGGCGTCCATCTATAGAACTATGGTCCACTTCCTCTTAAAATACTCTTTAATACCTTCCATTTGATACACATGTCATACAAACACATTCCAGGGTTACCCTAGGTTCTTTTTACAATATGATGATTTTCCCTTACTTTGTCTCCACAGCTTTCAACTGAGTATGTAATGTTCGGTTACACCCGAACTTAGCCTTCCTTACTTGTTTTTATTTACAGCAGACTTTAGATTTTATTTTTTTTGGTTCACATACATATTTTTATTTTACCGCCACTGTCCTTACTTCAAAACATTAACTAACACCGCCCATGTCAAAAACATATGTTTTTCGAACCGATTTATCTACTTATCTGAGCAACATGCGGCTCTAAAGCTACTTCCGAAAAGATTTCTCCTTCTTTCCCTTCTGGACTTCAACACTGAAAAGTCGTGAATTTAAGCCGTCAGAAAAATTTGCAAAGTCTAGTCGTCTGGGTAAATTTTCAAAGTCTAAAGTTTTAAAGTTTTTAAAATCAGAGTGCAGTGATTAATAGACTTGTGACAGATTTGTCAATATAAAATACGATTTTTCACGCCGAGTGTTAAAAAGTTATAATTTTTTTTTATAACCACTATGGCTCATCTTTTTGAAGCTATATAAAGCTAATAATTTGTGATTTCACATCAAGGTTAACATATTAATCCGACACCCGTGCGAATTAAAACTTAATATTAATTCATAAATTTGCCTCCGGTAACCAGCATATTTTGAGCCGAAATTTATAAGCATAGATACATGGTAAGTGAACATATTTTTATTAAATTATAGAACTCCCTTTACCCTTTTATTGTTATATACCTAAATGTGGTGCAAATAATTTAAACATAAATCTAAAAGAGCTGGTATCTTTTTCATCCGCAGATTTTCCGTAAAAACCACATTTTCTGCAAATTCATTTGACATCAATTTTGTATCATATACTTTTACTTAACCCCGCTTTTACGATCACGGCAAAAATCTTAAAATATTCTCCAGTTGCTGACAATCCAGTAAGGCATATTTTAGACAAGCCAGAACACCCAAAACGGCCACTTTTCACCATCGTCGGGGGTTTCTAAAAAAATCCCAAATAAGGAAATTTGAATAATTTAATTTAAAAATTTTAAATTCGTTTTAGTAATATACATAATAGATTAGTAATATAGATACATAAAATGTATGTAGAAATATAGAAATCGAACTCGAACTCAAAAATAAGTATGAAGAAGATTCAACTTATGTTTAGAAACATTGATTCGTATGCCTAAAATATTGCTAAGAAATAGTACATTCTAATTGGATTTTTCTCATAAAAAATTAATGACATCCCTAAATGTGTTCAATATAAGCAATTAGACTAAAAGAAAACCCCTAATGAACTTTAGGCCCCTAATTTTGAATACCCACTGCAGTTTGAACTAGCCAAATTTGAATAGTTGGTAATATGTAGCACCTTACCAAAAATTCAACTAGCCAAACGACAAAATATCATATTTGTGTTGTTATTGTTGCACAGCATTCTCTTGAACCTGTGCACGACCACATACATGCATACATGTGAATGAAGTGGACATATTCTAGAGAGCTGTATGATGCGTTTGAGAGAGCTTTATGATGCCAGCTAAAGAAATATTGTTCGATGCAACAATTTATGGGAATTTGTATGACTTTCGGCGCGATCATTTATACATATGCATTCTTCTTTATTGAGAGTGATTTAAAATATTTTTTACATTTTTAAACATGGTTGCCAACATTTGCGGTTTGGTAATGTTTTAAGTGTTTTTCTTTTGCAAATTAAAAACCATTAATTGTGTTAGTTGGTTTAGAAATTATTTTAATTCTTCTTTAAGGAATGATAACCCCTTTCCCCAAGCAAGAAAGCCTTCGAAGCTAGGTAAAATGAATCTAGTTACTCACGTATATATGTACCTAAATATATTCACTTATTTTCAACATATTATTTTGTTAACAATTTTTTTTTCTTTATTGCACATTTTTACAATGATGTGCATTTACATACATATGTATGTACATATGTAAGTTACCATACATATATGTACACATATTGGATTTAGTCGTCTTTTCAACTTAATTTTTTTTGTCGATAATACTTTTTTTATATATGCGTACAGAAAGGCACATATACACATTTACATACATAGGTATATCAAAATTATTTTTGTTGAGTTCTAAGATATAAATTTAGGATTTTTTATACCTTTTTTATAATGATTTTCAAAATAAATATCACAAATTAAGTGTAGGCCAACTAAACTAAGCAAACCTTTATCAAAAATATTTGTTATTTTTGATTATTCATTAATATTAATGTACATACACATGTATGCACATACGTACATGAGCTGGTATATATATCAAGGGTAGTTTTCCTTATTACTTGAATTTTTTTTCATACATAACTTTTAAACTTTATACATGCGTATATATTAACGTAAAAACATATTTACATACATGTGTATAACTATTTGATTTTTGAATTGACATATACAATTAATGTTCTAGGGAGACTAACTAAATTTCCACTATATAACTTCTCATTGAGCTGTTTTCTTTTTATTGATTTTCTTCGTTTAAAAATCAAAGTAAATTCCATTAATTAAGTTTAGGTTAACCAAACTAAGAAACGAAATGTATAATGGATTGAATTTGTTTTAAATAATAATAATTCATAATGGGTAACTAATTTGCTTGATTTAGTTTGAGACACCGGAATTAGTGGTAATGTATTTGGGCCTCAACAACATCAGTGAGGCCAAAGGTAGGGTGGGTACAGAGGCAGCCACCAAATGTTGCAAGAACGAGCTGCCTGGCATAAGGTTAAGTTGAGGGTGTCGTATTAGTGAAGTGTGCCATGCAAATGCGAAGGTTTGTTTTTTCTTCTGTGTGAATATCCCCAGTGTACAAAAATAATTATCGTGTTTGACCATTGATTGGGGAGAGCAGTGCTGTGCAGTTACCGCATTATCGAATCCACGAAGCTGAAGCTCCGGGCCTAAAGTGCACACGCCGTGGTCGTTGCACATTGCCACAAGCACTGCAGCTCTTTCGTCCTTGAATGTGCCTGTTGCACACTTAGTCAATGAAAATCATAACAGATAAAAATGGGGCCCAACATGGGGCCCGATAGAGGAAAGCAACTTTTGTGTGCTTTTTTAAATATTGGCTCCACATACATGATTCACTCCTTGAATCAAATAGTTGGTCTGCTTTTGGAATTTTTTATTAGATTCAAATTTTATAAATTTTTGATTTTTTTTTATCGATTTTTGCTGTGTTCCAACAGTTTTGTATGGATGCGAAGAACTTTCGCTGGAATTGACCATCCTATAGGCTAGATGCCTTGAGATGCGTACCGCGTTAAAACCTCGTGTTTAGGGAATTATTTGAGCATAGCACTTCTTTTGGTTTTGCTGCAAAAATATGTTATACGCTTTTTGGAAGTTTTTGTCATTAAGGCTAAATGCCAATTGACTTACCAGGTGTTCACGTTTGCTACAATCCAATAGAAAAAGTATGCAAGTTTTCAAATAGTAAGTACACCTCAAACTCATTGTCGAGATGCCACCTAAATTCAATAATTTTTTTTTTAATTTTTGTTTAGTATTTGAGAAAGAATATATATATTTATATTGAATATTTCGGAAATTTGATTGTATATTAAATAAATCACAACCGATATTTCTTTCTCAAAATGCTGCATGCCACAACACAGTATGACATAATGCCCTTACTTACACCTTTGTGCCACATTACCACTACAGAGACTCCCAGGGTCTCAAACCAAGTTTACTTTTAATGATTTTTTGTCTTTTTGGTAAATAACTTTTTTTTTGCGGTGATTACCAAGCGAAAAATCGTCTAATATTTTTGGTGATTTTTTTTTGGTATTCTTAAAAACAATTTTGTTTGCGTTAAACTACTTTTTTTAACACTGCGTTAAAGGGTCATATCTTTTTTTTTGCGAGTGCGAAATACATATTTCTTTTTTTTAATTTTTTTTTTTGGGAATATGCGATTGCGTCACAGCGACAACACGCTCCTTTGCAGGCTGGATGTTTTCTATGTAGGAAGGCTTTTACGAATAGGGATAACATACTAACTACCGCGTGTGACCACCGCTTCCACTGAAATTGCCTATTGCCGTGGCTTAAGAACAATTCTTCTTGTCCACTCTGTAGAGCTCCTTGCCGCAGTAGGGACTTTAATCAGAATATATATAACACTATATTATTAAAGACGATGTATCAGGGTAACGGAGGTAATACCAGTGGAAGTGGGAACCTACAAAAACCCAATAGGGAAGAACAACAAGAGCTGCAACAAGGAGCAGCAAATGGTAGTAGCTTGTCAGCTGAAGGAGCACATGGAGGTGACGTACCACCAGTAAATGATGACGAAGCTCGTGTTAGGAATATGGTCTCAGCAATTGTGTCAGCGAGGTCAGCAAAGGTTTTTGAGGGTTTGGAAAATCGAGTAGCCCAAATGGTAGAACAGCGGATAGAAAATACTTTATCCAGTTTTTTAGATGGGTTAAATATTAACCCTACACAAGCAGTCCCTGCAGGCAATGACATAAGCCAACCAGCTAATTTGTCCACAACTCAACACCCACCAAATAGGTCTACTCCAGTGTGGCCTAGAGATGTACCTCCATTGCCAAATAATACCAATACAAATTTTCGTAACCATATTGACCAAATACGGCTAAGTGATATTTCGACCGTGTCATACATGGGTAGAATAGCCCAGTTAATTTCAAGTTGGGACGTAAAGTTTGACGGTACGTCTCGTTTATCTGTAGATAGTTTCTTATCGAGAATATAATTGTTAGTTATCGATACGCTTAACGGCAATTTCAACCTTTTGTGTGAACACATACAAAGCCTTTTTATTAATGAAGCCAAAGACTGGTACTGGCGATACCGTAGATATGTCGAACGTGTCACCTGGCCAGCCCTTTGCCAAGCGTTAAGAACAAATTTTCAACAACATAAGAGTGACTTCGAAATTAATGAATCGATTCGGGCACGAAAGCAGGGTCAAAATTAATGTTTTGATGAATTCCGTAACGCCATATTGAAAATCGCGGAACCTCTTGAAACCCCACTTTCAGAGGTAAAGTTACTTGAAATTTTAAAACATAATTTGCAACCACGTCTTCGGCAACAACTTCTTTTTGTACCAATTAATTCCGTAGCAGAGTTGCGCCGACTCTGTTTGAAAGGTGAGAGTCTTGCTAACGAAATTGCTAAGACCACACCCTTTTCTCAAACAAACAGCTCTCGACCATTATCAAGAAGGCATGTGAATGAAGCCTACCTTGACTTAGACTTAGATGAGGAAGCAATAGCGCAAAGCGAGTTTGCTCAAATAGAAGCTGTTTCTCAGGCAGCTGCCAAATTAAAACCTGGTTGCCGGAACTGCAACAAAGAGGGGCATAGATACTACGATTGCCTCGAGGAGCGCACGTTGTTTTGCTACGGCTGTGGCGCACCAAACACGTATCGGCCAAAATGCCCAAAGTGTAGTCCGGGAAACTGCAAAGCCAGCGAGGAATCTCGACAGCTCCTTCGCAACGACAGCAAAAGCTATACAGCAATAAAACAAACATACATACACAACATCAAACCAGCCTAGCGTCAAGTTCACGTAGTGGTGACTCTAAGATTTTTACAACTCGGCTAAGAAAAGAAATTATTCCATACGAAGAACGGTTGGAAAGATATAATGAAGTTAGAAATAGAATATTCAGTACCGATGATATTACTTCCGAAAGTCCAAAGCGTTCTACTATTCGTATGAGACTTTTAGACAAAAGTAAGAGCAAACAAAAGAAATTTAAAGAAAGTCATCTGTTCGTTGCAGCAGAAAGAAAATGGTCTAAGGCCATATGCGAAGGTTAGGCTTTTGGAAAGCGACCACCTAGGCTTATTAGATAGCGGAGCGCAATTGTCTTGCTTAGGAGGTTTGCTTGCGAGGGAGGTTTCCAAACAGCCATTGCGAAAGCATAAAATTCCCATTTGCACATCTGATGGCATAAGTCAAATTGTTTTCGGTACAATAGACTTTAGTGTTTAATATAGAGACAAAATAGAAGTTATAACTTTTTTTTTGTGCTAAGTATGTCCCAAGATTTGATATTGGGAATTGACTTTTGGCATAAGTTCTGAATTGCGCTGAATATTATTTGGGAAATTTCACTTGATGAAAATTATAATGGCGAAAACTCGCTTTCGTTGAATGTTGAGCAACAGCATCAGTTAAGTTTAGTTAAAAATAGATTTCCAAACTTCGAAAAAGAAGGCTTAGGAAAAACTTCTTTATTGGAGTACGAGATCCAGCTCGAACCCAATGTCCGTCCAATAAAGCAGCGTTACTTTCCAATTTCACCAGCTGTTGAGAAACTCGTACATGCCGAAATTGATGAAATGATTAAGTTAGGTTTAATGGAGGAAGCTCCAAATAGTCCATGGTCCAGTCCGGTTGTATTAGTGAAAAAGCCAGGTAAAGTCCGTCTGTGTCTTGATTCTACGAAAGTCAACAGCGTTACAGTCAAGGACGCGTATCCCCTTCTTCACATTGGTGGGATTCTTAGTAGAATACCCAAGGCGGAATTCATAAGTTCATTAGACTTAAGGCGTGCCTTTTGGCAAATTCTCCTAGACGAACAGTCCCGAGATTACACCTGTTTCAACGTCCCTAATCGTCCGCTTTACCGATACCGTGTCATGCCTTTCAGTCTTTACAACGCCCCACGAGCACTTTGCCACTTGATGGATCGCGTAATTCCACCCAATTTAAGAAATCAAGTTTTCGTCTATTTAGACGATTTCTTAATTGCGTCAGAAGATTTTGATACACATATGTTCGTTCTTGCTGAAGTTGGTCTACATTTAAGGAATGCGGGGTTGACGTTAATGGTCAACAAAAGTAAATTTTGCATAAAGGAAGTGAAATATCTGGGGTATATCGTGGGCAACGGAACTATACGTACCGACCCCGAAAAGATTTCCGCTTGTACGCAATATCCGGTTACAACAAACGTCAAGCAAGTTAGACGGTTTCTGGGAATGGCGGGTTGGTATCGCAGATTTGTGGATAACTTTGCTGCAGTGAACCCCTCTTACTAACTTATTAAAGAAGTCCAAAAGTTTTGAATGGAACGACGACGCCCAATTAGCTTTCGAAACACTGAAAGAAAAACTCTGTACAGCGCCAGTACTGGCTAGTCAAGACTAAACAAAATATTTCATCATACAATGTGATGCGAGCAAGTTAGGAGTTGGTGCGGTGTTGGTCCAAAAGAATGTGGACAATATTGAGGTTCCAATATCTTATTTTTCGCAAAAGTTAAACAAAGCGCAAAGTAACTATAGCGTAGCAGAGCTCGAGTGTTTAGCAGCTCTGCTAAGTTTAAAGAAATTTAGAGCTTATGTCGAGGGGCAGGAGTTCACTATAGTTACTGACCACGCTAGCTTGCAGTGGCTTATGCGACAAACCGATTTATCCAGCCGACTAGCACGTTGGTCTCTGAAATTGCAAAGATTTAAATTTAACATCGGTTCGGTTAATGTAGTACCTGATTGTCTGTCACGACAAAATTTTAAGAAAGTAGCTGAAGTCCGTGAAATTGAGGTCCGTTCGTTAGTTGATTTACAGTCGTCCGAGTTTTTGTCCGAAGATTATAAAAAGTTGAAAAGTCAGGTCCGTGAAAATGATAGCCGTTTGCCTGATGTACAGGTAATCGACAATTTGGTTTATAAAAGAAGTGTTCGGTTCTTTTATAAACCAAATTGTCGATTACCTGTACATCAGGCAAACGGCAATCCTGAAAGGGAATCATTTAATTGGAAGCTTTGATTTCCCACATCCCTAGTTCCAGGTGTCATCGAAAACGGGCACTGTCTACCAAATAAATGTCATGGTTGGATTGCCAAAACATTTGGAGCGATTGCGCAATAATTTGTATTGGCCAAATATGACGGTTGATGTTAAAAACTACGTCAGCCTATGCGAAACATGTAAGCAAAGCAAATCGCCCAATGTTACGCTAAGACCACCAATTTCCGCACAGTATACCGTACAAAGACCGTTTCAAAAGTTATATGTACACTTTCTTGGACCTTACCCAAGATCTAAGCAGAGAAACATATGCATTTTTATAGTTCTAGATAATTTAACAAAGTCTCCCCTCTTAAAAACTGTTAAAAAGTTCAATACTTCCTCTATACTCAAAACTTGAATTTTTGCATTTTGAGTAACCGTTTCCTTTACTATTTTGCTTGTCACTAATCGACAAATATTTTCACTGCATTCATACACTACATTCAAAAGAAAAATGCTAGGTAGTTTGACTGCTTCCTTTTGTTTGTGCATATGCAATCGTTGAATACACCAACCTCAATTAATCTTTAAAACAAAGCCGGTCAAAAGTTGCACATTGTGATGATCACACATCATTAGTGTCGGTGGGAAAATACGAACTCAAATTTCCCACCGACACTAATGATGTGTGATCATCGTTGCTGATCGTTTGCTTTCGTTTGTCACTCACTAAAATTAACAGTGAATGCAAAAGGAAAAGTCCATGCTACTTTTTGGGCACATAATAAAAACAATATGCTGCTATGTTAAAGTGACTTTTAATACGTTTTAGTTATTATTATTAAGTTCCTTTGAACATACATATTAATATTGACAATTTAAATATTAATTATTAATAATTAATAATAATTAATTAATTATTAATAAACATTGACAATTTAATATAAATATATTTTTTACGTTCTACTTAAAAAATAAATAAATGTAAGGCGTCATAACCTCCGAAGAGATCTAAGGCCGAACTTTTCTTCCAATTTGCGTCGTGCTCCTCTTTATTTTCCCTACAAATTGGCCGGCCGGGACCTACATGTTTTATGACGACTCCGAACGGCATCTGCAAGGCAGATGAGTTTTCACTGAGAGCTTTTCATGGCAGAAATACACCCAGAGCGCTTGCCAAACACTGCCGAGGGGCGACCTAGCTTAGAAAAATTTTCTTCCAATTGAAAAACCTTATTTCTAAAATTTTGATGTTGCTTGTTGGAGTGTGAACCTAGGGCATTCGGTGTGGTAGGCGGAGAACGCTACCATCACACCACGGTGGTTACGTTCTACTTAGTTTTATTAATTTTCATACATTTTTTTTATTGAATAACTTTATGTTTTGAAAATATATATTTCTATCTTTACATTTACTTTGCTTTATAGTTCTTGAAAAAGTCAATTTTTTTAAGTAAATTTTGCATTGAATAAACACCATACCTTCTTTTATAAAAAAGTTTTATCTGACTATCTCGACCTCCGCGTTCTTAGTTATACGAATATAAGTAAATATAGTCAGGATTAGCTTGAAATCAAATAACCAAAGTCCTTTTTAATTTCAAACTTTACAGTCTACATTTTCTTTTAGCAAACTGCGGGGAGTTGTCGCTCAATTTTTACACACACTTATACAATTGTTTTAGTATTTGTGTGGCCGGCTCTGCTTTAAAACACTCATCTTAGACTAATCGCATTATTTTTGAGAGCTTGTTATGGTTTTTATGAAAAAAATGAAAAGTTGCCCCTAACTTTTAGGTTTTATTCTTAACTTTAAAAAATTTGATTTAGTTCCTTTTAGCCTTTAATTTTCTTCCCTATAGCCTTTTTTCTGAAAAAAAAAAGTTCTGGCAACACTGATCTAGTGTTTTGACATGCGGCGAAAATTAAAATGAAAAGTGGGAAGCAACTGTTAGAAACCCCAATCTTTTGTAGCGAGTGTTTGATATCAAACATACGAACTGACGTCTCTTGTTATGTATGCTCTTTGATGATGCCAGCTAAAGAAATATTGTTCGATGCAACCATTTATGGGAATTTGTATGATTTTCGGCGCGAACATTTATACATATGCATTATTCTTTATTGAGAGTGATTTAAAATATTTTTTACATTTTTAAACGTGGTTGCCAACATTTGCGGTTTGGTAATGTTTTAAGTGTTTTTCTTTTGCAAATTAAAAACCATTAATTGTGTTAGTTGATTTAGAAAATATTTTAATTCTTCTTTAAGGAATGATAACCTCTCTCCCCAAGCAAGAAGGCTTTTGAAGCTAGGTAGAAATGCTATATACTTGTAAAATAAATTTAGTTACTCACGTATATATGTACCTAAATATATTCACCTATTTTCAACATATCATTTTGTTAACAATTTTTTTTCTTTTTTGCACATTTATACAATGATGTGCATTTACATACATATGTAAGTTGCTATACATATATGTACACATATTGGATTTAGTTGTCTTTTCAACTTAATTTTTTTTTGTCGGTAATATTTTTTTTATATATGCGTACCGAAAGGCACATATACACATTTACATACATACGTATATCAAAATTATTTTTGTTGAGTTCTAAGATATAAAGTTAGAATTTTTATACCTTTTTTATAATGATTTTCTTGGACTATGAATTAAAATAAATCTCACAAATTAAGTGTAGGCCAACTAAACTAAGCAAACGTTTATCAAAAATATTTTTTTTTGATTATTCATTAATATTAATGTACATACACATTTATGCACATACGTACACGAGCTGATATATATCAAGGGTAGTTTTCCTTATTACTTGAATTTTTTTGATACATAATTTTTAAACTTTATATATGCGTATATATTAACGTCAAAACATATTTACATACATGTGTATAACTATTTGATTTTTGAATTGCCATATACAATTAATGTTCTAGGGAGACTATCTAAATTTCCACTATATAACTTCTCATTTAGCTGTTTTCTTTTTAGTGATTTTCTTCGTTTAAAAATCAAAGTAAATTCCATTAATTAAGTTTAGGTTAACCAAACTAAGAAACGAAATGTATAATGGATTGAATTTGTTTTAAATAATAATAATTCATAATGGGTAACTAATTTGTTTGATTTAGTTTGAGACACCGAAGTTAGTGGTAATGTATTGGGGCCTGTGGCGCGCACAACAGGAAATACATGTACCTAATCCCGCAGAATGTATACAGCTTATCTTAGGTATATTACATACGCTTTAATGCAACACTGTATTATATTAGCTTTACTCTATATGCTCTCACATACAAATTTACATAAATACTGAATACCAACTCTCTTGGAATTTCCCTGTTAAATCAGGCCACCACATAACACAAACATACATACATTATACCTAACTGTAATTACATATAGATAGTAAGAACCCTGCAAAAACGCTCCACGTCATTTTACTAGTCATTTTACGGTCATTGTGACTTTCTGCAGCGGTTATATTCATAGTCACGTTTGCATGGGCGTGATGAACTTTTGTGACCAAATTTTCCGTTTCGTTCCTATTAATGTGATCGTGCATTCCGCTCCCACTTATAGGATGTGAGCATAGCACTGTGCTGCTCACACACGTCACAATGCTCGTCAAATGGCGGTCATTTTTCCGTCATTTCACTCTACATTTTCGAGTCATTTGACAATCAATTTTACTGCGGTTTTACCATTTATATAACCGCCATATAACGTGAATTTTACCTGCAGATTTACTTTACCTGGAACAGCCATATGAATAAAATATGAACCAAAAAAATTGAATTTTCAATATTTATTATTTTCAATATTATTATATATGTACATGAACTTGGAACTTATATTAATCCAGTTCATATAAAACAGAAGAACTTTAATAATAAATAAACTCGCTTAATTGGTTTTTGTTTTCCAATTGAAATCTCTTCTAAGCGAGCAAAAAATAATTTTAAGCTTCAGAAAAAACTCCAATTATTTGAATAATCTACAACTTAAAGCTTGGTAGAAATTCAGATCAAGAATATTCAAAGGTGTCGTGGATCCGATTGCTGTCGTAATTGAAGAACTTAAAAATGTACGACTATTAATTGAGTCAGACTTATTATTGTTCTAAATCTAATCATTCAAGCAATAATTCTGCAACCCAAAGCAGGAGTATTGATTGGTTTCAAATCTAATTCCGACAGCAATCGTATCACATCCCTTATTATATATGTACGTGATATTGCAACTTAAATTAATACAATTGATATAAAGAAAAGTAAGTACTTTAATAATAACATAAACTCTCTTAATTGATTTTTGTTTTCCAATTGAAATCTTTTCTAAGCGAGCAGAAAATAATTTTAAGCTGCAGAAAAAACTTCAATTATTTGAATAATCTACAACTTAAAGCTTAGTAGAAATTCAGATTACGTTTACTCTTTTTTCAAATCAAGAATATTCAAAGGTGTCGTGGAATCCGATTGCTGTCGTAATTGATGAACTTAAAAATGTACGACTTGTAATAAAGTCAGACTTATTATTGTTCTAAATCTAATTATTCAAGCAATAATTCTACAACCCTTAGCAGGAGTATTGATTGGTTTCAAATCTAATTCCGACAGCAATCGTATCACATCCCTTATTATATATGTACGTGATATTGCAACTTAAATTAATACTGTTGATATAATGAAAAGAAAATACTTTAACAATAAATAAACTCTCTTAATTGGTTTTTATTTTCCAATTGAAATCTTTTCCTGTGCAAGCACATCGCTAACCTGTGTTGGCAAAAGATATGATTATACTGTCTTCGATAGATAGTCGGACGAGCCGCTACTCGGCGAAGTAGAGATGACCGTTGTGTCGGTGGCAGCTGTTACAACAGCAGTTTCTAACTTTACACCATCCGTACAGTGTTATGAATGCTTCACTGCCTTTTCCAATTGCTTGGCGCCAGCAATTTTGCTGTTTGTAAAGCTTTAGCTGTAATGCAAATATATAGATGGGTTAAAGTGGTTTTCGTATGTTATTCAACAACTCACCCTATACCATCATCACAGCCTCCTCATCGATTTTGAATATGTGTACTGTTTCAGTATTCAGACCCAGTTCGTGCAACCGATTCATTCATATACTGTGGGTATTTGAGCCGTAGACGCAATGGAAGATATTTTGATTCTTTTTGAAGTGTAACATTTGTAAACAGTTGGGTTTCTCTGCTGTCACCATCACCACTAGAGAGCTATTGAAGAAACGCTCGACCAAGATAATATGTGAGATTTACACGCATAGATTTCTTCCACCTTTTCACAGTTATTGATGGAGAAAATGCGAAAGCCATATTTACCATCCAATACCGAAATAGAACTGTAGAGGAAGAAACATTTTATAAAATTTAATAAAATCAAAAAATGATAGTTGTGCTAAAATGGGGTAACGTATTGTATGTTAAAGTATAGCGAAGTCTCAGCGGCTTTGTCCTGGTGAAAATTGAGTTTGAATAGGTTTTATTCTTCATTCTTAGAAACATGTACGAAGGTACCTGGTAAGATATTAAAAATCCTCAACGCTTTTTTTGCTATAACTTAAAAAAACTCATATTCAAACTTCTGCTTAACTTCTACATATCAATAGCTACCTTTACCACCAGGAGTCACTATTGCTTCTACGCCTATGCTATTGTTTCCTACATCGATGAACTTTGTAATAAAATAAACAGCTATCTCCCCAATCTTTCCAGTTTTGTCGCCTCGCGAAACCTGATATTTTCATCAACCAAATCATCGGTGACCTTATTTAAAACATGCCAAATGTCGACCGTGCTTGGGAGCAGTGGTGGACCCAACAGAAGAGGAGATCGAGCGCTTGGCATGGGCTCATGAGGCGGTAGAAGTAGGTCGAAGGCAGTTCAAAAGGTTTGCTGCGAGAAACCCTCGGTTCTGCAACCGGTATGAGGAAGAAGAAGCGTCGAATGGCAGAAAGGGCCCAGTCCCAGAGCCGCGACGCAGGGCAGTCCCATAGACAAGACAAGTAGGCCCAAAGCTGTAAGACAGATGGGCCCCAATAGCGAGGTAGCAACTACCTCGAAGGCTGCGAGTCAGAGGGAAATTCCAACTATGGAAATAGGAGATAAGCCAAAGGGAGATAACGCTAAGACTCCGACTTTCTCGGAGGTGCTAGAGGGAGCTAAGACTCCGGCTTTCTCGGAGGTGCCAAAGGGAAATAACACTAAGACGCCGGCTTTTCCCGAGAAAATGAGTGATGTGGCAAAGCAGTCACTGACTGTGGCGCTGGTTGATCGTAGCAGTCCTTTCGAACAGATGACTAGTGAAAGGTGGAGATCTGTAGAAAAGGAGCTTAAGATGATGCGGGAATAACCAAGTAAGCTCCTTCCAACCTTTGATTCGGGGGATGGTATAATGGTATGAAGATGATAGCGTGCGACAACATCGCGAGCTTGCGTGGCTGGAGGAAGTGGTTCCAAACCCCCAAAGGCAG
Source organism: Eurosta solidaginis (assembly GCF_040869045.1). Lineage (NCBI taxonomy): Eukaryota > Metazoa > Arthropoda > Insecta > Diptera > Tephritidae > Eurosta > Eurosta solidaginis. The sequence continues at coordinate 72,391,209 of NC_090322.1, forward strand.
GGCACGAACGCGCGTTTTGAGATGGTGGATAAAGCGCAAATCCCCAAGGTACCAAAAGTTAAGGTATTCTCAACTGACAATATATGTGCGGATAATTATTGTATTCGCGCTAATGTTGATTTTGGTCCTCTTGAGTTTGCTAGTGTCGATGATTGTGATGTCGTTCAAGCCATTCTTTCAGTAAAGTCTAATGCTATGGGGTTCGATGGTATATGTCCGAAATTTTTTAAATAATTCTTCCTAAAATCCTTCCTCACTTAACCTACTTGGTTAACTCTGTGCTGACGTCCTGTGTATTTCCCACATGTTGGAAAGTTGCTAAGGTAATCCCAATCCCCAAGCAAAACAAGGGGTATAGGCCTATAGCTATTCTGCCTTTCCTTTCCAAGGTCGTCGAACGAATTTTGCACTGCCAGATAAATACTTATGTGCAGAATAATAACCTTCTCACAGATTCCCAGTCTGGATTCAGGTCAAATCGTAGCTGTAAAACGGCGCTCCTATCGGTGATAGAGGATATTCGAGAACAAGTTGACAAAAATTTTACTGCTTTCCTGACTCTTCTCGACCATTCAAAAGCGTTTGACTCGGTCGACCACACCGTTCTCTGCAAGAAGCTGGACAACTTATTTAATTTCTCCAACTGTGCAACAGCCCTAATCAGATCGTATTTGGCCGACCGAACTCAGGCAGTAAGTTTTGGTAGCAGAAAGTCTGACTTCGTCAGTGTTTTAAGAGGAGTCCCACAAGGCTCAATCCTTGGTCCCCTGTTATTTGTTTTGTATATAAACGATTTGCCTGGTGTTCTCAAGTATTGTAATATTCACATTTATGCTGACGACGTACAATTGTATATGTGCTGTCCTAGTGATCGTACCAGTTCATGTATTAATAACTTAAATTACGATTTGTGTCAAATTGGTACGTGGGCTTCTATGAACGGCTTATATCTTAACCCTAAGAAGTCGAAATGTATAGTCATTCATAGAAGGTCACTAGATAAAAGTGGAATGGAAAATTTAATTTTAGACAACACTATTATAGAATACGTTGACACGGCAAAAAATCTAGGTATAGTTTTTAACAAAACCCTGACATGGAAAGATCACATCTTCCGCACAGTGGGAAAAGTGTATGGGATGCTTCGTACACTCTGGCTTACACAATATTTTACTCCGTTACATATTCGTCTACTAATAGCAAAAGCGTACTTAATACCTACGCTCCTTTATGGATGTGAGGTTTACTCCAATTGTGACTATGTATGTAATAGGAAACTTAATGTTGTGTATAACAACATTGCTAGATACGTCTATGGGTTGAAAAGACTTGACCACGTCTCTCAACATGCTTACAGGTTGCTAAACATTTCTTTCGATAACCTTATTAAACTTAAAACGCTCACCACGCTACATAAATTAATATATATGAAGGAACCTGACTATCTGTATCGGAGGCTAAATTTTCTCCAGTCGTCTAGATCTGTTCTCCTTACCCACTTCAGACATCGTATGCTAATATCTGATCGCCAGTTCTTCATTAATTCCATACGTCTTTGGAACTCGCTCCCTTCTAGGCTTAGGCTTATAAGCAATGCTCTGCTCTTCAATAAAGAATTAACAAGTTTCTATAATAACCTAGACAATTAAAATACTGATTCCTTCTAAGCAAATGTACTCTATCATTCCTTTATTTATCTATTTACTATTTATTAAATATATTATTTGTTATAACCTTTTCTTAGCCATAGTCATTAGCTTTAAGTTTCAAGATTAGATTGTTCCTTTTTTATGCCTTTTACCGACTAGCACTGTAAAATAATTTTTGTCAAATTGTTGTGCTGGGATGAATTGCCTAATAAATACAAATACAAATAAATACCATGCGTGATGAAGTCGGAGGATACAATGCGACTTTTTCAGAATCAGAATCCGAACATACCGACACAGGATTGGAAGGTACTTACTGTATCTCGGCCTACGGAGGAAGGTCAGTTATACATTTTCCAAATAAACAAGCAGGCGGAGGATATATTGTACGCGCAGCTTGGAAAAATGTCCTTAGGTACAGGCAAAATTTATATGCGACTCAGGAAAAGAAGTCGCGGGTATTAAAGTCCTAACACGCTGGACGTGGGCGAAGTCGAAAAGGACCTCAAAAGCCTAAGGGAAAAAAGACAGGTGGAGGTAGCCCACGTCACTCCGAATTTGTTAGAAGGGGACCAACAGCCAGATGGTGCTGTGAGTCGCACAGAGGAACACCCGGCACAACAGGTACAAGAGTCTGAAGGGGGCTTCGAACACTAAACCAAAAGGGCTAGGGGAGGACGACGACGTCCCGATGAAGGTGCTGGAGGGGGACAAGCAGCCCATTGGTGCTGCGAGTCCTACAGATAAACCTCCAACACAGTAAAGTCGCGTCGAGCGAACTCCTCCTCCTAACGCGCTGATCCAGGAGCCGTGGCTTCCATCGGGAGGAAAGGTTTCTGGAATTAGCGCGCGCGGATTTGGCGTTTACTATGCGCAAACGGAAGGACGGGTGCGAGCTGTAGTAATGGTAAGGAAACAGCTGCATTCATATATGCTGCCTAATTACACTACTGAGGACCTCGTAGTAGTGGTGAAATCGCCGGGCTCAGATGGTACATGTCCGGCCATGCTACAAGTTTCAAGTAGGGCGGTCGTGGGATGGCTTAAAATAATATTCGATGGGTGCATAAACTGAATCATGTACCGCACTCTTAGAGAACTGCTCGTGTAGCTTTCCTACCAAAGGCGGGGAAGATCGGTCACGTGTATCCCAAAGATTATAGACCCAATAGCTTACCATCATTTCTGCTCAAAACCTTTGAGAGGCTGCTAGATGTGTACATAAAGTCCAACGTGGATGAAAAGCTGCTCTCCACAACACAACAGGCGTACACCAAAGGCAAGTCAGTAGACACCGCATTGCATAGGGTGGTAATAGGCATAGAAAAAGCCCTGGAATATAAGGAATATGCTCTAGAAGTCTTCTTAAGCATTGCCGGGGCTTTCTAAATGAGCGATTATTGATGGTCTTAATTACGTTAAAGTACATCCAGCCTTACCCAGATGGATCGACTGCATGTTAAACTGCAGTAAGATTACATCGCAATGGGGATTGTACGCGGCCACGAAATTAGTGGACAGGGGCACTCCGCAGGGAGGGGTGCTATTAGCTCTGCTGTGGACGCTGGTCATTAACCAGCTGCTTAGGGGATTCTACGAGGGACCAGAAAAACTTACGGTTTACGCAGATGACGTTGCATATGGTCTTGTTTACAAAGAGGTACAAGGTCCCTAATTGGACCAGGCCTAAGTTAGGAGGGGCGACCCTAAGGGAGAAACCTTGCACAAATTATCTAGGAATGATCCTAGACAGTAAGCTGTCATGGAAGCTCAACGTGGAGGAGAGGGTGAGGAAGGCTTCAACGGCACTTTATGCATGTAAAAGAATGCAAAAGAACCGGCATATACGATCAGAAGGAACTCGATGACGATGCCTCAAAACTAACAACCAAAAGTAATAATTATCATTTCACTGACACAAATTTTATAGTTTTTTTTCGGGATTTGGACACAATGTTGTTGTTGTTTTTGTAGCGATAAGGTTGCTCCCCGAAGGGTTTGGGGAGTGTTATCGATGTGATGGTCCTTTAGCCGGATACAGATCCGGTACGCTCCAGTAACACAGCACCATTAAAGTGCTAGCCCGACTATCTTGGGAACGATTTATGTGGCCACATTAAACCTTCAGGCCATCCCTCCCTATCCACCCCCCCCCCCCCCCCCCCCCCCCCCACAGATCCTTGTCTGTTAGTGAAACAGGATTCGCCGCGGATAGGTGAGGTTGACAATTGGGTTTGGAGAAGCTATATATTGCGCTGGCAACCTGAAGGGTTGCGCTACACAGCCCCTTGAATCTGGTATTTTAGTCGCCTCTTACGACAGGCATACCTACCGCAGATAAATTCTGACCCCTAACCCGCTGGGGGTATTTGGACACAATCTTTTCATTATATTACTTAACAATTTAAAGGCTTCATTCAGTATTGCGAACGATAGCTCAGACGAACGATTCGCCTCCAAACGATATCGTCTAGCAATGGTATTCTCTATCATTTTCGTTCGGTCTTTACCTTTCTAACTAACAGGAAGGCAAAAGTAATTGTCAAGTGATAAGTTGCCATTGTTTAACATAGTGCAAATACACTAGCGATTCGTCTCTGATCCGCATCGAAAGTTCGTTTCGTAATAGAGAATGAGGCCCTAAGATTAGACATTTTTTCAATTTGTATTTTGACTTACCAGCAACAACAGAATCATGTTTAATTGTACGCCGCACAAGCAATTTAGCATCATGTAACGAAGCTCAGTTTCTTCCAAAAATTGTTCAACACTGCCACATAAAATCAATGTACTTGTTCTAGCATTAACGCAACCTTTAAATAATTATAAACTATAAAAATGAAATTAATGTCAAACCTTGGAAAATGTTGAAACGTTCACCACCAACCTGACGTTCTTCAAAGTAATCACATTGACCCAAAACACTTGAATTAATATCATTAGCTGTAGTCATAACAGCACCACCACAAGCTTTCATTCTACGTTTCCAATCTTCTTCTGGTACATGAATAGCACAGAACATATCACGATCTGCAAAATACTGTGTATCAACATCACCAATTGGCAATTTAGAAAACACAACATCGGCGCCTTACTTAGCTAGTTTATTCTACATAATACGCCATTCAGCATCAACAATTTTCTGATACTCTTGGACATTAAAGGACATTGCTGTGGCAGATCATTTTTCCAATAACACTTTGTTGCTCCTTTGATTGGCGCTTCGACATGTACAGCCATGTCATATTTTAGCATGCATAATTGTAATGCTTTACGTATAGCTTTAATGATGATACGTGCATGCACGCCTTCCGCAACATCTGGCTTAACTTGTTTTAAGATTTCACATGCTTAAAATACTACTGAAGTGGTGCCATCGCCGACCTGATAAGAGAAACATTTTTATTCTACACATTCTAATATAACAAAAAACTTACCTCAGCATTTTGAGATTTGGCGATGTCTACTAGAGTTTTAAGGCAGGATTCACAATATCCAATGGTTTCATAATGGTTTCCCCATCATTTGAAATTGTGGCCTTACCACTGGAATCAACAATATGCTTGTCAATACTACGTGAACCCAATGTAGTGCGTACAGTGCCACAATTGAATGCGAGGCATTGATGTTGGATATGAGTTGAGGTTTACCATGAGAGCTATCGGTACCCAAGCATTTTTTACACAAATACTCATGTACCCAATACAAGTTCAAGACATTCATATTTATCGACACGCTGTCTGGTATGGCCCAAATGTTGGAAATATGCAGTTGGCACTGTTGAGAAAAAATATGGATCAATGAAGACAAGTAAAAGTGAAATATTTTTTTTACCATCTCTTGTTACTTTACACATTAGGCATTGGAAACGACGACCAGCATCTACAAGTTGCTATTGAGCCTTGCAACGATTGCATCTAATTGCACCCAATTCACCAAAATTTACAATGGGTGGCTCATATTCACCCTCAACCGTGCGTGCCATTGGTGAGACGGTAAGTTTAATGGACAAAGCTGTTGTTTTTAATAAATCAGCTGTTGCAGGTATGCAATACAAAGACGACCTGCAGAGAAGAAAGATCAATGTAATTGCCAAACAAAACATTAATTTCGATTATCGATACCTAACGTAACGTGGCGAGGAGTTACCCTGATCTTCTACCACATATTTTGTGGTCACCAATGGTGGTAATAAACCCTGTTCATTAGTAATAAAAGCACCACCAGCGCTATTTTTATTTTCAATGATAACGCTTATCGGATTTGGCATCTGATCGGGATCTAAACGGCGTTGGGCTTGATCATACTGTTGCGGCTGTTGATATTTACCTGTAACAGGTGCAGGTGGTTGCTAAAGAAAATAACACAAAAATAATCATCAGCAAATTTGTAAATTATTAGTTGTATTAACATACATTATAACCAGGACGTCCGGACGTGTCCGGGTATTGGAGGTTGACCCGGCTTGGGTGGTTGACTGAGCATTGGCGTCTGTCCAGGTTGTGTTGGTGGCATCATAAAAGCCATCAATAACAAGTGCCAAGAATATATCCGCGGCATACCTGCCGACCAAAATGATTCAGGGGGTTGTGATTGCCAACCTCACCTACCCGTGGCGAATCCTGTACCTAACAATTTGGTGTGAACAATTGGTGCCAGTTAACCCTCTGAAATAATCGGCGCAATTGTACGCCATTGTGTTGGCATTAATTTGGCAAAATGCAAAAGCTTTTCATCCTTCTCCCATGACCATTCTGTCTTCTTTATGCTATGATCAAGCCATTCGTACCAGCGTGCCTTACATTGCTTGGCAGATTTGCGGTGCAGCAGTTATGCAATATGTGACCACTGGTTTTTACCATATTTCATTACAGCTGCTTTGAGGATTTCATCCTGAAAGTTATCAATTTAGTTAATAAACGGCCAAGAGTAACCAGTCACGTCAAATGCTTACCTCAGTGTTTCTCCACACACCATCTTTTATCATAATTCGCGGCATGGTGCTACATAATTGTGATGTCTTTCGATGAGCACAAAAATCAAATAAAAAATTGTTGTCGAAATAAACAGCAAAAATCATTGTATATTAGACTTTGGGAAAAATTTAGAATAGCACCCCCCGAGTTAGGGGTAAAACTTGGTATCAAATGAAAGAGGGAGTTATCCCGATCACAAATATATATATTTTAAAGTGTGCAAACTTATAACTTAAAGGTTATTTGTTGTTAAAGTTTGCAAATTTAGCAAATTTCTATAGCACTTTAAATTACAATTTACACATCTTTCAAAACCTTAATCCACATACATATCTATATAAATTGGCAACGATAAACTTAAATTGCATTTTTGTATATTTCACATTTCATTTTTGCATTGTTTTCACTTATTATAAATGTTTTTATTAAATCAATCGCGCTTTTGTAGCAACATGCACATATATATATATATATATATATATATATATACATATATTTTATTGATGACATTACAAAGCTGTGCTGCCACATATATATACGTATACACATATAAAATTTGTATAGAAATTTGCAAACTTTAACACCAAATAACTTTTAAATTATAAGTTTGCGCACTTTAAAATATATATATGTATGTGATCTGGAGAACTCCCTCTTAATTTTAAATCTTTCCGGAGATATTCCATTTAAAACTCTCAAAATTGAAAAAATTTTCGACCACCAAATGTTTTGCTGTCTCTGCTGAATTAGAAATGGCGGATTTTTTTGCACGCAAAAATGACGTATTTTGCTATCCCAATAAAAATAATAGGTGCGAGAGAGCACGATACATTGTGGGAAAGCTAAATTTGTCAACATGCTATTTCATTTGGAGAATTTTTCATTCCAAATCGTCACCCCTGTCAAAATTTCGTGTGTCTGTGTGCGTTTTTGGTCACACGATTTTTGCAGGGAAGGAATGTGAATAAAGAGTTAGTCTGTTTTTGACTACGGAATATAGCGGTCGAGTTTTTAACTAACGTGGTACGCGGTAACAGTCCCAAAATTATAAATGCCTGAGGACAATAAATCGAATAGCTCCAATGGGGAACCAAGTGAAGCAGCACATAACCCCGCAAACGGAGCAGAGTCTACAAATGTCGTACAACGCGTTATGGCAAAGGTGCCCCCTTTTTGGTCAGAACAACCAGAAATATGGTTTGCGCAGGTCCAGGCACAGTTCGGAAATGCTTCAATTAGGAAAGAGAACGCCCGCTTTAAGACGGTGGTAGCAGCCATCGAGTCAAACGTACTCAGCCAAGTTTCGGATGCCATTTTGAATCCTCCCGAGGTTGGTAAATACGAAAATTTAAAAAAATGTATTATCGAGCGTTTCTGTGACAGTGAGCAGAAGAAGATAAAAAAATTGCTGTCAGAAATCGATCTGGGCGATAAAATGCCTACACAGTTACTCCATGAACTAAGTAGCTTGGTGAAAGACAAGGTAAGCAACGAATTTCTTAAGTCTTTGTGGCTGCAACGATTGCCTCCGCATACCCAAGCAATTCTTCAAGTGTCCAGCTCAAATTTGCAAGATTTAGCAAAGCTAGCGGATAAGGACATGGAAATTGGGGAATACCGTCAAGTTGCCGCCGCAACAGTCGCATCTTCAGGCACAAGAGATGTTGCTGAAATTAATCTTCGGATAGAGCGCATGGAAAGGCGATTTGAAAAACTTTTACGAAATAACGAGCGTGAAGGCAGACATGCTTATCGAAAACCAGCGAATAAACGAGGTACGAGTCTGAAACGACGAGAACATACACCGGCACGTGCCAATTCCGACATTTGCTGGTATCATTTAAAGCAGTCAAAAAACTAATTACTCCGATCGATGCAGCTAACTACTGTTCACACACAATAGCACGCCTCCTCATACAAGATAACAATACTAACATGAAATTTTTAGTGGACACCGGTGCCGACGTTTCGGTGCTACCACCCCAAAAGCTCAACGCCGCCCAGAGCCCCCAAAAACTAAGCAGAATAAATCTATTCGCAGCAAACGGGTCAGCAATTACAACGTTTGGTGAACGACGAATAAAACTGTCTCTGGGCCTTCGCCGATCGTACGAATGGAGTTTTGTAGTTGCAAATGTCACATCTCCAACCCTAGGTTCCGATTTTCTTCAATATTACGATTTGTTGGTGGACATGAAACGAGGTAAGCTCATCGATCGGAAAACACCTATAGAAACAGCAGGAGTAACTGCCAATGTAAAGGCAATAAAAATTTTAACATATAACATAAATGATAAATTTGCGCAACTGTTGAGGGAGTTTAGAGATATAACAGTACTCAGCACAAACCGAAAACCAGCGAATACAAACGTCACACACCACATCACAACGAATGGTGCACCAGTTTTTGCTCGACCCCGCAGGTTAATGGGCGAAAAATTAGACGCAGCCAAGAAAGAGTTCCAATATTTACTCGAAAAAGGAATCTGCAGACCATCGAAAAGTACATGGGCAAGCCCGCTACATTTGGTACGTAAACCCAACAAAGAGTGGCGACCATGCGTGCTATGCTGGCTAATGACTCCATGATGACAAAAAACGCATGAATTATCTGGCAAATTTTCAGGGTAGCAGCCAATTTTTGTTGCATGTGGCCTATATCTTCATATTCTGCCATAAAATTTTTATAAAGCTTTGCGAATTCAGGTTGCTTTTCGAACCGCACTTCTAGCTGCCTTAGTCGCTTAACAGCGTTGTAGTCAGTACCACTAAAGGTTGGCAACTTCCCGAGTGCGATTAGGCTTTTAAAAGGTAAACAAACAGTGTTTCTCCTAGCTTCATCTCTTTTGTGAGATTGCTGAAAGTGTTTTCGCAAAGTATTTCATTTGTGGAGAATTGTCGTTCCCCCCGCAACTCCTCCTGCTCCCAGAATAAACGCAGCTGATCATCGAGCGTGCATAAATTTGCTTGCAAATGGTGTTGGGAAGAACATGCAGCAGTTGGGCCGGAAATTATCCAGCCAAAGTTTGTTTCTTGCAGGAAAATGCTACGTTCATATTTTTTCATACCAAAGAGTAATATATCGCCATAGACATCTCCACCTAAAACTAAGTCGTTCTTGACAGGTAATGCAAATGTAGGGTCGGCAAGAAAGATGTCAGATAAATTTGGCATACCCCGGCTTGTAAGAAGTTAATTTTGGTAAAATAAACGTAGTACACTCCATTTTAAAATCTTTCTCGTAATTAGAGCGCAAGCTTAAGGTTATGGACTTTCTGACTATAAAATCTTTGGCCCACCAATTCCCGCTACCACAACGTCGGTGTGCTTTTGGCAAGTTGAGAAGTTGAGCGGCATCCTCAGTAATTAAGGAGGCTTGAGCGCCTTGATCAACTAGAGCTTTCAATTGATATCGTCGCTCAGGTAATTCCACAATCACCTGCACAGTAGCCAGAAGGATTTGTCCGTTGTTTGTTGCAGAGGGTATTTCAGCACAAGTATTTTGGGTATTAATTGCAAGATTTGCAGAGAGTTTTTCTTCATTAGTTTTGTTGTTGTGAATAGCGTATGCATTGTGTAGAACCGTATGGCGAGGTTGTTTGCACGCCTGGCAGCGTGAATTAATTTTGCACTCACCATAGGTATGACCCTTACCTAAACAATTTAGACATAGTTCATGTTGTAAAACAAAGTTTCGTTTTTCAGCAGCAGGTAGTACAAAAAACTTAAAGCATTTATATAGATGATGATGCTTTTGACAACAGGTACAGACATAATTTGCAGGTGTGGAATTTACGGCAGTAGCAGCGGCGTACAACCTTTTTGAGGTGTCCTCTTCTTCGATAAATTCAAGGGAACGGTAGGTAGTTTCAAGAAACTTGAGCTAAGTTTGTACTGAAAGAATGGCACTGGAACCGCCTAGAGATTTTTCCCATTCCTTTCTGGTTTGCTTGTCAAGCTTTTGGGTATGTAAAAATATTACAATCGGATACCAATTAAGAGTGCATATGTCTAAAATTTTCAAAAGTGCGAGGCTGTTTCGAGTGAGATTGAGCAATAATTTTACGCTTTGCAAGCCCCGTCAGTAGTTTGGCTATTGATAAGCATTTTAAGAATTTGATCCACTAATTTCCTTTTATTGTGAAACCTACTTACCAGGGCTGCCCAGGCAGGTTCATAGCTAGCATCTGTTGCTGGATATTCATTCACCATTTCCTTAGGTGTACCGGTGCAATATCCCTTTAGGTAAAAATACTTTTGTACCGGAGTTAATGCGTCGTTATTATGTACCAGAGATATAAACAGATCGCGAAAAGGTATCCACTCCAAGTAGTCTCCAGAAAAAGTTGGTAATTCTATTTTAGGCAAGCGTGCTGATGCTGTGGTAGAGTCATTTCTTGTAGGGGCAGTGGCGAATGTACTGGCATGGACCCCTGGCGATGTCCATGGTGCGAGTTCATTCTGTCGATCAAGCAAGCTGGACTTGAAAGTAATGTATAAATCGTAGCAGGTATAGAAAACATCCTCCTTCAGATAGGGAATGTCGTCCTCTTGAAGCGAGGCGTTGCGTATATGTGCGTAAATTTGTTCGTGACCGCGCTTAAAGTCCTGGAATACATTGTCAATCTCTGTGAACAGGCTCTGAACGTAGCCTCTCGTTATTTCAGACGACTGTTTTGTCTCGAACGTAGTCTTGATTCGAATTAGACGGGCTTGAGTTCTGCGCTGGTCCTCAATAGCGCCACTAAGAGAATCCACCATTTCTTTTATGTTTTCAAGTGACGTTTGCAGAAAGGAAACTCTTCAACAAGCTAAGCGTAGAAATAGCTTGTAATTGCTTGTGTTTGCTTTCCTTCCCGGGTTTCGGCACCAATTTAATGTCGGTAAAACATTAATAGTAATTAAAATTTTCGTTACCTCGTTTTCAGGTTAATTTTATTACATGTATAAAAGTTTCGTATATATTACAGGGTTGCAGAATAATAAAGTAAATTGGTAGTATAATGAACAGAGTTGCATCAGAAGGAAAAAATTGTTAAAAAATAATTAAAATATTGTACAATATGCGTACATAAAGGCACACATACACATTTACATACCTACGTATATTAAAATTATTTTTGTCGAGTTTTAAGATATAAATTTAGGATTATTATTATAGTTATACCATATCATTTCTTTTTTATACTTTTTTATAATCCCTTTTATAATAATTTTCTTGGATTATGAATCAAAATAAAACTCACAAATTAAGAGTAGGTCAACTAAACTAAGCAAACGTTTATAAAAATATTTTTTTTGATTATTCATTAATATGAATGTACATACACATATATGCACATACGTACATCCGTTGATATATATATCAAGTGTAGTTTCCTTATTACTTGAATTTTTTTTTTTTTTTTGATACATAATTTTAAAATTTTATGCATGTGTATATATTAACGTAAATACATATTTACATACATGTGTATAACTATTTAATTTTTGAATTGCCATATAGAATTAATGTTCTAGGGAGACTAAGCAAAAATTCCACCATATAATTTCTTATTGAGCTGTTTTTTTAGTGATTTTCTTCGTTTAAAAATCAAAGTAAATTCCACTAATTAAGTTTTAAAATAAGAAAAGAATTGTATAATGGATTGAATTTGTTTTAAATAATAATAATTCATAATGGGTAACTAATTTGTTTTATTTGATTTCAGACACCGGAGTTAGTGGTAATGTATTAGGGCTTCAACAACATCCACGAGGCCAAAGGTAGGGTGGGTACAGAGGCAGCCACCAAATGTTGCAACAACGAGCTGCCAGGCATAAGGGTAAGTTGAGGGTGTCGTATTAGTGATGTATATGCGTAGGTTTGTTTTCTTTTCTTCTTTTCTTTATTTCTGTGTGAATATCCCCAGTGTACAAAAATTATTATCCTGTTTTACCATTGACTGGGGAGAGCAGTGCTGTGCAGTAATCGCGTTATCGAATCCACGAAGCTGAAGCTCCGGGCCTAAACGCCAGTGCACACACAGTGGTTGCACCTTGCCACAAGCACTGCAGCTCTTTTTTTCCTTGAATGTGCCTGTTGCATACTCAGTCAATGAAGATCATAACAGTATATACTGAATATATAAAGCGAGCTGCTTCTCTAGCATAAAATAAATTTTCTTTTATTTTGGTATACAGTTGGTATACATTGTATAACAAAGTTCATTATGTGGCCCGCTGCCATGTGCTTTTCAGATCCGTTAGGTCTATAAACCGAGTTTGCTTTTTATTTGGCGCCACGCCAGTCTTTAAGTCTCACTGATTCCTGTTAGGAATGCAAGAACACCCCTCTGACTCCAGGTCAGGGAGGTATTGCATCTCCTAAATCCGCCAAAACGCCCGAGGGGAGCACAGAAGCCAACCTAGTGGCCTATTTTAATTTTTCGCTCAACACAAAGAAGTCCCGAGCATACTGCAGTCGAGCCGAGGATGACACACACGTCCACTCACACGAAATGACAAGACCGGAATCATGTTAACTCTATACTTGCCCTACAAGACAGGTACCCGTTACCTAATCGATTACTTAATCGTCACCAATAACTTGGTCACCAATTATCGTCTTAATGACTTTTACATTGCTTTCGTGAAAAAGGTAACGCATGCGCTCTCTCAAAATAGTGTACGTGTGACTCGCTTTCTCGCTCCTACCTATTGTGTTTTCGACATTTCTTCTCGCTCGATGTTATTTACATTTTTAAATTACTTCATTAGGTATGTTTTCGTTATCGCTAACGAAAACATACGCAACAACAACAACACGGGTAACTGGCCTATCGGTTACCCGTACAGGTTACCTTCTGACAAATCGCTTTTTCCATGAATGAAACGCGTCCTTTATGTTCAGATAATATTTAATTATAAATAATTCATATATACCATGTTTTTTTACAATTTAAATTATTCCCTTATTACTCTAGTGAACTTTACATATTTGTATATTGATATGTACAAGCTAATTAAGTGCATTAACGTCTATTTATAGCTGTGCCCTTTCTGAAACTTTGGAAGCTCAGTGATGATGGCCAATTTTGCCTGCGCTGGTGGTGTTGTTCAACATAAGTTTGCAGAGCCATATGAGTTTTGTAGGGATAATACCGGAAGCCCCAATTCGTGCTATCAAAGTCGATTTACAGGTGATATTGAGCCTTTGGTCTTGACCCTTTCCCATAGTATGCTTGTTAGCACCTAATATGTGGTACTAAAAAGGCGGGGGGATAGTTGTCGCAGTTTTCTTATAATTTGAGCAAATTTATGTTCTTCCTTCAGCCACAGCTGGAATATTGCTCTGCGCACACCGTCAAAATCAAATTACCTAGAATGAGAAAGAAACTAATATCAGTAAGGATAGATTAAAGTTTTTAATATATTTAACCCGAAAAGTGTTCTATAAATAGGGCTCCACAATTGGCTCTTTTCTGAGAGGCCAAAGGCACAAGGGACTCAAGGAGATTTCAGATAACTAGAATCAAGGGTACCCGAAGATACTTCGCTGTTGCATTCATATAGAAGACAACATTATAACAAGAGATTGATGTTACGAAGTAAATTAGACGTGCTACAAAAACAAACAAATGCAGTTGACTGTTTAATTCAACAACAATAACAACTGTTTAATTCATTATCCGAAGTTCTTGTATGGACGTGCAGTAAGGGCAAAGTACTGCTAAAACTGCTTTCCCCGAGTAACCCGGGAACGAATTGATATGACTACGCCTATCCTTATTTAGCAGCAGGGCCTAGAACCAGTTCCCTGTTGGACAGGAAAATAAACTTTTGGGTGTGTCCAAGTTGATCATATGCTATTACAGAATATACTCGTTTGCTGCATCCGACCAGTACATCCAACTTTCCCAGATTTTCTGGGCTCAGCAAGGGTATCCTCCTGAATGGTGCATTTGTTGCACGCTGCTGCCTGGCCGCTCACCCAACAACACCAGGCCCGACGGAACTGCCCGCTTCCCAAGGCAGTCGGTTCTATGTACCGGAGCGACTCGGGATTTTTCCCAACCAAGGACTGTCATTTCAGTGTAACCCCATTTAATTTGTTGCGTCCCTCCCACAAATTTTCATCCTCCTAGCAGCACCTTGCAGCAGGACTGCTCCATATTCTCTTGCTCCGGGAAGGTATCGACCTCAATTTGGGTCCTTCTCCTGACCCCGGTCCTGAGAAATGAGTTTGCTGCGTTTGCCGGAAAAGAATATTTTTAGGACGGTCATATATATAAGGGCCTGAAATATTTCAATGAACTTCCTAATCACATAAAAAGTAGTAATAACTTCAATACTTTTAAAAAAAGTTTATTGGAGCATTGTAAAACCCTTCCGATAAGATAAATTTTTTCTCCTCTTATTTTTTACATGATATATCCGATACTGGAGCGCGAAAAGGGAATGGTAATATTGGAAGCACCAAAATACAATGCATCCGGCCCTAAGGAAAAGAAAATCGGTCGCCACCTGTAACTCCAGACAGTTCCAACAACTAATTTCGCTGGAATTCGGTATTTCCAGCCGATATTTACTGTTGCTGATCAGAATCACTCGCATTCCGACAGCATTAATATAACAATAAAATTATATAATGTGTAACAAAAATAACGAAAATAAGGCCAAACAAAAGTTGGAGCAGCGGGGATTGGAAACACGCCCTTTTCAACCTCCCATTATATGTTGAGCTGTGCTGATCGGAATCTGCATGCATTCCGACGGCGTTTTTACTAAACAAAGTTGAGGGGTGATTAGATACACGTTATTTTCAATTTCCAACATCCAAAGACATGTTTAGCTGTATTGATCGGAGACTAATACATTCCGACAGCTTAAAATACAAATATAATTGAAAAATATAAGTTCCAAATTTTGTTGCCTTAAGCTGGGAGCACTGGAGGATTGGAAACGCGTCCTTACCAACCTTCCTTAAATGAGTGGCTCCCAGACTCGTTCCTTTGTCACCCTAGTAAATATGCTGATCGGAATCACACGGCATTCCAACAGCATATTCAATAGAAATAAGTGATGATAACAATGAATTATACTTAGTAGTTTAAGTTTTAGGCCTAAACAGCCGTAATGATAAATAAATTAAATTAAAAAAACAAATACTCTTGTCAGTGTTTCACGTGCAAGGGATGGTTGCATCGGACAGGTTGCTCTGGGCTAGATCCCAAAATCCAACGTCCTCGTAACTTTTATAAATCTTTTGTGGCTCTTGTTGTTCACGGCCTCATTACATTATGAGGAAATACGGCACCTGAGAACACAGCCGTATGAAGCTAAAACACACAAGCATGTCTTCAGTGAACTCCACAAAGAGGCGTCGGACCTCTATACCGCTGATTCCTGTACTCAAAGAACAAAAATAGCAGAGGAGGAACGCACTCTCCCTAGGGAAACGCGAGTAGTCACTTTAGCTCAACTTCGAGCTGGATAACGTAACATGTTAAACTCTTACCTATACAGAATCAACCCCGACATACAAAACATTGTCCTGCTCGTAATGTGTCCCCACATGACACCAACCATCTCTTTAACTGTATTGTGGAACCAACGCCTCTAACACTCCTCTCATTATGGTCCGCCCCTGTTGAAACAGAAATTTTCCTTTGACTCCCGTTAGAGGACATTGATGACAATTTGTGATCGGTCGCACCTATTGGATGGGGCGAAGCACTGCTATAACAACAACAACAGCAGGCGAACAACCCGGAGAGGCATGCAGTTGCCCATCGATCCCGATCCGCTCCTGCCAGTTGGTTCACTCAATAAATGCCCCTATTAGTAGAAGGGAGGGAAAAGAGAGAAGAACACTGGCGCAATATGCCAGGCCTGAGTCAGTCTAAGTTACTGTTAGGGGGTACAGCACAACTCGATATAGGGCATTAATAGGCCTCTCGAAAGATAACCTAAGAATCCTAACGGCTATTCTTACAGGACACTGTAGACTGAACAGTCACATGCAAAAGCTGGGTATAATATCGAACAACACATGCCGATTTTGTGATGGATCAGCAGACGGCGGACCATATCCTTCTAGAAAGCGACACAATTTCAAGACGTAGGGCTAATTTTATGGGCTCACCATGGCCAAAGCATTCCCTCATTTAATCCCTCAAGCCAAGAACAATGACAAAAATTTTGTAAATCTACTGATAATAATTAGTTGATTCCTCCCCTTCTATGTAGTTCTATGCATACATGCATATGTATTTTGTTCTCCAAATGCTAATTACACGCACGTCCATTCACACGAAATGACAAGACCGGAATCATGTTAACTCTTTACTTGCCCTACAAGACAGGTACCCGTTACCTAATCGATTACTTAATCGTCACCAATAACTTCGTCACCAATTATCGTCTTAATGACTTTTACATTGCTGTCGTGAAAAAGGTAACGCATGCGCTCTCTCAAAATAGTGTACGTGTGACTCGCTTTCTCGCTCTTACCAATTGTGTTTTCGACATTCCTTCTCGCTCGATGTTATTTACATTTTTAAGTTACTTCATTAGGTATGTTTTCGTTATCGCTAACGAAAACATACGTAACAGCAACAACACGGGTAACTGGCCTATCGGTTACCCGTACCGGTTACCTTCTGACAAATCGCTTTTTCCATGAATGAAACGCGTCCTTTATGTTCAGATAATATTTCATTATAAAGAATTCATATATATCATGTTTTTTTACAATTTAAATTATTCCCTTATTACTCTAGTGAACTTTACATATGTGTATATTGATATGTACAAGCTAATTAAGTACATTAACGTCTATTTATAGCTGTGCCCTTTCTGAAACTTTGGAAGCTCAGTGGTATTTTGTTCTCCAAATGCTAATTAAAAAAATCAATTGGTATTTACATGAACTTCGAACTCTGTCGTATTTGCATTCTGTAGTTGATTATCAACAAAAGCATGACAAATTATCACTAAAAATTTCATACATGTTGTTTACATATTTAATATGGTAGACAATTTACTTACCGTTTATGATGCGATGATTCCTAGACAATCGGGCCTGACTAGACGTGATTTTTTTTTGCCTTAAGAGAGCGTGCATAACGCGAAACATACCATGTTATGACACACCTTTGGTGATGCAAACAATCAAAGAAATTTCTGCTTCTAATGCTTCTAGGATAGCAGCAGCAGATCCCGGTGGCGCCACATAAATAACAGTTGCATGCGGATCAGTTGCCTGTTTTGTTACGGCTACCTAATCAATTTTAATTCACATTACATCTACTATTGTAATTTTTAATCAATACAAATCAAGATAAATTACCGAAGCAAATACTAGCAAACCAAGATGCGTAGTTCCACCCTTTTTTAGGGAAATACATCCAACCAGTTTGGTACCGTATTCCAAAGCATGTTGGTTGTGTAAAGTACCTTGTTTAGCGGTAAATCCTTGGCAAATGACACGTGAATCTGCATTTAGTTGTAGGTTTCCTCTGCTTTGGTATAAGCTGAATCGCACCCCGGCGAAGATGCTATCTATTAGAATAATATAACATTTTTTTATTATTTAAAAATGCACATACGTATGAATGAAAAGCAGAAAGTAAATAATGTTGTTGTTGTTGTAGCGATAAGGACACTCCCCGTTATCGACTTTGTTGGTCCTTTGCCGGATGCAGATCGGGTACGTTCCGGGAACCATTAAGGTACTAGCCCGACCATCTCGGGAGCGATTTAGTATGACATGAAACCTTCTAGGCCATCCCGACGATTCTATATAACTTAATATGGTAACGATTTAAAAGACGGTGCACCACCTAATTTTTATCAAAAATTATCAAACGTGGAATCAAAAGACGCGCCTCGAGCTCCGTTTTTAGAATACGAAATATCCGAAAATATAAATTTTTATTTCTGTCAAAACATAATTTTGATAATTTTTAAATTATGTGGTGCACCGTTTTGCAAAACGTACCCCTAATATTATTTTGGGCGAAGGCCGCCAACGCAAAAAGGTATTCTCTGCAACAAAATTTTTAATTTCCGTCACATGTCACAACTAAAATTAACTTAATATTATTTTGGGCGAAGGCCGCCAACGCAAAAAGGTGTTCTCTGCAACAAAATTTTTAATTTCCGTCACGTGTCACAACTAAAAGCACAAGAATTTTTACTTTTTACACACCAGGTTAAGCGAGAGCTTGTAAGAGTTTTATTCATAATGTAATAATAATAATTCCATCATGGTTTTATTAACATCTCAACAATTATATTTTTTCTTCGTTTAAATTTTTTCCGGAATAATTAATGAACTGCCATTTCGATGACAGCATGAAACGTCGATGTGTTAGTGGAGAGCGAAAAAAGCTTTGAATGTGTGGGTGAACTAGTTACCTTCGTCTTGTAGGGTGGGAAAAGCTGTGTTTTTTTTAAGGGCAAATTAATGGTGACTTATAACCATAAAGCCATAACCAGAAAAAACAGCTGATCATACATACCTTATGGAAATCAATGTAATCGAGTTAGCGTTATGGTATGGCACCATTAATCGATTACATTGATTTTCATAAGGTAGGTTCGATCAGCTGTTTTATCTGGTTATGGCTTTATGGTTGTGACTTATAACCATAAAGCCATAACCAGATAAAACAGCTGATCGAACCTACCTTATGGAAATCAATGTAATCGATTAATTCGCCCTTTACTTCTATATACGTTTACGCTTAAAGTTTATATGGACTGATAAGCGACAAACTTTAAATACACCTCTGACATTGCTGCGCATAAAATTTGTCCTAAATTTCAATACGCATTATACTCAGATGTAACTGAAATATGTGTCTTTGTTTCACCCTCTACACTAATTCTATGTGTGTCCACAATTCAACGCAATTGATTCAACTATATGTTATACCCTATGGCCATCAGAGGGTTGTGTCTCCGTTTTTCGGTACACCCTGTGCTGTTGCTGTAGTTATTTAACCACTGCCGCTAGATGGGTCTCCTAAGCATTATCTAAGCGAGGATAGACATTTTTCTCATACGCAAACGTAAACGTATACGCGTGTGAAAAAAAACACGGCTAAAGGCCCGATTAATGGTGACTTATAACCATAAAACCATAACCAGATAAAACAGCTGATCGAACCTACCTTATGGAAATCAATGTAATCGATTAATGGTGCCATACCATAACGATAACGCCATAACCATACCATAGCCAACCAATTGAATTTTGGTTTTCTGCCATATCCACAAACAGCTGATTGCTCATTCGCCAATTTTTTGCCATTTTGTGTATGTGTGTATAATTTTTTTGTTTGCCGATTTTTTGTTTTGGTAATTAAAAATTCTATTGTTTCGTTTATTTGAAAGACAAATTAATTTCGTTTATTGTTTATGCAGATCATAATGGATGACTGCAAATTAATTGAATTTGTACGCGATTTCCCATGCCTTTATGACAAGGCAAACCGGGATTTTAGGGATGCAAATAAAAAAGTGCCGCTTGGAAGGATATAGCAGAGAATTTAGGTGTAGATGGTAAGTAATAATGAATAATCTTATAATATGTGCGTACATAGGTGTGATTATTCCCAATAGTGGCAGTACCAGTAAGGCGATGGGGGAATTTACGAGAGCGTTTTAGTAAAGAGATAAGGAGCAGTAAAAACACTTCAGGAAGTAGCGCGTCTGATGGAAGGCAGTGGGTTTTCTCAGAGAGTCTTCAGTTCTTAAGAGCCCACATTATACCCCGACCGTAAGTATAATGGAATTACATAACATGTTTGATTATGAACAAATTTTCTATTACAACAGAATGCGGCATAGCTCTCAAAATAAAAACAGAAGTGTTGAAGGTGGCAAAAATATACCCACCGTTTGCGAGTCACACCCTGCAACTCCTACTTTACCTGAGCTGTTATCTATAAATACACAGTCCCCTCCTATTCCTACAGCGCAGCATTCACCTGCTTTATCTCAGTCGTCTCCGATGCCACAACCGCAGTCTGAGCCATCAACTTCTCGGGAACGAAAACGAATGGCAGCTTTGCGTGATAAATTGGACGCTGTCATAATAGAGACCGTCCAAACTTTTAGGGATGTATGTGCGCGTAGAGCTCGCCGCGAGAATTACAGTGCCGAAATAAGTCCGTCATATCAAGTTTGAAGAAGAAAAATCAGGCGGTGGTGATGCAACGTTGCGCTGAGATAGTCATGCAAGCTCAGATTGAGGAGAACGACGAAGCAGAGATTGTGGAATACTTGTATGACAACCAGTAGGGTGATTGCCATTTTTGTAATTTTAAAACCAAAAGGCTGGCACTACAAATCGGTAATTGTTTACTTTAGCTCACAACAACTAAAACACGTCCAAAAATGTCGGGAGGGATGTCAAAAGGCAGGTCTTGACCTCGGGGTCAATACAAAGGCACAAAAAAAAAACATTTTGCTTCTATCAAAAGGTGTTCAGAAACAAACAAATAACCCCCGGTTGAGCCAAAATCGAGAGCCTGATCCAACGCCGGGTACGCGATCTAAATTATTTCTGCATAATTGTGATCTACAACAAAATCATCAAAAATGTAGCCACATGAAAATTTGAAACCGGGTTTTGAAAATATTTATTGCCTGAAATAAACTTTTTAATTTTCGCCTTTGGATTATTTATACCGAGGTCAAAACCCGTCACCCGACACCTCTGCCAACATTTCTGGACGTGTTTTATCAGTTTGGAGCTAAAGTAAATAATTACCAAAAAAGGCAGACATACAAATATATGTAAGTAAGAAGTTTTTGTATATCCACTTTTTATACATATTTGTATGTCTGCCTCTTTACGCTTTTTAACGCCAGCCTTTCAGTAGCAACACCGATCTTTTTAGTTTATAAAGAAATTGACTGATTTTTCTATTTAATTTCCTTTTAAGTTGTAATGAAATCTGAATACATCCCGTGACATATATTTAATATGTCAATATGAATGCGACTGCAAATATGCCACGGGATGTTTAGTTGAGATTCTTAATGAAAGTACAAACTGTATTTATAAATGGATGTACAGTTTTGTTCACAATAGCAGTAGCAAAAATTTTTGTATGTAGATTTATTTGAGACTCCTAAGAAAGTACAAAATGTAGATTTAAAATCGAATTGTGATACTTTAATTTCTTTATTTATTAATATATTACATGCTGTATTGCATGTAACACGAAAGTTGACCCTATATTAATTATTATAATTAACGTATTATAATTCGAGTATAAAAAAATATGGTGACTATTGAATTGTGATAATGTAACAAAGAAACACACACAAGAACTTAAGTTTTTATAATACTAGATATGTAAACCCCTGCTCATATTAATAGTGAAAATAGTTTTATTCGTAACATATATTGATGTACAGTTGCGAGCACTAAAATAGCACTGAAAATTACTGATGTATTTTATCAGTTATTTTCTCCTTTTATTTATTTTCGTTTCGTTTCGTAGAAATAACTTCAATAAATTGTATAACCAAACAAATATAAATTTATTTCGGAAAAATTTTCGGGAAAATGCGAAAATTCGAAAGGTGTTAAAAAATTTTCATGCAAATTTCAAACTTTTATTTAGATTTTTCAGAATTTTTTTGGTTCCATATAAATATTTACTCTTTGTTTGGAACCAAATCTAAAACGCTATTTGAAAAAAAATTGGGAAAAATCAATGCGATTTTTGAGAGACTTCAAACATGCACTTTGTTATACTAAAATTGATTGGACTACAAAACTTCATACCAAAAAAAATTCTGAAAACTCTAAATAAAAGTTTGAAATTTGCATGAAGATTTTTTAACACCTTTCGAATTTTCGCATTTTCCCGAAAATGTTTTCGAAAATAGTTTACATGTCTTTGGTTATATAATTCATTGAAGTTATTTCTAAAATTAACGAAAATAAATAAAAGGAAAAAATAGCGTTTATAATTCACACTGCTTTTGTCGAGTTCACAGCTGTATGTGTTATTATTGATATTCATTTAAAATATAGCATAATCTATAACAAAAATCGTATACGTATATAAAAGTTTCAAAGTTTACACATTGCCAGAATTGATTTTTAGGTAATCTTTGAGTATGCAGCTTTAGTGCCCATTGGTTAGTAATAGCTCAAACGTAAATTTTTGTTCATGCATTAGGGGATGAAAATTTAACACTTTCTAACTTGCACATTATTATAACAAAATTGAATAAGAAACAAAGTTGCATACAAGAGATTTTGTAAAAGTTCTGCTCAAAGAGTTTCAAAGTTCGTGACGAATTTTTAAAGTTATTTATATGAACTAAATTTGCGTATTTATGAAAGTGCAAAAAATATGTATTTAAAATTTTTTTTTCTTTTTCCTTCAAAATTTTGAATTAAATTTTTCGTTTTCCGGCAAAATATTTAATTTGAATTTTGCACTTTCCATTTTATACTAAATATTAGTATGTGTAAACACTAAAGTGCAAAAGTAGAATAAGAATGCAAAATACAAACTTTGTGGTATTATATTATGCTCTATTTAATATACACGAGGCAGAATTGCAATTTTTACCAATTTTTGATTTAGTGAAATAATTTGAACTAACTTTATATATAAAAAACCATAATATATGTTTTAAAAGTATATGAAGTATTGTTTCAGTATCGTTCTTTATTGTATGTGTACAGAAAAAAATGAAATAAATTATATTATTCTATGTTAAAATAATTTGAAAAGCTTATGATTTTGTAGCAGCATTGTGTTTGTGCAGCACCAATGGTTGTTGCTTTGTTTTGTTGTGTATCCGCCTTCCGCCGAAATGATCTATGTATAAGGAGGTAGTCAAAATGTAAAATAACTTCTAGATAAGTGTATATAAGTTGCGTTCTTACCTCCTGAAATATATTACTCGATGTGATTTTGAAATGCTACTGCACCATCGGTCATAAAGTAGTTGGTAAGGTATTACCGATACTCGTATGTACTATTTCGACCCCTTCTTCGAAATGAGTGTACTGTCCGCAGCGGATCTCCACAAGTTCTTAGTTCGTTCCTTCATTCTGCACTCGCCCCTTCTCCGTCAGTGTAGTTTTCTGGGCAATACCACCGACTAGTATGGAACATAATGAAATTATGCAGCACTAAACATGCGAGACGATTTTTTCTGCATTTTCAGGATAAAACTCCATTTTGGTTTTCAATACTCTCCATCGCGCAGTCAAAATCCCAAATGCGTTTTCTATAACGCGGCGGGTCCGCGACAGTCTGTTATTAAAAACTCGCTGTTCCCTTGTATTCATTCCCGGATATGGTTTCATTATAATAATGGAAGAGCAGTATCTGGTGGAAGTAGTAATCGATTTTCCAACAGATCTTCCCCAAACCTTGTGGCATGAAAAATGCCTCCATCGCTTTGACTTCCATAAGCTCCTACGCTTACAGCGGTAAACTGGTATTTAGCATCGCATGCTGCTAACAAGACGATGCTGAACAAGTGATATCCGGCTTGAGTACTATTAGCATTAATGGGGCGGGAATGCCATCGCTTTTTTTGTCTTAATTTCCTTCTTTCAGCATATAACGCCATTATGCTGAGGAACAAGTTGTCAATTTCTTCGTCACTGCTCATGTTAGCTTAAACAGGAATAAATATATATGTTTTATTTACTTCTTTTCTTAATTATCCATTATATATAGTGCGGTTCATAGATGCGATAGCAAGGTATTGCAGGCAGACGAAACCCCAACCCAGGAGATAAGAAAATTATTGCTCTCAATGCCGAGATCAAGCAACTGATCGACCAGCAGACCAAACGGTAAGAGCACCTCAGGATATGCAACCGCTTTGCTGGTGTTGGTATATATGGTCAACCGTCAATCCCTAACAGACCCTACCAAATATAACGACAGAGTATTAATGCACTTCCCATGGCAGCCGGTTCTATGCGCCAAAAGGTTTTGTGTGGCAGTTTCCGTGTTTTATTTGAAGATACTTACTGTTAAATTCACGTCCTTGCACTCAAATATATATAAATCTTCGCCTATATGTAGTGCTATATTTAACTAAATCTGTAAGAATACAGAAATCCTTATTAATTTGTTAAACTTTTAATATGTGAAGAGCTTACATTGAGATACGTGTAGATATGGGGCTTTATTCACCACCTAATTGTTTCACCATGTAGATATGCACCCAATTTGTTGCAATATTAATAAAAATACTATTAAAAATGTTTTCTTTTACACTATTTTGATTAAAAATTACCAAATTTTGCAATCACTTTGCACAATCACTTTTTATAAACAAAACATTCCCAGCTGTTTACGGTTATGGCACCATTAATCGATGACAATAGCGATGGTTATGGATATGAGTATGGTTACGACTATGGCGTTAGGGTTAAGGAAGTTCAATTTGGCTTTCATAAATAGTTTTGCTTTTATTTTACTAGACAGATGATGGGAATGTGCTTTTCTGAACGGTTGAATTTACTGAATTATCGAACAATGACACTAGTCTTAATCGAATGAGTGTCATAATACCGAATTAAAATTCGTTCGATCAGTAGCCCGTTTCTATAACCTTGCGTTATAACAACGAACGACAAGGCTCGTATCGCTTTCGATATGAAAACTGTTTCTGTAACGCACTCAATTCACCTTGCGATATAATAGTGGGGAGTTTTTATCATATCGATGGAACAATCGAAATGGAACATAGGATCTGTCATCAATAGCTAAAAATATAATAACAAACACAAATTCTTTTTTCGTTGTTGTACTCTTTGAATTAATTGCAAGAGAAAAAGTTCAATATTCATTATATAAATCGTCAACTTTTGTTTAAGATGGTATTTTAAGAAATTGATAATCATCCCTTGACTATAATAATAAAGGAAAAATATTGTGCTACGGGTATTTACTTTGGAAGATTCAATTCCCAAAACCAAAAAAAAGCAAATCAGTCCACCTAGAAGCTATAAGTAAGTAAATGTGTACATATATGCATAGAAAGAGTTAATTCAGGACAAGTTACTTTACAAATTGCCTTGTGCTCTTTAAGTTTTACTAATATGTATGTACTTTTTTCGTTGTTGTTGTTGTTGTTGTTGTTGTTGTTGTAGCAATGATCGCCCCACCTAATAGCCGCGACCGATCACAAATTGTCAACTTGCCGTTTCAACAGGGGTGGACCATAAGGAAAGGGGTGTTAGAGGCGTTGGTTCCACATTACAATTGAATAGATGGTTGGTGTCATGTGGGGACACATTGCAAGCGGGGCATAAATTTTGTATGTCGGGGTTGATTCTGGATAGGTAAGAGTTTAACCTGTTGCAGTATCCAGAACGAAGTTGAGCAAGAGTGACACGCGTTTCCCTGGGGAGTATGCGTTCCTCTTCCGCAAGTTTTGGATAATTTTCGTTAAGCACTGGATTCACCGGGCAATTCCCGGCATAAAGGTCCGACGCCTGTTTATGGAGTTCAACAAGGACCTGCTTGTGTTTTTTCACTTCATACGGCTGGGTTCTCAGGTGCCGTATTTCCTCAAAATGCTTACGGAGATGACTCCTTAAGCCCCTAGGCGGTGCTGGTTCATCAATCAGATGTCTGTTGGGATGCCCAGGTTTCTGGGTATTCAACAGGAACTGTTTGGTCAGCATCTCATTTCTCTCTCTGATGGGGAGTATTCTCGCTTCATTATGCAGATGGCGTTCTGGGGACATAAGAAGACAGCCCGTGGCGATTCTGAGAGCAGTATTTTGGCAGGCCTGTAGTTTCTTCCAGTGGGTGGTTTTTAGGCTTGGCGAACATATGGGTGACGCGTAGCACGTAATCGGCTGGCTAATTGCTTTGTATGTAGTCATGAGCGTTTCTTTATCTTTTCCCCAAGTACTGCCAGCGAGAGATTTGAGGATTTTGTTACGGCTCTGAATTCTCGGAACAATTGCGGTTGCGTGCTCACCAAAATGTAGATCCTGATCAAACGTCACACCCAAGATTTTGGGGTGTAGGACAGTCGGTAGCGTAGTGCCATCGACGTGGATGTTCAAAATGGTCGACATTTGGGGCGTCCATGTTGTAAATAAGGTCGCGGAAGATTTAGTCGGTGATAATGGCAGGTTTCGCGAGGCGAAAAACTGGAGAGATCAGGGAGGTAGCCGTTTATTTTAATGCATAGCGCATCGATCTTTGGGCCTGGGCCTGTGGCCATTATTGTGCCGTCATCGGCGTAGGAAACGATTGTGACTCCTTCCGGTGGTGAAGGTAGCTTAGATATGTAGAAATTAAACAAAAGTGGGGATAGGACACCACCCTGTGGCACCCCTTGTTTAATTCTCCTTGGTTTTGATGTTTCGTTTCTAAATTGCACCGATGCCTACCGACCCCCCAGATAATTTGCGGTCCACCTTTTAAGACATGGGGGAAGGGTAGACCCTTCCAGGTCTTGCAGTAACGAGCCATGGTTGACCGTATCAAAAGCTTTTGATAGGTCTAGCGCTACGAGTACTGTTCTATGGTGGGGGTATTGCTTTAAACCGCAATTTATCTGGGTGCTAATGGCATTTAGCGCGGTGGTAGTGCTATGGAGTTTTCTGAAGCCATGCTGATGAGGGGCTAGCTGCAAATTTGCTTGGAAATAAGGGAGAAAAATGGCTTCAAGCGTCTTTGCCACTGGCGATAGGAGAGATATCTGACGATACGACTCACCTATGTTAGCTGGTTTCCCAGGCTTTAGTAGCGGGACCACCTTGGCCATTTTCCATTTCTCTAGTATGACAAAGGTGAAAAGAGACAGATTGAAGACATGCGCTAAATATTTGAAACCCTCTTTCCCTAGGTTTTTAAGCATCGGCATGGCTATGCCGTCTGGGCCCACTGCTTTGGATGGTTTAGCACGACCAATGGCGTCCTCAACCTCTTTAGCGGTGATGGTGATTGGTGATGCGCTGAATTTGTGTTTATGTGCGCGTCTATTGGCTCTCCGTCTATCTTTGTCGACCGTAGGATGCATTGTATATTGTCGGCAGAAAGCGCTCGCGCATTTTTTCGCGTCCGACAGCACTTTGTCGCCAAAGGCGATGGAAACTTTGTTGTTGTTGTTGTTGTTGTAGCAATGCTCGCCCCACCTAATAGCCGCGACCGATCACAAATTGTCATCAATATCCTCTAACGGGAGTCCAAGGAAACTTGCCGTTTCAACAGGGGTGGACCATAAGGAAAGGGGTGTTAGAGGCGTTGGTTCCACATTACAATTAAAGAGATGGTTGGTGTCATGTGGGGACACATTGCAAGCAGGGCATACATTTTGTATGTCGGGGTTGATTCTGGATAGGTAAGAGTTTAACCTGTTACAGTATCCAGAACGAAGTTGAGCAAGAGTGACACGCGTTTCCCTGGGGAGTATGCGTTCCTCTTCTGCGAGTTCTGGATATTTTTCTTCTGTCTATGGAGTTCACCAAGGACCTGCTTGTGTTTTTCCGCTTCGTACGGCTGGGTTCTCAGGTGCCGTATTTCCTCAAAATGCTTACGGAGATGACTCCTTAGGCCCCTAGGCGGCACTGGTTCGTCAATCAGATGTCTGTTGGGATGCCCAGGTTTCTGGGTATTCAACAGAAACTGTTTGGTCAGCATCTCATTTCTCTCCCTGATGGGGAGTATTCTCGCCTCATTATGCAGATGGTGTTCTGGGGACATAAGAAGACAGCCCGTGGCGATTCTGAGAGCAGTATTTTGGCAGGCCTGTAGTTTCTTCCAGTGGGTGTTTTTAGGCTTGGCGACCATATGGGTGACGCGTAGCACGTAATCGGCTGGCTAATTGCTTTGTATGTGGTCAAGAGCGTTTCTTTATCTTTTCCCCAGGTACTGCCAGCAAGGGATTTGAGGATTTTATTACGGCTCTGAATTCTTGGAACAATTGCGGTTGCGTGCGCACCAAAATGTAGATCCTGATCAAACGTCACACCCAAGATTTTGGGGTGTAGGACAGTCGGTAGCGTAGTGCCATCGACGTGGATGTTCAATATGGTCGACATTTGGGGCGTCCATGTTGTAAATAAGGTCGCGGAAGATTTAGTCGGTGACAATGCCAGGTTTCGCGAGGCGAAAAAACTGGAGAGATCAGGGAGATAGCCGTTTATTTTATTGCATAGCTCATCGATCTTTGGGCCTGGGCCTGTGGCCATTATTGTGCAGTCATCGGCGTAGGAAACGATTGTGACTCCTTCCGGTGGTGAAGGTAGCTTAGATATGTAGAAATTAAACAAAAGCGGGGATAGGACACCACCCTGTGGCACCCCTTGTTTAATTCTCCTTTGTTTTGATGGTTCGTTTCTGAATTGCACCGATGCCTGCCGACCACCCAGATAATTTGCGGTCCACCTTTTAAGACATGGGGGAAGGGTGGACCCTTCCAGGTCCTGCAGTAACGAGCCATGGTTGACCGTATCAAAAGCTTTTGATAGGTCTAACGCTACGAGTACTGTTCTATGGTGGGGATATTGATTCAAACCGCAATTTATCTGGGTGCTAATGACATTTAGCGCGGAGGTAGTGCTATGGAGTTTTCTGAAGCCATGCTGATGAGGGGCTAGCTGCAAATGTGCTTTGAAATAAGGGAGCAAAATGGCTTCAAACGTCTTTGCCACTGGCGATAGGAGAGATATCGGACGATATGACTCACCTACGTTAGCTGGTTTCCCAGGCTTTAGTAGCGGGACCACCTTGGCCATTTTCCATTTCTCGGGTATGACAAAGGTGGAAAGAGACAGGTTGAAGACATGTGCTAAGTATTTGAAACCCTCTTTCCCTAGGTTTTTAAGCATCGGCATGGCTATGCCGTCTGGGCCCACTGCTTTGGATGGTTTAGGGCGACCAATGGCGTCCTCAACCTCTCTAGCGGTGATGGTAATTGGTGACGCGCTGAGTTTGTGTTTATGTGCGTGTCTATTGGCTCTCCGTCTATCTTTGTCGACCGTAGGATGCATTATATATTGTCGGCAGAAAGCGCTCGCGCATTTTTTCGCATCCGACAGCACCTTATCGCCAAAGGCGATGGAAACTTTGTCTTTGTGCTTAGTCGGATTCGATAGGGACTTTACGGTGGACCAAAGTTTACCTACACCGGTAGAGAGGTTACAACCTCTTAGGTGCTCTTCCCATTTCGCCCGCTTGTGTTCGTCCACAAGCAATCTGATGCGTTGGTTTATATCCCTTATTTGGGGGTCGCCTGGATCAAGCTGTCTTATAAGGTCGCGTTCCCTCGCTAAGCTCGCGGCCTCCGCCGGGAAGTGGGGCCGGATTTCGGGAATTCTCCCGGCGGGAATGAAATGTGCCGAGGCGGATTCAATGACCTTACGGAAGGCACGCTCCCCTTGGCGGGCATCAGTCGGGATAGGGAGGGCAGCAAAGCTGCTGTCTGTTGCAGATTTATATTCTTCCCACTTTCCTTTTTTGAAGTTTATGAAAGTGCGTTTTTCGGTGACGATGAAGTCGGCGGTACGCTCGAACGAAATAAGTATGGGCAGGTGGTCGGATGCCAATGTTACCATCGGCTGCCAGTTGACGCAGTTTACGAGTTCTGCGCTTACGATTGAGACATCTGGCGAGCTATGACAGCTTCCTACCATACGTGTGGGGGCGTCTCCGTTTATTGTGCAGAACGCCGTTTCGTCTATTTGATCCGCCAACATCTCACCCCTACTGTCCGCCCGCGAGTTTGAATGCCATAGGTCGTGATGGGCATTGAAATCGCCTAAGATAATGCGATTGTTGCCAGTGAGTAAGGCCTCGATATTAGGGCGGTATCCACTGGGGCAACAGGTGACAGGAGGGATGTAGATGTTGATGATTTCTAGATTTGCATCGCCTGACCGGACAGATAGGCCTTGAAGTTCTAAGACATTGTCACTGCGGTCGATGCCAGGATCAAATATATGATATTGCACAGAGTGGTGTATAATAAACGCGAGGCCGCCTCCATTTCCGCTCTCGCGG
The DNA here is from genome assembly GCF_040869045.1 of Eurosta solidaginis. Taxonomy (NCBI): domain Eukaryota; kingdom Metazoa; phylum Arthropoda; class Insecta; order Diptera; family Tephritidae; genus Eurosta; species Eurosta solidaginis. The sequence continues at coordinate 72,421,845 of NC_090322.1, forward strand.
TCTTTCCTGTGAACATTATAACCAGAGCAGGTCTGCAATGCAGATCTTGCTGTGAGTTTAGTCTCTTGAATCGCAGCAATGCGGATGTCGTGCCGCTTCATGAAATCGACTATCTCCGTAATCTTCCCAGTTAGTCCATTACAGTTGAACTGCAGAATTCTGAAGTGCATGAGGGGTGACGCCGCCACTGTAGGGGTAAGTGAGGGGTGACTACGCCTAGGTTGTGGAAGGCCAGGACGCAATTGCTGTTGTGGCCTTGGGACTGGGCGCCCTTGGGCAAGCATTGGTGTACCCGGATGATTTGGGTTTGCGACCTGGCAACATGGCGCGATGAAACCCGTCGGGGGGTTGCCGTCGCGGAGACCAGAACATCTAGGAAAGTGGCACCACCCAAGGCAGGAGCTGCATTGAGCGGATGTCGCAAACCTATATATTCTGTGCAGGCAGACGGTGCAAACGGAGGCAGGGACTAAGAGTCTGTTTCCCTGACCTGCACGATTGCTGCCAGAAAAGAGGGGGGGGGGGGGGGAGAAGAAGACGGGGGCAGGGGCTGATGCTCAGCATTGCAACCAGCTCTACTACGAAGGTAGTAGTTATGAGTGGTATCAGCTGTTTGAGTTGTTGGCGCCGTGGGGCGCGAGCAGCAGCGGGTACTTGTTGTGGCTTGCTGAGCAGCGAAGCTGCTGGAAGGTAGTGGGGATACGCTTAGGCGTAGACTACGGGACGCCCTTGGGCGTGAGCAGCAAGGAGCCACAAAAGATTTATAAAAGTTACGTGGACGTCGGGTTTTGGGATCAAGCCCAGAACAACCTGTCCGATGCAACCATCCCTTGCACGAGACACACTGAACAGAGTATGACCGTCCTAAAAAGATTCTTTTCTGGCAAATGCAGCAAAACCATTTCTCATGACCGGGGTCAGGAGACGGACCCGGATTGGGTTCGATACCTTCCCGGAGTAAGAGAATATGTAGCAGTCCTGCTGCAAGGAGCTGCTGGGAGGATGACAATTTGTGGGAGGGACGAAACAAATTAAATGGGGTCACACTGAAATGACAGTCCTTGGTCGGGAAAAATCCCGAGTCGCTCCGGTACATAGAACCGACTGCCTTGGGAAGCGCAGCGTGTCATGACTGACCGTATCAAAAGCTTTTGATAGGTCAAGCGCTACGAGTACTGTTCTATGGTGGGAGTTTTGATTTAAACCGCAATTTATCTGGGTGCTGATGGCATTTAGCGCGGTGGTGGTGCTATGGAGTTTTCTGAAGCCATGCTGATGGCAGGCTAGCTGCAAATTTGCTTTGAAGTAGGGCAGCAAATGGCTTCAAGCGTCTTGGCTACTGGCGATAGGAGGGATATCGGGCGATATGACTCTCCTATGTTAGCTGGTTTCTAAGGCTTTAGTAGCGGGACCACCTTGGCCATTTTCCATTTTTCGGGTATGACAAAGGTGGAAAGAGACAGGTTGAAAACATGTGCTAAATATTTGAAACCCTCTTTCCCTAGGCTTTTAAGCATTGGCATGGCTATGCCGTCTGGGTCCACTGCTTTGGATGGTTTAGCATGACCGATGTCATCCTCAACCTCTTTGGCGGTGATGGTAATTGGTGACGCGCTGAACTTATGTTTATGTGCGTGTCTGTTGGCCCTCAGTCTATTTGTGTCGACCGTAGAATGCATTATATATTGTCGGCAGAAAGCGCTCGCGCATTTTTTCGAATCCGACAGCACTTTGTCGCCAAAGGCGATGGAGACTTTGTCATTGTACCTAGACGGATTCGATAGGAACTTTACAGTGGACCAAAGTTTACCTACACCGGCAGAGAGGTTACAACTGCTTAGGTGCTCCTCCCATTTCGCCCGCTTGTGTTCATCCACAAGCAATCTGATGCATTGGTTTATATCCCTTATTTGGGGGTGCCGGGATCGAGCTGTTTTATAAGGTCACGTTCCTTCGCTAAACTTGCGGCCTCTGCCGGGAAGTGGGCCGAATTTCGGAAATTCTACCGGCGGGAATGAAACGAGCCGAGGCGGATTAAATGACCTTGCGGAAAGCACGCTCCCCTTGGCGGGCATCAGTTGGGATAGGGAGGGCAGCAAAGCGGTTGTCTGTAAAGGATTTGTATCCCACTTTCCTTTTTTAAAGTTAATGAAAGTGCGTTTTTCTGTGACGATGAAGTCGGCGGAACGCTCGAGCGAAATAAGTATAGGCAGGTGGTCGGATGCCAATGTTACCATCGGCTCCCAGTTGACGCAGTTTACGAGTTCTGCGCTCACGATTGAAATATCCCGCGAACTGTGACAGCTTCCTACCATACGTGTGGGGGCGTCTCCGTTTATTGTGCAGAACGGCCTTTCTTGTATTTGATCCGCTAACATCTCACTACTGTCCACGCGCAAGTTTGAATGCCATAGATCGTGATGGGCATTGAAATCGCCTAAGATAATGCGATTGTTTCCAGTGAGTACGGCGCTGATATCAGGGCGGTATCCACTGGGGCAACAGGTGACAGGGGGATGTAGATGTTGATGATTTCTAGGTTTGCATCGCCCGACCGGACAGATAATCCTTGACGATCTAAGACACTGTCCCTGCGGTCGATGTCGGGATCAAATATATGATATTGCACAGTGTGGTGTATGATAAACGCGAGGCCGCCTCCATTTCCGCTCTCGTGATTTTTTCTGTGGACATTATACCCAGAAAAGGTCTGCAATTCATGAGTTTAGTTTCTTGAATCGCAGCATTGCGGATGTTGTGCCGCTTCATGAAATCGACTATCTCCGTGATCTTCCCAGTTAATCCAATACATTACATTACATCGATTGGCGGATTTCGCAAACATATACATTCTGTGCTGGCAAAGGGAGGTAGGGACTAATAATCTGTTTCCCTGACCTACACAATTGCTGACGGAAAAAAAGGGGGGGGGAGCTCGGCATTGCTCCCGACTCTACTACGGAGATTGTAGGTAGGCGCCGTGGGGCGCGAGCAACAGCGGGTACTTGTTGTGGCTTGCTGAGCAGCGGGGCTGCTGGGAGGTAGGCGGGGGGGGGCGCTAAGGTGCAGACTACGGGACGTCCTAGGGCGTGAACAGCAAGGAGCCATAAAATATTTATAGAAGTTACGTGGACGTCTGGTTTTGGGATCTAGCCCAGAACAACCATCCCTTACACGAGACACACTGACAAGAGTATGACCGTCCTAAAAAGATTATTTTGCGGCAGATGCAACAAAACCATTTCTCAGGACCGGGGTCAGGAGACGCACCCGGATTGGGTTCGATGCCTTCCCGGGCCAAGGGAATATGGAGCAGTCCCGCTGCAAGGAGCTGCTGGGAGGATGACAATTTGTGGGAGGGACGCAACAAATCAAATGGGGGTACACTGAAATGGCAGTCCTTGGTCGGGAAAAATCCCGAGTCGCTGCGGTACATAGAACCGACTGCCTTGGGAACCGATGGAAACTTTGTCTTTGTGCTTAGTCGGATTCGATAGGGACTTTACGGTGGACCGAAGTTTACCCACACCGGTAGAGAGGTTACAACCTCTTAGGTGCTCCTCCCATTTCGCCCGCTTGTGTTCATCCGCAAGCAATCTGATGCATTGGTTTATATCCCTTATTTGGGGGTCGCCTGGATCAAGCTGTCTTATAAGGTCACGTTCTCTCGCTAAGTTTGCGGCCTCCGCCGGGAAGTGGGCCGGATTTCGGGAACTCTCCCGGCGGGAATGAAATGTGCCGAGGCGGATTTAATGACCTTACGGAAGGCACGCTCCCCTTGGCGGGCATCAGTCGGGATAGGGAGGGCAGCTAGGCGGCTGTCTGTAAAGGATTTATATTCTTCCCACTTTCCTTTTTTGAAGTTTATGAAAGTGCGTTTTTCAGTGACGATAAAGTCGGCGGTACGCTCAAGCGAAATAAGTATGGGCAGGTGGTCGGATGCCAATGTTACCATCGGCTGCCAGTTGACGCAGTTTGCGAGTTCTGCGCTCACGATTGAGATATCTGGCGAGCTGTGACAGCTTCCTACCATACGTGTGGGGGCGTCTCCGATTATTGTGCAGAACGTCCTTTCTTCTATTTGATCCGCCAACATCTCACCCCTGCTGTCCGCCCGCAAGTTTGGATGTCATAGATCATGATGGGCATTGAAATCGCCTAAGATAGTGCGATTGTTGCCAGTGAGTAAGGCCCTGATATTAGGGCGGTATCCACTGGGGAAACAGGTGGCAGGAGGGATGTAGATGTTGATGATTTCTAGGTTTGCATCGCCTGATCGGACAGATAGGCCCTGACGTTCTAAGACATTGTCCCTGCGGTCGATGCCAGGATCAAATATATAATATTGCACAGAGTGGTGTATGATAAACGTGAGACCGCATCCATTTCCGCTCTCGCGGTCTTTCCTGTGGACGTTATACCCAGAGCAGGTCTGCAATGCAGATCTTGCTGTGAGTTTAGTCTCTTGAATCGCAGCAATGCGGATGTTGTGCCGCTTCATGAAATCGACTATCTCCGTAATCTTCCCAGTTAGTCCATTACAGTTTAACTGCAGAATTCTGAAGTGCATAAGGGGAGACGTCGCCACTCTGGGGGTAAGTGACGGGTGACTACGCCTGGGTTGGGGAAGGCCAGGACGCAATTGCTGTTGTGGACCTAGGGCTGGGCGTCCTTGGGCAAGCATTGGGGTACCCGGATGATTTGGGTTTGCGACCTGGCAACATGGCGCGATGAAAACCGTCGGGGGTTGCCGTCGCGGAGACCAGAACATCTAGGAAAGTGGCACCACCCAAGGCAGGAGCTGCATTGGGCGGATGTCGCAAACATATATATTCTGTGCTGGCAAACGGTGCAAACGGAGGTAGGGACTAAGAGTCTGTTTCCCTGACCTACACGATTGCTGCCGGAAAAGAGGGGGGGGGGAAGACGGGGGCAGGGGCTGTTGCTCAGCATTGCTTCCGACTCTATTACGAAGATTGTAGTTATGAGTGGTAGCAGCTGTTTGAGTTGTTGGCGCCGTGGGGCGCGAGCAGCAGCGGGTACTTGTTGTGGCTTGCTGAGCAGCGGGGCTGCTGGAAGGTAGTGGGGGGGGGGGGCGCTTAGACGTAGACTACGGGACGCCCTTGGGCGTGAACAGGAAGGAGCCACAAAAGATTTATAAAAGTTACGTGGACGTCGGGTTTTGGGATCAAGCCCAGAACAACCTGTCCGATGCAACCATCCCGTGCACGAGACACACTGAACAGAGTATGACCGTCCTAAAAATATTCTTTTCCGGCAGATGCAGCAAAACCATTTTTCAGGACCGGGGTCAGGAGACGGACCCGGATTGGATTCGATGCCTTCCCGGAGTAAGAGAATATGGAGCAGTCCTGCTGCAAGGAGCTGCTGGGAGGATGACAATTTGTGGGAGGGACGGAACAAATTAGATGGGGTCACACTGAAATGACAGTCCTTGGTCGGGAAAAATCCCGAGTCGCTCCGGTACATAGAACCGACTGCCTTGGGAGGCGTACTTTTTTCGTAGGAAAAATGTTTGCGGCTGCACTATTTGCTCTGGCAACTGACCAACGAAACATGTTGCGCACACACAGACGACATTTACGGGATGCAACGGACCCCTTTCAGTTACCTGAAGTACGCTTCGAAGAGCTCTTTCGCTTAAAAAATGAGCAGCTATCGTGTTGCTCGACGAAATCAGCCCGTACATGAAGAACGGGCAAAGAACGACGTTTGTGCCAAAGGCACTTAGGATGCTGTCAGCAGTACATTATTTTGCAACTGGCTCGTTTCTTCGAGATGTTGGGCAGGATTTTGTTTGCTCCTTGAGCAAGACGATGGTCAGTAGATCGATTAAGGAGGTTGCGCACGTTATAGAAACAGAATTTATGTGCAGCTACATCAAATTTCCTACTACGGTCGATGAGCAAGATGCCGCAAAACAAATGTAAGTACTTTAAGAGCAAGCGGGTAAGCTTTTCAGTGCTGGTTTAAACTCCAGTCAACGTTTATCATAGTTTAACCTTGCCACTTTGGCTACACTTATTATTAAAGCTGACCCACTCAGCATTTAGGTGATAAAATTTTGAATCAAAATTCAAAAATCATATCAAATAAAAAATTTTTAATAATTTTTCATTCAGTTTTCTGAATCTTTTCTGACAATCTTTGTTGACTGAATAATGAATTTTATACTTGTTAAAATTTTACTTTTGATTGAAGATCTTATTTTTTCGCATACACACATTTTTTCAATCATGAAATTCAGAAAAAATATATTAAAATTTTATCTTCAAGAGAAGGAATAATGTATATACTGCTCCTAACAAAATATTTCCCGAACCATTTCTCCACCTTCGGCTTCCCAGAAAATATAAATCCAACCATTACACAATACAAAAGGTTGTGAACTATTTGAACCCCAGGTAAGTGAAACTCTCTTGACATATGTACCTGGATATGTCTTCAACATCCCGCACCGCATCGTATTTTAAGTTATTGACGATCATATGTAGCTGATGTGGGATGTTGTAGTCGCAGGTGTATATTGGTCTAGTTTGTTTGCGAATTACCTTTGGTTCAAATAGCTCACTTCGGCATGCTTTCTTCCCCTAATGAAATAAGATTAGCATGTAGTATCTTATTTTGTATGAGATATGAAAAATAAATGCATGATAATCGCATTCAAAAATGATTCAAACATCTCAACCAAAATGCCTGAAATATGTTCACGAATATGATCAGAAAATGATTATGAAAAACATTCAAATATTACTTTAAAACAATTAAAGCCCAATTTTACAATGATATCAGATATGCACAAAAAGCGTTTCGAAATACATATGAATCATAAATGATTATTAAAAAATAATCACATTTATCCCAACCAGCATTTTTTGAAAATTTTGAGCAAAAAGTATTTAAATATGATGATTAAAAAGGTTCAAATTTAAAAGCATTTGCTGTTCGAAAATTAACGTATCGTCGGGAGAAAAATGTACCATAAATGTGATTATTCTTGAATAATCATTTATGATTCCTCTTTCGAAACGCTTTTTATTCATATTTGATATCATTGTAAAATTGAGCTTTAATTGTTTTAGAGTAATATTTGACTGCTTTTCACAGTCATTTTTTTTTTATCGTATTCGTAAATATATTTCAATCGTTTTGGTTGAGATTTTTGAATGCCATTATAATGCATTTATTCTTCATATCTCATTCAAAATAGGATACTACATAATAATTTTATTTCATCAGGGGAAGAAAGCATGCGAAAGTAAGCTATTCGAACCACAGCTAACTTGCAAACAAACTTGACCGATATACACCTGCGACTACAACATCCAACATCAGCTACATATGATCACCAATATCATAAAATACGATGCGGTACGGGATGTTGAAGACATATCCAGGTACATATGTCAAGAGAGTTTCACTTACCTGGGGTTCAAATAGCTCACAACCTTTGTATTATCCAACTATTATGTATTTTCCGGGAAGCCGAAGGTGGAGAAATGGTTGGGGAAATCTTTGGTCACAAGCAGCATTTACATTATTTCTTGTCTTGAAGAATATGTATAATTATATAAATAATAAAATTTTTATATATTTTTTCTGAGCTTCATTATTGAAAAAATATGTGTATGTGAAAAAATAAGATCTTCATTGAAAAGTAAAATTTTAACAAGTATAAAATTCATTATTCAGTCAACAAATATATTCATAAAAGTTCAAAAATCTGAATTAAAAATGATTATAAATTTTTGATCACCTAAAGTAAATACATTTGATTCAAATAAAATTCCAAAATGTGATTGAAAAACTATATTCAGTTTTTGATCATCAAAGGTAAGCATATTTGATTATTCCTTTTGTTGTTTTTTATGAAATATAAAAATTTAATCATCAAAGGACTTCAAAAATGATTCCAAAAAGTGATCGAGAAATGATTTTCAGTTTTAGATCATCAAAAGTATTCATATTTGATTATTTCTTTTGTTCAATTGTATGATAAATCATTATTTAGTCGGAAAGAGTAATCGAATTGTATTCATATGTAGGTAAATTCAAAATTTAATCATCGAAATGCTGAGTGGGATAGTACATTTTTCTCCCGACGATACGTTAATTTCGAACAGAAAATGCTTTTAAATTTGGACGTTTTTGATCATCTTGGGGCATGATATTTAAATATTTTTTGATCAAAATTTTCAAAAAATGCAAGCTGGGTGTGTATATATGAAATATACTTATACCAGTTAATTTCTTTTTCAGATTTTACTCTGCTACCGGCTTTCCCGGATGCATTGGCGCTATTGACTGCACACATGTAAAAATTAAGAAGCCGGCAGCCGACATTGAAAACTGTTATATAAATAGAAAAGGATTATTTTCAAAAAACGTGCAGTTAATATGCGATTACAACCTACGTATACTCGCCGGCAACGCACGTTTTGGTGAAAGTACCCACGATGCTTTTATATGGGAAAATAGTCTTTGTAAAGATTTCTTGGAAAGGCAATACAGCCTAGGTGCTAATACGAGTTGGCTTATTGGTGATTCCGGATATCTGCTGCAGCCATGGCTTATAACACCGTTTCGCGCTCCGACAACAACTGGCCAAACCAATTTTAATTTTGCGCATATAAGAGCTAGAAACTGCGTAGAGAGACTAAACGGCGTTCTAAAAAAAGTGTTTGCGTGTTTGTCCCATGAGCGCGGAGTGTTGTTGAAGCCTGAGTTTGCAGGCGCAATCATAAACGCGTGTCTAACTTTGCACGATTTTCGACTGCAACATAGGCAAAGTATGCCAGACACAGCAAATGCGAATGGAAATCCATCAGAAGTAGATTTTCTTGAGGAAGACCGCCCAAACGACAGCTTACTACAACAAGGTCGGACGGTTCGGGAGAGGATAGTGAGGCAACATTTCAATTAATCTTATACACTATTATATCTATATATATAAAAGAAAGTGGTGTTAGTTACACTATTTATAAATCAAGAACGTATGAACCGATTTGGCTGAAAATTGGTGGAGAGGTAGCTTAGAATCAGGAGACGGACTTAGGATACTTTTAATCCTGTGTGGCTAGGGTCTTGAGATCAAAACATGGACTTGGTATCAGCGAAACTGACGTCACAACAGTAATTACGTCACGTGAGCTGCTGCCCAAATTTAAACAGTTATTGGATAAGTGTCCTAAGTTTCCTTCCATTAGCACATGTTTTCATGCTACTCGCCAAGAGTGTTTGCTTAATAACTGGAGTGCCTATTGGCTATTCCACGCCATTGACTTTAATTGATACCAGCAGTAAGATGATGCGAAGGTGATGCGGTTGTATTAAACCTACGTGCATGACTTCCGTACCGGTTAGTATAGATTTTTACAATATATATTTTTTTGCTTGAGTACAATGATTTAGCTTTCTAAAATTTTTTTTTTTTGTAGCTAATTCTGGATCAAACACCGTTAATTGATAAGTAAATTATAACAAACGCCGTTAATTGATAAGTAAATTATAAACGGCATTTAAAACAAATATACGTTTTATTTATATTTCAATTCACTTATAAAAGATTGGTTTTCCAGAATGTTGTTAAACTTATGGGTGGACGTGTGCACTTCATTATGTGCGGTGGATGGCAAAATGTGGTTTAAGACTGGTGATATTGGTGAAATGCATCCAGATGATGTACTTAAAATCATTGGTGATTGTGCGTATTCAATATTTTACATTCTGTTAATTATTCCGCTAAAAATTGTATCATAGATTTATATGAATTAAATAATGGGGTCGACTAAGTCCATAATTATCTCCAGATAGCCAACGTTAATGCAGGGGGATTTGCAGTTGTTGTTGTAGCAGTGATTTCCAGTAGTATTTGGCAGTTCTGCCATATATATGATTTCTTCCTTGCATATCGCGTCTGCCACATCAAAGCCTATCAAAGTTCAATCCTCTTCTACGCTTGATGTACACTATACAAAATATGTACATACATACCAAATAAAGAATGTGGGTATCTACATTGCAGATAATACTCAGGTATTGAACACGACGTGTTTGCATCTGTACTTTTCAAGATATGCTGTTTTCAATCAAGTCAGAATATAGAGCTTTTGATATGATATTTTTATTTAATATTCGATAAAGAGGTCAAACATTGATTCCTTATACGTGCAACTGTATATACTGCTAACACTTAACGAAAACTTGTTACAAAACCTAATCAGAAGCCGTATTAACAACTTTATATGTCGTTTTTTTTTTCTTTAAAGAAAGTACGGTTGGAAAAGTGTATTGAATGCTTCGTGCACTATGGTTATCACAGTATTTCACGCCTTTGCATATAAGACTACTTCTGGCTAAAGCGTACTTAATACCTACGCTACTCTAGGGTTGTGAGATTTACTCAAATTGTGACTTGTCAACTTTTATCTACCTCGGTATCTTTCTCCATATCCAAATAACATTAATTTACTTTCATTCCCTTCCAGACCGTAAAAAGGATTTGGTTAAACTGCAGGCGGGCGAATACGTTTCTCTGGGGAAATTTAGTCCGAATTGAAAACGTGTCCTCTTGTGGAGAATATCTGCTTTTACGGCGGTCTAAACAATTTACAGTGGCGTTGCTAGTTCCAAATCAGAAACATCTGGAAGAACTAGCGGAACGAAATGGTTTCCAGGGTAAATCATTTGAGTATTATGCGCGTCAACAGCTATGGAGAAGGCAGTTATTAAGGAAATTGACGAACATGCTAAAAAGTGTAAGTGCAAAAAATAAAATAAAAAAACAACTTCCAAAAGAATTATGTTTATCGAATTTCCGTGTTAAAGACCGGGTTGTTATTTATGGGAGAAAAATATTAACAGATTAGCGGTTTCATAAATTTAGATTTGTCAATCCTTTTTACGGATGTATTTAAATACGACGCATACAAATTTAAGAGGTCACCTGAATTGCCTAAATAACTTAGCACATCTGACATACATACGTGGGCTGTTGGATTGTACTTTTTATTTTAATTTTATATGATAACCAACAACAAAGTATAAACGAGGGTTTTTAAAATCATAAAATATGCGAAGAAAAGGCGAACTTATAAACTGCCTTCTTTATTTTATAAAAATAACAAACCCGGTCTGGAACACAATTGATTTGCAAATAGCTAGCACATCAGTAAAAATACGATTTTTACATCATGCTCTTTAACATTTACCATCCAGGCAAATTACAAAAGTTTGAAGTACCCGCAGCTATTACGCTCTGCAAAGAAGTTTGGTCGCCGGATATGGGTCTCGTTACGGCCGCTTTCAAATTGAGACGCAAGGAAATTCAAGATAAATATCAGCATGACATCAATCACATGTACGCTTCAATAAAATCAATATATTGATTTGATGTTGCGGGAGAAGTAAATTAAAAGCATACATTTTTCCGCTGAGCATGCAGAGTTTTTCGAAAAGGAAATTAATTTCAATATTTTCCAAATTGTAGAAAAGAGGATACTGGCCATTGATTGGCTACGAATAATTGTACAACTAGACTAGCAAGAACGCAATTAGTGACCAAGGTGAAAAAGGCAAACAAGTTGCATTAAATTATAAACAATAGACAAAAAATGAGATATAGATGATATTTTTTTTGTAAATTATAATTATTAAATATAATGGAAGTTGTAATGTGTTCTTAGGTGCGTTATTACGTTTATATTTGAATTGTGTAATGAGAGAAAAAAGAAAACCTTATCTATTTGAATGCTGATTTATTTAATTATAATTAATATGTATGTACTACCATATGAACTACTTCGCGACTATTCAATATTCAATATTTCTTTATTTAATTAATTTCGTAAATAAAAATAAACAAATATAAATTCATTTCATAATTAGTTTTGTATGAAATAGTTACTTTTTATGTATGTACAGCTACTTAAAAGAAAAAATATCAAAATTAAAACAAATATATGTAAATTCTATATATTTTACGTTGTTTGGTCAATTTCTAAATTTTTTTTACATAATTTTATGTCAAAAAGCATCGTAATTGATTTGAAACTCTTTATTTAAAATTCGAGAAACTTTTTAAAAGTCATCACAAGTTTTAAAATTGTTTTCTTAGAATTCGTAGAAACTTTCTGAATATGCATTTTTGTACCCCCATCCATCAATTCTAGCTAAACAAGATTCAACTTTAATCTTCCTAAAATATCCGCTTATTTTTGACAATTTTCTTTCTTTGTGAAGAGACTTGAGATGAGACTGAATTACAGAATTCAGCCGTTAGTGTTAACGTTCTAACTAGCTGTCTTTAAGTTACTAATAAATTCATTACTCTTGTGGAATTCATTAGCTATATCCTTTACAATTTCATTTTTCATTTCATTTATTTTTACTTCTATATTGTACTCCATGAGGGAGTAGAAATCTGTTAGGATGCTACTTTTTACTTGTGAACATTTATTGATAAATATTTGTTCAACTATTTGTTTTACATACGAGACTTTAATTTTGGATTGCTTGGTTGGTTGGAGTGGAGAGTCCCAATTGACTCCAATTAGCGCTCATGCGTCGTTTTGATACCGCAAAATCGTGAGTTAACCAATGAAAGGGTGTTGTCAGAATACTAATGAAGATTTTCACGTGCCTCAGGGAAGAACTCGTCCCCCCATGTCCATCCCGTGGAGTTTGTGAATATGAGAAGCTCTCCCGCCCTAACATCTTTGAGTTCTGGGAGGCTTTCGAAAAAGGGCTTTCCAAGAAACTTTATTCTGCTTCGACAGTGTGCTGGGCATTCGCACCGCAGATGCTCAACCGTTTCCTCCGCCTCCGGACGCTTGCAGCTGCGACAGGAGGTATTGTGTTCCAGTCCCATCCGTGCCGCATGTACCCCAATTATCCAATGCCGTGAGCACCGCAACTACTCTGGATATATCTCTTCTGTTCATCTTAAGGACAGCTCCCGATCGTTTTTCGAAACTCTACAGGTGCGCAGCCAATTCCACCTATTGTTGGCCTCCCCCAACCAGTGCTGGGAGATGCGACCCTTGATGAGTCCCAGGGGTGCAAGGACCTCCTTCGCTCCTGAGACATAAAGAGCCGCTTTACGCCGTGCCAGCTCATGTTTCGATGCCCCGGCACCCATTCAGGGTAACGATCTGCCGGCTCGCCAGAATCATAGCGCTCTCCCTACACTGCCTAACCAGGTCTGATGATATCGTCTTTGACCCGAGTGCCCCAAGAGCCGCCTGGCTATCGGAGAAAATAGCTACTCTGTTACCGTTACCTTTGATATCCATTGACGCTTTGCACGCCTCTCGGATAGCGAAAATCTCAGCCTGAAACACACTTGCCGAGTCGGGAAGCCGCATACATAAGGACGTGGACGGGACAGTCGCAAACACTCCCGCTCCCACTCTGCAAGCCATTTTGGATCCGTCCATGAAAACCGAGATGTCGAATCTTTGAGTGATCACCCCCAAACTTAAAACTTGGGATTTTCGTCCTAGTGGTGAAGAGCACTAGTTCCGTCTTTGAGGGGTTAACGCTTAGTCCGGTGGTCTCCGCCCAACTGCTCAGCTTCCTCAGTGATCCCTGCATGATCCCAATAATCACATTGGGACACAGACCAGATACCAGTATTACTACGTCATCCGCGTAGGCCACCACTTTAACCCCATCCTTGTTGAGTTACCGAGGTATGTTGTCTATAAGGCAAAGCCAGAGCAGTGGTGACAAGACCCCGCCCTGAGGGGTCCCTTTCCATGGATATGCTGTGACCTCACTAGCCACCAGTTTAGCGCTTATCATTCTGGACCGCAGAGCCGTCCCTATCCAGTTTACGATAGGGTCCTCTATTCCGAGTACATGAACGGCGCCTTATATTGCTTCGAGCTGGATATTATTGAAAGCTCCCTTTATGTCCAAGAATGCAGCCAGGGTAAATTGTTTGTTTTCGAAGGACGACTCTACCTTGTGGACCACTTCATGTAGAGCGGTGTCTGTTGAGCGGCCCCTGAGATAGGCGTTTTGGGCTGTTGACAGCCCCGAGGTATCCAACCTACCGCGAATGTGGCCGTCCAGTAGTCTTTCAAACGTTTTTAGAACAAACGACGATAGACTGATGGGTCTGAAGTCCTTAGGCTTTTCATGTCCCCTTTTATTGACTTTTGGGATGAAGACCACCCTGGTCCCTCTCCAATTCAGGGGCACATGATTAAGTCGATTGCAGGCTTTAAAGATGCGTTCCATCCAGGGAATCACCAGACAGCTAGTTTTTGTAGCATCACTGGGAAAATGCCATCCGGTCCTGGGGATTTGTATGGCGAAAAACTGTTGATAGCCCACTCTATCTTTTTTTCCGTTATAAGTTCATTTATTAACCGGAGGGAGAGTATTACCCCTGTATACTCCCTCGGTTCCATTTGGCTGGAACTACAGCCTGGAAAGTGCGTTTTTGCCAGCAGCTCCACTGTTTCAGCGGAGCTCCTTGACCATGATCTTTCCTCCAGAAGGATGGGCAGGATTTTTCCTTCGAGAGAATCTTAACAATTCTCGAAGATTCTCTAGTTGACTCGATAGAAGAGCAAAATTCTTTCCAGCATTCCGTCTTTGCCTTCTGAAGAGCTTTTTTGTAGCACCTGAGATTATCTTTATATGGTTCCCAGTTTCCATTTAACCGGATAAGGTTGAATAGTTTGCTAGTCTCTTTCCTGAGCATAAAAGGGTTGGAATTCCACCAGGGGGTATTCCTTTTTACTAAAACTAGTTGGACAAGCTATCCGGAGGGCAGACCCTAAGGCCTCCTCCAGTTTGCTACTGTTAGCATCAAGGTCCTCCACTGATGAAATTTCCTGTGCCAAATGCCTACCTAGCTTATTTCCTACCACTTTGACGAACTTTCGCCAATTGGTCCTCTTTGGATTACGATAGGGAATAGGAATTTCTACAGTAAGGCAGATATTGAATAGTATCCTCGTGTGGTCAGAAAACGACTGACTATCTGATACCCTCCAGCTGTCTACTCGAATATTACTGTTTCCGCTTAGTAGCGTGACATCTAACACCTCCTCCCACCGTTGAATGTGTCCGTGGTTGGAAATACAAAGGTGGGTGTGTTTCCCCGATTGCATACTACTAGGTCAGTATTAATGATAAAATCGAAGAGTGAATCACCCCGAGTGTTGATTTCCTTACTTCCCCATAGGGAGTGCCTGGAATTGGCATCACATTCCAGCACAATGTTTGCAGATCTCCAGTCCTGCATCAAGGCTCGGACCTCCTCCGGTGGAGCGTCCTTGTCATGCGGCATGTAGCTAGGAGCAATTAGTATGCTGACTCCGTCAGCTGTTTCTAGCGAAATCGTTATCAGATCCGAAGAGCTGTGAGAAGAAACAAGAAAAACATTGTAGTTAGATTTTACCAAAGCGCATGTCCTAGGCTTACCGTCCTCGCGCTTGTAAAACGTAGAGTATCCCTTTATTGAGAGGCCTTTCACCTGGGTGTTCCACACCCACGGCTCCTGAAAAAGGGCTATATCAACGTCTTCCTCCAGTAGGAAGACGGCAAGGTTGTCCGAGGCCAGCCTAGAGTGCTGGAGGTTAATTTGGACAACCTTTAGACCCGTTGGAACTATTAGGGTCCAGGTTCTTGGTCGGCGAGCTGCAGGCTCTCCAGGCGTTTGTTAGCATCGTCGACCTCATCCGGTTCTTCCTCCTCCTCCTGAGGGGACCGGAGGATTTTCACCTGTGCGCGCCGCACGCCGAAACGGAGGGTGAAGTCCGCTTTTTCAAGCGGAGTAATGCTATCCTCTATATCAGGAGCATGAAAGAGAGGCTGTTCTGTCGCGATTCCTCTGCCTTGATGACTACCCAGTCCTCCATGGGCACATCGCGGTTATGAGCCCGCAAATACTTCAACAGCGTCCCTTTGTCTATTCTCATTCTCGGGATCCATACCCGAGCTCGGGGTCTTTTTGGTATATCGGCGGCCGGGATGAGCTTAATCCTTAAGCCCTCCCAGACCTCCCCTAGGGCCAGAACTCACTTCCCCAAGAAGTCCTTGGACTGCTGGTCCTCGTATTTGACCACCCAGTACCCGCGAACAACCTCCGCCGAGTCGAAGGAGGGGAGACTACCCTCCGGGTTGGCCATGAAAAAGTCAACGACCATCTGAGACAGTCTTGCCTCTAGCTCCCCCCACTTCTCCAAAACGGGCTTGTCGCTGTTGGTGGTCGCATCCACTAGCGCAACTTGAAGGTTACTCCGAACCATTTCTGAAAAAGTTCTGGCCCCTCCCAACGCTCCGGCTGATACCGAGGCGTTACCACCGGTAATTTTGCTCCTTTTGGAGGCACTAGGGGCCTCTTCCATGGACCGGTTCCTCTTTGAGGTGCTAGGGGCCTCTTCCAGAGACCGGTTCCTCTTACCGGCGGTGGTTCTGTTTTCGGCTTCCAAGTACGCCCTGTACTCGTCCACCACCGCCGGGAAAGTAACACGCTCCTCCGCATCCTTGGGATGGACGGTACCGTTTGCCCTGATCCGCTCTATCCTATCCTGGACAGACAGAGCTAGCTGATACCGCCTTCTCCCAAGTAATGCCTTCGACCGTGCCTTGCTGGCTGTTTCCCGCTGCTTCCTAGCAGCGGTCGAAAATTGTTGACTGCGCGGCGGAGTACCGTTGCCCACAGTACTGTTCCCGCCACGTGTTGCGTCAGTGTCTTGACTTGAAGATAGGAACTCCACATCCGAGGAGTCAGTTTTTCCGTCCCCTACATCCGTTCTAGAGTCCGTCCTTGTTAAAGTAAGTGACGTCGTTGTCGTTACCGTCTTAGTCATATTGTCGTCCATGTCTTGGTTGTCTTTTTTTGTGTTGTCATCATTTTTTTTTAAAAAGTTCATAATTTTTGGTCCCACGAGTATGCACGGAAAGGGTTGGTCACTCGTCCGCACAGCCGGCATGCGTAGAGAAGGCACTTATACCTCCGACCTTGCCCGGGCATCGGAGGGGACCGTTCGAGACCAGCTATTCAATATCCACCCGCTGGCCATTCAGCCCTCGGCACGGGTACCTCAACACCTTGGCTTAGGGTGGTGGGATAGGGCATGGGCCGGGATGGGAAAAAGGCAGGAAATAGGTCCTGGGGTGTGGGAAAGAGGTCGCCGCTCGAATTCGCCGCCGAAGCGTTACCAGGTGTCACCATGAGGAGGCTCCCCCCTACCCCGTGAGGAGGGTGCTAAGCACCTACGAGTCGACGCTTTGGGGTGGCGCTGGCGTGCGCAAAACGCAACACCCCCCTCAAGGACACCCAAACACCCTTGGATTGCTTACTTTTGTTTATAAGGCGTTTGATCTCAATGAACTTTGTATTTGTATCTGCCAAAGTACATTGATTGCAAAACCATTTTAAATTAAAATTTTCTGAGATTATTTTATATCTCGTTTTTTTTTATGTTACCGCATTTGATGGAAAAACTATAACCACACCCATCAGAGCGTGCTATCATTTCATTTATCTGCAGCAATTTCGCTGTACACTCTTTACATTCTGCTGGCATTATGGATGTATATTGTTTGTGATATTATCACAAGCATATACATTAATTATATAACAACGTTATCTTATAATAACGTTTATATGTATGTATAATCTCTAAAAATTTATATAAACTCTAGTTATAATAACAAATAACTAAAACTAAACGCGATGGCAGCACTGCCTCTTCAGCTTATCTGCCAGTATTCTTCCTCCTTACGTATGCCACCCATTTTCTTTCTTCTCTCACTCAC
This sequence comes from Eurosta solidaginis, assembly GCF_040869045.1. Classification (NCBI taxonomy): domain Eukaryota; kingdom Metazoa; phylum Arthropoda; class Insecta; order Diptera; family Tephritidae; genus Eurosta; species Eurosta solidaginis. The sequence goes on from NC_090322.1 coordinate 72,439,647, forward strand.
CAATGCAAAACAGTGGTGATGCTAAACAGGCGCAAAAATTTAGCACTACGTCACAGACAGAAGAAGCAGAGCGAATAGCACCACAAAAGAAAAAGAAAATCAACAGTGTGAATGCAGTACAACAACAAAGGTAGGGTTTGCTTTGCCTATATGAGTGCAGTCATTTGCAGGAACACTTGTTTTTGCGCATCGGTTGAGACGTTGACTGCTGCATCAGGATTGTGTTGATACTCCCACAGTGCTTGTTGTCCACTTTTTTTAAATTCAGATGGTGTCCAGTAATATGTTATGATTTTTTAAGCGTTGTTTTCGCGTTTTTATCGTGCGAAATTCACCTTTTACAATATAAAAATGCGGAAAAAAAATTTACCGCTTGCTTATTCTTCTACTTTTTCGTTGATCCCCAGGCATCATATGCCCTGCGTTGCGTACCAAGATCTCAATGAAGTGACCAGCATGTTTTTTGTATCCTGAAATTTCAGCTTCCATAGTCCAAACCATATGTTTTGTCACTCTTTATTTATCAGGCCGTCAACGTCAGCGAATTTCAAATGATTTATGTAGGTAGTTAGTGTCAAAGGAAACGCAACTATTATATCCAACTGCAAATGCAAATAGTATAATCATTTAATAATTGCGCTTCTTCAAAAATTTTGTCCACTTTATTTCCATCAGCGGGCGCGTCACTATGAATTTTCAAATAGTTATAGTAATAATTAAAATCGGTTAGATTATGAAACCATTCGCAATATCACCATTTATAAGACGATCAAAAATTTCGAATGCGCATTTCATATCATGTTGCTCTATGCATTTTTTACCTTTTTCTTCTTGTTCATAGAACTGTTGTAATCCATGATCGTCTATCAATATATTTGAGTTGATGAAATGGATTTGAAAGGTCTTTACCAATGGCTAAATCCTTCAGTGGTATATAAACACGTGCGTCTATTGCATTTTGTACCAAATGTATGTGATATGCTAATGCCGGTACATATTTACCAGCATACGATTCACCCGTTATCCAAAATCTGCTGGAATTACTCTATTCAAATACTTCGTATAATTGCATTACAACTTCATGTAAATTCCGTAATCTTTTTCATTACCTGCATCATCACTAAAAGTGAAACTGAAAACATAATCAACTGGATTATCTACATCTATCTATCTATATCTATAAATCTTATAAAATAAAGTCGCTAAATGCTGTGTACGCACATAACTTCACACAGAATGCTCCGATTTTAAAACGGCTTTTTGCATTTGAAAACCTAGCTACGGGAGATGGTACAGTTAATATAAAATTGAAGGTATATACTATAGAGGCGTGACAAATTGTCAAAATGTAGTAAAAAATCATAAAATTTTTGTTTACACAGCTATAACTCATAAACGGATGGATGGACTTAAAAAATTCTACTTTTCAGTAAAACTTTGAAATATTTACCTTCGTTCTGCATTAAAAAAATTCGTGATTCCTTTCTTATATCAGCCAAATTGTTTAAACAAAAGTAAAATTGTTTACCAAAAAATGCGTGTGTGTGGTTGTTCGGTATCAACTATGCGCACAAATTGCTTTTGAGTGAGGCAAGGCGACACATATGTAACATTCGCTGCGTTATTTAACTTCGGGAGTACATTTATATGTATGGATGTATGCATGTATTTTCATATCATATCAGCTTGACATATGTATGTACATACATTTTTATACGTTGTTGCCAAGTTAATGCAACATAAATGGTTAAGAATGCAAACATCTCTTGAAAAATACTTTTTCGTTAAAAATTTTGACAATTTTACTAAAATTCTTAAACAAAAGTTTTATTTTTTGGTATTTTTGCATGTATATGCTAATATTTGTGCACTAAGGAAATTTAATTTTTCAATATATTTTTTATGCTAAGGTAATCCTGGGATGTGTTTGTACAATATAGCTATCAAATGGAAGCTGTTTATGAGTACTTTGACACGGGGAATTTTTCGTACCCCTGGGTGACTAGGGTCTTGAGATATAGGCCAAAACGTGGACCCGGGTACCCCTAGACAGTGTTTACACATTATGGATATCAAATGAAAGCTATTGATGAGTGCTTTAGTAAAGGGTAGTTTTCATACCTTTTGGTGACTAGGGTCTAGAGATATAGGCCAAAACGTGGGCCCGTGTACCCCTAGACAAAGTTTATACAATAGGGATATCAAATGAAAGCTGTTGATGAGTGCTTTAGTAAAGGATAGTTTTCATACCTATTGGTGACTAGAGTCTCCAGATATAGGCCAAAACGTGGACCTGGGTACCCCTAGAATGTTTTTATACGATATGAATAACAAATGAAAGCTGTTGATGAGTTCTTTAGTAGAGGGCAATTTTCATACCCCTGGGTGACTAGGGTCTCGAGATATAGGCCAAAACGTGGGCCCTTGTATCCGTAGACAGAGTTTATACAATATGGATATCAAATGAAAGCTGTTGATGAGTGCTCTAGTAAAGGGTAGTTTTCATACCTATTTGGGACTAGGGTCTCGAGATGTATGCCAAAACGTGGATCTGGGTAACACGTGTGTTTTCACATTATGGGCATCAAATTGAAGCTGTTGATGAGAGATTTAGTACAGGGTAGTTTTCATACCCTTTTTGTGACTAGGGTCTCGAGATATAGGCCAAAACGTAGATCAGGGTAACACAAGGATGTGTTTTTACATTATGGGCATCAAATTGAAGCTGTTGAGGTGTGCTTTATTACAGGGTAGTTTTCATACCTATTGGTGACTATGGTCTCGAGATGTAGGCCAAAACGTGGACCCGGATACCCCTAGAATGTGTGTGTAATATGGACATCAAATGAAAGATGTTGCTGAGAGCTTTATAGTAATTTTCATGGTGATATTCGATTTAGTCGCATCAACCTGGCAATACTGATAAATATGCATGCGAAGCCGAAATAAAGACACATACCTATTTACATTTGCCTCAAATTTGGTATATAAATTTGCTTATATTAGTATTTACGATCCTTTTTCCGGGGAAGTAGACCAGAGACGGACTAGGACTGGGATTAGGACTAGGACTGGGACTGAGACTCGGAGTGGACTGGGACTCGGATTGGGGCTGGAACAAAATAGATACCACCCTCTGGGACTGGCAATAAGGGATGAAGAAGAATGAGAAGAACTTGAGAGAAGAGAAAAGAGGGAAGGAGAAGGAGACTGAGAAAGAGATAGAGTGAGACGAAGATAGAGATATGTGAAGCGAAAAATACGGGGGAGGAGTAAATAAAAGGATTAAGAAAAAGTGAAGAGGGCAGAGTTAGATGGAAAAAGCTTATTAAAATGTATGCAAATAGACCAAATTTAGTGCAGAACAATGTCTGCTAAAAAAACGCAATGCGGTTTTATGAGGTTGGCATGTAACACAAATCTACTTATGACGGACAGACGAAAAAAAAATGTTTTTCGACCCATCCTACTCCATATATTTGTAGTTTATCAATAGCAATTTTCTAACACTAAACTGTTTATGGCGGACAGACGGACACTACGAGCTTTATACTTTATACATAAAAAAATTCTGACGTGTACATGAAAGCGCACGCAAACAACCGGCGTTTTTTGCCCTAACCCAAATAAGCATGCGTTGCGACAATGTAAAGCATGTGTGCAAACGTCAAATCTAAATGTCACGCAGAACAAAAATTGGAAATCGAGTTAGGTTTTCACGCAGCAAATTCAATTCATACAAGTTGTATGTGCATGAGAAATTTTTGACCGAAAATTACTTGCGTGCGTTTATATTAGTGTTGAGGTTTCACTTTTAGCAATTAAATTGTATCTTACAATGTGGCAACTAAATTTCGTTTCCTGTATGTCATAATTAAAATTATTGCGAATTCTGTAATTCCTTTTCCGTTTTTGTTATCTCTCTCTCTCTAAAAGATCTCGCTAAGGTGAACACGTTTCTTTTGATACGTCTTGTATATTTCATAAATTGTAATCAATACTCATCTATTAATTACTTGAATTAAATCATTTATCACATAGCATAAACCTTTGTCGTTATTACTTGGTCTGTTCTACGTTTTTTATTTTGGGTGATCCTGAAAAATCTTCATTATATTAACAGGTTATGGGCCCAGGATCCTAACTGCACAAAACGCATAACATTTTATATGGAAAGTAAAAAACCATCTTCCCATATAGATTCTGCGATTGGAACGGAGCTTACAGAGAGTTTAACCGACGGTGATAGGTCTATTCAAGCCGAGGGTGAAGACATTACTGAGACAAAGATGTGTGAATCGAAGGTGTATCACATACATCGTTTTAATGGGCAGAACTACCAACTATGGCGTAGACAAATGGAAATATACATGGCTGAAAATAAGCTAAAGAAATATATCCTGGGAGCGGAAAAGCGAACGGACTCAAATGCCACAAAATGGGACGAAAAGGATGCAGAAGCGCAAGCCTTCATCATGAGAGGTATCGAGCTTGAACAATTAAAGTATCTTACAGAATGCTCTACAGCAGCCGAGATGTGGTCTAAATTAAAAGCTGTCCATGCCGAAAAAAGCGAGCAATCAGCGCAGGTTCTCTTAGAAAAATTTATGAGTGCTAAAATGAGCGATGAGCAGCCAATTGTCGATTATGTCGCAGATATTACATCCGTAGCACAACGACTTAAAGATATGGAGTTAGAGCAGAAGGAGCCTATGGTAATTGCAAAAATCTTAAGCAGTTTGCCAGCTAGATTTGATCATGTACGCACAGCCTGGTATGCAGTTCCACGTGAAAGCCAAAATATTGAGCGGTTAACAGAGCATCTAGTAAACGAAGAAAGTCTCATGAATTCCCGATCAAATGTAGACACCAACAATTCGAGCAATTCGGTCTACTCAGCAAGTAAATTTAGAGGCAGCAACAACTATTCAGCAAACAAAGGTGAGAACAACAATAATGCTAAACGAAAAGGCAATTGCAACTATTGTCATAAGCCTGGCCATTGGGCTCGCGAACGTCGAAAACGTCAAAAACATCAACAAAACGTAATAGGGAAGAAAAATTAGTCTCAAAATCTATTACTTGAAAGTAAAACAAATGACAAGAAAGGGCAAACAAAAGAAACAGCTGATCGTCAAAGCTCATATTTATTTATTTTGAACGCATCAAAAAATGCAAATAAAGTTGAGAATGTTTTCTATGCAGATTCTGGTGCAACAGATCACATGTCATTTCAGAAAGAACTCTTAACGAATTTTAATAACAAAGTGAGCAACGTATATGTAAAAGTTGGCGACGGCAGGCGTCTCAAAGTTGAAGGTAAAGGCGATATCGAGGTACGTGGCTATATGAACTGCTTGCACATAATCAAGGACGTTTTACTAGTTCCAGATTTAGACAAAAATTTCATTTCAATATCTAAAGCAACCAGAGGTGGTGCAAGTGTAGTATTCGAATCTGGTGGTAAACACGTTTACTTTATGAATGAAAATAATGTTATTATCAAAGGTCAAATTGAGAGCGGCTTGTATCGTATGGACTTGAAACCAGAGGTGGCATCAGCTGCAAATGTTCTAACATCTGAGACTGCAATGTTATGGCATGAGAGATTGGGTCACGTGAACTTTAATACACTTCAAAAAATGTGTGAGAGGAGTGTGGTAGATGGGCTGAATCTAACCGATATACAAACAACCAATGTATTTTGTAAAGGCTGCGCATACGGAAAACAGCACAGACAATCTTTCCCAAAAAGCGGTGCGAAACGTGCCCAAGTACCCGGAGAAGTTTTTCACATGGACCTATGTGGAAAGATGAGTATTCCATCGGCTGGTGGGTCCAATTATTTTCTTCTTTTGAAAGATGACTACTCGCGTTATTGTTTTGTTTATTTTTTGAAAAATAAAACAGATGTTTATAAAAAACTTTCGCAGTTCTTGGTAGACGTTCGAGCAGACGGACATTCTGTACAGCGCATACGTTCAGATGGTGGTTTAGAGTTTTGTAATGAACACATTAATCAATTGCTCCTGAAAAACAGCATAAAACACGAAGTTACTACGCCAAGAGCGCCCGAACAAAATGGTTTTATTGAAAGGCAAAACAGAACCATAGTTGAAAGTGCAAAATCAATGCTTCACAGCAGGCAGCTACCTTTGCATTTATGGGCTGATGCTACACATACAGCAGTTTATTTAAAAAATAGAACAGCTTCGAGCGTTATTGGTTGGCGTACCCCATATGAATTGTGGTTTGGTGAGAAACCGTCAGTGACACATCTTCGGGTTTTTGGTGGTGACGTGTATGTTCACATACCGAAAGAACAGCGTACAAAATGGGAGAGAAATGCTTTTAAGGGTATTTTAGTTGGCTACAATGAAGAGAGCAAAGCATATAGAGTATATGATCCTGAGACCAGAAGGGTCCTAATCCGGCGCGATGTTATTTTTAATGAAATACCTACAACAATCAACGAGGTATGTGAAAAGAAAATGGATGATAGTACAGTGTCAGAGGGAGTGGGCACAAAACCCACAGTATCAGCCACATCACCTGAACGAAGAAACTCGCTAGAAAACGAAAAACAACAAACATTAATGAGAAGTCCATATAATACGAGAAGTGTAACAAAGACTAAAAAGCAAACTGCTAACACAGTGGTTGCTGAATTATGCATAGCATCTATAGAACCTTCGTCATTAGAAGAGGCTTTGTCAAGTGAAGACTGCGACAAATGGACTGAAGCGATCCAAAGTGAAATTCAATTTTTGAGAGCAAATAATACATGGATTTTGGTACCACGTACGAGTGATATGCACGTTATCACAAATCGTTGGGGTTTTAAGAAAAAGTTTAAAAGCAATGGAGAGATAGACAAGTTTAAGGCTCGATTAGTGGTAAGAGGATGCTCTCAAAAATATGGCGTCGACTATGAAGAGGTTTTTGCTCCCGTTGTCAGACATGAATCAGTAAGAATGGTTATAGCCGTTGCAGCAGCTCCTGGTTTGGATATGGTTCAATTCGACGTCAAAACTGCTTTTCTACATGGGAATTTAGACGAAGTCATATACATGGAACAACCGTATGGTTTTGTCACAGATGATCGAGTTTGCTTATTAAAAAAGAGCTTGTATGGTCTCAAGCAAGCTTCAAGGCAATGGAACAAGTGCATTGCAAAGTTTTTACTGAAGTTTGGGTTTAATCAGTCACGGGTTGATCCATGTGTATTCATCTACCAAACCGAAAAGGACATCATGTTCCTATTACTCTACGTTGACGACGGGCTAATATGTGGCAGCGATAAAGAAATAATGGAAAAGTTGTTACATAACCTACATCTTGAGTTCGAGATAACATACAACGAGGCAGAGTTTTTTGTTGGCTTTCAAATTGAAGTGAATAAACACAATCACGTGTTGAAGTTGCATCAAAAGGTGTATGCAGAAAAGGTACTGGAACGTTTTAATCATATGCAATGTTGTCCTGTGTCAACACCAGCTGAAGTTGGAAGATATTTTTCAAAGGATGATGCAACTGAACAGAACCCTAAAATACCATACCGCGAAGCCATCGGGTCACTAATGTACTTAATGGTGTGTACCAGACCAGACATTGCTTACAGCGTGGGTGTGTTAAGCAGATATCTCGAGAGGCCTTCCGAAACGCATTGGCAAGGCGTAAAAAGAATTTTAAATTATTTGAAAGGTACAGTAGACCATGGCATATGTTTTAATTTGTATTCTGAGCATTTGCAGTTGACGATGTATTCTGACGCTGATTGGTGGGGTGACTTAGACACAAGGCGATCTATTTCTGGATGGGCTGCTTTCTTAAATGGTGGTCCAATTGCATGGAGCTCACGAAAACAAACAATCACTGCTACGTCAACTACAGAGGCCGAGTTCGTTTCGTTATGTGCAGCAGCAAAAGCGTCGAAGTGGCTTAGGGAGCTTATGTATGAGTGTGGGCATGAACAGCAATCACCTACAATATTGTATTCCGACAATCAACGTGCTATAACTTTGGTTAAAAGTCCCTCGTCGGCAAGGCGAACAAAACACATTGACATTCAATATTTTTATACATGCGACATGCAAGCTCAGGGCGAAATCGATGTTCAGTATATGGAAACAAAGGAACAACTAGCCGACATATTCACCAAGCCACTAAGCAAAGAAAAATTTCTTCATCTTGTCAATAAGTTTGTTCTATCCTAACATATGTTTAATTGTAAAAGCGAGAGGGAGTGTTGAGGTTTCACTTTTAGCAATTAAATTGTATCTTACAATGTGGCAACTACATTTCGTTTCCTGTATGTCATAATTAAAATTATTGCGAATTCTGTAATTCCTTTTCCGTTTTTGTTATCTCTCTCTCTAAAAGATCTCGCTAAGGTGAACACGTTTCTTTTGATACGTCTTGTATATTTCATAAATTGTAATCAATACTCAGCTATTAATTACTTGAATTAAATCATTTATCACATAGCATAAACCTTTGTCGTTATTACTTGGTCTGTTCTACGTTTTTTATTTTGGGTGATCCTGAAAAATCTTCATTATATTAACAATTATGTTGGCACGTTAGAAAGTTTGTATTGATAAACTACAAATATATGGAGTAGGATGGGTCGAAAAACAATTTTTTTTCGGAACGCTTTAGTAGTTTAAAAATTTGGAGTCAATTCAAGTTATGCCGAAAAAAGTGAATTTTTTTTAATTCAGGAAAATTTGAGAATTGATAAAAATTTTTTTACAGACATTTCCACGAGTCTGCCTGCAAAAATTCAGCTCGATTGGATCACGGAAAATGGGTTAAAAATCGATCCAAATCCTTTTACACAGGCGGACAAACGGACGCTACGAGCTTTATACTTAATAGATAAAAAAAAAAAAATTCTGACGTATACAAGAAAATCGCCGATACAAGTGTATTTTTATTTTTTCTCCCCTTTCCGGAAAAGTATATTTGGTCCATATGATAGAATGTGTGTAACGCGGTGTTAATGATGGATTACATCAAAAAAAATTTTTGCCACATCAACTAAATGATTCGGGGGGATAGTACAATGGTGTGAAGATGATAGCATGCGACAACATCGCGAGCTTGCGGTGGCTGGAGGAAGTGGTTCCAAACCTCCAAAGGCAAGGCACGAACGCGCGGTTCGAGGTGGTGGGTAAAGCCCAAATCCCCACGGTACCAAAAGTTAAGGTATGGATACCATGCGTGATGAAGTCGGAGGATACACTGCGACTTCTGCAGAATCAGAATCCGAGTATACCGACACAGCATTGGAAGGTACTTACTGTATCTCGGCCTACGGAGGAAGGTCAGTTCTACATCTTCCAAATAAACAAGCAGGCGGAGGATATTTTGTTCACGCAGCTTGGCAAAATGTCCTTCGTCACAGGCAAAATTTGCATGCGTCTCAGGAAAAGAAGTCCCGAGGATAAAAATCCTAATACGCTAGAGGTGGGCGAAGTCGAAAAGGACCTCAAAAGCCTGAGAGAAAAAAGACAGGTGGAGGCAGCCGACGTCACCACGAAGGTGTTAGAAGAAGACAAACTGGCAAATGGTGCAGTGACTCGCACAGAGCAACACCCGGCACAACAGTTACGAGAGGCTGAAGGGGGCCTCGAATACTCTAAACCAAAAGGACAAGGGGAGGACGACGACGTCACGACGAAGGGGGGGGGGGGGGACAAACAGCCCAATGGTGCTGCAAGTCCTACAGATAAACCTCCAACACAATAAAGTGGCGTCGAGCGAACTCCTCCTAACCCTTGAGGAGGGTTCGTTTGACGTGGCGCTGATCCAGGAGCCGTGGCTCTCATCGGGGAGAAAGGTTTCTGGACTTAGCGCGCACGGGTTTGGCGTTTACTACGCGCATACGGAAGGACGGGTGCGAGCTGTAGTAATGGTAAGGAAACAGCTGCCTTCATAGATGCTGCCTAATTACACTACTGAGGACCTCGTAGTTGTGGCCGTTGAACAAAAGAATAAGGAGGCATTTATCCTGGCATCCTGCTACATGGACCATACTGCGGGGCTTCCACCGATGGAGTGTAAAAGGCTAGTACAGGAGGAAGGGCGCCAAGGGCGGTTGGTCATAGGCGTAGATGCAAATACGCACCACAATGCGTGGGGAGGAGCAGATAGGAACGAGAGAGGCGAATCTCTATTTTGTTACATCCTGTACACCAATTTGCATATAGCCAACAGGGGAAATGTCCCTACATACATTGGTCCAACATCTAGCAATGTTCTGGATATTACATTGAGTTCCAAGCGTATGTCAGGGTATGATTCGATGGTTCTTGATAGACCATCCACCTGCGACCATGCGTATATCAGCTTCAGCATTCCCCTAAAGAAGGTAGAGAAGGGAGGAATCTTTAGAAACCCTAGGTCAACGAACTGGACTAAATTTCAGAAACAGGTAGAAACAAAACTGGGACAACCCAAAGAGGTTGCCAACTCGAAGGAACTAGAGGAGTCGAATGACTTCCTAACAAAGACGGTTATGACTGCGTATAACAAAGCTTGCCCCCTAAGAAGATTTAGAGGAAAAGCAAAGCCGCCATGGGGGAGCAATGAGCGGAGTATTTTAAGAAGACAGGTAAAAGAAATGTTTAAGCTCTGAAAGACCGCGGAAAGCGAAGAGTGTCGGGACGAGTACAGGGATCTACTGAGGTTCTACAAGCGTGAAATTTCTAGGGCGAAGAGAATCGTATGGAAAAGTTTCTGTACGGACATAGAGTGCTCCAGCGAAACAGTACGGTTGAAAAAAGTCCTAGCAAGGGGAAACATAGTCCAGGGACTAATAAAGAAAGAGAACAGTGAATGGTCACGTAATAGTGAGGAATCCTTCGAAGTGCTTTTCGACACACATTTCCCATCGGGGGACGGTTTAGAAGAGCCAGCAGACATCACTCACACTTCAATGACGGAGCGGGTGGTACCGGGCTTGGTGACCGGTGAAGAAGGCTTCAACGGCCCTTTATGCATGTAAAAGAATGCTGGGGTGTACGCGGGGCCTATCGCCCTCTCTTTATCATTGGGTTTTTACAGCGATTGTAAGCCCTATTCTATACTATGGGGTTCTTGTTTGGTGGAAAGCCACACAAAAAAAACACCTCAAAAAATTATAGGGGGTATGCAGACTATCGATGGTTAGCATTACGGGAGCCCTGAAAACAACCCCGACGGCTGCACTGTAGGCATTCTGCACATTCCACCTGTAGACCTGGTAGGAAATAACATAGTATTAACAGCTGCAACCAGGCTCAGTGCCTCGGGGCAGCTTGAGCGCCGACCATATGGCCATAGTAGTATAGCGTCATCAATCGTAAGACGAAAGCCTACCTGATTCCCTATCTGTGCTTTGAGGGAGATATTAAGATCACAATAGAGTTGGACGGTTGGCGCAAGTGTGCGCAAATGACGGACGAGGCGATACATGTGTACACAGATGGTTCCAAAGTAGTGGAAGGAGTAGGGTCTGCGGTATACTGTGCTGATCCGGAAATAAGCAGATCCTACAGACTGCCGGACTACTGTAGCGTTTTCCAAGCGGAAATATTGGCCGTAACCAAAGCAGTAGAAACCCTGGCAGCGAATAGCTTAAGCTGCAACCGTGTTAACTTTTATATTGACAGTCAAGCAGCGATTAAGGCAATAATCTCGCATAGCACAGCATCTAAATGCGTGGTAGAGTGTAAGCAGTCTCTGGAGAGAATCGGGACAGGAAGAAGCATACGTTTATATTGGGTCCCAGGGTATATGGGAATAGATGGGAATGAAAAAGCGGATGACCTAGCTAAAAAGGGCACATCCCTTGCTCCGTAGACGTCCCAATTAGACTGGGCGAGGTTAAGCGAAGGCGAGAGGTGCACATGATCGACCAAGCAGGAAAGGCGTGTGTTCAAAGTTGCTTCTATCATTAAAAATAGAGGAATGTAGACTCGTGACGGGTATTCTGACTGGACACTGCCTTCTGGCGTCACATGCCTTTAAATTAGGCTTGGTCAGTGATAGCAGATGTAGGAAGTGCGGGTTGGAGGAGGATGTTGGACCTCAACATCTATGGTGGCATCTCTAGCTTGGAGGACCACGTTTCTTTCAATAATGGTAGTCAGTATTTTGAACAAAACTGAGGACAGCAAGATACGTTCGAACTTGTCGACGTACTTGAGAATGCCGGTAACATTTCCGTATGTTTGCGCAGTCAAATTTGGCTTTTGGCTGAAAGACTATGAAGAGAGCTTGGTACATTTTTTTGGTGATGTCCCATCGTTGTGGAGCGCTGCTCAAAATAGCAAAACATTTTTATACAACTCCGAAGAAAGTAATTGCAGCCGTACAACATTATGCAGCATCAACACCACATGAATTGAGACTGTGGGTTGTACAAGGCGAGTAATCAGCATTCGAGTTTTTGTCGAGAATTTGACGTAGTGCTCCGTTGTAAGCTCCTTTCATATTGGCGCCGTTATCTTACCCTTGTGCGCGACAATCTTTTAATGGGATTTCATGTTTACCTAGAGTATGGCAAATTAGATCAGCGATTTTCTGACCAGTTTTTAGTTACAATTCACGAAAGCCAAAAACCCTTCTTGAATTGTAAAATTTGTTGCTTTCGAAATGAAATGGAATAGCGCAAAATGAACTTAGTCAAAATGACTAGCACCAGGCATAGCATCAACGATAATAGCAAAACACTTGGTTTTCTTGCCTTGATCTAATATACTTTCCCTCACTTGCTTTGCACAAATTTCTATAAACTCGTTCTGAATGTCTGGGAAAAATAGTTAACTTGTAAACGTTTGTGCTGCTGTTGTGTAATCCTAACCTTCTACAAATGATCTCTAAGTATCGGATCATAATGGCTTATGAGAACTTAGATGCCCAAAAAATTTCCATTGTTTCATTATCAAGATATATACTTTCGCTTGAAAGCTAGGCCTCTTTCACCCAAAAATAAAATAGTGTCCAAAACTCTATATAAAATTTCTCTCCACTTTTGAGTTTCAGTGATTAGCTGTTCATTGATAAGTGTATCAATTGTAGCCTCCTTCTGAAATAGATTTTGTTAAGATCGCCATTGAATATAACATTTAATGTGATCTTGAGTATTTTCGTGTGATGGCAGTTTAACGTATAGCTTCTTTCATACCTGGAATTTCAAACATCCGCCAGGACAACAAATTTAGGTCGATTTAAAGTATTGGTGCTTAACAGACGACATGGTAGGCAATAAAAAGCATTGCTACTGGCACTCCACACTAACCAGTCACGCTCCACTTTCTCTCCATTTGGCAAGATTCTGTTTAGCGACGAGGTAGGAAATGCCTCGTTATGACAATCAAGTGGAAAAGTAACAGGACACTTGTGATGACCTCGACGAATTATTTCGTTGACTTCTTCAGATTGCAAAATCTCATTATTCACGGTACTGATATCGAAGTCGTTTAAATAATCTGGACTTTGATACAGAGTTGGTGGTATTGTTGGAAGACTTTTTGAAGAAGAACCTTCATCAGTGTAACCACGAAAAATTGACGATTTCGGATTCATGTAAGCTTACATTTTTGTTTGATGTTTTTATTGTCTCCTCGGGCCCAGGCAAAAACTCATTATCAAGCTTTTGAAATTCGGCTTAAAATTTGCACATGGAGCAACTAAAGACTTTCTTGAATTAAAAAAAAAAATGTCTTAGTACCTCTAAATCGCGGGCCCCCTGAGAAACACATTTTTGTTTGATGTTTTTATTGTCTCCTCAGGCCCAGGCAAAAAATCATTATTGTAAAGAATGTTAAACAAAACAATTAAGTGACGAACGCAGATGAGTAGTGTTGGATAGCAATTGTTCTTTATTGACGAAATTCATTACTATTTATACAAAAGTTCTTAACCTATATATATATATATATATATATCATATATATATATACATACTTACATTAATATTGACATACTAAAGGTGCATGACTCAATAGTGAGGAATGGTTTGTCAGAAAATTAGTATATTGACCTACATATTGTCAATATGATTCTCACTTGGGCAGTTTGGTATGACGTATCAATATATTGGGCGACTTGGCAAATGCGAATGAACTCATTGTAGTTATCTGGGTCAATTAACGTATATTTGTAGTGTTAAGCGTGTTTGAAGTGAGGTGAATTCCACGCGATACTACACCATCGGCCTTTTAAGTGAGCGTATATAATTTTATGCTTAATTATAGACAGTCACTCTAATGTCATTGGGATAAGTGTGCCGTGTTGTTTCATTTTACGTTGAATGACCCAGTCGACTTGCTTGGTGTTACCAAAAAAAAAATTTTTGAATTCAATTGTAATTATTAATTATGTCACAGTGGTAACTTGATATTATGAGTTTATGTGTTTTTGCATGCCCGTTATGCTTACTCTTGCTTCATAATATGTTGATTTTCGCTTTTTCATAATAAGTTGACTTTTGCTATTTTTTTTTCGTATATTTACTATGATGAGTAATGTTTTGCACAGCCGACCCTTAAGAGCATTGACTCACCTAAAAATCGGCATGGGTTTACAAATTGACGTTTGTGAATTAATGGTAACTGGATACCAATATGAATTGTTTGTTTTCATTTTTATTGACGAGTAAATTGGAATGCTATTGTTGAAACTGTTGTTTTTTTTTTTTGTTAAATTATTATTATTTATTAAATTATTTGCGATTTTAATGGGTTACATAAAAATAGTTTTGCTTGTGTGCAAATATTCAATTCAATTAATCTTCGTTTGTTTTGATTATTATATTCTTAAGTTGATAATTTTTAACGCATTGTTCTTGTTTCTTTACACTTTCGTACTGTCATATATAATAGACCTACCGAGTAATATACATACATATATGTGTCCTACTTTTGTATACGCACTTTATTTAGATTTGGAATTAAGACTTTATTTTCTTCCCTAAATTCTTAAATGTATGATCCTACAGGTGTTATATCTACTTCACTTTTACTTGTTGTCCTATGCATTTACATGCGATTTAAAACATGAATACACAACTGTTCACCTTGCTGTATTGTTTTAACTAACCTCTCTTTTCCACTACTTATATCGTCATTCTTCTTTTACGATACAACTACTGTTCTCAGAATTTGAAAACGATATGATTACAAAAATCACGAATCTTAACACGTACATAAATATATCGGATCTACATTGATTGCTTGTTCGCATGCATGATCTTACAAATACTTTCTTCAATACAGGTTTAAATTATGCATAAATGTACAATGGGTATACATGAATGTGCATCTACTTTCCGTAGCAATACTTCTAATTTCACATACGTACATATATTAATATTCTTTGATATACATACATGCAAAATATTGGTACCTCTAAAATTCTTGTGTTACTTATTCTGATGTTCTTCTTGTCTTCTGTGTTAACTGTGGTACTGCTGTTTATTTTTTTTCAAAAGTTCACCTTCTTCAAAATTCATGTGTTTGTGTATAGCTGAACGGCTTTCACTGCTTTGACTCTTGCGACTTCCACTTCGACTTTCTGTAGCTGATCTCTTCTGTTATGTATGTATGTATAAAGCTGTGCGGCTTTTACAAATTATGCGCTGTCTGTAGCTTTTCTCGATGTTAAGCTGTGCTGCTTTCACGCCTTCTTTGACTCTTGTACCAACTTTCTGTTTAAAACTCAGTGTTATGCTGTGCTGCTCCCACCGCTGCAACTTTTAACGTTTCATCTTTCGTTAAAAGTTTTCCGAATCTCAGTATCTGTGCTCTTCGTCTGAATATGTAGCTGTATTTATACGTGTTTCGTCGATATAGAAATGTGCGGCTCTAACAGCTTTTTTAGAAACTTTGTTAATATTCAGAAACGAAGACTGTTTACTCTGCGGCTTTTACTAACATTGATTGTCAATGATTTTGAGATATATAGCTGTACCGCTTACACACCTGCTTCGATGCTGCTTAAGTACAATATTCACATTTAGTAATCTCTTTCATTAATGAGGTACTAGTACTTTACGAATTCGATATTCGGCTTTACAAAATTTGAACTTCGCATAAAACCGCTGCTCTTGAATATTTTTTGCGTTAGCACGACTTTTCGTGTTTTTTTTCGTAAATAACTTCTAGATCATGATTTTATGTGTTTTAATGCATTTTAGAATATTTATGTCTTTTTAAAATTTTTGAAGCAAATTCCACTTCTTTTTTCCCCGCATTTACTTGCAGTTTTTTACAAAAGTTCACTATCGTAATTTGAACGGTCTTTCAATTTCACGATTAACACGATCGCGCAGCAATTTTTCTTTGCTTGTTTATAAACGTACTTTAGTTCAATTCCAGACGAGCCCCCAAATTGTAGGGTTGAATAAAACACCTGGGTATATTTTGAACTCACAACACTGCTTTATTGAATTTAGCTTTATTGTGTTTAGCTTTATAGAGTTTAGCTTAAATATTAAATTGTAAGAGGATACGTGAATTGATCGGTGTGTAGCTGTTGAACGTCCGTAGGCAATTGTCCGTTTTCGTTAGTTTGAAATCAGCGTCATGTATTTTTCGTCAAGTGTTCGTTCATACCCTGCAAAAATCGTGTGACCAAAAACGCACACAGCCACACGACTTTTTGACAGGGTGACGATTTGGAATGAAAAATTCTCCAATTGAAATATCATGTTGACAAATTTAGCTTTCCCACAATGTATCGTGCTCTCTCGCACCTATTATTTTTATAGGGATAGCAAAATACGTCATTTTTGCGTGCAAAAAAATCCGCCATTTCTAATTCAGTAGAGACAGCAAAATATTTGGTGGTGGAAAATTTTTTCAATTTTGAGAGTTTTAAGTGGAATATCTCCGGAAAGATTTAAAATTAAGAGGGAGTTCTCCAGATATATATATTTTAAAGTGCGCAAACTTATAATTTAAAAGTTATTTGGTGTTAGGGTTTGCAAATTTCTATACAAATTTTGTATGTGTATACGTATATATATGTGGCAGCACAGCTTTGTAATGTCATCAATAATATATATATATATATATATATATATATATATATATATATATGTGCATGTTGCTACAAAAGCGCGATTGATTTAATAAAAAAATTTATAATAAGTAAAAACAATGCAAAAATTACATGTGAAATATACAAAAATGCAATTTAAGTTTATCGTTGCCAATTTATATAGATATGTATGTGGATTAAGGTTTTTAAAGATGTGTAAATTGTAATTTAAAGTGCTGTAGAAATTTGCTAAATTTGCAAACTTTAACAACAAATAACTTTTAAATTATAAGTTTGCGCCTTTAAAATATATATATTTGTGATCGGGAGAACTCCCTCTTTCATTTGATACAAAGCTTTACCCCGAACTCGGGGGGGTTCTATTCTAAAATCTTCCCAAAGTCTTTAATATACAATTATTTTTGCTGTTTATTTCGACAAAAATTTTTGATTTGATTTTTGTGCTCATCGAAAGAATTCACAATTATATAGCACAATGCCGCGAATTATGATAAAAGGTGGTGTGTGGAGAAACACTGAGGTAAGCATTTAACGCGACTGGTTACTCTTGGCCGTTTATTAACTAAATTGATAACTTTCAGGATGAAATCCTTAAAGCAGCTGTAATGAAATATGGCAAAAACCAGTGGTCACGTATTGCATCACTGCTGCACCGCAAATCTGCCAAGCAATGTAAGGCACGCTGGTACGAATGGCTTGATCCTAGAATAAAGAAGACAGAATGGTCACGGGAGGAGGATGAAAAGCTTTTGCATTTTGCATGGCACCAATTGTTCACACCAAATTGTTAGGTACAGGATTCGCCACGGGTAGGTGAGGTTGGCAATCACAACCCCTTGAATCATTTTGGTCGGCAGGTATGCCGCGGATATATTCTTGGCACTTATTATTGATGGCTTTTGTGATGCCACCAACACAACCTGGACAGACGCCAATGCTCAGTCAACCACCCAAGCCGGGTCAACCCCCAATACCCGGACACGTCCGGACGTCCTGGTTATAATGTATGCTAATACAACTAATAATTTACAAATTTGCTGATGATTATTTTTGTGTTATTTTCTTTAGCAACCACCTGCACCTGTTACTGGTAAATATCAACAGCCGCAACAGTATGATCAAGCCCAACGCCGTTTAGATCCCGATCAGATGCCAAATCCGATAAGCGTTATCATTGAAAATCAAAATAGCGCTGGTGGTGCTTTTATTACTAATGAACAGGGTTTATTACTACCATTGGTGACCACAAAATATGTGGTAGAAGATCAGGGTAACTCCTCGCCACGTTACGGTAGGTATCGATAATCGAAATTAATGTTTTGTTTGGCAATTACATTGATCTTTCTTCTTTGCAGGTCGTCTTTGTATTGCATACCTGCAACAGCTGATTTATTAAAAACAACAGCTCTGTCCATTACACTTACCGTCTCACCAATGGCACGCACGGTTGAGGGTGAATATGAGCCACCCATTGTAAATTTTGGTGAATTGGGTGCAATTAGATGTAATCGTTGCAAGACTCAATAGCAACTTGTAGATGCTGGTCGTCGTTTCCAATGTCTAATGTGTAAAGTAATAAGAGATGGTAAAAAAATCTTTCACTTTTACTTGTGTTCATTGATCCATATTTTTCTCAACAGTGCCAACTGCATATTTCCAACATTTGGGCCATACCGGACAGCGTGTCGATAAATATGAACGCCCTGAACTTGTATTGGGTACATGAGTATTTGTGTAAAAAAGGCTTGGGTACCGATAGCTCTCATGGTAAACCTGAACTCATATCCAACATCAATGCCTCGCATTCAATTGTGGCACTGTACGCACTACATTGGGTTCACGTAGTATGGACAAGCATATTGTTGATTCCAGTGGTAAGGCCACAATTTCAAATGATGGGGCAACCATTATGAAACTATTGGATATTGTGAATATAGCCGTAAAACTCTAGTAGACATCGCCAAATTTCAAAATACTGAGGTAAGTTTTTTGTTATATTAGAATGTGTAGAATAAAAATGTTTCTCTTATCAGGTCGGCGATGGCACCACTTCAGTAGTATTTTAAGCATGTGAAATCTTAAAACAAGTTAAGCCAGATGTTGAGGAAGGCGTGAATGCACGTATCATCATTAAATCTATACGTAACGCATTACAATTATGCATGCTAAAATATGGCATGGCTGTACATGTCGAAGCGCCAATCAAAGGAGCAACAAAGTGCTTTATTGGAAAAATGATGTGCCACAGCAATGTCCAAGAGTATCAGAAAATTGTTGATGCTGAATGGCGTATTCTGTAGAATAAACTAGCTAAGTAAGGCGCCAATGTTGTGTTTTCTAAATTACCAATTGGTGATGTTGCTACACAGTATTTTGCAGGTCGTGATATGTTCTGTGCTGTTCATGTACCAGAAGAAGATTGGAAACGTAGAATGAAAGCTTGTGGTGGTGCTGTTATGACTACAGCTAATGATATTAATTCAAGTGTTTTGGGTCAATGTGATTACTTTGAAGAACGTCAGGTTGGTGGTGAACGTTTCAACATTTTCCAAGGTTTGACATTAATTTAATTTTTATAGTTTATAATTATTTAAAGGTTGCATTAATGCTAGAACAAGTACATTGATTTTACGTGGCAGTGTTGAACAATTTTTGAAAGAAACTGAGCTTCGTTACATGATGCTATAATGCTTGTGCGGCGTACAATTAAACATTATTCTGTTGTTGCTGGTAAGTCAAAATACAAATTGAAAAAAATGTCTAATCTTAGGGCCTCATTTTCTATTACGAAACGAACTTTCGATGCGGATCAGAGACGAATCGCTAGTGTATTTGCACTATGTTAAACAATGGCAACTTATCACTTGACAATTACTTTTGCCTTCCTGTTAGTTAGAAAGGTAAAGACCGAACGAAAATGATAGAGAATACCACTGCTAGACGAAATCGTTTGGAGGCGAATCGTTCGTCTGAGCTATCGTTCGCAATACAGAATGAAGCCTTTAAATTGTT
The DNA here is from genome assembly GCF_040869045.1 of Eurosta solidaginis. Taxonomy (NCBI): domain Eukaryota; kingdom Metazoa; phylum Arthropoda; class Insecta; order Diptera; family Tephritidae; genus Eurosta; species Eurosta solidaginis. Next base: position 72,459,711 of record NC_090322.1, read on the forward strand.
AAGTAATATAATGAAAAGATTGTGCCCAAATACCCCCCAGCGGGTTAGGGGTCAGAATTTACCCGCGGTAGGTATGCCTGTCGTAAGAGGCGACTAAAATGGCCTGAAGGTTTAATGTGGCCACATAAATCGTTCCCGAGATCGTCGGGCTAGCACTTTAATGGTGCTGTGTTACCGGAGCGCACCAGATCTGTATCCGGCTAAAGGACCATCACATAGATAACACTCCCCAAAGCCTTCGGGGAGCAACCTTATCGCTACAAAAACAACAACAACATTGTGTCCAAATCCCGAAAAAAAACTATAAAATTTGTGTCAGTGAAATGATAATTATTGCTTTTGGTTGTTAGTTTCGAGGCATCGCCATCGAGTTCCTTCTGATCGTATATGCCGGTTCTTTTGCATTCTTTTACATGCATAAAGTGCCGTTGCAGCCTTCCTCACCCTCTCCTCCACGTTGAGCTTCCATGACAGCTTACTGTCTATGATCATTCCTAGATATTTTGTGCAAGGTTTCTCCCGTAGGGTCGCCCCTTGTTATGGATACGCATTTACAAGGGAGCAGTAAGGAAGGCGATCGGCATGATGTGTTGGTGCACAGTGGCTAGTCATTGTCGGCTGGGGCGGGTCCTTGCCAACCTTACTGTTCCTGCGCCATAAGCAGAAAAAAGTTCCTATCATGCCTATCAAACTAGCAGCTGTCAAAATCAAAAAAACCTGACAGAAGCGCAGAGACCGACTCAAAACGCTTGAAATTCAAAATAAAACAACATCCGGCTGAACCGGATGTCACGGACAGACCGTTGACATTCAAAATTTAAAAATTCAAAAAAAATAAAAAAAAATAACCGCAAAAAAAAGAAATTGACGCAAAAAAAAATTACCGAACCGGAGATGACCGGTTACTAACCGTTAAAATCAAACTCGAAAAAAAAACGCTGAAAAATAAAAATAATATACAAAAAGCTGAAAGATAAAAGGGCCGAATATACAGAGGGGGCGCCGCGGGTGGTGTTGCGACGCCCGGTGCCTATACCCACCCTCAAAATCCATGGCCACCGACGCACCTAAAATTTCGGTGGCCCCTTACCTGTATACCCTACGTGCCTTCTAAAAGAATGAAGATGCCAACATTCCCATTTTTAATTACAATTTTTATTTATAATCCATCATTTAAAAAAAATTAATATGTAGATGTATATACTAATCAATCCTGAGTTTTATCTAAATTTGCTTTCTTCAAAATAAGTTGTACGCATTAAGTTACAGAGGAAACGGTGAATAAAATGCTTGTTTAAGAAGTAAAAGAAATAATTTCGAACAAAGAAATTGTACATAAGTATCTAATTGACATAATTCATTTCGATCCCGGTATTAAGAAACATGAATAGTGAATATTACTTTGTAAAGCCAAAGTAATAATTCCTTTTAGGGGCTTTAAACGTTTTTAGATGGTTCTAAAATAAGTTTGGTTGCAAGTTTATTGCAGCTTATCAAATAAATGATCCTTCTTTTACTAATAAAAGGTGTTTAATATCTTCGACTGCTATTCTTTTGTTCGCAGCTGTATGTACATATAACATTTTTTTCGTTGTAAAAAAAAATTATACAGGAAGTTGTATTCCTTCTTATTATAACTAAGTTTGATAACATTGTTGCGGTTGTTGCTCTGGTTTACAGGTCATTTGCTGAAAATAATGTGGAATTCATCTAAATGCTCTTTCGAATCTATTTCCATACTGCTGAATAGATTTTAATTTCATAGGTCTGCTTGTACATAGCAAATAACGTGGAAACCAAGCGAAGCACACTGGAGTAAAAAAAAATACCTTAAGAAAAATGTAGTTATTTGGCTCAAAATTCCTATAGTAAATCGTAGACCGCCTTACAGAGTTTGCAGACTTCTTAACATTTACATTTTCTTATTTCTAACTTAGAATGTTCCTTTTGTTAGGATTTAATTAGATTTTCTTATTTCACATCTATTTTAAATTATAGTTGTCCAAACTTCAAATTTACTTTTGGATTGTATTTAGTAAAAATTTTTATATATTTTTTTTCTAAGTTCCAATTTATGATAATTGCATTCGATTGTATCCAATTACGTTAATTATACTTTTCTCATATCAGCAAGTTCAATTGTATTAAATTCATTTCATTTGTCTTATCTCGAGTCTATGGAAATTTGATTGCCACACCAATGGATATGGTCGGCAAAACTCTCGTAACAATTTAATAAGCTTTTATAGCTTTAGTCTTCGTTGACACATACTAACTTGTGCCGTGTGATCATATAGAGAAAAATTATTTATGAACTTTCAGGTGACGTTTCAGTCGCAACAGCATAGTGGAGCAGTAAAAAAAATATTTCAAAAAAATTATAGAAAGAGTTTATTTGTTCCTGATCACCAAGACGTAGATCCTCTATTTCTTGTTGCGACTAGATTCTAATTTCTCGCGGAAAGGCATATGTCGCTAATGTGTAATGCATTACCCATCCGCATGGCTTTCGCATGTATGGATATAAAAAAAATATGGTTCCGAGTGACACATTCAAAAATGTAAGGTACTATATGTACTAGTGACACTATTCTGTAACTTGACTGGAATAAAATTATTTGCAGAACTCAAACTTTTATAATTTGGTTTTCTATTTCTTGGCTGTGTTGACCTTTCACAAGCTTTACAGAACAATGTTTCTTACTCGCAAGATTACAGAACGGGTTTTACATTGCACTTATCCGACGGGTCAACAGAGTTAAGAGCACCAAAGTGTCCGAATTCATATACCGTATGTTCGAATCGAGTTACAGAAAGGGGTCTTTAGGTTCATTAAGCGTGCTTGGAATGAATTACAAAAATTTGAAACGATAATCTGTAAGTGACGAATTTTATCACTTCCTATAAATACATAATATAATTTCACCGAGTTGGAACGGACTCACCCAGTTTCAAACGTTGTTGTTGTAGTTGGTGTTGGTACTGTTGGTGGTTGTTGCGCTCTGGCCCGAGGTGATCGAGTGAACCTGGTGGCAATAGACTTCGTGATGACCTTCACGAACTTGATGACTTGGTGCTAATTTTGACGTTCGTTGGGTTACGCTGCCGCGTGCTGCCGCCGTCTCTCAATTGTCCTTATGTTATTTGCTTCATATATGGGTGTTTTATGCTTGGTGGCGATAATATGATATTGTTACCGGAGACTGATCTTTTCCACTGCTTTCAACAATTCACCCGAGCGTGTGGGAATCGATGTATTACCCCAGTCAAAGAAAAGTGCTGTAACCTTTTTAAATTTTCTCCACACAATTGAGTGTTGTTAGATTCGGTCACACATAAATTAGCAGCATTTTTTTGTTTGTGCTTTTCGTTAAAATTTCATTTTCGGCCATCAGCGTATGAACTTAATTGATAAGCGACTTTCTTGTCGCTGTTCTACAAAATTTTTTATAATAATCGTAGTGTATTATGTGCAATACAAATAGCGGGAAAACAATCGCTTATTGTTGTCCAATTTTGGGAGATTTTTCTTTTTTCTTTTCGCTCCAATCTAGCTGAACTTTCATGGCCGGAACCTCGTGCTAAAAGAGACCAAATTTTTTTTTCCTTTTTCTTTTTCCTCGTGCGTATCTGCTGGCAAAAAAAAAACTCTATCCATCTTCTTGTGCTCGTGATGGCAGGTCTGTGTGTTCCCTTCCTTTTTGATATCTTTTTATCGCAACATTCGCCACATCGCTAGGTGTGTTCGCGTGAACACGCTCCCAAGTGGGTCGTAGCCGTAGACCGTAGCAGCGGACCGTAACAAACCTGCTTCGCTTTGAAGACCTGACGATGAAGCGAACAGGAAACCGGAACATCTGTGTGAAGCTACTGCCAGGAATCTTCGACGACAAGCAACGTGGGGCACGACTCACCCCTGAGATAAGAGTCTCAAAGTCCTACTACGAAGCTAGCCGGGCAACATAGGTCTGTCAAAAAAAAATTAAGTCAAGTTGGGAATAATTTCTGTTTCCTAGTTATAAGGGCTTTGCGGCAATTAGACATTTGTTATGGAGAACTCGTCAAAACTCCGAAAGGCTAGTCCGACCTAAGCGTGGACTGCCAGGGTGTTCACGGTCCTCGGTGAGTACGCGTGTGAACAACCTATGAGGTCATTGCTCGGGGAGAATACTGGGCGAGATGTCCCCGACCGCCAAAACGCCCAGACAAAAAAGGTCCAATAGGTGGATATATAAAAAAAAATCAAATTGTAAATTGGCAAAAGAAACGCCCTTGTTGGTTCATTGCGGACGAATATCCGAAGCATGGAAGCGACCTATCAATTTCCCGTTTAGGTCCTCGAGATCATACAATACATTGCCTATCTTACGAAGCACGCGACATTTCAGGTATTTGGGTAGGAATTTGGCGTTAATGCCCTGTTTGAAGTTACTTAAGGCAAAGTTTTTTCGGAAAACTTCCTGACCTTCCTTGTAGTTGACCTGTCTAGAGCGCTTGTTATAGGTGGTTACTCCCCTATCCTTGGCCTGATCTAAATTTCTACGGATCTGCTCGCGAATATTAGTCAACTTGTCAGCTCGGCTTACTACCGTAACTTGGTCTTCCCGAAGGCTGCCGAGTTTCCCTAAAATGTTGTACGTTGAGGCATGCTGGACCATGTTTTGGCCATATAATGCAAAGTATGGAGAACACTGAATCGCCGTATGAAAATCACTTCTCAAAACTGATAAAATCTCGGGTATATGCTTATCCCAATCGGTATGGTCAGGTTTATCTTTCAGGAAAATCCTAATCTTAGAAACAATTTCTCTATTGACGCGTTCGGATGCGTTCGCTTGGGGAGAATATAGCCCCGTCCTCACGTGCGTCACCCCGTAATTTACTAAAAATTGGTTCATTTCCTTCGAGGCAAACTGTTTACCATTGTCACTGTGAATAAACTCAGGGACCCCTACAGCCGGAAAAATTTCTGAAGCGAAGTAATTTATAACGTTAACAGTGGTAGCTCTCTGCATGGGCTTTAGCCAAACGTATTTTGAAAAATGGTCTAGTACTATGAAAAGAAATTGATTTCGCCGCTTAGATCTCGGATACGGCCCTAGAAAGTCGCAATACAACCGCTGAAATGGCCTTTCGGATTCAAAGGTACTCCCTATAGGTGGTCTCGACTGCTGATTGGTGGGTTTTACCGTTTTGCAGGTGTCACAACGCTGGACGTAGTCCCTGACGTCCTTAGCCTGCTGCGGCCAGAAGTACTTCTGCCTAACACGTTCTAAGGTTTTCAGCCATCCGCCATGGTAACTCCGGTTAGCGTCATGTGCTAATCTCACTGCTTCCTCAGTCAACCCTTTTGGCAACCATAAACGCCACAGCGAGTCTTCTTCCCCTTCCAACCCCTTACGAAACTTAACTCTTTTGAAGATTACACCGTCTACCACTCGTAAATCCGGAAGTGATTCCTCGTTTTCGGTGACGGTCCGAATTAAGTCTAAATATTCGTTGCTGCAAAATTCGGGAGAGACTAAATCTATTTCTCCGGGCGTGGTAGTGAAAGTTAACTCGTCAACATCAAAACGCGACAGCGCGTCCGGTACTACATTCAGGGTGCCCTTACGATGTTCCATTCTAAAATCGTATCTTTGCAGTAAGAGTGACCATCTCGCCAACCTCCCGCTCAAGTCTTTTTGTGTCATCAACCACTTGAGACTGGAGTGGTCCGTAACAATCCGAAAAGGTAATCCTTCGACATAGGGTCGGAAACGCTTCACGCTGATTATGGCTGCAAGACATTCCAGCTCGGTTACTGTATAATTGCGTTGAGCATTATTCAGCTTTTTCGACACGAATGCGATTGGATGCTCAGCGCCGTCATCATCGATCTGGAACAACACTCCGCCAACACCTATTTTGGAAGCGTCGCATTGTATTACGAATTCTTTGGAAAAGTCTGGTTGGGCCAAGACAGGCGCCGAACTCAAGGCTACTTTTAGTTTTTCGAACGCCTCTATAGCTTCAGGAGTGAGTTTAAACGGGCCTGCTGACTTGCGGAGACAGTCGGTCAAGGGACCTGCCAAGTCAGCAAAATTGGTAATAAATGCTCGGTACCAATTCGCCATGCCCACAAACCTACGCACTTGCCGAGGGGATTTAGGGATCGGGAAGTTTTGTATTGCTTCTACTTTTCCCGGATCCACTTTCAGACACCCGCTGCCTATCAAATACCCTAAGTAGCGTATTTCCTTCTGACAAAATTTACTTTTTTCCACATTTATTGTCAGACCTGCATCTCTCAAACAGTTCGCCACTTCCGCTAGCAATTTTAGATGATCCTCAAAATTAGTGCTACATACCATCAGATCGTCCAGGTAGACAAAGACGTTCTCTCGCAGACGCGAAGGGATCGCCTTGTCCATCAGCCTACTCATAGTCTGCGGTCCATTGCACAGACCAAATGGCATCGCCTTGAAGTGGTACAGAGGCCTCCCCGGAACTGCGAATGCTGTTTTTTCCTTCGAGGACTCTGTCAATTTGATCTGGAAGAACGCGTCTTTCAGATCAATGCCACTAATAAAATGCGTATCTTTCAGTCTGCTCAATAAGCCGTTGATATGAGGCAGGGGGTACGAATCCTTCTTAGTCACCGCGTTGACCTTTCTCGAATCTATACACAGCCTGACTTTACCTGGTTTCCGGACCAGTACTACAGGACTACACCACGGGGAGTTGGATTCTTCTATAACTCCTAACTGTAGTAACCTGTCTAGTTCTCTAAAAGCTTCGGCTTGCCTCGGCGGCGAAAGAGGAAAATGCTTGCTTTTTATAGGCACAGCATCACCGGTGTCGATGTGATGCTCCACTAATTTAGTTTGCCCTAGGCCTAACTTCTCGTACGAAGGAAACGTCTCGATGACTTTTCGCAATTCTGATTTCTGTTCTGGTGACAATTCATGGAGGTTAAGTTCCTCTTCCTTTTCAAGCCTAGTCTCTAAACACTCTACGCTCGGGAATATTTCGGGAGCTAACGCAAATGCTCTCCAAAAATCTACCCCGAAGTATGCTTCTTGGAGCAATGAGGGAACAAGGTAAAAACGAATAATCTTTGTGGTATTTTTAAAAGTGACCGGTAGAGATACTGAGCCTAAAATTTTTTGCTTGTTGCCGCCTGCGGTATATACGAACGCATGTAAGGGCTGATATTCGAAGCCGTTATCCTTTAGGAATTCTAATCCATTCTTCCCTAAGATGGAGACGTTGGCTCCCGAGTCCAACAACCCTACAAGAAAACTATTTTTAATTTTAGCCTTTACTAAAGGCCTTTCGTCCTCTGTAAGCGTTAACGTGGTGGCTTGCAGCAGTCTACGCTCCTGTACTCTCCTGTGGTATCTCTTCCTACATTTCAAAATATTTTCCGATACCGGGTAGTGTTCAAAGATGGTATGTCTTAGGTGTTCGTACCTATGTTCCCTTTCTTCTAGGTCTGGTGAAAGTTGCGTCTGGCAAGCGACATCCCTATGCTGGCGTCGCAGAATTCTAATCGGCTCGCTCATCGCGGATGAAGACGTTTGACTCTCGGCTTCGGAACTGTCTGTACTGTCAGGGTAAGTTATTATTACTTTTGAGGGCTCTTCTGCCAGGGTACTACTGCACCTCGGAAGCTCACCACCTCCATGCAGAGATTCGCCCTCTGGGTCAGCGCACGGGACGACGCCTCGAGCACTGGCTGATGTGGGAGCTATGAAGCCGAACGAGGTTCCCCCGCCTTCTCGCTCGGGTACTGGTTTCCCTGCCTGCGATGGTCCCTAGGGCATTTAGGAGTGAATACACCCTTATACCCACATTTAAAACAAAAAGGACTTTTTATGGGTTCCTCGCAATATATATAGGAGTGCCCCATTCCCTGGCAATTCCAACACTGGATTCCCGAGTAGTCCGGTCTTCTGCTGCGTCTATATTCCAGCGCCTCTATCTGGGGATCTATCTCGCCGTCCTCGCCGTCCATCTTCGCGTCCGGGGTTGTCACGCGTGCTTCGCTTACATGCCGTCCTGGGTAAATGGCTCCCAGCAGCTTGCTCTCTTTCAGCACTTGTTCACCTCGGCGTGCTACATCGCGTAGATCATGGAGGTTCCTTACGTCCGCATTAAAAAGCATTAGCTTAAGGCTACTGTTGACGTTCTTTTTTATTATGTCAATCAGTAGAAGCTCTGACATTGGCTCCCTTAAGCGCGCGTTCAAGGAGATTATGTCCGCGTGAAACACGTCATAACACTCACTTGCCTTTTGCTTCCGCATGGAGATCTCCATCATGATCTCGTGGTCCGTTTTCAAAGTGCCAAACTCTCTTTTTAATGAGTAGCACAAAAAGGCATAAGTCGCATTTGGGTTTTGTTTGGTAAATAGCCAGTACCATTCTTCGGCTCGTCCAGAAAGGAACAAGTGGAAACTGGCCATTATTTGTTCATCCGGGCATTGTGTGCGCTCACACAAGGTGTTTAGTTTAAATAGAAAATCGGCTACGCTGCCAGTGCCGTCGAACGCGATTTTCCACTCCTGCGGTTTGACTGCTATGTTGCTTGGAGTCGGGTACATTGGCGGTACTCCCGATGGCAATGGGTTACGGTCCATCCTACTTGCGTTCCTGTGTTGCTGGTTTGCTTGCTGCGTGGATTCGAGAGCGGCGTTGAGCTGGGCCATGTTGGCTCTAATTGAGCCCATCTCTCTCCGCATTTCCTCCTGCGAAGCCTGAAACAGTTGGTGTAGCACGTCCACCCACGAGCCTCCACGGTTGGATTCGTCCTGCATTCCTAAGATCCGATCGCTTGTAGCGTCTCCGAAATTTCCTATGTCCTGGTTTGGGGGTAAGGCACCAGCTCCTTCGGGTGCGTGGATCGCCGCATTGGGCATTAGCCCCGAGATATCGTGCACGTTCACCTGACTGGTGCTTACGGGTATGTCCAGTTTTTCGCGAGGGCCATTCAGGTCCGAGCCCACGTTTAATAACGCGGGGTCTCCGTATTGTCCGCCCACTGGGGTGTGCACCACCAAGGGACGCCTGGCCTGAGAGAAGGCCCCTCTATTTATACTACCGCCCCGGTTCTGGTTTCTCCGGGGATTCCCTGCACTCCCAAACGGAGTATTCCGGCCCGGATGCCCGAATGACTGGTCGCGCGACATGTTCAGGGGGGGAAAAAAAAATTGGTCAAGCAAAAAAACTTATGCCCGTAAGGCGCTTAAAAAAAAAATATATGAAAAAAAAATTGAGCGCGAATAATTACTGCTATTTCTCTATTTCTGCTTGATAGTCGAAAACCGCAAAAAAAAATGTTCAGTTAAATATGTCTTAATAACTCATGGGAATGCTGACATCCCCTTCCGAAGGCACTCGGGATACAGGCAAAACAAAAAAAAAAATTACATAAATCCGTTCATACTTGTCCCTAGTGCTCCCAACCGCAGTGCGAGGGGGTTTTAAGGCCCCCCTCCGAGACTGGTTGGGGTCACTAGGGTCACTCCAGGCACACACGGGTCGGTCTCAACACGCCCAGCCGCAACGCAGGGGCAGTCTCCAGGGGGCTTGCCCCTGGGACTGGTTGGGGGTGTTGAGGCCGCCCGTCCATTCTCACTGGACACCCCTCCTGCCTCCGCCGCAATGGGTGGAGTGGTTTCGGAACCGCTCCCCCAGTCCGGCGGGACAGGAAGGAGTGCCACTCTGAATCCCAGCTCAACCCTCCACAGTCCAGGTGGTATTCTAAACTACCACCTGGGGCGTGGGATGAGCCGGTGTTCTTTTTCCACATACATACACGCACTCACACTGACGACACAAAATTCGGCAAATAACTAAAAAAACTACTTTACAAAAAAAAAACCCAAGTTAGCGGACATATTATTACCAGGGCCGACTAACGGACAAAACATCCGGCAAACCAAAATCCCAACTACAAAAAAAAAATCAAGTGCGTGCAGCACTGCCTCATCGGGTGAAATGAAAAAAAAATCCGGAGACTTGACGTAAAGTCCGTGGCTCCTTCGGCCACTGCCCCCGATGACCAGCCCGGACAACCTGATCCGTCTAACCATCCCACCGCAACGTAGGTGGCAGCTTCTGTGGCTGCGCACTCGGACTGGTGGGATGGTCAACCTCACAGGTTGGCCCGACTGACCCCCGCGGCCAGCGCCTTAGGTGCCACGTTGGGCGCCATCTGTTATGGTAGCGCATCTACAACGGAGCAGTAAGGAAGGCGGTCGGCATGATGTGTTGGTGCACAGTGGCTAGTCATTGTCGGCTGGGGCGGGTCCTTGCCAACCTTACTGTTCCTGCGCCATAAACAGAAAAATGTTCCTATCATGCCTGTCAAAACGAGCAGCTGTCAAATTCAAAAAACCTGGCAGAAGCGCAGAGACCGACTCAAAACGCTTATCAATACAAAATAAAACAACATCCGGCTGAACCGGATGTCACGGACAGACCGTTAACATTCCAAAATTTAAATTCAAATTCAAAAAAAATTAAAAAAAAACTGACGCAAAAAAAAAATTACCGAACCGGACATGACCGGTTACTACTCTGAAATCAAATATCAATAAAGCTGAAAAGTAAAATAACAAAACTGAAACAAAAGGAAAATAAAAGGCCGAATACACAGAGGGGCGCCGCGGGTGTTGTTGCGACGCCCGGTGCTTAGTCCCACCCTCAAATAACCATGGCCACCGACGCACCTAAATTTCGGTGGCCCCTTACCTGTATACCCTACGTGCCTTCTAAAAGAATGAAGATGCCAACATTCCCATTTTTAATTACAATTTTTATTTATAATCCATCATTTAAAAAAAATTAATATGTAGATGTATATACTAATCAATCCTGAGTTTTATCTAAATTTGCTTTCTTCAAAATAAGTTGTACGCATTAAGTTACAGAGGAAACGGTGAATAAAATGCTTGTTTAAGAAGTAAAAGAAATAATTTCGAACAAAGAAATTGTACATAAGTATCTAATTGACATAATTCATTTCGATCCCGGTATTAAGAAACATGAATAGTGAATATTACTTTGTAAAGCCAAAGTAATAATTCCTTTTAGGGGCTTTAAACGTTTTTAGATGGTTCTAAAATAAGTTTGGTTGCAAGTTTATTGCAGCTTATCAAATAAATGATCCTTCTTTTACTAATAAAAGGTGTTTAATATCTTCGACTGCTATTCTTTTGTTCGCAGCTGTATGTACATATAACATTTTTTTTGTTGTAAAAAAAAATTATACAGGAAGTTGTATTCCTTCTTATTATAACTAAGTTTGATAACATTGTTGCGGTTGTTGCTCTGGTTTACAGGTCATTTGCTGAAAATAATGTGGAATTCATCTAAATGCTCTTTCGAATCTATTTCCATACTGCTGAATAGATTTTAATTTCATAGGTCTGCTTGTACATAGCAAATAACGTGGAAACCAAGCGAAGCACACTGGAGTAAAAAAAAATACCTTAAGAAAAATGTAGTTATTTGGCTCAAAATTCCTATAGTAAATCGTAGACCGCCTTACAGAGTTTGCAGACTTCTTAACATTTACATTTTCTTATTTCTAACTTAGAATGTTCCTTTTGTTAGGATTTAATTAGATTTTCTTATTTCACATCTATTTTAAATTATAGTTGTCCAAACTTCAAATTTACTTTTGGATTGTATTTAGTAAAAATTTTTATATATTTTTTTTCTAAGTTCCAATTTATGATAATTGCATTCGATTGTATCCAATTACGTTAATTATACTTTTCTCATATCAGCAAGTTCAATTGTATTAAATTCATTTCATTTGTCTTATCTCGAGTCTATGGAAATTTGATTGCCACACCAATGGATATGGTCGGCAAAACTCTCGTAACAATTTAATAAGCTTTTATAGCTTTAGTCTTCGTTGACACATACTAACTTGTGCCGTGTGATCATATAGAGAAAAATTATTTATGAACTTTCAGGTGACGTTTCAGTCGCAACAGCATAGTGGAGCAGTAAAAAAAATATTTCAAAAAAATTATAGAAAGAGTTTATTTGTTCCTGATCACCAAGACGTAGATCCTCTATTTCTTGTTGCGACTAGATTCTAATTTCTCGCGGAAAGGCATATGTCGCTAATGTGTAATGCATTACCCATCCGCATGGCTTTCGCATGTATGGATATAAAAAAAATATGGTTCCGAGTGACACATTCAAAAATGTAAGGTACTATATGTACTAGTGACACTATTCTGTAACTTGACTGGAATAAAATTATTTGCAGAACTCAAACTTTTATAATTTGGTTTTCTATTTCTTGGCTGTGTTGACCTTTCACAAGCTTTACAGAACAATGTTTCTTACTCGCAAGATTACAGAACGGGTTTTACATTGCACTTATCCGACGGGTCAACAGAGTTAAGAGCACCAAAGTGTCCGAATTCATATACCGTATGTTCGAATCGAGTTACAGAAAGGGGTCTTTAGGTTCATTAAGCGTGCTTGGAATGAATTACAAAAATTTGAAACGATAATCTGTAAGTGACGAATTTTATCACTTCCTATAAATACATAATATAATTTCACCGAGTTGGAACGGACTCACCCAGTTTCAAACGTTGTTGTTGTAGTTGGTGTTGGTACTGTTGGTGGTTGTTGCGCTCTGGCCCGAGGTGATCGAGTGAACCTGGTGGCAATAGACTTCGTGATGACCTTCACGAACTTGATGACTTGGTGCTAATTTTGACGTTCGTTTGGTTACGCTGCCGCGTGCTGCCGCCGTCTCTCAATTGTCCTTATGTTATTTGCTTCATATATGGGTGTTTTATGCTTGGTGGCGATAATATGATATTGTTACCGGAGACTGATCTTTTCCACTGCTTTCAACAATTCACCCGAGCGTGTGGGAATCGATGTATTACCCCAGTCAAAGAAAAGTGCTGTAACCTTTTTAAATTTTCTCCACACAATTGAGTGTTGTTAGATTCGGTCACACATAAATTAGCAGCATTTTTTTGTTTGTGCTTTTCGTTAAAATTTCATTTTCGGCCATCAGCGTATGAACTTAATTGATAAGCGACTTTCTTGTCGCTGTTCTACAAAATTTTTTTATAATAATCGTAGTGTATTATGTGCAATACAAATAGCGGGAAAACAATCGCTTATTGTTGTCCAATTTTGGGAGATTTTTCTTTTTTCTTTTCGCTCCAATCTAGCTGAACTTTCATGGCCGGAACCTCGTGCTAAAAGAGACCAAATTTTTTTTTCCTTTTTCTTTTTCCTCGTGCGTATCTGCTGGCAAAAAAAAAACTCTATCCATCTTCTTGTGCTCGTGATGGCAGGTCTGTGTGTTCCCTTCCTTTTTGATATCTTTTTATCGCAACATTCGCCACATCGCTAGGTGTGTTCGCGTGAACACGCTCCCAAGTGGGTCGTAGCCGTAGACCGTAGCAGCGGACCGTAACACCCTCCTAACTTAGGCCTGGTCCAATTAGGGACCTTGTACCTCTTTGTAAACAAGACCATATGCAACGTCATCTGCGTAAACCGTAAGTTTTTCTGGTCCCTCGTAGAATCCCCTAAGCAGTTGGTTAATGACCAGCGTCCACAGCAGAGGTGATAGCACCCCTCCCTGCGGAGTGCCCCTGTCCACTAATTTCGTGGCCGCGTACAATCCCCATTGCGATGTAATCTTACTGCAGTTTAACATGCAGTCGATCCATCTGGGTAAGGCTGGATGTACTTTAACGTAATTGAGACCATCAATAATCGCCCATTTAGAAAGCCCCGGCAATGCTTAAGAAGACTTCTAGAGCATATTCCTTATATTCCAGGGCTTTTTAAACGGTTTTATTTAGCTTGAGTTGACAGGTTGCACGGCCGCATGCACGGCCGTTGTGAAGGAATCTTGTAATTGAAATTTAAGTAGCTTCCCGATAAGCTACAAGCTTGAAACTTGGAATATAGTTCGGAACCCGATGACAATGCAATAATAGGGAAAAAAATCGCCGCTAGGTGGCGCATGGATCGAGATATTCACAAAAATCGTATTTGTGGTCCGATTTGGCTCGTATTTGGAATGCATAATACATGCAACAATAGAAATCGACCTGTGAAAAAAATCGCCGCTAGGTGGCGCATGGATCGAGATATTCACAAAAATCGTATTTGTTGTCCGATTTGGCTCATATTTGGAACACATAATACATACAAGAATAGAAAGCGACCTATCAAAAAAAAATCGCCGCTAGGTGGCGCAAGGATCGAGATATTCACAAAAATCGTATTTGTGGTCCGATTTGATTTGGTGCATATTTGGAACACATAATACATACATGAATAGAAAGGCGACCTATGATGCCCGATTTGGGTCATATTTGGAATAAATATTGCATTCAGTCCAGTAGAAGTGACATCAAAATATTTTGGAGTTGGAGGAGGGACAAGCATACGTGGCGCAGAGTCGAGTAAAGTCTTTGGAAGGATTATGTATTGAGGACTTAGGTTGTTACAAATTGTCAGGAAAGAGTCCTTGTTATAATGAGTCACTAAATGAACTAAATAGAATGAGAAATAATAGGCAATTAAATAAAGACTAAAAACTTGAAAATAAAATAATAAAAAAAAAATTTTTAAGTTAAACGGTTTTATTGAAAACAATACTTACATGAAATAATAAAAATACGAAAAGCTAGAAAATAATTAGGTAGGTCCTAGGTACTAGTCATCACACTCCTTATCAAACTAGGGCGTTGATCAGACAATTAAATAAAAGCGTTGGACGCGTCATATTTCTATTGATAGTCATAAGTAAAACCAACTGAACCTTAATCAGGTTATGCTACGCCTCACATTTTTAGAAATTTCACGGGCCCAACGCTTTTATTTAATTGTCTGATCAACGTCCTAGATTGATAAGGAGTGTGATGACTAGTACCTAGGACCTACCTAATTATTTTCTAGCTTTTCGTATTTTTATTATTTCATGTAAGTATTGTTTTCAATAAAACCGTTTAACTTAAACATTTTTTTAAATTATTTTATTCTATGCTTATTACCACCCCATGCAATGCGGTGTCTACTGACTTGCCTTTGGTGTACGCCTGTTGTGTTGTGGAGAGCAGCTTTTCATCCACGTTGGACTTTATGTACATGTTTGAGCAGAAATGATGTTAAGCTATTGGGTCTATAATCTTTGGGATACACGTGACCGATCTTCCCCGCCTTTGGTAGGAAAGCTACACGAGCAGTTCTCCAAGAGTGCGGTACATGATTCAGTTTGTGCACCCATCGAATATTATTTTAAGCCATCCCACGACCGCCCTACTTGAAACTTGTAGCATGGCCGGACATGTACCTTCTGAGCCCGGCGATTTCACCACCACTACGAGGCAGCATATATGAATGCAGCTGTTTCCTTACCATTACTACAGCTCCCACCCGTCCTTCCGTTTGCGCATAGTAAACGCCAAATCCGCGCGCGCTAAGTCCAGAAACCTTTCCTCCCGATGGAAGCCACGACTCCTGGATCAGCGCGTTAGGAGGAGGGGTTCGCTCGACGCCACTCTACGGTGTTGGAGGTTTATCTGTAGGACTCGCAGCACCAATGGGCTGCTTGCCCCCCTCCAGCACCTTCATCGTGACGTCGTCGTCCTCCCCTAGCCCTTTTGGTTTAGAGTGTTCGAAGTCCCCTTCAGCCTCTTGTACCTGTTGTGCCGGGTGTTTCTCTGAGCGACTCACAGCACCATCTGGCTGTTGGTCCCCTTCTAACACATTCGGGGTGACGTGGGCTACCTCCACCTGTCTTTTTTCCCTTAGGCTTTTGAGGTCCTTTTCGACTTCGCCCACGTCCAGCGTGTTAGGACTTTAATACCCGCGACTTCTTTTCCTGAGTCGCATATAAATTTTGCCTGTACCTAAGGACATTTTTCCAAGCTGCGCTTACAATATATCCTCCGCCTGCTTGTTTATTTGGAAGATGTATAACTGACCTTCCTCCGTAGGCCGAGATACAGTAAGTACCTTCCAATCCTGTGTCGGTATGTTCGGATTCTGATTCTGCAAAAGTCGCAGTGTATCCTCCGACTTCATCACGCATGGTATCCATACCT
Source organism: Eurosta solidaginis (assembly GCF_040869045.1). Lineage (NCBI taxonomy): Eukaryota > Metazoa > Arthropoda > Insecta > Diptera > Tephritidae > Eurosta > Eurosta solidaginis. The sequence continues at coordinate 72,475,810 of NC_090322.1, forward strand.
TAACTTTTGGTACCTTGGGGAATTGTGCTTTATCCACCATCTCAAAACGCGCGTTCGTTCCCTGCCTTTGGAGGTTTGGAACCACTTCCTCCAGCCACCGCAAGCTCGCGATGTTGTCGCACGCTATCATCTTCATACCATTATACCATCCCCCGAATCAAAGGTTGGAAGGAGCTTACTTGGTTATTCCCGCATCATCTTAAGCATTAAGCTAATAAGCTCCTTTTCTACAGATCTCCACCTTTCACTAGTCATCTGTTCGAAAGGACTGCTACGATCAACCAGCGCCACAGTCAGTGACTGCTTTGCCACATCACTCATCTTCTCGAGAAAAGTAGCCGTCTTAGTGTTATTTCCCTTTGGCACCTCCGAGAAAGCCGGTGTCTTAGCTCCCTTTAGCACCTCCGAGAAAGTCGGAGTCTTAGTGTTATCTCCCTTTGGCTTATCTCCTACTTCCATAGTTGGAACTTCCCTCTGACTCGCAGCCTTCGAGGTAGTTGCTACCTCGCTATTGGGGCCCATCTGTCTTACAGCTTTGGGCCTACTTGTGTTGTCTATGGGACTGGGCCCTTTCTGCCTCTTGAAAGCAGGCTTGTGGCCTTCCGCCGAAAGTTGCCTTTTCATTCTGCCATTCGACGCTTCTTCCTCCTCATACCGGTTGCAGAACCGAGGGTTTCTCGCAGCAAACCTTTTGAACTGCCTTCGTCCTACTTCTACCGCCTCATGAGCCCATGCCAAGCGCTCGATCTCCTCTTCTGTTGGGTCCACCACTGCTCCCAAGCGTTGTACAATTCTTAGTATTGCACGGTACTTCGAGAGTTCATTGCATCAGCACTACTCTCGCTCCCCGAGTCCTACGCATCGCTTAATGCGTATTTGTCGTCCTTGGCTTGCGGCTCAGTCCTCTTCTTATAATCGTCCTTATGAAAATTAGGTAATGAGTCGTTCATCTTGGTCGTACGACCACCAGCCCGACAAGGCGGGCTCAGCGGTCCAGTATTATATACGGGGAAAGAACCGTCAGCCACAGCAGCGCCCCTTACTGTGGTAAGGCCATCAACACTTCCCGAGGTGGTCCGGTATCGGGAAGGCTCCGTTCGAATACAGCTGGCTACAAATCGTCCAATAGGCACGGTCCGCATAACACCCTGGATTAGGGGGTTGGCAGTTCTTGGTCACCGACATCCCGCCGCCCTCCTATGAGGCGAAACGGCGAAGATGCCAGTCCTAAACAGCTCCTCCTCATAGTCGGGCGCTATGGAGGTCGGCTAAGCCCTCACACCAACGACGATTTTCGTTACAATTGCTAGTGCATGCCCTCCAAGATGTAGATCCTGATCGAAAGTCACACCCAAAATTTTAGGGTGTAAGACATTCGGTAGGGTAATGCCATATGGTCGACATTTGGCGCGGTCATGTTTTAAATAAGGTTACCGATGATTTGGTTGGTGACAATATCAGGTTTCGCGAGGCGACAAAACTGGAGAGATTGGGGAGATAGCTGTTTATTTTATTACAAAGCTCATCGATGTAGGAAACAATAGCATAGGCGTAGAAGCAATAGTGACTCCTGGTGGTAAAGATAGCTATTGATATGAAGAAGTTAAGCAGAAGTTTGAATATGAGTTTTTTTAAGTTATAGCAAAAAAAGCGTTGAGGATTTTTAATATCTTACCAGGTACCTTCGTACATGTTTCTAAGAATAAATAATAAAACCTATTCAAACTCCATTTTCACCAGGACCTGAGACTTCGCTATACTTTAACATACAATACGTTACCCCATTTTAGCACAACTATCATTTTTTGATTTTATTAAATTTTATAAAATGTTTCTTCCTCTACAGTTCTATTTCGGTATTGGATGGTCAATATGGCTTTCGCATTTTATCCATCAATAACTGTGAAAAGGTGGAAGAAATCTATGCGTGTAAATCTCACATATTATCTTGGTCGAGCGTTTCTTCAATAGCTCTCTAGTGGTGATGGTGACAGCAGGGAAACCCAACTGTTTACAAATGTTACACTTCAAAAAGAATCAAAATATCTGCCATTGCGTCTACGGCTCAAATACCCACAGTATATGAATGAATCGATTGCACCTAATTGTCTGCCTAACGGATAGTATACATATTCATCAAATCGAAAATATTGCACCAAACGAACTGGGTCTGAATACTGAAACAGTACACATATTCAAAATCGATGAGGAGGCTGTGATGATGGTATAGGGTGAGTTGTTGAATAACATACGAAAAGCACTTTAACCCATCTATATATTTGCATTACAGCTAAAGCTTTACAAACAGCAAAAATTGCTGGCGCCAAGCAATTGGATGGTGTAAAGTTAGAAACTGCTGTTGTAACAGCTGCCACCGACACAACGGTTATCTCTACTTCGCCGAGTAGCGGCTCGTCCAAATATCTATCGAAGACAGTATAATCATGTCTTTTGCCAACACAGGTTAGCGATGTGCTTGCACATGAAAATATTTCAATTGGAAAACAAAAACCAATTAAGAGAGTTTATGTTATTATTAAAGGACTTACTTTTCTTTATATCAACTGTATTGATTTAAGTTGCAATTTCATGTGCATATATAATAAGGGATGTCGTGATACGATTGCTGTCGGAATTAGATTTGAAACCATTCAATACTCCTGCTAAGGGTTGCAGAATTATTGCTTGAATGATTAGATTTAGAACAATGATAAGTCTGACTCAATTACAATTCGTACATTTTTAAGTTCATCAATTACCACAGCAATCGGATTCCACGACACCTTTGAATATTCTTAATCTGAAAAAAGAGTAAACCTAATCTGAATTTCTACTAAGCTTTAAGTTGTAGATTATTTAAATAATTGGAGTTTTTTCTGAAGCTTAAAATTATTTTCTGTTCGCTTGGAAAACATTTCAATTGGAAAATAAAAACCAATAAGGCGAGTTTATTTATTACTAAAATTCTTACTTTTCTTTTTTATCAACTGTATTAATTTAAGTTACAATTTCATGTACATATATAATAAGGTATGTCGTGATACGATTGTTGTTGGAATTAGATTTGAAACCAATCAATACTCCTGCTTGGGTTGCGGAATTATTGCTTGAATGATTAGATTTAGAACAATAATAAGTCTGGCTCAATTACTAGTCCTACATTTTTAAATTCATATTTTACTTTACTTTATTACTTTAAAATTCAATTACGACAGCAATCGGATTCCACGACACCTTTGAATATTCTTGATCTGAAAAAAAGAGTAAATCGAATCTGCTGTTGAGTAAATTGATTCAAATAATTGGAGTTTTTTCTAAAGCTTAAAATTATTTTCTGCTCGCTTAGAAAAGATTTCAATTGGAAAACAAAAACCAATTAAGCAAGTTTATTTATTATTAAAGTACTTAGTTCTTTTTTATATAAACTATATTAATATAAGTTCCAATTTCATGTACATATATAATAATGAAAAAATAATACATATTGAAAATTAAATTTTTTTTGGTTCATATTTTATTCATATGGCTGCTCCAGGTAAAGTAAATCTGCAGGTAAAATTCATGTTATATTGCGGTTATATATATGGTAAAACGCCAGTAAAATTGATTATCAAATGACTCGAAAATGTAGAGTGAAATGGCGGAGAATATGACCGCCATTTGACGAGCATTGTGACATGTGTGAACAGCACAGTACTATGCCCACATCTTATAAGTGGCAGCGGAATGCACAATCACATAAATAGGTACGAAATGGGAAAAAAATGTAAAAAATCTACTCTCGCTAGTGCAAACGTGACTAAAATTTAACAAGGGCCGTGACCGCACAATGACGGTCAAATGACTAGGCAAATGGCGTGGAGCGTTTTTGCAGGGTATGTATCTAATGTCAGTAGAGTTGTATTATCTAGTAGCTAATAGGTCTGTCCACTTCTTGTTGTCCGTTCCTGTGTCAATCCTACATTGGCATATTTTTATATTGGGTGAGCCTACTTATTTCTATTGGTGGTTAAAGTAAAGTATTTTTCCTAAAATGTAAAATTGTGACCTCTTGGATTGTGAGGTTTTCTCAAATGAGACCCAGGTAATAAATGTTTGTATTTATTTTATTTTCTTGAACTAATTCCGCATTTTATTCAAGAAAAAAAAACATTTTTTTTTCACTTGACATTTTTTCATTCATAATAAGGTAAATCTGTAATAAATTACATAGACAATTGAGGGGTTGCTGACTGAAGAACGGGGTAGCTATGTATTGGTAGTAGTTCTATTAATGGGTAAGTGGAAGGTACAGTGGATGCAAAAATTTTCATATCTTTATACTTTTTGTTTTTTTTTTTTCAGCAATATATTTTTGGTCTTTTACGTCATGCGATTTCTGCGGCGGCCACCAAGACAGTATCGTCCTGAATTTTATGAAGAATTATTTTTATTTTTAACCGGAATTTGTCACATGCACAACCTCTTTGTTTAGTGCAATTAATTGATCTTTGAGAACTTGGGTACCTTTTTATTATTTTAAATTTGCCTACTCGAGTAAATGTTCTATTCTTAATCACCAATTTGTCCCTTAGGACAACGGTTTTTTCCTTATAAATTTCAAGTCCTTGACTTGCGGCATTTGTGCAACGTGTGTACAGCCTGATAAGTAATTGTACTAAGTCAATTTTATTATCTACAATCAGGTTGCTTGTATTTCTTACGCTACCATTTTTCTATATTAAGATGAAAACGAGCGCGACATGTCTTATTGCTGCAAATTTATATAGCGCCTCACATATATTTTTATATGTTCTCTTTGTGACTTTTCTTCATTCTTGTTGTTATGGGCTGGTGTTTAGTATTTTTGTTCGTTAGGTTTTGCTTACTTCTACTGTCCTAGAATATCCTATTACGTCATGACCATCTTTGTCAGGAGCATTCAAAGGAATTATGCAAATTTTGATTTGCTATTAGACTTTGGCAGGGTTAATCTGTCTGCCTTTATTGTTGATAATGAAATTTTAAGAGTTATGACTTTAATTATTTGTTACTCTTCCTCAGCTTTAGGTTTGGTTTTAAAGGGGTTTAGAGTACCTTGAATATTAAATGCGTGCTTGAGAATTTTTCAACTGCCTATATTTAACTTTCATATAGTTTTTGATTATAGTGGCTATTGCAATGACTAATAGCACGATAACGCAGATTAAAACTGTTAGCCAAACATCAGGAATGTTGGGGGTATTTTTTGTGTCTACCTCGGCTGGTGGTTCGTATTTAACCATTCTATTCCCTGTTACTTCAGAATTTTCTTTCCCTAGTTCATAGCCAGCTATGGCTATTATAATGCCTTGGGCTATTTTTGTCCACCAAGTCATTTTGAAACTTCTGTAATTACTAGTGAATAAGGGTTTAAATTCCAATAAAATTTCTTTGATTTTTTTTCTTTCATTATCCTAGATACCCCATTTTATTTATAATTGTTACATTATAAAAATTGTTAATCTAAAAATTTTATAATTTATTAGCTTAGTATGGCTTATTTTACAAAATATTAAAAATATTTTTATTTATTCATTGTTAAAAAAAATTTTTTAACGCTATTATAATTCAACATTTGTCGTTTTCGGGGAACACACTTCTCATCATCCTCATAATTTCCTCTTCTTTGGTTGTGGGATTTCTTACATCCTCAATTGTGGGTTCCCTCCCCATGCCTATCATTTTCCAAAATGTTTTTAACCATTTTAATTCATTTTCGTAATCTCTTGTTTCTGCGTCTAAAATTTCTTTGTCTTCCCATTCAATGGGGTGTTTAAAATATTTCCCTGGTATTCCAATTTACTTATCTAAATTTTAATTTTAATTAAAAAAATTTTTTTTTCAATGTTTTTCTTTAAATTTTTACATATATTCTTTTCATTTTACTTAACTTATTTTCTAAGTCTTCTAGGTTTTGTTGCTGTTATTTTCAATTCTCCTTCCGCTGCTAGTCTAAGCTGTGTCCAATATTATTCCACTCAAATATGCAGCCAAACCGCCATTCATTAATATAGTATGCTGTGTTTTTTGTAGAATTTTTGTTTTCCTTTTGCTGTAAAGGCTGGCCTTGCCCACCAGTGGGAACATTCGCTCAACTTTTGAGCGTGAAGATCAAAAATTTTTGTTTTCAGGATAAGAAAGGAATTTGCTCCTTTTGCCTTATTGACCGATTATTAAATTTACTTTTTCAACTATGAAAAGAGAAATAATTTTACTTTTTCCTTAAAGTTTGCAGGAGGAAACAGTCAGATCGTTTTAGCAGTTATGCTGATGTTTGATCTGAACTGGCAGGATCGCCATATAAAGAAGGCGAATCCTGATTGTTTATTAACGCGACAGGTTCCTCTGACCAGCTAGATCTTTAGCAGTTTTGCTAACTCTAGACTGGCAGGATCGCCATGTAAAGAATGTTAAACAAAATAATTAAGTGACGGACCCAGATGAGTAGCGTTGGCTAGCAATTGTTCTTTATTGACGAAATTCATTACTATTTATACAAAAGTCCTTAACCTATACATATATACATACTTACATTAATATTTACATATTAACGGTGCATGACTCAATAGTGAGGAATGGTTTGTCAGCAAATTATTATATTGACCTACATATTGTCAATATGATTCTCGCTTGAGCAGTTTGGTATGACGTATTAATATATTGGGCGACTTGGCAAATGCGAATGAACTCATGGTAGTTATGTGGGTCAATGAACGTATATTTGTAATGTTAAGCGTGTTTGAAGTGAGGTGAATTCCACGCGATATTATATTATCAATATTCGTTGCTTTTGAAATTCGGCTCAAAATTTGCACATGGAACAACTAAAGACTCTCCTGACTTAAAAATAATGCAAAATCAGCCTGCGAAATTCCGTGTCTGCTGGATCAGCATTATTCATATCATCCTCCTCAAGAACACTCAATATATTTACCGAAAACAATTCACTATTATTAAGACTCATTATTATTCTATTAATTTTAATTAAATTAAATCCCACTTTAAACAACGCCCACGCAACTAACACTGTCCTCGAAAATTTGACAACTGAATACCAACAAATATTACTTTATTTTGCACAAAGCTTCAAGAGCTGCAGTTATTCTCATCGAATAAACTATCTTTTAGTTTAACCAACCAAATTAGTACAGTTACAATTTTATTCGGTTAGTTTTACTATTTTGGCTGTTAAGAATTGTAATTTTATCATTTTAGAGTTTAGCCATACCATTTTTTGTAGTTAAATTTATATGCTACAATTCTAACGGTTAGTTTAACCCACACCCACGAGGAGGGGGGGGGGGGGGGATTGGGGGATTTCCCCCGGGCTCGTAGTTTCTCAGGGAGCCCAAGATTTAGAGGTACTAAGAAATTTTAAGCCGAATTTCAAAAGCAACGAATATCGATAATGATTTTTTGCCTGTGCCTTCGAAAAGACGCCTGTATATTAACTTTTGTGATTGGCCATTTATATTTTAATTAACTTTAACATACAATACGTTACCCCATTTTGGCACAACTATCATTTTTTGATTTTATTAAATTTTATAAAATGTTTCTTCCTCTACAGTTCTATTTCGGTATTGGATGGTCAATATGGCTTTCGCATTTTCTCCATCAATAACTGTGAAAAGGTGGAAGAAATCTATGCGTGTAAATCTCACATATTATCTTGGTCGAGCGTTTCTTCAATAGCTCTCTAGTGGTGATGGTGACAGCAGGGAAACCCAACTGTTTACAAATGTTACACTTCAAAAAGAATCAAAATATCTGCCATTGCGTCTACGGCTCAAATACCCACAGTATATGAATGAATCGATTGCACCTAATTGTCTGCCTAACGGATAGTATACATATTCATCAAATCGAAAATATTGCACCAAACGAACTGGGTCTGAATACTGAAACAGTACACATATTCAAAATCGATGAGGAGGCTGTGATGATGGTATAGGGTGAGTTGTTGAATATCATACGAAAACCACTTTAACCCATCTATATATTTGCATTACAGCTAAAGCTTTACAAACAGCAAAAATTGCTGGCGCCAAGCAATTGGATGGTGTAAAGTTAGAAACTGCTGTTGTAACAGCTGCCACCGACACCTAATCTGAATTTCTACTAAGCTTTAAGTTGTAGATTATTTAAATAATTGGAGTTTTTTCTGAAGCTTAAAATTATTTTCTGTTCGCTTGGAAAAGATTTCAATTGGAAAATAAAAACCAATAAGGCGAGTTTATTTATTACTAAAATTCTTACTTTTCTTTTTTATCAACTGTATTAATTTAAGTTACAATTTCATGTACATATATAATAAGGTATGTCGTGATACGATTGCTGTTGGAATTAGATTTGAAACCAATCAATACTCCTGCTAGGGTTGCGGAATTATTGCTTGAATGATTAGATTTAGAACAATAATAAGTCTGACTAATTACTAGTCCTACATTTTTAAATTCATATTTTACTTTACTTTATTACTTTAAAATTCAATTACGACAGCAATCGGATTCCACGACACCTTTGAATATTCTTGATCTGAAAAAAAGAGTAAATCGAATCTTTATTTTCTGCTCGCTTAGAAAAGATTTCAATTGGAAAACAAAAACCAATTAAGCGAGTTTATTTATTATTAAAGTACTTAATTCTTTTTTATATAAACTGTATTAATATAACTTCCAATTTCATGTAGATATATAATAATGAAAATAATAAATATTGAAAATTCAATTTTTTTTGGTTCATATTTTATTCATATGGCTGCTCCAGGTAAAGTAAATCTGCAGGTAAAATTCATGTTATATTGCGGTTATATATATGGTAAAACGGCAAAAAAATTGATTATCAAATGACTCGAAAATGTAGAGTGAAATGGCGGAGAATATGACCGCCATTTGACGAGCATTGTGACGTGTGTGAACAGCACAGTACTATGCCCACATCCTATAAGTGGGAGCGGAATGCACAATCACATAAATAGGTACGAAATGAAAAAAAAATGTAAAAAATCTACTCTCGCTAGTGCAAACGTGACTAAAATTTAAGAAGGGCCGTGACCGCACAATGACGGTCAAATAACTAGTCAAATGGCGTGGAGCGTTTTTGCAGGGTATGTATCTAATCATGGTACAATAACCAGGTAAAAGCATCAGAGTTGCATTTAAATGTTTTTTCATTCGAAAGTGGTCATAAAATGTCAAACTTTGTTTATGTTTACATTTTTTGTTTATTTACTTTTGATGTGAGTTAGGTGTTAGGTAATTCTTTACTTTAGCTCACAACTACTAAAACTCGGCCAAAAATATCGGGAGAGGTGTCAAAAGACGCGCTTTGGACCCAGGACCACGAATCCGAAAACTGAAATTGAAAATTTTATTTCTTTCCAGATATATTTACAAAGTTGAAAATTTTCATGTGGCTTTTGTAATTTTGATGGTGTTGTGTACCCACAAAAAAAACTGTGGGTAAAAGTGTTTTGCGTGGATATAGATTAGGTCTCCCATGGTAATTTTTCATAAACGCGGTCGAAGGCCGCCAACGCAGAAAGGTGTTCTGCGTAAAATTACTATAAATCCCACCCCCCGCTTTCGGAGGTACCCGCTGGCCTTTTTTTGGTTTTTCGTTAATATCTTTTGAACGAATATTTTCCGCCTTCGGATTATTAATACTGATGTCAAGACGCGTCGTTTGACACCTCTCTCGATATTTTCGGTAGCGTATTAGCAGTCTACCCCTCAACTAGACTATTACCTGCGAAAAAATACTATGGATTCCACCCCCGGTTTCGGAGCGCTCCGGTGCCATTTTTCATTTTTTTGGGAATATTTTTTGACAGAAATGAAATTTTTAATTTTCGATTTCGGATTCGTCGTCCTGAGTCTAAAACGCATTTTTTTGACACCTCCCGATATTTTTGCACGAGTTTTTGCAGTTGTGAGCTAAAGTAAAGAATTACCCCGCAAGATCAAGGAGAAGGAAAAATTGGGAAAAAGCTTGTGGCGTTAGCTTCCCTAAAATGGCTAAAATTTTTCGCTCCATTTTCGGGCCTGTGACCTTATTGTGGGAGCTCAGAGAGTAAATTTGATGCCGAACTCCACTCCATCGCTATATTTACCGTCTTTGATGTAAATATTGTTTCCCGAATGTTGTAAGATAAAAAATATAATATAATTTTATGTGACTTAGCAGTGTTAATCAAGAGTCATCGTCCCCAACGGTCATTCCTACAGTTATCTACCAAAATATCGGACAATACTTTCGCCACTACAACGTGAAGGAAGGACGAAGGATAAATAATAAAGTCCCTTCTACATGTTGGCTTTTTTTTAAGTGACACCGTTGGAGCCAAAGGTCAATACTTCGCACGGAACAGCTGCAGCACACAAACGGATATGCATGATGTACCACGAATAAGTCGTTAAACCCAGACGCAGTAACCGCCCCTAGTTTCAGGGTCACCATTAGTTTGGAAAGAGCGAAAATATGCTATACAAGTATACGCAAAACTGCTCTTATCAGGGCCACCACTAGTCAACAAAGAGAAAAAAATGCTAAACAAATATACCTACGAAAAGCTGCCCTTATCAGGGCCACAAACAGTTTGCGAAGAGAAAATATTGCTAGACAATTATGTTTTACATGCTATAGATTTACTTTTGGATTATTTATATCATCCATATGATGGCAAGAAAAAAACTGGAGTATAACCGATACTGGAGTTGAAAACGGAAATCTTCCAAGCCGAACTTTTACCGTAGCAGGTACCGATACCAGAGGCCCTATTCAGTAACTATGAGTTTTGAAATTTACATTTTTCTTTCATACAAATTATATGAAGAAAAAGTGTACATTTTAAAACTCACAGTTACTGAATAGGGCCCCAGATCCAACCTAAAGCCGAAATTGCTACACAAGCCTCCTGGCTAGAGCCAGAAGGAAAACCCGGAACCGTAATTAAAGTCAGTACTACAACCGAACTAGTATTCAACACAACCGTGCTTTTTTTTAATTAAAAAAGATTACATCTAAAGACATGGAGTACATATTCTTCAAAGAAATCTGCACCTCAAATACCGACACGACGAGTTTCCAACATTAAACGTTATTATGTATATATGTATCTTCGATATTTATTAGGTTACTAAATTACTTAATTTTTACTTTACAAAATACATGAAATTTTAAAATAAATCAGTACTTATTCATGAACATACTATTAACTCAGCATTTTATATACAATCTCATCCCAAATTTTCTTGGAGACAGTGACGTTAGCACTCATACATACATGTATTGAAAATAAGGTCCACTACAAAAACCATTTAGCAATAGCATTTCCCAATATAATTCTAATACTACAAAATAACGACCTTAGGCAGATAAAGTAGGAACAATATAATTCCAAAAAAGTTGTATCTCACTTTACATTAAACTGCTTTGGAATATAAATACATACACTAAAAGATGCATACAATACAAATGGTCCCTTATTTATATATCATAAACAAAATTAATGTTGCGACCATTGGATATTTTTCAAATCAATTGGTTCTAGCACAATCTCCCATAATGGAGACATTTCACGTAAACGTTCGACATGTTTGATGCAGGTATCGGTAATATAATCAACCTGTTGTTGTTGTTGTTGTTGTAGCGATACGGTTGCTCCCCGAAGGTTTAGGGAGTGATCGATGTGATGGTCCTTTGCCGTTTACAGATCCGGTACGCTCCGGTAACACAGCATCATTAAGGTGCTGGCCCGACCATCTCGGGAACGATTTATATGGCCACATTAAACCTTCAGGCCAATCCGGTATTTTAGTCGCCTCTTACGACAGGCATACCTACCGCGGGTATATTCTAACCCCCTGACCCGCTGGGTGGTAAAACAACCAATACCAAATCTATAAAAATTTAACAATAAATTACTTTCAAATTAACTAAACAATTCAGTACGGTAAACTCGTATACCTTATTGAACTATGTGCCAAATCCTCATCAGTTCCAATCGCACGTAGGTTCCAGTGATGCAGAAGTACATGCTGAGGCACTAGACAACGCCACATCTTTTAAGGCCATAAGTAATGATAAATTTAATAAACCACTATACCTTTGCTCTGGATCACCATTACATATACCATGTGATAATCTTGAAGTGATGCGATCATATAAACGTTTCGACAGAAAATCTATAAATTTCTTATCATATTCCATTTCTTTGAGTGCAAGATAACATGCAGCACCAAATCCAATAACAATAATCCGAAGGCGGAAAAGAAAAATTTTAGCTCGTTCAAAAGATATTCCCAAAAAACCGAAAAATGACACCGGAGTGCTTCGAGACCGGGGTGAGATCCATAGTATTTTTGCGCTGGCGGCCTTCGGCCGCGCTTATAAAAAGTTAATCTGGGTGGGTCCAACACCGGTTTGGAGACCAATACTATATCTGCGCAAAACACTTATGTCCACAATTTTTTTTGTGGGTACAATATCATCAACATTACAACGCGCACATGAAAATTTTCAATTGAAAATTTTCAACTTCTTTTGCAAATATCTCTTGTCCAACACAAAATATTTTACCTCCGCCTTCTGATTATTGTTGTCGAGGTCAATGCGCGTCTTTTAACACCTCTCTCGATATTTATGGACGCATATTATCAGTGTCATGCTGTCATATAGAATTACCAAGAGTTGATGCGCTGGAAACGTTGAAGAAGTGATTCAGCTGCTATATGTAAATAAATAATAACAATAAATTAAATAAATATCATTTAAAAATCAGCTAATTACCTTTACTTTCTATTTAAAGTGCCTTTTTCCTCCAGCTTCATCAGCAAACCAACTTTTTTCTTTTTTTTGTTTTGGCTTTGTTGACGAAAATCACATGTGACGTTTTCTTCTTCCATCACTTTTGACAGAAGAAACTGAAAGAACGATTGACAGTGTATGTAAAATCGGCAACAACAAAATACACGGGAGGGTTGCATTTTCGCTAATGCTTCTACCTGGTAATTGTACCATGTATCTAATGTCAGTAGAGTTGTATTACACCCCTATTATGAACTCGTACGATACACGATAAACGCTTGCAATCTGTTCTACCGTATTATGAAATAAATTCTAGCGTGTGAAACTCGATCGTTAGCGTTTATCGTTTATCGTGGTATTGCCATACGCTAACTATCGCATACGCTGTTCAATTTTCTACGCTAGCTATCGCTGATAAATTTTTCCAGGATACGTTGGGAACTATTTAAATAAAAGTAAATATACAATTATTACATAATCCAAAATAATCCAACTACAGCCTCATTCCCAACACTCTGTTGCAACACCCTGGGCAAGAAGCCTTAAAGTGGCACAAACCTTCAAAATATTTGGGATGGATGGCCTATTTTTACGGGCGCGCAAACTGCCTTCTATTTCTGTTAAGACATACTCTAACATCAATTTTGTTTATTAAACTTTTTTTACTTTTAGTATGTCAAGTACTTACAGTGTAGAGTTCAAGAAGATTGGAATGATCTCTCAATTTTCTTCTTTCTGTGGAATCTATGCAAGTTCCGTCAATTTGTTCATTTGAGTTTATATAAAAGGTAACAGAGGTTGCATAAAACATTTTATTATAACAGCTTTTAAAAACTGTTGCCACTTTTACGTACAAGACAAATGAATTGTTAGTATTTACGTTTTGTTTTGCTATCTGTTTCGTATAGATTCACAAAAATTTGTAAACAAAACTCTGCTGTCATTCACAATAGTACATCTATCGGGCGTGTGGAAATCGCAATATGAAAGCTGATTTTTTACGATACGCTAGGAAGCGTTTATCGTCTATCGTATGAAAATTCATAATAGGGGTGTTATCTAGTAGCTAATAGGTCTGTCCACTTCTTGTTGTCCGTTCCTGTGTCAATCCTACATTGGCATATTTTTATATTGGGTGAGCCTACTTATTTCTATTGGTGGTTAAAGTATTTTTCCTAAAATGTAAAATTGTGACCTCTTGGATTGTGAGGTTTTCTCAAATGAGACCCAGGCAATAAATGCTTGTATTTATTTTATTTTCTTGAACTAATTCCGCATTTTATTCAAGAAAAAAAAAACATTTTTTTTTCACTTGACATTTTTTCATTCATAATAAGGTAAATCTGTAATAAATTACATAGACAATTGAGGGGTTGCTGACTAAAGAACGGGGTAGCTATGTATTGGTAGTAGTTCTATTAATGGGTAAGTGGAAGGTACAGTGGATGCAAAAATGTTCATATCTTTAAACTTTTTGTTTTTTTTTTTTCAGCAATATATTTTTGGTCTTTTACGTCATGCGATTTCTGCGGCGGCCACCAAGACAGAATCGTCCTGAATTTTATGAAGAATTATTTTTATTTTTAACCGGGATTTGTCACATGCACAACCTCTTTGGTTTGTGCAATTAATTGATCTTTGAGAACTTGGGTACCTTTTTATTATTTTAAATTTGCCTACTCGAGTAAATGTTCTATTCTTAATCACCAATTTGTCCCTTAGAACAACGGTTTTTTGCTTATAAATTTCAAGTCCTTGACTTGCGGCATTTGTGCAACGTGTGTACAGCCTGATAAGTAATTGTACTAAGTCAATTTTATTATCTACAATCAGGTTGCTTGTATTTCTTACGGTACCATTTTTCTATATTAAGATGAAAACGAGCGCGACATGTCTTATTGCTGCAAATTTATATAGCGCTTCACATATATTTTTGTATGTTCTCTTTGTGACTTTTCTTCATTCTTATTGTTATGGGCTGGTGTTTAGTATTTTTTTTCGTTAGGTTTTGCTTACTTCCACTGTCCTAGAATATCCTATTTCGTCATGACCATCTTTGTCAGGAGCATTCCAATGAATTATGCAAATTTTGATTTGCTATTAGACTTTGGCAGGGTTAATCTGTCTGCCTTTATTGTTCATAACGAAATTTTAAGAGTTATGACTTTAATTATTTGTTACTTTTCCTCAGCTTTAGGTTTGGTTTTAAAGGGGTTTAAAGTACCTTGAATATTAAATGCGTGCTTGAGAATTTTTCAACTGCCTATATTTAACTTTCATATAGTTTTTGATTATAGTGGCTATTGCAATGACTAATAGCACGATAACGCAGATTAAAACTGTTAGCCAAACATCAGGAATGTTGGGGGTATTTTTTGTGTCTACCTCGGCTGGTGGTTCGTATTTAACCATTCTATTCCCTGTTACTTCAGAATTTTCTTTCCCTAGTTCATAGCCAGCTATGGCTATTATAATGCCTTGGGCTATTTTTGTCCACCAAGTCATTTTGAAACTTCTGTAATTACTAGTGAATAAGGGTTTAAATTCCAATAAAATTTCTTTGATTTTTTTTTCTTTCTTTATCCTAGATACCCCATTTTATTTATAATTGTTATATTATAAAAATTGTTAATCTAAAAATTTTATAATTTATTAGCTTAGTATGGCTTATTTTACAAAATATTAAAAATATTTTTATTTATTCATTGTTAAAAAAAATTTTTTAACGCTATTATAATTCAACATTTGTCTTTTCGGAGAACACACTTCTCATCATCCTCATAATTTACTCTTCTTTGGTCGTGGGATTTCTTACATCCTCAATTGTGGGTTCCCTCCCCATGCCTATCATTTTCCAAAATGTTTTTAACCATTTTAATTCATTTTCGTAATCTCTTGTTCCTGCATCTAAAATTGCTTTGTCTTCCCATTCAATGGGGTGTTTAAAATATTTCCCTGGTATTCCAATTTACTTATCTAAATTTTAATTTTAATTAAAAAAAATTTTTTTCAATGTTTTTCTTTAAATTTTTACATATATTCTTTTCATTTTACTTAACTTATTTTCTAGGTCTTGTTGCTGTTATTTTCAATTCTCCTTCCGCTGCTAGTCTAAGCTGTGTCCAATATTATTCCACTCAAATATGCAGCCAAACCGCCATTCATTAATATAGTATGCTGTGTTTTTTGTAGAATTTTTGTTTTCCTTTTGCTGTAAAGGCTGGCCTTGCCCACCAGTGGGAACATTCGCTCAACTTTTGAGCGTGAAGATCAAAAATTTTTGTTTTCAGGATAAGAAAGGAATTTGCTCCTTTTGTCTTATTGACCGATTATTAAATTTACTTTTTCAACTATGAAAAGGGAAATAATTTTACTTTTTCCTTAAAGTTTGCAGGAGGAAACAGTCAGATCGTTTTAGCAGTTATGCTGATGTTTGATCTGAACTGGCAGGATCGCCATATAAAGAAGGCGAATCCTGATTGTTTATTAACGCGACAGGTTCCTCTGACCAGCTAGATCTTTAGCAGTTTTGCTAACTCTAGACTGGCAGAATCGCCATGTAAAGAATGTTAAACAAAATAATTAAGTGACGAACGCAGATGAGTAGCGTTGGCTAGCAATTGTTCTTTATTGACGAAATTCATTACTATTTATACAAAAGTCCTTAACCTATGCATATATACATACTTACATTAATATTTACATATTAACGGTGCATGACTCAATAGTGAGGAATGGTTTGTCAGCAAATTATTATATTGACCTACATATTGTCAATATGATTCTCGCTTGAGCAGTTTGGTATGACGTATTAATATATTGGGCGACTTGGCAAATGCGAATGAACTCATGGTAGTTATGTGGGTCAATGAACGTATATTTGTAATGTTAAGCGTGTTTGAAGTGAGGTGAATTCCACGAGATATTATATTATCAATATTCGTTCCTTTTGAAATTCGGTTCAAAATTTGCACATGGAACAACTAAAGACTCTCCTGAATTAAAAATAATGCAAAATCAGCTTGCGAAATTCCGTGTCTGCTGGATCAGCATTATTCATATCATCCTCCTCAAGAACACTCAATATATTTACCGAAAACAATTCACTATTATTAAGACTCATAATTATTCTATTAAATTTAATTAAATTAAATCCCACTTTAAACAACGCCCACGCAACTAACACTGTCCTCGAAAATTTGACAACTGAATACCAACAAATATTACTTTATTTTGCACAAAGCTTCAAGAGTTACTGTTATTCTCATCGAATAAACTATCTTTTAGTTTAACCAACCAAATTAGTACAGTTACAATTTTATTTGGTTAGTTTTACTATTTTGGTTGTTAAGAATTGTAATTTTATCATTTTAGAGTTTAGCCATACCATTTTTTGTAGTTAAATTTATATGCTACAATTCTAACGGTTAGTTTAACCCACACCCACGAGGAAGGGGGAGGGGGGGATTCCCCCGGGCTCGTAGTTTCTCAGGGAGCCCAAGATTTAGAGCTACTAAGAAACTTTAGGCCGAATTTCAAAAGCAACGAATATCGATAATGATTTTTTGCCTGTGCCTTTGAAAAGACGCCTGTATATTAACTTTTGTGATTGGCCATTTATATTTTAATTAACTTTAACATACAATACGTTACCCCATTTTAGCACAACTATCATTTTTTGATTTTATTAAATTTTATAAAATGTTTCTTCCTCTACAGTTCTATTTCGGTATTGGATGGTCAATATGGCTTTCGCATTTTCTCCATCAATAACTGTGAAAAGGTGGAAGAAATCTATGCGTGTAAATCTCACATATTATCTTGGTCGAGCGTTTCTTCAATAGCTCTCTAGTGGTGTTACACTTCAAAAAGAATCAAAATATCTGCCATTGCGTCTACGGCTCAAATACCCACAGTATATGAATGAATCGATTGCACTTAATTGTCTGCCTAACGGATAGTATACATATTCATCAAATCGAAAATATTGCACCAAACGAACTGGGTCTGAATACTGAAACAGTACACATATTCAAAATCGATGAGGAGGCTGTGATGATGGTATAGGGTGAGTTGTTGAATAACATACGAAAACCACTTTAACCCATCTATATATTTGCATTACAGCTAAAGCTTTACAAACAGCAATAATTGCTGGCGCCAAGCAATTGGATGGTGTAAAGTTAGAAACTGCTGTTGTAACAGCTGCCACAGACACAACGGTTATCTCTACTCCGCCGAGTAGCGGCTCGTCCAACTATCTATCGAAGACAGTATAATCATGTCTTTTGCCAACACAGGTTAGCGATGTACTTGCACAAAAATATTTTAATTGGAAAACAAAAACCAATTAAGAGAGTTTATGTTATTATTAAAGTACTTACTTTTCTTTATATCAACTGTATTTATTTAGGTTGCAATTTCATGTGCATATATAATAAGGGATGTCGTAATACGATTGCTGTCGGCATTAGATTTGAAACCAATCAATACTCCTGCTAAGGGTTGCAGAATTATTGCTTGAATGATTAGATTTAGAACAATAATAAGTCTGACTCAATTACAATTCGTACATTTTTAAGTTCATAAATTACGACAGCAATCGGATTCCACGACACCTTTGAATATTCTTAATCTGAAAAAGAGTAAACCTAATCTGAATTTCACTAAGCTTTAAGTTGTAGATTATTTAAATAATTGGAGTTTTTTCTGAAGCTTAAAATTATTTTCTGTTCGCTTGGAAAAGATTTCAATTGGAAAATAAAAACCAATAAGGCGAGTTTATCTATTACTAAAATTCTTACTTTTCTTTTTTATCAACTGTATTAATTTAAGTTACAATTTCATGAACATATATAATAAGGTATGTCGTGATACGATTGCTGTTGGAATTAGATTTGAAACCAATCAATACTCCTGCTAGGGTTGCGGAATTATTGCTTGAATGATTAGATTAAAACAATAATAAGTCTGACTCAATTACTAGTCCTACATTTTTAAATTCATATTTTACTTTACTTTATTACTTTAAAATTCAATTACGACAGCAATCGGATTCCACGACACCTTTGAATATTCTTGATCTGAAAAAAAAGAGTAAATCGAATCTGTTGTTGAGTAAATTGATTCAAATAATTGGAGTTTTTTCTAAAGCTTAAAATTATTTTCTGCTCGCTTAGAAAAGATTTCAATTGGAAAACAAAAACCAATTAAGCGAGTTTATTTATTATTAAAGTACTTAATTCTTTTTTATATAAACTGTATTAATATAAGTTCCAATTTCATGTACATATATAATAATGAAAATAATAAATATTGAAAATTCAATTTTTTTTGGTTCATATTTTATTCATATGGCTGCTCCAGGTAAAGTAAATCTGCAGGTAAAATTCATGTTATATTGCGGTTATATATATGGTAAAACGGCAGTAAAATTGATTATCAAATGACTCGAAAATGTAGAGTGAAATGGCGGAGAATATGACCGCCATTTGACGAGCATTGTGACGTGTGTGAACAGCACAGTACTATGCCCACATCCTATAAGTGGGAGCGGAATGCACAATCACATAAATAGGTACGAAATGGGAAAAAAATGTAAAAAATCTACTCTCGCTAGTGCAAACGTGACTAAAATTTAACAAGGGCCGTGACCGCACAATGACGGTCAAATGACTAGTCAAATGGCGTAGAGCGTTTTTGCAAGGTATGTATCTAATGTCAGTAGAGTTGTATTATCTAGTAGCTAATAGGTCTGTCCACTTCTTGTTGTCCGTTCCTGTGTCAATCCTACATTGGCATATTTTTATATTGAGTGAGCCTACTTATTTCTATTGGTGGTTAAAGTAAAGTATTTTTCCTAAAATGTAAAATTGTGACCTCTTGGATTGTGAGGTTTTCTCAAATGAGACCCAGTCAATAAATGCTTGTATTTATTTTATTTTCTTGAACTAATTCCGCATTTTATTCAAGAAAAAAAAAAATTTTTTTTTCACTTGACATTTTTTCATTCATAATAAGGTAAATCTGTAATAAATTACATAGACAATTGAGGGGTTGCTGACTATAGAACGGGGTAGCTATGTATTGGTAGTAGTTCTATTAATGGGTAAGTGGAAGGTACAGTGGATGCAAAAATTTTCATATCTTTATACTTTTTGTTTTTTTTTTTCAGCAATATATTTTTGGTCTTTTACGTCATGCGATTTCTGCGGCGGCCACCAAGACAGAATCGTCCTGAATTTTATGAAGAATTATTTTTATTTTTAACCGGGATTTGTCACATGCACAACCTCTTTGGTTTGTGCAATTAATTGATCTTTGAGAACTTGGGTACCTTTTTATTATTTTAAATTTGCCTACTCGAGTAAATGTTCTATTCTTAATCACCAATTTGTCCCTTAGGACAACGGTTTTTTCCTTATAAATTTCAAGTCCTTGACTTGCGGCATTTGTGCAACGTGTGTACAGCCTGATAAGTAATTGTACTAAGTCAATTTTATTATCTACAATCAGGTTGCTTGTATTTCTTACGCTACCATTTTTCTATATTAAGATGAAAACGAGCGCGACATGTCTTATTGCTGCAAATTTATATAGCGCTTCACATATATTTTTATATGTTCTCTTTGTGACTTTTCTTCATTCTTGTTGTTATGGGCTGGTGTTTAGTATTTTTTTTTTCGTTAGGTTTTGCTTACTTCCACTGTCCTAGAATATCCTATTACGTCATGACCATCTTTGTCAGGAGCATTCAAAGGAATTATGCAAATTTTGATTTGCTATTAGACTTTGGCAGGGTTAATCTGCCTGCCTTTATTGTTGATAACGAAATTTTAAGAGTTATGACTTTAATTATTTCTTACTCTTCCTCAGCTTTAGGTTTGGTTTTAAAGGGGTTTAGAGTACCTTGAATATTAAATGCGTGCTTGAGAATTTTTCAACTGCCTATATTTAACTTTCATATAGTTTTTGATTATAGTGGCTATTGCAATGACTAATAGCACGATAACGCAGATTAAAACTATTAGCCAAACATCAGGAATGTTGGGGGTATTTTTTGTGTCTACCTCGGCTGGTGGTTCGTATTTAATCATTCTATTCCCTGTTACTTCAGAATTTTCTTTCCCTAGTTCATAGCCAGCTATGGCTATTATAATGCCTTGGGCTATTTTTGTCCACCAAGTCATTTTGAAACTTCTGTAATTACTAGTGAATAAGGGTTTAAATTCCAATAAAATTTCTTTGATTTTTTTTCTTTCTTTATACTAGATACCCCATTTTATTTATAATTATTATATTATAAAAATTGCTAATCTAAAAATTTTATAATTTATTAGCTTAGTAAGGCTTATTTTACAAAATATTAAAAATATTTTTATTTATTCATTGTTAAAAAAAATTTTTTAACGCTATTATAATTCAACATTTGTCGTTTTCGGGGAACACACTTCTCATCATCCTCATAATTTCCTCTTCTTTGGTTGTGGGATTTCTTACATCCTCAATTGTGGGTTCCCTCCCCATGCCTATCATTTTCCAAAATGTTTTTAACCATTTTAATTCATTTTCGTAATCTCTTGTTCCTGCGTCTAAAATTGCTTTGTCTTCCCATTCAATGGGGTGTTTAAAATATTTCCCTGGTATTCCAATTTACTTATCTAAATTTTAATTTTAATTAAAAAAATTTTTTTTTTAAATGTTTTTCTTTAAATTTTTACATATATTCTTTTCATTTTACTTAACTTATTTTCTAAGTCTTCTAGGTCTTGCTGCTGTTATTTTCAATTCTCCTTCCGCTGCTAGTCTAAGCTGTGTCCAATATTATTCCACTCAAATATGCAGCCAAACCGCCATTCATTAATATAGTATGCTGTGTTTTTTGTAGAATTTTTGTTTTCCTTTTGCTGTAAAGGCTGGCCTTGCCCACCAGTGGGAACATTCGCTCAACTTTTGAGCGTGAAGATCAAAAATTTTTGTTTTCGAGATAAGAAAGGAATTTGCTCCTTTTGCCTTATTGACCGATTATTAAATTTACTTTTTCAACTATGAAAAGGGAAATAATTTTACTTTTTCTTTAAAGTTTGCAGGAGGAAACAGTCAGATCGTTTTAGCAGTTATGCTGATGTTTGATCTGAACTGGCAGGATCGCCATATAAAGAAGGCGAATCCTGATTGTTTATTAACGCGACAGGTTCCTCTGACCAGCTAGATCTACTAGCTACAAGCTAGATATACTAAAATTCTTACTTTTCTTTTTTATCAAATGTATTAATTTAAGTTACAATTTCATGTACATATATAATAAGGTATGTCGTGATACGATTGCTGTTGGAATTAGATTTGAAACCAATCAATGCTCCTGCGAGGAATGCGGAATTATTGCTTGAATGATTAGATTTAGAACAATAATAAGTCTGACTCAATTACTAGTCCTACATTTTTAAATTCATATTTTACTTTACTTTATTACTTTAAAATTCAATTACGACAGCAATCGGATTCCACGACACCTTTGAATATTCTTGATCTGAAAAAAAGAGTAAATCGAATCTGTTGTTGAGTAAATTGATTCAAATAATTGGAGTTTTTTCTAAAGCTTAACATTATTTTCTGCTCGCTTAGAAAAGATTTCAATTGGAAAACAAAAACCAATTAAGCGAGTTTATTTATTATTAAAGTACTTAATTCTTTTTTATATAAACTGTATTAATATAAGTTCCAATTTCATGTACATATATAATAATGAAAATAATAAATATTGAAAATTCAATTTTTTTTGGTTCATATTTTATTCATATGGCTGCTCCAGGTAAAGTAAATCTGCAAGTAAAATTCATGTTATATTGCGGTTATATATATGGTAAAACGGCAGTAAAATTGATTATCAAATGACTCGAAAATGTAGAGTGAAATGGCGGAGAATATGACCGCCATTTGACGAGCATTGTGACATGTGTGAACAGCACAGTACTATGCCCACATCTTATAAGTGGCAGCGGAATGCACAATCACATAAATAGGTACGAAATGGGAAAAAAATGTAAAAAATCTACTCTCGCTAGTGCAAACGTGACTAAAATTTAACAAGGGCCGTGACCGCACAATGACGGTCAAATGACTAGGCAAATGGCGTGGAGCGTTTTTGCAGGGTATGTATCTAATGTCAGTAGAGTTGTATTATCTAGTAGCTAATAGGTCTGTCCACTTCTTGTTGTCCGTTCCTGTGTCAATCCTACATTGGCATATTTTTATATTGGGTGAGCCTACTTATTTCTATTGGTGGTTAAAGTAAAGTATTTTTCCTAAAATGTAAAATTGTGACCTCTTGGATTGTGAGGTTTTCTCAAATGAGACCCAGGCAATAAATGTTTGTATTTATTTTATTTTCTTGAACTAATTCCGCATTTTATTCAAGAAAAAAAAACATTTTTTTTTCACTTGACATTTTTTCATTCATAATAAGGTAAATCTGTAATAAATTACATAGACAATTGAGGGGTTGCTGACTGAAGAACGGGGTAGCTATGTATTGGTAGTAGTTCTATTAATGGGTAAGTGGAAGGTACAGTGGATGCAAAAATTTTCATATCTTTATACTTTTTGTTTTTTTTTTTTCAGCAATATATTTTTGGTCTTTTACGTCATGCGATTTCTGCGGCGGCCACCAAGACAGTATCGTCCTGAATTTTATGAAGAATTATTTTTATTTTTAACCGGAATTTGTCACATGCACAACCTCTTTGTTTAGTGCAATTAATTGATCTTTGAGAACTTGGGTACCTTTTTATTATTTTAAATTTGCCTACTCGAGTAAATGTTCTATTCTTAATCACCAATTTGTCCCTTAGGACAACGGTTTTTTCCTTATAAATTTCAAGTCCTTGACTTGCGGCATTTGTGCAACGTGTGTACAGCCTGATAAGTAATTGTACTAAGTCAATTTTATTATCTACAATCAGGTTGCTTGTATTTCTTACGCTACCATTTTTCTATATTAAGATGAAAACGAGCGCGACATGTCTTATTGCTGCAAATTTATATAGCGCCTCACATATATTTTTATATGTTCTCTTTGTGACTTTTCTTCATTCTTGTTGTTATGGGCTGGTGTTTAGTATTTTTGTTCGTTAGGTTTTGCTTACTTCTACTGTCCTAGAATATCCTATTACGTCATGACCATCTTTGTCAGGAGCATTCAAAGGAATTATGCAAATTTTGATTTGCTATTAGACTTTGGCAGGGTTAATCTGTCTGCCTTTATTGTTGATAATGAAATTTTAAGAGTTATGACTTTAATTATTTGTTACTCTTCCTCAGCTTTAGGTTTGGTTTTAAAGGGGTTTAGAGTACCTTGAATATTAAATGCGTGCTTGAGAATTTTTCAACTGCCTATATTTAACTTTCATATAGTTTTTGATTATAGTGGCTATTGCAATGACTAATAGCACGATAACGCAGATTAAAACTGTTAGCCAAACATCAGGAATGTTGGGGGTATTTTTTGTGTCTACCTCGGCTGGTGGTTCGTATTTAACCATTCTATTCCCTGTTACTTCAGAATTTTCTTTCCCTAGTTCATAGCCAGCTATGGCTATTATAATGCCTTGGGCTATTTTTGTCCACCAAGTCATTTTGAAACTTCTGTAATTACTAGTGAATAAGGGTTTAAATTCCAATAAAATTTCTTTGATTTTTTTTCTTTCATTATCCTAGATACCCCATTTTATTTATAATTGTTACATTATAAAAATTGTTAATCTAAAAATTTTATAATTTATTAGCTTAGTATGGCTTATTTTACAAAATATTAAAAATATTTTTATTTATTCATTGTTAAAAAAAATTTTTTAACGCTATTATAATTCAACATTTGTCGTTTTCGGGGAACACACTTCTCATCATCCTCATAATTTCCTCTTCTTTGGTTGTGGGATTTCTTACATCCTCAATTGTGGGTTCCCTCCCCATGCCTATCATTTTCCAAAATGTTTTTAACCATTTTAATTCATTTTCGTAATCTCTTGTTTCTGCGTCTAAAATTTCTTTGTCTTCCCATTCAATGGGGTGTTTAAAATATTTCCCTGGTATTCCAATTTACTTATCTAAATTTTAATTTTAATTAAAAAAATTTTTTTTTCAATGTTTTTCTTTAAATTTTTACATATATTCTTTTCATTTTACTTAACTTATTTTCTAAGTCTTCTAGGTTTTGTTGCTGTTATTTTCAATTCTCCTTCCGCTGCTAGTCTAAGCTGTGTCCAATATTATTCCACTCAAATATGCAGCCAAACCGCCATTCATTAATATAGTATGCTGTGTTTTTTGTAGAATTTTTGTTTTCCTTTTGCTGTAAAGGCTGGCCTTGCCCACCAGTGGGAACATTCGCTCAACTTTTGAGCGTGAAGATCAAAAATTTTTGTTTTCAGGATAAGAAAGGAATTTGCTCCTTTTGCCTTATTGACCGATTATTAAATTTACTTTTTCAACTATGAAAAGAGAAATAATTTTACTTTTTCCTTAAAGTTTGCAGGAGGAAACAGTCAGATCGTTTTAGCAGTTATGCTGATGTTTGATCTGAACTGGCAGGATCGCCATATAAAGAAGGCGAATCCTGATTGTTTATTAACGCGACAGGTTCCTCTGACCAGCTAGATCTTTAGCAGTTTTGCTAACTCTAGACTGGCAGGATCGCCATGTAAAGAATGTTAAACAAAATAATTAAGTGACGGACCCAGATGAGTAGCGTTGGCTAGCAATTGTTCTTTATTGACGAAATTCATTACTATTTATACAAAAGTCCTTAACCTATACATATATACATACTTACATTAATATTTACATATTAACGGTGCATGACTCAATAGTGAGGAATGGTTTGTCAGCAAATTATTATATTGACCTACATATTGTCAATATGATTCTCGCTTGAGCAGTTTGGTATGACGTATTAATATATTGGGCGACTTGGCAAATGCGAATGAACTCATGGTAGTTATGTGGGTCAATGAACGTATATTTGTAATGTTAAGCGTGTTTGAAGTGAGGTGAATTCCACGCGATATTATATTATCAATATTCGTTGCTTTTGAAATTCGGCTCAAAATTTGCACATGGAACAACTAAAGACTCTCCTGACTTAAAAATAATGCAAAATCAGCCTGCGAAATTCCGTGTCTGCTGGATCAGCATTATTCATATCATCCTCCTCAAGAACACTCAATATATTTACCGAAAACAATTCACTATTATTAAGACTCATTATTATTCTATTAATTTTAATTAAATTAAATCCCACTTTAAACAACGCCCACGCAACTAACACTGTCCTCGAAAATTTGACAACTGAATACCAACAAATATTACTTTATTTTGCACAAAGCTTCAAGAGCTGCAGTTATTCTCATCGAATAAACTATCTTTTAGTTTAACCAACCAAATTAGTACAGTTACAATTTTATTCGGTTAGTTTTACTATTTTGGCTGTTAAGAATTGTAATTTTATCATTTTAGAGTTTAGCCATACCATTTTTTGTAGTTAAATTTATATGCTACAATTCTAACGGTTAGTTTAACCCACACCCACGAGGAGGGGGGGGGGGGGATTGGGGGATTTCCCCCGGGCTCGTAGTTTCTCAGGGAGCCCAAGATTTAGAGGTACTAAGAAATTTTAAGCCGAATTTCAAAAGCAACGAATATCGATAATGATTTTTTGCCTGTGCCTTCGAAAAGACGCCTGTATATTAACTTTTGTGATTGGCCATTTATATTTTAATTAACTTTAACATACAATACGTTACCCCATTTTGGCACAACTATCATTTTTTGATTTTATTAAATTTTATAAAATGTTTCTTCCTCTACAGTTCTATTTCGGTATTGGATGGTCAATATGGCTTTCGCATTTTCTCCATCAATAACTGTGAAAAGGTGGAAGAAATCTATGCGTGTAAATCTCACATATTATCTTGGTCGAGCGTTTCTTCAATAGCTCTCTAGTGGTGATGGTGACAGCAGGGAAACCCAACTGTTTACAAATGTTACACTTCAAAAAGAATCAAAATATCTGCCATTGCGTCTACGGCTCAAATACCCACAGTATATGAATGAATCGATTGCACCTAATTGTCTGCCTAACGGATAGTATACATATTCATCAAATCGAAAATATTGCACCAAACGAACTGGGTCTGAATACTGAAACAGTACACATATTCAAAATCGATGAGGAGGCTGTGATGATGGTATAGGGTGAGTTGTTGAATATCATACGAAAACCACTTTAACCCATCTATATATTTGCATTACAGCTAAAGCTTTACAAACAGCAAAAATTGCTGGCGCCAAGCAATTGGATGGTGTAAAGTTAGAAACTGCTGTTGTAACAGCTGCCACCGACACCTAATCTGAATTTCTACTAAGCTTTAAGTTGTAGATTATTTAAATAATTGGAGTTTTTTCTGAAGCTTAAAATTATTTTCTGTTCGCTTGGAAAAGATTTCAATTGGAAAATAAAAACCAATAAGGCGAGTTTATTTATTACTAAAATTCTTACTTTTCTTTTTTATCAACTGTATTAATTTAAGTTACAATTTCATGTACATATATAATAAGGTATGTCGTGATACGATTGCTGTTGGAATTAGATTTGAAACCAATCAATACTCCTGCTAGGGTTGCGGAATTATTGCTTGAATGATTAGATTTAGAACAATAATAAGTCTGACTAATTACTAGTCCTACATTTTTAAATTCATATTTTACTTTACTTTATTACTTTAAAATTCAATTACGACAGCAATCGGATTCCACGACACCTTTGAATATTCTTGATCTGAAAAAAAGAGTAAATCGAATCTTTATTTTCTGCTCGCTTAGAAAAGATTTCAATTGGAAAACAAAAACCAATTAAGCGAGTTTATTTATTATTAAAGTACTTAATTCTTTTTTATATAAACTGTATTAATATAACTTCCAATTTCATGTAGATATATAATAATGAAAATAATAAATATTGAAAATTCAATTTTTTTTGGTTCATATTTTATTCATATGGCTGCTCCAGGTAAAGTAAATCTGCAGGTAAAATTCATGTTATATTGCGGTTATATATATGGTAAAACGGCAAAAAAATTGATTATCAAATGACTCGAAAATGTAGAGTGAAATGGCGGAGAATATGACCGCCATTTGACGAGCATTGTGACGTGTGTGAACAGCACAGTACTATGCCCACATCCTATAAGTGGGAGCGGAATGCACAATCACATAAATAGGTACGAAATGAAAAAAAAATGTAAAAAATCTACTCTCGCTAGTGCAAACGTGACTAAAATTTAAGAAGGGCCGTGACCGCACAATGACGGTCAAATAACTAGTCAAATGGCGTGGAGCGTTTTTGCAGGGTATGTATCTAATCATGGTACAATAACCAGGTAAAAGCATCAGAGTTGCATTTAAATGTTTTTTCATTCGAAAGTGGTCATAAAATGTCAAACTTTGTTTATGTTTACATTTTTTGTTTATTTACTTTTGATGTGAGTTAGGTGTTAGGTAATTCTTTACTTTAGCTCACAACTACTAAAACTCGGCCAAAAATATCGGGAGAGGTGTCAAAAGACGCGCTTTGGACCCAGGACCACGAATCCGAAAACTGAAATTGAAAATTTTATTTCTTTCCAGATATATTTACAAAGTTGAAAATTTTCATGTGGCTTTTGTAATTTTGATGGTGTTGTGTACCCACAAAAAAAACTGTGGGTAAAAGTGTTTTGCGTGGATATAGATTAGGTCTCCCATGGTAATTTTTCATAAACGCGGTCGAAGGCCGCCAACGCAGAAAGGTGTTCTGCGTAAAATTACTATAAATCCCACCCCCCGCTTTCGGAGGTACCCGCTGGCCTTTTTTTGGTTTTTCGTTAATATCTTTTGAACGAATATTTTCCGCCTTCGGATTATTAATACTGATGTCAAGACGCGTCGTTTGACACCTCTCTCGATATTTTCGGTAGCGTATTAGCAGTCTACCCCTCAACTAGACTATTACCTGCGAAAAAATACTATGGATTCCACCCCCGGTTTCGGAGCGCTCCGGTGCCATTTTTCATTTTTTTGGGAATATTTTTTGACAGAAATGAAATTTTTAATTTTCGATTTCGGATTCGTCGTCCTGAGTCTAAAACGCATTTTTTTGACACCTCCCGATATTTTTGCACGAGTTTTTGCAGTTGTGAGCTAAAGTAAAGAATTACCCCGCAAGATCAAGGAGAAGGAAAAATTGGGAAAAAGCTTGTGGCGTTAGCTTCCCTAAAATGGCTAAAATTTTTCGCTCCATTTTCGGGCCTGTGACCTTATTGTGGGAGCTCAGAGAGTAAATTTGATGCCGAACTCCACTCCATCGCTATATTTACCGTCTTTGATGTAAATATTGTTTCCCGAATGTTGTAAGATAAAAAATATAATATAATTTTATGTGACTTAGCAGTGTTAATCAAGAGTCATCGTCCCCAACGGTCATTCCTACAGTTATCTACCAAAATATCGGACAATACTTTCGCCACTACAACGTGAAGGAAGGACGAAGGATAAATAATAAAGTCCCTTCTACATGTTGGCTTTTTTTTAAGTGACACCGTTGGAGCCAAAGGTCAATACTTCGCACGGAACAGCTGCAGCACACAAACGGATATGCATGATGTACCACGAATAAGTCGTTAAACCCAGACGCAGTAACCGCCCCTAGTTTCAGGGTCACCATTAGTTTGGAAAGAGCGAAAATATGCTATACAAGTATACGCAAAACTGCTCTTATCAGGGCCACCACTAGTCAACAAAGAGAAAAAAATGCTAAACAAATATACCTACGAAAAGCTGCCCTTATCAGGGCCACAAACAGTTTGCGAAGAGAAAATATTGCTAGACAATTATGTTTTACATGCTATAGATTTACTTTTGGATTATTTATATCATCCATATGATGGCAAGAAAAAAACTGGAGTATAACCGATACTGGAGTTGAAAACGGAAATCTTCCAAGCCGAACTTTTACCGTAGCAGGTACCGATACCAGAGGCCCTATTCAGTAACTATGAGTTTTGAAATTTACATTTTTCTTTCATACAAATTATATGAAGAAAAAGTGTACATTTTAAAACTCACAGTTACTGAATAGGGCCCCAGATCCAACCTAAAGCCGAAATTGCTACACAAGCCTCCTGGCTAGAGCCAGAAGGAAAACCCGGAACCGTAATTAAAGTCAGTACTACAACCGAACTAGTATTCAACACAACCGTGCTTTTTTTTAATTAAAAAAGATTACATCTAAAGACATGGAGTACATATTCTTCAAAGAAATCTGCACCTCAAATACCGACACGACGAGTTTCCAACATTAAACGTTATTATGTATATATGTATCTTCGATATTTATTAGGTTACTAAATTACTTAATTTTTACTTTACAAAATACATGAAATTTTAAAATAAATCAGTACTTATTCATGAACATACTATTAACTCAGCATTTTATATACAATCTCATCCCAAATTTTCTTGGAGACAGTGACGTTAGCACTCATACATACATGTATTGAAAATAAGGTCCACTACAAAAACCATTTAGCAATAGCATTTCCCAATATAATTCTAATACTACAAAATAACGACCTTAGGCAGATAAAGTAGGAACAATATAATTCCAAAAAAGTTGTATCTCACTTTACATTAAACTGCTTTGGAATATAAATACATACACTAAAAGATGCATACAATACAAATGGTCCCTTATTTATATATCATAAACAAAATTAATGTTGCGACCATTGGATATTTTTCAAATCAATTGGTTCTAGCACAATCTCCCATAATGGAGACATTTCACGTAAACGTTCGACATGTTTGATGCAGGTATCGGTAATATAATCAACCTGTTGTTGTTGTTGTTGTTGTAGCGATACGGTTGCTCCCCGAAGGTTTAGGGAGTGATCGATGTGATGGTCCTTTGCCGTTTACAGATCCGGTACGCTCCGGTAACACAGCATCATT
Source organism: Eurosta solidaginis (assembly GCF_040869045.1). Lineage (NCBI taxonomy): Eukaryota > Metazoa > Arthropoda > Insecta > Diptera > Tephritidae > Eurosta > Eurosta solidaginis. The sequence continues at coordinate 72,506,683 of NC_090322.1, forward strand.
AAGGTGCTGGCCCGACCATCTCGGGAACGATTTATATGGCCACATTAAACCTTCAGGCCAATCCGGTATTTTAGTCGCCTCTTACGACAGGCATACCTACCGCGGGTATATTCTAACCCCCTGACCCGCTGGGTGGTAAAACAACCAATACCAAATCTATAAAAATTTAACAATAAATTACTTTCAAATTAACTAAACAATTCAGTACGGTAAACTCGTATACCTTATTGAACTATGTGCCAAATCCTCATCAGTTCCAATCGCACGTAGGTTCCAGTGATGCAGAAGTACATGCTGAGGCACTAGACAACGCCACATCTTTTAAGGCCATAAGTAATGATAAATTTAATAAACCACTATACCTTTGCTCTGGATCACCATTACATATACCATGTGATAATCTTGAAGTGATGCGATCATATAAACGTTTCGACAGAAAATCTATAAATTTCTTATCATATTCCATTTCTTTGAGTGCAAGATAACATGCAGCACCAAATCCAATAACAATAATCCGAAGGCGGAAAAGAAAAATTTTAGCTCGTTCAAAAGATATTCCCAAAAAACCGAAAAATGACACCGGAGTGCTTCGAGACCGGGGTGAGATCCATAGTATTTTTGCGCTGGCGGCCTTCGGCCGCGCTTATAAAAAGTTAATCTGGGTGGGTCCAACACCGGTTTGGAGACCAATACTATATCTGCGCAAAACACTTATGTCCACAATTTTTTTTGTGGGTACAATATCATCAACATTACAACGCGCACATGAAAATTTTCAATTGAAAATTTTCAACTTCTTTTGCAAATATCTCTTGTCCAACACAAAATATTTTACCTCCGCCTTCTGATTATTGTTGTCGAGGTCAATGCGCGTCTTTTAACACCTCTCTCGATATTTATGGACGCATATTATCAGTGTCATGCTGTCATATAGAATTACCAAGAGTTGATGCGCTGGAAACGTTGAAGAAGTGATTCAGCTGCTATATGTAAATAAATAATAACAATAAATTAAATAAATATCATTTAAAAATCAGCTAATTACCTTTACTTTCTATTTAAAGTGCCTTTTTCCTCCAGCTTCATCAGCAAACCAACTTTTTTCTTTTTTTTGTTTTGGCTTTGTTGACGAAAATCACATGTGACGTTTTCTTCTTCCATCACTTTTGACAGAAGAAACTGAAAGAACGATTGACAGTGTATGTAAAATCGGCAACAACAAAATACACGGGAGGGTTGCATTTTCGCTAATGCTTCTACCTGGTAATTGTACCATGTATCTAATGTCAGTAGAGTTGTATTACACCCCTATTATGAACTCGTACGATACACGATAAACGCTTGCAATCTGTTCTACCGTATTATGAAATAAATTCTAGCGTGTGAAACTCGATCGTTAGCGTTTATCGTTTATCGTGGTATTGCCATACGCTAACTATCGCATACGCTGTTCAATTTTCTACGCTAGCTATCGCTGATAAATTTTTCCAGGATACGTTGGGAACTATTTAAATAAAAGTAAATATACAATTATTACATAATCCAAAATAATCCAACTACAGCCTCATTCCCAACACTCTGTTGCAACACCCTGGGCAAGAAGCCTTAAAGTGGCACAAACCTTCAAAATATTTGGGATGGATGGCCTATTTTTACGGGCGCGCAAACTGCCTTCTATTTCTGTTAAGACATACTCTAACATCAATTTTGTTTATTAAACTTTTTTTACTTTTAGTATGTCAAGTACTTACAGTGTAGAGTTCAAGAAGATTGGAATGATCTCTCAATTTTCTTCTTTCTGTGGAATCTATGCAAGTTCCGTCAATTTGTTCATTTGAGTTTATATAAAAGGTAACAGAGGTTGCATAAAACATTTTATTATAACAGCTTTTAAAAACTGTTGCCACTTTTACGTACAAGACAAATGAATTGTTAGTATTTACGTTTTGTTTTGCTATCTGTTTCGTATAGATTCACAAAAATTTGTAAACAAAACTCTGCTGTCATTCACAATAGTACATCTATCGGGCGTGTGGAAATCGCAATATGAAAGCTGATTTTTTACGATACGCTAGGAAGCGTTTATCGTCTATCGTATGAAAATTCATAATAGGGGTGTTATCTAGTAGCTAATAGGTCTGTCCACTTCTTGTTGTCCGTTCCTGTGTCAATCCTACATTGGCATATTTTTATATTGGGTGAGCCTACTTATTTCTATTGGTGGTTAAAGTATTTTTCCTAAAATGTAAAATTGTGACCTCTTGGATTGTGAGGTTTTCTCAAATGAGACCCAGGCAATAAATGCTTGTATTTATTTTATTTTCTTGAACTAATTCCGCATTTTATTCAAGAAAAAAAAAACATTTTTTTTTCACTTGACATTTTTTCATTCATAATAAGGTAAATCTGTAATAAATTACATAGACAATTGAGGGGTTGCTGACTAAAGAACGGGGTAGCTATGTATTGGTAGTAGTTCTATTAATGGGTAAGTGGAAGGTACAGTGGATGCAAAAATGTTCATATCTTTAAACTTTTTGTTTTTTTTTTTTCAGCAATATATTTTTGGTCTTTTACGTCATGCGATTTCTGCGGCGGCCACCAAGACAGAATCGTCCTGAATTTTATGAAGAATTATTTTTATTTTTAACCGGGATTTGTCACATGCACAACCTCTTTGGTTTGTGCAATTAATTGATCTTTGAGAACTTGGGTACCTTTTTATTATTTTAAATTTGCCTACTCGAGTAAATGTTCTATTCTTAATCACCAATTTGTCCCTTAGAACAACGGTTTTTTGCTTATAAATTTCAAGTCCTTGACTTGCGGCATTTGTGCAACGTGTGTACAGCCTGATAAGTAATTGTACTAAGTCAATTTTATTATCTACAATCAGGTTGCTTGTATTTCTTACGGTACCATTTTTCTATATTAAGATGAAAACGAGCGCGACATGTCTTATTGCTGCAAATTTATATAGCGCTTCACATATATTTTTGTATGTTCTCTTTGTGACTTTTCTTCATTCTTATTGTTATGGGCTGGTGTTTAGTATTTTTTTTCGTTAGGTTTTGCTTACTTCCACTGTCCTAGAATATCCTATTTCGTCATGACCATCTTTGTCAGGAGCATTCCAATGAATTATGCAAATTTTGATTTGCTATTAGACTTTGGCAGGGTTAATCTGTCTGCCTTTATTGTTCATAACGAAATTTTAAGAGTTATGACTTTAATTATTTGTTACTTTTCCTCAGCTTTAGGTTTGGTTTTAAAGGGGTTTAAAGTACCTTGAATATTAAATGCGTGCTTGAGAATTTTTCAACTGCCTATATTTAACTTTCATATAGTTTTTGATTATAGTGGCTATTGCAATGACTAATAGCACGATAACGCAGATTAAAACTGTTAGCCAAACATCAGGAATGTTGGGGGTATTTTTTGTGTCTACCTCGGCTGGTGGTTCGTATTTAACCATTCTATTCCCTGTTACTTCAGAATTTTCTTTCCCTAGTTCATAGCCAGCTATGGCTATTATAATGCCTTGGGCTATTTTTGTCCACCAAGTCATTTTGAAACTTCTGTAATTACTAGTGAATAAGGGTTTAAATTCCAATAAAATTTCTTTGATTTTTTTTTCTTTCTTTATCCTAGATACCCCATTTTATTTATAATTGTTATATTATAAAAATTGTTAATCTAAAAATTTTATAATTTATTAGCTTAGTATGGCTTATTTTACAAAATATTAAAAATATTTTTATTTATTCATTGTTAAAAAAAATTTTTTAACGCTATTATAATTCAACATTTGTCTTTTCGGAGAACACACTTCTCATCATCCTCATAATTTACTCTTCTTTGGTCGTGGGATTTCTTACATCCTCAATTGTGGGTTCCCTCCCCATGCCTATCATTTTCCAAAATGTTTTTAACCATTTTAATTCATTTTCGTAATCTCTTGTTCCTGCATCTAAAATTGCTTTGTCTTCCCATTCAATGGGGTGTTTAAAATATTTCCCTGGTATTCCAATTTACTTATCTAAATTTTAATTTTAATTAAAAAAAATTTTTTTCAATGTTTTTCTTTAAATTTTTACATATATTCTTTTCATTTTACTTAACTTATTTTCTAGGTCTTGTTGCTGTTATTTTCAATTCTCCTTCCGCTGCTAGTCTAAGCTGTGTCCAATATTATTCCACTCAAATATGCAGCCAAACCGCCATTCATTAATATAGTATGCTGTGTTTTTTGTAGAATTTTTGTTTTCCTTTTGCTGTAAAGGCTGGCCTTGCCCACCAGTGGGAACATTCGCTCAACTTTTGAGCGTGAAGATCAAAAATTTTTGTTTTCAGGATAAGAAAGGAATTTGCTCCTTTTGTCTTATTGACCGATTATTAAATTTACTTTTTCAACTATGAAAAGGGAAATAATTTTACTTTTTCCTTAAAGTTTGCAGGAGGAAACAGTCAGATCGTTTTAGCAGTTATGCTGATGTTTGATCTGAACTGGCAGGATCGCCATATAAAGAAGGCGAATCCTGATTGTTTATTAACGCGACAGGTTCCTCTGACCAGCTAGATCTTTAGCAGTTTTGCTAACTCTAGACTGGCAGAATCGCCATGTAAAGAATGTTAAACAAAATAATTAAGTGACGAACGCAGATGAGTAGCGTTGGCTAGCAATTGTTCTTTATTGACGAAATTCATTACTATTTATACAAAAGTCCTTAACCTATGCATATATACATACTTACATTAATATTTACATATTAACGGTGCATGACTCAATAGTGAGGAATGGTTTGTCAGCAAATTATTATATTGACCTACATATTGTCAATATGATTCTCGCTTGAGCAGTTTGGTATGACGTATTAATATATTGGGCGACTTGGCAAATGCGAATGAACTCATGGTAGTTATGTGGGTCAATGAACGTATATTTGTAATGTTAAGCGTGTTTGAAGTGAGGTGAATTCCACGCGATATTATATTATCAATATTCGTTGCTTTTGAAATTCGGCTCAAAATTTGCACATGGAACAACTAAAGACTCTCCTGACTTAAAAATAATGCAAAATCAGCCTGCGAAATTCCGTGTCTGCTGGATCAGCATTATTCATATCATCCTCCTCAAGAACACTCAATATATTTACCGAAAACAATTCACTATTATTAAGACTCATTATTATTCTATTAATTTTAATTAAATTAAATCCCACTTTAAACAACGCCCACGCAACTAACACTGTCCTCGAAAATTTGACAACTGAATACCAACAAATATTACTTTATTTTGCACAAAGCTTCAAGAGCTGCAGTTATTCTCATCGAATAAACTATCTTTTAGTTTAACCAACCAAATTAGTACAGTTACAATTTTATTCGGTTAGTTTTACTATTTTGGCTGTTAAGAATTGTAATTTTATCATTTTAGAGTTTAGCCATACCATTTTTTGTAGTTAAATTTATATGCTACAATTCTAACGGTTAGTTTAACCCACACCCACGAGGAGGGGGGGGGGGGGGGATTGGGGGATTTCCCCCGGGCTCGTAGTTTCTCAGGGAGCCCAAGATTTAGAGGTACTAAGAAATTTTAAGCCGAATTTCAAAAGCAACGAATATCGATAATGATTTTTTGCCTGTGCCTTCGAAAAGACGCCTGTATATTAACTTTTGTGATTGGCCATTTATATTTTAATTAACTTTAACATACAATACGTTACCCCATTTTGGCACAACTATCATTTTTTGATTTTATTAAATTTTATAAAATGTTTCTTCCTCTACAGTTCTATTTCGGTATTGGATGGTCAATATGGCTTTCGCATTTTCTCCATCAATAACTGTGAAAAGGTGGAAGAAATCTATGCGTGTAAATCTCACATATTATCTTGGTCGAGCGTTTCTTCAATAGCTCTCTAGTGGTGATGGTGACAGCAGGGAAACCCAACTGTTTACAAATGTTACACTTCAAAAAGAATCAAAATATCTGCCATTGCGTCTACGGCTCAAATACCCACAGTATATGAATGAATCGATTGCACCTAATTGTCTGCCTAACGGATAGTATACATATTCATCAAATCGAAAATATTGCACCAAACGAACTGGGTCTGAATACTGAAACAGTACACATATTCAAAATCGATGAGGAGGCTGTGATGATGGTATAGGGTGAGTTGTTGAATATCATACGAAAACCACTTTAACCCATCTATATATTTGCATTACAGCTAAAGCTTTACAAACAGCAAAAATTGCTGGCGCCAAGCAATTGGATGGTGTAAAGTTAGAAACTGCTGTTGTAACAGCTGCCACCGACACCTAATCTGAATTTCTACTAAGCTTTAAGTTGTAGATTATTTAAATAATTGGAGTTTTTTCTGAAGCTTAAAATTATTTTCTGTTCGCTTGGAAAAGATTTCAATTGGAAAATAAAAACCAATAAGGCGAGTTTATTTATTACTAAAATTCTTACTTTTCTTTTTTATCAACTGTATTAATTTAAGTTACAATTTCATGTACATATATAATAAGGTATGTCGTGATACGATTGCTGTTGGAATTAGATTTGAAACCAATCAATACTCCTGCTAGGGTTGCGGAATTATTGCTTGAATGATTAGATTTAGAACAATAATAAGTCTGACTAATTACTAGTCCTACATTTTTAAATTCATATTTTACTTTACTTTATTACTTTAAAATTCAATTACGACAGCAATCGGATTCCACGACACCTTTGAATATTCTTGATCTGAAAAAAAGAGTAAATCGAATCTTTATTTTCTGCTCGCTTAGAAAAGATTTCAATTGGAAAACAAAAACCAATTAAGCGAGTTTATTTATTATTAAAGTACTTAATTCTTTTTTATATAAACTGTATTAATATAACTTCCAATTTCATGTAGATATATAATAATGAAAATAATAAATATTGAAAATTCAATTTTTTTTGGTTCATATTTTATTCATATGGCTGCTCCAGGTAAAGTAAATCTGCAGGTAAAATTCATGTTATATTGCGGTTATATATATGGTAAAACGGCAAAAAAATTGATTATCAAATGACTCGAAAATGTAGAGTGAAATGGCGGAGAATATGACCGCCATTTGACGAGCATTGTGACGTGTGTGAACAGCACAGTACTATGCCCACATCCTATAAGTGGGAGCGGAATGCACAATCACATAAATAGGTACGAAATGAAAAAAAAATGTAAAAAATCTACTCTCGCTAGTGCAAACGTGACTAAAATTTAAGAAGGGCCGTGACCGCACAATGACGGTCAAATAACTAGTCAAATGGCGTGGAGCGTTTTTGCAGGGTATGTATCTAATCATGGTACAATAACCAGGTAAAAGCATCAGAGTTGCATTTAAATGTTTTTTCATTCGAAAGTGGTCATAAAATGTCAAACTTTGTTTATGTTTACATTTTTTGTTTATTTACTTTTGATGTGAGTTAGGTGTTAGGTAATTCTTTACTTTAGCTCACAACTACTAAAACTCGGCCAAAAATATCGGGAGAGGTGTCAAAAGACGCGCTTTGGACCCAGGACCACGAATCCGAAAACTGAAATTGAAAATTTTATTTCTTTCCAGATATATTTACAAAGTTGAAAATTTTCATGTGGCTTTTGTAATTTTGATGGTGTTGTGTACCCACAAAAAAAACTGTGGGTAAAAGTGTTTTGCGTGGATATAGATTAGGTCTCCCATGGTAATTTTTCATAAACGCGGTCGAAGGCCGCCAACGCAGAAAGGTGTTCTGCGTAAAATTACTATAAATCCCACCCCCCGCTTTCGGAGGTACCCGCTGGCCTTTTTTTGGTTTTTCGTTAATATCTTTTGAACGAATATTTTCCGCCTTCGGATTATTAATACTGATGTCAAGACGCGTCGTTTGACACCTCTCTCGATATTTTCGGTAGCGTATTAGCAGTCTACCCCTCAACTAGACTATTACCTGCGAAAAAATACTATGGATTCCACCCCCGGTTTCGGAGCGCTCCGGTGCCATTTTTCATTTTTTTGGGAATATTTTTTGACAGAAATGAAATTTTTAATTTTCGATTTCGGATTCGTCGTCCTGAGTCTAAAACGCATTTTTTTGACACCTCCCGATATTTTTGCACGAGTTTTTGCAGTTGTGAGCTAAAGTAAAGAATTACCCCGCAAGATCAAGGAGAAGGAAAAATTGGGAAAAAGCTTGTGGCGTTAGCTTCCCTAAAATGGCTAAAATTTTTCGCTCCATTTTCGGGCCTGTGACCTTATTGTGGGAGCTCAGAGAGTAAATTTGATGCCGAACTCCACTCCATCGCTATATTTACCGTCTTTGATGTAAATATTGTTTCCCGAATGTTGTAAGATAAAAAATATAATATAATTTTATGTGACTTAGCAGTGTTAATCAAGAGTCATCGTCCCCAACGGTCATTCCTACAGTTATCTACCAAAATATCGGACAATACTTTCGCCACTACAACGTGAAGGAAGGACGAAGGATAAATAATAAAGTCCCTTCTACATGTTGGCTTTTTTTTAAGTGACACCGTTGGAGCCAAAGGTCAATACTTCGCACGGAACAGCTGCAGCACACAAACGGATATGCATGATGTACCACGAATAAGTCGTTAAACCCAGACGCAGTAACCGCCCCTAGTTTCAGGGTCACCATTAGTTTGGAAAGAGCGAAAATATGCTATACAAGTATACGCAAAACTGCTCTTATCAGGGCCACCACTAGTCAACAAAGAGAAAAAAATGCTAAACAAATATACCTACGAAAAGCTGCCCTTATCAGGGCCACAAACAGTTTGCGAAGAGAAAATATTGCTAGACAATTATGTTTTACATGCTATAGATTTACTTTTGGATTATTTATATCATCCATATGATGGCAAGAAAAAAACTGGAGTATAACCGATACTGGAGTTGAAAACGGAAATCTTCCAAGCCGAACTTTTACCGTAGCAGGTACCGATACCAGAGGCCCTATTCAGTAACTATGAGTTTTGAAATTTACATTTTTCTTTCATACAAATTATATGAAGAAAAAGTGTACATTTTAAAACTCACAGTTACTGAATAGGGCCCCAGATCCAACCTAAAGCCGAAATTGCTACACAAGCCTCCTGGCTAGAGCCAGAAGGAAAACCCGGAACCGTAATTAAAGTCAGTACTACAACCGAACTAGTATTCAACACAACCGTGCTTTTTTTTAATTAAAAAAGATTACATCTAAAGACATGGAGTACATATTCTTCAAAGAAATCTGCACCTCAAATACCGACACGACGAGTTTCCAACATTAAACGTTATTATGTATATATGTATCTTCGATATTTATTAGGTTACTAAATTACTTAATTTTTACTTTACAAAATACATGAAATTTTAAAATAAATCAGTACTTATTCATGAACATACTATTAACTCAGCATTTTATATACAATCTCATCCCAAATTTTCTTGGAGACAGTGACGTTAGCACTCATACATACATGTATTGAAAATAAGGTCCACTACAAAAACCATTTAGCAATAGCATTTCCCAATATAATTCTAATACTACAAAATAACGACCTTAGGCAGATAAAGTAGGAACAATATAATTCCAAAAAAGTTGTATCTCACTTTACATTAAACTGCTTTGGAATATAAATACATACACTAAAAGATGCATACAATACAAATGGTCCCTTATTTATATATCATAAACAAAATTAATGTTGCGACCATTGGATATTTTTCAAATCAATTGGTTCTAGCACAATCTCCCATAATGGAGACATTTCACGTAAACGTTCGACATGTTTGATGCAGGTATCGGTAATATAATCAACCTGTTGTTGTTGTTGTTGTTGTAGCGATACGGTTGCTCCCCGAAGGTTTAGGGAGTGATCGATGTGATGGTCCTTTGCCGTTTACAGATCCGGTACGCTCCGGTAACACAGCATCATTAAGGTGCTGGCCCGACCATCTCGGGAACGATTTATATGGCCACATTAAACCTTCAGGCCAATCCGGTATTTTAGTCGCCTCTTACGACAGGCATACCTACCGCGGGTATATTCTAACCCCCTGACCCGCTGGGTGGTAAAACAACCAATACCAAATCTATAAAAATTTAACAATAAATTACTTTCAAATTAACTAAACAATTCAGTACGGTAAACTCGTATACCTTATTGAACTATGTGCCAAATCCTCATCAGTTCCAATCGCACGTAGGTTCCAGTGATGCAGAAGTACATGCTGAGGCACTAGACAACGCCACATCTTTTAAGGCCATAAGTAATGATAAATTTAATAAACCACTATACCTTTGCTCTGGATCACCATTACATATACCATGTGATAATCTTGAAGTGATGCGATCATATAAACGTTTCGACAGAAAATCTATAAATTTCTTATCATATTCCATTTCTTTGAGTGCAAGATAACATGCAGCACCAAATCCAATAACAATAATCCGAAGGCGGAAAAGAAAAATTTTAGCTCGTTCAAAAGATATTCCCAAAAAACCGAAAAATGACACCGGAGTGCTTCGAGACCGGGGTGAGATCCATAGAATTTTTGCGCTGGCGGCCTTCGGCCGCGCTTATAAAAAGTTAATCTGGGTGGGTCCAACACCGGTTTGGAGACCAATACTATATCTGCGCAAAACACTTATGTCCACAATTTTTTTTGTGGGTACAATATCATCAACATTACAACGCGCACATGAAAATTTTCAATTGAAAATTTTCAACTTCTTTTGCAAATATCTCTTGTCCAACACAAAATATTTTACCTCCGCCTTCTGATTATTGTTGTCGAGGTCAATGCGCGTCTTTTAACACCTCTCTCGATATTTATGGACGCATATTATCAGTGTCATGCTGTCATATAGAATTACCAAGAGTTGATGCGCTGGAAACGTTGAAGAAGTGATTCAGCTGCTATATGTAAATAAATAATAACAATAAATTAAATAAATATCATTTAAAAATCAGCTAATTACCTTTACTTTCTATTTAAAGTGCCTTTTTCCTCCAGCTTCATCAGCAAACCAACTTTTTTCTTTTTTTTGTTTTGGCTTTGTTGACGAAAATCACATGTGACGTTTTCTTCTTCCATCACTTTTGACAGAAGAAACTGAAAGAACGATTGACAGTGTATGTAAAATCGGCAACAACAAAATACACGGGAGGGTTGCATTTTCGCTAATGCTTCTACCTGGTAATTGTACCATGTATCTAATGTCAGTAGAGTTGTATTACACCCCTATTATGAACTCGTACGATACACGATAAACGCTTGCAATCTGTTCTACCGTATTATGAAATAAATTCTAGCGTGTGAAACTCGATCGTTAGCGTTTATCGTTTATCGTGGTATTGCCATACGCTAACTATCGCATACGCTGTTCAATTTTCTACGCTAGCTATCGCTGATAAATTTTTCCAGGATACGTTGGGAACTATTTAAATAAAAGTAAATATACAATTATTACATAATCCAAAATAATCCAACTACAGCCTCATTCCCAACACTCTGTTGCAACACCCTGGGCAAGAAGCCTTAAAGTGGCACAAACCTTCAAAATATTTGGGATGGATGGCCTATTTTTACGGGCGCGCAAACTGCCTTCTATTTCTGTTAAGACATACTCTAACATCAATTTTGTTTATTAAACTTTTTTTACTTTTAGTATGTCAAGTACTTACAGTGTAGAGTTCAAGAAGATTGGAATGATCTCTCAATTTTCTTCTTTCTGTGGAATCTATGCAAGTTCCGTCAATTTGTTCATTTGAGTTTATATAAAAGGTAACAGAGGTTGCATAAAACATTTTATTATAACAGCTTTTAAAAACTGTTGCCACTTTTACGTACAAGACAAATGAATTGTTAGTATTTACGTTTTGTTTTGCTATCTGTTTCGTATAGATTCACAAAAATTTGTAAACAAAACTCTGCTGTCATTCACAATAGTACATCTATCGGGCGTGTGGAAATCGCAATATGAAAGCTGATTTTTTACGATACGCTAGGAAGCGTTTATCGTCTATCGTATGAAAATTCATAATAGGGGTGTTATCTAGTAGCTAATAGGTCTGTCCACTTCTTGTTGTCCGTTCCTGTGTCAATCCTACATTGGCATATTTTTATATTGGGTGAGCCTACTTATTTCTATTGGTGGTTAAAGTAAAGTATTTTTCCTAAAATGTAAAATTGTGACCTCTTGGATTGTGAGGTTTTCTCAAATGAGACCCAGGCAATAAATGTTTGTATTTATTTTATTTTCTTGAACTAATTCCGCATTTTATTCAAGAAAAAAAAACATTTTTTTTTCACTTGACATTTTTTCATTCATAATAAGGTAAATCTGTAATAAATTACATAGACAATTGAGGGGTTGCTGACTGAAGAACGGGGTAGCTATGTATTGGTAGTAGTTCTATTAATGGGTAAGTGGAAGGTACAGTGGATGCAAAAATTTTCATATCTTTATACTTTTTGTTTTTTTTTTTTCAGCAATATATTTTTGGTCTTTTACGTCATGCGATTTCTGCGGCGGCCACCAAGACAGTATCGTCCTGAATTTTATGAAGAATTATTTTTATTTTTAACCGGAATTTGTCACATGCACAACCTCTTTGTTTAGTGCAATTAATTGATCTTTGAGAACTTGGGTACCTTTTTATTATTTTAAATTTGCCTACTCGAGTAAATGTTCTATTCTTAATCACCAATTTGTCCCTTAGGACAACGGTTTTTTCCTTATAAATTTCAAGTCCTTGACTTGCGGCATTTGTGCAACGTGTGTACAGCCTGATAAGTAATTGTACTAAGTCAATTTTATTATCTACAATCAGGTTGCTTGTATTTCTTACGCTACCATTTTTCTATATTAAGATGAAAACGAGCGCGACATGTCTTATTGCTGCAAATTTATATAGCGCCTCACATATATTTTTATATGTTCTCTTTGTGACTTTTCTTCATTCTTGTTGTTATGGGCTGGTGTTTAGTATTTTTGTTCGTTAGGTTTTGCTTACTTCTACTGTCCTAGAATATCCTATTACGTCATGACCATCTTTGTCAGGAGCATTCAAAGGAATTATGCAAATTTTGATTTGCTATTAGACTTTGGCAGGGTTAATCTGTCTGCCTTTATTGTTGATAATGAAATTTTAAGAGTTATGACTTTAATTATTTGTTACTCTTCCTCAGCTTTAGGTTTGGTTTTAAAGGGGTTTAGAGTACCTTGAATATTAAATGCGTGCTTGAGAATTTTTCAACTGCCTATATTTAACTTTCATATAGTTTTTGATTATAGTGGCTATTGCAATGACTAATAGCACGATAACGCAGATTAAAACTGTTAGCCAAACATCAGGAATGTTGGGGGTATTTTTTGTGTCTACCTCGGCTGGTGGTTCGTATTTAACCATTCTATTCCCTGTTACTTCAGAATTTTCTTTCCCTAGTTCATAGCCAGCTATGGCTATTATAATGCCTTGGGCTATTTTTGTCCACCAAGTCATTTTGAAACTTCTGTAATTACTAGTGAATAAGGGTTTAAATTCCAATAAAATTTCTTTGATTTTTTTTCTTTCATTATCCTAGATACCCCATTTTATTTATAATTGTTACATTATAAAAATTGTTAATCTAAAAATTTTATAATTTATTAGCTTAGTATGGCTTATTTTACAAAATATTAAAAATATTTTTATTTATTCATTGTTAAAAAAAATTTTTTAACGCTATTATAATTCAACATTTGTCGTTTTCGGGGAACACACTTCTCATCATCCTCATAATTTCCTCTTCTTTGGTTGTGGGATTTCTTACATCCTCAATTGTGGGTTCCCTCCCCATGCCTATCATTTTCCAAAATGTTTTTAACCATTTTAATTCATTTTCGTAATCTCTTGTTTCTGCGTCTAAAATTTCTTTGTCTTCCCATTCAATGGGGTGTTTAAAATATTTCCCTGGTATTCCAATTTACTTATCTAAATTTTAATTTTAATTAAAAAAATTTTTTTTTCAATGTTTTTCTTTAAATTTTTACATATATTCTTTTCATTTTACTTAACTTATTTTCTAAGTCTTCTAGGTTTTGTTGCTGTTATTTTCAATTCTCCTTCCGCTGCTAGTCTAAGCTGTGTCCAATATTATTCCACTCAAATATGCAGCCAAACCGCCATTCATTAATATAGTATGCTGTGTTTTTTGTAGAATTTTTGTTTTCCTTTTGCTGTAAAGGCTGGCCTTGCCCACCAGTGGGAACATTCGCTCAACTTTTGAGCGTGAAGATCAAAAATTTTTGTTTTCAGGATAAGAAAGGAATTTGCTCCTTTTGCCTTATTGACCGATTATTAAATTTACTTTTTCAACTATGAAAAGAGAAATAATTTTACTTTTTCCTTAAAGTTTGCAGGAGGAAACAGTCAGATCGTTTTAGCAGTTATGCTGATGTTTGATCTGAACTGGCAGGATCGCCATATAAAGAAGGCGAATCCTGATTGTTTATTAACGCGACAGGTTCCTCTGACCAGCTAGATCTTTAGCAGTTTTGCTAACTCTAGACTGGCAGGATCGCCATGTAAAGAATGTTAAACAAAATAATTAAGTGACGGACCCAGATGAGTAGCGTTGGCTAGCAATTGTTCTTTATTGACGAAATTCATTACTATTTATACAAAAGTCCTTAACCTATACATATATACATACTTACATTAATATTTACATATTAACGGTGCATGACTCAATAGTGAGGAATGGTTTGTCAGCAAATTATTATATTGACCTACATATTGTCAATATGATTCTCGCTTGAGCAGTTTGGTATGACGTATTAATATATTGGGCGACTTGGCAAATGCGAATGAACTCATGGTAGTTATGTGGGTCAATGAACGTATATTTGTAATGTTAAGCGTGTTTGAAGTGAGGTGAATTCCACGCGATATTATATTATCAATATTCGTTGCTTTTGAAATTCGGCTCAAAATTTGCACATGGAACAACTAAAGACTCTCCTGACTTAAAAATAATGCAAAATCAGCCTGCGAAATTCCGTGTCTGCTGGATCAGCATTATTCATATCATCCTCCTCAAGAACACTCAATATATTTACCGAAAACAATTCACTATTATTAAGACTCATTATTATTCTATTAATTTTAATTAAATTAAATCCCACTTTAAACAACGCCCACGCAACTAACACTGTCCTCGAAAATTTGACAACTGAATACCAACAAATATTACTTTTTTTGCACAAAGCTTCAAGAGTTGCCGTTATTCTCATCGAATAAACTATCTTTTAGTTTAACCAACCAAATTAGTACAGTTACAATTTTATTTGGTTAGTTTTACTATTTTGGCTGTTAAGAATTGTAATTTTATCATTTTAGAGTTTAGCCATACCATTTTTTGTAGTTAAATTTATATGCTACAATTCTAACGGTTAGATTAACCCAGACCCACGAGGAGGGGGGGGGGGGGGATTGGGGGATTTCCCCCGGGCTCGTAGTTTCTCAGGGAGCCCAAGATTTAGAGGTACTAAGAAATTTTAAGCCGAATTTCAAAAGCAACGAATATCGATAATGATTTTTTGCCTGTGCCTTCAAAAAGACGCCTGTATATTAACTTTTGTGATTGGCCATTTATATTTTAATTAACAAGGATTTATTTGGTTTCGAATGTTTTGACCAATTCTTAAAATTTGTGTGTGTTCGCCTATATCTTCCGCGCTTATCATTGCATACTATTTTCCACCGCCCTTTTTTCTGTATGGGGATATACACCAAGCTTCAAGTGGATAGCCGGAATCACCTAATTAAATCAAAGTAGAGAATAAATGCCCATAGTTCATACTAGTTGATTAAAAAAATACATACCAAGTAACAACGAACTATTGTTAGAATTTATTTCAAATTTCTCTTCTAGCATTATCCTTTGTTCTGATTGCTTCCATACGAAGGAATCATGTGGAGCCCCTCCATATATATCATTTATTTAATTATATTGAGCCATAACCGCACAAAGGGCTTAACCGACATAATTTTTAATTTTTTGTTTTTGCTGGAGACCGAAAGGCCAATACCATATGCACCAGTTCCAAAAAAAATCAAAGTCCTTCGAAATACCGATACGAATTTATAGATAAGCCAATTTTTCAATTTTTAATTTAAATATGGACTTCTTGCAAACACAGGTGATTATTTTTTAGATTAAGATTTTTCCTAATAAGGATTATAATGAATATAGCTAAATTATTGTTGCAGATTTCAAATAAAGTTGCACTAGTTCCATACAGCGACACCGATTCTTCAGAGGAAATAGTTGAAGCAGATACTTGTGTAGGGAAACAAGGTAGGAGGATCCCAAAACCACTACCCAAAAGACTTCAACGAAAGTAGGGACCTTCTACTTCAGTTTATACAGGAGCTTACAGAGAATTTCATCGATAAAATATTAAGATTTGAAATCACTTTCTGATAAAAATATAATTCCCGAAAATTTCCACAGAGAGTACCTTAACTTAAAACACAACTCTTTTATCACAGATATATTACCAGTTACTGATGTACAAGACGGCAATGTGAAATGAATAAGTTTTTGTTTAGAAAAACTTAGTTTAGTTGTAAATTTAAAATATTTGTTAATCAGTCTGAATCTTTAAATATGAATTCCGTCTTGAAATCTGAATAAAACCATTGCTCTGCGTCACCAACCACTGTTTTTATTGTTTTCAAATGAGTATTTTTTAATATTTTAGTTTTGGCTTAACCGACACTTTCAAGTAATGATGTCTTTTTTTGGAAAACAAAGAGAGCGTAAGCGATAAATGCGCCATTGTTATTAAAGAAATTCAAAAAAATCCCACCTTAATATATGTCAATTATATAGTCTTATATACACACCAACTTTCACGTTTCTATCTAAAATAATCGCAATAAAAAAAATAAATAAATAAATGTAAGGCGCGATAACCTCCGAAGAGATCTAAGGCCGAGCTTCTCTTCCAATTTGCGTCGTGCTCCTCTTGATTTTCCCTACAAATTGGCCGGACGGGACCTACATGATTTTATGCCCACTCCGAACGGAATCTGCAAGGCAGATGAGTTTTCACTGAGAGCTATTCATGGCAGAAATACACCCGGAGCGCTTGCTAACCACTGCCGAGAGGCGACCCCGCTTAGAAAAATTTTCTTCTAATTGAAAAACCTTATTTATAAAATTTTTGATGTTACTTTGCCCGGGGTTTGAACCGAGGGCATCCGGTGTGGTAGGCGCTACCATCACACCACGGTGGCTGCCAATATAAATACAAAAAAAGCGTCTACTGAACAATTTTGTTTATGCCGGTTAAGCCCTTTCTGCGGTTATGGCTCGATATAAACGATTCTGTAACATTTCCCAAATGTTGAAGTTGCTGTGAAATTGTAGCAAAAGATTGCAGAATAAACGAACTTACGCATTTTGATATAAAGAAAGAGGATTGCTCTTATCTCTTAGCTGCCGTCTTACAACCTTCTGGTCATGCCCATACACGTCTTCGTCGGAACTTTCTAAAAATAAAAGAAGTTCTGGATCCATGTTTTCAACTCTAAGAACCTACAACTGTTGTTTCATTCATACTCCTTCGAGTTACTGTTATAATAAAAACTAGAAATTACCAATATCTGCACCCCTCCTGTCCCTACTGCCCTGACATCAGCGCACTACTCACCGGAGAAAATTGCAAAATTCTGGGCAATGCCCCCCACGAGAGATGAGATGCTGGCGAACCAAATAGAAGAAATAGCGTTCTACTCGATAGAGGAGGTGCGTATGGTGGGAAGCTGTCATAGCTCGGCAGAAATCTCCATCGTGTCGCAGGACTCGTTAACTGCTTCAACTGGCAGCCGATGGTAAAATTGGCATCCGACCACCCACCCATACTCCTCCCGCTCTCGCGATCAGGCGAATTCATTATCACCGAAAAACGCACGTTCATAAATTTAAAAAAAGGAAAATGGAAAGACTATAAAAATACACTGACAATCGCTTTGCTGCCCTCCCAATCCCAACTGATGCCAGTCAAGGGGAGCGTGCTGTCCGCGTCAACTCGTTTCATTCCCGCTGGAAGAATTCCGGTCACGCTTTCCAGAGGAAATGGAAATTGGCCAGGTTTTTCCCACTATTAAAGCCTGGGTAACCAGCTAACATAGGATAACCTTACCGTCCGATATCTCTCCTATCGCCAGTAGCACAGACAATTGAAGCCATTTTGCTTCCCTACTTCTCTGCAAATTTTCGGCTTGCTAATCATCAGCATGGCTTTACAAAACTACATAGCACTACCACCGCGCTAAACGCCATTAACACACAAATAAATTGCGGATTAAATCAAAAACCCCACCACAGGACAGTACTCGTTGCGCTAGACCTATAAAAAGTTTTGATATGGTAAACCACGGCACGTTACTGCAAGACTTGGAAGTGTCCTCCCTGGGCTTCCCATCGGACATCTGATTGAAGAGTCAATACCTCCCAGGGGCTTAAGTGGTCAGCTTCGTAAGCATTATGAGGAAATACGACACCTTAGAACACAGCCGTATGAAGCAAAAACAACACAAGCAGGTCTTCAGTGATATCCACAAACAGGCATCGGAGCTCTATGCCAGGACTTGCCCGGCGGACCCATTTCCTAAAAAAAAATACCCAAAACTCGCAGAAGAAGAAAGCACACTACCAAGGGAGACACGAGTCACCCTGGCCCAACTTCGCTCAGGGTACTGTTACAGGTTAAACTCTTACTTGTCCTGAATCAATCCCGATTACGTACTGTATCTCCTGCCTGCAACGTGTCCCCACATTACACCAACCTTTTCAACCAACGCCTCTAACACCCCTTTTACTCTGGCCCACCCCTGTTGAAACTGCAAGGTTCCTAGGACTCCCGTTAGAGTATACTGATAACAATTTGTGAGTGGTAGCACCTATTGGATGAGGCGAAGCACTGCTCCAACAACAACAACGTAAAGGAAACCTAGAGTACCGCTTCTTCGAACTACTTATCCAAATTGTTGTCATCTTTATTACAATAACGAATAATTTACAAGAGGGCGACTGCTAATATACTTCCAAATATATCGTGACGTGGCAAAGGACGCGCCTTTCACAAAATACCGAAAAATGACCCATAGTATTTTTGCGCAGCTCACCTATATGCATGGGTGGGCTTCGGCCGCGCTTATAAAACACTACCCCGGCTGGTGTAACACCTGTTTGGAGTTAATATTAAAGCCGTGCAAAAAGCCTTTCTACAAAATTTTTTTTTATGTGAACAAGATGTCGTTTGACGCCACTTCCGATATTGTTGGACGAGTATTAGCAGTCGACCCCTGTTGTAAATTGTTACATATAATATTTACATATAACAAAAAGTACATAAATCTCGATTAGCCGTGTTTTTTTTTTTACACGCGTATACGTTTACGTTTGCGCGTAAAAAACGCTTATCCTCGCTTAGATAATGCTTAGGAGACCCATCTAGCGGCAGTGAATAAATAACTAGCTAAAACGCAGGGTGTACCGAAAAGCGGAGACACAAACCTTTGTTGTATGTCTGTATATACCCTATAGCTGAATCAGTTGCGATGAATTGTGGACACGCACTATTTTAAGAGGTGATACATAGATTTAGTGCAGATGTGAAACATAGACACATATTCAGTTACATCTAAGTATAATGCGTATTGAAATTTAGTAGTACTAATTTTATGCGCAGCAATTTCTTTCGGTGGTGTTAAAGTTTGACGCTTATCGGTCTATATAAAATTTAAGCGTAAACGTCTATAGATGTAAAAAAAACACAGCTATTATATGCATAAGGGGAATGTATTCCAGCGTAAACATCATAGATTGGAATCTTCTCGCAGGTACAATTGTTTGGAAAAACTGCTTTTCGTTCCAATAATTCTATACGACAGCATAACACTCATATTACACGCCCTAAAGTATTGAGAAGAGTGTCAAAAAACTCGTTTTAGATCCATGGTCACGGATCTGAAAACGGAAGCTGACAAATTTGCTCCGCTGCCTTTGAGATTAGCCCAAGTTGTTTTATTATTTTAATGATGAATGTGTCATGCTACCTTATAGAATTGGGGTACAATTCCATTCGTGCATCATTAACGATTTCGGACAAATTATAAGATTATTTTATTGAATTCATTAGGTCTACCATGGTCTGCATTTGGGTGTTAAAGTAAATTAAAATTGGTCCGAGCAAAAACTAGAAGCCTTAGGAAAATGAAGCATTTAGGTTTGGCAACTAGGAGTATCTCGCTATTACTGTTGTGATCGAAACGGCAATCGTAGGAATAAAGATTACGTGACTGATCATACGTATGGCAATATTGGTATTATGAGGTACGTTCAGTAACGTATCGTAATTTATGACATACAATAATAGATTGAATGGTGATTTGTAATAGATATCTTGACAATCAAATGTCATTTTCTATTTGTAAATAAGAAAAATTATTTATTTACATGTGGAATAATTTCTGAATCAATCTGTAAAAGGAACAAAAAGGGAAAAAGAAGTGATTCCAAAGAAATTAACGCAGGTAATTTTAGTGATGAGTGCACAATTAATAATAAATATAAAAAAAGGTGGTAGCGAGATACTCCTAGTTGCCAAAATTAAATGTTTCATTTTCCTGTTGCTTCTAGTTTTTGCTCGGACCAATTTTAATTTACTTAAACCTAATGATCCCAATAAAATAATCTTGTCCGACATCGTTAATGGTGCACGAATGGAATTGTATTCCAATTCTATACGGCAGCATGACACATTCAGCATTAAAATAATAAAACTTGTACTAATCTCAAAGGCAAATTTGTCAGTTTCCGCTTTCAGATTCGCGACCATGGATCTAAAACAAGTCTTTCGGCACCCTTCTCAATATTTTAGGACGTGTAATAAGAGAGTCATGCTGTCGTATAGAATTACAGGAACGAAAAGTAGTTTGTCCAGACAATTGTACCTGCGGGAAGATTCCAATCTGTGCCTCTTACGCTGGAATACATTCCCCTTTTGCATATAATAGAGATTTATGTACTCTTTGTTATATGTATATATTATATGTAACAATTTGCAACAGGGGTGGATTGCTAATACTCGTCAAACAATATCGGAAGTGGCGTCAAACGACATGTTTTGTTCACGTAAAAAAAAGTAGAATAAGGGGATTTGCACGGCTTTAATATTGCCCCAAACAGGTGTAGCACCAGCCGGGGTAGTATTTTATATACGCGGTCGAAGCCCGCCCATGCATATAGGTGTGCTGCGCAAAAATACTATGGGTAATTTTTCGGTTTTTCGTGAACATCGTGTGATAGACTCAAAATGTGTTTTTTCTGCCTTCGGATCAATGATAGAGGGGGTGTTGGAGCTAGAAGCCTTTTTCTAGCTCTGGATTCCCAATGAATACAAAACTCGAATATAATTTATTTTAACTTTATTAAATAACAAGAGTTAATCTTAACGCGTGGGTGGTTGAAACTATAATAATTTCTTTTAATTATATGTGCAGCTAGCCTAGCGACAGCGAAGATTCTTGAGTGCTGTTTGTTGTTGTATTATGCGACCGGTGGTATGATTTTGTGCCGTGCCGAAATATTCATTTTTTATGCATTAAATTTTGTATAAGCTCTTGATTAGCGGTATCTTTAATTAAAAACATCAAAACAAGTTGCTGTTAGGTGAATCGCTGCTAGCGTCCTACCGTACGCTGCTGCTGCGTTGTTTTAAACCCAATGATAAATTTTGATGCTTCAACATCCACCCGCCCCTGGGAAGCGATGCTTTACAGTATTTACTGAGGATTTTCGATTGGAAGTTTTGCTACCTTGGTGATTGCTCTTTTGTGTGTGCCGTTGGTGGTTTTCACCACAACGACTCGCACCTTTCCGTCTGAACCTTCAATTGTTTCTATAACGCGGCCCATTGGCCATTTGAATGGTGGATTGTTTTCTTCGGATAACAGAACCAAGTCATGCAAGATTTGACTGCGTGGTATTGGTTGCACAATCTACACGAAGCCGTTTTATTGAACTCGGTGTGATATGCATGGGTATTATTATTATAGGGTTGGGTCGAGTTTTGATTCACCATTCGTGGTGTAAAACTCGAAAATTGGGGCTTCGCCTTGCCTGGTCTGTAGGTACTTAGTCTTTCTACTACCTCGTATCTGCTGGTGAGGAATTTATTCATGTCCTCCCAAAGGGGCAGCTCCTTCCGGTAGCTGAGGGATTGTTCCCATAGTGAAAGGCTTTCACTTGGCAGCTTTGATGAGCACAGATAAACGAGGATCGGGTCCCAGTCCGTTGTCGGGATTCCTTGGGTGTTTAAAGTTGACACGCAATTGTTGATTGTTGTCTGCATCTTCTGGATTTGTTCTCCGTTTTCTGTGAATATTGTGGGCAGGTTGAACAGCGTCTTTAGTTGATTGTCGACGAGTATCCTTTTATTTTCGTACCTCGATCTAAGTGCTTCCCAGGCAAGCTCGAAATTATCATCGCTCAGTGGGTATTGCTTTACAATAAGTCCTGCTTGACTCTTCGTTTTCAGGCGCAGGTGGTATAATTTTTGAGCGGGTGATAATTTAGGGTGGTTTTTATAGACTGCCGTGAACATATCTCTAAAAGATGGCCAGTCTTCGTATCCACCATGAAATACTTCGGTGTCGCATGGTGGTACTTTTAAATAAAAACCGTTTGCGTTTGAATTGTTTATTGGGTGGGCGGGTATTTGTTGTTGGTTGGTGCTAGCAGTATTAAAAAGCTGTAAGGCTTCTAAAATTTCTGATTTGCATGTTTGGTACGTTTCCATGCATTTAGCAAATTTTTGCTCAACCGAGCCGCTGACATCTGTATAATTATCAGAGAAACTTACATCTCGATGGGACTCTAGCACCTTTGCCCATATTTTATCTAGGTCTTCTACTTTGACCTTAAGCATACACTCTGATAAATCGGTAGCTTGGGAGGGTGACCATTTTGAGCAGTAAACTTCTACTTGGTTGCCGTCATATATGAATTTCTGCAGGCATTGGTCTGCAGTGGTCAATTTTTGGGTTTCGTCCGACGATTTCAGCATTATAAATTAGTTTGGTTTACTAAGAAATGGGAGCTTTTGTTAAGCTGTGAAAATCGAAAAAAATGTTGTCAAAAGGGCAAAAAAAATTTTTTTTTGAAACCAGCCTAATGTACGCATGGTTCTTTATACGGGCTTGTCTCAGCGCTTCTGAGTACAAGTAATGTGGGTATATAATAATATAAATATTATAATATTTGTGTTCACTGGGATTTTATTTTTTATTTTTTGAGACCGGCCTAATGTGTACCGGCTTTTTGGTTTGTTATATGTACTTGTCTCAGCGCGTCTGAGCACAAGTAATATGGGTATATAGTACGTATGTATGTATATATATAATTGGGTAAAATATATTTGCCGGTAAACTGTGGTGTACCAACAATACCTTTTGTTGCCGTGCCAATGCACTTGATCTATTGTTAACAAAGTAAATGTATGCCAATATGTGATCGATGATCTTCTTTGTTGCTTCCTTCTATTATGTAGTTACATATGGTCCTGCAATTATTTTGCTGAGGGTGGGTTTTTGGCTTATGCAAAAAGATGTACAAGTGCGTGTGGGTATTATGGGTGCATATAATTGTAGGTTTGTATGCAAAATTAATATTGGGTAACCGGTAAAATAAACTTTAGGAAAAGTGACAAAAACTTGGCAAAGTTTATTGCTATGGGTTTTTTATAAAATATATTTAATGTAATATATGTATATATGGGTAAATTGGGCAGCGGTGAATTTCACGCTGAAAAAATATATATATAGCTCGTGGATGATTACCGAACTAAGTGGGTATATACATATATTACATATATACGTATATACTTTTATAATTAAGTGGGTATTTAGCGCAACGAACTTTTTGGGTACCGGGCAGTGGATTTTCCGTTAGCACGGGAATACAAATTTTTTGTTGAAAAAATTATATTGGTTTTCACGGGACTGTACCTTTGGTACCAGTGGGTAGGCAACTGAAATATTTTGCCGTTTAGGCTTTTGATGTGGGTTATATACCCAGGGTCCGGATCTTTAGATCGGAGGGGTATATAAATTTGGGGATTTTAGATTGGGGTCCGTACTTTAGACGGAGGGAATATATATGGGAATATATTGGGAAAACGGTGTACTTACTCAGACATTTTTCTGTAAAAGTAGTTTTTGAAAGTATGCAGTTTGTGCTCCTTTAATGTAATGTGCTCCTCGTGGTTGATGTGTTGTTGTATCTTCTTTGGTGTTGTGTGCCTTTTTTCCACTTAAGTTTTCCAACCAAAAGAAATTTTTTCTCAATTGTATTTATTTTTTTTCTTTTTCTATTATTATTATTTATAATTTTTTTCTCAAAACTGTATCCCTTTTACTTGAGTTTCCGGTTTTCCCAACTTTTTCTTTCTTTTTTGTGTTCTCGTGAAATAAATTTTATATATTTTTTCAAAAATTTTCACTTTTATCTTCCTTTGGTTTTTTTTTTTTGAAACTTTTCAGTTTTTATCTTTTCTGTTGTTTTTTCCCAGGATTTTATTTTCCTTCTTACTTCATTTCTCCTTAAGGAAAAATTTTTTCTTTTTCTTGTATGTTGTATGTTTTGTTCAATTTATTTGAAACAGTTTTTGTTTGTAACACTTTTTGTTGTTAGCACTTTTTGTGTAAATTTGCGCTTTTTTTCACCACCCTAATATTTGCTTCTTTTCTGTATTAATTTTAAAATATTTTTTTTTGATTTCTCAATTTTTCCTTAAAAAATTTTCCTTCTAGGTTTTACTTTTTCTAAAATTTTCCTTTTCCTTCTTTTTTTCGAATTTCAGATGTTATGTTCACTTTTGTGTTGAATTTGTATGTAAAATTTTTTTTTTTTAATTTTTGATTTCTCAATTTCTAATAATTTTTTTTCACACCTTAATGTTCGTTTTTTTTGTACACATAAATGTATATACATATGTTTTAATAATTTCTGCTTTAACACTTTGTTGTTTGTTTGTTTTTATTGAATTTAGCACTTTTTTAGTTTTTTATGTCCGTGCTGAAACGCGTTTTTACGTGTTTTTATGTTAACTTGCTTTTTGTATTTGTTTGGTTTTTTTTTTTAATTCTTTTATTTATTTTTTCTTTTTTTTTGGTCGCTGGCCTTTTTGACAACAAAGGACCGGCTCGAAGGACCATGTTTAAACGAGGGCACACGAGTATATGTATATCATATATTCACAACTGCAGTTTTTATTTTAAATGGAAACCAAAATATAAAGTTTAATTTAATTGACTTCACTTATATAAAAGAAAATAAAACTGCGCGATGGCGGGCGGGCGATGAAACAAAAAACGATGCGATCGATGCGTAGCGAACGGGCTGGTAGTTACTGATAAAATAAAAACAATTCAGAGTGAGCGCGGTGGTGGTTGGTAAGCCACAGCTGAGCTGCACTGCCTGTGCTTGGCCGCACTGGCCGGGTGTTGCCAGACGGAGGGGGCGGACTTAGTCCGAAAACTCGATCATGTCTTCAACACCTTTTTCATACTTCCCGGCAATCACTAATAGCCTTGGAAAAATATCTGAAAAAAAAAAGACATGAAAATTGTCTATACCAACAACAATAAAATTAAAAATATACTTGGTTCCACTAAAGATGTTGTGCCCATCTATAAACGAAGCGGGATTTACCAAATCAGTTGTGCAAGCTGCGGTGCAAAGTACATAGGAAAAACCAAAAGACAAATCGCGGTTCGCTTTAAAGAGCATGAAAAACATACAAATAACAAACATATACATCGTTCTGCTGTAGCAGCGCATTTTAATTTGACTTCAGATGACAACCAACCATACATACGATCGGCACGTTAGAAGAGAGTGTGCGCTTAATAAAAGCTGTGTACAACTACAAAAAATTGGACGCATACGAATCGTTGTACATCAGCAAAACTAAGAGCACAATGAACGTTGACAAGGGCAATATAAATTCACCTCTCTTCTCTATAGTGTAGTTAATAATGTTTTATGAACAAATCTTTTTGTTACATTGTACACATATTATGTTTGTTTATTTTCTGTAACTTTTGTTTTAGTAGCGCGTCGCTGATGATGAGCAGCAGGTCTGCTCGAAATCATACGTTGTGTCAAATATACATATTGTTGTGTGAGACGTTAACCTGCTAACGCAAGTGTTTTGATTTGACCAAATTTTGTGTAGTCATAAAGGAAGTAATCTTTCAAAAAATATGAATTATAACAATAAGCAATTAACGGTCATAGGCATATCTTCAACAACTCTCATTATTAATCATCCAACTTGTTATAAGCACTCAATTGCAACCACTAATACCCACGAATAAAAATTAAATCAAGAAGAAAAACGGCAAATGAAATTTAGAAGTGCGAAGAATAAAATATTGAAAGAAGCGCGCAAAATTTAAAATATTTAAAAAATTAAGCAAATTTAAAACAAGTTGTAAACATAAATAATAGATATTCTAATTATACACTTAATAATAATATACATTACAATATTTTATTTTAAAATCCTTATATATGTATATATTTAAATTTTGAATTTATTAACTCCTTCTTCAGAGATTTTTAATATTTATTAAATGTGTATCATACACCAACACATGACAGACATTGATCTACACCAACGCATTATAGAAATGATTTACTTATTGACTTACAAGATCCTAATCTTCAAAATGATCGTGTGAATTCTTATGAGAATCAAATTAACAATGACATTTTTGCCACTTCGGTGAAGTTGCCTCAATGAAATGCAATTTAATAGGAAAAATATTAGTCAAGAATAAACCATTACTGCACTTCCGCAGGATGTCATTATGACAATTTTAGACTTTATTCAGAATCCTCCTGAAAATAATAAATTCTCCGCATTAAAGGAGATTTTAATTGAATGACATTCTTTGAGTGGTAATGCAAAATTTGACTAGTTTTTATCAGATTCTGAGATGGGAGATCGTAAGCCATCATAACCGGTCTTTGGTATTGCTCTCTAGTACCAACTTCAGCCAAGAAGTTCTTAAGAAACTTTGGATGAGAAAACTGCCAAAGAATTCGAATGTAATTTTAGGTAGTGTAGTGTAAACAGTCAACAATTTCAATGCCAAATGAGTAAACCAGTTAATATGCTACTCTGTAACAAAAAGAGTCTAAATTTTAATCATCACAAAAGGGGCATTTGCTAATTGTTGCTGACAGAGCAATTCACACGATTTAATAGAGGTGTGTACAACGCACGACTAAGCAAAATTTGAAATCAGGCAAATTTGCTGACATTGCGTTTCCCAAAGACCTCACAACTCAACACAAATATGTAGGTACATATTTGTGTCGATTTGTATGTAGGTATGTAAGTATGTATAATTAAAGTAAATATGTATGTAAGAATATGTTTAGAATAATTTAGTATAAATAAGCTAACAATATTTGAATAAAGATTCATTCACTCATTCGCACTTACCCCTCACAAAACATACAATTCATATTCCACCTTTTATATGGCGATCCTGCCTATGATTCTGGTGGCTGATTTTTCGGCCTAAGTTCATTCCTGGCAAGGATACGCCTTTTATATGGCGATCCTGCCTTGATTATACTACTGGCTGATTATTCAGCCTATTTCATTGGTAAGGATAATACTGGCTGGTTACAGCCTAAGCCTTATAAAAGGAGCGAAAAAGGGAAGCTATCGGACGTGTTTTCCAACTCTAATCGTCGATGAGAACCACAAACATGTTGTAAAAGTCCAGCCAATTACGATAGCAACCATCAAATGTAGATAATTTCAACTTTGGCGAATTTATTTTCTGCCGCGATGACGATGTGTTCGATTGTGATGCTATGTGGGTGCTACTAAGTGGATTTTCAGATGTACTGGCGCGTAAGCAGCACAGCCTCTCATTGTACAGTTGAGTCTCATCTAAAATCTCCAGCTGTGTTTGAATCTCGTCGTACGAGTTGTAGTAGCGCTCGATTAGCGCAAGTTTGGCTTCCATATATGCTGCCGATAATGTATTGAGTTGAACCGACGGGATTTCAAGAGCTTGCAACCGACTCAATAGCGATGACCGTTGATTTGCTTTTACGCGAACTTCATGTGAATTGCGAGGTTGAGCCTAATCATCGGAATGGCTTTCCGACATTTTTTTTCTTTTTTTGATATTAGAAAACGAAATTAAATGTGTAGCGATGAAATTTGGTGAGCCGGCAAATATTCGGCTCGAAGGACCAGTTTATGTTGGAGCTATAAGCCTTTTTCTAGCTCTGGATTCCCAATGAATAAAAAACTCGAATATAATTTATTTTAACTTTATTAAATAACAAGAGTTAATCTTAACGCGTGGGTGGTTGAAACTATAATAATTTCTTTTAATTATATGTGCAGCTAGCCTAGCGACAGCGAAGATTCTTGAGTGCTGTTTGTTGTTGTATTATGCGACCGGTGGTATGATTTTGTGCCGTGCGGAAATATTCATTTTTATGCACGCAATTTTGTATAAGCTCTTGATTAGCGGTACCTTTAATGAGAAACATCAAAACAAGTTGCTGTTAGGTGAATCTCTGCTAGCGTCCTACCGTACGCTGCTGCTGCGTTGTTTTAAACCCAGTGATAAATTTTGATGCTTCAACAGGGGGCAAGGCACGTTCTCTGCCACCTCACGATATATTTGGAAGTATATTAGCAGTCGTCCCTCTTGTAAATTATTCGTTACTGTAATAAATATGACAACAATTTCTATAAGGTGTTCGAAGAAGCGTTACTCATGGCTTCTTTACGTTGTTCAATTAAAAACTATGTAAATCTGTAAAAAATTTAAATTATTTTTTTGTAGTTATTAACGATTCCTGTACACGATCAACTTAATATTTCGATTAAAGGAGCCCGAAAATCAGTCTGTCAATGCAAATTTGGCTATCAAGCGAATACATAGACGTGTGGTATCAAGCAATAAAAGTGAGTAACAGTAACCTAAAAAAATTTTTAATTGTAGAAACTTTCACTGCTTTGTCCAAATTGGGTCGAAATTGGTTGTTGTTGTGTTAATAGTGCTTCGCCCCTTTTAATTGTTGCAACCACTCACAAATTGTCATCAGTATACTCTAACGGCAGCCTTAGAAAACTTGAAGTTTCATCATGGGTGGAGCAGAGTGAAAGGGGTGTTACGAGGCGTTGGTTCGACATTACAACTAAAGAGATGTGTGGGGTCATGTATGGAAACACTGCAAGCAGAACATACATTATTAATGTCGGTTTTGAATCTGGATAATTTAACATGTTACAGTATTCAGATCAAAGTTGAGCCAAGGAGTGTGCTTCCTATTCTGTGAACTGGGTTCGCCGGACAATTCCTGGCATAGTGGTCCTGTTTTTCATACGGCTGTGTTCTCAGGGACCGTATTTTCTCATAATGCTTGCGGAGATGACTTCTTAAGCCCCTGGCGGTGTGGTCTCTTCAATCAGATGTCTGTTGAGATGCCCAGGTTTCTGGGTATTCTACAGAAACAGTTTTATAAGCATTTAATTTCTGTACCTAATGGGGGAGTACTCTCGCCTCATTGTTTAGGTGGCGTTCTGGGGACATAAGAAGACAGCCCGTAGCGGTTCTGAGGGCGGTATTTTGGCAGGCTTTTATTTTCTTCCAATGAGTAACCTTTAGGTTTGGCGACCGTATGGGGACGCGTAGCATACGTGTTTTTTTTTTTCTTTACCACAAGTGATGTCGGCAAGACATTTTAGGATTTTATTATAGCGGTATATATGTTAGGAACAATTGCATTTGCATTCTGCCCAAAATGTAGATCCCGATCGAACATCACACCCAAAATTTTTGGGTGTAAGACAGTCGGTAGCGTAATGCCATCACCGTGAATGTTCAATGTGGTCGACATTTGGCGCTTCCATGATGTAAATAAGGTTGCCGATGTTTTTGTTGGTGACCATGTCAGGTTTCACGAGGCGAAGAAACTGGAGAGATCAGCTGTTTATTTTATTAGAAAGCTCATCGATATGTGGTCTTGGGCCTTTAGTCATCGGCGTAGGAAACGATAGTGACTCCGATATGTAGAAGTTAAAGAGAAGTGGGGTTAGGACACCACTGTAGTACCCCTTGTTTAATTCTTCTGGGTTTAGATGCTATGTTTCTGAATTGCACCAATGCTTGCAGACCAGGCAGGCAATTTGCGGTCCACCTTTTAAGACTTGAGGGAAGGGACGACTCATCCAGGTCTTGCAGCAACGTGCCGTGGTTGACCGTATCAAAAGCTTTTGATAGGTCTAGCGCAACAAGTACTGTCCTATGGTGGGGTATTTGATTTAATCAGCAAATTATTTGCGTGTTAATTGATTTTAGCGCGATGGTAGTGCTATATGCTCATGATTGGCAAGACGAAAATTTGTAGTGAAATACGGAAGCAGAATGCCTTCAAGTGTCTTGGCTAATGGCGATAGGAGATATATCGGACGATAAAAATCTACTATGTTAGCTGGTTTCCCAGGCTTTAATAGCGGAACCACCCTGGCAATTTTCCATTTTTCGGGGATGACGAAAGTGGACAAGAACAGGTTGAAGACATGCGCTAGACAATTAACTCTTCTGTTACATTCAAAAAAACTTACACATGTGATATTCAGGTCACGAAATGACCTTACTTGTGTTTTGCTTAGATATCAGTATAAAAGTTTATAATTTTAATATAAGTTTTTAAAATTCATTAGTGTTGTTGATTATTAAGCTGTTATATAATTTTTTTCGCCCTCTATATTCCTGAATTGTATTATAGTTTGCTTTAGTTGGCACGTGAAGCATTGATCGAATGATTCCTTGATAGTAGAAATACGATGTACTGCATATGCGGTAACTCCCTGTCTTTCGTGGATTATATTTTCTATTCTGGCCCTGCCACTATTGTGCCCAACTGGTTCCATTGACCACTCAATAGCTCTATCCTTGCAATTATACATAGGAACACTGCTTTCGTTTTCCAACGCAGGTACTATTCCTTCATCGTTATCAGAATCTAAATATTCGTCAGAAGATCCTTCTGATTCAAATTGTTCCACTATATAATCTTCATCCCCATCTTCACTACACTCATCAAAATCCTCATCATTCTCAATGATCTGCTCTATTTGGCTTTGAGTCAGACGATTTGGCCTCTAAACCAAATTTTCATAAATAAACACGCCAATAATAATTAAATATTATAATAAAAGTACTTACAGAAGCTTGGAATATTTCCATTTTTATAAGAATTTAACAAATACAAGCTTTTGCAGCAAAAACTTAACCACAAAAAAGGCGCGAAATATACACTTAGTATGTAAAACAGCTGATGGTCACGGAATGACCTGAAGGTGCGCGCACGTAAGTTTTGATGTTACTACCTGTTTATTAAATCAAAATCTTTTTTTTTTATGCTTTTTCTATTGGATTTATGTCAGTACACAAAGTCATGAATGGAAATTGTGAAATGTTGTTAATATTAGCAGATATGATAAAATTCAACAAAAAAAGGTTATGAAATGACCGGAATGTAACAGGAGGGTTAAATCCCTCTTTGCCTAGTTGTTTGAGCATCGGCATGGATATGCCGTCTAGGCCTACTGCTTTAAATGGTTTAGCATGAACGATAGCATCTTCAATCTCTGTGGTGGTGATTGTAATTGGGGACGCGCTGTCTGAATTTGTCAGCCGTAGAATGCATTACTTACTGTCTGCAAAAAGCGCTCGCGCATTTTTACAAATCCGACAACACTTCATCCACAAGCTGTCCGATGCCCTTGTTTATATCCCTTATTTGGGGGTCGATAGGGTCGTCCTGTTTTATAAAGTAGCGTTCTCTCGCTAAAGTTGCGGTCTCCCCTGGAAAGTGTGACGGGAATTCTTCCAACGGGAATGAAACGAGCTGACGCGGAAAGCACGCTCCCCGTGACTGGCATCAGTTGGGATTGGGAGAGCAGCAAAGCGATTATCAGTGTATTTTTAATAGTTTTTCCATTTTCCTTTTTTTAAATTTATGAAAGTACGTTTTTCTGGAGTAATGAATCCAGCTGATCGCGAGAGCGGGAGAAGTATGGGTAGGTGGTCGGATGCCAATATTACCATCGGCGAGCTATGACAGCTTCCTACCATACGCACGGGGTGTCCATCCCCCCCCCCCCCCCCCCCCCCCCCCCCCGTTTATCGAGTAGAACGTAGAGAAATGCAGGAGAAAAAACTAAATAAACTATTATAATCTTTTACATTTACAGGTGCTTGGTTGTCCAAAATAAACACAGGAATGAATTGGCGCTTGAGGATGAGCAATTTAAAGAAAGTTATTGTAGGTGTATACATATGATTATCACAGCGATGTATTACGTTATTCATTTTGCAGATTTTCTTCGACCTGATTTACAACGTATTACCGAAAAATGTGGTCCTGGCGAGCTCGAGCGTTTGTTACAGCTTGTACAAGTTGCGCAGTAAATTGTGCTGCCAAGCAAGATTATATACGACAAATAATGTGCTTGGAAGAATCACTTCAAGCTAATATAATGCGAGCACTACAAGATCTTGTGTCAACTTGGCATGGAGACTGCCCATATTGTAGTTCGTCAAGTATAGCTAATTTCGATTATAAAATATTGCAGGAAGAACGAGATGCTTTGGCTCAAAAGTATCTTGAATCTGATAAAAAGGTATTTGGTGGAATTGAGTTTACTTAAAAAGGTTATTTGAAATTTGATATTTTACAAATTTATTACTCATAGAAAAAAAATCTAACATGCAACAAGAGCTCAATAAACTGCAGCATGAAGTTCATCGGTTGGAAAATACAACTGCTGAAATTGGTGATGCTGTTGTATCACTGGGTCCTGTGCAAGCTGGTTTTGTACTTTATTCTGAACTTCGTCGACAGCTCGATCGAATGAAGAAAGACCTTATGCAACAAGATGCTGCACGAGAGGACCTGAAATTGAAGTTTCAGCAGCAAGAAAAGGAAATTCAAAGAATACAACAGCGTAATGACGATCTGATAGTAAATATCGTCCATATTTATAATGCAATTAAAGATTTGCTATTTTCATTCACGTATTAATTTTATTTTTTTCATTAAAGAAGTTAATACAGCTTAAAGATGAAGTTCACGTGCTTAGAAAATCTAACGATAAATTGAAAGACTGTGAAATTCAATTGGAAAAATATAAGAAAAGACTCGAAGAATATAAGGATTTATTTTATAAATTCGTGAAATTTTCCGAATTTTGAGTAAAGTTGTAAACTTTAAACTGGCTTAATTATTATTATATATCTAATATCTAATCTAATATAATATCTAATTCTAATCTAATCTAATATATATTATAAATGGCAAAGTTTGGATGTGAAGATGTTTGGATGTTTGTCCAGACGTTTGTCTTTGTGACTCAATCACGCAAGAACGGCTGGACCGATTTGGATGAAATTTTGCACACATATAGCCAATAGTCTAGAAGGATCTACTAGCTATATATTTTTCAAAAGGGGGGAGGTCCCCGCCCCCTAGGAACAGTTATAATTTAATTATTATATTTTTTTATTCTTTGCGACTGAATCACGCCAGAACGGCTACACGGATTTTGATGAAATTTGGGACACAGACAGTAGTCTACTAGCGAAATTTTTTTCGAACATGGAAAGAGGGGTGGGCGTCCCACGACCCCTTCGAGCAATTACTTTTTAATAATTTTTACACATTATAACTTTACGTATACTGGCCTTCACCAATATCACAGACTCAAGGGGTCAAATAAGTCGAGGGCTTACAAAGTGAGCAGTGACACCCTCCGTCTCCCTCCCCCCTTCTCTCCACCTCTGGTGTAAAATCTATAAATTGTTATAACTCAAAATTAATTTTCTCCAAAATCAAGAGTTTTTGGTATCTGGCACATACAGATCGAGATCTAAACAATTTTGGAAAAACGATCAGTGGTCCTCTCCTTCTCCTCCCGCCATCCGCCCTCCTTCAGTTGTTTTTATTAGCACGCTTTTATTAGCTTTACCTGTATGTTTCAATGTAACTATTCATTCGCTCCAACGCACCTGCTGCCTTAGGCGACAAATACACGACACGAACATTTTCGCGAACATTCCCGTTATGTCATGTTTCTGCGACCTTTTCTGTCGTGTATGGTGGTGTTTGCCAGTTCGCGCAAATGTTGACCAAAAATTAAAATATTTGGCGCTTTATTAACATGGTTTTATAATTAGCTTCACCTTATTTGTAATCCCGTAAGGGTCATATCGAGACCCTTCCGGGATCATTTCTGGATGGTTTTCGGGATCGGTCCGGGATCCCGCAGGGGTGATTTCGGGACTTTTTCGGGACTATTTCGGGATCATTTTGGGACCCTTCCGGGATTATTTCTGTATAGTTTTCGGGATCCCGTCGGGGTTATTTTGGGACATTTTCGGGACTATTCCAGAATCATTTCGGGACTATTTCGCGATCATTTGGGGACCCTTCCGGCATCATTTCTGGATGGTTTTCGGGATCCGTTCGGGATCCCGTCGGGGTACTTTCGGGATCATTTGCGTACCTTCGAGAGATAAATTCTTGATGGTTTCCGGGATCATTACGGGACTTTTTCGGGGTTATTTTGGGTGCCTTTAGGCATCATTTCTGGATGGTCTTCGGGATTCGTCCGGCATCCCGTCGGGTTCATTTCGGGACTTTTTCGCGACTAATACGGGATCATTTGGGGATCATTTCTGGATGGTTTTCGGGATCCGTCCGGGATCTCGTCGGGGTAATTTGGGGACTTTTTCGGGATCATTTGGGGGCTCTTCCGGCATCATTTCTGGATGGTTTTCGGGATCCGTTCAGGATCCCGTCGGAATAATTGCGGGACTTTTTCGGGATCATTTAAGGCCCCTTCCGGCATCATTTCTGGATGGTTTTGGGATTCGTCCGGCATCCCGTCGGGGTCATTTCGGGACTTTTTCTCGACTAATAAGGGATTATTTGCGGGCCCTTTCGGTATCATTTCTGGATAGTTGTCGGGATCCGTTCGGGATCAAGTCAGGGTCTTTTCGGAACTATTAGGAGATCATTTGAGGACCTTTCTGGATACTTTTCGGGATCCTTTCGGGGTCCCATCAGGGTCATTTCGGGACTTTTTCGGCATCATTTAAGATTGGTTTTCCGGATTCGTCCGGGATCCCGTCGGTAATTTCTGGACTTTTCCGAGACTATTTCGGGATCATTTTGGGACCTTCCTAAGATCATTTCTGGATGCATTTCGGGATCAGTCCGGGATGCCGTCAGTGTCATCCGGCATCATTTCTGGATAATTTTCGGGATTCGTCCGGGATGCCGACGAGGTCATTTCGGGACTATTTCGGGATCATTTGGGATACCTACCGGCATCATTTCTGGATGGTTTTTGGGATTCGTCCGGCATCCCGTCGGGGTCATTTCGCGACTTTTTCTCGACTAATACGGGATCCCTTCGGGGCCCTTTCGGTATCATTTCTGGATAGTTGTCGGGATCCGTTCGGGATCCCGTCAGGGTCTTTTCGGAACTATTAGGAGATCATTTAAGGACCTTTCCGGCATCACTTCTGGATGGTTTTCGGTATCCGTTCAGGATCCCGTCGGAATCATTACGGGACTTTTTCGGGATCATTTTGGGTCCCTCCCAAGATCATTTCTGGATGGATTTTGGGATCAGTCCGGGATCCCGTCAGGGTCATTTAGGGATGCTTTCGAGAACCCGTCAGGGTCATTTCGGGACTTCTTCGGGACTATATCGGGATCATTTCTGGATGGTTTACGGGATCCGTCCAGGATCCCTTAAGGGTCATTTCGGGACTATTAGGTGATTATTTGAGGACCTTTCCGGCATCA
The DNA here is from genome assembly GCF_040869045.1 of Eurosta solidaginis. Taxonomy (NCBI): domain Eukaryota; kingdom Metazoa; phylum Arthropoda; class Insecta; order Diptera; family Tephritidae; genus Eurosta; species Eurosta solidaginis. Next base: position 72,542,704 of record NC_090322.1, read on the forward strand.
CTTCTGGATGATTTTCGGTATCCGTTCGGGATCCCGTCGGAATCATTGCGGGACTTTTTCGGAATCATTTGGGATCCCTTCCGGCATCATTTCTGGATGGTTTTTGGGATTTGTCCGGGATCCCGTCGGGGTTATTTCGGGACCTTTTCGGAGCTAATACGGGATCATTTGGGGATCCTCTAGGGATCGTTTCGTTACTTTTTCTGTATTATTTCGGGATCATTTGGGGAGCCTTCCGGCATAATTTCTTGATGGTTTGCCGGATCCATCAGGGTCATTTCGGGACCATTTTGGGATCATTTGGCGACTCTTCCGAGATCATTTCTGGATCCGTCGGGGATGCCGTAGGAGCCATTTCGGGATTTTTTGTTACTTTTCAGGGATAGTTTTTTGAACCTTCCGGAATCATTTCTGGATCTGTGCGGGATCTCATCTGGGTCATTCCGGACTATTTCGATCATTTTGGGATCCTTCCGGAATCATTTCTGTATCGTTTTCGCGATCCGTCGTGGATCCCCTGGGAGCCATTTCGGAACTTTTTCTGGAGTATGTCGGGGTCATTTGGGGACTTTTTCGGGATCATTTGGGGTACCTACCGGCATCATTTCTGGATGGTTTTCGGTATCCGTCCGGGATCTCGTCGGGGTCATTTGGGGACCTTTTCGGGATCATTTGGGGGCTCTTCCGGCATCATTCTGTCCGGGATGCCGTCAGGGTCATTTTGGGACTATTAGGTGATCATTTGAGGACCTTTCCGGCATCACTTCTAGATGGTTTTCGGTATTCGTTCAGGATCCCGTCGGAATAATTGCGGGACTTTTCGGGATAATTTGGGGTCCCTTCCGGAATCATTTCTGGATGGTTTTTGGCATCTGTCCGGGATCCCGTCAGGGTCATTTAGGGATGCGTTCGAGATCCCGTCAGGGTCATTTCGGGACTTCTTCTGGACTATATCAGGATCATTTCTGGATGGTTTACGGGATCCGTCCAGGACCCCTTAATGGTCATTTCGGGACTATTAGGTGATCATTTGAGGACCTTTCCGGCATCACTTCTGGATGATTTTCGGTATCCGTTCGGGATCCCGTCGGAATCATTGCGGGACTCTTTCGGAATCATTTGGGATCCCTTCCGGCATCATTTCGGGATGGTTTTCGGGATTTGTCCGGGATCTCGTCGGAGTTATTTCGGAACCTTTTCGGGGCTAATAAGGAATCATTTGGGGATCCTCTAGGGGTCGTTTCGTGACTTTTTCTGTATTATTTCGGGACCCTTCCGGCATAATTTCTTGATGGTTTGCCTGATCCATCAGGGTCATTTCGGGACCATTTTGGGATCATTTGGGGACCCTTCCGAGATCATTTCTGGATTCGTCCGGGATGCCGTATGAGTCATTTCGGGATTTTTTGTTACTTTTCCTGGATAGTTTTTGGACCCTTCCGGGATCATTTCTGGATCTGTGCGGGATCCCATCTGGGTCATTTCCGGACTATTTCGGGATCATTTTGGGATCCTTCCGGAATCATTTCTGTATGGTTTTCGCGATCCGTCGTGGAGTCTGTCGGGAGTATGTCGGGATAATTTAGGGATCCTTCCTGGATATTTTCTAGATGGTTTTTGAGATCCGCCCGGGAGCCCGTTAGGGTCATTTCGGAACTTTTTCGGGATCATTTTGGAACACCTTCAGGGATCATTTCTGTGTGGTGCTCTGGATACGTCTAGAATCGTGTCGTTGTCATTTCGTGTTTTTTTTGGGACTATTCCGGGATCTTTTGGAGATTCTTCCGGGGCATTTCTGGATAGTTTTCGGGATCAGTCCGCGATAGCGTGGGGGTAATTTCGTAGCTTTTTCTGGATAATTTCGGGATCATTTGTGATCCTATCAGGTTATCAGCTCATTTAGTTCTTTTTTTTACTCAATTACAAAAATAAAATGCATTAGACAGAAAACAAAATTTTAAACAGATAACTTGATAAGCAGGCTAACGCGAATAGCCCATATATTTAAATTTCTCCTTGCGGACGGGGCCGCGGGTAAAGGCTAGTACTGACATAATTTAAAAATAATGAAAATAATTTAAGTGAAACGAAACTCGCTGGGACAAGGTTTTCAAGGCGGCACCCCGTATTTCCAAGAAAAAAATTTTGGTATTTTCCCACAACTTGTATACTAACATAACGCCAACTTTTATCGTGCCGTTATGTTAGTATACAAGATTCATTTCTCAGGAAAAGCAAAAACCTTATATTTTTATATTCAATACATGGAGAAATGACTTTTTAAAACGCCGCCGTTGTTGGTTATAATTTCTTCATATTTTTACTGGGGTCTATTTGAATATATCATACCAAAATCTGTGAAAAATCTATTGATTAGGGCCTATGCGAATTAAGCTAACGATATGCACTTGTAAGATAACAAATACAAAAAAATAACAATTTTTAATAGGTATTTTTTTATATATGTATTAGCTAAAATCATTACATGATATGTAAGATTAAATTTATAGTATTTAAAAATAATTATACTAAAAAAGGTACGGCAGTTCTTACAAATATGACTGGAATTCAATGAAATTTTTATATTCAATAAATATATATATATATTAGGGCGGGTCGATTTAAAAATCGCTCATTGCTCTGTGAAAATCGTATTCTAGGGATCAAAATAAGAAATTTTGCCGAAGGAACCATACCTCTAAAACGAATTCTGATGTCCCCCCTTTGGGTCGAACTTTTGGGTAGGGGCAATTTCAATTCTACCTGCTGTGTCTTGTGGTGGCTTAAAAAAAACAACACAAGCAATTTTACGATCTGCAATTGTGTCACAGTGATACTTTCATTTTTTAAAACGGTTGAATAAAAAACCCACACAACTATGTTTACGACATGCAAATGCATCACAGTGATGCCTTGGTTTTAAAAGGGGGTTGTAAAAACGCTAATTTCTAATAATTTGTTTTAAATTCTTTTCTATTACTAAGTTAAATTCATTTTTTCATTTACATATGTTCTGACTAAATAAATTTCTAAAGAGAAAAATAAACTCCAAAAAGAAAAAACATAGGCATTTCAAAGTGGGATTTTTCAAAATTTGCCCCTACGACCCAAAGGGGGGGGGGGGGGGGGGGGGGGGACATCAGAATTCGTTTTAGAGGTATGGTTCCTTCGGCAAAGTTTCTTATTTTGATCCCTAGAATATGATTTTCACAGAGCAATGGGCGATTTTTTGCCTCCCCATAAATCGACCCGGCCTAATATATATATATATATATAATAAATACTATCCTTTAAAACTATACAAACTTTTTTTCATTCAAAATTTAAATAAGGTTCAACATTTTCATTTCAGTTTTTATATACATAACCAACAGGCATTCCTGTAAATGTTTTGAAAAGTAACTTAATTAAACTTGTTGCGTTAAACGTTATATAAACTTTTTCAGTATTAAATATATATATATATATTTTTTTTTTTTTCAGAAAACATTTTATAAGCTTTGAGAGCAAATGTTAATAAATAATTTAGCTGTGAAAGTAAATTGTAAATGTTTACAAAAAAAGACGAGAAAACTATTTCTTCAACTTGGAAAATTTGAAATTATTTTCATAAACGTTTATTGATGTGAGGGAATTGCTGCATTCAAACCTTTTTCAGGATTCTTCTACATCCTATTAGAACCGCAGCCATTCTTCATTTAATGTATGCACGAAATTCAGAATTAGTTCATATGTATATACCCATATGTATTTGTTAATATTTTCTGAAATGATTGAAATAAAAATTATCATTTATAAAAATTTTGGTAAACCATTTATAACAAACTTTCTGCTTAAAAGCAGCGAGCCGTTTCGATTATTTCACGCTTAATTCTAAACAATTTGTAAACAAAAAATCATCGTTTTGCAAGCTTAGCGTTTGTTTGAGAAAACTTTTTATAAATTTTACTTTGCTTGTTGGATATATAATAAAAATATTATGAGCTAGCTGACCCGACAAACTTTGTACAGCCTTGGAATTATGGGCGGTGTCACGCCCCCTATTATGAAAAATTTTAATTCGCTACATTCCCGCAATAATTTCAAACAGGTATTCAATATTTTGTATGGGAATTCCATATATGAAGAGATTGAGGTGGGAGAATGGGATTGTGATGGGAGCTGGAGTGGATATGAGAATAGGAATGGTTATGGAAGTGGGATATTGAGAGGGACTGGGAGTTTGAGTAGATGTAGGAGTGGGGGCTCGTTTTAGAATGGGAGAGAGATAAATTTAATAAGGTATGGAGAAGAATAAGAAGAAAAATATAGTAGAAGAGAATGGGATTGAGTGAAGAGGGGATATGGGGCTCACTTTTTAAATGTAGGAAAACCAATTTTTGGGTAAGACAACGTTTGCCGGGTAGGCTAGTTATGTATATAAAAAAAATGTATAAATTAAATATGATAAAAATTACTGTCGCTATTTGTGTGAAAACAGGCGTACAAAATTTGATTCCTTTATTCGGAATCGGAAAATGGATTTAAGTCCCGCTTCCTAAATTCGATTTCGAAATCGTTCAGGGCACAAACACGTTTGTGTTTTTCTTACCTTATTTGAAGCCCCCGCTCCTGGATTTGCAACACCCTCTCTTGAATCTCCACGAGTCTGCCAATCTTCTCATCCATATTGAGCTTTGCCTCATTTGCCGATTTTAAATTTTGCTCCAAAACTGTTAGTTTTGGATCCTCAACAACTTTTCGCCTCCTCTTCGAAGTGGACGGGGCATTATATTCTTCAATATAATAATCATTAAATTTGATCTTCCTTGTCGAAGTTGTTGGGTTGTTGTCTACATCAATTTCAATTGAAGGTATCTCCTCCTGCAAATACTCAATGGTGTCAAAGTCTTTGCTTACCTCGTTTGGAGATTCAAGAAGGTGTTGGGAAGAACCCTTCGATATGTTGCCCCAGGTTTGCACTGTTTGCAGATCCTCAACCGTCGCTTCTAACCCGCTTGCTTCAATTAAGTTTTCCTCCGCTGATGTTATGAATTTCTCCTCGTAAGGTCCACCACCAGTCCGAGACTTTGAGCTCCGGTTAAAAGTTAGTTTTCGTTTTGCTTGGTATTTTTGGTCAGAATATGCCTACGAATTATAAATATCAAAGAATTACATATTCCCCCCTATTGCGAGTGTCGCTGAGCGATAATCGATTACCTTTATAATGTATACAAATTATGTTATATACATCGAGAAGTTGAAAAAATAGCAAAATCTCTCTTGTATAAAATAACTATTTATAATGGTCCAAGATTTGGCGATTAATTTGTATAGTAATACTATTATATGCAAAAAATGGAATCGACAAATTGTCGATTCTATTCCGATCGACACTCGCAATAGGGGGAATTATACCAACAGATGAGGTTCCGATCGGTTGTTTGATTTTCCTTTCTCAACATTTTTGCATCCTTCATAGGTGGGCCTACAGCGTTTAGTTTTTTTTGATAGATCCTCCGACAATCGTTGAGATGTCGCCTTTCCTTGGGCACAATTAAGTATCACGTTTTTAGCCAGGCTGGGATGCTGCTGCATAAACTCTCCCATTATCTCCTTTTGCCTATAATTCAGCTTATTTAGATGCGTCCTTTGGGAATACCAATATTTTATATTATAAATACTTTTAACTATTTTGTTATTTATTTACTTACATAATTAATCTTGAAATTTTCGTTTTTAGTTGTATTAAGATCACTTTACTTTTTTAAAAACAAATTTAAAACGTGGCAACTTATTAACTAATTCGTTTATTTTCAAACCACACCAAATTTTAAATGCACTCCAACGTCTTTTAGCTATCGTATGAAATTCTTTGACGTTTACGATTTGTTATATACGTTCACTGAACACATAATACCGAATTTCGATAGCAGCTATTCGTTCACGTATCACGTAATACCAAATAAGTACTTTTAAGAGACGAGTATTCATTTCACGGAATACGTAATTTGGGCCCAGCTCTTTCGACAACAGTCGAAGATCGAATTTGTCTCATAATAGGGGCCTCAATGTTAAATTGTACCTACTATAACTGTACACAAATCACACACAGAAGATTGCGCATTCACGAGTCCAAAAATGCTTCGTTCTGCGCATCTACGTTGTTGTTGTTGTAACGATAAGGTTGCTCCCCGAAGGCTTTGGGAAGTGTTATCGATGTGATGGTCCTTTGCCGGATACAGATCCGGCACGCTCCGGTAACACAGCACCATTAAGGTGCTAGCGCGACCATCTCGGGAACGATTTATATGGCCACATTAAACCTTCAGGCCATCCCTCCCTCCCCACCCTCAAGTTCCATGAGGATCTTGGGGTCGCCAGAGCCTCGTCTGTTAGTGAAACAGGATTCGCCGCGGATAGGTGAGGTTGTCAATTGGGTTTGGAGAAGCTGTAGGTTGCGCTACACAGCCCCTTGAATCTGGTATTTTAGTCGCCTCTTATGACAGGCATACCTACCGCGGGTATATTCTGACCCCCTAGCCCGCTGGGTATGCGCATCTACGTCACACTTGACTGCTTCAGCGAAAGAAAGAAAGAGAGAAAAAAAAACAAGAGCTAAAGGAAAATGACGTACAAAATGGCCCATAAAAAACAGCTGATATTTTGTTTACATGCGCAATGCGCAATCTTGTGTGAGTGATTTGTGATAACTGTTAAGGCCATTTACTGTTACTTAGCATAGACTTGACTTGACTTAAGAACTGTCACTTACAGTTCAGTTAAATGAACATTGCATGTTACTGATTACTCAAAACTTAGCTACACAACTTGACTTAGAAGTCTGTTGAATTTAGATTTTCTATGTAAGTTCTAGGTGACGTTTACATTTTGAGATGCCATTTGTTTGTTTCCATTTGATTTTGACATTTTGTCATACAAATTGACATTTATTGATTATGTTGCCAGATTGTATGCGCTAAGTGGAGTATAATGCTGGTTAAGTTATCAAGTTTACGCCAAGTCAAGTCAAGTCTATGCAAAGTATCTGTAATGGGCCCTTAAGATTATCAAAACTTCGAAAGCTAAAAAAATAGAACGATTCTAAAAAAAAATCGATCCTACATTCTTCGAAAAAAGATCGATTAAATCGATTAAAAATCGAATCGAAATCCAGCTCTAGTTGTTATAATTTCCTTTATTTACAGGCTGCAAAATGGACACTTGGATAAAGGAGGCTATTCTATCGACTAGTCAGGATTTCTCATCCGATTGTTTTAAGATATTAAGTTGGCTTGATACAGAATATTTTGGTCCTCTAAAATATAAACACGTTGAAACTCTACTTACGTCTGCTGCGTTCATCGACAGCTATTTCGAAACATCAAAGGCACATTTATCAAAAGATTTGATGGAAAAATATACTCAGCATAGATTGTTTCTAAAAAAGCATTGTAAAAAATTTTATGGTATTGGAATCACCCTACCTGCGGCAGCCACTGTTTTGGGCACCACTGATGGCTATAAACATGTTAATGCTGTTGAAAATATTTTAAAAATGTTCACAACAGATTTTAGTCGATTGTATGAATATAACGAATGTAATAGGAGTCCAAACGCAGAGTCTGCGCAATTCAAAATTCAATCATTGGTTGATAGAGTTTTCCGTTTGCCACCAAAAAATATAGATATTGTAATCGATAGAATACTTCGTTTTCTTGACTTTTCTTTAATTGGCTATATATTTTTAGAGCCCTTCAACAGATTAAATATTAAAAAATGTAAAATATTAGAGGAAAAATTATGTAAAAAAATCGCAGTTGGAAATATAAATTCGTATGTCATAAAGTCAATGTTTGAAACTGCATCCAGTTCATTGAATGGTCAAATATTTTTTAAATCCTGTCTTGGGAATGTGACTTTCGGTAACAGTTTAGTAACGTTTTTAATTTTATACATTCAAAATTTCGATAAAGGAACTGAAAATTTGGAGTTAAAATTACCTAATTTACTATATTTAGTGCATTGTATTTTGACATCTAAACAAGAATGCCGTTTAAGATTATGTAGCACAATATTAAAAAATCAATCGGTTTCCTGTCTAATAAATAAGAATTTTTTTATCTATAACTAAGTGAAATTGTCAGTTCTTTAACTTTACACATAAAAGGGTTCATAACTCTTTCATTAGCATGGGGATCATGCAAATAAGCGACGCAAATACAATTCAGTTGAGTAAGCAACAAATATGTTCTTATAGACGCAGGCTTTTTAATGTTGTTGTTGTAGCGATAAGGTTACTCCCCGAAGGCTTTGGGAGTGTTATCGATGTCATGGTCCTTTGCCGGATACAGATCCGGTACGCTCCGGAAACAGCTTTATTATGTGCTAGCCCGACCATCTCGGGAACGATTTATATAGCTACATTAAACATTCAGGCCATGCCTCCCCCCCCCTCCCCCAAGTTCCATAGGGAGCTTGGGGTCGCCAGAGCCTCGTCTGTTAGTGAAACGCGATTCGCTCGAAGGTGAGGTTGACAATCGGGTTTGGGGAAGCTATATATTGCGTTTGCCACCTGAAAAGGTTTCGCTACACAACCCCTTGAGGGTGGTATTGTAGTCGCCTTTACGACAGATGGTTCCCAAGGCCGTCGGTTCTATGTACCGCAGCGACTCGGGATTTTTCCCGACCAAGGACTGCCATTTCAGTGTACCCCCATTTAATTTGTTGCGTCCCTCCCACAAATTGTCATCCTCCCAGCAGCTCCTTGCAGCTGGACTGCTCCATATTCCCTTGGCCCGGGAAGGTATCGAACCCAATCCGGGTGCGTCTCCTGACCCCGGTCCTGAGAAATGCTTTTGTTGCATCTGCCGCAAAATAATCTTTTTAGGACGGTCATACTCTTGTCAGTGTGTCTCGTGTAAGGGATGGTTGTTCTGGGCTAGATCCCAAAACCAGACGTCCACGTAACTTCTATAAATATTTTATGGCTCCTTGCTGTTCACACCCTAGGACGTCCCGTAGTCTGCACCTTAGCGCCCCCCCCCCCCCCCCCCCCGCCTACCTTCCAGCAGCCCCGCTGCTCAGCAAGCCACAACAAGTACCCGCTGTTGCTCGCGCCCCACGGCGCCTACCTACAATCTCCGTAGTAGAGTCGGGAGCAATGCCGAGCTCCCCCCCCCCCCCCCCCCTTTTTTTTCCGTCAGCAATTGTGTAGGTCAGGGAAACAGATTATTAGTCCCTACCTCCCTTTGCCAGCACAGAATGTATATGTTTGCGAAATCCGCCAATGGATGTAATGTAATGTAATGGATTAACTGGGAAGATCACGAAGATAGTCGATTTCATGAAGCGGTACAACATCCGCAGTGCTGCGATTCAAGAGACTAAACTCACCGCAAGATATGCACTGCAGACCTGTTCTGGGTATAATGTCCACAGAAAAGATCGCGAGAGCGGAAATGGAGGCGGCCTCGCGTTTATCATACACCACTCTGTGCAATATCATATATTTGATCCCGACATCGACCGCAGGGACAGTGTCTTAGAACGTCAAAGATTATCTGTCCGGTCGGGCGATGCAAACCTAGAAATCATCAACATCTACATCCCTCCTGCCACCTGTTGCCCCAGTGGATACTGCCCTAATATTAGCGCCTTACTCACTGGCAACAATCGGATTATCTTAGGCGATTTCAATACCCATCACGATCTATGGCATTCAAACTTGCGGGTGGACAGTAGGGGTGAGATGTTAGCGGATCAAATAGAAGAAACGATGTTCTGCACAATAAACGGAGACGCCTCCACACGTATGATAGGAAGATGTCACAGTTCGCCGGATATTTCAATCGTGAGCGCAGAACTCGTAAACTGCGTCAACTGGTAGCCGATGGTAACATTGGCATCCGACCACCTGCCCATACTTATTTCGCTCGAGCGTTCCGCCGACTTCATCGTCACAGAAAAACGCACTTTCATAAACTTTACAGACAACAGCTTTGCTGCCCTCCCTATCCCGACTGATGCCCGCCAAGGGGAGTGTGCTTTCCGCAAGGTCATTGAATCCGCCTCGGCTCGTTTCATTTCCGCCGGTAGAATTCCCGAAATTCGGCCCCACTTTCCGCCGGAGGCCGCAAATTTAGCGAGAGAACGTGACCTTATAAGACAGCCCCGTCCCGGCGACCCCCAAATAAGGGATATAAACCAACGCATCAGATTGCTTGTGGATGCACACAAGCGGGCGAAATGGGAGGAGCACCTAAGCGGTTGTAACCTCCCTGCCGGTGTAGGTAAACTTTGGTGCACCGTAAATTCCCTATCGAATCCGTCTAGGCACAATGACAAACATTGTTTACCATTGTAAATTTTACCAAGTAGCGCCACTAACAACTGATCGGTGAAAATTCGCACATTCACACGCACAGTTCTCGACTCAGTTTCAAAAAAAAATTTAGATTATTTAATTCAAATTTTAAAGTGAGATAATAAACCCCATATATATTCTGTATACATAAATTTGTAAGGATTATCTCACTTTAAAATTTGAATTAAATAATCTAAAGTTTTGTTTTGAAACTGAGTCGAGAACTGTGCGTGTGAATGTGCAAATTTTCACCGATCAGCTGTTAGTTGCGCTACTTGGTAAAATTTACAATGATGACAAAGTTTCCATCGCCTTTAGCGATAAAGTGCATAGTGTACCTATACAAGTGAGTCAGCTAAGCAATAAACGTCAAAACTACAAACAGCCTCGCTCACCTGATGCAAATCTCAGGTCTAGAGTTGCATTTTTGGTACGCAAGAGTACTTCAAGCTGAGTTGCATTTTATAGATCAATAAAACTTTGTAGTGTTTACAGATGAAATAGTTGCATATATTTCCGCGGAAATAAGAATACTAGAAGATTTGTAGCCTGCAACAATGCGGAAACATACGGAAAGCAAAATTTATTTAAATTAGAGTCAAAATATAAAGCGCCATACGTGTAACATGGAAAGATTTCACTTCTAAGGCTGTTTACAAAAATACATAAGGGAAAAATTATATAAACGCTTTGGTCGCTTCAAAGCAAAGATAACGTACGGCGCTTCATTGTTCTTCGCATGACGTTGTCAAAGCGTAGGCACGCAACCAAAGCATTTATGTAAATTTTCGATACTTCGCCCGACAGATGAATTAATGAATGCAACACAACCAAAGCGTCTGTGTAAATTCGCCTTAATTTTAGTAGCTGTAAAAGTCTCCTGCAAATAAAATGGTGCTGTAAGTGCAAACAAATCAAACTACTATATGACACTACTTTATTTTCTATGTATTTTTCTTGTATTTTCTCTTATATTTTTTGTCGAGGGAGCCAATAAGGTTTCAGTACTGGTGTAAGTGTGTGAACTATATTTAAAAGAAACTAACGAAATACAAGAAAAATACAACGTAGTTCATTGAAAACAAACAAGCCAGTTTGCATTTCGATAGGGTTTTTTGCCATTAGGCTGTTTTTTCTTTATTTTTTCTGACAAATGAAAATTTTGTTTAGTTTCAAAATTTTGTGCATAAAAACACAACTAAATTCAAAGTGTAAATTGTGTGCGCAAATGAGTTTTCAATAAGTGTACATTTTGCAGTTTTTCATAGTTAAGGAATTGACCTCCAGATTCTTGTGTTACACAAATATAGTGAACTTGGGTACAGAAATTCAAATTAAAAAGTTTTTCACAATAATTTGAAAAACTCTACGTTTTCTCTTCTCTTTACACTTAAAGCTTGGTACGCAGATCACAAGTAATTGCTCAAGAAAAATTTTGCCTTTTTTCTTGCGTGAAAAATAGTAGTATGGAAGTAATTTTGACGTTTAAAAATCTACGGTGAATAGTGAAACAAGCAAGAAGAAGAGCACATAAACAAAAGAAATATAAAGGCCCCTATTATGAGCATCTTTCGATCTTCGATCTTCGTTGGCTATCGAACTTCGAAAATCGAATTAGAAGTTGGTATTATGTCACCTCATCTCTGCCGAAATTTTCGTTGTGTACCGAATTTTGTAGCGAATAGAAATTTGTTGTCGACGCTGTATCGAATAGAAAAAGAATTGTTTAAAATGTAAGTTTTTTGTATTTATGTTCTAATTTTTTACTACCTAGTAGTAATTTTAAACTATTTGAATTCATTTTATATAGGTCCATGGTCGTGAGTACAAAACAACAGCTTGAAAGACTGGTTTCAGTTATGGAAAAAAAATTCCCATATAGCAAAATTTACTTGCACAAAGGTTCAGGTGACAAAAAAGTGGGATGATATAACAGTGGAGCTGAACTGTTTAGGACCACCAGTAAGAACGACGAAAAAGTGGATTAAGGTGAACTAAAGAACCACAGAAGTCAATTCTGTACAATACAACTTTATTTTTGTCGTCTCAGGTGTGGGCTGACATGAAGTCAAACACAAAAACAAAAATGTCGGAGAACATAGTGGAATACCGTGCAACTGGTGGTGGACCAAACAGGTTAAATATCTTTACGCATTCAGAAGAGTCTATAACGGATTTGTTAAGTCTTCAGACTAGTGTAGATCCACCTGGACAAGAGCATGGCCTTAGTACTAATGCGAATGAAGAATGTGAAGATATGATTGTGGAGCGATTATATAGTGAAAACTTGGAATCGGATGAGAATTTGGAAGTAAGTGGACAAAGTGGTGCACCTGGTGAGGAGAGGCCACGAAAAGCATATCGAAAAAGTGCAGCAAAAATGATAGGCTCAAACTATTGCAAGAGCAGACAGCAAATCAAAAAAATGTTTAAGAAGAGATGCTGAAAACATTGGAAGAGATCAAAAAAAGTGCTCTTGAGACAGAAAAGTATGCGAAGAGAACGTATAGCTTGGAGTACTATTATAAACGTGATTTTTTTAAATTGAAACAGGAAAAGCTGGAGTTGTATAAAAGCCAAATGAAAAAAAAGGCCATCACAAATGTATGCTTTAAGTGCTGAACAATACCTGATTTTTTTTTTTTTCAAACATACATATGAAACTGAAGTGATATTTTTTATACCTAATTTATAATAAAATTTAAGACTGTATTATGAAAACTGAAAATCTTTAGCTTCTAAGAACCATAATGAATTTACCAAATATTTTTTTATATATATACATGTATATGAATTTTTTATTTCAATAAAATGAAGTATCTACAAAACTCGCAATATTTAGTTTCTTATTTCTTCTGCTTCCGAGTTGGTTGTGGATTCAATTTCGGCGAATGGGATATCATGGTCGTCATCTTCATTAGATAACTCTTCTACAGATATTTGTATTGTGCAAAGCCGCACACACGTTTATAATTTGTATTGCTTTTTCTGGTGTGTAGTGAAGGGCTCTTGCCTGTTCCAAATGTGATTTCAAGGCCCACATATTGAACACACAAGAATCATGTGTTGCTCCCGGATATTTTGCATTTATGTATCGTATAGTCATAGAATGGTCACAAACCTAAAAAATATTTGTATAAAAATGTAAACTTATGTATTTACAACCTGAAACTAATATCAAAATGGTATACTTACAATCATAACATTAATGCTGTAGAATCCTTTTCTGTTGTAATATAAATTCTGTAATTCTTTTTTGGGAACAACAATTTTAATGTCTGTGCCATCAACACAGCCAATAATCCCTGGAATTCTGCTAATATTATAGAAATGCAACTTTGTATGATGTAGCTCAGCCTCCTCATAATTGAATTTTATCCATCTTTCACAAATAAAATTTTCCAAGACATTCAACACCTCTGTTAGAACCACAGACACATTCGGCTGGGCAAGTACGAATGCATTTTCGTTTCCAATGCTCAGTTGGTAGGATCCCCGAGCACAAAATCGGAGAACTGTTGCCTATTTTAGAATATTAGGAATATGCTTGGCTCTTGTGCATTGCTGAAGCAGTTAATCTGTACTGGACAACAAGTCCATGAACGCTTCTTTGGACAGTCTGAAGTTTTGAATAAATCTATAAACAAAACTTATAATTTCAACAATTTAACAACTTATTTAGAAAGCTACACTTACGTGGTGGAATTCATTTTCAATGTATTTGAAGCATCCCTCACGCGTCTTCTACTTCTGGCTAGCTCCAGTAAGCTTTTCTCTTCATCTGACGAATCATCAAACCACAATACCGTCGTAGTCATACTTATATTTTCAATATTTGCATTTAATAACTAGTTCTGCTTTTGTCTATTTATTTTATTTTATTTGACAGCTGAAGGAAATGTGCTATTGTGAACTTTTGAATTTATCGACATTCACAATAATGCTTGCCTTCATCGAACGTGCGTCATAATACCGAATGAAAATTCGTTCGATCAGCTCTTTCGACCACAGTCGAAGATCGAAAGATGCTCATAATAGGGGCCAAAGAATGTCACTTCCTTATTAGGGAAAGTATTCGCAAACATATATTTTTGATAATTTTCTGTCTAATAAATGTTGTTATTTTTCTAGAGTGGTCCTCAAATTGGTCAGCTACACCACCAACATCAATTGCCGGCAGTGTTAAATCTCCATACCAGCAAACAGATGAACAGCAAATGCCAGCGCAACTGGGTCCAATGCCACGACAGCCTGGTCTAATGCATTCAAAATCCGGTCAAATGCCACCTCAACACCCTATGCGCCAGTCATTTGGTGGCCATGAGCAACAAGGTCCTCCAGATATGCCGCCCGCATCTACTGGACCAGGTGGGGCAATGACACCACATCCAGTTATGCCAAGGTATATACCACAACAGGAACCGGGTTATGCAATGCCACGATAACAGCAGCAACAACCTCCCCAGGATGGCTATCTGCCAATGCCACAAAATCCGGGCTATCCACCACAACCTCAAAATCCAGGTTATCCTCTACAACAACCAGGTGCACCACGTGGTTACATGGGTCAAATGATGCCACCAACACAACCTGGACAGACGCCAATGCTCAGTCAACCACCCAAGCCGGGTCAACCCCCAATACCCGGACACGTTCGGACGTTCTGGTTATAATGTATGCTAATACAACTAATAATTTACAAATTTGCTGATGATTATTTTTGTGTTATTTTCTTTAGCAACCACCTGCAACTGTTACTGGTAAATATCAACAGCCGCAACAGTATGATCAAGCCCAACGCCGTTTAGATCCCGATCAGATGCCAAATCCGATAAGCGTTATTACTTTTATTACTAATGAACAGGGTTTATTACCACCATTGGTGACCACAAAATATGTGGTAGAAAATTAGGGTAACTCCTCGCTACGTTACGTTAGGTATCGATAATCGAAATTAATGTTTTGTTTGGCAATTACATTGATCTTTCTTCTTTGCAGGTCGTCTTTGTATTGCATACCTACAACAGCTGATTTATTAAAAACAACAGCTTTGTCCATTACACTTACCGTCTCACCAATGGCACGCACGGTTGAGGGTGCATATGAGCCATCCATTATAAATTTTGGTGAATTGGGTGCAATTAGATGTAATCTTTGCAAGACTCATATATACAATTTGTAGATGCTGGTCGTCGTTTCCAAAGTCTTGTGTGTAAAGTAACAACAGATGGTAAAAAATCTGTAAATTTTGCTTGTGTTCATTGATCCATATTTTTTCTCAACAGTGCCAACTGAATATTTCCAACATTTGGGCCACACCGGACAGCGTGTAGATAAATATGAATGTCCTGAACTTGTATTGGGTACGTATGAGTTTTTGTGTAAAAAATGTTTGGGTACCGATAGCTCTCAAGGTAAACCTCAACTCATATCCAACATCAATGCGTCGCAATCAATTGTGGACGCTATACGCACTACATTGGGTCCACGCAGTATGGACAAGCATATTGTTGATACCAGTGGTAAGGCCACAATTTCAAATGATGGGGCAAGCAGTATGAAACTATTGCATATTGTGCATCCAGCCGTAAAACTCTAGTCGACATCGCCAAATCTCAAGATGCTGAGGTAAGTTTTTTGTTATATTAGAATGTGTAGAATAAAAATGTTTATCTTATCAGGTCAGCGATGGCACCACTTCAGTAGTACTTTAAGCAGGTAAAATCTTAAAACAAGTTAAGCCATATGTTGAGGAAGGCGTGCATGCACATATCATCATTAAAGCTATACGTAAAGCATTACAATTATGCATGACCAAAATATGACAAGGCTGTACATGTAGAGGCGCCAATCAAAGGAATAACAACGTGCTTTATTGGAAAAAGGCGCTGCCACAGCAATGTCCTCCAAACTTATTCATCAACAAAAAGATTTATTTTCTAAAATGGTTTTGGACGCTGTACTTTCCTTTAATGGACCCAAAGTCATACAAAAAATATAAAATCGCAAAATTAAATATAGAATTGGAATTGAAGGCTTTTATTCAGTCTATAAATTTCACTTTCAGACAATGTATGTATATACAAAGAAACATTAAAAACTAAAAATAAATATACATACAAACAGTGACTTTGAAAAACGGACATCAAAATTTGCATCTTTTTTGGCAGAGTCTAGCAAATTTTTGAGTACGCAGTTTTGTAGCCCAATCAATTTCAAAATAATAATCTAAATGCTAGAACGGCTAAAAAGTTTATCTGAATTTTCAGAACTTTTTTGTAGAACTTGTTTCAAAAATGCCCTATTTCAAAACTTGGTTCAAGAACGTCCTATCTCAGAATGAGTTTCAGAAACGCCCTATCTCAGCTGCAAGTGTATTTAGTTTTCGTTCAAATATGACCTTTTGTAAACTCATTCTAAGATACGGCGTTTTGGAACTAAGTTATAAAATAGGGCGTTTTAGGAAAAAATTCTAAGTTAAGGCGTTCTTGAAACAATTTCTGAGAAAGGGCATTTTTTTTAAAATGTTTTGAAACAAGGTGATCTTCCACTCAGCCGTCGATATACTAAACATTTATATATTATATTGAGTATATGTTCTTCCTTAATAAAAGAGACTTAACATCCTAGAACTTATAATTTGACTTTTGTTGAGCTATGTAGATGTTCTGAAAGGAATTTCGGTGCTTTATTTATGTCGCACACTATATATCATAAATTTCACCAACAGACTTCAATATTTACTCTTGGAGAGCTCATTAATAATCAATACAATAAATAATAATAAAGGCATGCTTTCAATAAGCGCCTATAAACTTCCCCTCTTATCCATAAAAAAATAAAATAGGTTTATTAAGCTCTTATAATTGGAAATTTGTATGGAAATGTCATTTTAAAATGCTTTATAAACCTTCAATATTTTATATGAATAATGGGATTAAATAAATATACCCCCTTATACATAAAAAATCATGAGGGTTTATAAAGATTTTTAAAATGACATTTCCTTACAAATTTCCAATTATAAGAGCTTAATAAACCTATTTTATTTTTTTTTTGTGAATAAGGGGTATAATTTATAACAAACATAAAATAACATTTCTTTTTATCTAATAATATATTGGGTAATATGAACAAAAGAGTTTGCTAATAGACTTCAATATTTGGACGCTTTAAGAGCTTATTAAATTCATTAAATGTATACTTTCAATAAGGGCCTGTATTAGGCTGAGGCGATTTGGCAATTTATACCGTGTCGTCGAAATTATAGTTCCTCATGTTCGTACGAACCAAAAATTTAATGTTGTTATAAAAAAAATTAAAAACTTAAAAGGAATCATTCGCAAATCTAAATCTTTTCCATTTTGAATTCAGAAAAGGTCAACTGAATTTCAGAATAGGTAATTGGATTTCAGAATAGGCAATTGAAATTCAGAATGTGTGAAGTGGATTTCAAAAATAGACAATTCAATTTCGGAAGGCATCAATTGGATTTCAGATATCAAACAATTTATTACGCAAAGTTGGAAAATAATTTGTAAGTTCAAGGCATTTCATAAATTCATTTAAATGTAAAATGGTTCGAAAGGTATTTTCTGAAATCCACTTGACGATTTCTGAAATCCAATTCACACATTCTGAATTCCAATTACCTATTCCGAAATCAAATTAACATATTCTGAAATCCAGATAACTATTCTTAATCCAAATGACAAATTTTGAAATTCAATTAACTATTCTGAAAGGTGTAGTTGACCGATCAATTATATACCTATTAATTTGGCAATGAGTGTATGTTGTAGACCAATTTTTTGTTCGTACCAACATAAGGAATCATAATTTCGACGGCGCGGTCTAGCCTGCTTACTTAAATATAATTTATAACAATTTTTCATGAGGACGATATGTGATCACAGGTGGTGCACTGACGTACAGACCAATTTATTCTGTGGTCTGGCTGGATTTGTGTTCCACGATTTTGTTTAGAAGGATACTGTTTATGTGAAGACACATGTCATCTCCGACAGAATGTGGCAGCTTATTTAGCAGCCAGTCAAAAGTCGATAATGCCTGGGCGTATGGGGATTTCTTACGATCCTCCAAAAACTCCTCTTGCTTTTTTAAAATTCTTTTGAAGCGCCCCCACTTCTCATCTGGACTTTGAGATAACGTATACGGCTTCGAACGCTTTGGATTCTGTAAATACAAAATAATAGGTCTATTTATATATTTTGTTTATTTATTATTTATAGAACGTCATGCTGTTGCGCATATTGCCAGACATCAACGCAGAATGTGATGCTGGTGCAACTGCGCAATACTGCTGTCGATATTACCATCTGCACCGATACTCACATAGTCGTATTGGGAATCGTTGTCACTAATTTGCGTGCTGTTCAAGTCCTCTGAGGGATCTAAGGGAGATTGGTTTGATTCCTCACTGAAATTCGATGAAGATGTAAATGTCCTGCAAGGGAGTACATGTGCAATGTTAACATTTTTGAAGTATACACACAGAATTCATGACAATGGATCAAACTTCAAAAACTTTTTTTTATCAAAACTTGAATTTTTTTATCCGAATTTCAAAAAATTTTTCGAATATGCAGTTTTGTAATGTCCAAGTTAGAAGTTTCTCAGAAGTTGCCCCGAATTTTCAGAACTTTTTTTGAAGACAGTGTTGGTTATTTTCTTAAAAAAAATAAAAATATTTCGTTTTTTATTCGATATTCAAAAGTTTCATTTCGTTGATATCAAAGTAAAAAAAAAATTGATTTTTAGAGTTTGAGTATGTTTTTCCATACAAAAAACGCTCAAAAAATTACTAAAAAATTCTAAGTTTTTGATTTTGTTTCTGATGCCAACATAACGAATTTAAAAAAATTTTTTTTGACTTCGTTGTCGAAAAAAAAAATTTGTTTATTTCGTTGTGCAGCCTTGTTTTCATCCATACAACTCATGCACAAAAAGGGATTTTTCAATCAAAACATATGGAAAAAATACTCAACACTCTCGACAAAAAAAAAAAAATCTGAAATTTCGGGGAAACTTATGAGGTACTTCTAACTTACACATCTATCTATATATAAAAATCAAATTATGTATGTATGTATGTAGGTATAGATCGAGTTGCGTCCTAAACGTATCGACCGATCACAACCAAATTTGCACAACCCACTAGAAACCTTCCAAGGATGGTCATAGGCTAAAAATAATATCGATATATAAAAGGGGCGTGGCACCTCCCATGCAAAATCAATATTTAGTACTACATAACTCTGAATATATTCATGCTAGAACATTGAAATTCAGTAAGGAGTTATATGAGGTCAATCCCCAACACAAACAAAATGTGGGGAGGGGGAGAAGGTCATCGGGAAGTTAATTAAAAGTGGATTGCAAAATTACCTTCGTTTTTGTGAAATGTTTGGCAAGAATGCCATTTCCCCGGCAAACTCCCAATATAGCCGCATCCAACGCAGCGCCGCCGCTTGGATGCTCTGGCGTGGTAGCGATAGCTTTCCCGAAGGCTGGTCCACGCGTCTTTGCTTCCAATCACTAATGTAAATAACACATACAATTAAATGTGATACTTTGCATTTGCTCACAATTGTTAAAACATGTCCAAAAATGTCGCGAGAGGTATATAAAGATACGTTTTGACTTCCGTACCAATAACACACTTGCAGTTTTCGGAACACGCAATACTTGTGCGTACACGAACCAAATGGAAATTACAGAAAATTTCCAACTTTGCTTGCAAATACCTATTTATAAAAGACAAAACGCGTCTTTCGACACTCCTCCATATATTTTAACGTGGTTTAACAGTTTTGAGCTAAAGTAAATAATTACCAAAAAGTAAAATACACAAATATGGTAATTGTTTACTTTAGCTCACAACTGCAAAAACCCGACCAAAAATATCGGGAGAGGTGTCAAAAGACGAGTTTTGATCCCAGAACCACGACTCCGAGAGGGGAAACTCAAAATTTTATTTCTGTCAAAAGTTATTTCCAAAAAACCGAAAAATGGCCCCGGAGCGCTCCGAAACCGAGGGTGGGATCAATAGTTTTCTTGCGCAGAACACCTTTCTGCATTGGCGGCCTTCGCCCACCCTTATAAAAAATTACCCTGGGTGGGTCCAACACCGGTTTGGAGACCAAAACTATATCCGCGTAGCACACTTTTACCCACAGTTTTTCTTGTGGGTACTACAAAATCATCAAAATAACAACCACATGAAAATTTTCAATTTTGTTTGCAAATATCGGTAATAGTCTAGTTGAGGGGTCGACTGCTAATACGCTACGACGCGTCTTGACATCAGTATTAATAATCCGAAGGCGGAAAATAAAAATTTCCACTCGTTCAAAAGATATTAACGAAAAACCGAAAAAAGACTCGCGGGTACCTCCGAAACCGGGGGTGGAATCCATAGTATTTTTGCGCAGAACACCTACCGCCACGGTGGTGCACAACTATTTTGGGGGTACTAACACAACAACAACCACATGAAAATCGCCAACTTCAACTGCAAATATCTCCGGACAGAGACAAAATTTTTCCGCCTTCGGATTATTGTTCTCGAGATTAATACGCGTCTTTTGACACTTCTCTCGATATTTTTTGACGCGTATTAGCAGTCGACCCCTCAACTAGACTATTACCCAAATATCTCCGAAACGAAATAAAATTTTGAATTTCCGCCTTCGGATTCATGATCCTGGATGCAAAGCGCGTCTTTTTACTCCTCTCCCGATATTTTTGGACGAGTTTTAGCAGTTGTGAGCTAAAGTAAACAAACCACAAATATACATACAAAAAGTTTTATTAACATACCTTCTTTCCCAAGGGAGCTACTTAAGTGGACCCAGGCCTGATCCATTGCATTTTTGTTGCAATGCAATGGATCAGAAGTATCCCATATCCTGGGCCACTCTTTCACTTCCCTTATCAGAGCCCGTTTTTCCTCCGCCGTGAAATTTAATACGCGCTTTTTGCGTTTTGGTGCTGCAGCAATATTTATTTCCATTTCTGAAATAAAATAATAATTATTTATTGCGGAAAAATTAAAAAACCATTTGCTTACCTAATTTTTCCAGTTGTTTACCTTTTTTCTTCAAGAAATATATGGCACTTGACATATTTCTTGCGGAAACCGGTGTTGCCGTATGTAAATTTAATGGAAAAATAGTAGTAAAGTATCGTACTAAATTTCTTGTAAACTGCGTACTACTTCAAGAAAATTTACCACAAGGAATTTTCTTGAGCATTTCTTGAGCGTTTTTATATGGAATTTTTACTTTCTTGTGATCTGCGTACCACGCTTAAAGGAGTAACCTCCCGTAATAAATTAAACTTTTAATGAAAATCGATAACTCTGAACTGAACACTTTTCGCCATGATATAAAATTAAAATGCTGTGGAACAGGAGCAAAACTTTTGTGACTACTAAACCCTGTTTCAATCTTTTACGTCTTTGTACAGAACCCTAATTGACCGTTTTCAACTGAAACAACAATGGCAACCCAGATTTTCCCGTTATGCTCACTTAAGCGAGTGCCTGTCAGAAAGAATTCAACACACTTGTTCTTGTACACTATGATAAAGTGCTGTCGGATGCGAAAAAATGCGCGAGCGCTTTCTGCCGACAATATATAATGCATTCTACGGTCGAAAAAGATAGACGGAGGGTCAACAGACACGCACATAAACATAAATTCAGCGCGTCACCAATTACCAGTGTTGCCAGGTAATGACAAAACAAGAAGCTAGATTGGCAAAAAAAAAAAAGGTTAGAAAAAGCTAAATTTAGAAAAAAGAAGCTAAAAAACGGCCAGAAATTTTTTGGGTTAATTCATTAAATTGTTTTTTTTATATTTTAGTTTACACATTTGTAAATAAAAACTTATAATAACCATAACTTAAACATAACTTCTTGTTTCAAAACATATCAGGCACATTTTCCTTGACTAGCATATGGAATTACTTTAAATGATTGCATATGTGTATATACATAAAAAAATATTACAAACTAATTATTTATATAAAATATTTCCCGTCTGAAGAATCAAAAGAGCTTAAGTCTGCGTATAAAGTTTGGCTATTTACCATAAATATGAGATCATCGGTAATTTCAAAATCCTTACAACATTTAGATAAGCGTTTTAACGAGCATCTAATATTAAGCAGCGCATTAAACATTTTAATTTTTAGTTTGTTCCTTAATTTAGTTTTCAGAATTTTGATGCCACTAAAAATTCTTTCAACCTCCGCGCTACTGAGTGCTAATACTAAAAAACTAAATATGATTTCGACAAGTTCTAAAAAAGGAGGTTCGTTTAATGCATTTTTATGTTCTCGGACTTCCGACCAAAATTCCATGGTGGAGTGTACATTTTTCCATTGTATTGTTATAAGTTTTCGCCACTGTAGCTCTATTAATGCTATTTGACTTGAAGAATAACTATACTTCTCTTTTTCAAAGTAAGAAAATACATCTGGCTTTGAAACTTTCAACGAATTTTGAGCAGAAAAAGAATTAATCTTTTGTAGAGAACTCATATTATTAGGTATTAGGTGTTCACAGGAACTATTGAAATTATTTTATTTTAGAAATTATTAAAAATACATTCGGAGTAAAAAAGGCTAGAAAAAAGTCACGAAGCTAAACCCAAAATTTCGAGGCTAAAGGCAAAAAAAAAAAAGGCTAAATCTAGCCTCGAAAAGGCTAACCTGGCAACTCTGCCAATTACCATCACCGCCAAAAAGGGTGAGGATGCCATCGGTCATGCTAAACCATCCAAAGCAGCGGGCCCTGACGGCAGATGCCGATGCTTAAAAGCCTAGGGAAAGAGGGTTTCAGATATTTAGCACATGTCTTCAACCTGTCTCTTTCCACCTTTGTCATACCCCAAAAATGGAAAATGGCAAGGTGGTCCCGCTACTAAAACATGGGAAACCAGCTAACATAGGAGAGTAGTATCGCCCGATATCTCTCCTATCGCCAGTAGCCAAGACGCTTGAAGCCATTTTGCTCCCCCTCCTTCAAAGGAAATTTGCAGCTAGCCTGCTATCAGCATGGCTTCAGAAAACTCCATAGCACCACCACCGCGCTAAATGCCATCAACACCCAGATAAATTGCGGTTTAAATCAAAACCCCCACCATAGAGCAGTACTCGTTGCGCTAGACCTATCAAAAGCTATTGATACGGTCAACCATGGCACGTTACTGCAAGACCTGAAAGGGTCTACCCTTCCACCATGTCTTAAAAAGTGGACCGCACTTTTGTTTAATTTCTACATATCTAAGCTACCTTCACCACCGGAAGGAGTCACAATCGTTTCCTACGCCGATGACTGCACAATAATGGCCACAGGCCCAGGCCCAAAGATCGATGCGCTATGCAATAAAATAAACGGCTACCTCCCTGATCTCTCCAGTTTTTTCGCCTAGCAAAACCTGGCATTATCACCGACTAAATCTTTCGCGACCTTATTTACAACATGGACGTCCCAAATGTCGACCATTTTGAACATCCACGTCGATGGCACTACGCTACCGACTGTC
This sequence comes from Eurosta solidaginis, assembly GCF_040869045.1. Lineage (NCBI taxonomy): Eukaryota > Metazoa > Arthropoda > Insecta > Diptera > Tephritidae > Eurosta > Eurosta solidaginis. The sequence continues at coordinate 72,566,623 of NC_090322.1, forward strand.
CTACACCCCAAAATCTTGGGTGCGACGTTTGATCAGGATCTACGTTTTGGTGAGCACGCAGCCGCAATTGTTCCGAAAATTCAAAGCCGTAACAAAATCCTCAAATCGCTCGCTGGCAGTACCTGGGGAAAAGATAAAGAAACGCTCATGACTACATACAAAGCAATTAGCCAGCCGATTACGTGCTACGCGTCACCCATATGGTCGCCAAGCCTAAAAATTACCCACTGGAAGAAACTACAGGCCTGCCAAAATACTGCTCTCAGAATCGCCACGGGCTGTCTTCTTATGTCCCAGGACACCATCTGCATAATGAGGCGAGAATACTCCCCATCAGGGAGAGAAATGAGATGCTAACCAAACAGTTACTGTTGAATATCAAGAAACCTGGGCATCCCAACAGACATCTGATTGATGAACCAGCACCGCCTAGGGGCTTAAGGAGTCATCTCCGTAAGCGTTTTGAGGAAATACGGCACCTGAGAACCCAGCCGTATGAAGCGAAAAAACACAAGCAGGTCCTTGGTGAACTCCATAAACAGGCGTCGGACCTTTATGCCGGCAATTGCCCGGTGAATCCAATACTTAAAGAAAAGTATCTAAAACTCGCGGAAGAGGAACGCATACTCCCCAGGGAAACGCGTGTCACTCTTGCTCAACTTCGGTCTGGATACTGTAACAGGTTAAACTCTTACCTATCCAGAATCAACGCCGACATACAAAATGTATGCCCCGCTTGCAATGTGTCCCCACATGACACCAACCATCTCTTTAGTTGTAATGTGGAACCAACGCCTCTAACACCCCTTTCCTTATGGTCCACCCCTGTTGAAACGGCAAGTTTCCTTGGACTCCCGTTAGAGGATGACGATTGTGATGACAATTTGTGATCGGTCGCGGCTATTAGGTGGGGCGAGCATTGCTAGAACAACAACAACAACTAGGAGTTACTATCGTTTCCTACGCCGATGACTGCACAATAATGCCCACAGGCCAGGCCCACAGATCGATGAGCTTTGCAACAGAATAAACGCCTACCTCCCTGATCTCTTCAGTTTTTTCACCGCGCGAAACCTGGCATTATCACCGACTAAATCTCCCCGACCTTATTCACAACATGGACTTCCCAAATGTCGACCATTTTGAACATCCACGCCGATGGCACTACGCTATCGACTGTCCTACGCCCCAAAATCTTGGGTGTGACGTTTGATCAGGATCTACATTTTGGTAAGCACGCAGCCGCAATTGTTCCGAAAATCCAGAGCCGTAATAAAATCCTCAAATCCCTTGCTGGCAGAATTTCGGGAAAAGACAAAGAAACGCTCATTACCCCATACAAAACAATTGGCCAGCCGATTGCGTGCTACGCGTCCCCTATATGGTCGCCAGGCCTAAAAACTACCCACTGGAAGAAGTTACAGGCCTGTCAAAATACTGCTCTGAGAATCGCCACGGGCTGTCTTCTAATGTCGCCAGAACACCATCTACATAATGGGGCGAGAATACTCCCAATCAGGGAGAGAAATGAGATGCTAACCAAACAGGACCTGTTGAATACCCAGAAAACTGTGCATCCCAACAGACATGTTGTTGTTGTAGCAATGTTTCGCCCCACCTAATAGCTGCGACCGATCACAAATTGTCATCAATATCCTCTAACGGGAGTCCAAGGAAACTTGCTGTTTCGACAGGGGTGGGCCATAATGAAAGGGGTGTTAGAGGCGTTGGTTCCACATTAAAATTAAAGAGATGCACAGTGTTTCGTGTAGAACAAGCTAGCTGGACAAAAACAAAGTTCTTATTCCAAGATAAGTGTAATGAGAAATGAAAGAAAACAAACAAAATAACGGGATTTTTCCTTTTTTTTGATATTTTTGCTCATATATATTGAGTAATTGAAGTAAGAAAGCAGGAGTGGCCGTAAAATGCATTGATTAATTTGCAAATTCTTGTTGAATATTAAGATTCATATTTCTTTTAAGTGAACACTTTTACATAATTTTTTTGATCGATTCTAAGCTCGAAGGTAAGTAAAATTTTTTAATAGTAATTCTTTCACAATTAGAGTATTTTCAATATATTTAACATTCCGTTATTAAGAAGAAAAGGTATTTTTTCCCTATATTTTTAACTTTAGGGACAAAAAAGTTACATACATCCGCGGACATCCGCGCTTAATTTTACATATGTTATAGTCGCAAGTATTCTCTAATAGTCGAAAGAAAAAACCATTGCGAATTCTTTGCACATCTATTTTTAATTTTTTTTTTTGTAGATTTAGTTATCTCTACATATCAAATAGGATGTATGTACGTACCAGCTCCGACGAGATATTTGAACCTTTAAAGCTGATCTACAAACGGCAAAACCAATTCCCTGGTACAGGGAACAAACACGTAGCCATAAAACATACAAAAATAAACGCGCAAGATCAACAAGAGCATACCAAAAGTAAAAAGGCGAAGATCATTGACTTCAACCTGCCACAACCTACCGCACCAGTCACCAAGGCATAAAAACAGGTACATACAATGGATTGATGAAGATAAACCAAAACCAGGTTTCGGCAATACCAATGACGGCAACACTGCTCGTAGGTTTTTCGAAAATTCTGAGGCTAGTGCTGAGATCACGGGATTGGATCTAACGCTCATCAAAAGATTCGACACTCTCCTTCGCGCATTAGCATCTGGGTACAATATAAATATCCAAAGATTTTAAAAATTTGCGGTCGAGACTAAAAAACTATACATAGATCTCTATCCATAGTTTTATATGCCTGTTACAGTTCATAAATTCTTAGTGCATAGTACTGATATTATAAAATCAGCAATTTTACCTATTGGTAAACTTTCCGAGGAAGCACAGGAAGCCCGTAACAAAGATTTGAGACGATTCAGGGATTATAACACACAAAAGCAGACGCGTGAAGCCACGAATAGAGATCTTATGAATATGTTGCTTATAACATCGGATCCTTTAGTTAACAGTTTTAGGGAGATATCTAAGAAAAAATTTAAAAGTCTGACTTCAGAAGTCTTAAATTTACTGTCCCCCGATAATGTTGAGGAGTCAATAAATACCCCAGTTGTTTCAAGCTTTCACAGTAGTGTTGCTGATGTTCTTGACTATTCCACAAGTGACTCATACAATGAAAGTGATGATAGCGAATAATAACATAATTATAAAAGATAACCTACCCTATAACTTTTTGTTGGATCAGGTTTTATTCAATTTAAATCTATTGTCTTTTCTACTTTGTATGATACTTTACTTTTAAGTTTTTGTAATAAGTAATTTTCACATAATTAATTTAATTATTTACATTTTTATTATTATTATTGTGATTCACTTTTACATTCCTGACTGGTACTATAAAATAATTCTGTAAAAATTGTAGTGCCAGGATAAATACTCAAATACAAAATATGTATGTACATATGTACAGTCACTCACATAAATAAGTAGACACCCCTTTTTGGATAATTCTTACAATTTTCGCTTTCGAAAATTTATTTTAACCAATTTCCCATAACAAAACATAAATTATATTTAAAAAATTCGACAAATTTTCATAAAAATTTTTTTTTCCGAATTTTTAGAATTTTTTAGAGTATTGAGATTTGAATTCCATTCAATTTAAGTACAATAAAGTAATATTCTTAAGTCCTTTAAATTTTTTTGGATCTATGTCACTTATTTACATGAGTTACTGTATATGAAATAAGCAAATGTATGCATATGAAGTAAAATTTTGGAAAAAAGTAAAAAAAAGAACATATGGCTGAAAAAAATGACGTAGTTGTAATAAATGACTGCATATGAAACGGAAAATCTCATAAAATAATTTTGTCCAGCTAGCTTGTTCTACACGAAACACTGTGAGATGGTGTCATGTGGGGACACATTGCAAGCGGGGCATACATTTTGTATGTCGGGGTTGATTCTGGATATGTAAGAGTTTAACCTGTTACAGTATCCAGAACGAAGTTGAGCCAGAGTGACTCGCGTTTCCTTGGGGAGTATGCGTTCCTCTTCCGCAAGTTTTGGGTACTGTTCCCTAAGTACTGGATTCACCGGGCAATTCCCGGCATAAAGGTCCGACGCCTGTTTGTGGAGTTCACCAAGGACCTGCTTGTGTTTTTTTGCTTCATACGGCTGAGTTCTCAGGTGCCGTATTTCCTCAAAATGCTTACGGAGATGACTCCTTAAGTCCCTAGGCGGTGTGGGCTCATCAATCAGATGTCTGTTGGGATGCCCAGGTTTTTGGGTATTCAACAGAAACTGCTTGGTTAGCATATCATTTCTCTCCCTGATGGGGAGTATTCTCTCCTCATTATGTAGATGGTGTTCTGGGGACATAAGAAGACAGCCCGTGGCGGTTCTGAGCGCAGTATTTTGGCAGGCCTGTAGCTTCTTTCAGTGGGTAGTTTTTAGTTTTAGACGCAAACGGGTGGCCAATTACTTTGTAGGTAGTAATGAGCGTCTCTTTGTCTTTTCCCCAAGTACTGCCAGCAAGGGATTTGAAGATTTTATTACGGCTCTGGATTTTCGGAACAATTGCGTCCGGGTGCTCACCAAAATGTAGATCCTGATCAAACGTCACACCCAAGATTTTGGGGTGTAGGACAGTCGGTAGCGTAGTGCCATCGCCGTGGATGTTCAAAATGGTCGACATTTGGGACGTCCATGTTGTGAATAAGGTCGCGGAGGATTTAGTCGGTGACAAGGCCAGGTTTCGCTAGGCGAAACAACTGGAGAGATCAGGGAGGTAACCGTTTATTCTGTTGCAAAGCTCATCAATCCCTGGGCCCGGGCCTGTGGCCATTATTGTGGAGTCATCGGCGTAGGAAACGATAGTAACTCCTTCTGGTGGCGAAGGTAGCTTAGATATGTAGAAATTAAACAAAAGTGGGGTTAGGACACCACCCTGTGGCACCCCCTGTTTAATTCTTCTTCGTTTGGATGTTTCATTTCTAAATTGCACCGACGCCTGCCGACCACCCAGATAATTTGCGGTCCACCTTTTAAGACATGGGGGAAGGGTAGACCCTTCCAGGTCTTGTAGTAGCGTGTTGTTGTTGTTGTAGCAATGCTCGCCCCACCTAAATAGCCGCGACCGATCACAAATTGTCATCAATATCCTCTAACGGGAGTCCAAGGAAACTTGCCGTTTCAACAGGGGTGGACCATAAGGAAAGGGGTGTTAGAGGCGTTGGTTCCACATTACAATTAAAGGGATGGTTGGTGACACATTGCAAGCAGGGCATGCATTTTGTATGTCGGGGTTGATTCTGGATAGGTAAGAGTTTAACCAGTTACAGTATCCAGAACGAAGTTGAGCAAGAGTGACACGCGTTTCCCTGGGGAGTATGCGTTCCTCTTCTGCGAGTTCTGGATATTTTTCTTCAAGTACTGGATTCACCGGGCAATTCCCGACATAAAGGTCCGACGCCTGTCTATGGAGTTCACCAAGGACCTGCTTGTGTTTTTCCGCTTCATACGGCTGGGTTCTCAGGTGCCGTATTTCCTCAAAATGCTTACGGAGATGACTCCTTAGGCCCCTAGGCGGTGCTGGTTCGTCAATCAGATGTCTGTTGGGATGCCCAGGTTTCTGGGTATTCAACAGAAACTGTTTGGTCAGCATCTCATTTCTCTCCCTGATGGGGAGTATTCTCGCCTCATTATGCAGATGGTGTTCTGGGGACATAAGAAGACAGCCCGTGGCGATTCTGAGAGCAGTATTTTGGCAGGCCTGTAGTTTCTTCCAGTGGGTGGTTTTTAGGCTTGGCGACCATATGGGTGACGCGTAGCACGTAATCAGCTGGCTAATTGCTTTGTATGTGGTCAAGAGCGTTTCTTTATCTTTTCCCCAGGTACTGCCAGCAAGTGATTTGAGGATTTTATTACGGCTCTGAATTCTTGGAACAATTGCGGTTGCGTGCGCACCAAAATGTAGATCCTGATCAAACGTCACACCCAAGATTTTGGGGTGTAGGACAGTCGGTAGCGTAGTGCCATCGACGTGGATGTTCAATATGGTCGACATTTGGGGCGTCCATGTTGTAAATAAGGTCGCGGAAGATTTAGTCGGTGACAATGCCAGGTTTCGCGAGGCGAAAAAACTGGAGAGATCAGGGAGATAGCCGTTTATTTTATTGCATAGCTCATCGATCTTTGGGCCTGGGCCTGTGGCCATTATTGTGCAGTCATCGGCGTAGGAAACGATTGTGACTCCTTCCGGTGGTGAAGGTAGCTTAGATATGTAGAAATTAAACAAAAGCGGGGATAGGACAACACCCTGTGGCACCCCTTGTTTAATTCTCCTTTGTTTTGATGTTTCGTTTCTGAATTGCACCGATGCCTGCCGACCACCCAGATAATTTGCGGTCCACCTTTTAAGACATGGGGGAAGGGTGGACCCTTCCAGGTCTTGCAGTAACGAGCCATGGTTGACCGTATCAAAAGCTTTTGATAGGTCTAACGCTACGAGTACTGTTCTATGGTGGGGATATTGATTCAAACCGCAATTTATCTGGGTGCCAATGACATTTAGCGCGGAGGTAGTGCTATGGAGTTTTCTGAAGCCATGCTGGTGAGGGGCTAGCTGCAAATGTGCTTGGAAATAAGGGAGCAAAATGGCTTCAAGCGTCTTTGCCACTGGCGATAGGAGAGATATCGGACGATATGACTCACCTACGTTAGCTGGTTTCCCAGGCTTTAGTAGCGGGACCACCTTGGCCATTTTCCATTTCTCGGGTATGACAAAGGTGGAAAGAGACAGGTTGAAGACATGCGCTAAATATTTGAAACCCTCTTTCCCTAGGTTTTTAAGCATCGGCATGGCTATGCCGTCTGGGCCCACTGCTTTGGATGGTTTAGCGCGACCAATGGCGTCCTCAACCTCTCTAGCGGTGATGGTAATTGGTGACGCGCTGAGTTTGTGTTTATGTGCGTGTCTATTGGCTCTCCGTCTATCTTTGTCGACCGTAGGATGCATTATATATTGTCGGCAGAAAGCGCTCGCGCATTTTTTCGCATCCGACAGCACCTTATCGCCAAAGGCGATGGAAACTTTGTCTTTGTGCTTAGTCGGATTCGATAGGGACTTTACGGTGGACCAAAGTTTACCCACACCGGTAGAGAGGTTACAACCTCTTAGGTGCTCTTCCCATTTCGCCCGCTTGTGTTCGTCCACAAGCAATCTGATGGGTTGGTTTATATCCCTTATTTGGGGGTCGACGGATCAAGCTGTCTTATAAGGTCGCGTTCCCTCGCTAAGCTTGCGGCCTCCGCCGGGAAGTGGGGCCGGATTTCGGGAATTCTCCCGGCGGGAATGAAATGTGCCGAGGCGGATTCAATGACCTTACGGAAGGCACGCTCCCCTTGGCGGGCATCAGACGGGATAGGGAGGGCAGCAAAGCTGCTGTCTGTTGCAGATTTATATTCTTCCCACTTTCCTCTTTTGAAGTTTATGAAAGTGCGTTTTTCGGTGACGATGAAGTCGGCGGTACGCTCGAACGAAATAAGTATGGGCAGGTGGTCGGATGCCAATGTTACCATCGGCTGCCAGTTGACGCAGTTTACGAGTTCTGCGCTCACGATTGAGATATCTGGCGAGCTATGACAGCTTCCTACCATACGTGTGGGGGCGTCTCCGTTTATTGTGCAGAACGTCGTTTCGTTTATTTGATCCGCCAACATCTCACCCTTACTGTCCGCCCGCAAGTTTGAATGCCATAGGTCATGATGGGCATTGAAATCGCCTAAGATAATGCGATTGTTGCCAGTGAGTAAGGCCTTGATATTAGGGCGGTATCCACTGGGGCAACAGGTGACAGGAGGGATGTAGATGTTGATGATTTCTAGATTTGCATCGCCTGACCGGACAGATAGGCCTTGACGTTCTAAGATATTGTCACTGCGGTCGATGCCAGGATCAAATATATGATATTGCACAGAGTGGTGTATAATAAGCGCGAGGCCGCCTCCATTTCCGCTCTCGCGGTCTTTCCTGTGAACATTATAACCAGAGCAGGTCTGCAATGCAGATCTTGCTGTGAGTTTAGTCTCTTGAATCGCAGCAATGCGGATGTCGTGCCGCTTCATGAAATCGACTATCTCCGTAATCTTCCCAGTTAGTCCATTACAGTTGAACTGCAGAATTCTGAAGTGCATGAGGGGTGACGCCGCCACTCTAGGGGTAAGTGAGGGGTGACTACGCCTAGGTTGTGGAAGGCCAGGACGCAATTGCTGTTGTGGCCTTGGGACTGGGCGCCCTTGGGCAAGCATTGGGGTACCCGGATGATTTGGGTTTGCGACCTGGCAACATGGCGCAATGAAACCCGTCGGGGGGTTGCCGTCGCGGAGACCAGAACATCTTGGAAAGTGGCACCACCCAAGGCAGGAGCTGCATTGAGCGGATGTTGCAAACCTATATATTCTGTGCAGGCAGACGGTGCAAACGGAGGCAGGGACTAAGAGTCTGTTTCCCTGACCTGCACGATTGCTGCCAGAAAAGAGGGGGGGGGGGGGGGGAGAAGAAGACGGGGGCAGGGGCTGATGCTCAGCATTGCAACCAGCTCTACTACGAAGGTAGTAGTTATGAGTGGTATCAGCTGTTTGAGTTGTTGGCGCCGTGGGGCGCGAGCAGCAGCGGGTACTTGTTGTGGCTTGCTGAGCAGCGAAGCTGCTGGAAGGTAGTGGGGATACGCTTAGGCGTAGACTACGGGACGCCCTTGGGCGTGAGCAGCAAGGAGCCACAAAAGATTTATAAAAGTTACGTGGACGTCGGGTTTTGGGATCAAGCCCAGAACAACCTGTCCGATGCAACCATCCCTTGCACGAGGCACACTCAACAGAGTATGACCGTCCTAAAAAGATTCTTTTCTGGCAAATGCAGCAAAACCATTTCTCATGACCGGGGTCAGGAGACGGACCCGGATTGGGTTCGATACCTTCCCGGAGTAAGAGAATATGTAGCAGTCCTGCTGCAAGGAGCTGCTGGGAGGATGACAATTTGTGGGAGGGACGAAACAAATTAAATGGGGTCACACTGAAATGACAGTCCTTGGTCGGGAAAAATCCCGAGTCGCTCCGGTACATAGAACCGACTGCCTTGGGAAGCGCAGCGTGTCATGACTGACCGTATCAAAAGCTTTTGATAGGTCTAGCGCTACGAGTACTGTTCTATGGTGGGAGTTTTGATTTAAACCGCAATTTATCTGGGTGCTGATGGCATTTAGCGCGGTGGTGGTGCTATGGAGTTTTCTGAAGCCAAGCTGATGGCAGGCTAGCTGCAAATTTGCTTTGAAGTAGGGCAGCAAATGGCTTCAAGCGTCTTGGCTACTGGCGATAGGAGGGATATCGGGCGATATGACTCTCCTATGTTAGCTGGTTTCCCAGGCTTTAGTAGCGGGACCACCTTGGCCATTTTCCATTTTTCGGGTATGACAAAGGTGGAAAGAGACAGGTTGAAAACATGTGCTAAATATTTGAAACCCTCTTTCCCTAGGCTTTTAAGCATTGGCATGGCTATGCCGTCTGGGTCCACTGCTTTGGATGGTTTAGCATGACCGATGTCATCCTCAACCTCTTTGGCGGTGATGGTAATTGGTGACGCGCTGAACTTATGTTTATGTGCGTGTCTGTTGGCCCTCAGTCTATTTTTGTCGACCGTAGAATGCATTATATATTGTCGGCAGAAAGCGCTCGCGCATTTTTTCGAATCCGACAGCACTTTGTCGCCAAAGGCGATGGAGACTTTGTCATTGTACCTAGACGGATTCGATAGGAACTTTACAGTGGACCAAAGTTTACCTACACCGGCAGAGAGGTTACAACTGCTTAGGTGCTCCTCCCATTTCGCCCGCTTGTGTTCATCCACAAGCAATCTGATGCATTGGTTTATATCCCTTATTTGGGGGTGCCGGGATCGAGCTGTCTTATAAGGTCACGTTCCTTCGCTAAACTTGCGACCTCTGCCGGGAAGTGGGCCGAATTTCGGAAATTCTACCGGCGGGAATGAAACGAGCCGAGGCGGATTAAATGACCTTGCGGAAAGCACGCTCCCCTTGGCGGGCATCAGTTGGGATAGGGAGGGCAGCAAAGCGGTTGTCTGTAAAGGATTTGTATTCGTCCCACTTTCCTTTTTTAAAGTTAATGAAAGTGCGTGTTTCTGTGACGATGAAGTCGGCGGAACGCTCGAGCGAAATAAGTATAGGCAGGTGGTCGGATGCCAATGTTACCATCGGCTCCCAGTTGACGCAGTTTACGAGTTCTGCGCTCACGATTGAAATATCCCGCGAACTGTGACAGCTTCCTACCATACGTGTGGGGGCGTCTCCGTTTATTGTGCAGAAAGGCCTTTCTTGTATTTGATCCACTAACATCTCACTACTGTCCACGCGCAAGTTTGAATGCCATAGATCGTGATGGGCATTGAAATCGCCTAAGATAATGCGATTGTTTCCAGTGAGTACGGCGCTGATATCAGGGCGGTATCCACTGGGGCAACAGGTGACAGGGGGATGTAGATGTTGATGATTTCTAGGTTTGCATCGCCCGACCGGACAGATAATCCTTGACGATCTAAGACACTGTCCCTGCGGTCGATGTCGGGATCAAATATATGATATTGCACAGTGTGGTGTATGATAAACGCGAGGCCGCCTCCATTTCCGCTCTCGTGATTTTTTCTGTGGACATTATACCCAGAAAAGGTCTGCAATGCAGATCTTGCTGTGAGTTTAGTTTCTTGAATCGCAGCATTGCGGATGTTGTGCCGCTTCATGAAATCGACTATCTCCGTGATCTTCCCGGTTAATCCAATACAGTTTAACTGCAGAATTCTGAAGTGGATAGGGGGAGACGTCGTCACTCTGGGAGTAAGTGACGGGTGACTACGCCTGGGTTGTGGAAGGCCAGAACGCGATTGCTGTTGTGGCCCTAGGACTAGGCGTCCTTTGGTAAGCATTGGGGTACCCGGTGTATTTGGTTATGCGACCTGGCCACATGGCGCAATGAAACCCGTCGGGGGGTTTCCGTCGCGGAGACCAGAACATCTAGGAAAGTGGCACCGTCCATGGCAGGAGCTACATTGGGCGGATGTCGCAAACGTATATATTCTCTGCTGGCAAACGGTGCAAAGGGAGGTAGGGACTAAGAGTCTGTTTCCCTGACCTACACAATTGCTGCCGGAAAGGAGGGGGGAAGAAGACGGGGACAGGGGCTGATGCTCGGCATTGCTCCCGACTCTACTACGGAGATTCTAGGTATGAGTGGGAGCAGCCGTGTGAGTTGGTGGCTCCATGGGGCGCGAGCAGCAGCGGGTACTTGTTGAGGCTTGCTGAGCAGCGGGGCTGCTGGAAGGTAGCGGGAGCGCTAAGGCGCAGACTACGGGACGTCCTCGGGCGTGAACAGCAAGGGGCCACAAAAGATTTATAGAAGTTACGTGGACGTCTGGTTTTGGGGTCTAGCCCAGAACAACCTGTCCGATGCAACCATCCCTTACACGAGACACACTGACAAGAATATGACCGTCCTAAAAAGACTCTTTTCCAGCAGATGCAGCAAAACAATTTCTCAGGACCGGGGTCAGGAGACGGACCCGGATTGGGTTCGATACCTTCCCAGAGCAAGAGAATATGGAGCAGTCCTTGCAAGGATCTGCTAGGAGGATGACAATTTGTGGGAGGGACGCAACAAATTAAATGGGGTTACACTGAAATGGCAGTCATTGGTCGGGAAAAATCCTGAGTCGCTGCGGTACATAGAACCGACGGCCTTGGGGAGCGTCCCAACAGACATCTGATTGATGAGCCAACACCGCCTCGGGGCTTAAGGAGTCATGTCCGTAAGCAATTTGAGGAAATACGGCACCTGAGAACTCAGACGTATGAAGCAAAAAAACACAAGCAGGTCATTGGTGAACTCCACAAACAGGCGTCGGACCTTTATGCCAGGAATTGCCCTGTGAATCCAGTACTCAAAGAACAGTACCCAAAACTTGCGGAAGAGGAACGCATAATCCCCAGGGAACCGCGAGTCACTCTAGCTCAACTTCGTTATGGATACTGTAACAGGTTAAACTCTTACCTATCCAGAATTAACCCCGACATACAAAATGCATGCCCCGCTTGCAATGTGTCCCCACATGACACCAACCATCTCTTTAACTGTAATGGGGAACCAACGCCTCTAGCACCCCTTTCATTATGGTCCACCCCTGTTGAAACAGCAAGTTTCATTGGACTCCCGCTAGAGGATATTGATGACAATTTGTGATCGGTCGCAGCTGTTAGGTGGGGCGAAGCACTGCTACAACAACAACAGCCATACCTAGCGCGGATATATTCTAACCCCCTTACCCGCTTGGGGTAGGTGCTTTTTAATCGGAATAATGGATCACATCATACAATAATGTCTTAACTTAATCCACTTGAATGGCTTTCTGATATTTGGGAATTTTTTCCAGCGGACCTCGTGAATTTTTTTATACAAAGTTTCGAACGCAAAACTTTTAAAAAATCGAACATAATTTAGCTTCAGCAAAACTTGGTGAAAATTTCAAAAATTAAAAAAAAATATATAAGTATTGTTCAGGAGAAAACATTTGCTATGAGGCTCTCTTGGACCCGTTTTCCAGCTGAAGATATCGAGTTAAAGGTTTCTTCTGAGTTGGTCACAGCATGTTCCACCAAAATTGGGTCGATGTCATCAATCTCAAAGCTCTGCTCACGCAAACGAATATTGTGTAATGTTGAGCAAGCATTTACAATTTTCCCGGCGAAGCCCGGTTCATACAAAAGAACTCTTTGCCGTGAAAGACATCTCCAAGTTCCTTTCAAAACACCAAAGAGTCTCTCGATGGGATTTCGAGCTTTGCATAAAGCCTCGTTATATCGAAACTTGGGAGTACCCTCAGCCTGGTTCTGTATTGGTGTCATAAGCCACGGCTCTAATGGGTACCCAGAATCACCTGAAAGTTGCATATTTCAAATTATGAAAAATAATAAGAACAATCAATAGATATTACCTATTAAAAACATATGACGATTCCCATTTTCATGGGCTCTCTGCATTGCTCGCCGAGCTGCACAACTACTCCAAATATATGCGTCATGACGTGCTCCCGGAAACTTGGCATTCACATTTAAAATTTTTAAATTTGGGTCACATATCTACAAAAATGTAAAAATTATGTAGCAATGCACTTTATTATTAAGTAGTTAAATTAGTTAACCTACCATTTGCACATTTATGGAATGATATCCATGATGATTAACGTACGCTTCCTCATGAACTTTTGGAGCTAAAATGGAAACGTGCGTACAGTCAATCGCTCCTATCGTTCCTCCAACGAAGGGCGCAGGTGCTGACGAAAATACCTCTTTGGCAGCTTGTCGTTCTTCCTGCGTCATAGGAAACTTGATTTCGTCGAAAAGCACTTTCTCATTTATTGCATCAGTCACCCTATGGATACATCGGCTGATGGAAGACTGGCTCATCGAAATTCCCCACTGTTCTCCTACAGGCCGTTGATAACATCCAGTGGCATAAAAACGTAAGGCACACAAAACCTTCAAAGATATCTAGTAAGTAAGGACACTGCAAATTTTCAATGATTTTAGTAGCTTTACCTGTTTCTCTTCCGATATTGCTGAGATCCTCTGTCCTCTTAGATTTTCGTGTAGCCGATCAGCAAGTCCCATCACAATATCCAGAGATACGCGGTACAGTTTTTTGAATTCTGCATGCTCAAGCTCAAAAGGATCATCGATATCCCTGAGCAAGCGCCTATCTATTCTTGATGCACTCGACGCTGTTACATTTTGCGTTAAATTATTCGCTACAAACTCAAATGCCATTATTTTTATTGTTTGAAACTCGAAAACACCAAAATATTAATAAATTTTGTTAATAAATTATCTTAACCACCTATAGCGTGAAAAACAAAACCGACGATATAAGTCTCTTGTCAAATCGTTATAGGAAACAGCTGATTGTTCTATATCGAGTTATAAATAAAGATAAGTTACTGAATAGCAAACTCGTTAAAATTATCGTTATGATATTATATCAATACTGAAAATCGTTATAGAAGTTAGTGAATCGCAGTACAGATATTATAGTTGAATACATAATAGGGCTATAACGGCGCCCTAAACTCAAACCAGGGATGCACCTTAACGTTAAGCTAATCGTTTATCAAAAAATTTCCACCGTTTCTGTTGAAACACTTCGAAATATTATCGATAAAGGAATTATCAAGATAAATTGCATCTCGTTTTTAACCGAAACGAAAAGCTTTCGTTAACGTTAAAACCGTTAAAAAACGTGATACTTTATGTTTAAACTGTGCTGGCAATGCTATAGCCATGGTGAAGCCGTAAGGTGGTAACAGCGAGCGGACATACACACACAAACTCCATGCAATTTGTTTGTGTAATTCGTTGGTGGTAATGTCAAAAATACTCTGAGAAATATTCGTACTGTCAAAATTCATGAGAAAAGTTGCAATCAGCTTGGCTAATCCTTTCACCCTTAATGACTCCGCCATCAATCAGCTTTGCCAGCATAGTTTGAAATTAATAATCAACATAAACGATTTGATTTCGTTTTGATAGGGCAGAAAACGAAACAAAATCATTTCGTTAATTTGACTTTCTTAACGTTAATAAACGAAACGAAATGACTTTGTTTCCTTTATTAACGTTAATTATCGTAACGAAATGATAACGGTTCGTGCATGCCTGACTCGAACACACCACATCAAACATGCATCAGCTGTTCATGTACGAGTTGACCGAATGCAACCCAGCGCTTGGTTGGCTCGGCAAAGATAATTTGAGACTTTGCTACAAGTGGTGGTGCCCAAAAGATAATTTTACAATATAAGTTGGAAAACATTAAAGATAGATATTTAAATAAACTTTTAAATAAAGTGAAGTATTTTTAACAAGCCAATTTGTGTATTAGTACCACTTTGAAGATAAAATAAAGTTCTCAATAAAGGCATATGCTAAATGGCGACCGTGACGCGCGGGCCAGCCGCGAATGAAAATTAAAGGCATACACAAGGGCGTGGAGACAAAATGGTGGCGTACGCCACCACCTCTCATTTTTTTCAAGCTTGCAATTTTATCCGGCTGCATCGCATACATCATGCCATTGACAAACAATATATTCACGTTTAATAACGGGAATAACGAAAACTGTGGTAAGCATCTAAAATAACCTCAATTTTTGTGACTGCGGCGCGGGAGCACCTAAAATAACCTCAATTTTTCTGACTGCGGCGCGGGAGCACGTAAAATAACCTCAATTTTTCTGACTGCGTCGCGGGAGCATCCAAAATAACCTCAATTTTTATAACCACATTGATTTTCACATTTCACAATTTTTATGATTAGTTTAAATAAGTGATTAAGTCCACAGTATAGTTAGCCACATCTATTCGAACATACTACACTTGTTTTGCTTGCATGTGTACAATTATTATTACACACGTATATTTTCTTTTGCATGTGAACTTTACAGGTTATGTATGTTATAAAGCGATTTAAAGTGAATCCAAAAGTGCGATTTTTACAAACGGTATTTCGCTAAACTCTTAACGTGTTCTCAAACAAATTTTTCAAACAGTCTTTTACAAATATTTTTCTTTTCAAATTTTCGGGCATTTTGACCTATTTCCACGTATATATGGTAAAGTTTGGATTCAGTTATTTGCTACAGATTTTTCATACCAATAGTGCAGTGTCAATCAAATTTTCCACTGAATTTCTAAATATTTCGTCAGCGACAATTCACTGTAAATAAGTTCCTTTTTTTCAAATTTATTCTGCTCAACATTTCAACTTCAAATATAAATAGTTTGAACTGAACTTTTCTGCTATTCCGATAACTACATATGTACAACCTTAGATATAGGAAGCAAGTGCAAAAAACTTCAGATTCAGAATCCGATTCCGATAAATCAGCTTCAAGCTACGAAAGTTTAACGTCATCTTCGACCGAAACCGTCACAAACCAGAAAAATAAATTATCCTTGTCGACAGATTTCGCAGGCTTCGAAGATTCCTCTAGTAAAATTTTAACTTCTACTGCAGATCCAAATCCTAACGATACAAGCAGTGCAAAATTAACTTCACCTTTTTCTAATTTAAAGTCAAATCCTGACAATTCAATTAATACAAAAGTTGCCTCACTTTCTTCTAATTCAGCTTCAGATCTTAACGATCAAATCATAGCAACACTTGAGGAAAAGAAAACTTTCATTAGCATGTGTGCTACTTCGATTAGAGAAAACTACAGCGGTGATCCTCTAGCACTCGAGACCTTTATAGATAAAATTGAATTACTCGAAGAGTTTGCCGATGAAACTTTAACTGGTACTTTTATAGCATTCCTAAGCTCGTGAAGCAATACCGACGCAAGTAACTTCAGTTAACGAAATTAAAATTGCTCTACGCAATAGGATAAAACCAGACAACTCGAAGGTCGTGGCTGGAAGAATCGCGGCGTTACAAGTAAATAACACTAAACTGATTTTGCTAGACGTATTGAAGAATTGTCGGACTCATTGGAGCGTTCGTTAATTATTGAGGGTATAACCCAGGCTAAAGCGCATGAAATGGCGATTGAGCAAACTGTAAACGTTTGCCGGTTGAATGCAAAGTCAAGCCTCGTTAAGTTAATTCTCGCTTCTACTTCATTCACCGACTCAAAAGTTTTCGTAGCAAAATTAATAGTAAACAGTCTAACGAAGTTAAAGAACGCCAAGTACTCGCTTTCAGGTCTCGCGGTAACAGCAATTTTCGAAATTTTCAAGGTGGCTATCGTGGTCGTAATTTTTCCAATGAAAATAATAGTAACTTCAATGGTTACAGGCAAAATAGGCAAAATTTCAATAACTTTCACAATTCAAATCGTGATAATCAACGTCAAAATTTTCGTTTTTCAAACGGTAACCGGTATCAGAACAACAACAGCAACAATAGTAATAATAACGATCGCGTGAATAATCCGAATCGACGAACTTCCACTCCTAGGAGTACTAACAACGCAAACGTGCGTGCTTTAAACGCTCATGCCCCTCAGGAGCGAACACTGGGGGAGCGAAAGACTTACGATTAACCGATTCTTCAAAAAATTTTTCTACAAAAACATTTATTGTCTAAATCTTAATTTCTCAGACTTTATCCAATTAAACATAACCGGACCTAACAAATGTTGCACCTTTTTAGTCGACATGCAAGCCGACATTTTATTAATTAAAATCTCATGCATTAACAAAAATTTTTCAATCAATGATAATGATATAATTAATATTACGGGAGTTACCTCAGATGTGGTTCCTACCTTGGGAACGTTCACAACACATTTACATTTTCCAAATTTTTTTATTAAGCATACGTTGCACGTGGTGAATGAAGATTTCAATATTCCGTCCGATGGAATATTAGCTAAAGACTTTTTGAAACAAAACCAATGCGAAATCAACTATGCGACAAATAGTTTTTCGTTTTGGATAAAGGGCAAAAAAGTCTCACTTCCAATCCTACACGGTACGGAAAGTGACTCTTGTGTTATTTCGCCAAGATGCGAAGTTTTCAGAATTTTTGACTTAGGAAAGTCACCAGAACCATTGTAAATTTTACCAAGTAGCGCAACTAACAGCTGATCGGTGAAAATTCGCACATTCACACGCACAGTTCTCGACTCAGTTTTAAACAAAACTTCAGATTATTTAACTCAAATTTTAAGGTGAGATAATCCTTACGAATGTATGTCTATAGAATATATAAGGCGTTTTTGTTGTTATTAAAACAATAGTTTTATTTATATTAAAGCTTTATCATTTTTTTTTTAACTTTGAAAAAACTCCGAACACCATTCCTTCATTATATGACATTCGACTGCCTAGTCCACTGCCTTCCACTCTATTCGCAACATAACCACTATTTAAGCTGCCAAACTATATAGTAAACAATGACCAGAACCACTGTTCGTGGACTCACAAGAAATAGCCGAAGGCGTCTTTACAGCAAGATGCATCATCGATACCGATAATCCGATAGTAAAAGTTATAAATACCACAAATACAATTAAATGCATAAAAAGTTGCAACATTCGTACAGAAAAACTATCTAAATATAACGTTTACAAAATCAATAAAACAGACAATCGAAACAATCGTGTTAGCGAACTAAATCAAATTTTACAAAACCAAATACCCAAATATGCAGAAAGTAATTTGCTTGAGTTATGTTTAGAGTATTCGGACATTTTTGCGTTAAATAATGACACAAAACAACTTCTACGAACAAAAACTCCGACTTTCAGATACAACGCCAGTGTACATCAAAAATTATCGCCTTCCACACTCTCAGCGCGAAGAAATAAACAACCAAGTTAGTAAATTATTGCAAAATGATTTAATCGAAGAAAGCTTCTCAAACTATAATAGTCCACTTATAATTGTGTCAAAGAAAGATACAAACGGCGAAAAAGCGTATAGAATGTGCGTAGATTTTCGCGCAGTAAACAAAAAACTAATAGCCGACAAATTTCCGCTCGCTCGAGTAGATGATATTCTTGACAATCTTGGCCGTGCAAAATATTTTTCAACGCTTGACCTCTTTTCGGGTTTCCACCAAATACCTTTACACCTCGACTCACGCGACATAACCTCGTTTAGCACTGACCGTGGATCATTCAGATGGAAAGTATTACCTTTCGGGTTAAACGTTGCACCTAACTCTTTTTCCAGAATGATGACGATTGCTTTTGCAGGAATTCCGCCTAACGTAGCTTTTTTGTATGTGGATGGCATTATAGGATTGGATGTAGCGAAAGGCATCACATTAAAAATCTGTCTCAAGTATTCAGCACATGTAGAAAGTTTAACCTTAAATTAAATCCTAATAAATGTCATTTCCGTAGACCAGAAGTAACCTTTTTGGGTCACAAATTTTCGGCAAAGGGCTTGTTGCCAGACCCGTCGAAAATCGAAGCAATTAATAAATATACAAAACCAACCGACAAAGACGCTGTGCCTCGCTTTGTAGCGTTTGCGAATTATTATCGAAGGTTTATACCTAATTTTGCTTCTCTGGCAGCACCTTTAAACCACTTGAATAGGAAAAAGGTATACTTTATTTGGGATAGTGCTTGTGAAAACGCTTTTCAATCATTAAAATCCGCTTTAATGTCACCACAGTTACTACAGTATCCTGATTTCAAAAAACAGTTCATAATTACGGAAGACGCATCCAAGGCAGGTTGTGGTGCTATATTGGGTCAGGTTCATGAAGATAACGATTTACCCATTTTTTTTGCGTCTAAATCATTCACTAAGGCGGAGCAAAAGAAACCAATTATTGAATTAGAGTTATTAGCGATGTATTTTGCGATAAAGCAATTCAGGCCATATATTTATGGAACCAACTTTCTAGTAAAATCAGATCATAGACCCTTGGTTTATTTGTTTAATATGAAGGATCCGACGTCAAAATTAGCAAGGATACGTCTCGAACTAGCCGAGTACAACTTCACAATAGAGTATGTCAAAGGAAAAAGTAATGTTGGTGCTGACGCACTCTCACGCATCTCATTTGACGAAATAAAGAACTCGACTAAACAAATTCTTGCGGTAAAAACACGGGCGATGTCAAAACAACAATCTGATACAAATTTACCAACTATTTCTAATGACTCAGACAATACAATACAGCCAGTCAAGGTTTATGACAAATTTTCATTTACATTTTCTAATAAAATTCCACGTATTAGATCCACAATTTTCTATGATGAGAAAACTAAAATTTCAAAATTACAAATTCACGCGCATATCAAACATAAAAAATTTGAACTAGTTAATACTGAGATTGCTAACGAAATAACAAATCTAGATGAGTTACTTTCGAGGTTACAATCCGAAGCCGACAATCACGGTATTAATAAGAGAGAATGGCCTAAAGATGATTCATTTTTCAAATATTGTACTATTTTAAAGTTAAAACAAAGTGGAAACAAAATATTAAAGACGTTAGAGATAATACTGACCGACCCGGTAGAGATGCCATCTCAGGTGGACATTGCGGTGCTAAAAAGCTGTACGCAAAAGTTCGTACTAAATTTTATTGGAAAAACATGACCCGAGACATTGCCAACACTGCTTATTAAACAAAGTTAAACCAAAAACTAAAGAAAAGCTAGTATTAACACCAACACCTTGTAAACCATTTGAAATAGTAGTCATTGATACAATAGGACCGTTGCCAGAATCGAAGTATGGTAACAGGTTCGCAGTTACCATAATTTGCGATTTAACGAAGTACTTAGTAACAGTAGCGGTTCCGGATAAAAGTGCGAAAACCATAGCATTTGCGGTATTCGAGTCATTTATTTTAACATATGGTCCAATGAATTCTATCAAATCTGATCTAGGCACGGAATATAAAAATGAAGTGTTTTCAGAGCTGACAAAACTTTTGAAAATCAAACACGATTTTTCCACAGCGTATCATGATGAAACGTTAGGTTCAATCGACCGAAACCATCGAGTATTTAACGAATACTTCCCTGCAAAAGTACTTACCATTATACTCCACTGTAATGCAGCAATGGACCAACTCATGTTTCTAGACGAACATATTGTAAGCTCGTTTTTAACAATTGTAATCACTACACGATGTTTATTGGACTGTGGCGAAGCTGGAGTATATCGTCCAGTTCTAGGGGACATCGCTATGTTAATTGGACCATATTTTTTGTATGAATTGTGGTCAATTTTGGAGTACTCGGTTGGTCCATAGCGAGTAGCTCATACATCCATGCATGTGAGGAGGGGGGGGGGGGGGGGGAGGCGATTTAGTCGCCACTACTTCGTATGCGCATTTCTCTGCGCTCCCTTTCAGCATGCATACATTTCGTCATTACTATAAAGGCCATCTTGCTCACAGCAATCCAACAATCTATTTGTCCGCACATTCGTGGAACTAAATTCCTAATGGAAGGCTCCTCTCCAAAAACTCTGTTTACAGACAGTCTTTCGCCGTGAAAACGAGGGCAGTGAAACATAACATGTTCTGCGGTTTCCAATTCGGAGGGACAGCTTGGACAGAAAGGATCCTCCTCTATCCCACGCTTATGTAGATATTCCTTGAAGCCGCCGTGCCCGCTCAATATCTGTGTGAGGTGGTAATTTAGTTCGCCGTGTTTTCGCTCGTACCATTCCGCTATATTCCGGACCAGCATGAAGGCCCAGCGCCCTTTTCTCGAATCTTCCCACCCTTCTTGCCACCGACCTATTGTTCGTGACCTTGCGCTTTTCTTAGCATCTTCAGATGGTCGGCTGATCCCAATTCCATACAGATTGGCCATTTCACCTGAGAGTAGATCTACTGGGATTTTCCTGGATAAAACATGGATCGCGTCGTCGGACACCGTCCGATAAGCACATGCTATTCGTATAGAAGTAATGTGGTAGGCTGCTAGTATATCGTTTTGGTGTACCATTTTAGATCCGTGCCATACTGGTGCTGCATGTAATATTATAGAGCTGGTTACGTTGGACAATAGCTGATGGATAGCTTCGCTTGGGCCGCCGATGTTGGGCATTATTCCCGTTAGGGCCCCACTAACTCTAGAAACTTTCTCCCCCACCGCCCTGAAGTGCTCCCTAAAAGTTAGGTTTGAGTCAATGATTACTCCTAAATATTTCACGGAGGGCTTTGAATTTATTTGATAATCTCCTATGGTTAGGACCAACTCATCCACAGTCCGCTTTTAGCTCACCAGAACCACTTCTGTCTTATTGCTAGCCATCTCTATCCCCATGTTCGTCAACCATTCCCCTATTCTTCCCACGGCGTCATTACATAAGTCTCTTCAAAGCCTTTTCTCCCGGGAGTGGGAGTCGAACCCGCACTCCTACGACAGTTGAAATGGTTATAAACGCATTCAGCTATGTCATGCCTTAGTTGTTGTAAAGTTTTCCCAATTGCCTTCTTCGCATATATTATCTTCCACACATTACATAATTCGTATGTAGTTATGTGTTGAAGTTATGCCTGTTTGTAGGGCGGTTTTCAGAGAAACTTGGTATTTGTTGTTGTTTTTGTTCTATTTATAGAACTACAACGAATTAACCAAATGTTGTCTACTTATATGAGTTAACCGGGGATTGCCCGTATCGCTTTAATTGTATGAAAACATTTATTTCAATCAATTTTTAATTTTATAATTTATTTAATAATTTGGGAAAAATTTAAACAACGTGACATCAGGATGGACAAGGCGACAGCTGTTTCGATTATAACTTGTAAATCTCTTCAAACCTTTTCTTCCGGGAGTGGGAGTCGAACCCGCACTCCTACGATAGTTGAAATGGTTATAAACGCATTCAGCTACGTCACGCCTTAGTTGTTGTAAAGTTTTTCCCAATTTCCTTCTTCGCATATATTATCTTCCACACATTACATAATTCGTATGTAGTTATGTGTTGAAGTTATGCCTGTTTGTAGGGCGGTTTTCAGAGAAACTTGGTATTTGTTGTTGTTTTTGTTCTATTTATAGAACTACAACGAATTAACCAAATGTTGTCTACTTATATGAGTTAACCGGGGATTGCCCGTATCGCTTTAATTGTATGAAAACATTTATTTCAAGCAATTTTTAATTTTATTATTTATTTAATAATTTGGGAAAAATTTAAACAACCCACAGTGGCGCCTTTTGAGTTTTTTATTTGCAAAAATCATAACTTTTGAACCAATGAAGATATTTTAAAAATTTAAAATGCAAATGAAACCTAATTACTTGAAGTTTTATTGTCTGAAAGCTCAGAATGTCACAGATACAGGGTGCTTCAAAAAAGCACACAGTGGCGCCTTTTGAGTTTTTTATTTGCAAAAATCATAACTTTGGAACCAATGAAGATATTTTAAAAATTTTAAATGCAAATGAAAGCTAATTACTTGAAGTTTTATTGTGTGAAAGCTCAGAATGTCACAGATACAGTGTGCTTCAAAAAAATTCGTCAAATTCGAAAATTTTTGAAAAATGCAAAAACAAAATGTTTTTAGTAAAAAATAAAATGAGATTTGTCTTATAATGACGTATTTAAGCATTAAATAAGATAAACTAATGATTTTGATAAGATAGCGTGGCACTGCTCACTTATGATCAACAGTTTTATCTAAGTAGTCACGTAATCAATAACTACCAAAATCGATAGACGTATTGTTTCTTTTATATTTATATTTATTCAATACTGTCTATGAAAGAACATTTCTTACAGACTAATAACCATGGTGTTGGTTACAAAATGAAACATACCTGCTTAAAATAAGAGAGTAAAATATTCAAAAAAGCTTGTTTTCCCAAGGAAAAATTAAGGGAAATACTCTGAGATAGAATATTAAATTCGCGCATAGATCTTGCAAGAGGAGCATTACTGGCAAATTTAGTTTTGACTTTTTTCCAGTAAAAAGGATAGGTGACGCGAAGATTTCGCCTTGGAATGTTAAAAGTAATCCTTTCCAGAAGATAAGGACAATCTATCGTACCATGAATAACATTAAACGTGAAAGTCAAAGATAAGATTGACCTACGGGTTTCGAGAGATTGTAGGTCAAGTAGCATAATACGGGATGCATAGGGTGGAATGGGAGTATCAAATTTGAGGGACCGTAAAGCGAAATTAATGAACACCTTGTGAATACGTTCTATTCTTTTTATTGATATCTGGTTATACGTCCTCCAGACAAAAACTGCATATTCAAGGTTTGAGCGAACAAAATTTATATACAACATTTTAAGAGTATAAGGGTCTGAGAACTTGGTGCAGTTCCGACGAATAAAGTCTAGAACAGAGTAGGCCTTCGCAATGATGAAATCAACATGTTTGTTAAAAGACAGTTTCGGGTAAAAAAAAAACTCCTAGGTCCTTTACTTCGACAACATTTTGAAGGACAGTATTAGAAATGTGGTAGGACGTACTTCGAAAATTTTAGCAAATGTCATTTTAAAACATTTCTTTATGTTTAAAGGGAGAAGAAAACGAAGACACCATGAATGAACAGCGTTGATATCGCATTGAAGCTTTGCTTCATCAGAGGCATCTTGGACTTTGGCGAATATTTTGAGGTCATCGGCATAAAGTAAAAAATATGCGAAGGAAAAGCAGCTACTAATGTCATTGATGAACAGAACAAATAGTAGAGGGCCTAAGACGCTCCCTTGCGGTACCCCAGAAGAGGCAATGAAAGGTTGTGAGAACACACCATCAATGGTAACAACACAACGTCTATCAGTGAGATACGATTTTATCCACTCCAAAAAGTTGGAATGGAAGCCCATAAATGCTAGTTTTTTAAGTAGTACTATATGAGAAACTTTATCAAAGGCTTTTGAAAAGTCTGTATATACACAGTCAACCTGGAATCCAGCCGAAAAGGCAGTATTGCAGTAGTCGGTGAACACAGCTAAGTTCGTGGCTGTGGACCGCCCTGGTACAAAGCCATGCTGATTATGACAAATAAGCGACATGGTTGCAAAGAACAATTTGTCTTTTACGATGCACTCAAAAAGTTTTGAAACGGAAGAGAGCTTCGAGATGAGTCTATAGTTCCGAACATCATTCTTTTTACCAGATTTCAAAATCGGAACTATGTGTGCTACTTTCCAATCATTAATGAAAGTACCTGATGAAAGAGATAAATTAAACATTATTTTAAGAGGTTCGATGAGAGCTGGGTATTTCTTTAGCAAAATCGCCGATAGGCCATCAACGTCGGTCTCAGACGAAGGCTTCAGTGAAGTCAGACCCATCTCTATGTCCTCAACAGATAATACAAGAGAACCAAAATTTAGGTAAGAGCTAAAGTTCGAAGAAAAGTTTGCAGAAGAGGAATTCTCATCAGTAGAAAAGTTTGACTTAAAAAAATCAGCAAACAGATTAGCTACCTTATTGGGCCGTTCAGCAGCTTTATCGTCGAGAAAAACTGACGTGGGAATAAAAGAACGAGACCGTCTGGATTTGATAAAGGTCCAGAAATAGTTCGGATTACTTTTAATGCTGCGCTCAGCACAGTGAATGTAATTCTTGTATAGAAACTTATCTAACCGGTTAAATTTGCCAGCAAAGTACTTATATTTATTATAAAAATAAATATTCCTTGTTGTCTGAAATTTTTTGTGAAACTTATTTCTCAGATTTTTAAGCTTTTTTAAATCTTTAGTGTACCACGGAATTTTATGTGGCCGTTTCTTTTTAACTCCTATATTTTCTAAACAAAAGTCATGCAAAAAATTTTTAAAATTAGAAAAGCAATTATTAACATTTGAATATGAAAAAAGAGCAGTCCAATTGACGTCTTGTACTGTTATTTAAAACAGTAAAATCACAATTATTGTATTGGAAAGCAATCACATCACTAGTATTTTGACTAGTAGAAATGTATTCATAACAATTAATACTTATATTTAAAGCTACATGATGCTTGTCACATTGACTTAAAGGCAGCAAGCATTCCGAAATATTGTAATTAATATTATCGCTGACAAAAATGAGATCTAAGATTTTGTTTAATTTGTTAAAATACAGATTGATTTGCTTAAGATTAAGACTTAGCATACAATCAATAAAGTATCTCTCGTGAGAGGAAGCTACATTGGATGGCGAAAGAAATGAACGACAAGAACTTTCAGACCAGTGGACATTACTTAAATTGAAGTCATGGCAATACTCTTATAAAACTCAAATGTCCGTTTTTGGTGCCACAATAACAAGGTGCTTCAAAATTCATCGTAAAATTTTACAAGTTTTTTTTTTTTAAATTTACAAGCCAAATATGTATTTTATTAATAACTAAAAGTTATTGAAAGTGGTTCAATGAAATATTATTTGAGCTAAAGATTAAACAGCCAACGAATTTTGGAAAATGGGGATGGCACTGCCCATATATGCTTAAAAGTTTGATCTTAGTAACCGCTTTACAAATTTGTACCAAACTCGATAGACGTATTGATTTCTATAAAAATTTAATACTCGTTTGAAGGCGAAATGCTTAAGCTTTAAAATAAATTTGATAAACTTCAGAGAAATGCAATAACGAAAAGTATATATTTATAAATTACTAAATTAATTAATTCTTTTATTTGAAATAAAAAATTAACTTATACATAGATATTTTATTTTTCAATAAAGTAACAAAATTGATTAGTAAATCTCTTTTTCATTGTTGTGATAAGAAGTAAGAAACTTATTCTATCTTAACATAGTCATCGTCACTGGAACATATATCTAACAAAGCAACCATCTCTGAGCTATATGCATCTGTAAGATCTTTTTATGTTCTTACATACCTCATAGATGATATGACTGGATCAGAAGAGATAGCTAACATGTTGAAAAGGTTTTCGTTTTGTCTAATTCGTGATACTTTGCAGGTGTTCATACATCTATATCTTTTGTAGTCCTTGTTCTTAGATTCTCGAGCCTCTTCAGACAATTCTCCTAATAGTAAGCACTGGAACTCTATTAAATTTTTTCCATGTGCTAAAATTTTATGTACCGTTGGTGTAAGCTTCTTCTCAGGATACTTTTGCTGCAGCAACTCTGTAGTTTTAGATGCATATTCTCCAAATTTGGGTCCATTAACTTGTTCATGGCAGTTTAAAATATTTAAAATTACTCCCAATCTCCTGTTATGTGACCAGTCAGTTCATCGTTTTCAAAAAATCTTCTTGAAGAGTTACCATCATTTGTATTTCCCTATCCATACTTTGGACAGTCAACTCTAAGGCCAATCTCTTTATAGAATGCATCCTGAATTATTTTTTTCTCCTGTTTTGTTGTTGTATTGTCGTCGAAAACTTCTCCTTGTTGTGGTAGTGTATAAGCCAGCTTCAAAACAAATTCCATACATCTTATCCTAGCATGCAAAGGAGATATTCCATACTCATAATTTAGTTCGTCAGTTATTGAATCATCAAGATTTTCAAAGTTCTTTTGGCTCTTACAAATTCGATATTTCTCATTGTAGATGTCGTATTTGTTATTAAGTTCAAAACTTTTCCATCGACCATTGTTAGAAGAAAATCATGCTTTATTTTAATGCCATTCCCCTCTTCAATTTCAATTATTGTTGGTTCTAATTTGGCAATTTGATTTTTTATATCACTCACTGTAGCTTTTATGAGCTCCGAAGACTCCTTCTCGTATTTAAATAATATCGGGCGGCACAATATTGTTGATGACGGACGTGGATTTTTCCAATATTCTGAAGCTTCATCTTTTAGTCGTAATGGAACAATAGAAGCCATAAACATATTACTATCTGTAATTGTTTCATCGTCTACATTTATTCTTTTATATGCGCTTTGTACTGATGATCCATCACAGCCCCACTTAGTTATCAATGCTAGCTCCTTTGGCAGTGATTTCAACTTTCCTTCAGTAAAACTTTGAAGGAGTCGTGTAGACGTATGATCCATTAAGTTTTGTAGCTCAATTTCAGCTGATATTTCGGTCATTTTGGGACTTAGAGGAACTGCTTAATTCTTGGCTTGAGTAATTTTTTTGTATCCAGCTAAAATATCGGCATTACGTTGCAATAATGACTTACGCAATATAATATATTTTTTCTTCGTTAAGCCGAGATCTATAAACGGCGCCAAAGCTTCTTCGGGAGTGTATTTCCTAGGTAGCGCATTTGGTGGTGTGGGAATGCTGTTTTTGATCCTCATCAGTCGCACTGGACTTGCTACCGCAACTGCTTTTGTTATATGAGACTTCACGTTTTCTTCGTCTTTTTTATAATTAATAGCCAGTACTTCTGAAAGACGAGTCGTGGCCATAGCTTTTGTGGTATCAGACAGCTTCCTTTTCCTTGTGTAGTTAGAACACTCTTCTATGGGTTTTGTTGCCCTCCCTCTAGTTGGATTGGTTGACGTGCTAGGCGTTTCTTCGTCCAAAAAAGTTTTGTCAGGTAGCCACTTTTCATGCTTACTTAGAAATTTTGAATTGTTATAGACGTCCTTCCATTTTCTTTCTCTCATAATGTATTGTAAACAAATTTTTTCTTCCAGGCCTTCCTTTTCTTTAATGCTTGTTTCACTCGCTAAGTCTCTCATAATAGCCTCAACGAAGTCCCGTCTTGACTTTGTAGATTTAAACACCGCAAACAGTTTCGAGTTTCCTAGATACATATTAGAATTGGCTTCGAGTGTATCTGACTAAATATTAAACTGTGAACTATATTTAAAAATACTATTCACTTGTTTTAAGTAAACAGAATACTTATCTCCTTAATCTAGAAAAGACGAATGATAATGTGCATTGTATGATGGATAGCTTTATATACCTACTCAAATTATTAAAATGAATTTCAGGTATAAAATTCGTAACTCAAAAAATGTATGTTGTTAACAAGTCCCAATAACAAAAATGACCTTACGGCCGTACTGAATTATATATTCCTGCTCAGGCGCGTATTTATGCCCAAGGTTGTTTAACTTTATTTGATGTAAAAAGTGAAGTTGCAGCTGGACGCAGGTAGACTTTATGAATTTAGGTAACTGAATATTTCACAAATAACTACTGTTAATTTGACGGAGCACATATTTCAACATTTTTTTCCATCAAAGTTTTAAAAAGGGCCTTAAAATAGGCATTTCGAAAAACAGGTATATCCGCCAACTTTTAACAAAAATTCAATCCTAAATTAAATTATCTTTAATTGTTATACAAGAAAACGACAACCGGCCGCCTTATTTACTCAGAAAACCATTTTAAATACAACGAAAAAGAAGAAAATTTTCAAATTTTTCCCAATGTTGAAAATTGGTCAACTTTGAACGGCTCTACCTGGTAAACTACAATTTTCTGTGGAAAAACAGTTGTATATTCTTGACCCTACAGATCCCTACAGATTTACAAGGTATAATCGAAACAGCTGTCGCCCTGTCCGTCCTGATGTCACGTTGTTTAAATTTTTCCCAAATTATTAAATAAATTATAAAATTAAAAATTGCTTGAAATAAATGTTTTCATACATTTAAAGCGATACGGGCAATCCCCGGTTAACTCATATAAGTAGACAACATTTGGTTAATTCGTTGTAGTTCTACAAATAGAACAAAAACAACAACAAATACCAAGTTTCTCTGAAAACCGCCTTACAAACAGGCATAACTTCAACACATAACTACATACGAATTATGTAATGTGTGGAAGATAATATATGCAAAGAAGGCAATTGGGAAAAACTTTACAACAACTGAGGCATGACGTAGCTGAATGAGTTTATAACCATTCCAACTATCGTAGGAGTGCAGGTTCGACTCCCACTCCCGGGAGAAAAGGCTTTTAAGAGATTTACAAGGTATAATCGAAACAGCTGTCGCCTTGTCCGTCCTGGTGTCACGTTGTTTAAATTTTTCCCAAATTATTAAATAAATTATAAAATTAAAAATTGCTTGAAATAAATGTTTTCATACATTTAGAGCGATGCGGGCAATCCCCGGTTAACTCATATAAGTAGACAACATTTGGTTAATTCGTTGTAGTTCTATAAATAGAACAAAAACAACAACAAATACAAAGTTTCTCTGAAAACTGCCTTACAAACAGGCATAACTTCAACAAATAACTACATACGAATTATGTAATGTGTGGAAGATAATATATGCGAAGAAGGCAATTGGGAAAAACTTTACAACAACTGAGGCATGACGTAGCTGAATGCGTTTATAACCATTTCAACTATCGTAGGAGTGCGGGTTCGACTCCCACTCCCGGGAGAAAAGGCTTTGAAGAGATTTACAAGGTATAATCGAAACAGCTGTCGCCTTGTCCGTCCTGATGTCACGTTGTTTAAAATTTTTCCCAAATTATTAAATAAATTATGAAATTAAAAATTGCTTGAAATAAATGTTTTCATACATTTAAAGCGATGCGGGCAATCCCCGGTTAACTCATATAAGTAGACAACATTTGGTTAACTCGTTGCAGTTCTATAAATAGAACAAAAACAACAACAAATACAAAGTTTCTCTGAAAACCGCCTTATAAACAGGCATAACTTCAACACATAACTACATACGAATTATGTAATGTGTGGAAGATAATAAATGCGAAGAAGGCAATTGGGAAAAACTTTACAACAACTGAGGCATGACGAAGCTCAATGCGTTTATAACGATTTCAACTATCGAAGGAGTGCGGGTTCGACTCCCACTCCCGGGAGAAAAGGCTTTGAAAAGATTTACAAGGTATAATCGAAACAGCTGTCGCCTTGTCCGTCCTGATGTCACGTTGTTTAAATTTTTCCCAAATTTTTAAATAAATTATAAAATTAAAAATTGCTTGAAATAAATGTTTTCATACATTTAAAGCGATACGGGCAATCCACGGTTAACTCATATAAGTAGACAACATTTGGTTAATTCGTTGTAGTTCTATAAATAGAACAAAAACAACAACAAATACCAAGTTTATCTGAAAACCGCCTTACACAGGCATAACTTCAACACATAACTACATACGAATTATGTAATGTGTGGAAGATAATATATGCAAAGAAGGCAATTGGGAAAAACTTTACAACAACTGAGGCATGAAGTAGCTGAATCCGTTTATAACCATTCCAACTATCGTAGGAGTGCAGGTTCGACTCCCACTCCCGGGAGAAAAGGCTTTTAAGAGATTTACAAGGTATAATCGAAACAGCTGTCGCCTTGTCCGTCCTGATGTCACGTTGTTTAAATTTTTCCCAAATTATTAAATAAATTATAAAATTAAAAATTGCTTGAAATAAATGTTTTCATACATTTAAAGCGATGCGGACAATCCCCGGTTAACTCATATAAGTAGACAACATTTGGTTAATTCGTTGTAGTTCTATAAATAGAACAAAAACAACAACAAATACAAAGTTTCTCTGAAAACCGCCTCACAAACAGGCATAACTTCAACACATAACTACATACGAATTATGTAATGTGTGGAAGATAATATATGCGAAGAAGGCAATTGGGAAAAACTTTACAACAACTGAGGCATGACGTAGCTGAATGCGTTTATAACCATTTCAACTATCGTAGGAGTGCGGGTTCGACTCCCACTCCCGGGAGAAAAGGCTTTGAAGAGATTTACAAGGTATAATCGAAACAGCTGTCGCCTTGTCCGTCCTGATGTCACGTTGTTTAAATTTTTCCCAAATTATTAAATAAATTATAAAATTAAAAATTGCTTGAAATAAATGTTTTCATACATTTAAAGCGATACGGGCAATCCCCGGTTAACTCATATAAGTAGACAACATTTGGTTAATTCGTTGTAGTTCTATAAATAGAACAAAAACAACAACAAATACCAAGTTTTTCTGAAAACCGGCTTACAAACAGGCATAACTTCAACACATAACTACATACGAATTATGTAATGTGTGGAAGATAATATATGCAAAGAAGGCAATTGGGAAAAACTTTACAACAACTAAGGCATGACGTAGCTGAATGCGTTTATAACCATTCCAACTATCGTAGGAGTGCAGGTTCGACTCCCACTCCCGTGAGAAAAGGCTTTTAAGAGATTTACAAGGTATAATCGAAACAGCTGTCGCCTTGTCCGTCCTGATGTCACGTTGTTTAAATTTTTCCCAAATTATTAAATAAATTATAAAATTGCTTGAAATAAATGTTTTCATACATTTAAAGCGATACGGGCAATCCCCGGTTAACTCATATAAGTAGACAACATTTGGTTAATTCGTTGTAGTTCTATAAATAGAGCAAAAACAACAACAAATACCAAGTTTCTCTGAAACCCGCCTTACAAACAGGCATAACTTCAACACATAACTACATACGAATTATGTAATGTGTGGAAGATAATTTATGCGAAGAAGGCAATTAGGAAAAACTTTACAACAACTGAGGCATGACGTAGCTGAATGCGTTTATAACCATTTCAACTATCGTAGGAGTGCAGGTTCTACTCCCACTCCCGGGAGAAAAGGCTTTTAAGAGATTTACAAGGTATAATCGAAACAGCTGTCGCCTTGTCCGTCCTGATGTCACGATGTTTAAATTTTTCCCAGGTTATTAAATAAATTAAAAAATTAAAAATTGCTTGAAATAAATGTTTTCACACATTTAAAGCGATACGGGCAATCCCCGGTTAACTCATATAAGTAGACAACTTTTGGTTAATTCGTTGTAGTTCTATAAATAGAACAAAAACAACAACAAATACCAAGTTTCTCTGAAAACCGCCTTACAAACAGGCATAACTTCAACACATAACTACATACGAATTATGTAATGTGTGGAAGATAATATATGCGAAGAAGGCAATTGGGAAAAACTTTACAACAACTAAGGCATGACGTAGCTGAATGCGTTTATAACAATTTCTACTATCGTAGGAGTGCGGGTTCGACTCCCACTCCCGGGAGAAAAGGCTTTGAAGAGATTAACAAGGTATAATCGAAACAGCTGTCGCCTTGCCCGTCCTGATGTCACGTTGTTTAATTTTTTCCCAAATTATTAAATAAATTATAAAATTAAAAATTGCTTGAAATAAATGTTTTCGTACATTTAAAGCGATACGGGCAATCCCCGGTTAACTCTTATAAGTAAACAACATTTGGTTAATTCGGTGCAGTTCTATAAATAGAACGAAAACAACAACAAATACCAAGTTTCTCTGAAAACCGCCTTACGAACAGGCATAACTTCGTCACATAACTACATACGAATTATGTAGTGTGTGGAAGATAATATATGCGAAGAAGGCAATTGAGAAAAACTTTACAACAACTAAGGCATGTCGTAGCTGAACGCGTTTATAACCATTTCAACTATCGTAGGAGTGCGGGTTCGACTCCCACTCCCGGGAGAAAAGGCTTTGAAGAGATTTACAAGGTATAATCGAAACAGCTGTCGCCTTGTCCGTCGTGATGTCACGTTGTTTAAATTTTTCCCAAATTATCAAATAAATTATAAAATTAAAAATTGCTTTAAATAAATGTTTTCATACATTTAAAGCGATACGGGCAATCCCCGGTTAACTCATATAAGTCATTACATAAGGCTTGGAGAAGATCAAGTTTCTTGGCCACTGCTACTACGACAATATCATCTGCATATCCGACAATTTCCGTGCCTCCGGGAAGGTCGATTTGTAGCACCCCGTCATACATCGCATTCCAAAGAGCTGGGCCTAGAACAGATCCCTGAGGGACACCGCCCGTGATGTTGTGCTCTCTTGGTCCCTCATCCGTATCAAAAAGGAGTACTCTGTCGCTTAGATAGCTACAAATTATTCGGAGCAGGTAAGTAGGTGTGCCAAAGTTTCGTAGCCTTTTATTATCTGCATCCAGTTAGCGGTGTTAAAAGCATTTCTAATATCCAAAGTTATCAGTGCACAGAGCTTCCTTTTACTTTGGCCTCCGGTTATGGCTCCGCGGGCTATATTGACAACTGTTTGTATTGCATCTATCGTGGATCTCGATTTTCGAAATCCAAACTGACTATTTGACAAGCCGCCTGGGCTTTCCAGGGTCTGCTGCAGACGCCCACTAATAATACGTTCGAGAATCTTTCCTATTGAATCCAACATACAAAATGGCCTGTATGAAGATGGCTGGTCGGGCATCTTACCAGTTTTCAGCAATAGAACCAGTCTTTGACGTTTCCATGAGCGGGGGAAGACGCCTTCTTGGAAACAGGCGTTGAAGAGATCCGTAAATACCGATGTTCTAGACCTTATCGCTGATTTAAGAGCTATATTTGGCACTCCATCAGGTCCTGGAGACACTGTCCGCAACTCTTTGTGTTGCATCTAGTACCTCCTGCTCTGTTATTTCTGGGATTTCCATTCCTTCGAGAACCTCAATTTGACAGGTCCCGTAATCTTGTGTCGGAAAAAGAGTTTATGCGATTCTTCTCATTAGTATCGGGCATGTAGGCTGCTCTGATTTCCGCCCTTTAATTTTCGCCATCACCGTTCTGTAAGCCAATCCCCAAGGATCAAGATCAGCACTATCCATCAGTTCCTTGAAGCAGGCTCTCTTGCTCCTTTTTATAGTATTTTTAAGCGTCGTTCTTTGGGCTATGTAGGTATTGTGTAGGTCATCATATCGTAGCGACGAGCGTGCCCTATGTGCCCTTCGCCGTGCCTTGTGGCATTTTCTACGCTCCTCCGCTATTTCCAAGTTCCACAAATATACCGGAGTCCGATTTACTTTTACTGGGCATGGCAGCATCACACGCCATACCTAATGACTTAGATATTTGAACCGAAAGATCTTCCGCATGTGTCCTTCGTATTGCGGCATCGTTCCATACAACATCAAATACTTCTGGTTCAAAAAGGTGTTGTTTCCATCTTCTTCTTTGCAGTTGGTTGGAGGCGTTCCTTGGCGCAGTTTCCACTAGCTCTAGGCTAATAGCTTTGTGGTCGCTGTGTGTGTTGTAGTGTGCCTGACCACACTAATGCACGCGATACATATTGCTGAGTCAACAGGTTTGATGTCGCGATTGCATAGCTTTACTTATGAGCCACCTGTGACACATAGCTTAACAATGTGTGATCGCATTGCATAGCTTAGCAATGTATGATCGCATTACAAGTGGCACACTTATTCCAAAAACAATTAGCAATTAAGCATTTGTATGTATTTCAAGCGGAAATCGAATATGAAAAATACTCCAAAGTTCAATTTAGCAATTAAGCAATTTTGTATGCATGAGTGGAATTAAGAACTTCACTGCAAACATATAAAATCTGGCGATGAGCCAAAATATTTTATTCTTGAATACAGACTTAATCCAGGTGGTTGTCTTTATTCAGGAATCAAAGCGTGCATTTTAATGCTCGGACAAATGCGGCTGGAGAGCTAAGATAATACTCAAATCCACACTTCATCTTGGACTAGGTCCTACATAGGAGAATTAGGGTAACACCTGACTCAATCCTGATTCAGTAGACTAGGTCCCCTACATGGAGATCCTGCGAAACGAAAACTAGGAATCGAAACTTTTAAGGACGTTCAGACATCCGGCAAATGAAAATTAAGTAGAGAAACTTCTTGAAAGTTTTTAGTTAGAATTGTCATTTTGAATGAGTAATGAAAAGCTCAAGGAGGGAAATTCTCCTTGACGAAGAATACGTTCGGGATTTACCATCAAAAGAAGTAATAAAACCGATTGATAAAACACTAGCGACTTCAGCCACGATGTCAAATTTTGATCTGGTAACAGCCACTAAAGTCATCCCAACATTCAATGTGGACTTTAAAGAGCTCAAAAATTTCTTAGGGCTGATTGAATTCTACCATGATATCCTTGCGGATCAAGCTCAAAAAACGATCCTTATCAAATTCGTACTAGCCACAAAATTGGCGGAACAGGTCAAAAATAAAATCTTGACGGAAGTAACACCTCACAACTTGCAAACGTTGAAAGCAACTCTTAAAGATGCATTCCGATCAAACAAGACCGCCTCTGGGTTGCATGCAGAAATCAATAGAACTCTACAGGGTTCTCGAACAATCCCCACACTTGCTTCTCGTATACAGAATCTGATAGCTTCCTTGAATGAAATTCAAATATCTGAGCAGGGAAGCGAACACAGGGAAATAATCGTTAAATTAAACGACCAAATTGGTCTAATGGCCTTCAAAAACGGGCTGGCAGAGCCGCACAAGACAATAGTGGCAGCGGCGAGACCAAAAAAGCTGATAGAAGCAATCCACATCGCAAGTGAAATAACCCCTAGCTCGACGAATAAGAACATGTTCAAACCTAAGAACAATAGCTTGAACAATAGAAACTACAGTGGCAAAAATAAAAACAGCCGGTTTGGGCAAGGAAAATGCACATATCCCGAGTCTTCAGGACTCGAAGCCACAAAACCAAAAACCATAGGATGCCTAGGGGAAGGCAGCACGACAAACTTCATAAAAGCCACGATAAATGCGAAGATAGTAGCACTGCTGGTTGATTCAGGAGCTGCTATCTCTGTGATAAAAGGGAAATTTGTTCCAAAGAATGTCGCCACAATAAACTCACTTTGCAAAATAAAAGGCATCGCAAATTGCACAATGACTGCAAGTAAGGCAGTTGAAATTGATATCAATTGTCAAGATCATAAAATAAAAAACAAATTCTACATTCTGCATCACATAGACAAATTAGAGGCAGATGGAATTCTAGGTAGAGACTTCCTAATGCTCTAATGCTAGGAAAGCTAAATCACATTACCAATGTACATGCGGTTAGAAGATTCTAAACCAGAGTGGAACCAACATAGAACAATAAATTATTACAATTATGGAAAACGAAACTGCCATACGGAAAATGACAAGAGGTTCATGACGGTGAGGGATTAACTAGCATTAGACAACGAGTCGAATAGTGACAACAATGCAATATTGCAAATATGCAAAAAATATCAACATGTGTTTCACTTAGAGGAAGAAAACTTAACTACCAATAACTTCTACAAGCAACACATTGAGCTCGCAGATAGAACACCTGTATATATTAAAAACTACAGAATGCCTCAAGTTCAGTAACAGGTGATCGAACAAGAAGTTAACAAACTATTAAAGGATGATGTTATCGAGCATTCTACTAGCCCTTATAACTCACCTCTGCTAGTCGTTCCAAAAAAGGGTAGCTCTGAAGATAAAAAATGGCGATTAGTGGTGGATTTTAGATTATTGAACAAAAAGATCGTGGATGATAAATTTCCAATAACCCGCTTGGGGGACGTTCTGGACAAGCTCAAAAGAGCACAAAACTTCAGCACATTAGCCATGACAAGTTCATTTCACCAAATTCCATTGGACAATGTTTCAAAAAAGCTAACCGCATTTTCGACAAGCAAAGGACACTACCAATTCAAAAGGTTGCCATTCGGGTTGAAAATCTCGACAAATAGTTTCCAGAGAATGTTGTCGATTGCGCTCAGCGGACTTACTGACGCGGCATTTCTCTATGTAGATGACGTAATAATATTTGGGAAGGACCTGCATGAGCACAACAAAAATTTGGAAAAAGTGTTAGCCAGATTGAGTAAATATAACCTGAAAGTCAATCCTGCAAAATTCAAATTTTTGAAACCAAAAGTCACATACTTGGGCCATCTAATCACAAATAAAGGCGTAACAACTGACCACAGCAAACAAAGTGTAGTTGAAAACTATCCTAAACCAAGAAATGCCGATGAAGTAAGAAGTTTTGTAGCATTCTGTAATTACTACAGACGATTTATAAAGAATTTTGCAGAAATAGCACGCCCACTGAATCAATTGCTAAAGAAGAACCAACCATTCTGCTGGAACAGCGAACAAGAGAAATCCTTACACAAGTTGAAAGACAAACTGCTCTCTCCACCGATTCTTTCGTATTCTGACCTCTCAAAACGATTTATACTAACTACTGATGCTTCCAACTTTGCCCTAGGAGCGGTACTATCACAAGGTGAAGTTGGGAAAGATAGACCTATTGCATATGCAAGTAGATCCCTAAACAAACATGAATTAAACAAGTCAGTAATAGAAAAGGAATTATTGGCAATTCATTGGGGTATAAATCATTTT
The DNA here is from genome assembly GCF_040869045.1 of Eurosta solidaginis. Lineage (NCBI taxonomy): Eukaryota > Metazoa > Arthropoda > Insecta > Diptera > Tephritidae > Eurosta > Eurosta solidaginis. The sequence continues at coordinate 72,604,251 of NC_090322.1, forward strand.
AGGCCTTATCTGTACGGCACAAAGTTACACAGACCACCGGCCATTGGTAAGCTTGTTCACACACAATAAGCCTTCATCCAAAATGACGAAAATACGAGTTGATTTGATGGACTACGACTTTGACATTGTATATAAGCAAGGCAAAATGAACACTAATGCTGATGCACTCTCACGAATTCAGCTTAACACAGAAAAGCTGAAAGAGATGATTCCCAAGCACAGAATAAACATTGTAACCAGGGCAATGAAGAAGAATCTGCAAACTTCAAAGAAAAAAGAAGAAGATTCAAAAAGGTCACAGAATATGGGAGCTTCGAACACAAATTTGCAGACTGATCACCTACATATTTGGGAATGCACATCAATTTCTGATATAAGGGGCATAAAACGTCTTGAGTTTAGACATAGAAATGATGAAAGCACGAAGCTTAACAATATCACAATTGCAGAAAATGGTGACATAATTATATACCTTGTTTATACCTGCAAGAAAACCGTTCTGAAAACAAACCGAGTTGACTGAGCACACATTTTTATCAAGTGTTTATACTCTCATCCCTATATCGATATCAAAACAACCGCCTTGAATTGACAGTACGTGACAGCTGTGAATTTCGTGGAAATGCTAATTTGGAAGTTTTGTGAAAATATATTAATTTAACAAAATTATATTTTTATCAACATATTTTTTGAAGTAAAGCAGTAACTATTACATAAATCAATAATTTTCCGTGTACGGGACTCACGCAAACAAGTACATAAAAGTAAAAGTAAGTTGTTGTGGTCATTGGAGCACTCCAAAAAGCAGATGCTATAAGTTAAATTTCTACAGGTTTTTTTTATTGCTTTAAGGGTTATTTTAATAATAAAATTGTGAAACAGCGATGGAATTTAACAATAAAATACTTGTATTTGGATTAATAAAATCGTTGCAAAGCAAAAGATTGATAGTCACAAATCATCTTGTAAATACTAACTCCTGCGTTGAGAAGTGCTTGAATGAAAGAAGAAAGAATATAAGAGCTTTGCTTCTGTCCCAGGCCAGTCTACCAAACATACTTTTTTCTACAAATATACATCGGATCAGAAATTTACATAAACGCCATAGAAAAGAAAATTGCTGGTGATTTCTCCTGCAACCACCTTCGCAGGCTTTTTATCCCAAATCACAAAATGATTTAGAGTCACACCACCTAGGTGGGAGAGTCTCTATCTTGCTAACGCAACGCATTCGCAGAGTATATGAACCCGAGTTTCATCGTCCAGCTCGCAAAATCGACAGATTGGTGCATCCGATAGATTTAGCTTACTGAGGTGATAACGTAGGCTGCAATGCCCTGTATAATAACCAGTGATAGTTCATAGATCCTCCCTTCTTAAGTTAATAAGCCTCGCCGATGCTCTTTGTGATGGCTGTATAAAGCTGTACAATCCTGTAGAAAATTGTTCCAGGGTGGTGAAGTTCTGCGGCTCGTAATATTTTCTCCAGTATAAATTAAATAAATCGCACGATAGTGAGTCATCCTGTCTGAAACCTCGTTTAGTTTCGAACGGCTCGGAGAGGTCCTTTCCAATTCTGACTGAGCTGATGGTGTTACTCAACGTGATTTTGCATAGCCGTATTAGTTTTGCAGGGATATTCGGATATAGCGGCATATAGGCAACTCCTTTTCATGCTGTCGAAGGAGGATTTAAAATCTACAAAGGTGATTTGTGTAGATTTTCTTTTCACGGTTTTTTTCCAAGATTTGCAGATTACAGGATCTTCTTTCTTGTGGATTGGGCAGAGAACACATAGATTCCAATCGGCAGGCATTCGCTTTATGAGCTCCTCGCCGCCGAACTTGATTAGCTCAGCCGGCAACCCATCAACTCCCGCGGCTTTATTGTTTTTTAATCGGGATATTGCTCTTCGTACCTCGAATTAAAAGTACAAATTGGAAGTAGACCAAAGTGTTAGAGAGTGGATTCTACTTAACACTAGAAAAGACGAATTGTATCGTGGAGGTTCTCCACATGCGATACATATATTGGTACAGGTGGTGCTTAAGCGTTTATAACGGGATTGACTGTGCGTTTATCTACGAAACACTTTACCGCCAATTCGTGGGTAGTGTATCTGTCTCCCTCCAGAAGGTCCGATTCAAAGGGCACAGTAGATGTTAATTTGTACTGCCTTATTTCGAAGTGATGCATACGGAGATAGCCGTTAAAGGCCTGGGAGTGAAACAAGGCTATTGATAAGAGCCCCACTCAAGATTTTAGGGAATTTAAATTCGGTAGCCCTAAGCTATCGGCAATCTTCGTTGATAATTCTCGTTGGGCCTTTCAATAGTATTGAATCTTGTGCAATGGTGTATCATCATTGCACTTGTATAATTTTTTTACGATGATGTTAAACCTTTGCCCAAGATTGTGAGCACCCTTATTATGTAAAAACGAGTTCGATACAATTTTCATTTTAACAGGTTTACTGATGTCAGCGTTAAGTTACCTGGAAGCACTCATGACGCAACCGTATTGAAAGAGTCAGGGTTTTTTACAAACTCTTCGAAACTCATTCCAAGATCCACAAAACTAATTAACAATGTAGAAACTCCATTATTTTTTGTTGGAGACCCAGCCTATCCATTGCTTCCTTGGCTGATGAATCCATATACTGGTAATTTAAATGCAGAAGAAGAATCTTTTAATTGTCATTTGAACACTGCTCGAATTGTAGCGGAAAATGCGTTTGGCCGTTTTAAAGGGCGATGGAGATGCCTTGCCAAAAGGCTTGATGTCAATCCCAGTTTCGTTCCAAAAGTTGTTCTAGCTTGCGCTGTATTACATAACTTTGTTGAGCAAAAAAAGGAAACATATCTGGAAATTTGGTCACAATCGTCTCAAAACCTACAAGAATATCCACAGCCTCAAGACACCTTTTCAACTGAAATAATTTCAGAAAAAGTATGCATCCAAAAGATTTAAGAAACAATTTAAAAAATTATTTAAAAGATAATTTTCCTTTGAGGACAAGTCACTATAATCATTAATTTTAATTTTAACAAGGAGCGGTATCGTCGAAAATGTCAGTAATACAAATTTTGTTAGCGTTTTGTTCATTCCTTCGTTTAAATTCATTAATTATTACAAATTGATCTGTATATGTATTTTATATATAACGTATAAACTTTAAGTAAAATGTAATAATATAATAAAATAAAAGTAATGGTATGTTAAATACAAAATCAATTCAATTGATCAGTCAATGTTTGCATTCAGTTTCTTAAGCATTTAAAAGCATATTGCTTTCTATTCACAGCATAACAAAACTACACGTGTCAAACGATTTGATAACAGTATTAGAGCCACTGTATGCATTTAATCTTTAATTAGTAATAATATAAATAAAAAAAAAATAAAAATTTATTCAATTAACTGTATACCAGAGCTATCAAAAAATTATTTTGTGTGTTTCGATTAGATGCCAAAAAAGAAATCTGATAATATGAGCCATTAAGGATAGGGTTCCCCGTACCAACAACACAGACCATTTTTTATTCCGATTTGTATAACTTCTAAATTATACGCTTGAATATTTTTTTTATTATAATATTAATAGCTAACTTTAAAAGTTTTAAATGACAATTGAATTGACTTCTCGGCTAAAAAATTTATTTTCTTTGAATCAGTTACATTTACATTAAATTTAAGTAAATAAAGTATCTAACTGATTCAAAGAAAATCTATTTTATGGCTGAGAAATCAATTAAAATTTCATTTAAAAATTTTCAAGTTTATTATTAACGTAGTAATAAACAAATTATTTTTCGCATTTTTTTATTCACATTTTAATGTATCGATAATAGGAATATGGCTCATATTCTGAGATACATATTTCGGCTCTAAAACTTTTAAGCGTGATTCCGTAAGGAAATGTGTAGTATGTTTTGAAAACATTTTGAATTTTTATTTAAGTTCTTTGTTATTATTATTAAAAATTAAAGTTTTGTTGAACATTGAAATGTACACTTACACCTTATTCATAAAAAATAAAGTAAAACTCTTATAATTGGAAACGTCTTTATAAGACCTTATAAACCTTTTCTCTGTTTTATGAATAAAGGCTGCTTTACACGAGCTGCATTGCGAGTGATATGGATATTTTTTAATATTCTTATTCGCGAATGCGAGTGATGGGAATATTTTTTATTATTCTTATTCGCGAATGTGAGTGTGAAAGAATGTATTTGAATATTCAAAAATGAGAATTTTCGAACCCTGGTTGTTCTTTTAAATATAAGTTTGAAAAAATTTCTTTGGGGTATAAGTAGGTATTCGCAGTTTTTGAAACAAAAAATCTTATTTGAGCTTATAGTTTTTCGCAGCATTGGGCCATATTAATAAAAAGTAAGCAGTTGCTTTTTCTCTAGATTTAAAAAATTTGAAATAAATTTGTATGGAGAAAGTTTCAAAAATTTAGTAAAAGCTCTAAAAACTAAACACTGTCCCCACAGGCGTGTTTAAGTATACAATTACAACGTCCGTATACAATTTATAACGTCCGTATTCTTGAGCTGTGACAGCGCTTGTCATATTAATTTAATCGTGACTTTTAGCTTTATTCTGACCTTTAGTGCAGATTTTTTTCCAGTAAAGAGCTTCATGGCCCAAGTTTATGATACAAAAAATGTAAAAAAAAAGCGCTGTCACTGCTCAGAATACGGGTGTAAAACTTATACAAAACTCTTTGCTTTTTTATAAATTTTGTACATAGTTTGATTATATGTATTTGTGTTTGCATGAATTAAATTCGGGCACCGATGTTTCAGCCAGATGTAGCTTATTCCTGCGATTCCGCAAACGATCCAAAAATATCAACATCGTTATGAGAACCCGATACTACTTCCGAAGTCAAAGAAATTGAAGGAGAAAGGAAATGACGCGGTACGTAAAGAGGAATATTATGTGACTGTGGTGTCTGCATTGTGCATAGTAGAGAATTGAACATTTTAAGTGTTTCGCGACGCTCATCTTCTAGCATTTTCTGAGTTTCTTTGCGATTTTTTTCTAATAAAAGCTCGACGTTGCTGAAATGGGTTTCATCTTGTTTTTTCATAGCGTCAACTAAATTATTTTGCGTGTTCTTCCACTCATTTGTAAAAGATTCCATAACTTTCGAATAAGAAGCCTTTTCTGAAAATATGTATAAAAAAATGTGTACACTTTTACTTAAAAATCAAAGTTAAACTGGTTGGACAGATATCCAACCGGAATCATGTCGAAATCATTATACGGTTATAAGTTCCATACCAAATTGCAGTGAGTCACTCGTACCAAGGGTAATACTTGACATTAGTATCTTACAGGTAAAACACGGGTTATCTTTTAAATCACTCCCAACTGTCATCAACCCAGAGAGGTACACTGCACCTAAGAACTATAGATCATGTAAAATAAGACTCGCATTCCCACGACATTAATCGGGCCCTTATTGCAATTTGGTGTGTAACCCCTCACGTATGGACTTACTTTGATTTTTGAAAGTTCCTTTATTTCGGGGAGTGCTGCCTGCGACGTTGGGTTCTGAAGTATTTTCAGACTCGCTGCCTAGAGGATCGTCCAAATTCACTTCCATAAAGTTACACTGTGACGTGTTCATGTTATTGGAATTCACTTCGACTTGTGAAGTGTCCTCACCTTCTGCCGCTACTGCAGGGCGATTACCAAGAACTTCGTCCAGCAGCTCAAAATACTCACATGTTTGTCTCCCAGCACCACTTTTATTATTATGACGCTAAGCTTTGTAATAATCACACTTCAAAGTTTTAAATTTTGCCCTAATCTGGATGGCATATTTATTTATTCCTTTGGAATTTAACTCTCTAGCCACCTCCTCAAAGATACAGCGGTTCCTCTTAACCTTACTGTCCAGCAATTTAAGGATGTGTCGTTCTTTAATAATGGATATCATTTCAACAACATCCCTTTCTCTCCATATATTTCTTTTCTTTTTATTTTCCATTTTATTTTGCAAGAAATCTGTAATTTAATTAATTTGCAAATATACAAGTAAACCACGAACTCAAAATCAGCTGTTTTTCAATTCGCCTTAAATACTAGATGTGTTTATACGCTCTGTGCATGCGTCTGGAGATAATAACGACCGATTTTAAAACGAGTGTAAGTCAAAACACTTTGTACTTTTAAAGCGAATTGAAATTTAGTTTATGCATGCGTTTTGAGTGAACCCATATATATTCAAAGCGACTTATTCATGCGTATAAACATAGTAATAGAATATAGTGACAACTCAGTATCGAATGTTGAAGCGATTCTGAGGAAGCTATTAAACAAAGCCAGCAATAAAGGCTTAAAGAAGTTATCGCTTACAAAGAATAGTCAGATATTTGACAAAATAAGCATAACTGAATTCAAAACCATGTTCAATGAGCTACAGAAACATGGAGAGAGAAATCAATGCTTGGATATAATCCTATACGAACCGCCAAAAAGAATTGAGTTACAAAAACTAATGCACAAAATAATAAGGGACTACCACAACTCAATTCATGGTGGCCACAGCGGCATAAGAAGAATGCTAACAAAAATTAAGCAAAAATACGTGTGGAAAAACATAAGGCAAATGATAATAAAACACGTAAATAACTGCAAAAAATGTGCAAAATCAAAAGTAACACGATACACAAAAGAAGAATACAATGTCACTGACACACCAACAACGTCTTTTGAGGAAATCGTGATTGACACGGTCGGACCGCTTCGACCATCCACAAATTTCCGTTATATGCTGACATTACAGTGTGAGCTTACAAACTTTGTCGTCATAATTCCCCTTGAAACAAAATACGCAATAACGGTTGCAAAGGCAACTGTCGAACAGTTTATTTTGAGGTATGGGTTTATGCGAAAAATAAAAACTGACAAAGGCACAGAATTCACAAATGAGTTGCTAAAGAATATATGCAAACAGTTAAAAATAAATAAAGTGCATTCAACTCCATTTCATCATGAGACGTTAGGTTCAATTGAACAAAACCATAGAGTATTGAATGAGTATTTCATGACACTGAAAAGCATGGATAATTGGGACGAGCTCATCCCATACTATATGTACCCTTACAATTGGACACCACACACGTCAACGAAGTATTCCCCCGTTGAGCTTGTATTTGGTAAACTATGTGCATTACCGAATGAAATAGTAAGCACCAAAGGAAAAGTGTACCACATAGACAATTACTTGAATGAATTAAAGCTAAAGCTTAGATATGCGCATGACAATGCTGCTAAAAATTTCCAAGAAAGCAAAGTAAGAGCTAAAGAAAAACAAACTAAAGTAAAAAAAACAAAATTTACATTGAATGATTATGTTTACTTGAAAGTAGGCAACAAAAGAAAATTAGAAGTACCATTTGAGGGACCCTATAAAATAATTATACAAAATGGGCCAATAAAGATAGGAGTAAGTAAAAAAAATTTTTTTTTTATTATTTACATAAATAATGAACATATATTTACATAAATAATTTTCCTCTATATATTTACATAAATAATTTACCATATATTTACATAAATAATTTACCTAGCATTTTCTATATATTTACATAAATGATTTACCATATAAACACCCACTAAGATATAACCGAATATAAATTAATTTATATTTTAAGAAACTACAATTAATTTACATTTTTCTTAAGGGGTAGGGTGTAGTGTGCCTGACCACACTAATGCACGCGATACATATTGCTGAGTCAACATGTTTGATGTTTCGATTGCATAGCTTTACTTATGAGCCACCTGTGACACATTGCTTAACAATGTGTGATCGCATTGCATAGCTTAGCAATGTATGATCGCATTACAAGTGGCACACTTATTACAGAAACAATTAGCAATTAAGCATTTGTATGTATTTCAAGCGGAAATCGAATATGAAAAATACTCCAAAGTTCAATTTAGCAATTAAGCAATTTTGTATGCATGAGTAGAATTAAGAACTTCACTGCAAACATATAAAAGCTGGCGATGAGCCAAAATAAATTATTATTGACTACAGACTTAATCCAGGTGGTTGTCTTTATTCAGGAAGCAAAGCGTGCATTTTAATGCTCGGACAAATGCGGCTGGAGAGCTAAGATAATACTTTTTTGTTTTTTTTTTTTTTGCGGGGAGGCTGAAAAATGCCTAATGCACCATAATTGCTGCCTTCGCAGCAACCGTGTGTCCGTAGACTAAAAAACAGCCCCGTTCTGGAACCGTCGCCCACCCCGGCACCACTTTCGCATTACTTCAGGGTGGCGTTCCATATTTCTCATTTTTTAAGAGCCTACTGTTGTCCCTGCGTCCAGGTTCTCGCTATTTGCTCTGAGTGTCCATTTAATCGCCACTGCTTCGCATGCGCATTTCTCTGCGCTCCCTCTCAGCATCCATCAGGCGTGTCATTACTATAAATGCCATTTTGCTCACTGCAGTCCAGCACTCTTTCCTATTGCACATATGTGATACTAAATTTCTCGTGGTAGGTTCCTCCCCAAAGACTCCATGCAAGGTGAGTCTTTCTTCGTGGAAACGGGGGCAGTAGAACATGACGTGTTCTGCGTTTTCTAACTCCGTAGTACACATTGGGCAATGAGGATCTTCCTCTATCCTACGCTTCCATAAATACTCTTTAAAACCGCCATGTCCACTCATTATCTGCGTGAGATGGTAGTTCAGTTCGCCGTGCTTTCGCTCATTCCATTGAGCTACGTTCCAAACTAGTGTGAAAGTCCAACGCCCTTTACTCGAGGCCTCCCACCGTTCTTGCCACTTAGCTATTGTTTGTGTCCTTGCTCTTTTCTTGTCTTCTTCAGATGGTCGCTCGATATTAGTGTTATACAGATCACCCATTTCGCTTGCTAGTAAGTCCACTGGGATTTTCCGGGTTAGAACCAGGATCGCGTCGTCGGACACCATCCGATAAGCACTTGCAATTCTTAAAGAAGCAAGTCGATACGCTGCTAATATATTTTTGATGGGTCTGTTTAGATCCATACAACACTGGTGCTGCGTATAGTATTATTGAGCTGGTTACTGTGGACAATAGCTGACGTGTAGCTTCGCTCGGACCACCAATGTTAGGCATTATTCGCATAAGTGATCCATTAACTTTGGTAATTTTCTCCCCCACCGCTCTGAAGTGCTCTTTGAAAGTTAACTTAGAGTCAATGTGCACCCCTAAGTATTTTAAGGAATCCTTTGAGGTGATTTGATGATCCCCGACAGTTAAGACTAACTCGTTCGCCGACCGTTTGGAGCTTACTAATAATACCGTCTTTTGGCTAGCCAACTCCAGTCCCGTATTGGTCAGCCATTCCTTTATTCTTGCTACGGCGTCATTACATAATGCTTGAAGCAGGTCCAGTTTCTTGGCCACTACTACCACTGCAATATCATCAGCATATCCCACAATTTGCGTGTTTTCTGGTAGATCAATCTTTAGCACCCCGTCATACATTACATTCCAAAGCGTTGGACCGAGAACAGACCCCTGCGGGACGCCTCCTGTGATTTTGTACTCTTTTGCTCCTTGATCCGTGTCAAAGAGAAGTACTCTGTCTTTAAGATAGCTACCTATTATTCTGCGTAGGTAAGCTGGAGTGCCGAAGTTTTGCAGCGCTGCCATTATCTGCATCCAGTTCGCAGTGTTAAAAGCATTCTTGATGTCCAACATAATCAGTGTACAGAACTTCCTTTTATTTTGGCCTCCAGAGATAGCTTGTCTAGCTATATTGACGACTGTTTGTATTGCATCTACGGTGGATCTTGATTTGCGAAATCCATATTGACTATTCGATAAGCCACCTGGTCTTTCTAGAGTCAGCTGTAGGCGCTCACTAATTATACGCTCGAAAATCTTCCCTAGGGAATCTAGCATACAAAGTGGCCTATATGAGGATGGTTGGTCCGGCTGTTTACCACGTTTCAGCAATAGGACAAGTCTTTGTCGTTTCCACGGGCGAGGGAACACGCCTTCTTGCATACAGGCATTAAAAAGATCAGTAAATAGTATAGCCCTAGTTGTGATCGCGGTTTTAAGGGCTATGTTTGATACTTCGTCGGGTCCTGGGGGTTTGTTATCAGCAACTCTTTTTGCAGCGTCCAGCACCTCTTGCTCTGTAATTTGCGAAATTTCCGTACTTTCTAGATCCTCGCTTGGATAGTTCCAGCGATCTTGCCCCGGGAAAAGTGTTTCAACAATAATAATCATCAGTATCGGGCACGTAGGTTGCTGTGATATCGGTCCTTTAACTTTGGCCATCACAGTTCTGTAGGCTGATCCCCGAGGATCTAGGTCGACATTATCCAGCAGTTCCCTAAAGCATAGCTTCTTGCTCTTTTTTATGGCATTTTTAAGTGCCTTTCTTTGTGCGACATAGGTACTGTGTAACTCCGCATATCGTGGTGATGAGCGTGCTCTCTGCGCTATTCTTCGTGCTTTGTGACATTTTCTATGCTCTTCCGCAATTTCGTCATTCCACCAATATACCGGAGTGCGCTGTGCTTTTTCGCGACTTCTGGGCATGGCAGCATCACATGCCATACATAGCAACTTAGTGATTTGAACCGACTGGTCTTCCGCATGTGATTCTCGTAATATGGCGTCCTTCCAGATAATGTCAAATATTTGTGGGTCGAAAAGATGCTGTTTCCATTTCCTACTTTGCCGATGTCTTGCTGCTACCGTTCGTGGAGTTTCGAGAAGCTCTACGCTAATAGCTTTATGGTCACTGTGTGTGTAGACGTTGCTTATGGACCATTTTGCTCGTCTTGCTATTTCGCTGCTAGCGATGATGAGATCTATAATGGATCGTCTGGTACCTGTATCAAAGGTATATATCCCTGGCTCATTTCGGAGTTCTAGCCTCAAAGAAGTAAGGCTTTCGAGAAGAACTCTCCCTCTTTCGTTGGTTCGTCTACTTCCCCACACAGATGACCATGCATTGAAGTCTCCACACACTAAAAGCGGGTGTTTACCTCGTGCTTCAATGGTCATCCCGTATATCATATCTTCGAACTCGGCGATGGCCATGCTCGGAGGGGCATAGCAACTGAAGACGTATATACCGTTGATTTTTGCCCACGTGAATCCTGCTACCGTTGGCGTCATATTTTTCTGTGGGAGAAATTTCCCTGGTGCCCAAATTGAGGCTTTCCCTGCTGAATTTGAGTGCCAACCCTGCTCCTGGCGATTTTTGTATTGTTCAGAGAGTACCACTATGTCATATCCTCCTTCATAGACTGTTTGGGATAATAGCTCTTGGGCTGCCTCGCAATGGTTTAAATTGAGCTGCAATATCCTCATGAGACAGTCATTTTGCTGCCCTCTCGTTGCGGGCATTTAAAACTGCCTGCTGAATGTTGTCCCCCACATAGCGCGCATTTCGGTGCGTTTTCGCAACTTGCAGCCTTATGACCTTCCTGGCCGCATTTCCTGCATAGGCTAGACCTATCTACAGTCTCCTTACATTTCTGAGCTATATGCCCGTAGCCCCAGCACCTATAACAGCGTTTCTCTTGCTTGAGCTCTCTAATTCGGCAGGGCGTAGTAATCTCATCGAGGTCTCTGCACTGTAGTGTGACCATTTGGGACTTTGTTATAACTTTAGCCGAGTCCTTAAGTACCGCTTCAATTTCTGCTTGGTACGCGCTTGTTTTCCCATCTTGCGATTTTTTCAGCTCTAGTAACAGCTCTCCTTTCGCCGTTCTTCTAATCGTTTTGACGTCATCACCCAGGGATTTTAATTCGTCGCATCTTCTCACTTTACGCAATATGTCGGCGTACGTCGCATCCCCCGCCTTGGAAATGATGATTGCATCCGGCCTAGCCTTAAGTGCTTTTTTCTTGCTCTTCTTTTTAGCTAACTGCCACTCTCCCGTCTTTTGGGCTGCAGTTTCCTCTTTCCGCTCCGTCTTCTCTTGCGTTTCTTGCCGTCGTTTGTGACCACCCAGGTGCCCTGGCAAGACGTCTTTTAGTGTAGTAGTAGGTTTTACCACGTTGTTCTCCTTGGTCGAGTACGAATTATTCCTCGGTCGCTTTCCTGGAGGTGATGGACTTCTATCCTTGGCACATTCGCTTGCACGCAATTTATGTTCTAAATTCTTTACCTCTAGGGCCGACTCGAAATACAGCACTTTTATTACGGAGGCCAAGCGCTTGATTTCCGCGTGTATATTATTACGCCCTATGAAGAACTGCATCAAGTCCTCAATCGCCTTTCCTAGCTTGGTCATCTTTTTTTCTCCAGGGGGGTTTTGCTGATTTAACGCAGCTGACGCCTGCTTAATTAGCTCACTTAATAATGGTGTGCCCGTTTGAGCCTTGCTGTCGGAGTTCTTTTTGCAAAGCTTCGGTGTAGCACCCGGCGACAACGCTCCTTGCTTGCTTTCGGCCTCCGTTCCTTTGGGTTTCATTACCACTGGCGACGAATTGTTAAGGCCCCCAGCCGATGGGCCACGCCCTTCTGGAGAGCGAGCTAGCTTCCTTCCTACAAATGGATTGAACGCCATTTCACTCTCCTGTGTTTGGTTTTTTATTTTTGTATTGTTGTTGCGCATCATTTATTTAATTGGGTCCCCACTTGAGGCCGCTATCTTGGTCCGAGTGTGCAGTTACCTATATAGATCCCGTGGTTGTCTATGCGAAGGCAGGGAGGCCACGTGAAGGTTGACGCAATCCCTCATGAAGACTGCGTTCAGAGCCAGATCAGTATTAATCGGGAGGATCTCAACCGAACCTGCACCACCAACTTAATGATGACGGACCTTGAACGTACCCCAAGGCCTGCCAAGGTTTTAATGGGACGGAGACGAAGGGAACATTAACCGGAAAGTCATTTCGACGGTGTGTCAAACCGTGTACTGAGATTTCCGAATGCCACATTCGCCAGCCCTTAACAAACATATCCGAGTCGTTGATTCCAGTATACCTTAATTAAGACCTTACTGGGCTCAGCCTTAATGTGACAATCACCTTAAATTTACAAATAATTTACCTCTTTACCTTCCTGAGTGTGTATCCCACGTCGTATAGTTGCCTCCCTATCTTGGGTAGTTATTCCCTCGAAGCAACCCCGTACTAGGCTGTGGATGCTTAATTCAGGGCGGCATCTACTCGCCCTGCCACTGGAGGTTCTCAGGGTGCTTTAGGCCTTTTAAACCAAACCCTCCTCACCATCCGCTCTTGGTCGAGGGCTGCTTATTTGATATTCGCAGCTAACCTAATTAATAGGCCGTTCACTGTCCGCCAGCAGTGACCCCCTTGGCCTGAGCTCAGCCTGAGCTAAGATAATACTCAAATCCACACTTCATCTTGGACTAGGTCCTACATAGGAGAATTAGGGTAACACCTGACGCATTCCTGATTCAGTAGACTAGGTCCCTTACAGTACAGACGTTACTGATGGACCATTTTGCTCGTCTCGCTATTTCGCTACTAGCAAACGTGAGATCTATAATGGAGCGTCTATTGCCAGTGTCGAATGTATATTTCCCTGCCTCATTTAGAAGTTCTAGCCTCAGGGGTGTAAGGCTTTCGAGAAGAACTCTACCTCTATGGGTAGTTCTATTACTACCCCATACAGTTGACCATGTATTAAAGTCTCCACATATTATAAGCGGGTGTTTACCCTGTGCTTCTATAGTCATCCCAAGAATCATGTTCTCAAACTCTGTGCTACTCATGCTCGGAGGTTCATTGCAACTAAAAATGTTTATTCCTTTGATTTTTGCCCACGTGAATCCTGACCCTGTTGGTGCCATCTTTTCCTGCGGAAGAAGTCTGCCTGGTATCCAGATTGAGGCTTTCCCAACCGAGTCCGTGAGCCAACCTTGCTCCTGCTTATTTTTGTATGGCTCAGAGAGTACCGCTAAGTCAAATCCTCCTTCAAACATTGTTTGGGATAAGAGGTCTTGTGCCGCTTCACAATGGTTAAATTGAGTTGCAACAATCTCATAGGGCAATCTGGTTGCTTCCTTCCCGTTGTGGGCATCTAAAACTGCCTGCCGAATGTTCTCCCCCACATAACGCACATTTCGGTACGTTGGAGTAGTTCGCGGCCTTGTTTCCCTCTTGACCGCATTTCCTGCAAAGTTTTGACCTATCTATAGTCTCTTTGCACTTCTGGGCTATATGTCCATAGGCCCAGCACCTATAACAGTATCTCTCCTGTTTCACCTCTCTAATTCGACAAGATACCCATCCTACTCTTATTCTTTGCGCCTTTAGAACAACTTTAGCATCATCCGCTGTAAGGATTACAAGTGCCGATTTTGTACCGCTGTACCCTGTACGTAAACTTTTTATGGCAGTTGAATCAGGCCGTTCTATCCCACATTGCTGACGGATCGCCTCACAAATCTCATCCGGTGTAGTTATTTCATCGAGGTCTCTTAACTGTAGCGTTATCATTTGACATTCCCTGACTCCTTTAGCACTGCTTCAATCTCGGCTTGGTACGTGCTTGTTTTTCCCTCTTGGGCTCTTTTAAGCTGCAGCAACAAATCTCCTTTTGCCGTTCTTTTAGTAGTTTTGACATCACCCCGTATGGCTTTTAGTTCATCGCAACTCCTCACTTTTCGCAGTATGTCAGCATACGTAGCATCTCCAGCCTTCGAAATTATGATTGCATCCGGCCTGGCTTTAATCATTTTCTTCCTAATCGCCTTTTTGGGTTTGGCTACCTGCCACTCTCCCGACTTTTGAGTTGTGGCGTCTTCTGTCCTTTCGACCTTTTTCTAGTTCAGTGACGCTTGCGATTTTACTCGCTGTGATTCTCCTCATGTCTTGGCGTAATGTCCTTGGCTGAGATCGTGGGATTGGCTACTTGATTTTCCCTTGTCGAATTCTTCCTCGGTCTCTTTCCTGGGGGTGACGAGCTTCCATCCTTAGCCGTATCATCCAAAATTATTTTCTTCTTTAGGTCCTTTACCTCCAGCGCGGACTCTATGTACAATGCCTTGATTATGAAGGCTAAGCGCTTAATTTCAGCGTGTATATTATTACGCCCTTTAAAAAACTCAAACAGATCATCAATTGATCTCCCTAGCTTGGCCATCTTGTTTTCGATCCCTCCTGAGGCCTGAGTATTTTGAAGATCTTCTGCAGTCTTCTTAATGAGGTCACTTAATGAAGGAGTGCCTGTTTTAGCCTTATCCTGTCTTGCCCTTGGAGTAACAGCCGGAGAAGCTTATTTCCTGCCGTTGGCTTCCGCTCCTTTTGATTTTGTCCCCGTGTGCGACGAAACATTTTAACCTACGGCCGATAGACCAGGTCCTTCTTAGAAGCTACCTAGCTTTCGTTCCATAAATGTGTTGAACGTACCTTCCCTATCTTGATTTTTATTTTTATTTTGGTTACTCATTTATGTGATTGGGTCCCCACTTGGGGCCGCTATCTTAGTCCGGATGTACAGTCACCTTGAATGATCCCGTGGTTATCTATGCGAAGGCAGGGAGGCCACGTGAAGGTTGACGCAGTTCCTTATGAAAACTGCGTTCAGAGCCAGATCGGCGTTAATCGGGAGAATCTCAACCGAACCTGCACCACCAACTTAATGGTGACGGACTTCGAACGTACCCCAAGGCCTGCCAAGGTTTTAACGGACGGATACGAATGTCACATTAGCCGGAAAGTCGTTTTGACGGGGTGTTAAGCCGTGTACTAAGATTTCCGTATGTCACACTCGCCAGCCCTTAGCAAACATATCCAAATCGTTATTCCAGTATACCTTAATTAAGACCTTACTGGGCTCAGTCTTAATATGCTATCAAATAAAAGCTTTTTTAATAATTAAGAATTGAGATTTTTTCCTTCCTGAAAGTGTATCCCTCACCGCGTAGTTGCCTCCCTATCTTGGGTAGTTATATTCCTTCGGTGCAGCCTCGATGTGGGTTGTGGATGCTTAAATTACGGGCGGCATCTACTCGCCCCTTCACTGGGGGTTCACAGGGTGCATGAGGCCTTTTAAGCCAAACCCTCCTCGCCAGCCGCTCTTTGTCAGGGGCTGCTTATTTGAGTATTCGCAGCTAACCTAAATTAATAGGCCGTTCACTGTTTGCCGGCAGTGACCCGCTTGGCCTGAACTCAGCTTCTCCCTGTCCCGATTCTCTTCAGAGACTGCTTACACTGTAACATGCATTTATATGCTGTGCTATGCGAGATTATTTCCTTAATTGCTGCTTGACTGTCAATATAAAAGTTAACACGGTTGCAGCTTAAGCTATTCTCTTCCAGGGTTTCTATTGCTTTGGCTAAGGCTAATATTTCCGCTTGGAAAACTCTACAGTAATCCGGCAGCCTGTGGGATCTCCTTATTTCCAGATCAGCACAGTATACCGCAGACCCTACTCCTTCCAAGACTTTGGAGCCATCTGTGTACACATGTATCGCCTCGTCCGCCATTTGTGCACCCTTGCCCCAACCGTCCACCTCTATTGTGGCCTTAAGATCTCCCTCGAAGCGCAGATAGGGAATCAGGTAGTCTGTTCGTCTTGCGATTGATGACGCTATACTACTATGGCCATATGGTCGGCGCTCAAGCTGCCCCGAGGCACCGAGCCTGGTTGCGGTTGTTAATGCTATGCTCTTTGCTACCAGGTCTACAGGTGGAATGGGCAGAACGGCATGTGCCCTTGTCTACTGACTTCGTGGCCTCGTACAATCCCCATTGTCATGTAATCTTCCTGCAATTTAACATGCAGCCCATTCACCTGATTAAGGCGGGATGTACTTTAATGTAATTAAGACCATCCATAATCGCCCATTTAGAAACATTATTGAAAGCAGGGTTGAGTCATTTTGAAATAAAACAAATCAAAATAAAAAATAAAAAATTATTCATCATTTTAAATTTTTTTATTGATGAATAAAAAGTTATTCGTTATTCAAAATATCTTGATTGATGATAATCGGTCATTCTTATTTTTGTAAATTTGGAATAACAATAAAATTTAAATTTTTATTCCTCCCGGGGTCCTTCGGGGTTCATTTTGGGGTCATTTCGGGACTCCCTCGGGGTCGTTCTAGGATGGTTTTGGGGACTCCCTCGGGTTCATTTCAGGGTCATTCCGGAATGGTTTTGAAGACTTCCTGGGGGTCATTCCGGGATGGTTATGGGGACACCTCCGGGGTCATTTGGGAGCCATTCCGGGATGGTTTTGAGGACTCCTCCAGGGTCATTTGGGGGTCATTCCGTGATCTTTTTGAAGACTTCCTGGGGTCATTTGGGGTCATTGCGGGATGGTTTTGGGGACTCCTCCAGGGTCATTTGGGGTCATTCCTGGATGGTTTTGGCGACTCCTCCAGGGTCTTTTGGGGGTCGTTCCGGGATGGTTTTGAGGACTCCCTCGGGTTCATTTCAGGGTCATTTCGGAATGGTTTTGTAGACTTCCTGGGGGTCATTTGGGGTCATTCCGGGATGGTTTTGGTGACTCCCTCGAGTTCATTTCAGGGTCATTTCGGAATGGTTTTGTAGACTTCCTGGGGGTCATTTGGGGTCCATCCGGGATGGTTTGGGGACTCCTCCAGGGTCATTGGGGGTCGTTCCGTCATCGTTTTGGGGACTCCTCCGGGATGGTTTTGGGGACTCCTCCAGGGTCATTTGGTGTCATTCCGGGATGGTTTTGGGGACTCCTCCAGGGTCATTTGGGGGTCGTTCCGGGATGGTTTTGGGGACTCCTCCAGGGTCTTTTGGGGGTCGTTCCGGGATGGTTTTGAGAACTCCCTCGGGTTCATTTCAGGGTCATTTCGGAATGGTTTTGTAGACTTCCTGGGGGTCATTAGGGGTCATTCCGGGATGGTTTTGGTGAATCCTCCAGGGTCATTTGGGGGTCGTTCCGGAATTGTTTTGGGGACTCCTTCCGGGTCATTTGGGGGTTATTCCGGGATGGTTTTGGGGACTCCTCCAGGGTCATTTGGGGGTCGTTCCGGTATCTTTTTGAAGATTTCCTGGGGGTCATTTGGTGTCAATCCGGGATGGTTTTAGGGACTCCTACAGGGTCATTTGGGGTCATTCCTGGATGGTTTTGGCGACTCCTCCAGGGTCATTTGGGGGTCGTTCCGGGATCTTTTTGAAGACTTCCTGAGGGTTATTTGGTGTCATTCCGGGATGGTTTTAGGGACTCCTCCAGAGTCATTTAAGTTTTACGGGGCCCCTCATCGAATCGCCTGAGCAGTTGGTTGATGACCAGCGTCCACAGCAGAGGTGATAGCATCCCTCTCTGCGGCGTGCCCCTGTCTACTGACTTCGTGGCCTCGTACAATCCCTATTGTCATGTAATCTTCCTGCAATTTAACATGCAGCCCATCCACCTGATTAAGGCGGGATGTACTTTAATGTAATTAAGACCATCCATAATCACCCATTTAGAAACATTATTGAAAGCAGGGTTGAGTCATTTTGAAATAAAACAAATCAAAATAAAAAATAAAAAATTATTCTTCATTTTAAATTTTTTGATTAATGAATAAAAAGTTATTCGTTATTCAAAATATCTTGATTGATGATAATCGGTCATTCTTATTTTTGTAAATTTGAGTAAAGAGTTGAATTATTATTCCTTATTTAAAAAATTTGGAATAACAATAAAATTTCAATTTTTATTCCTCCCGGGGTCCCTCGGGATCGTTCTAGGATGGTTTTGGGACTCCCTCGGGTTCATTTCAGGGTCATTCCGGAATGGTTTTGAAGACTTCCTGGGGTCATTCCGGGATGGTTTTTGGGACTGCTCCAGGGTCATATGGGGATCATCCGGGATGGTTATGGGGACACCTCCGGGGTCATTTGGGGACCATTCGGGGATGGTTTTGGGGACTCCTCCAGGGTCATTTGGGGGTCATTCCGTGATCTTTTCGAAGACTTCCTGTGGTCATTGCGGGTTGGTTTTGGGGACTCCTCCAGGGTCTTTTGGGGGTCGTTCCGGGATGGTTTTGACGACTCCCTCGGGTTCATTTCAGGGTCATTTCGGAGTGGTTTTGTAGACTTCCTGGGGGTCATTTGGGGTCAATCCGGGATGGTTTTGGGGACTCCTCCAGGGTCATTGGGGTCGTTCCGGAATCTTTTTTGGGACTCCTCCGGGATGGTTTTGGGGACTCCTCCAGGGTCATTTGGGGGTCGTTCCGGGATGGTTTTGGGGACTCTTCCGGGGTCATTTGGGGGTCATAGTTTTGGGGACTCCCTCGGGTTCATTTCAGGGTCATTCCGGAATGGTTTTGTAGACTTCCTGGGGTCATTTGGGGTCATTCCGGGAAGGTTTTGGTGACTCCTCCAGGGTCATTTGGGGGTCGTTCCGGAATTGTTTTGGGGACTCCTTCCGGGTCATTGGGGGGTTATTCCGGGATGGTTTTAGGGACTCCTCCAGGGTCATTTGGGGTCATTCCTGGATGGTTTTGGGGACTCCTCCAGGGTCATTTGGGGGTCGTTCCGGGATGGTTTTGGGGACTCTTCCGGGGTCATTTGGGGGTCATAGTTTTGGGGACTCCCTCGGGTTCATTTCAGGGTCATTCCGGAATGGTTTTGTAGACTTCCTGGGGTCATTTGGGGTCATTCCGGGAAGGTTTTGGTGACTCCTCCAGGGTCATTTGGGGGTCGTTCCGGAATTGTTTTGGGGACTCCTTCCGGGTCATTGGGGGGTTATTCCGGGATGGTTTTAGGGACTCCTCCAGGGTCATTTGGGGTCATTCCTGGATGGTTTTGGGGACTCCTCCAGGGTCATTTGGGGGTCATTCCGCAATGGTTTTGAAGACATCCCGGGGGTCATTTTGGGTCATTCCGGGATGGTTTTGGGACTCCCTTGGGATCATTTCAGGGTCATTCCGAAATGGTTTTGAAGACTTCCCGGGGGTCATTTGGGGTCATTCCGGCATCTTTTTGAAGACTTCCTGGGGGTCATGCAATTTACCGTACAGGGATGACCAAACCGATCCCGAAATCGAGGATGATGGAAATAATAAATAAAGTTCGGACCTTTATGCCAGGAAGTGCCCGGTGAATCCAGTACTCAAAGAACAATACCCAAAACTTGCGGAAGAGGAACGCACACTCCCCAGGGAAACGCGAGTCACTCTAGCTCAACTTCGATCTGGATACTGTAACAAGTTAAATTCTTACCTATCCAGAATCAAACCCGATATACAAAACATATGTCCTGCTTGCAATGTGTCCCCACATGACACCAACCATCTTATTAACTGTATTGTGGAACCAACACCTCTAACACCCCTCTCATTATGGTCCACCCCTGTTGAAACAGCAAGTTTCCTTAGACTCCCGTTAGAGGATATTGATGACAATTTGTGATCGGTCGCACCTATTGGATGGGGCGAAGCACTGCTACAACAACAACAACAACAGGGGGGGGGGGGGGTGAAGAAGACGGGGCGGGGACTGATGCTCGGCGTTGCTCTCCACTCTACTACGGATATTGTAGTTATGAGTGGGAGCGGTCGTATGAGCTGGTGGCGCCGTAGGGCGCGAGCAGCAGCGGGTACTTTTTCTGGCTTGCTGAGCAGCAGAGCTGCTGGAAGGTAGTGTGGGGGGGGGGGGGGGGCGCTAAGGCGTAGACTACGGAACGCCCTTGGGCGTGAACAGCAAGGAGCCACAAACGATTTATAAAAGTTACGAGGACGTCGGGTTTTGGGATCTAGCCCAGAACAACCTGTCCGATGCAACCATCCCTTGCACGTGACGCACTGACAAGAGTATGACCGTCCTAAAAAGATTATTTTCCGGCAAACGCAGTAAAAGCATTTCTCAGGACCGGCGTCAGGAGACGGACCCGGATTAGGTTCGATACCCTCCCGGAGCAGGAGAGTGTGGCGCAGTCCCGCTGCAAGGAGCTGCTGGGAGGATGACAATTTGTGGGAGGGACACAACAAATTAAATGGGGTTACACTGAAATGACAGTCCTTGGTCGGGAAAAATCCCGAGTCGCTCCGGTACATAGAACCGACTGCCTTGGGAAGCGTTTGCTTTGTAAGTGGTAATGAGCGTTTCTTTATCTTTACCCCACGTCGACAAGAGATTTGAGATTTTTATTACGGCTCTGGATTTTCGGTACAATTGCGGCTGCATGCTCTCCAAAATGTAGGTTCTGATCAAACGTCACACCCAAGATTTTTGGGTGTAAGACAGTCGGTAACGTAATGCCATCGACGTGGGTGTCCAATATGTTCGACATTTGGGACAGCCATGTTGTAAATAACGTCGCCGATGATTTGGTGGGAATTCGCGAGGCGTAAAAACAGGGAGATAGCTGTTTATTTTATTACAAAACTCTATTTACTCTCGATAGACCGTCACACTTAGATGAATTTGCGGATGTATTAAGGGAACGACATAAACATATCTTACAAGATCGAGATGAGTTAATCAAAGAAATGGGTGAAAAATTAGTTCGCAGTCTCTGCAATTCTTTGGATAAATTTTGGGAAATTGCAAATCAATTGGCAGCGCTGGAAAAGTTTTGTGCAAAAGATTGAAGCCATCCGCCCCGCAAAACGAAATGTTTTTAACGGGCAGCTTATTGCATAAACTTTGAATATTTTTGCAATGCATGCTCATTTCAGTTAGCTAAAAAAAGGCTTTTGTCGGGCTCTCATCATGTGTAGATCCTACGTGAAATTAAACACACACCCTTCAGTTTGGATCTCTTGCTCCCCTGTCACGCATTTGTGGTAACACTCTTTCCAATTAAACAACTAACGATACGAAACTTCTACGAATTTGGAACTTTGGAGCAGCGAGTTCTTAAAAATATGATCTCTAAGTAATAGTTTACAAACGATAAAAGATTACCGGGATACATATGTATATACAGCCGTGTACCTATACAAATGATAACGGTCTAGTAGAGGGCCAAATTTCCTAACTTTTACAGAAAAAAGCTAAAAATCCGAGCACACTCTTATGTTTTATTGTTTTCAAAATTTGCATGGAACGATATCTATTGTACAATCTTGTGCAGATCAAATAACGCAAACGGTGGCATTTACAACTACTGTTTCTTATGCCAACTCATTTGTTTATGTCGACTTAAACGGTTATTGCATAAAACCACATATATATAGGCAAAAACTATCTACATGAAGATTCGGTAAAATTTTTTTTATAAAAACGAAACATCAATTATTTTATTTATTAGAACCATGATTAGAACAAACGCAAACAGTTCAGTTCAATGTGTAGGGTTTATTCAATACTATTATATACAGCAGACGTTGTCCTCCCAAAACTATAGAACGATACTTTTACCCTTTTTTACTTTTTGTCGTTCTCACATTTTTCTATCTCGTACTATATCTCGATTTCTTTCTCACACCCCCTTTCCCTTACACCAAATATTGTACTACAGCTGCTTGAAGCGAATTCAGCCTTTTCCTGGGGGAGGGCGTGACTTTGGCCTAGTTTTTCAAAATATAATTCAGCCTATAGTGTATCGAGTGATCACAAGAACGCTTATAAAAAAACATACACACATACATACACACGTTCCTTTCTATTTTCACTTTGAAAATATTTACCCCGTCATGCGTAAGAAGAGGAATTTTAATTCCAAACTCATTAAAACCCTTCATTTCATTTCAAAATTCGACCCGTTGTCCGTTACTGTTGAAACTAACTTTTTGCTGTCCAAGCCAAATGGCAAATGAATTTCGTGAAAAAGCTCAGCAATTCTGTCGTATGTATGAGTTCCTGAAAATCTTCGACACGTAATAGCAGCTGTTTTCATTGTCAAAATTTTAGAATCAATCGAAAAGGGAATTTCATATATACATAGCATCAAAGTTGTTGAAATCGCTTAAGTTTTTGAAAATTTACCCAATGAGCAGTAACTCCCAAAACTCGACCAAATATCAGCCGTTGTACAAACGTAATCAACATTTTTTAAGATGGTACGTAGTTCATATGTGCACTTTCATCTTTTGATAAAATATCTGTGAACAATATTTAAATAAAAAGTATTTGCCGCTCAATATAAGTGAATTAAAGTTGTTCACCATTTATTAATTTTCTGAATAACGGCATTTCAACTGTGGGAAGGGGACTCATGCTTTCGAGCACATAGCTAACAACATTGTCTTCATATGTTTTCTGACGGTTCGAACGGTTCAAATTTTTCATAGCGCCAGATGTACTGTCCTCCACCTTTTCCTGTTTTTTCTGCACATATGGCTTATATCGATTTTCATAAGCATCTGCGTGCACTCTCTGGAAGGAAACATGTAAGTTAAAACAAAATTTTTTCGTATTACGCAGATATCGAAGTTATGTCACTTGAGACTTTTTTATGGTTATGTAGGTCGTATCATACGGCCAGCTATCTTTAGCAGGTGATAGAGACGCAGGATGAGACCGTTATAGTATCTTTAAAATCAGGTGATCGAGTATATTTGTTATTTTGTCGTGTATGCTTACTTTGTCACACTTGTCTTATATGCAATGGAACAAACAAGAGGGCAAAAGGGAAAGGATATGGTACTTTTACTGGGGAACTTCTAATGTTCTTTTACCGGAGTGGGAACCGGCAAGAATATGTCTTTATATAAGGACACATTTTCCGCTGATTTTGTCCATTTATGTAAAGGATATGTTAAAATTTTTTTATTTTCTTTTTATTTGCTTCTAAAAATGAACAAATTTTAGTTTTATTGAAAGGAATAACTGAGAAAAAGTACAAAATAAACAAAAAACTTGAAATTCAGCATCATGAGTAGCCTTTTTCTTTACTAATTTTCATGCCCTATATACGGAAGAGTATCACAAAGACTGCATTAACAATTTTGTGTTCAAAAACTCACAAATAAGTTAAATCCACTAAATTGTGTCTGCTATATTCAAATTTAGCTATTTCTATCTGACAAATATTTGTACTGCACCGAACGCTTTCAAAAGCAGATAAAACTCAAGAAAAAATACAAGGTTGTTTGTACTGTTTCCTTTTGTGTGTGCATATGCTATCCATGAATATAAAATTAATCATGAATTAATCTTTAAAATTCTTATCTGGTTGGAATTAGAACTGATTGAAAATTTTCCTCAAGTAATCCTTTGCATACGTAAACAAAAAGTGAAGAAACCCGTTATACAAAATGAAAAAAATCTAAGTTTTGTGCGTACACTAAACCGATATAAAGTTATAGGCCAATATTTGAATCAACCTATGAAAGCGGGGTTACGGATCCGACAAATTTTAGCCATCTTACTTGAATTTTTCAGAAAAAAAAATTTTATTTTTTTTAAAGTACACATAACTATTTAACATCCGAAAGCCGTTTGAATTTGACGAGCAGGTTTGCTTATAGGAAAACGTTTTGTTGTTTTTTCTAGCGTGCCTACATGTTAAACGGTGGAATACGGTGTTTCCAAGTCATAAATTTGCTGATTACTTTCGAAGACATTTTTAACTGAGCACCCACACATCCAAAACTACTTCATTTACAGGCCAAAAGAAACATTTTTCAAATCAAATAAACCCTTTTTCAAATCAAATGACATGTTTTTTAGCGTATGAGATGTAAAGGTTTTGAGTCTTGTTTTACCGCTCAAAAACTATTGCAATGTTAAAAGTGTACTGCGGTAGCTTAATATATCGAATGGCCGAATGGAAGATCAACCAATCTCGGCTGCCGATTCGAATGCGCCACATCCCAGAAAACTTTTGTAACACACCCTTTTCAAAACTTTGTTCGAAGAATGTCTTAAATCAGTCTTTCATTATAAAAGTTCCTATCCCGAAATGTTTTTCAAAACTGCCCTTTGTGGGAATAAATTCAAAACATTTTTAGAAGAAATAGGGCGTTTACGAAAAAACTTCTGAGCCAAGGCGTTCTTCAATCGAATTCTGAATTAAGGCTAAAATAAAAAATGTTGGCAAACCAAGTTAACAAAAAACTTGTTCACTCTTTCTAGTCATCGTTCAATATCTGAGCTATAAAAAGTGGGCGTAGTTCTCAACCTAAAACTATCCCGGAGCGACCCCCAAATGACCCTGGAGGAGTCCCCAAAACCATCCCGGAATGACCCCAAATTACCCCGGGGAAATCTTCAAAATCATTCCGGAATGACCCTGAAATGACCCAGAGGGAGTCCCCAAAACTATCCCGGAACGACCGCCAAATGAACCTTGAGGAGTCCCCAAACCATCCCGGAATGAACCCCAAATGACCCCGAAGGAGTCCCCAAAACCATCCCGGAACGACCCCCAAATGACCCAGAGGGAGTCCCCAAAACCGAGGGAGTCCCTAAGTCCCATACCCTGGAAGTCTTCAAAAAGATCCCGGAATTACCCCCAAATGACCCTAGAGCAGTCCCCAAAACCATCCCGGAATGACCCTAAATGACCCCCAGGAAATCTACAAAACAAATCCCGGGATGACCCTGAAATGAACCCCAGGGAGTCCCCAAAACTATCCCGGAATGACCCCCAAATGACCCTGGAGGAGTCCCCAAAACCATCCCGGAACGATCCCCATATGAGCCTGGAGCAGTCCCCAAAACCATCCTGGAATGACTCCAAATGACCCCCAAGAAGTCTTAAAAACCATTCCGGAATGACCCTGAAATGAACCCGAGGGAGTCCCCAAAACCATCCCGGAATGACCCCGAGGGAGTGGCCAGAACCATCCAGGAGCGACCCCCAAATGACCCTGGAGGAGTCTCCAAAACCATCTCGGATTGACCCCCAAATGACTCCGGAGGAGTCCGCAAAACCATCCCGGAATGACCCCCAAATGACCCCGGAGGAGTCCCCAAAACCATCCCGGAATGACCCTAAAAAACCCGCAGGAAGTCTTCAAAAAGACCCGGAATGACCCCCAAATGAACCCGGAGGAGTCCCAAAACCATACCGGAACGACCCCAAATGACCCTGGAGGAGTCCCCAAAACCATGCCGGAATGATCCCAAATGACCCCCAGGAAGTCTACAAAACCATTCCGGAATCACCCTGAAATGAACCCGAGGGAGTCCCCAAAACTATACCGGAATGACTCCAAATGACCCCCAGGTAGTCCTCAAAACCATTCCGGAATGACCCTCAAATGACCCCAAAGGAATCCACAAAACCATCCCGGAATGACCCCAATTGACCCCCAGGAAGTCCCCAAAACTGTCCCGGAATGCCCCCCCCCCCCCCCCCCCCCAATTAATCACAAGGGAGTGCCGAAAACCGTCCCGGAATGACCCCCAATGACCCCGAGTGAGTCCCCAAAAAGATCCCTGAATGACCCACAAATGACTCCGATGGAGTCCCCAAAACCATCCCAGAACGACCCCCAAATGACCCCGAGGTAGTCCCGAAATGACCCCAAAATGGACCCCGAAAGATCCCGGGAGGATCCAGAGGGTGTCCCCGAAATTACCCCAAAAACCCTGGGAATACTCCCCAAAATCATCTCAATATTACCATAAGAAGCATCAGAACTACAAGTTAACTTGTTACGCATATGGGTATATTTTCAGGGTATCTCGAGGGTTTATTTTTTTATTATTGAATAACTGAATAAAAATTGAAATTTTATTGTTATTCCAAATTTTTTAAATAAGGAATAATAACTCAACTCTTTACTCAAATTTACAAAATTAAGAATGACCGATTATCATCAATCAGGATATTTTGAATAACGAATAACTTTTTATTCATCAAACAAAAAATTTAAAATGGTGAATAATTTTTAATTTTTTATTTTTTCGTGAATCGTTATTCACATTTGTTGATAACGCCCATCCCTGGTAGGCGGCTTAAACATCCTGCCCGCCCTGCAGGGAGGTGCTAGTAAGCACCTTCTGCACCCCTGCAGGGCGCGGATGGTCGTATCTAAGGCGCGACTCGTATTGCGCCGTTGGCATTGCGCCGTTTGTAGGCCTTGAGGTGTGCGCGCGATCGTGCGCTTGGCCGTCTTCGCAAGTTTGGGGGTTGCCGCTGTTTTATTTCCAGGCCGCGCCTTTTGGGCCCTGCAGGCGCAGGTCGGTGTCCTCTCTTCGGCTTGGGTTTCAGCTTGCGGGATGCTTGGGCGATTTTCCGTGGAGGGGCTTTGTGCTGCTCACGTCGAAGTTTCGGCCCCTCGTGCAGAAGGGTGTGATGTGCCAGGCCGCAAATTTTGCACGACCTCGGGAGTCGCATTCCCCGTGGTGTGGGTGAGTGCCAGGCAATTGAAGCAGTAGTCCTGTGCCCTGGCCACTGTAGCACGCTGCGGTGGCTGCATCGCCTCAAAGGCCGGGCTCGAGGGACCATGAACAAACTCACCTGGTCTTTCTTCGCTTCACTCTGCACTAAATAAAAAGGTTTAAAGTTTTTTGTTTTTGCTTGAAAAAACGTTATAATTCTCTTTAATATGATTTAATAATTCAACATTAATTTCTAAACTTTAAGTCACTTGCTTAATTTCATATTTCTTTACAATTCACTTTCTATTTATTAATGATTATAAAGCAATTTCCAAATCTCTTCTAATCAAACTTCACAGTTTAACTTTTAATTTTTACAAAGTATGCAAATAGATATAAAAGTACAATTAAATGCAAAGGAGCTCGTCCGCGATTACCGCGTGTTAGTACTTGACTGATTTGACTGCGCTCGGATCGGGGACGATGGTTGTGAATGCGTGTTGGCGCCTTTCCACTCGCCGCGCACGGCTGCGCATAGGAATTTCGCCGCCGTCTGAATATTGTTGGAGGCGGCTTAAACATCCTGCCCGCCCTGCAGGGAGGTGCTTGTAAGCACCTTCTGCAGTTCCTGCAAGGCGCGGATGGTGGAATTTGAGGCGCGACTGGCTATATTACGTCGTTGGCAGGCCTTGTGGGGTGCGCGTGATCGTGCGTGTTATATAACTGACTGTTAGAGTAAGGCGGAGGTGGCATGTGGCATGCTGGCAAGCCCCTGCTAGCTCGTCGGGTGGGGTGAGTTTTTGCTCACCAGTTATATAAACAAAAAAAAAAGGTTCATGCCTGAATTCTATGTTATGAAAAAAACAAGGAAGAGGAAAGCTGAAACTGAAGGTCTGTCCATGTCAGGTGGAGTCACCGCTCCCCTTCTGCGTAAAGCCTCGACGCAGCCTTGGGCGTTGCACTGACTCCTACATTACAGCAACGCCCCCTTGGCCTGACACATGTCCGTCCGTTAATGTCTTATGTCCTAACCCGTCTTGTCTGTCATGCTAACCTCACATCTACGTCCCCTCTTATGCACCCGTGCATCACCAACACCAAATTAACTCCCACCTAGCCTATCATGTTGTTAGAATTTCAACCCATAAAATCAGATGAACAGAAAAGTGGGTATTTTTCCACGGAAGGTTTAACAAAACTTTTATTCAAAAATAAACTAAAACTACTTAAACTTAAGAGTGACAGAAAAATTCAAAAGAAAATTTTAAATACAGAGGGTATTTAATAAATGACCTTATATCTACCATAAAAAAAGAAATCCTACAACAAAAAAATATCGAACTATTCTGATACTATGAATTCAATTAAGTATATATATATATGCAAATAGATATGTATATGTATGGACATAAATACCGTGGATCAGGGAAATTAAATCAACTTCTCAACAAAAAAAGGTTACGTTTAAAATTCGGATATCAAAATTTAAATCTAAGGGTAGGGATTATCGACCCCCCACTGTATTTTTAACTCTTATTGTTTCTCACTGACTTCAAAGCAAAATTCAATTGTTCGATATACGTGTATTTATGTTTACGTAATGTAACAAAAAAGGTGACATATATTGGCACTTACCGATCAATCCAGCAACGAAGGCGCTGGCGTCGAAGAGAGAGATAGCTGAAAAATTAAGAGCGCATACATAAGGGAACATATACCTACAAGAGGATTCTCTATTGGAACCTTTTTTTTCCAACCTGCTGTTGGCACTTTTATTGTCATTCGGACACGACAAACATACTTTAATAATTATCAAGTAAAAACAATTAACTTCGATGATCTCGCTTTATTGACGATATATCAAAAACAGAGCTCAAAAGAGAAATGCATTTGTATATATACTTCATTGATCTTACTTACTAAAGTTTATCACTAATAATGTACTAATACTTAGAACAAAGAGAAAAGGTTAAATTTGTTTATGCGAATAGTAGCCTAAAAGAGAAATTATGTAGGCAAGTTAACATATCTAGCAATAAGAGTAAATATAGATGAATAGAATAGAGTGGGTGGGTATAAAGATGTAACTCCTCCACCGCTGGTTTTTAAAATACTCCTGGATTTTAAATTTAATTGGTTAAAATTTAGTGTAATTAGACTTATGTATGTATATGTGTTGTTATTCCAAATACTTCAAAAAAATATATTTTTTTTTGTATTTTTTTTTTTTTTAATTCAAATTGTCTTAATGTACTAAGTAATATAAATTACGATTAAAAGTATGGATTAAAAGTAAAAAAAAAGAAGTATACAAAGATTAGTTTTTGAATTAAGATTTATTTTACTAGTAAATACATCAGTTTTGCTTTTATATTGCAATAACTACAAAATATTTGTATTTTTATTAATCGGTATATGAATATTTTTTTTTTATTTAAATCTTTTTTTTTTTTTATTTTAATTATTTTTGATCTTTAATGTTGTAAAATTTTAATGGACGTTTAATATTAGATTCATGAACGTTATTCAGTTTCGCTTTCCGAAACTTGGGTTTTTCTTTGTGCCTTACATTTAGATAGTTCTTAATAAAACCTTCATATCTATTTTCGATATAATTTTCTCTATTTGCGTTCGCTTTGTCTATGCTTTTAAATTTTTTTAATTCAATTCTATTTTTAATTAATTTTTTATCAACTATATGATTGTGAACGTTGTTTGGCGTACTTTCAATTGTTGAATGGTACGACTTATTATATAACTCTATAGCTTTACTAATTTGATCTCTAATAGGTATCCTATTTTCTATATTTAAAGCTCTTACTTTTTCAGTTATTGTATTGTTTAATCTCTCCACGTCGGAGTTGCCAGTATGGCTATTTGGCTTTGAAAAGTGAATGTGTATATCTTCCTCTCGACAAAATTCTTTAACATTAATAGAGTTGAACTCGTTGTCACATACTATTTTCTTCATTTTGCCAAACAGTGAGATATACAATCTGAGTTTTTCAATTAATGTCTTACTATTTCTATCTTCTAAATAGAGCGCCGCATCATGCTTTGAAAATTTATCTAAAAATATTATCAATGTGAACTATCTCATTTGTATCGGATGGTGTTTCTGTGATTGAAAACATCTTTTTAATAGGGTTCCTGTCGTATTTTGCTGCACTGCAAACATCGCAATTATTAATTACTTTATTGATTATCTGTTTAAGGTTAGGATAATAAATTTTGTGCTTAAGGTGTTGGTAGTTGGGTATAATACCGGAGTGACCAGATTCCCTAGTGTGAAACAAAGAAATTTGTTTGATGGCTACTTCTTCGCTTGCCAAATCTTTGGCCAAATAAGCACATTTAATAAATTTAATGTTTTTGCTATTTTGAAATAGTTTTATTATCGATTCTTGGACGGTATTATAAAGTGATTTACTCAATTCGGAATAAATAGCGGTCTTACCAGGTTTAATGTTTCTTCTTACTATATCAGCTATGTTATCAGGAATGTCGTTCCATTCAATATATATTCTTTGATTTCCTAATACATTCTCCTTCTCTCTTACTTTTACCTCTACAATAAATATTTGCGACCTAAATCGATTAACAACAGTATCTAATATTGGAAAATGGTCATTGAATTCTTCTTTCTGTGAATGTATTGTAGCCATAGTTGACATATTACAATCCTGATCTTCTAACACATTGATTTCGTTCGTATATGAATTGATTCGGCTTAGGAAGTCGGCAATTTTATTATCCTTCCCCTGGATATAGTAAATTTTGGCTTCGTATTCCCCTAGTTGTATCAGCCATCTTTGAAGACGGGGATTAATATTTTTCCCATTGTACTTTGCTTGTAACCACTTAAGTGGTTGGTGATCAGTATGCAAATCGAATTCTGTACCGTATAGATATGGCCTAAAATAATGAACAGCCCAAACAATGGCCAAAAGCTCTTTTTCGACCGTTGCATAGTTTTTTTCATGGTCGTTCAGTGTTCTGGAAACAAAGCATATAGGGTGACCATCTTGAGATAGTACAGCACCTAAAGCAAAATTACTAGCATCCGTTGTCAATTTGAATCTTTTATTAAAGTTGGGATATCGCAAAATAGGATGATCGGTTATTAATGACTTTAATTTTTCAAATGCTGATATATATTTTGGATCATTTACATTCACTACTTTATCTTTTTTCAAATAAGAAATCATGGGATAGGCGATTTTTGCGTAATCTCTTATAAACGTCCGGTAATATCCCGTCATTCCTAAGAAAGACCTTATTTGCTTATCCGTTGTTGGTAATTTTAATTTTTGAATTACATCAACTTTACTTCTATTTGGTTTGACTCCTTCGGGAGTTAGGATATGACCCAAATATTCGGTTTCCTTAACTAAGAAATTGCACTTATTGATTTCTATTTTAAGTTGAGCTTTTCGTAGTGTTTCAAAAATTAATTTTAAGTTAACTAAATGTTCCTCTAAAGAGGTGCTAAACACTAATATGTCGTCCAGATAAACGACACAAATTCTATTAATATACTTTTGAAGCACTGAGTTCATGAGCCTTTGGAAGGTTGATGGTGCGTTTTTGAGTCCAAACGGCATTCTAACAAACTCAAAGTGCTCATGTGGGGTTGAAAACGCGGTTTTTCTACGATCTTCCTGCTTTACCACAATCTGATGGAAACCTTTTGCAAGGTCAAGTGTGGTAAAGTACATTGCTTTACCCAATTTGTCTAATATCCCGTCGATATTGGGAATTGGGAACTTGTCTGAAATTGTGCTTTCATTCAATTTCCTATAGTCTATCACTATCCGCCACTGTTTTGATCCTGTGCTGTCTATTTTCTTGGGAACAATCCACAGTGGACTATTATAGGGCGAACAAGATGGTGTAATAATATTTTGTTCTAACATTTCGTTTATTTGTCGATTTATCTCTTGTTTATGGACCTGAGGATAACGATAAATTCTTGAAAAAATTGGATTATTTGTTGTCGTTACAATTTCATGTTGAATGTTTTGGGTAGCTGTAAGCTTTTCTCCTTCCTTATAAAATAAATCTTCATAAGCTAAAAGTAATTTTTCAATTTTAATACGTTCTTCGGTGTTTAGATGTTCCAAATTTAATTGTTTTATTATATTCGTTGGAACCGAATTTAATGTCGAAATATTTTGAATATCGAATGGATATTGATGGAAAAATAGCTTGTTGCCATTTATCTCGAGGAAGTCATTTTCGAAATCTATTTTCGCCTTGAAAGGTTTTAAAACGTTTTGCCCAATAATGGCATTGTAATTCTCATTTCTTAAAGTAACAACTTTCCATGATATAGTCCCTTGAGATTTAAATTCTTCAGGGAGTGGAGTAATAGTTTTACTAGCTGAGCTGAATAATTATATCTATTGTTTGGCTGATGATTGCTTACAGCTTGTCTAGAAGATGGTTGCAAATTTTTAAAATACTCATCTTCTCGTCCATTAAAATATTTAGAATATTCTTGGTAACTATTATTTGTTAACGCCTGATTGCTATTTCGGGATAAAGGTATCTTATTATTATTACTAGTGCTAGTTTGAGCAAATATTTTGTAGTTAATCTCATTTGGTTTAAATATGTTTGCTTGCTTTCTATGTCTAAAATCTATACATCTTAAATCATCAAGTAGTTTTAAATTAGAGTATCTTAAAATTATGTCATTTAATGTACTATTCGTTTCAATATGAGCTCGAATCGGGCCATCTATTTTCTCTAACAAAATATCTACTAAATCTCTATTTACGCTTTTAGGAGAATAAAGTGAAGACTGTCTACTATCAAATTCATATAGTTCATTTAAATCGAACTTTGCCTTCTCACAAATTGAAAAAAAAAAAAAAAAAAAAAAAATTCTCGTAGGGTAGACACCTTAACCATTCTACAAAAATTAAATATTTCACCATAAGTGTGACGAGGTCTAAAATACTGCTTCAAACTAATTTTAATTTCCTCCCAACCAGCGTTTTCTCCTAGCTCTTGTATGGTTTTTCCAGCATCTCCTATAACTTTTTCATTTTTTATTATTTGAAGTCCGAATTCTTTTAATTGAATGTTTGCCTCACAAAGCTCAAACGTTTTTTCTACTGACCTGAAAAAAGCGCCAACATTCTGGCTGTCATCCAATGGACGTATATACCGAAACTGGCTTAACACATCTTTTGGACTTAAGTTAAGAGACATGTTTGTTGCTATTTGCTGCTGTAGTTGATTTGTTTGCTGTTGCTGTTGTTGGTTTTGTTGTTGCTGCAGTTGTTGATTTTGTTGTTGCTGCATCACCAGAGCTTCATTTTGTTGTTGCAAAACTTGCTCCAACTCAGCGATTCTTTGTTTGAGTGCTTCTAGGTTCTCCATATTCATCAACGGTTTATTTGAGTCAAATATATTTTGACGTCTATTCTTTACATCAATCGTTATTTCTCTTTTATTTTATTTTTCACTTCTATATGCCAATTCGTTTTGCACTTGCTTCAATTTAAAATTATATTGCTTGTTCTTTCTTAAAATCGTTTGGTTGTTTGTTTCTTTATTGCATATATGAATGTACACTAGTTAATTGCTTTTCACTCTCCAATTGTTCTCTCATTCGCTCTTTGCTTGTTAATTCAAAACTTGAATATTGTTTTTGTTTATCATGTACATACATATAGTTATATATGTATGTGCGTAACTATTTTTTTTCTTTAATATTCCTAATTGTTTTATGTAAAAGTTTTCAAACTGTAAAAAGTGGCGCCATTACCAAAATTTCTCGTATGATTTATTTTTCACCACTTTTGTAACTGATTTATGAGCGTCATAACGGTACTCATAGGTTCTGTTATAATTTTTTTCCAAATTTATTTTCTTCGGTAAATTAAATTAATTTTTTTTTATAAATGATATATGATTTTTGTTTTTTTTTTTTTTTTTTTTTTTGTTGAGAAATTTTAGACCAAAACTCTTACTCCATATTTGGTTTTTAATTAATGTCTGATATATACATATATAGAGTTCGTTCGCGAATTGAATTTTCACACTTCACTTTTTATAACAGTATTAATTTTCGTATTTTTCTTGGTTTTAATAAACAAATCTTTTAAAAGAGTTCATTTACGTTTTTTTTTTTATTTTTTTGGAATTTAAATTTCTGTTAGTTATCCTACCGACTGCGCCACAAACATACTTACTTTAATAAGTATCAAGTAAAAACAATTAACTTCGATGATCTCGCTTTATTGACGATATATCAAAAACAGAGCTCAAAAGAGAAATGCATTTGTATATATACTTCATTGATCTTACTTACTAAAGTTTATCACTAATAATGTACTAATACTTAGAACAAAGAGAAAAGGTTAAATTTGTTTATGCGAATAATAGCCTAAAAGAGAAATTATGTAGGCAAGTTAACATATCTAGCAATAAGAGTAAATATAGATGAATAGAATAGAGTGGGTGGGTATAAAGATGTAACTCACGCGGTCGCGGTCCGAATCACAGTAAAAGAACTTCCCCCCTATTTATTTTTCTTTTAACTTATTATTTATTTATTAGTTATTAAGACTGTGAAAACAAAAAAATAATGCAATTTGTGATATCTTATAAAAAAATATTTAAATGGAAAGAACCAAATGATTAGAAAAAAACTAAATAAAAAGGTGGCGATTGCGCAGAAAAAAAGGAAAAAAAAGTTCATTCGCCTAGTAAAAAAAAGCACAAACGAAAAAGCAGAAGAAAACAAAAAATATAGAAGTAACTGCGAAAGGCGAACGAAAAAAAATACATAGAAAGAAAATTTTAGAGCGGTGATTTTGGCAAAACAAAAAAAGGAAACTGTTACCCAAAAAATAAAATGCGGGCCAATAGGGCTTAGGGCCAGGTACCATACGTATGTGTATCTATGTACGTATATGTATATGTACATAGGTTGGTATATGAAAAAAAAAAAACAAAAAAGGTGATATGTCGAACAAACTAAAAGCTACCTATCAAAATTATGGCGATACAAAAATTATTTACAAAAAAAAATTCTCAAGATCAACTTGAATAAAAAATGAACAAATTAAAAATTAATTTTAATGCGGTGAACCAAAAAAAAACAAATCGTCTAATAAAAAAATATAAAAAAAAAAACAAAGTACAAGGGTCACTTGACGTTTCTGTGTCTTTTGGATTTCTCCAAGGCATTTGACTCTGCCAACCATATCCTACTCTGTGATAAGCTATATAAATGTTTCGGTTTTGATGAAAACGCAGTTAAGCTGGTAAAGAGCTATCTTAGCAACCGAACTCAAAAGGTTAAAGTCGGGAATAGTTTCTCTGCAGCTGGGTTTACCAGGTCTGGAGTACCACAGGGCTCTGTCTTGGGTTTCCTTCTTTTCAGTATCTTTATAAATAACATTTTTAATGTCTGCTCTTTTGCTCGACGGCATGCCTATGCGGATGATGTGCAATTATACATTTCAAGCCATATCAGCCTGTTTCAGGATCTTATAGATAGGCTGAATGCGGACTTACGCTCGATTATGGAGTGGTCTAGGTCAAACCTTCTGTGCCTTAATGCTCGAAAATCATATGTTTTCTTCCAATCTCTAAGGATAAGATCCCGTTTTCTGATATCCCACACCTTTATATCGGATCTGCACGAATTCAGTTAGTCGATAAAGTACGAAATCTAGGCTTTGTAATCAACTCTAAGTTGTCCTGCGAAGACCACGTCAATCAAGTTGTGGGTAAAATCTATTATACATTGCGGTACCTTAGGGTGTCATCAATTTTCGTACCTTCTGACACAAAGAAAAAGCTTATTCTGTGTCTTATTGTACCTTACATAACCTACTTTGAGGTCGTTTATAGCAATTTAGATGCTGTCTCCCTTCATAAACTCAGTGTTGCTTTCAACCACGCTAAAAGATATGTGCACGGTTTAAAGAAATTTGCTCACTTATCTACGTTGAGAAACTCAATTCTTGGATGTGACCTAATAAATTTTATCAAAGCGCGTAATTGCATTTTTATGTTTAAATTGCTAGTTTACAAAAAGCCGGGTTATTTGTACGATAAGCTTACGTTTTCCAAAAGCACACGCTCCTCTAATTTTTTTCTTCCAAAGTTTAATTATTTAACCTCTTCCAGGCTTTTCTTTGTTAACGGCGTTAGGCTATGGAACTCCATTCCACAGTCTTTAAGGAACTCAATGAGAGAAAATAATTTTAAAACTCTTATATTTGACTATTTTAGTGATCAAACTGCATAACACGATTTTTATAAATTTGTGTATCTTATATTTTTAATTTTTATATAAGTATTTTCATATACATAAGTTTTATGTTTGCATTGCGCAATAAAGGATTTTAATCTTGGTGTGCTAATATTTTAAAACTTACACAGTTTTTATAAATTTGCCTATTTCATATTTTTAATTTTTATATAAGTATTTTCATATACATAAGTTTTATGTTTGTATTGCGCAATAAAAGATTTTAATCTTAATGTACTAATGTATTAAAACTAACACCGTTTTTATAGATTTGTCTATCTCATATTTTTAATATTTATATAAGTATTTTCATATACATAATTTTTATGTTTGTATTGCGCAATACAAGATTTTAATCTTAATGTGCTAATGTATTAAAACTAATAACTAATAAATGAAATGAAATGATAACTTGGCAGCAGCTTACACTCCTCATGAAGCACTAACAGTTGATGAGCAGTTGTTCCCTTACAGAGGCCGCACCCGCTTCACACAATATATTCCGTCAAAGCCAGCTAAGTATGGTGGTTA
This sequence comes from Eurosta solidaginis, assembly GCF_040869045.1. Lineage (NCBI taxonomy): Eukaryota > Metazoa > Arthropoda > Insecta > Diptera > Tephritidae > Eurosta > Eurosta solidaginis. Next base: position 72,641,211 of record NC_090322.1, read on the forward strand.
TGCGACTCACAGAGTTATTATCCTGTGAAGGGAATGATATATTCTGGAAAACTGCCAAGCCAACAGCGGGAGATAAACCAAAGGCAGAACGTAGTGCAGGATCTTGTGGAAAAATATTTAGATGCTGGCCGTACTATATACGCGGATAATTTCTTTGCCACTCTTGACTTGGCGCGTATTTTGATGAGGAGGAAGACCGCATATGTTGGTACAGTGCGCTACAACAAAACATTCATTCCACAGGAGTTCAAGAAGAACCCGAAGCGCACCATCAATAGCACATTATTTGGGTTCAACGAAGGGGATATAGCGTTATGCTCATACGTGCCGAAAAAAAATAAAGTAGTGAACGTGCTCTCCACAATGCACTACACCTGCCGCGTTGACAAGCAAACTGAGAATCGGAAGCCCTATGCCATATTAGATTACAACGCCAACAAATGCGGCGTTGATACCATGGATCAAATGCTAGGCACTTACAGCTGCAAAAGAGCAACACAACGATGGCCGTTGGCCATGTTTTATAATATGCTGGACGTTGCTGCATTGGCTGCTTTTACGATTTACAACTAAATGAAGCCTATAAAAGGGAGTGACAGACGGCGGTCGTTGTTGTTACTGGTAACGAAACAATTGGCCACACCAAATATCGAAGAACGTGCCCTGAACAACCATATAACCTCATATCCAAGGATACGCAATGCGATGGAAGCATTCGATGTCAGGGTAAGAAAAACATCTTCAAATTCAAGAATAGAATATATATTTATTTGTTTTTTATTTTTCTTTTCATTTCAGGTATTACCAAGACCGATGGAAGGCAATGCACCTTCGTTTGCGGCTAGGTCAAGTAGACCGTCATGTCGCCTTTGCCGTTCTGAGTACGGGCGGCAGCGGAAAACGCGTGCATACTGCTTCGGCTGCGGCAACGCTGTTTGCGGAGAACATAACACACTTTTACATCGCTGCAACACTTGCGCACAGGGCGGGGGACAAGAAGTACACGCTCAACAACAATAATTTTTAAACTTTTTTATAATAGTCTTAAGAAAATTCCAGCAAAAAAAAAATTTTAAAAATTGAACAAATTATTTTTGTATGTAGAATTTAGTTATAAACAATAAAAAAAAAATTAAAAAAAATTGTTTATATGAAAAAAAACATGATTTACAAAAAAGGTTGTGAGGACCCCAAAGTCGAGGACTTTGTATCCTCACAACATACACATATCCATACATTTTTCTAAAGAACATACGTTTTGAAATAACTGGAAACTTATAATAATATTTGAATTTATTACTTATACATTTTATATGAAATATGTATATGTATACCTTTATGAATTATACTCTAAATACATATATTCGGTTGTACATTGAATTGATAATTATTAAATTAAAGAACAAATTAGACTTGCGCACTTTTGCACGCAAGCCAAATATTTACATTTTCGCAAACATAAATTTTAAATATAGGATCACCCTAACATGCATTAAATATTTGGAAGGTAGATACGCACAAAACATAAAAATGCAGCGGTCGATCAACCCTTTGCACACTCAAAATCCAATGTACCCAGTTACAAATACAACATACATAATAACTTAAGTGAACGGAGATCAGTAGCAAGTCGTCAAAATAAGCGCCGCTACTAATTGCCATTTCGCTATACATATTTACGCACTAGCATACAACACACCAACGCACGTCATACAACAGAAGGCAGAAGCATTGGGCAAAGCAAAACACAACATTAGAATCAGGTGACCACAAACAAATATACAAACACACAATATATAAACCAAAGCCTGGAAAGCACGGTATGAGCAAGTACAAAGGCATTGTATTCAATAAGGAGCATTATGGTGCATGAAAATTCATGGGAAGGAAATATTTACCGGAATAACTGTTGTTTTATATTGTTAATACTATTAGTTGAAAGTTGTTATTATAAAATAACCGTTTGCCTGCGTGCAAAAATTAATATATAAGGGCGACGAGTTCGCATTAAGATTCAGAGATTAGGAGACAGGCATACGAGTCGGTAGGTTTTATCACTACCGACCAAGAGTACGCCTGAAGGCTTTTTCACTTCATTTGTACTAAAAGTATACTCGTCTGGAGGCTTTATCACTCCATTCGACTGCAGAGGTTGGCCGAGGGCTTTATCACCTCAGTCACCTCTTACAAAGTAAGGGAATCAGCTAGGAGTAGAAAAAGAATTTTTATTAAATAAATACTTTTGTAACGTTTTATAAGAATAAACAGGGTTATTCTTTTAGAAGGATCGGTAGGAATTTCTACTTTCAGAAACCCTGGACGGACTGAGGCTAACCCCGGCAAAGTCAAAGGAAATGTCCGTCACATTTTGGCGCACGAGCAGGTTAAACAAATCAAATTTTAAGATATACTTTCAGAGCATCAGAAACGAAGAGGGAAACAAGATTCACACACTTCTGGGTTAATACGACGAGGATATAAAGCATAACAATGGTAAAGGTATCGTGGATATACTATCTCACTCGAGAGGATCTGGTAGCCTACATCACGGAATTTGGGCTACAGGATGGCGGAACGGTTGACGAACTAAGAAAACTATTGGCTACATTCATCCAAGAGGAGAAGGATAGCGAGAACTTACGGGATCGATTCACAGAGTTGGCGATTCGGCATGCGCGGTTAACAAATCCACAAGCATCAAAGACAAGCAGCGAACTAAATTCACCAAGAAATGATAGGCAGGCAAATGGTGCACCCAATCAATTGGAGGTCGGACAACCACCGGTACATTTTATTCAGCAGCCTGGTACGTACGCAACGACAAATTATATTCAACAGCCTGGCACATATCCAACGACCATGGACAGAGTAAGGAAGTGGGGATTAAAGTACGACGGAGGCAAAGATCCCCTAGGATTCATCGAAAGAGTGGAGGAGCTAGCAGATGGGTATGAAATCAACCGCAACACAATTCCGAAAGCGCTGCCGGAGTTATTGAAGGACAAAGCGTTGGTATGGTACAGGAATAACAACCGGCATTGGCAGGAGTGGGACGCCTTCAAGAAGGACTTCCTGAAGTTCTTTCTAAGCTCCCGATACTTAGAGCAATTGGGAGATGAAATTCGAATGCGCGTACAACGACAAGGTGAGCTATTTAAAGATTATGTGTTAGTATTACAAGGACTCATGCGTCACGCGGGCTACACCAAGGAGCAGAAACTAACCCGTATCTACAGAAACTCGCGCAGAGAATACCAACTATATATAAAGCGAAGCGAGGTCAGCAATCTTGAGGAGCTGGTAAGTTTAGCTCAAGACTATGAAAATATTACTCCTGACAGGGAACCAATGCGACCTAGCACAAGGCCATTCACACCACGGCGTCAAGAAGGTCAGTACCAGTGTCTCCAGGCAGAACAAAGACGGGAGGAGCGAGTAGAAGTCCAACAACAGCAGAGATCAGAGTCACAACAAGATGCGGAAGAGGCGGTCACTTTTCATACGGGTGCCGAGGCATAAGAAGAGAATTTTGCTGGACATGTGGTAAGATAGGCGTGCTCACGCGTGATTGTTGTACGAAGCCACAGGGAAACGACCAGAGACCACATTGGAACCGAGGGGTGGGGTCTTCGGAAGTGCAACCTCGGAGAGATTAGACATGTTCAAATACACAATGGGCCGTACATTGGTAACAACGTATGTGAACGGAGAAGAAGCGGTAGCAGCGATTGACACGGGAGCGACGAGGAGCTTTATAAGTGATGCAATGGCGAGAAGATTAAAAACTGGCAAATTCAAGGAAGTAAAGACACGAGAAGAATGGGCGACGGCAGAGAAATAATAGTCAAAGAAGCGGTAGATGCAGAATTAAGAATGGGTGATAAAGTACAGAGGAACGAGATGCTAATCCTACCGGGACTGGGCGATGAGGTGGTAATCGGCACGGACGATCTGGAGAAGGTAAACTTGGAGATGAGATGTGGTGGTCAAGAAATAACGTTGTGAGTAGACGAACGGAAGCAAGAGGTAGTGGCATGTACAACTAAGGTCGAAACGAATAACGAAGATTTCAAGGAACACAACCCAATGGCGGCGATAGCAAGTAGCAAGACAGAAGATGCGGTGAGTAAATTTCTGAGCCAAGAATTACAGGTATTTGCAAAGATGTCAGGAGTATCCAACGTGGCCACACACAAAATAGTTATGAGGGACGACCGTCTAATTAAGCAAAGGTACTATCCGAAGAATCCGAAAATGCAAGAAATTATCAACAAGGAAGTCGACGAGCTGATCGAAAAAGGTTGCATCGAACCATCGAATAGCCCGCACAGCGCACCCATAGTTCTGGCAAAGAAGAATAATGGCAAATGGAGACTCTGCGTAGACTACCGTCAACTAAACGCAAGATCAGTACCAGACGCATACCCTTTACCTCGTATACAACATATCTTCGACAAATTAAGAAGGGCGAGATTTATCAGTAGCTTGGACTTGAAAAATGGATATTGGCAAATCCCTATGGAAGCAAGCAGCAAGCAATACACCGCATTCACAGTACCTGGGCGAGGACTATACCAATGGATGGTAATGCCATTTGGCTTGCACTCAGCCCCAGCAACTTTCCAGAGAGTACTTGATCGTGTCGTAGGACGAGAATTGGAACCACACGCGTTTGCTTATCTTGACGATATTATCATTACAAGCAAAACATTGGAAGAGCATATTGCACATTTAACAGAAGTATTTCGAAGACTGCATAGAGCAAACCTGAGGATAAACCCGGAAAAATGTGAGTTTTTTTAAGAAAAGGTTAAAATATCTAGGTCATGTCGTTAGCGAGGAAGGCATCCATACCGACCCAGACAAGATAGTAGCCATCAAAGAACTGCAACCACCGAAGAATATACGAGAGTTACGACGTTTTCTAGGAGTCGTATCATGGTATAGAAGATTCGTGCCGGATTTCTCACAGGTCGCACACCCGTTAACATCGAAGCTTAGTAAAGGTAGTAAGTGGAGGTGGTTTGAAGAGCAGCAATCAGCATTCGAAGCACTTAAGGCAGCACTGACGCAGGAACCGGTACTCGCTTGTCCAGATTTCTCAAGGAAGTTTAGTTTACAGACGGATGCAAGTGACTTTGGTGTTAGTGCAGTACTTACGCAAGGATCAGGCGACGAAGAACGAGTAATAGCATACGCAAGCCGCAGGTTAAACAAGGCAGAGATGAACTACTCACCGACAGAAAAGGAGTGTTTGGCAATAGTCTGGGCAATACGAAAGATGAGGCCATACGTAGAAGGATACACGTTTACAGTAATAACAGATCACCTAGCGTTGAAATGGTTGAATGCGATAGAGTCCGACTGGTCGGATTGCGAGATGGGCGCTGGAACTACAGCAATACTCTTTTGACGCACAGTATCGAAAAGGAAAGTTAAACGTTGTGGCAGATGCATTATCAAGGCAACCGATGGACGAGCAGTTGGGTACGTTGACGATGGATGACGGAAAAGCCGAGTGTAAGTGGCTTAAAGCAAAGATGGAAGATGTAAGAAAGGCCCCGGAGAAATTCCCAGAGTACGTTATCGAGGATGGAAAGTTGTACAGACGCATAGGAAGTCAGTTTGATGGCGAAGATGCAGTGTCATGGAAGCTATTTGTGCCGACTCCACAGAGATGCAGTGTGCTAGAGGAGATTCACGACACACCGAGCGCAGGGTATATGGGCATCCGAAAATCGATAGCAAGAGTAACAACACGTTATTACTGGCCAGGAATGTTCAGGGATATAAGGAAGTCCGTACAGCAGTGTCACACATGTCAAATATATAAACCGAGTCAACAGCCAGCCGCGGGTAAGATGCTAACGAAAATTTCAGAGGAGCTTTGGGCAACAGTCTGTGCAGACTTTGTTGGTCCAATGCCCCGATCGAAGCATGACAACACGATGGCATTAATCTTCCTAGACAAATTTTCAAAATGGGTAGAGGTAGTACCAATCAGAAAGGCAACGACAGAATGTTTAATAAGAGGATTTCGAGAGAGGATTTTGGCACGGTTCGGCGTTCCAAAAGTATTTATTACGGACAACGGAGCGCAGTTTATCAGCAGACGTTTTAAGAGATTTTTAGAGGAACTTGGTGTGAAACACCAATTAACGGCACCGTACACACCGCAGGAGAACCCGACAGAGAGGGCAAACAGGAACATCAAGAGGATGATAGCACAATTTACGGGAAAAGAGCAGAAGACATGGGATGAGTTGTAGAGATAATTGAATACAAGTGTATGTGAATCGACAGGTTACAGTCCAGCATACATAGTACAAGGGAGGGAACCGAGAATCCCCAACAGCCTTTACGATGAGCACACATTTGGTACAGGTGAGAAATTAGCGAACCCAAGAGAGAAGTCAACGAGGACGAAAGAAATATTCGAGATGGTACGACGTAAGCAAGAGAGAGCATCTATAGAGCAAGCGAAGTATTACAACTTAAGACGAAGGCAATGGCGACCGGCAATAGGCGACCTAGTGCTGGTAAAGGAACATCAGCTGTCAAAAGTGGCGGATAACTTTGCAGCCAAACTAGCGCCCAGGTACAGTGGACCTCACCGGGTAACGAACTTTGTGTCACCAGTGATCGTAGAGCTAGACAAAGTCTTAAGAGGAAGGAGGAGGACAGCCCACCTAAGTGAGCTGAAAGCAACCACGCAGCCGACGCCGCCGACGCCGCCGACAACAACGAATCCAGGAGGCAAAGTCATAAACAGAGATACAAGAAGGACGCTAGTGAAGATCAAACCGCGTCAACATCGTCAAATCAAACAGTAAACAACAATCCCGAGGAACAACAAAAGAGAAAGAACAGCGAGGTAGCCATTTGCGGTACGCTCACACGAGTCAGCGAAGAGACTGAGAGACAACACGGAGAGAACCAAGGTACAAGTCAACAACTGATAGCATACAGAGACGGTCAATTACAAAACATTGCGGAGAATCAGGTACGAATATTTCCAGAATATAAATTACAGATCGCCAGAGAACCGGCGCATGGATCAAGATTGCACCTGGGAAGGCAGTTCGCTATGGCAGCCTTAAACGAACACAAACCCCGAGACAACTGCGGAATTACAGACTATTTTGTAAGATTCTACTTCAATCCGGATGAAATCGGTAGTAACGTACACACCCAACCGAGACAGTGTCAAATCATACACGAAGAAATTTCATATCAAGAAGTACCCGGAAGTCGAATCAACCACTAAAAGCTCGGTAAACTCTAACCACAATTACACAAATATCCCATAAATATACTCTTTAACTATACGCATGATATACCACGTTTTTTTTTTTTAATCCACCATACACGGTGGGAACACCCTAAGGAAAATCCACCAGTTTTTCATTTATTTTATAGACTGGCATCACACATACCGCCGACGGGAAGGGCAGCGAAACGACAACAACCAACGACGACAGCGAAATATTAAGCCGTAAGGCCAGCGGGGTCAACGGCAACTTCAACGACAAAAACAGCGACATATTGAGCCTGATGGCCAGCGACTGCAGCGACGACGAAGCAGCATGGGCGAACACCACTTCCGCGTACGGATCACGCGCACCGACCTGGTGACGGTGAGTCTCATTGCGGCAGGTGAGGGGGGAGTGTGAGGACCCCAAAGTCGAGGACTTTGTATCCTCACAACATACACATATCCATACATTTTTCTAAAGAACATACGTTTTGAAATAACTGGAAACTTATAATAATATTTGAATTTATCACTTATACATTTTATATGAAATATACAAATGTATACCTTTATGAATTGTACTCTAAATACATATATTCGGTTGTAGATTGAATTGATAATTATTAAATTAAAGAACAAATTAGACTTGCGCACTTTTGCACGCAAGCCAAATATTTACATTTTCGCGAACATAAATTTTAAATATAGGATCACCCTAACATGCATTAAATATTTGGAAGGTAGATACGCACAAAACATAAAAATGCAGCGGTCGATCAACCCTTTGCACACTCAAAATCCAATGTACCCAGTTACAAATACAAGATACATAATAACTTAAGTGAACGGAGATCAGTAGCAAGTCGTCAAAATAAGCGCCACGTAGGCCTGAGTTTCGCTTTTTGTCTGGCAGTTTTCGTATATGCACGACATATTGGTAAAGCAGAAGTTAGCAGTTAGAAAATATAGTTGAAACTAGATAGGCGTACACGAATCAAGTGGATTAAGAATGTGCTAAATAATAAAAGTTATAGACAAGGCAAAAAGCGTATTAGCACAAAGAAGCAATACTGAACAAGCAGTTTTAGATACACTGTAGTATACGATCAGCAATCCAGGGGGTCAGGTCAATTCACGTTCTATGAAGTGATGAAGTGAAAACAAAAAATTCTTGCTCGCTGAGAAATAAATTTTTTCATTTTATCACATCACTTTTTCATATTAGGCGATTCGTGTTCTTTACAACACTCGTTGTGAAAATCTAATAACGAGCACTGTGGTGAGTAAAACAAATGATATTTTCTGTCAAAAAAAAAAAAAAGATTTAATTAATGAAAGTAGTAAATATTTTCAACTTTTCAATAAGAAAAGAAGAAAATGCCCAACATTTGCCTTTTGATTTCTTTGAGTTCTCATCTCCCTCTCGCGACTGCATCGCATTCCATCAGGATGTGTTCTGCAGTCTCATCTTCGCGATCACAGAATCGACAGAGGCTACTAGACGATATATGTACCTAGTTCATCCATGTGGCTCTTTAGCATGCAGCGACCTATGAGTATGCCTGTTAAAATTCTATGGCTGCTTTTTGGAAATTTAATCATGGCTTTATGTCGCTTATCCTCCTATCCTGGACTTTCACTCCAGTTTTGTTCTCTGAGGCACGCTTATTTTTGCTTGAACTCTTCTCTTATTGTGTGTGACACTATCGGTATGATGGCCTATTGGCTTTTCCGCCGCCGCCAACCTGGCAAGCTCGTTATCATCCACTCCTCCGTGTGCAGGTACCCAGGCTAAACGGATGGCGTTATTGGCCCCTATACTTCTTAACCTCTCTACGCACTCAAGGACTGTTGATGATTTAATCTCAACTGAAGTTAGTGCTTTGAGCGCAACTTAACTGTCACTGAGTATAGCGATTCCCTCGTTTATATATCCCCGCTGTAAATTTATCTCTGCACACCGGCTCGTGGCGAAAACTTCGGCTTCGAAGATGTTCGGACATTTTCCGATTGGTAGGGACATTTTGGTTAGGGGGCCGAAGATACCCGCTCCTATGCCCTCCGGAGTCTTCGAGCCATCGGTGTACCATATTATAGTGTGTTCCTGGTGAGCGCTTCGATTCTGGAGGTGTCCTATGTACACTTGTTCCCCAGCTCTATTTTGAAGCGCTTCTCAAACGTAATTAGCTTCCTCGTCTCATCACTGGGAAGTTGGATGATTGGAATCAGCTCCTTCAGCTTCTCCATGTTCCGTGACTGTATCACTTTGTCTCTTCCACATCCCTCTTTAGCTATGTTTACTAAAGTACTCCTGGCTGACTGCTCAATTATTATGTGTAGAGGCGTTAACATAAGCAGCACCTCTATTGCCGCCCTCGCCCATGTTCGCATAGCTCCAATCCATGGATGGTTCCTCTTCCCCATTCCTCTACCGGGGAACGACTGGGGTGAAGGTTGCACAGGGGGCAGTTATCGGTATACAATAGTCCGTCCTGTCAGGGATAATGTCGAAGGCTAGAGTGTCCAAAGTCAGAAAGCCCATAGCCCATATCAGTTGATCCCCTAGTAAATAATACACAACTTTTTAAAGAATTTTGGCAATTAGTGCGTCTAATTTATTATTTGATTCTTTTTGGGCATTTAGCATCTCTTTAGCCTCATTCTATTGGCTCTTCCTCTTCTCCATATTTTTATATCCCTCCCTCTCATTCTTCTTCCCCTCGGTCTCCCCCTCTCCCACCGCCTTTCCTCTCCTCTTTCTTTATTTTCCCTCTTCCTTCCCCTTTTCCTTTTCCGTTCCGTTTTTCTACTCCTTACCTTCCTCTTCTTTTCGTGTCCTTTTTCCTTCCCCTTTTCCTTTTCCTTCTCCTTTTCCCTTTCTTCTCCTTAACATCTCCGTACACTCTCCTTCTCTTCCATCTTTTTATCCCTCTCCTTCTCAGTCTCTCTCGTTTGCCCTCCCGATCTCTTACTCTTCTCCATTTCCTTTTCCCTATACTTTTTAATTTTCGTTTCCGTTTCCTTTCGCTTCTCCTATGCCTTCTTCCTCTCCCTGTTTCTACACTTTTTCTACCCTTATCTATATTCTTGTATCTATTCTTATTCGTCGAGTGGGGGTGATAAATGCGACTATGCCTCTCCACTCTCGCGATCTTTAATGTGGACGTTATACCCAGGGCTGGTCTTGCCGTAAGTTTAGTATCTTGGATCACAGCAATGCGGATGTTGTGCCGCTTCATAAAATCGACTATCTCCGTGATCTTCCCAGCAAGCCATTACCTTGGGAAACGCATTTGTTCTAGACTTTTACCTTACCTTTAACAATTTACTTACTTACTTAATTGACGCTTGACTGTTGAAACGGTCCATGGTCCATGCTTCCGCAGCATATAGCAGAACGGGTACGATAAGTGACTTGTAGAGCATGATTTTCGTTTGCCGAGAGAGGACTTTACTTTTCAATTTCCAAAGAAGCATTTATTGGCAAGACTGATTCTTCGATGGATTTCAGAGCTGATGTTGTTGTTAGTGTTAATGCTGGTTCCCAAATAAACGAAGTCTTTTACTATTTTAAAATTATGGCTGCCATCAGTAGCGTGATTGACAAGGTGCATATGACTCTTAGCTCGATAAGAGCAGGTAATTTGTTTTGCCTTCATTCACCATCAAATCCATCTTTTCCGCGTCTTTTTCCAGTTTGGATTAAGCAGAACTTACCGCGCGGGTGTTCGGACCGATGATATCAATTACATCAGCATACGCCAGTAATTGCACGCTTTTATAGAATATTGTTCCAGAGCGGTTAAGTTATGCAGCTAGTATAACATTCTCTAGCATCAAATTAAAGAAATCGCACGGTAGGGGGTCACCCTGTCTGAAATCTCGTTTAGTTTCGAACGGCTCGGAGAGGTTGTTGTTGTTGTTGTAGCGATAAGGTTGCTCCCCGAAGGCGTTGGGGAGTGTTATCGATGTGATGGTCCTTTGCCGGATACAGATCCGGTACGCTCCGGTAACACAGCACCATTGAGGTGCTAGCCCCACCATCTCGGGAACGATTTATATGGCCACATTAAACCTTCAGGCCATCCCTCCCTCCCCACCCCCAAGTTCCATGAGGAGCGTGGGATCGCCAGAGCCTCGTCTGTTAGTGAAACAGGATTCGCCGCGGATAGGTGAGGTTGACAATTAGGTTTGGAGAAGATGTATATTGCGCTGGAAACCTGAAGAGTTGCGCTACACAGCCCCTTGAATCTGGTATTTTAGTCGCCTCTTACGACAGGCATAACTACCGCGGGAATATTCTGATCCTCTAACCCGCTGGGGCAGGGGAGAGGTCCTTCCCAATTATGACTGAGCTGATGGTGTTGCTCAACGTCATTTTGCACAATCGTCGACGAAGAGGTGATGTGTGTCGATTCTTTTTTCGCGGGTTTTTTCCAAGATTTGGCGCGTTGTGAAAATCTGGTTGATGGTAGATTTACCAGGTCTGAAGCCGGACTGATGAGTTCCAATCAGCCGATTCACGGTGGGCTTCAATCTTTCACACAATACAGTTGACAGGACCTTATATGCGATATGATTCCACGATAGTTGGCGCAGTTTGCGGTGTCCGCTTTCTTGTGGACTGGACAAAGAACACTTAGATTCGAATCATCGGGCATGCACTCGTTCGACCATATTTTCCAAAGAAGTTGATGCATGCGCCTCGCCGCTGTATTTGAATAGCTCCGAAGTTAATTCACCGAATGCCATAATTATCGTCGCGGTGGCTACGGTGTTCAACGCAATTCAAGACACTGCATAACTAGAGAGAGAGAGGAGAAGTAAACATTTTCATGATTTCGCGTAATAAGGAGGGGCAATCGATCCTTTATAGATTTCCTTTGGCAGTGGTAATAAAAAAGTATTTTCGATACTTGGTCGCCTTGTTATAGCGAATTTGCTGAACGCTCGATGCTCATTATCCAAAAAAATTAAAAAAAATCTAAACTCCGTAAAATTGCATTTGCTTCACCAGTTATAATACCAGCCACGGTTATTGAAAAACATATGTGAAAACGAAAATGTTTAAATTTGTTCGATGTTAATACATAACATTACTTCGCAGCCTTACTTAGTTCCTGTTAACTTATAAGATGCTTTGGTCAAATGAAGTGGAAGCTTCGGAAAAACAAATAAATTTGTTTAAAAGAAAAAAGTTTTATTTATTGAAAAATATACATCTCTTATTTAAACATATCAAATCTCTATTTACAGAAATTGTACCCTCATAATTTAATTAATATATAAAAATAAATATTTTAAAATAATTGTATATATTTAAGATTTTATTAAATCCAATGTTCTTCCTGCTATGAACATATGTTACCAAGAAGTGGAGTATCCTCTGCTGCTTTTGTAACAATAACTGATTTCTTTGACGTACTAGGTCCTGCCTCCGTATGAATAGTAGTTTCCGATTTGGGCGTTGTCTGGAAGATTTAAGCAAAAACACGTATAATTAGTTGAGTAAATTATACAACTTTATACTTTTTAATATCTATGTACATTTAACTTTGCATGCAGGCCGGCAGAACGCTATACATAAATTTTGTTTACAGTTGATTTGGGTTGGAACTGTTTCGACCGACGCATTTGAAAGTAAAACCCAAAAGCTTTGACTTTTTTCTCTTAAACATTTCGACGCCTTCGCGTCTTCATAGGGAAGTATTAATTCATTTTAAATAATGAACATAAAATACAGTACCAACTAGATATGAGTTTTTGCCCCGAAACCTGGGCATTCCAACAGATATCTGATTGAAGAGGCCCCGCCTCCCAGGGGTTTAAGAAATCATTTCCGCCGTATGTAGAAGAAGAGAAGCACAAAGAGATACTCAGTGATATCCCCAAAAAAGCGTCGGAGCTCTATGCCAGAAATCACCCGACGAACCCAGTTCATAAAGTCAAATACCCTGAACTCGCAGTAGAGGAAAGCAACCTCCCCAGGGAGACGCGCGTCACTCTACCTCAACTTCGAACTGGATATTGTAACAGGTTAAACTTCAACCTATCCAGAACCAACCCCGACATACATAATGTATGTCCTGCTTGCAACGTGTCCCTTTATGACACCAACCATCTTTTCAATTGCAATATGGGACCAACGCTTCTAACTCCACTTTCTCCCTGGTCCACCCCTGCTGAAACTGCATTTTTCCTTGGACTCCCATTAAAGGATATTGATGACAATTGTAATAATTGACTAGTCGCACATATTGGATGAGTCGAAGCGCTGCTACAACAACATTAATTTATATAATACAAACGCAAAAGTATTAAAGCCTTCATTATATGAAATGTCAACCCAATTGTCTTCATAATATTTTTTTCTTCCTCTAGGCTCACTTTCTTTGATGTTTGATTATAGGTGTATAAGCATAGTTCGTGCCGTCAACGTCTTCCTTAAAGTTCACAACATTCGTCAGCTGTTGCTGAATGCGGTGACTTTCCGATAATTATCTTCTCTGTCTCTTTCTTTCAGCATCCGAAGTTCTTGCGTTCGAAAATTCAGCTATATAGTTTTTGACAGTTAGATGTTGTACCAGTCCTCTTGTTGGTCTTTCAGGTTCGTATATTCTAGTTCCTTATGCTCGTTTTGTGGTGCCAATAAAAATTTTGTCGCAGCTATTGTTTTCGTCACCTTTGCATTTAATCGCAGACACTAATTGTATTGTTTTTTTTACTTCCTTTATATTAGCTCCGTTTCAATCTTGCAATCCATATATGAGTAACTTTCCGAATAGCTAGAGTCTTGAAATTTGGAACAAACATCGAAACCCGATGACAATTTAACATGAGGGAAAATTTGGAAATTTTGCTTACGAGTTTTAAGGAACTTCCCGATAATCCAGAGACCTGGTACTTTGAACGAAATTTTGGGCTCTATTGGGTTCTAATATTTAGGATAAAAGAGATTTTTCTAGATGGGACAGGGATCGAAATATTCAGAGTTATTTAGAAATTCCATTTACAACATGTCTAATCTTGAGACCTCTATTTGGGTAGCTTCTCGCAGAGCTAGATTCTTGAAACTAAGATCATCATTCAGACCCCATGAAAATGCAACATGAGGGGAAAAATTACTCTAGGTGGTCCAGGAATCATGAAAATTCAAAACATCGTCCTAACTTGTAAATTTTTCAGTCTATGAACACAAGTTCTTACAGACTTCCAATGATAAGGAAAAAGGTAAAAAATTATACAACATACTATTACAATAAATTCTTACAGGCTACTACCAATTCCCGTACAACCAGACCTGTTAAATTTGAATTAGCATTAGTAATCAATTAATTAGATGCCTATTTTAATGATCAATGATTATTTCAATTGTTTTCCGAAAAAAGCAATTACTAATTGATTACCACTAGAAAAAAATTAAAAAAAAAATCATGATTTTTTCCGATGAACACAAGTTCTTACAGACTTCCAATGATAAGGAAAGGGTAAAAAATTATACAACATACTATTACAATAAATTCTTACAGGCTACTACCAATTCCCGTACAACCAGACCTGTTAAATTTGAATTAGCATTAGTAATCAATTAATAGATGCCTATTTTAATGGCCAATGATTATTTCAATTGTTTCCCGAAAAAAGCAATTACTAATTGATTACCATTAGACAAAAATTAAAAAAAATCATGATTTTTTCCGATTATTGAAAAAAAATCAAAATTAATTATTTTGATTACTTTTGATTATTTTTGATTTTTTTTTGATTATTTTAAATTTTTTTTATTGTTTATGATTTTTTTGATTATTTTTGATTTTTTTTCCGCTTTGTTGAAAGAAAAATTCACGTTTGTTGCACGCACGGGATAATTTCTACATAAAAGTACATTTTAAGATGCAATAGTTAATCGTAAGCGCTTACCGAGGCGAATATATACATGTAACATATAGGGCGAATGGTATATGAGCGTTGATCTAAACATATTCTCCGGTAAGCATACACACATGTGCATATTTTACTACACTCATTATATAAAATAATGTGGGATCGAAAACGGCTGTTTTTCTAATTGCCCGACAATATGTAAAAAAAAATTGGATTCATAGGTTGGCATCCAAAAGCTTTCATTTAGCAACGATTCTTTATGGTGTCATCCTTAAGTCTAGCAAATTTTGTTATATCCAAACTAAACATCTCCACTATTTTGGGTAACGTTATGGCAAGCACTGATTATTTTGTACATACAAGTTCATTGCTGGATGTAACGGTATATCGTGAGCGCTTATCTAGGAATATGGGTACATACATACCCACCTACAAATTATCGTGTTTATAGATGTATCCGACGAATACCTTGCGGGGGAGTGCGTATTGTTTTACGACAAAACAATATGCTCAAACAATATGTATGTGTAATACTACTTAGGTTGATAGCTTCCCTTCCTTCACTTCTTTATATTTCACTTTGTTATATCCCAAATAAAATTATTAACATATGTCCATGTACATTAGATTGAAACTTCTTTCCTTATGATTACGTCTGAGCCACATTTTTATACCTTTCATGAACATGAAATGGTATATTAACTTTGGTCCGATGTTTGTAACGTTGAGAAATATAGAATATAGACTCACCATTAAGTATACCGAATTGATCAGGGCGACGAACTGAGTTGATATAGCCATGTCCGTCTGTCCGTCCGTCCGTCTATCTGTTTGAACGCAAACTAGTTCCTCAAATTTTGAGATATCTCAATGAAATTTGGCCAAAGGATGTATTTTTGTATTATATTAGACATTTGTCGGTTCCGGTAGGATCGGACCACTATAACATATATCTCCCATACAACCGATCGTTCATATAAGACGATTTTGGTCATTCCTGCCGCAATTTAGAAAGTATAACGTGAAACTCGGTGATATATATTTTAATATATCATAGAAGATTTCATAAAAAAATTATTTCGATCGGAGCAATATGTATATAGTATATACTTAGGCCGGGTCGATTTGTGGGGAGGCAAAAAAATCGCCCATTGCTCTGTGAAAATCATATTCTAGGGATCAAAATAAGAAACTTTGCCGAAGGAACCATACCTCTAAAACGAATTCTGATGTCACCAATTTGGGTCGAACTTTTGGGTAGGGGCAAATTTTGAAAAATCCCACTTTGACCCATTTAGAGTGCTCCAATCGAGTACAAATGTATGACCGACCCCCACTAACTTTGGAGGCCCGACCCAACGATGCTAATGGCACACCCCCTGGAACCCCCCTGGGGGTTCACCATACAAACATTTCAAAAAATCGCCGGTTTTGCACTTTACATGAAAAAATTAGCTAAATGGCTATGTTTTTTCTTTATTTTTATTTATTTATTTATAATAATATTTATTATTTATTTATAATAATATCTATTTTTTCTCTTAAGAAATTTATTTAGTCAGAACATATGTAAATGAAAAAATTAATTTAAGTGAGTTATAGAAAAGAAACTAAAAAAAATTATTGTTTGAAGTCTTTTTTACTTTCAAGTCTGGGCAATTTCGCACGGCTCTCTAATGTCGTCGCCATAACAGCCTCTACATTTTCCGGTATAACCCGTTTGGAAACGCTAGCTAGCAATTGAACATGTCGTTCCGTTCCTTGTATGTGTGATGGAATTTTTGGATCATTAAACGGTGGATCATCTTGATTTAAATATTCTTTCAATGTATCGTACGGAATGCTTGGCGTGAATGGTGGTTCAAATACGATATTTATATCATTCAAATTGATCATTTCCGTATAACTTGTGCAATTAAAGTTTATATCTGGTTTTTTATAAACTCTAAGTTCCATTGGCTCGTCAACATCGGTTCGATAGCGTAGAATTTTCTTGATGGCACAGTCGCGCTTTTCTTTGTTATCATCAAACAACATTGATAACAAGATATTTTCCGAATGCGCATAATATGAATTATCTTTAATTACTTGATTGACAATTTTGTGTAAACGAGGTTCTAGAAATCGTGACCAATCAATGAACTTGAAAAATAATGCACTGCCGTACACGACAGAGCTGCAATCGCTTCCCAAGGCAGTCGGTTCTATGTACCGGAGCGACTCGGGATTTTTCCCGACCAAGGACTGTCATTTCAGTGTGACCCCATTTAATTTGTTTCGTCCCTCCCACAAATTGTCATCCTCCCAGCAGCTCCTTGCAGCAGGACTGCTACATATTCTCTTACTCCGGGAAGGTATCGAACCCAATCCGGGTCCGTCTCCTGACCCCGGTCATGAGAAATGGTTTTGCTGCATTTGCCAGAAAAGAATCTTTTTAGGACGGTCATACTCTGTTCAGTGTGTCTCGTGCAAGGGATGGTTGCATCGGACAGGTTGTTCTGGGCTTGATCCCAAAACCCGAATTCCACGTAACTTTTATAAATCTTTTGTAGCTCATTGCTGCTCACGCCCAAGGGCGTCCCGTAGTCTACGCCTAAGCGTATCCCCACTACCTTCCAGCAGCTTCGCTGCTCAGCAAGCCACAACAAGTACCCGCTGCTGCTCGCGCCCCACGGCGCCAACAACTCAAACAGCTGATACCACTCATAACTACTACCTTCGTAGTAGAGCTGGTTGCAATGCTGAGCATCAGCCCCTGCCCCCGTCTTCTTCTCCCCCCTCTTTTCTGGCGGCAATCGTGCAGGTCAGGGAAACAGACTCTTAGTCCCTGCCTCCGTTTGCACCGTCTGCCAGCACAGAATATATAGGTTTGCGACATCCGCTCAATGCAGCTCCTGCCTTGGGTGGTGCCACTTTCCTAGATGTTCTGGTCTCCGCGACGGCAACCCCCCGACGGGTTTCATCGCGCCATGTTGCCAGATAGCAAACCCAAATCATCCGGGTACCCCAATGCTTGCCCAAGGGCGCCCAGTCCCAAGGCCACAACAGCAATTGCGTCCTGGCCTTCCACAACCTAGGCGTAGTCACCCCTCACTTACCCCTAGAGTGGCGGCGTCACCCCTCATGCACTTCAGAATTCTGCAGTTCAACTGTAATGGACTAACTGGGAAGATTACGGAGATAGTCGATTTCATGAAGCGGCACAACATCCGCATTGCTGCGATTCAAGAGACTAAACTCACAGCAAGATCTGCATTGCAGACCTGCTCTGGTTATAATGTCCACAGGAAAGACCGCGAGAGCGGAAATGGAGGCGGCCTCGCGTTTATTATACACCACTCTGTGCAATATCATATATTTGATCCTGGCATCGACCGCAGTGACAATGTCTTAGAACGTCAAGGCCTATCTGTCCGGTCAGGCGATGCAAATCTAGAAATCATCAACATCTACATCCCTCCTGTCACCTGTTGCCCCAGTGGATACCGCCCTAATATCGAGGCCTTACTCACTGGCAACAATCGCATTATCTTAGGCGATTTCAATGCCAATCACGACCTATGGCATTCAAACTTGCGGGCGGACAGTAGGGGTGAGATGTTGGCGGATCAAATAGACGAAACGACGTTCTGCACAATAAACGGATACGCCCCCACACGTATGGTAGGAAGCTGTCATAGCTCGCCAGATATCTCAATCGTGAGCGCAGAACTCGTAAACTGCGTCAACTGGCAGCCGATGGTAACATTGGCATCCGACCACCTGCCCATACTTATTTCGTTCGAGCGTACCGCCGACTTCATCGTCCCCGAAAAACGCACTTTCATAAACTTCAAAAAAGGAAAGTGGGAAGAATATAAATCTGCAACAGACAGCAGCTTTGCTGCCCTCCTTATCCCGACTGATGCCCGCCAAGGGGAGCGTGCCTTCCGTAAGGTCATTGAATCCGCCTCGGCACATTTCATTCCCGCCGGGAGAATTCCCGAAATCCGGCCCACTTCCCGGCGGAGGCCGCGAGCTTAGCGAGGGAACGCGACCTTATAAGACAGCTTGATCCAGGCGACCCCCAAATAAGGGATATAAACCAACGCATCAGATTGCTTGTGGACGAACACAAGCGGGCGAAATGGGAAGAGCACCTAAGAGGTTGTAACCTCTCTACCGGTGTAGGTAAACTTTGGTCCACCGTAAAGTCCCTATCGAATCCGACTAAGCACAAAGACAAAGTTTCCATCGCCTTTGGCGATAAGGTGCTGTCGGATGCGAAAAAATGCGCGAGCGCTTTCTGCCGACAATATATAATGCATCCTACGGTCGACAAAGATAGACGGAGAGCCAATAGACACGCACATAAACACAAAATCAGCGCGTCACCAATTACCATCACCGCATCAGGGAAAGAGGGTTTCAAATACTTAGCGCATGTCTTCAACCTGTCTCTTTCCACCTTTGTCATACCCGAGAAATGGAAAATGGCCAAGGTGGTCCCGCTACTAAAGCCTGGGTAACCAGCTAACGTAGGTGAGTCATATCGTCCGATATCTCTCCTATCGCCAGTAGCCAAGACGCTTGAAGCCATTTTGCTCCCCTACTTCAAAGCAAATTAGCAGCTAGCCTGCCAGCAGCATGGATGCAGAAAACTCCATAGCACTACCACCGCGCTAAATGCCATAAGCACCCAGATAAATTGCGGTTTAAATCAAAAGCCCCACCACAGAACAGTACTCGTTGCGCTAGACCTATCAAAAGCTTTTGATACGGTCAACCATGGCTCGTTACTGCAAGACCTGGAAGGGTCCACCCTTCCCCCATGTCTTAAAAGGTGGACCGCAAATTATCTGGGTGGTCGGCAGGCATCGGTGCAATTCAGAAACGAAACATCAAAACAAAGGAGAATTAAACAAGGGGTGCCACAGGGTGGTGTCCTATCCCCGCTTTTGTTTAATTTCTACATATCTAAGCTACCTTCACCACCGGAAGGAGTCACAATCGTTTCCTACGCCGATGACTGCACAATAATGGCCACAGGCCCAGGCCCAAAGATCGATGAGCTATGCAATAAAATAAACGGCTATCTCCCTGATCTCTCCAGTTTTTTCGCCTCGCGAAACCTGGCATTGTCACCGACTAAATCTTCCGCGACCTTATTTACAACATGGACGCCCCAAATGTCGACCATATTGAACATCCACGTCGATGGCACTACGCTACCGACTGTCCTACACCCCAAAATCTTGGGTGTGACGTTTGATCAGGATCTACATTTTGGTGCGCACGCAACCGCAATTGTTCCAAGAATTCAGAGCCGTAATAAAATCCTCAAATCACTTGCTGGCAGTACCTGGGGAAAAGATAAAGAAACGCTCTTGACCACATACAAAGCAATTAGCCAGCTGATTACGTGCTACGCGTCACCCATATGGTCGCCAAGCCTAAAAACCACCCACTGGAAGAAACTACAGGCCTGCCAAAATACTGCTCTCAGGATCGCCACGGGCTGTCTTCTTATGTCCCCAGAACACCATCTGCATAATGAGGCGAGAATACTCCCCATCAGGGAGAGAAATGAGATGCTGACCAAACAGTTTCTGTTGAATACCCAGAAACCTGGGCATCCCAACAGACATCTGATTGACGAACCAGCACCGCCTAGGGGCCTAAGGAGTCATCTCCGTAAGCAATTTGAGGAAATACGGCACCTGAGAACCCAGCCGTATGAAGCGGAAAAACACAAGCAGGTCCTTGGTGAACTCCATAGACAGGCGTCGGACCTTTATGTCGGGAATTGCCCGGTGAATCCAGTACTTGAAGAAAAATATCCAGAACTCGCAGAAGAGAAACGCATACTCCCCAGGGAAACGCGTGTCACTCTTGCTCAACTTCGTTCTGGATACTGTAACAGGTTAAACTCTTACCTATCCAGAATCAACCCCGACATACAAAATGTATGCCCTGCTTGCAATGTGTCCCCACATGACACCAACCATCTCTTTAATTGTAATGTGGAACCAACGCCTCTAACACCCCTTTCCTTATGGTCCACCCCTGTTGAAACGGCAAGTTTCCTTGGACTCCCGTTAGAGGATATTGATGACAATTTGTGATCGGTCGCGGCTATTAGGTGGGGCGAGCATTGCTACAACAACAACAAAAACAGAGCTGCAATACTTGATATTGAAGTACATTGGCACATAACATTTAATTATAAATTCAACCGGAATTCTTAAATTTGCATCTGGATTTTCCGTTGTCACATATAATCTCAATAATCTAACGGCCTTGGTGAGCCACCGAGAATGTACAATTTTCCCTGGTTTGATGTTAGCCAGATCCACCGGAACCACGCCGCTAGAAATTGCATGGGCCATGTCGTATAAGTACTTCGAATCGGTGGAAAATTCAATTTTTTCTGGAGCAGGGGGCATATTTTGCAACTCAATTTTCTGGAAGCCGTCCACCACCTGAAAATATATAATAATAAAATAATTAAAAATGGTTTACAATTATAATAAATGAGTGATAGCAATAACTTACCGGAAGAGTTTCACAAGTTTCGATTTGACGGCTCAGTTTTCCGGTTGCCGATCTTGGTCCAGTGCTGGTTGGTTTATCCAAAGCTTCAAACAAATGCCGAAACGGAAGTTCGTTGAAGTGTAGAAGGCAAACGAACCAATGCAATGGTCTTTTTAACAGCAATTCGAATCGTCGTATAATTTCACCGTGTGGGCCAGTGTTTGTTGGCTCACCGTCAGTGCATATTCCAATTAACGCATCCTGTGATATATTTTTATCGTTGAAAAAACCATTTAATTTGATTGTTTTGTATTCAGCGGTTTCATGTTCCAGTCTTACGTAACCAATCAATTCAGAATTGGGTTCTCTCAAAATAACAAGATGAGGTTCTTTTACCATCCTAGTATGATACTTCGCCAATTTTATCTATCGTTAAAGTATCATCTTTTCTGCCATCGAATGAAAACGCTAACAAATTGGTATCATCTAACCGTTTGCGAAGCACTTTTTGTCTGCATTTCTCTTTTTCTCTGCGAACTTTCGATTTATCCATGATGAGAGGTTTCCCATGCTTATCTTTAATTTTAAAATCTTGCAAAAGAGTGGTTCCCAATGCTGATGCTACTCTGTCAGGCACACCAAATCTGTCACATACCAAGGCAAAGTTAAAACAATCGTATCTCTCTGTGTATTGTGAACTTGTGCTTCTATCCATATCTTCTTGAACCCGTGGCGGTGTGTATGTTGAATCATCGGGAACTTGGTATGTTGGCATTGATAACATAGACGTTGCTCTTTGCTCTTCAGTTTCCATCATAAATACATCCATTGTTAGTCTTCTCTGATTATGTTGATCGTGCATGAACTCTTTGAGGCGTTTGGGAACCCAGCCACATGCACATGGAGCTGCCTTCAAATCGCATTTACATGTTCCAATGTAAAAAATTGTTCCAGAGATTTTACATACTCTGTAAATTGTTGGGTGTTGTTTCTTCTCTTGATTTGCTCTTGTTATTTGTCAAGCAATTTATTCAATTTATTAAATACACTTTTTTTCAGCATTATTTCCATACCAAGTTTTTCCCAAATTCCAATCAACTTATCTTGTACTTGAATAGTGAATGATTTATGGGAAAACTTTTTTGTTCTGTTTTAGCACGTTCGCTTAAGTAAAAATAATATCTCAAGATATCCAGATGGGTTGGTAAATTAAGATCAGTTAAATCAGTAGACACACCAAAAACAGTAACATCATGCTTGGGTATATGACTCATTGGGTTTTCGATAGTTGTTGATGTAGTTGCTTCATATTGCGGTGTAGAGGATGGTGGATTCATTGTAAACTTTTTGATTAGGAATGGTCACTTCACTTATTATTTTTTTGAAATATTTTTTTATTTTTAGCACTTCACACTTTGAGTTCTTCACAACGACTTAATGCATTCACAAAAACTGTTGCGTTATATATGGTCTACGAGACGAGGTAATAAGAATGAAATGGTAATTTCAATTCTACCTGCTGTGTCTTGTGGTGGCTTAAAAAAACAACACAAGCAATTTTACGATCTGCAATTGTGTCACAGTGATACCTTCATTTTTTGAAACGGTTGAATAAAAAACCCACACACAGTGATGCCTTGGTTTTAAAAGGGTTGTAAAACGCTAATTTCTAATAATTTTTTTAATTTCTTTTCTATTACTAAGTTAAATTCATTTTTTCATTTACATATGTTCTGACTAAATAAATTTCTATAGAGAAAAATAAACTCCAAAAAGAAAAAACATAGGCATTTCGCTGATTTTTTCATGTACAGTGCAAAACGGCGATTTTTTGAAATGTTTGTATGGTGAACCCCCAGGGGGGTTCCAGGGGGTGTGCCACTGGCATCGGTGGGTCGGGCCTCCAAAGTTAGTGGGGGTCGGTCATACATTTGGACTCGATTGAAGTACTCTAAATGGGTCAAAGTGGGATTTTTCAAAACTTGCCCATACCCAAAAGTTCGACGAATTGGGGGACATCAGAATTCGTTTTAGAGGTATGGTTCCTTCGGCAAAGTTTCTTATTTTGATCTCTAGAATACACAGAGCAATGAGCGATTTTTAAATCGACCCGCCCTAGTATATACCTATCCCATACAACCGATCGTTCAGAAAGAAAGATTTTTGGCCATTTCTCCCTTAGTCTCTAATATAAAAACGTGAAACTTGGTGATATATATTCTAATATATCATAGAAGATTTCCTGTAAAAATCATTTCGATCGGAGCTATATATAATATATATCCCATACAACCGATCGTTCAGATAAGGGGGTTTTTTGCCATTTTATATTTTATATTTATCTTAAAAATCGTTTAGGTATGTACATCTGTTCACTATATATTTCTTATGTTATACATCCGATTATTTGGAGATTACGAACGGGATAAGATTATTGGTATGAAGTCTTCGGCAGTCCCGTCCTTACTTGTTATTACTAACAATGGAAATTCCAAACACATTTGTTTGCCTATCATACATTATTTTTTTCGACGTGGTTGGATATTTTGCACGAATATATATGTATTTATACATTTTAAAAGTCTATATCAGCGGTCGACTGCTAATACGTGCCCTAAAAGACTTAGATTGACCTCAGTATTAATAATCGGAAGGCGGAAAACAAAAATTTTGAGTCGTTCAAAATATATTAACGAAGAAAAATGCTTATATATGATAAAGCTCTCTAAATGGGACGAAGAACACTCACATAGTGGCGATGATATGAAACCAATATTACTAAAATAAAGAGAACGATATGATAAACTTTGATTACAAAACAATCAGTGCGTAGCCATAACTTAATCCAAAATAGCGGATATATTAATTTTAGATACAAAACAAAATTAGCTTGACTTAATGATGAAACCATTATTATTTTATATATTGAATGTAATAATGCGCATGTGTATATACTTACCGAATATGTTTAGATCAACGCTCATATACCATTCGCCCTATATGATGCATGTATATATTCGCCTCGATAAGCGCTTACGATTTACTATTGCATCCTAAAATGTACTTGTATGCATGCAACAAACGAAAATTTTTCTTTCAACAAAGCGGAAAAATAATCAAAAAAAAAATAAAATAAATAAAATCAAAAATAATCACTACTTCTGATTATTTTTGATTTTTTTCTGATTTTTTATTTTTTTTTTATTTCTGGTTTTTTTTATTTTTTTCAATAATCGGAAAAAATCATGATTTTTTTGATTATTTTTTTAATCAATTGAAAAGTAATGATTAAA
Organism: Eurosta solidaginis; assembly: GCF_040869045.1. Lineage (NCBI taxonomy): Eukaryota > Metazoa > Arthropoda > Insecta > Diptera > Tephritidae > Eurosta > Eurosta solidaginis. Next base: position 72,666,156 of record NC_090322.1, read on the forward strand.
AATTGAAAATAATGGCAAGTAATCATTAAATGGCGTTTCAAGAAAATAATCAATGGAACGGCTAATCATTACCATTAGTAATCATTATTTAACAGGTCTGCGTACAACTAAAAAACAGACAACAATTAAGAAACATACTAAATAAATGAATAATGCCAATTTCAGTCAAAGGGTTAATGAAATAATTAGTAATTTTTTCTATATTAAAGTCCTTATTGAACTCAGTTTTCCATACCAAATACAAATTGCTAAGTATATAATTATTGGTTTATTGAATGGCTTATCGAATTAAAAATATAGTACGTTTTGCTTGATGGGTTGACAATGAGATCCGGTCAATGTAGCAAACGACAATCAAAAAGAAATTATTTTCAATAATTTACGAAAAATATTAAGACACCAAAAAAATTAAAAATTAATTTTCGCTGCATGGTTTTTTTCAAAAATAGGCACATATTTGGTTAGGTGCAACGTCTATGAGCCGCATGAATTTAATTTTGATTGCCTTAATAGTTCAGATGGGCACGACTGCTACCAATTTTAACCACTTTTTCTAAAAGCGTAATATTTTTTGGGTCTGCTGACAGAGGTTCGCTTAATGAAGCAAGTCACCACCATGTGTCAGATGAAAACTTATTTATTTCGTTAAACATAATTGCGACTCGATTAAGTTTCTGTGTGAAATCGGTTAGTCATTCTTATGAGGGCTAGCACTTACAGACTAATAAAGAAGTATAGAAAAAAACGTTCTTGGACAACGAAAAATCAAGCTCGGTAGTATATGCGATCTGATTAAATTCACTCATAGCGCGCGCAAATGGGGCATTTCTCGCATAAGTCATTCTACTATTAATGCCATAAAAAGAGCAAAAGTTTCTAAGTTCCCTTCTTCGAACATTAGAATTTATTTTCTCAAGAAGAGCAGCACAATCTGTATCCCCGTGGAGGAAGCTATATAAAAAAGTCAAAGAAGGGTTTGAGGGTTTAATATTTAAAAGAAGAAAACGTGCATTATATGAGGGAAGAGGGCAAATAAATCTAAGTGATCGCAAACAGTACTTAAGAAATACTTTTTGAACTCGCTCAATCCTGTTGATTGCACACTGTTAGAACGGTCGACAAATGATAGTGGTATATTCAAGATAAGATCGTACAAATTGTAAAGCAATTTAGGTGTATACAGGTCAGAGAACTCCGACCTATAAAGCTGAAAAACACAGCATTGCGTAGATAGGTATTATTTATAGGTATTTAAAAGTCAGTTTAGAATTGTGGAATTTCGTGATCGATTTTTATTGAGCTTGAAACATGAAGCCCTATATTTGTGACAATGCAACAAAAGAGAAAATAAAAAGAAGATAAAAAATTACATTCGTAAAATTAATGAGTTATAGGTGCTTAACCAAAAGCAACAACACAAAAAGCCTTGTGCACATAGTTACAAATAGAATGATTCAGCTCTACTACATCAAGCAAATAAAATTAAATAAAAATAACAAAAAACAGCAAACGGGAAAAACTGGAGTTAAGCCACATACATACAGACGAAGTGGTAGCCTAATGGTAGGCCTGTGGTGTAAGAAATATGACAACACGAGTTCAAATCCCACTCGGGGAGAATATAATTTCTAATTTAAAAATGCAAGGATATCTGAAGGGATCTTTGGCAGAGTTAAAATAGCTATAATATCAGCCAGTATATTAAACTCCTTCCAGTTCATCATAATAAAAATACAATAATTTAATAAAAAAATTATTGTGAATATCTGAAATAATGCGTATAGGATTTTGAATAAATACGACTGTTTCTTCAATCTGTCGATGACTTCATCTGCCCCTATGTTGCGAGTCGGATACAGCCAGACAAATTTGGAAAAGGCATCGACTACGACAAATATACAAAAACTAGCAGCCCGTGTGCGACGTTGCTCGCAAAACGGATGTTTATTGTTGTACAAAATAATAACAAATTATACGAGAGATATGTTATTGATATTAGAAAAGAAAATTACTCTAAATATACATATGTGGTATTTATTTAATTCTATAACTTAAAGTACTTCCGAATACACTACATTTTTAGTTTTATTATCTGAAGGTAGCAGTATAGTTTGATTCTGAGGGTTCCCAGTTCTCGATATTGCAACATACAACTGCCCATGGGTGAAATATTCTGCACGCAAGTCAATACCATTGTGAAAAGTTTGGCCTTGTGATTTGTTGATTGTCAATGCAAAGGAAACCTTCACAGGAAATTGTAACCGTTTATATTGGAAAAGCATATCCGTTGGAATCATAGGTATGCGGGGTATGAACGATATCTCTGGCTGCAGGACCCGTGAGGATCATTACCTCGAGGATATCGTTATGCATTAGGGTGGAGTGAATTAATTTTTTTTCGAAATCGCTTTTGGCTGACCTCCAGAAAGTTGCCTTTCTATACCAGAAATAAGGTTGAACATTTTTATTTCACTCATCGTATGTTTAGAGGTGCCCCAACGCAACTAAACTTTGAAAAAGACGGTAGGTGCAAACTTTTTTTTTTTTTTTTGTCATTGATTAACTTTCGCTTGTTATTATTATGCTCATTGATTTCAAAGCCTACTGATTTTCATGGCCTAGTATGTGCCAGTAAAACGTTTACTTATTACTTATACACTTGATTAGAAACATACTATTATCAACAAAAACTGTATAACACCATTTAATATTTGTCGTTTTTAGTTATAGTATGTAATTTTACTAAAGTTATGTATATTAAAAAAGAAATAAAATAAATATGTAAATAATGAACTTTGTAAAATCGGGATTATTTTGCTCAACTTCTTGGGGCTGGGGGCACGTAAAAACGCCATCCTACGAAAATAATATTTGGTGGTTTTGGTTAACACCTATAAAGACAACTATTCATTGCTAGGCCATTACAAAAAAAAAATACTAAAAAAAAAAATCCATAGGGTATCACTCCACCCTATTATGCATTTGTTTTATTTGTAATATCGATCCATTGCATACTTCTGATATTAATTCGCTCACGTTATGTACCACATTCCCAAGCTTTGAATCTACCATAAAGTAGCCGTTCTCAGCGAAAATTTTACCATCTCCAATACCTAATAAATCCTGGGGAAATGTACTTATAGTTCCGTTAAGATGCGCTCTCATGTTTGTTCGCAGACACAATTTTTCGAGGTGAATCCATAATAACGATGATTTGAAGCACGATTTCCCAATATCAGCTAGAGTTCCTTTCGCCACTACTGGCAAAGTCTCGACGATAATCCCCTGCAAAAAGGATTGTTATCCCACCAAAGGGTTTGTCGTTTGATCTTAGGTCTTTTAATGTACGATCTACTGCTTCAATATGTGCTCGGTTAGTCATTGTACACTCATCCCACACTATAAAAATTGCCTCTTGTATTATTTTAGTCAGTGACCCAGTTCTTCTTGGAGGGACACGTTTAAGGGTAATTTAAAAGTGGAGTGAGCTGTTCGACCACCAGATAAAAGAGTCGCTGCAATTCCTGATGATGCTACAGCCAGCGCCACGTGACCTTTACATCTGGCATATGCGAGAAGAAGATTAAGTAAAAAGGTTTTTCCACAAACACCAGGAGCATCTAAGAAAAATGCTTGACCTCTTTTGTTTTCAATGCTGCCAACGACTTTATCATATGTCAGCTGTTGATCCGAAACCATTTTCGATATATTAGCTTGAAGGTAGCCATTTAAATAATTTAAGTCACATGGGCGCCTCAGGATTATCTCAAAAGGGCATTCCGCATATCATGACTTGGGGAAGGAAACCCAAAACTGGATAAATCTTTTTCGCAAAGGCCTATTACTTTGTCCTCGATGTCAATCAAACCTTAAAAGAAATGTTAACTACTTATTCAATCATTATCATAATAGTTGTAAAATTTTTTCAAACCTTGATTTATTAAATCTTCAGAAATTTGTAAATCGGGATCGTTACGGCTTTTGCGTTCACTGAAAAGGAAGTCTTCACAGAAGTCCTTGACCGTGTTCCATAATAACTCAGCGTTTGACGGCTGACAAAAAAAACTATTAAAATGGAAAATAACTCTCTTAGCCTTGGCGGCAAATGCAAAAGAGCTGTCTCAGCTATGGCATTTTTCCAATGGTCGTCGTTTTCCAAAAGTTGTAGTTCTCTGCAAGCGGATTGAAAAGTTCGGAAAACCACACCATTTACAGTCCTCAAGCTTTCAAAAGGCGTAGGACCTCGAATATTGCGAAGCAATAAACGTATATAAAAACATTCCGTTTGATTAGGGTGTACATTGTAAACTCTACCAAGCACCGAACCCTTTTTAATCCCTGGGTTGCCTTCAATAGATATTCCGCGCTTCATTCTGGAAAATGTATTATTGCTCCTCGTATAATAAGACGGCAGTTCAGGATAAAGAAGTTTTTCGCAAAAGAATCGGTAGCTCATAGCTCAAAAATGCCATCAACGTGGTTTTACGGGGGTTTTCCAGAACTCGGGGTACATTATCTTCCGAGAAGTACACTCGTTGCCCGAAAAAACGCCAGAAAGACTCTGAAGTGCTTATATGCCGACCGCTGAGATATTTTTGAATGTCATCCGAAGTATTTTGAAAAGAAAATGTAGCTTGATCTGTGCCCTTATTAACATATTTGCAAATGTATTTAATAGCTTTAACGGAATGACAGTATTCAACGTTAATATGTGCCGAAAAACATCGCAGGAGTACAGGGCAATAAGGAACAACCCATCTATTGTCTATCCTGGTCTTAGTTCCACGTACATCAAGATCGGCAGTATTACCTCCGTTTTCAGGACACCGTCTTTGCCAGACTGCGTCTCAGCGCTATACTTGCGGGGAAATCTCTTCACACACTTACCATCTGCCATGCATCGGGAAAATATATTATGTTGTCCACATGGTCCATGTATCATATTTTTCCACACAATTTCCTACAGGAGTGGGTCATCGCGTTGGCTGGCTATTTCAGCACAAATAATGCTATCTATCTGGTGTGGTTGAATTTTCCTCTGCAGGCAAGGCAATATATGACAATGCGGTAACCCAAGTTTTTCCCATCCTAATGAAACCATGTGGCACCTAACTTCTCCAAATATATATTTTTTTGGTTAAAATAAACATTAGCTTTCTCATTTTTAAATGAAAAACTCTAGCTACAATATCATGTCGATCATATGACTTTTGTGAATCAAAAAGATCTTGAGTTATTTCTGGCCATTCAGGTTTACATGTGAATGTTATAAATAAATCAGGGCGTCCATAATGACGTACATACATATGTCATCGCGTCTTGTGTTTTTTCCTGCATATAACGCGCTGAGGCAGTAAATTACGATGGAAGTATAACTTTTTCGCCTATAGGAGAAACATTAATATTAGAATCTTCATTGATAGCATCACGTAAGTGTACATATTCTTCAGCGCTGATTTCTGCGTATGAAATTCAATCTTTCGGAAATCATCTTTGCCATCATGTCCACGGAGTATTGATTCAATAAATTTTTGAAATAATGAAGGTGATTTAAACAGTGGCATAGAACTGCATGCAAGATATATATTTTGTTCGGTCACAATTTGGCATGTTCAAACAGTATCCGACTTCTCCTCTTACAAATATGGTCGGATATTGAAGAGGATCATACGCTCGATGTAGCTCAGAGACTCGTTGGAGTTGCCCTGTGCGCCAGTGCAATACAATATCTCTAGGCCCCTTGTCTTCGTTTATCAAAAGGACGGCTACTTCATTTACTAAAGGTGCATTATATTGTCCTCTGTGATCATTAGCCGGTAATTTGTCCGCGTGTATAACCGAAAATTTTTCGCAGACTCGGGCGTGGACATACGTTCCATATTACACTTAAAGCTTGAAATTGCTGAATTATACATGTGCAATAAATTTTGAAGCATTTCAGTAAATTCCACATTTAACGAAGAATTCATGTTTGAGGGAATAGATGTTTGGTCAGCTTCAGAAATAAAATAAATTTGTAAGTATTTAGCAAGTACATCCGGTTCTGGCAATAATGATCCAATGGTATACCTGTCCTTGAATTTTGTATGTCGGCATGAAATTGCCTTCTCTTATCTCATGTGTACCAAAAGACGCCATTTGAAATAAGCTATTGTACTTTCTGCATTATTTAGAAAATGCTTTGATAATGGATGATTACCAAGAATTAGGGAATTTAGCGATTCCGGTGGCTCCTGAAGATTAGAAATAATAACTTTACCTCCCGCACAACAAAGACCTAACGCCTCGCTACTCCACTTTTTCGCACAGCAATGTACACAAACTACATTCATTCTTCCTATTTGAAGGTCTTTTGAATTAGGATAATCTATATTTGCATAGTAATCAAACGCGCATTTATTGCAAAATAAATAAGCCCGCACCCGTTCTTCTACACGATATGAAGCAGCCGTTAACGTATTGTGCGGTGTTTTCCGGGATGGTCTCGTTCGCACTTTCGGCATTTTTCAATTCGTAAAAACTAACTTTCACTGATTTTAATTATTTTAAGTTATTTTTCAAATGCACACACATTCGCTACATAAACTTTCACAAAAGTAAAAAAATACTTATACGCAAATATTAACTTCCAAACAAATCGAAAATCGTAACAAAAGTTTACGAGTCCTGCGCTCGCGAATGATATATCTGTGACAGCTTCCTACCATATAAGTGGGGTCGTCTCCGTTTATCGTACAGAACTTCGTTTCTTCTATTTAGCCCGCCAACATTTCGCCCCTGCTATCCGCCTGTAGGTTAGAATGCCATAATGCGCCAAAGATAATGCGATTATCGCCAGTGAGTAGTGCGCTGATGCCAGGGCAGTATTCACTGGGGCAAGAGGTGGCAGGAGGGATGTAGATATTGATGATTTCTAAATTTACATCACCTGGCCGGACAGATATCCTTCACGTCATGTCCCTGCGGTCGATGTCGGGATCAAATTGATTATATTGCACTGAGTGGTAGATGATAAAAGCGAGACCACCTCCATTTCCGCTATCGTGGTCTTTTCTGTGGACGTCATACCCAGAGCAGGTCTGCAAAGTAGATCTTGCCATGAGTTTAGTCTCTTGGATCACAGCAATGCGGATGTTGTGCCGCTTAAAATAATCAACTATCTTCGTGATTTTCCCAGTTATCCCATTACAGTTTAAATGCAGTATTATGAAGTGCAACGGGGAAGGCGTCGTCGCTCTTGGGGTAAGTGACGGGAGACTATGCCTGAGTTGAGGGAGGCCAGGACGCAAGTGCTGTTGTGGCCCTGGGTCTGGACGTGCCTGGGCAAGCATTGGAGTACCCGGTATAGTTGGGTTTTCGGCCTGTCAGCATGGCGCGACGAAACATGTCGCGGGGTTGCCGTCGCTGAGACCAGAACATCTAGGAAAGTGGCACCGTCTAAGACAGGAACTGCATTCATTTGGTTGCAAACAAATTCTGGTAGCACACAAATTCTGGTGGACACATTCAGTCTATGTGAGGTCTTTATTGACCGGCCAGTTTAACCTTACCTAACCTCGAGCACTGGGTGATTCCTTACTGCGTGTCCAGAGCTTGGTGCTTTGATGGAATTCCACCCACCGCACCCTTAATAGAGGAAACCAGATACAGGTTCAGCACAGTTCAGTGCCTGCGAATCTGTTCTCCGAAGGGTCCCGGTTACTTCAACTATTATCTATCAATCGCAGTACCTTTAGATCGTGGAAGATCTATCACTCAAATGACACTAGTGATTCTTCGATTTCTTAGGTGACATTGGGGTCTATACATAAAAACGAGCAATGGTTTTGCTACATACATAAATAAATACCCAGTTTTTACTCGAATTGCTGGTCTATTGTTTTCCCTGTTAATTATGGCTCTTAAACAGATGTCCTCCACAGTTTCGAATTTATATCCACCAACACTGGCATAGTTGCCAAGTAGTAAATGTGCAGATAGCAGTATCAACTCCTTTTTGCCCTCATTCGTCGTAAGACCCCCTTTTTCTGCTTCTTCATCTAAGCCAAATGACTCGGAAAGGTGCTCGTCAATCATTGAACAAATACGTATACGCCTTTCAGGGATCTGTTGTTCAGAGATAGCAGCATATATCAACACTTTCCTAGTTTCTTAACTCCGATCCTGAAATCAGGACACATTTTCGAAGTTTTAACCTAGCCCTTGTAACAGCGTTTTCCGTCCAACACTCTCAAAGATTGATTCCAAAGGCTTGCCCTAGATGACTACTGCAAAACAAATTTCTTAACGAATATTAAAAAATATGAAGTATACAAGCTAGGAAAATATTTAGACCTCTCTTAGCTGCCTTTAATTTTTAACGTAAAAAATATATTCAACCAAATTCTAAACAAAAATTCCCTGCGAGTTTCTTCCCTTCCCTCATTCCTCGTATTCTAAATAAAGAATCCTTGTGATATTTTTCACTTCTTTCCTTTCTTCTTATTCTGAACAATGTTCGAAAAGGGAAAAGCCGGTTAATGGAGAAAAGTAGATGTTATGAATATGATTGAATGGGAAATTTCTCTGCCATTTTTTTTCACTTTTTAAATTAAAGGGAAATATAATAAATATTTTAAGTAGACTCGTTTCTTTACACTAATTGGTACAAAATTTCAATTTGCAAAACAGCTGTCTTCGAAAATTTGAAATTCCTATTGCCTAATTATTGTTCTCTCTGGGAGAAAATAATGGGAAAAATTTTTCCGCCGGAGTATAAAAAAATCCTCGGGAACGAAATTCCGAGGGAATATTTAGAACTAGGCTGATTATCTTCAAATTAAGGCATTCTTGAAGTCAAGGTATAAGCTTTAAGTACTCATAAACATTGTTTAAATTTTAATAACAAAAAAAAAAAGAATAATTTGGTTTTTTGTCACTGATAACCACATATGTCATGTCATGTCGTAATAATAATGATTATTTATAACAAAAATACACATTTTGGTTACCATAAATGTTATCTATAGCCACAATAAAACATGGTTGTTATTTGTAACCAAAATAATTTTTTTGTCATGTTTATTGGTTATCAAAACTTAAACAAAATAGTTCTCTTTATAATTATTCCTCACAACCAATATCTCAATATATCATTCTTAATGGTTAAATAAACCCTTTTTTCCTTTCTTTTATAACCGTTACGCCCCTGCACATATGTATGTCTTTTGTTCTCCCATTTGTGAAGACACTGTGGACGTTTGAGCAAATATTGCAGCCAATATCATGCTCAAGTCTATGTGCGCCATTGTCTGGGATGTTTCGTTTTTCTCTTCCATTTTTGTTGTTGAATCTTTCACATCAGGATGAAAAGTGTCAACTCACACATGAGTGTGCTTCCCAAGGCCGTCGGTTCTATGTACCGGAGCGACTCGGAATTTTTCCCGATCAAGGACTGCCATTTCAGTGTAACCCCATTTAATTTGTTGCGTCCCTCCCACAAATTGTCATCCTCCCAGCATCTCCTTGCAGCGGGACTGCTCCATATTCTCTTGCTCCGGGAAGGTATCGAACCCAATCCGGGTCCGTCTCCTGACCCCGGTCCTGAGAAATGGTTTTGCTGCATCTTCCGGAAAACAATCTTTTTAGGACGGTCATACTCTTGTCAGTGTGTCTCGTGTAAGGGATGGTTGCATCGGACAGGTTGTTCTGGGCTAGATCCCAAAACCAGACGTCCACGTAACTTCTATAAATCTTTTGTGGCTAATTGCTGTTCACGCCCTAGGACGTCCCGTAGTCTGCGCCTTAGCGCCCCCCCCCCTTCCTTCCAGCAGCTACCACGCTACATCCGCTGCTCAGCAAGCCACAACAAGTACCCGATGCTGCTCCCACTCATACCTACAATCTCCGTAGGGGAGTCGGGAGCAATGCCGAGCATCAGCCCCTGCCCCCGTCTTATCCCCCCCCCCCCCCCTCTTTTCCGACAGCAAGTGTGTAGGTCAGGGAAACAGACACTTAGTCCCTACCTCCCTTTAAACCGTCTGCCAGCGCAGAATATATATCTTTGCGACATCCGCCCAATGCAGCTCCTGCCATGGACGGCGCCACTTTCTTAGATGTTCTGGTCTCCGTGACGGCAACTTCCCGACGGGTTTCATTGCGCCATGTTGCCAAGCCGCGTACCCAAATACACCGGGTATCCCAATGCTTACCCAAGGACGTCCAGTCCCAGGGCCACGACATAAGTCTCATCCTGGCCTTCCACAACCCAGGCATAGTCACCCGTCACTTACTCCCAGAGTGACGACGTATCCCCCTATTCACTTCAGAATTCTGCAGTTAAACTATAATGGATTAACTGGGAAGATCACGGAGATAGTAGATTTCATGAAGCGGCACAACATCCGCATTGCTGCGATTCAAGAGACTAAACTCACAGCAAGATCTGCATTGCAGACCTGTTCTGGGTATAATGTCCACAGAAAAGATCGCGATAGCGGAAATGGAGGCGGCCTTGCGTTTATCATACACCACTCTGTGCAATATCATATATTTGATCCCGATATTGACCGCAGGGACAGTGTCTTACAACGTCAAGGCTTATCTGTCCGGTCAGGCGATGCAAACCTAGAAATAATCAACATCTACATCCCTCCTGCCACCTGTTGCCCCAGTGGATACCGCCCTAATATCAGCGCCTTACTCACTGGCAACAATCGCATTACCTTAGGCGATTTCAATGCCCATCACGATCTATGGCATTCAAACTTGCGGGTGGACAGTAGGGGTGATATGTTGGCGGATCAAATAGAACAAACACAATAAACGGAGATGCCCCACACGTATGGAAGGAAGCTGTCACAGTTCGCCGGATATTTCAATCGTGAGTGCAGAACTCGTAAACTGCGTCAACTGGCAGCCGATGGTAACATTGGCATCCGACCATCTGCCTATACTTATTTCGCTCGAGGGTTCCGCCGACTTCATCGTCACAGAAAAACGCACTTTCATTACATTTAAAAAAGGAAAGTGGGACTAATTCAAATCCTTTACATACAACCGCTTTGCTGCCCTCGCTATCCCGACTGATGCCCGCCAAGGGGAGCGTGCTTTCCGCAAGGTCATTGAATCCGCCTCGGCTCGTTTTATTCGCGCGTAGAATTCCCGAAATTCGGTCCACTTCCCGGCGGAGGCCGCAAGTTTAGCGAGAGAACGTGACCTTATAGGACAGCTCGATCCTGGCGACCCCCAAATAAGTGATATAAACCAACGCATCAGATTGCTTGTGGATGAACACAAGCGGGCGAAATGGGAGGAGCACCTAAGCGGTTGTAACCTCTCTGCCGGTGTAGGTAAACTTTGGTCCACCGTAAAGTCCCTATCGAATCCATCTAGGCACAATGACAAAGTTTCCATCGCCTTTGGCCATAAAGTTCTGTCAGATGCGGAAAAATGCGCGAGCGCTTTTTGCCGACAATATATAATGCATTCTACGGTCGACAAAGATAGACGGAGGGCCAACAGACACGCACATAAACATAAATTCAGCGTGTCACCAATTACCATCACCGCCAAAGAGGTTGAGGATGCCATCGGTCATGCTAAACAATCCAAAGCAGTGGGCCCAGACGGCATAGCCATGCCGATGCTTAAAAGCCTAGGTAAAGAGGGTTTCAAATATTTAGCACATGCCTTCAACCTGTCTCTTTCCACCTTTGTCATACCCGAAAAATGGAAAATGGCCAAGGTGGTCCCGCTACTAAAGCCTGGGAAACCAGCTAACATAGGAGAGTCATATCGCCCGATATCTCCCCTATCGCCAGTAGCCAAGACGCTTGAAGCCATTTTGCTCCCCTACTTCAAAGCAAATTAGCAGCTAGCCTGCCAGCAGCATGGATGCAGAAAACTCCATAGCACTACCACCGCGCTAAATGCCATAAGCACCCAGATAAATTGCGGTTTAAATCAAAAGCCCCACCACAGAACAGTACTCGTTGCGCTAGACCTATCAAAAGCTTTTGATACGGTCAACCATGGCACGTTACTGCAAGACCTGGAAGGGTCTACCCTTCCCCCATGTCTTAAAAGGTGGACCACAAATTATCTGGGTGGTCGGCAGGCATCGGTGCAATTTAGAAATGAAACATCCACACCAAGAAGAGATAAACAGGGGGTGCCACAGGGTGGTGTCCTATCCCCAATTTTGTTTAATTTCTACATATCTAAGCTACCTTCGCCACCAGAAGGATTACTATCGTTTCCTACGCCGATGACTGCACAATAATGGCCACAGGCCCAGGCTCAAAGATCGATGAGCTTTGCAACAGAATAAACGGCTACCTCCCTGTTCTCTCCTGTTTTTTCGCCACGCGAAACCTGGCATTATCACCGACTAAATCCTCCGCGACCTTATTTACAACATGGACGTCCCAAATGTCGACCATTTTGAACATCCACGTCGATGGCACTACGCTACCGACTGTCCTACACCCCAAAATCTTGGGTATGACATTTGATCAGGATCTACATTTTGGTGAGCACGCAGCCGTAATTGTACCGAAAATCCAGAGCCGTAATGAAATCCTCAAATCAAATCCCTTGCTGGCAGTACTTGGGGAAAAGACAAAGAAATGCTCATTACCACATACAAACCAATTGTCCAGCCGATTGCATGCTACGCGTCCCCTGTATGGTCGCTAAGCCTAAAAATTACCCACTGGAATAAGCTACAGGCCTGCCAAAATACTGCTCTCAGAACCGCCACGGGCTGTCTTCTTATGTCCCCAGAACACCATCTACATAATGCGGCGAGAAAACTCTCCATCCGGGAGAGGAATGAGATGCTAACCAAACAGTTCCTGTTGAATACCCAGAAAACTGGGCATCCCAACAGACATCTGATTGATGAGCCAACACCGCCTAAGGACTTAAGGAGTCATCTCCGTAAGCATTTTGAGGAAACACGGCACCTGAGAACTCAGCCATATGAAGCAAAAAAACACAAGCAGGTCCTTGGTGAACTCCACAAACAGGCGTCTGACCTTTATGCCAGGAATTGCCCGGTGAATCCAGTACTTGAAGAACAGTACCCAAAACCTGCGGAAGAGGAACTCATACTCCCCAGGGAAACGCGAGTCACTCTGGCTCAACTTCGTTCTGGATACTGTAACAGGCTAAACTCTTACCTATCCAGAATCAACCCCGACATACAAAATGTATGCCCCGCTTGCAATGTGTCCCCACATGACACCAACCATCTCTTTAACTGTAATGTGGAACCAACGCTTCTAACATCCCTTTCATTATAGTCCACCCCTGTTGAAACAGCAAGTTTCCTTGGACTCCCGTTAGAGGATATTGATGACAATTTGTGATCGGTCGCAGCTATTAGGTGGGGCGAAGCACTGCTACAACAACAACAACAGGATGAAAAGTGTGTTCATCAACGTGGACTCTTTCCGATTCCATAGCTTCCCGTTGTCGTGATTATAGCTCGGATTTATTGCAAGTAGTTTTCAATCTGCTTGCAGCTCTTTTTAGCTGCTGGATCTTTAATCAACTTTTAACTTTGCCATGTCCCAGTTGTCTTCGAAATCTTAGGAATTTATTCAAAAATTCCTCTTCGGACACCAATTGCAACGAATTCTGCGAAATTCTTGATAATTCTGCCTTGTTGTTATCGTTTTAATCGCTGAACTGTCTATTCACAACACTCGTATAGTAGTACTTCGCAATTAAATTACTCTCATATTTGCTGTTGTGCATTTATTTACTAGCAACATAGTGCCGTGCTAATATTCGCCACACTATTAAAGTATGCTGCAAGGCGAATCCATAAAAGGTGATGGTAGAACGAATTCAACCAAATCGCCGTGCGGAATAATGTTCAATCAAAAGAAAATATTCATTGATTTCTACTAATTGGCATATTGTTGTAAAAGGCGTTGTATGGAAAACAATCAAGAGAAGCAATCAGCTGTTGGGAGAACAACACCGGGTACTCAATTGGCCTTGGCATGCTCGTAGCTATTTTTCAAAAGCTTCCCTGCTAGACAGAGTTGACGGAAACTCCAACACATTAACAGAATTTTTGACATCACTAACACACTCCCATAAATTTTTCTTGTGTTCCTCTTTCTTTTGACATTTCTTACCGAACGAAGAAGAAGAACGAACAAGCCAAAAAACATGTCATTTGACAAATTAAAACGTTTATTGCATATTTGGACGCTTTCACAAAATTTATTTATTTTTCATTTACTTCACCAGCACCGGAAATATGTACATAACACTTAATTTGTAATACATACTGAAGCCGATACTTGTGATAAAAACGACTGCAACATGGACCCTGAAAAAGACGAAGAATGGTATTTGCGTCCTCTAAGCGACCCAAGGACAACGTGAGTGCACTTTTTTCATTTTATGCTTAGAGATTTCACTTGGTGCTTCTTCCTCAAGTAATGCTCCTGTGCAAATCGCCCCCGTTGCGGTAAGACTGAGTTGCAAGAGTTGCTCCTCACCGAAGCATCGCAAAAGCTGACAATGGAGACTCTGCGTGCAATACCTGGCCCAGATTTTTGCCTAAACGATGCATCCATTTATAGCGATCGTGGTGGACAGACGAACAAAGCTTATTGGGAAGATTGGGCACGTTGGTTGTACAAAGTGTTAAAAATTTCTCAGCGAGCAAAGGAAGTGATAAAAATCGGGAAGATCGACTTAGACGTTCGCTTTGTTAAAATTGGAAATTGGAAGCCTCAACACAATGCATAGGTGCGAACATTGTGTTGAGGCTTACGATCATTGCGGTGGTGATACAGATGCAGCCTTATTACTGCTGTATCGCAAATATATGCGAATACCTATGGACTCCATGTTGAATTGTTAAATAATGACATCAGTAAAGAAGATGCGTAATGCTGGAGATACGTAATGATGAAAAATCAGCATTGGAGTCTATTTATGATAAAGTTTTCGAGGAAAAGGAGAAAAATATGGTCTGGAGTATGAAATTTAAAATTGATTATTTATTCATACACAGCCCAGCGGATCGACGAATTTGGCAGCTGAGGCAACAAAACCAAAAGTTATTGGTAAAGCATGTTGTCGTAATTTTGATCGTGATGGCACTTGTAGATTTGGTCCAAAATGTCGTTTTGCACTTTTGGCTCCATCAAAGACTGACAACGATGAGGTACGTAAAAAATAAGAAGGTGCTATACAATGATAATAATTTCAACCCCACCCACTTATTAAATAATTTATTTTTAGGTTTCCTAAATGATAACGAAGAAGATAACTGGTTCTTTCTGGAGATACGTTTCCCACCTATTACCGAATATCCTTATGAAGCATGATTCATCTAAGTACCTCAAAACGACATGTGCCTGTTAATATACCGCGAAACCGTAAGAATTGTGGCGATAATATACTTGAACTTACAAGTAAGCATATTTAACTATGTAATACATATCAACACCACTTCTATTTTTTTCTCTCGTATATTACAGGCACTGACTTAAATGTAAATGGCAACAATAATCGTCTACTAATGTCTCTACTCTATGCTGCGCTCTATCCCAATATTGTAAAAGTGTTAACACCTGAACGCAGCTACGTTTCCACTGTTGGTGGTGCAATGGCCAAAGCGAATTCATCAAGACATCTACGTTTCAAGACACGTCAAGATGGCTATGTTCAATGTTTATATCAATAGCTCTATTATATTATGTTTACAGCAGCGAACATGACAATAGCAGTGACAATTTTAATCAAATTTTGTAAAGTAAATTATTTTTTTTTTTGATAATTTACGAAAAACATGCCAGGAATTTTGTAACTGAAACAATGCAAACCAACCCCAAAAACCAACAATTCAAAATTTCGAGAAAATTTCACTTAAATTTTGAACTTTTTATTTATAGTTTTCGGAATTTTTTTTAGTATTAAAGTCCAATCAATTTTTGTCTTACAAACTATAAGTTATAGGTCTATCAAAATTAGTATTGATTCTTGATAATTTATTTTCCTCCATACGAAGGGCTTATAGTTTAATTAATTTTTATCATTTTTTGGGATCGGTTTGCATAGTTTCAGTTGCAAAATTCATCGAAGGGATTTCTTAAATTATCTAAAACAAAAAGAAATTTTTATGTAGTTTTTCAGCTTTACTGATCTATTAGGGTCAAGTGCAAATAAAATACGATTTTTTCCACCATTTAGCCCAACGTTTCGATAATTATCCTTATCTTCTTCAGGGGCGGTCTGTATTTGTTTATAACAGAATACAAAAAACAAAAACAACAATAGAAATAAAATTACACGATTTAAAATACGTAGTTACAAACAAAATAATGCATAATTATAAATCTAAATTTTACATGAAATATTACTCCACAAACAATTATTTATATTCACTCACATTGGTATTTAAAAACGATTTTATTATTACTTTACTAAAACATTATAATGCTACCATCACTGTATGGTAAACTTGTCAAACTAAAAACTATTTTATTTGCACTTGACCCTAATAGATCAGTAAAGCTGAAAAACTACATATAAATTAATCAAACTGATCGGAAATTACCATTAAAAAGAAATTTTGTTTACTAAATTTTATAAAAACTGCCATTGCTGATGTATGTTCTATATTATATATAGCATTATCTATATCCACATTTCCTAAAAGAGCAGTCGTAACTAAAAAGTTGGTTAAAAACTTCGCACATACATTTATTTCTAAGCATAATTCCCCTAGTAACGGCCTTTTAGAAAACTTTAAAGTTACGACAGTGCTATTAGGATAGGTAGATATAACTGCGAACAGAAAATAATAGTTTCGATTTGGATTAAATTTCGTCAATTATTTCCGATATTTTATGTATACACTTCTATGAATTTTGTAACTGAAGCTATGATAAAAGTTTTCTGTTGTGTTAATTTTATGAGCTTAAAGCCCGTTGGCAAAATAAAACACAATATTTAAAATTGCATGGGTTTTTAATTTGACGATATTTCGGCTTCAACCTGAAGCCATCTTCAGGAACATGTGATAATGCTTCTTCGATTATCACATGTTCCTCATCTCGCCATGACTTCGGGTTTTGGGCCCTTTCGCTCTGCTGCAAACGTCGCAGTTCGCAATCCACTCAGTGACCGACTGACGGCAACCAACCCAATAGAATCTCTGTTTATTCTTGTCGAGCGTCTTCGTGATTCCAAGATGACCTCCGCTTGGACCATTAGCTCGCTGAGCACGTCAGGAATCCTCTTTCTGGGAACAACTATCAGTTTCTTCTTGCATTGACCATCCTCACTCTCCCATACTCGATGCAAGCAACCGGATATCAATTCTAAACTGTTCCACTGTGCCCAATACGATTTCGCAATGGGACTCTCTGCTGACATCTTATCCCTATTTGGTATTTCGTTTCGTTCGAGCCCTTGCATAACATGTGACAGATCAGTGTCTTCTAGCTGACACTTCCTTAGTTGTTCTTTGTCCCATTCATCCGTACACGTTATAGTCAGTAGCCGGACATCTATAATGTCTTCTTTAGCCTCGGCCTTTGAACAGTGCTTGCATTCCAAACTACATGGTCTTCGTGACATTGCATCAGCATTTCCATGTTTACTACCTTTTCGATGCTCAATGGAAAAGTCATAGCTATGTAGTCGCTCGATCCACCGTGCCAATTGTCCTTCCGGATTACGGAAGTGCAGAAGCCATTTCAACGCTGCGTGATCTGTTCTGACGCGGAATCGCTGGCCGTAGAGGTATTTGTGAAAGTGTTTAATGCACTCTTCCAATGCCAACAGCTCTCTCCGTGTAACGCAGTGGTTCCTCTCTGGTTTTCCAATTGAGCGGCTGTAATATGCAACTACTTTCTCCTGTCCATCAACCAGTTGTGACAAAACGCCTCCTATAGCATATGCACTCGCATCTGTATCTAGAATAAATGTTGCTCCTGGAATCGGATATGCCACCATTAGGGCAGTGCACAACCGCTCCTTCAATGTTTGGAAAGCCACCTCTTGCTCCTTTTTCCATTCAAACTCTTTATTTTTTCTTGTAAGCTTATGGAGGCTATGGGCTACGCTGGAAAAGTGTGGTACAAATCGGCGGTAATATGTGCACAACCGAAGGACACTTCTCAATTCATGCAGATTCGGTGGTCTTGGCCAATCCTTTACTGCCTTTATCTTCTCATTCGCAGTACAGATGCCTTCTGTCGTTACCTTGTGACCCAAATAATTTATTTCATTTTTAAACAGCGAACACTTTTTTGGACTTAGCTTCAGACCAGCACCAGCTATTCTTTGGAAAAGCTCCTCCAAGTTCTTCAGATGTTCTTCGAAGTTCTTTCCCAATACGATGATGTCGTCTAGGTACACTAAGCATATTTTCCAATGTAGTCCTTTCCGTACCTGATCCATGAGTCTTTCAAAAGTAGCTGGTGCATTACATAGTCCAAGAGGCATCACTGTAAATTGCCAAAGACCATCACCGACACTGAAGGCTGATGTCTCTTTATCTTCCTCCTTCACCTCAACTTGCCAGTAGCCGCTTTTCAAGTCCAGTGTGGAAAACCATTTCGTACCGGATAGCGAGTCCAGAGTGTCGTCAATTCTTGGCAATGGGTAGCTATCCTTTTTCGTAACGTCATTCAACTTCAGGTAGTCCACGCAAAACCTCATTTTTCTATCCTTCTTCTTTACAAGTACTACCGGTGAGCTCCATGGACTAGCTGATGGTTCGATGACGCCACTGTCGCTCATTTCTTGTATGATTTGACTCACAACTTCTCACTTCGCCAGTGGAACACTACGTGGAACTTGACGGATCGGCCTCGCATCTCCAGTGTCAATTTGATGTTTCACAACGTTAGTGCGGCCTGGTTTGGAACCATCCTGGTCAAATATGTTCGCGTACTTTAGGAGCAGTTGTTTTGCCTTACTCTGATAGGCTTCCTCTAACCCCTGTGTCCATGCCGTGATGTCATTTGAAAGATCAGTATTACTAGATGAAACGTGTTCCTGGAGCTGTTCACAGTTAATAATAAATTCTTCAGCCTCTTGGCATCTTCCCAAAATAGCTCCTTTGGTCAGTTTGAGTGGTGACTTGAACTCATTGAGTACTCTTACCGGAATACGTCCATCTTGTTTTGTCATAGCCAGGGTTTTTCCTACAAGTATGTTCAGTTCTGATTTGTTTGCTGCTTCGAGAACCCACAATTTGTTTGTCCCACAATCTCCATCAACCTTTGCCCAGATGACTGCTTCGGATTTTGGTGGTATTTGCTGACTCTCTTCCACCAGCACTCGTTTACTGCTGTAGCCTCTCGTAGCCGAAATTAAGTGGCACATCCATGTTCTTATATCGCATGGTCTTGCTTTGCATATCCATATTGATGCCTTGGTCGATTAAGAAGTCCACTTCAATTATGATTTCATCAACAATCTCTGCCACTATAAAATTGTGTAGTACCGTGACGTTCCCAATTGCTACTTCACATGCTACTTCTCCAATTACCTGGGTGTCCTCTCCCGTGGCTGTACGTAATCTTGCTCCAAGCAATGGTCTTATCTTCTTGTTATCTAAATCTGATCGAATGATGGAATGGGATGCATCCGTATTTACAGTCAGTAAACGTTCCTTTCCATCCACATGTCCTCCGACAGTAAGATTGATTGACCTTCTTCCAATTTGGGAGATAGAGATTATGGGGCATTCAATTGAGGGAGCCAGCTGTCGCCCCTTGCGGCTGACTCGTTTAAGTTTAACGATTGATTGGTCTTGGAGATCTGATCATCTCCTTCAGCTCTGCGTTTACGACCACCCACATTGTTGTAACTGTTAGGGTTGGTGTTGCAATAACGTGCAATGTGCCCTGGCTTTCAACACTTAAAGCATTATTCTTCTGCTGCGTACCCTTCAATGCTTCCAAAATTGTGTCTACCCACTCTGGCCTTTCTACTTCCACACGATGAGCCTTATATGCTGATTTACTCAATAGGGAGGCAGTTTCCTGAGTCAATGTATGTGATACCGTTTCAGAAAATGTCAGCTTTGGGTTTGCGTATGTAGCTCGCTTCGTTTCCACGTTCCGTATGCCATTTATAAAAATCTGGATTTTTATCCTCTCAGTGTATTCTACGGGTGCGTCCGCATTTGCTAAATGGGCCAGCCTTTCTACATCCGACGCAAACTCCTGTAAAGTCTTATTCACTTTTTGGTAGAAATTTCGCAACTCAATTTGATATATCCGTTTCCTATGTTCGCTTCCATACCGTCGTTCTACAGCAGCCATCAATGCTTCATAGCTGTTACGTTCGTACACTGGGATGGTCTGTAAGATCTCAGCAGCTGGTCATTTTAAAGCCACGAACAATGCAGCAACTTTATCATCGACATTCTAGTTGTTAGCTGCTGACGTCTTCTCAAATTGGAGCTTAAATACCTGGAAAGGAACAGAACCATCAAACGTTGGGGATTTTACCTTCAGAGTAGACGTTGCAGTGATTGGACGGTTCAATTGTAACTCCTGAATCCGATCTTCCAAAACATCCATCTCGGCCTCCATTTTATCTTGTCTTTCACCAAAAACCTCCAGCAGCGATGAGAATTTTGTTTCCTGTGCCTCTAGCTGCGAGGATATGCGATCCTCTTGTGCTTTCAACTGCTCAGCCAACTGAGATGTCATATATGTCTTCTGATCTTCCAGTTGTGATGCCATATATGCCTTGTTCTTCCAGTTGGGATGACATCTGTCTTTCCTGGGCTTCAATCTTGGATGTTATGCGTGTCTCCTGCGATTCCAGTTCAGATGCCATATATGTTTTCTGTTCTTCCAGTTGAGTTTCCATCTTGGATGTCACTGTCGACGTTTGTGCAGATATTGCAGCTAATATCACGTTCAAGTCTGTGCTCGTAACTGTCTGCGATGTTTCATTTTTCTCTTCAATTTTTGTTGTTGTCTCGTCAACATCGAGATGAAAGACATACTCTTCCACGTTAATTACTTCAAATACCATAGCTACACTTAGTCGTTTTTGTAGATGGGATTTATCGCCAAAAGTAGCCAATCCATGGACTTCCAACTCCTCCTTCAGTTGCTGGATCGTCAATTCACTCAACTTTGCCATGTCCGAGTTGTATTCCCAATCTTCGGAATTTATTCAACAATTCCTCTTCTGACACCAATTGTAACGAATTTACTGCAAATCCTCTTATTTGCAACCTTCTGCTAAGTTTGAATCACTAAACTGTTTAATAAATAACTCCAATATTTATGTTGTTTACGGCCTTTGAATTAAAGCTTTTTAAATATAAACGAGCTCTAGGCCAAATATTTGTATATTCTTAATAAAATACAATACGTGAATTTTTGATATACAATTATATTATTTAATTTGTCGATATTTCGACTTCAGTCTGAAGTCATCATCAGGACTAGGTACGAAAAGAACAAACATACATATTAAAATCATAAAAATACACATTTGCACAAGTACAGAACTTACATCTTTGAATGCAATATGTCGACTAGTGTAACAAAAATATAAGTTTACGAACAGTGCAAAGCAAATAACAATAAAATGTAAATAACACACAGCCGTTATCATAAATAAAAAATGAACATAAGCAGAAAGTTATCTAAATGAGTAGTGAGCGCCGCTCAAGTGATATCAGCTGCAGCCTGCAGGTGAACTCTTTGGTAAACAGTGGGAGATGCTCTTATCTATTATTGTTGTTGTTGTTGATCAGCTGCCTAAAGGCAGAGGCAATACCAATTGTATCAGATTTGAAGTTCATGCGTTTGTCGCTGGGTGTATTTATTATGTGCATCATCTCTAATATGTAGCGTTTGTTGTAATTCCTCTCTTGCTGTAGAATTTCTACATTTTCTAAATTGGGAGAGTGTCCAGTTTCTCTGCAATGCTGTGTTAGCGCCGTTTTGCCATCATTAGGGTTGTTGCGATTTTTAATATTCGTTTTATGCCCGGAAATCCTCGTTTTTAGTTTCGATTTAGTAGTCCCCACATATACTTTGTCGCATACGTGGGACCCGTCACCATTACATAGAATTTTATATATCAAGTCCGATATCTCATATTTATCTATTCTACTCTTGGTATTACTGAAAATTTGTCGCAACGTACTATTGTAGGTAAAGGCTAAATTACATTTCTCTTTGTCATAAATATTTGAATATTTTATTCTGTTAGACAGGCCTGACACATATGTAGTCGATTTATATATTTTATTATTTTCGGCATTTTTCTCGCAGTGGGTTTCTTATAAAGTTTTTTATTATGCGTGTAGGTTATTTTCTAGAACATTTATTATTATTTTAATGTTTTCTTTATGATAAACTTCATCGCTGATCGAGAGAACTCTGTTGATAAAATTTCTGGCCGTATTGACTATTGTAGATTTGTCATGTTTAGAATTAAAGTTAATTAATCTACCTGACGCGGTACGTTTTTTATACCAATCAAAACATAATTGGTTATTCTTTTTTATAATAAGAGTATCGAGAAACGGTAGTTTTCCGTCCTTCTCCACCTCAATTGTAAATTTAATACTCCTGTTGTATCCATTTAGAATATTTAGCAATTCTTCCACCGTATCAGTTTTCACAATTGCGAAAAGGTCATCGACGTATTTGGTAAGCAAACGTGGCTTATAAGGGGAGTCATCTTCAAATTTCTCCAGTAATTCTTCCATTACAATGTCTGCTATGACGGGGGATGCTGGGGAACCCATGGGCATACCGCAGCGTTGCTCATAAATTTTATTGTTTAATTTAAAATATCTATTATCTCTAATGCAGAAACGAACAACTTCTAGAAAAAGTTCTTTTGTGAGTGTGGTGTGGCTCTTTATCTGGTTCCACTTAGATGCTATGATTTCTAAGGCATGATCTACGGGAATGCTGGGAAAAAGTTAGATGACATCAAATGACACGAGACTCTCTTCATCATATATGTATGTATCTTTTATTTTGTTTTTAAATTCAATTGAGTCATTTACGTTATATTTGGACGATTTGGTTATGTTCGTGAGAATATTAACCACATACTTGCATAAATTGTACGAAGGGGAGTTGACAGACGAACAAATAGGTCTCAATGGGGTATCCGCTTTATGAATTTTGGGCAGGCCATATAATCTAGGTGCATTGGACGTTTTGCTTATTAGTTTGTATTTCTCTTTTAAATCTATAACTTTGTTTTTAAACAATTTTTCTACAATCTCGTTATTTTTTTCTTGTAATTTATTAGTGGGATCGCGTTTCAATACCCGGTATGCCGAAATGTCATTTACCACAAAAGAGACAAAGAGAAATGTAATTTAGCCTTTACCTACAATAATACGTTGCGACAAATTTTCAGTAATACCAAGAGTAGAATAGATAAATATGAGAAATCGGACTTGATATATAAAATTCTATGTAATGGTGACGGGTCCCACGTATGCGACAAAGTATATGTGGGGACTACTAAATCGAAACTAAAAACGAGGATTTCCGGGCATAAAACGAATATTAAAAATCGCAACAACCCTAATGATGGCAAAACGGCGCTAACACAGCATTGCAGAGAAACTGGACACTCTCCCAATTTAGAAAATGTAGAAATTCTACAGCAAGAGAGGAATTACAACAAACGCTACATATTAGAGATGCTGCACATAATAAATACACCCAGCGACAAACGCATGAACTTCAAATCTGATACAATTGGTATTGCCTCTGCCTTTAGGCAGCTGATCAACAACAACAACAATAATAGATAAGAGCATCTCCCACTGTTTACCAAAGAGTTCACCTGCAGGCTGCAGCTGATATCACTTGAGCGGCGCTCACTACTCATTTAGATAACTTTCTGCTTATGTTCATTTTTTGTTTATGATAACGGCTGTGTGTTATTTACATTTTATTGTTATTTGCTTTGCACTGTTCGTAAACTTATATTTTTGTTACACTAGTCGACATATTGCATTCAAAAATGTAAGTTCTGTACTTGTGCAAATGTGTATTTTTATGATTTTAATATGTATGTTTGTTCTTTTCGTACCTAGTCCTGATGATCACTTCAGACTGAAGTCGAAATATCGACAAATTAAATAATATAATTGTATATCAAAAATTCACGTATTGTGTTTTATTAAGAATATACAAATATTTGGCCTAGAGCTCGTTTATATTTAAAAACTCCAATATTTAATAATGCAAAATGGCCTTTATTAAAGGTCGTGCTGAAAAAAGAGGTCAGTGAGCTTAATGCAAGAGTTACACAGCTGGGGAGCGTGTTCGAGCGCGTTGGTTATCTCGAACAGGAAGTAAAAACACTCAAAAACAATGCGTCTAAGCAAGAGAGCCATATTGCCGCAAGTGAAGTCCGTGTACACGGAATTCCCTTTAAGGAAGGAGAAAACTTAACAAGTGTCTTTCATCACCTCTGTTCCACTCTTAGATTGCAACCAATTCCTATAATGAGCATTTTTCGGCTACGGAAACTAGACAACAGTGTGACAGATCCGGCCGTAGTAATCAAATTTCAGTAGCCGACAGACAGAAACAAATTGCTAAAAAGTATAGGCACCTTTAGGCGGCAAAACAATCCAAACATCAAGGGTCTGCAATTAGTTCATGTGGGCATAAATTCAAATGCTCCGATTTATGCAAATGCTTCGCTGTCCAGGCAAAACTATGCGATCTTCAAGGCAGCGATCCGTCTAAAGAAGAAAAGGAAGGTAGTAGCGGTTTTTTCTAAGAAGGGTCTGGTACATATCAGACGAATAGCCAACGCCAGCCCTGAAGCAATACATAGCTTGGATTTTCTAGAGCGTCTTGAGAATACCGGCGAAGAAAGCGCTAGTTCCTTTCGAGATGATGATGCGCCAACGAATAATGATCAATAAATTAATTTCTATGTATGGCATATTACTTAAGTTCTTGCGTCTCTTCGTTTCCGTCTTTATCTCTCCCTATCATACTTGTAAACATTCATTTATGTTGTCTTTATTGTTACGCATCGCAGAGGATTCTTTATATCCCATAGATAGTGATGGTCCTAGACTATAGGTTGTCTAGTTCCAAAGACTGCTTACATGCACTGTTGCGCGTATTCAGCAAACGTACTAAAGGGCTCAAAGTCACCCATCTCAATGCGCAAAGCCTATATAAAAAGCTGGATGAATTGAGATTCATATCTGAAGGTTCTGATATAGATGTTATATGTATTTCCGAAACCTGGTTTTCTTCATGTCACAAAAATGATTTGGTGCAACTAAATGGATATCAACTTTTCAGGGCTGATAGACGTGGTCATGGTGGTGGTGTTGCTATATATGTTAAAAGTAGTTTATCCTGTATACTTTGCTGCAGTGCTAGTCCAAGTGATTCTGTCGAATATGTGTTCGTAGACGTGTTCTCTTTAAATAATGAAAGGCTTCTTATCGGCTGTGCATACAGACCTAATCGTGGAGTTGACTTCTCTGGCTTTATTGAATTTCTCGAGCCTCTACTTATAAGCTATGATAATATAATCATCGCTGGGGATTTCAACTCCAACCTTCTCGTCGACTCAACTCCAAAGCTAAGCATGGAGTCTCTTGGACTTTTTCCGACCAACTTAACTTCACCTACACACTTTTCTGACTCAAATTCTTCTTTGCTGGATTTATTTTTTGTGAATGATCCTCTGAAATTGCTCCACTACGATCAATTGTCTGCATCTTGCTTTTCAAAACACGATCTGATATTTCTTAGTTACAACTTTCAAACGTCACACATCCAATGTTCCTTTACGTATCGTGATTTTAGAAGCATAGATTACAGTTCCCTTAATTCAGCGGTGGAGTCGGTCGAATAGAGCTTGATTCGTACGCTGACATCGGTCGATGATCACGCATCATTCCTACAGAACCATATTATTAGGCTTTTCGACAACCATGTGCCAGTGAAACTCAAAGATGCTACACACAATAATACCCCTTGATTTAGTGCCAATCTAAAACACTTAATTCACCAGCGTAATCTTGCTTACTCACGATGGAAAAGATACAAAACCCTGGAGGCTCACAACTGCTTCAAAGCAGCTAGGATCGCTGCAAACAAAGCCATTAGGTCAGCTAAGCAGAAATTTTATAATAACAAGTTTAGTGATGCTTTGTGTTCGAAGGAAACCTGGAAGTCGATTAAAGATATTGGTATCGGAAAATCCAAATGTGATATTTCTGTCCTCCCTGATGTAGACATTAACGAGATAAATATAAATTTTGTAAATCTGCCAATCTCAACTGACAATATATGTGCTGACAATTATTGTATTCGCGCTAATGCTGATTTTGGTCTTCTTGAGTTTGCTAGTGTCGATGATTGTGATGTCGTTCAAGCCATTCTTTCAGTAAAGTTTAATGCTATGGGGTTCGATGGTATATGTCCGAAATTTTTAAAAATAATTCTTCCTAAAATCCTTCGTCGCTTAACCTACTTGGTTAACTCTGTACTGACGTCATGTGTATTTCCCAAATGTTGGAAAGTTGCTAAGGTAATCCCAATCCCCAAGAAAAACAAGGATTAAAGACCTATAGCTATTCTGTCTTTCCTTTCCAAGGTCGCCGAACGAATTTTGCACTGCCAGATAAATACTTATGTGCAGGATAATAACCTTCTCACAGATTCCCAGTCTGTATTCAGGTCAAATCGTAGCTGTAAAACGGCGCTCTTTTCGGTGATAGAGGATATTCGAGAACAAGTTGACAAAAATTTTACTGCTTTCCTAACTCTTCTCGACCATTCAAAAGCGTTTGACTCGGTCGACCACACCGTTCTCTGCAAGAAGCTGGACAACCTATTTAATTTCTCCAACTGTGCAACAGCCCTAATCAGATCGTATTTTGCCGACCAAACTCAGGCAGTAAGTGTTGGTAGCAGAAAGTCTGACTTCGTCAGTGTTTTAAGAGGCATCCCACATGGATCAATCCTTGGTCCCCTGTTATTTGTTTTGTATATAAACGATTTGCCTGGTGTTCTCAAGTATTGTAATATTCACATTTATGCTGACGATGTACAATTGTATATGTGCTGTCCTAGTGATCGTACCAGTTCGTGTATTAATAACTTAAATTACGATTTGTGTCAAATTGGTACGTGGGCTTCTGTCTTAACCCTAAGAAGTCGAAATGTATAGTCATTCATAGAAGGTCACTAGATAAAAGTGGAATGGAAAATTTAATTTTAGACAACACTATTATAGAATACGTTGACACGGCAAAAAATCTAGGTGTAGTTTTTAACAAAACCTTGACATGGAAAGATCACATCTTCCGCACAGTGGGAAAAGTGTATGGGATGCTTCGTACACTCTGGCTTACACAATATTTTACTCCGTTACATATTCGTCTACTAATAGCAAAAGTGTACTTAATACCTACGCTCCTTTATGGTTGTGAGATTTACTCTAATTGTGACTATGTATGTAATAGGAAACTTAATGTTGTTTATAACAACATTGCTAGATACGTATATGGGTTGAAAAGACTTGACCACGTCTCTCATCATGCTTACAGATTGCTAAACATTTCTTTCGATAACCTTATTAAACTTAAAACGCTCACTACGCTACATAAATTAATATACATGAAGGAACCTGACTATCTGTATCGGAGGCTAAATTTTCTCCAGTCGTCTAGATCTATTCTCCTTACCCACTTCAGACATCGTATGCTAATATCTGATCGCCAGTTCTTCATTACTTCCATACGTCTTTGGAACTCACTCCCTTCTAGACTTAGGCTTATAAGCAATGCTCTGCTCTTCAATAAAGAATTAACAAGTTTCTATAATAACCTAGACAATTAAAATACTGATTTCTTCTAAGCAAATGTACTCTATCATTCGTTTATTTATTTATTTATTAAATATATTATTTATTGTAACCTTTTCTTAGCCATAGTCATTAGCTTTAAGTTTCAAGTTTAAATTGTTCCTATTTTATGCCTTTTGCCGATTAGCACTATAAAATAATTTTTGTCAAATTGTTGTGCTGGGATGAATTGCCTAACAAATACAAAATACAAAAGTACTTCACAATAAATAACTCTACTATTGCTCGACAGATAGCGTGCTCAATCAAAACTGACTCTAGCGCCTCTACTGTTGATGCCTTTTATACTCTTTGATTTCCTCGTTGCATCTTCTAGGCGCTTCTGTTGTAGAATCTACTAGTTGGTTATCAGCTATAATTATAACTACAGATGTACGTGTATAGCTCTCATATGCGCGTGTGTTTGTGAGCGACACTTCCACAATTATAATTGCATATCTCAGATAAGATATCTGTATGTGTTTGTGCGTTGCTTCTCCGCTGCGTGTACGTACATATGTGTAGACATAATGATGGCAGTACCCCTTAGTGTTGCTAATATTCGTAACAGTATTTATGAAAATCAATTAATTTAACTTACATTTTGTTTGTGTAGCTCATGCAAGTACAGAGTACTTAGGCACATATCTGCGACAGTGATATCTATAGGGTTCTTTACTTTACTATCGATTCCGTATAAGCTAGAATGATAAAAAATAGCATACTATCGTTTAATATCGCCTTCTATATGTACTTAAGTATATAAATTATCAACAATGTCTATATATGAAAACAAATATAAATTATAATTATATAGACTTAACCAATTTCCTTAGAAAAGGGACCTCGAGGACCTGGAAGTAGCAGGAAAGGACAAACGTAAAGGAGTAGAGGCGGAGGTGTTAGAAGTGGGCAAACATTTCAATGATGCTGTGAGTAACAAAGATGCTTCGAGCAGGGAAGAGAGAAACGAACCTCCAAAATCTGAAAACAGCGGAAAAATCCATGGCATGAGCGCAGTTGCAGATAATTCCATGGTGCTGCGAGTCCTACAGGTAAACCTCCAACACAGTGAAGTGTCATCGAGCGAGCTCCTCCTAACTCTTGAGGAGGGTTCGTTTGATATGGCGCTGATACAGAAGTCATTGCCCTCATATCGATGAAAGGTTTCTGGACTTGTTCGCGGATTCAGCGTTTATTACGCAAAGACGGAAAGCAGGCTTAGAGCTGCAGTCATGGTTAGAAAGCACCTATACTCGTGTATCCTATCTAACTTCAGCACCGAAGCGGTGATCGCAATAGAGGGGAAGGAAGACCTCTACCTCACTGATACAAAAACAACAACAAGACCTCTCCCTTATCCTGGCATCCTGCTACATGGCCCATAACGTGGAAGCCCCACAAAAAGAATTAAAAAATATGGTGAAACAAGAAGGGTGCAGGATACGGCTTATCATAGGCCCGGATGCGAATGCACATCACAGCGTATGGGGAGCGGATAATATTAGCGATACAGATGAGTCCCTTTTTTGTTATACACTATAGAGTAGTCTACCGGTGGCTAACAGGGGAAGCGTTCCTAAATATGATGGGTCAACGTCAAGCAATGTGTTTGATATCAAATTGAGCTCTGAGCAGGAAATATCGGGGTATAGGTCCTTGACAGGCCATCCATCTCAGACCATGCATCAGCTTCAGCATCCCCCTAAAGAGGGTAGAGAAGGAGAAATCCTTTAGAAACCCTAGGGTAACGGATTGGTACAAATTTAAGAAATGTGTACCAGGAAGACTGGGGCAGCCTAAAGGGGTTAACAACGTAGAGGAGTTGAGAATGCAACAACTTCTTATCAAAAGCGCTGACAACAGCGTACAACACAGCTTCTCCTCTGAGAACAACCATGGAGAAGTAAGGAGTTGAGTTTTCTTAGAGGGCACGTAAACGATATTTTTAAGTAGGCGAAATTTGCGGAAAGCTAGGAGTGCTGAGACAAATATATAAATCTCTGGAAGATCTATAAGCGTGAAATCAACAGGTCGATGAGCGTTTCATGAAAAATGTCTGTGCGGACATGGAATCCTCCAACGAAACGGCGAGACTAAAGAATGTTTTATCCAAGGGAGACGCGGTCCAGAAACTGATAAAAAAGGACGACGGGGAATGGTCACACAGTAGTGAAGAGTCCCATCAGATGATGCGGAAGAGCTATGTAGCAACGTCTTCACTCCTACTACGGAGCGAGAGGTACCAGGATTGGTGAAAAATACCAAAATTGAAGAGGCAATAACAACTTTTGCTAACCTCAAAACGCCGGGTCCAGCTGGGTTATCCCTGCTATGCTGCAGATGGCCGGTGAACCGGTTGTAGAATAGCTTAGAATAATTTTTGAGGGTTGCATTAAACCGAGCCACGTCCCGCAATCTTGGAGAACGGCTCGAGTAGTCTGTAATTATTTAAAACAACTTATTTCGTGTAGCTCTAAGAGCGATCGGACATTCATTTATTCATTTTATTGAAAAATGTGATTCTTATTTATACAAAATTATTCTAAAGAATTCTTATGTATTACAATACATATTTACACTAATTCTTACATACTAAATGTATGTATGCATGTGCATGTGCCAGTGAATTGTATAAGTACATATATACTTAGTTCGCTGGGAAATGCAATCTAAAAGCCCCGTCACATAAGCTTTTCATATAACTACATAGATGCGTTTTACTCAATCTTAAGCATTATGAGTAGATTGCACGTATTTTTATAGAGAACGGTAGATTGAGCGACACTGGCGCCATCTGACATGAAAAAGTAGCAAACTTGCAACTTTTGTTGCAAGCAAAGCATAGGAAGAAGAATTTGATATTTGCTTTGGCTAAGGGTGCTGGCACACTTTGCAAGTGAAATTATTTTTCCTACTCGTTGGTAACTTTTCTAAGGGCCTCATTCTCTATTTCGAAACGAACGTTCGTTTCGCCTCAGATATGAATCGCTAGTGCGTTTGCACTATGTTAAACGATGGCAACATATCATTTGTCACTTGCTTTCGCCTTTCTGTTTGACATAAAGTAAGTAACGTAAAGGCCGAACGAAAATAATAGAGAATACCATTACTAGACGAAATCGTTTGGAGGCGAATCGTTCGCAATACATAATGAAGCACTAAAATTTTTCGCAATTAAAAACTGGAATAAAACAAATGAATACGACACAAAATATGTTGGGAAGAATTTTTGTTGTATAGGGAGAATTTTTATAACAGTGCTTCGCGAAATTTTGTATGTGAACGGGCCAGGCGAAAAAAAACTTCAATTGCCAAGTTTGAAGTTCCTTCATATTTATAAACGCAACATCTTGGTTGATTGTGGCGATGTTACTGCAATGCATACGCTTGTGTTAAACGCATCTATATGAAAAATTTAATTGTGCCGGGGCCTTAACCATAAACAAAATAATATGGACAGAAACAAAAGTGTGTAGCAAATTATAAGCAATTACTCAACTTAACTAAAATAAAAGAAGCCTCAAGTTACGAGGCAATGTACTGAGTCCAATAGCACGAGTCAAAACATATGTATGTAGAAATTAATGAATTTGAAGACATACTACAAGTCTGCATACCGAAATCGGGAAAACCAGTCATCTGCATCCGAGAGACTTCAAGCCAAACCCTAGAGAGATTAATAGGTGTGTATATAAAATAAAATATGAATGAGGAACTATTCTCTTCAGCACAACATGCTTACACCAAAGGCAAGTCAGTCGACACTGCATTGCATAGGGTGGGCAGAAAGCCCTGGAACACCAGGCATATGCCCTAATGTTTTTCTAGACATTGCCGGAGCTTACGACAATGTCTCGAAACTAGCAATCATGGACAGCCTCAACTCGATTGAAATTCATCCTGCCTTAACTAATTGGATCGGGTCCATGTTAAGTTGCACAATGACAGAGGAAAGCCGCAGGGTGGGATTTTATCACCAATGACGCTGGTTATTAACCAATTGCTAGGCGGTTCGACGGACTGAAGAAAGACTCCGCGGCGCTGTATGCATGCAAGAGGAAGCTAGGATGCACCCAAACTCTCTCATTGGGTATTAACGGCAATTGTCAAACCCATAATTTACTATGGGGTCCTTGTTTGGTGAACGGCCACACAAAAAAGTACGTATACCAAAAAAAACTAGAGGGGGTATGCAGATTATCAATGATTAGCATAACGGGAGCCCTAGAAACTACCCTAGGTAGTTTCCCACGCCAATGACTGCACAATAATGGCCACAGGCCCGGGCCCACAGATCGATGAGCTTTGCAACAAAATAAACGGCTACCTCCCATACATCTCATTGATGAGCCAACACCGCTCAGGGGCTTAAGGCATTACTAGGAAATACGGCACCTGATAACACAGCTGTATAAAGCTAAAAAACACAAGCAGGCCCTCAGTGAACTCCACGAACAGGCGTCGGACCTCTATGCCCGGTGAATCCTGTACTCAAAGAACAATACCGAAAACTAGCACTCTCCCTAGGTAAACGCGAGTCACTCTAGCTCAACTTCGATCTGGATACTGTAACAGATTAAACTCTTATCTATCCAGAATCAACCCCGACATACAAAACATATGTCCTGCTTGTAATGTGTTCCCACATGACACCAACCATCTCTTTAACTGTATTGAGGAACCAACGCCTCTAACACCCCTCTCATTATCGTCCACCTCTGTTGAAACAGCAATTTTCCTTGGACTCCCGTTAGAGGATATTGATGACAATTTGTGATCGGTCGCACCTATTGTATGGGGCAAAGCACTGCTACAACAACCACAACAATAACACCGACAGCAGCATTACATACCATCCTACACATCCCGTCTGCATACTTGGGGCCACATCGAGACGGCAGGTTGGCGCCAGGGTGCAGAAATAGCAGAACATACTATACACGTGTATACCGATAGTACCAAATTAACGGAAGGGGTCGGATCTGCCGTTTACTGTGTCGATCAAAAAATAAAAATACCCTGCAGGCTGCCAGATTACTGCAGCGTCTTTCAGGCGGAAATTAAAACCGTGAAGAAAGCAGCAGAAATGTTGGATAATGCGTTCTAAAGCTGCAGTCGCATCAATATATATATTGATTGTCAGGCAGCGATTAAAGCAATAATTTCACACAGTACTTCATCAATAAGTGTACTGGTATGCAAAGAATTGGAAGAACTTCGCTCTGGCCGAACCATACATCTATATTGGGTTCCTGGTCATAAAGAGAAAGAAGGTAACGAAAATGCCTATGAGTTGGCAAAGGAGAGCGCAGCACTCGCTGAAGCAATAGTAAACGTCCCAATCCATTCGGGAGAAATCAAAAGAAGACAGGAGTTGCATATGGTCCATCAAGCAGGAAAGACGTGGACAGAAGCGCGGGTCTGCAAAATTTCTAAGATCATGTGCAAATCCTACGATACTAGACTCACAACGTAGCCCATATCACTGAAGAGAGAAAACGTCACATGCTAATAAGGTAGGCCTCGTCAGTAACAGCAGATGTGGGAAGTGCGAGCTGCAGGAAGAAACGGTTGACCACCTTATGTGTTCATGTCCTGCGCTTTCCAGGTCAAGGCTCCAGATATTAGGGCGGTGGAGGTGCCAGGTCTCGAGGAAGTAATTTATTCTATAACATAAGTCTTGATACCTGATTAGGGCTCTTACGTTTGGTCGTCAAACAAATTCTGGTAACACTATGGACACATTCAGTCTATTTGAGGTCTTTATTGACCGGCCGGTTCAGGGCTCTTACGTTTGGTCGTCAAACAAAGTCTGGTAACACTATGGACACATTCAGTCTATTTGAGGTCTTTATTGACCGGCCGGTTCAACCTTTTCTAACCTAACCTAACCAATTTTCTAGTAGTATTTAGCTCAAAATTTGTGTTGAAGGATACATCTCAGCATAAACAACCACCAAAAAAATGTCGACAAACTAGGATTTAGTATTAATAATAGCCGTGATTTTTTACCCGCATACATATGCATTTAAACCTTATATGGACTCCTAAGTGCATAACTTTATCTGCACTCACGGAATTTTTGCGCATAAAATAAGTACTAAAAAGTGTGTGTCTCCACTATTCTCCACTTTTGATTTTGGTATGCATTATACACTTAACCGAAAAGTTCGTGTCTCCACTATTTCTCTCTACATTACTACTATTTTGCCTTTGAAAATTAAAAGCATTACTAAAATATTTCACAGAAAAAACGATTTTGCTTAAAAATGTTTGTGATACCTTTGATAATCATTTTTTAATTGTAATTTTATATATGTATGTCAGACCTATTATCTTTACATATTTTACGAACTATTGTGTAGATATTGAAAAATTGAGGGAAATGACTTGGCTGCTGTGTCAATTTCGGTTTTGATGCCGACGAATTTCATGTAATAAAATATTGATAAAGCCTTAAATATTTCATTGGTAGTGCCTTCTTTGTATAAGAAGCAAACTTATGGACGTGGGAACAATGAGTGTGTTCCTGCAGTTGGTACAGCAGTGTTGCTTTTTATGTTTCATTGATAAATATGTCACTTATCTTCATTTTATTAATAGTAAACCAGTTTCTAAAGGTTGAACATAACAAAACGTAAACACTTATTCGAAAGCAATTATTCATAGCACGTCTTCGTGGGTAAGCAATGCAATTACATCTTGAGGCAAAGTTCCGCGCTTGGATTTCTGTGGCTTACGTAAATTGCAAATGTGCCGGTTGCATGAGCCTGTGTAATAAATCCGCATTTGTTTGAGTTCGTAAACTTTCCATTGTATACCATTCGTGATAATTTCTGATATCCTTATTTCTCGACTCTTGAGTTTATTCAGAAAGTTCACCAATAGGGACCATTTTTTTATTTCCTTGATACCTATCTTTGATATTTCTGTTAAGTAAATTACAAAAACAGATATCGCTCATTTAGGAGCATAGCAAAAACGAGTTCTCTCCACCGAGTTCTGTTATGGCCTAGTCGCTTGACCTCTCTCCACGACCCTTCCGACCGACATTCGGCGTGAACAGTTCTAATCCATGTCGTCCGGGGTCGTCCCCTCCGCCGAGTTCCTTGTGGGTTCCAGTCAAGCACCCTTTTTGCTATACATGCTTCGATTTTTCTTAGTATATGCCCGATCCATTGCCATTTTCTTCTCTTTATGGTTGTTTGAATCAGCTCAGTGTTCGTCAGTCTTAAAAGATCTTCATTTGAAATAATGTTGGGCCGGAATATACGGCATATTGTGCGCAAGCATTTGTTTACGAACACCTGTAGTTTACTGCTGATAAGTTCCGTCACTTTCCACGTTTCAGCGCCGTATAGTAGCACCGACTTCACGTTGCTGTTGAATATTTTAAGTTTATTGCTGCGGCATGGCGATATTATATCTCTTGAATGGAGCTATATTTTATGTAGACTAACTGGCATATTGTACCACTCATATTTCCTCAAAGGCCTCAGTATTTATCTGATATTTACATCCTAAGCAAGACAATATAGGGTAAAGCATTTTCAAGAGATATGAGATAATGCCTGTAATGTTTGCAATAACTTCTGGATTACTAAAAAAACGTCGTGCTGTGTTACCGTCATTTGTATTCCTTCTTTTGGCAAAAGCCCAGTTTTTTTTTAATCTGCTTTGACTTCTTTTCTTCATATGTTTAAGTTTTTCTTTCTTAACATCGCCTCTTACACACCATGTCTTTAGTTCTTATCGATATGCAATGTGCAACATACATTCCATGCACCGCATCAATGATTGAAGTGGTGAATTAGCATGTTTCAGTCAACATTCCGTACGGGCACAGCGCTGTAATTATTCATTTCCTTCGCTTTATATGAAAGTGCATTACATACTTTACCGCCAATCATACTGTGTGTATGATTAGTGTACTAGTAACTTTAAAGTTTAAATTTTCAATCATAATTATTGTAGGAAGTTGATGGTCCACACCAAGGAGGTATTTTCCAAAGTCTTCGTTCTTGGAAAACCAACTATAATTACGTGCTAGAACACGGGTCTTAACTCAGCAAGTCCCCTCCCATTTTCAAGAAAACTTGAAGCACAAATTTTTGCACGCTCTCCTAACTTTTTTGTATCTACGTCTCTTCCGGTCACTGCTAAAATTTTCTCCAACACCGTATCACGGGGTTTTTCTGTTGAGCTCTTCGGACAAACTTCAAAAAATTCTTTTCATAGTATCGTCATGTAAATTTCTTTTAAAGTTATGGTAGCAAATCGTAGCAAAAATTTATTCCAGTATCTGATATACAGAATCCTAAAGGTCGTTTCGCTATTAAAGAATGGACGGAGCTGGGCGGACCAATAATAGTTTTTCACAGTAAAATATTGAAACGAATTTAGGGAAATTCCGCTTATTCCAAATCTTCTGCTAACGTTCGAATCACTAAACTGTTGAATAAATAACTCCAATATTCAATAAGGCAAAAATGGTCTTTATTAGACTACTTGAAAGTACTTCACAATAACACTTCACAACCAATAGCATGATTAAATCAAACTGATTGCTCATGCCTCAGCTGTGGCTGCTTTTATACTCTTCGGTTTCCTCGTTCGCATATTTCTAGGCGTTCCTCCTTTTAGAATTTACTAGTTCGCTGAAGATTGCATACTTTTGTGAGTATCTCAGAAATATGCATGTGTATGTGTGAGAACTACTTTGCTGATGATTGCATACTTTTGTGAGTATCTCTCCTCTGCTGTATGTACATATGTGTAGACATAATGATTGATTTGTTTATGTAGATACAAGTGACTGCTTAGTATCGGCTTAGAGATGATAGTATGCCTTAGTGTTACTAATAGTCGTCGCACTGCCCTCCACCTAAGCCTGATCGTCCCGATCAGACAAATTTCCTGACCTAAACGCTGATAGCATCTCCAAATGAACCACCCTTCTATTTCGTGGTTTCCCAATGGTTTGTAAGCGGTAGATGGTATCACTGATCTTCTTCACAACTTTGTACGGGCCTTCCCAACTGCACCAAAATTTGGATGGAACACCTTTCCGCCGAGGGTTGTATAGCAGTACCAAATCTCCCTCCCGGAAACCTTCCGAATTATTGTTCTTGTCGTACCTGTGTTTCATCCTAGTACTCATTATTCTGATTCGTTCCCTCACACTCTGTTGTTTGGCCAATGAACTACCTCGTAGAGCTTGCGCTTGACGGATTTGCTTTGCATAACCAGTATCGTTCCCACGTTTCACAACAGTAGTTCGCCCTGGCTTGAAACTACCCTCGCATTCTTTCTGGGAAATTCTTTCCTTCGTTTTTGTGGGTGCATTTGGTTTCTCTCGCAGGTGCCTTTGATTTCGCTTTATTTGGCCCATTCGATCTATCAACCTTTGCCCGATCTACTGCCATTGACTTTGGTGGTCTTTGTCTAATCGCCTCCACCAGCACTCGCTTACTGCTGAACCCTTTCTCAAAACTGAAGTTGAGTGGTACATCCTGGTTCTTATAACGCATAACCCTTCTCTGCATATCGATACTGATGTCATGGTCAACTAAGAAGTCCACTCCCAATATGACTTCACCAACGATCTTTGCCACTACGAATTTGTGTAGAACCGTGACCTTACCAATTAAGACATTACCAATTAAGACTTCACATATCACTTCTGCCTGGACTTGGTTATACTCGCCTGTGACCCTACGCAAACTTGCTTCAGGTAATGGCTTTACTCTCTTGTTGACCAAATCAGATGGGATCAAGGAATGAGATGTGCCCGTATTTACAGTCAGTACACGTTCTTTGCCATCCACATTCCGTCTGACGGTAATACTGCTTGATTTTCTTCCAATTTGCGACACAGATATCACAGGACATTCAATAGCTGGGGCAAGTTTTCGATCTTTACATCTGAATCGCTCTTGCTTATCTCCTCCAGCTTTACGTTTACGACCAGCCAATTTGGAACTACCAGGACCGGTGCTGAAATGACGTGCAATGTTACCTAGGTTGCCGCACTTGAAACACTGACCCCTTTAGTGCTTCCAAAATTGTGTCTACCCAGTCTGGCCTTTCCACTTCCACGCGATGAGCATTATACGCTGACTTACTCAAAAGTGAGGCTGTTTCCTGAGTTAGTGCATGCGATACCGTTCCAGCAAATGTTAGTTTTGGATTCGCATATTTAGCTCGTTTCGTTTCCACATCTCGTATGCCATTTATGAAGCTCTGGATTTTTACACTCTCGGTGTATTCCACGGGTGCATCCGCATTTGCCAAATGAGCCAACCTTTCAACATTCGAAGCAAACTCTTGCAATGTTTCACCAGGCCTCTGGAAGCGGTTCAGTAACCCCATTTGGCATATCTGTCTCCTATGCTCGATTCCGTATCGCCTCTCGACAGCGGCCATCAATGCTTTATAACTGTTCCGCTCGTACTCTGGAATACTTACTTACTTACTTACTTAATTGGCGCTTAACCGTCTAAACGGTTATAGCCGTCCAACAAGGCGCGCCAGTCGCTCCGCCAACCGGCGCCAATTGGTCACACCAAGGGACTTTAAATCGTTTTCCACCTGGTCCTTCCGACGGAGTGGGGGCCGCCCTCTACGTCTGCTTCCATAGGCGGGTTCCGATAGAAACACTTTCTTGGCCGGAACATCATCTTTCATTTCATAACATGGCCTAGCCAGCGCAGCCGCTGCGTTTTAATTCGCTGGACTATGTGGATGTCTGCGTAGAGCTCGTACAGCTCATCATTAAATCTTCTTCGGTACTCGCCATCGCCAACGCGTAGAGGTCCAAAAATCTTTCGAAGAACTTTTCTCTCGAACACTCCCAAAGCCGCCTCATCTGCTGTTGTCATGGTCCATGCCTCTGCCCCATATATCAGGACGGGTACGATAAGTGACTTGTAGAGTATGATTTTCGTTCGCCGAGAGAGGAATTTACTTTTCAATTGCCTACCTAGTCCAAAGTAGCATTTATTGGCAAGATTGATTCTTCGCTGGATTTCAGTGCTGATGTTGTTGCTAATGTTGATGCTGGTTCCCAAATAAACGAAGTATTTTACTATTTCGAAATTATGGCTGCCAACAGTAGCGTGATTGCCAAGGCGCCTATGCGCTGACTCTTTGCTCGATGACAGCAGGTACTTCGTTTTGTCCTCATTCACCATCAAACCCAT
The DNA here is from genome assembly GCF_040869045.1 of Eurosta solidaginis. Taxonomy (NCBI): domain Eukaryota; kingdom Metazoa; phylum Arthropoda; class Insecta; order Diptera; family Tephritidae; genus Eurosta; species Eurosta solidaginis. The sequence continues at coordinate 72,705,221 of NC_090322.1, forward strand.
CTTTACCGCTTCTTTTTCCAGTTTGGGGTAAGCAGAACTAACAGCGCGGGTGTTTAGGCCGATGATATCAATGTCATCAGCATATGCCAGCAATTACACGCTTTATATAATATTGTTTCAGTGCCGTTAAGTTCTGCAGCTAGTATAATTTTCTCCAGCATCAAATAAAAGAAATTGCACGATAGGGGGTCACCCTGTCTGAAACCTCGTTTAGTTTCGAACGGCTCGGAGAGGTCCTTCCCAATTCTGACTGAGCTGATGGTGTTGCTCAACGTCATTTTGCACAGCCGTATAAGTTTTGCGGGGAAACCAAATTCAGACATAGCGGCATATAGGCAGCTCCTTTTCGTGCTGTCGAAGGCGGCTTTAAAATCGACGAAGAGGTGATGGGTGTCGATTCTCTTTTCACGGATTTGGCGCATTGTGAAAATCTGGTCGATGGTAGATTTACCAGGTCTGAAGCCGCACTGATAAGGTCCAATCAGCCGGTTCACGGTGGGCTTCAATATTTCGCACAATACACTTGAAAGGGCCTTATATGCGATATTAAGAAGGCTGATTCCACGATAGTTGGTGCATTTTGCAGTATCCCCCTTCTTGTGGACTGGGCAAAGAGCACTTAGATTCCAATCGTCTGGCATGCACTCGTCCGCCCATATTTTGCGAAGAAGCTGCTGCATACGCCTTACCAACTGCTCGCCGCCGTACTTGAATAGCTCCGCAGACAATCCATCAGCGCCCACGGCCTTGTTATTTTTCAATCTGGTTATTGCTATTCTAACTTCGTCATAATCGGGCGGGGGGAAAAATATATTCCATCATCATCGATTGCGGGATCGCGTTCGTCATCTCTGCGCGGTGAACCACTGCCTCCATTTAAAACAGCAGAGAAGTGTTCCCTCCATAATCTAAGCACTCTCTGGACATCAGTTACAAGGTCGCCGTTTTCGTTCCTACAGGAGTTTGCCCCGGTCTTAAAACCTTCCGTCTGTCGCCGTATTTTTTGGTAAAATTTTCGGGCGTTATTCCTGGTGGCTAGCAACTCAAGCTCCCCGCACTCACGCCTTTCTGCTTCTGCTTTTTTCTTCCTGAAAAGGAATAGTCTGTAATATTTCAGCTGGAATAGGAATAGTCCGTAATATTTCAGCTGCAGGCCCTTTCAATGCCACGAACAGTGTAGCAACTTTATCTTCCGCATTCCAGTTGTTCACTGCTGCCGTCTTCTCCAACTGTAGCTTAAGGACCTGTAACGAAACAGAACCGTCAAAAGATGGAGTTTTTACCTTCATATTGCTTGTTGAAACAGCTGGGCGATTTAATTGCAACTCCTGTATACAACCTCTCAAAGCATCCACCTCGGCTTCGATTTTTTCCTCAAACTGCGTTATTTTCTCGTCCATACGCGCTTCGAGTTGTGATGATATCCGCCCCTCCTGCGCTTCAAGTTGTACTGTTATGCGTGCCTCTTTTTCTTCCAGTTGTGTTTCCATCTTTGATGTAATCTGTGTCGACATTTCTGAAATACGCGTTTCTTGTGCTTCAATCCTAGATGTTATGCATGTGTCCTGCGATTCCAGTTGAGATGCCATATATGTTTTCTGTTCTACCAGTTGAGAAGACATTTGTCTTTCCTGGGCTTCAATCTTGGATGTTATACGTGTCTCCCATGTTTCTAGTTGGGATGCTATACTTGTCTTCTGTTCTGCCAGTTGATATGATGCTGTCGATGTTTGAGCAGATATTGCAGCCAAAATCGTGTTCAAGTCTGTGTTCGCCATTGTCTGCGGTGTTTCGTTTTTCTCCTCCAATTTTGTTCTCTCATCGCCATCAAGATGAAAGACATACTCTTCCACGTTAATTCCTTCTGATTCCATTGCCTCTCGTAGTCGTGTTTGTAGTTCGGATTTATTGCCGGTTGTATTCAACCCACGGTTCTCCAACTCCTTTTTGAGCTGCTGGACCTTCAAATCACTTAACTTGGCCACGTCCTTGTAGTCCTCGGGAATTTATTCAACAATTCCTCTTCTGACACCAATTGTAACGAATTCTAGGGATTTCTGATATTTATACACCTTTTGCTAACGTTCGAATCGCTGAACTGTCGAATAAATAAATCCATTATTTAATAATGCAAAAATGGTCTTTATTAGACTACTTGAAAGTACTTCACAATAACACTTCACAACCAATAGCGTGATTAAATCAAACTGATTGCTCATGCCTCAGCTGGTGCTGCTTTTATACTCTTCGGTTTCCTCGTTCGCATATTTTTAGGCGTTTCTCCTTCCCGAATTTACTAGTTCGCTGAAGATTGCATACTTTTGTGAGTATCTCTCCGCTGCTGGATGTACATATGTGTAGACATAATGATTGATTCGTTTATGTAGATACAAGTGACTGCTTAGTATCGGTTTAGAGATGATAGTATGCCTTAGTCTAGCTAATATTCGTCACAATATCGAAAATAATATTAACTAATATAACGGATTTGTATCTATAATAACATCCTTATAATCCTGTAACTTACCCCTGAGGTGATAAATTAAATAAAAAATAAATGTAAGGCGAATTTCGTCGTAGTTGCGGCAAGCGGATTTTTTAAAAAATGCCAAAGGCAACGGCTTAAATAAAATAACAACCGAGAACTAGACTTTAACTCGAGAGACTTCAAAACCAGACTGAATTCTTTCTTTATTTAAATTAAAAGAAAGCGTAAATGTACAATGGTTAAAATGCTTACTACTAATTAGCCTGAATTGTTTATTTAAAGCAATGGTGAAAATGCTTACTACTAATTAACCGGAATTGTTTACTTAAATTTTGCAATGACTATAATTTTGAATTGGGTCGGAAGTTACTTTTATTTATTTTGTTATGCTTAATATGAATTTGTCGATATCGTCTTGTGCTGAGTCTGCACTTACATAAGTTGACGATTTATTGGTAATTGGGGGGTTGTTGGCATTATACATAACTACTCCCACTTTTAGATTAGGATTCTCCTGAATTCTACTATTTAGTTTTAATATTGCTCGTTTATGCTTAATCATTGAAATTACGAAAATTGATATTATTAAAGAAGTTATTACTGCAATACATACGTATGAAATTTTACTATGGTAATATAAGTTTACAATACTACTCAAATTTGATTTATTTAATTTTATTACATCGCTTAGCTTAATTTTTTGTGTAAAGTTATGTCTTTTTTCATATTGATAGTAAACAATTTTTTCTTCGAAGATTTCTTCTGAATTAGAGAAATAGTAGTCATTAATTTTAATTGAACAATTTCTGTATTGTATTAGATTATTTTTGTTAAGTATAACTTCATTTTTTGAGCATGTTTGATTAATTAACAAATTTTGTGCATTTTTAACTAGAATTGTATCTAAATCTATTTCTATTATTTCTAGCTCTTTATTTTTAGAGAATTGACAGTTTGAGGTTAATGTACAATGTGAGCTTGTTTTCATTTTTTCAATTGCTTATTTTCTTCAAATTTAAAAATTTGATTGTCGTATTTAAAATTTTTTTCAATTTCACTATCTATTTCGTTATAATCTTTGTTAGGTATTGGCATGAGATATCTAATTTTAACATTTACAAAAGTAATGGGAATTTTTATACTAAGAACTAAATATGTGTTATTGAAATATGCTGTTCCGGATTGTAAATATTTTAATTTATTGTAATCAATATCATATCTAACTATCTCATCGCTTGTTAATATGCTGGGATGCATAATATTATATTTGGATGCTACTACGCTATTTAGTATTTGTTCGATTCTAGCCTTTAACAATTGTATCTTTGTTAATTGTTCTAAATATAAACTTCGCTCATATTCCTCATCCATAATTTTTTGTATGGTATTAAATTCTTTTTCTAATATTATACTGTCGCTATTAATAACATTATTTAACTGTTCTAATGCTATTTCGAAATAATTACTATCTAATAATTACTTCTACCTGTTTATTGATTTTTTCTCCTGTCTGTAAGAGATGGTTTTTTATGTCCTGTCTATCTTCATCATACATGGTGCCGAATATCCATTTCGATAGGCTACCAACGCCATTAACTAGTCCCCGTTTGTGTCTCATGACCTTTGGTCGTAGTGTTAATAGTTTATTTCTCGTATCTATTATTTCTAAATGAAGTAATTCCTTGTATTTTACTTTCATTAGCACTACATTGTCCGTTATTTTGTCTAGAATGTCCTCTATTTTGCTAATGTTAATCATCTGAAGAATTATTTCTGTGTCCTTAACTATTTCTTGGTCTCTCATTTGTATATCTGTGAATCCTGTTCCGTCCCTTATTTGTGTTACAGTAATTTGTCCGTTAATGTGGCATGTCCATTGTATTATCAATAAAATTATCATCATCTGAAAATTTAAGCGGTCTTTTAATATTGCATGGGTGTATGCCTTCTAAGTTCTTCTTTCTATATTTTGGCTGCTCCTTATGCCTCACTGCCTTGTAATTCTTTATAAATCCTTCTTTCCTGTTTTCGGTATAAACCTCCCTTCTTTTATTTAGTTTTTCTATAACTCTTTTTTTTATTTTGCTCCATATTTTTATTTTACTAACTTTTCCACTTTGTACATCTATGGGCGTACTTTTAATAGTAGAGTGATACCTATTATTGAAACTTCTAACAGCTCTTTGCATTATTTGTTTGATTGGCACATTTTTATTTGAAGAATATATAACTCTAAAAATTTCCGCGATAGAGTTATGCATTCTTTCTATATCTGCATTACCTGTATGACTGTTTGGTTTGGTTAGATGAATTTGGACTCCTTCTTGGTCTAAAAATTCTTTAAGATGTGTTGTCCTGAATTCATTATCCGCAATTATTTTGTTTGATTTTCCTATTTTCGAAAAATGGTTTTCTCATTGTTCGATTATCGATATGTGGTTTCTGTCATTCAGGGAATACGCTGCCCCAAATTTAGAGAACTTGTCTATTACCGTTAAAAAATTAAACCTTTTCATAACGTATGTATCTATGTGTATTATTTCATTTATGTCCGATGGTGTCTCGGTGTAATGAAATTGGTTTTTAATAGGACACCGGTCATATTTTACTCCTTTACATATATCGCATTGATTGATTACCATTTGCACTAATTCCATTAGCTTTGAGTAATAGATTTTAATTCTTATTTTATTGTATGTTTCCCCTATGCCCGAATGCATGCTTTCCCTTACATGGTAAAGAGAAATTTGTTTTATTGCCTCGACTTCGGTTTCTATGTCTTGTGCCCTTATTGTACATTTTGTAAATTTTAACTGCCTATTATTAGAAAACAATTCTCTCAATTTTTGTTGAACTATGTTATAACTTGAGTCTGATAGCTCTGAGTATATACCTACATTGCCTTTTGTAATGTATTTCCGAAATATTTCGCCCATTATATCAAAATCACTTTCTGCTATGAAAATTATTGTTTTCCCATGCAAAAATTTTGCTTCTTCAACTTTATTGTTAGTCAAAATTATTTGCATTTTATACTTATTAACAATTTCTTCCTTAATAAAGAAATGGTCCTGCAAATTTTCTTCTGCTGAGTGCATTGTTGCTAACGTTTCAATGTCTTCTATGTTATTTGCTTCATATTGGCTTGACTGTAAATCAAAATCCAATCCACTACTTTCGTTAACATTTTTATCTACTTTTTCCTCTTCCACATCATCTGCACTATATTCCAATCTACTCAGAAAATCTGCTACCTGGTTTTCCTTTCCTTTCAAATATTTTATATTGAAATCATATTCTCCTAGTTTGAGAAGCTATCTCTGATGTCTAGGTGACATGTCCTTACCTTTGTATTTGATGTGAAGGAATTTAATTGGTTGGTGATCTGTAAAAATTTTAAACTTTTTTTATCTGTAGCAGAATAATTTTTCTCATGGTTATTCAGTGTTCTAGATATGAAGCACACAGGGTGTCCTTCTTGTGATAGGACAGCACCAATTGCATAATTAGATGCGTCAGTTGTTAGTGTGAATGGCTTGTCAAAATTAGGATACCTTAAAACTGGATGCGTACTTATTGATGTTTTTAATTTTTCAAATGCTTCTATGTAGGTTGGATCCTTTAAGTTAATTTTAACATTCTTTTTGAAATATTTTGTTATTGGCTGAGCTATCTTCGCGTAGTCCTTTATGAACTTGCGGTAATAACCTGTAATGCCTAAAAAACTTTTTATTTGTTTTTCTGTTCTGGGCAATTTTAATGATTCTATCACTTTAATTTTATCGGGATTTGGTTTTAATCCTTCCTCTGTTAAGATATGACCCAAGAACTCTGTCTCCTTCTTCATAAAGTTACATTTATCGGTTTGGATCTTTAATTTTGCTTTTTCTAACACTTTGAATATTTCTATTATTGTTTTTACGTGCTCTTGAAGGGATGTACTAAATATTAAAATATCGTCAAGATACACTACACATGTTTTATTAATAAAGTCCCGTAATGTTTCGTTCATTAACCGTTGAAATGTAGCCGGTGTATTTTTTAGTCCAAATGGCATTCTTATAAATTTGTATAAGCCATGAGGTGTGGCGAATGCCGTCTTTTCCCTATCCTGTTCTCTAATTAGAATTTGGTGATACCCATTGGCTAGATCAAGTGTTGTAAAGTATTGAGCTTTTCCTAGCTTATCCAAAATAGAGTCTATATTTGGTAGGGGGTATTTATCGTCTATTGTCACCTCATTCAGTTTTCTGTAGTCTATAACTATCCTGTATTTTCTTTCTCCAGAATTATCCTTTTTTTTGGATACAACAATTACTTACTTAGTTACTGAATTGGCGCTTAACCGTCTAAACGGTTATGGCCGTCCAACAAGGCGCGCCAGTCGCTCCTTCTTTCCGCCAACCGGCGCCATTTGGTCACACCAAGGGAGTTTAAATCGTTTTCCACCCGGTCCTTCCAACGGAGTGGGGGCCGCCCTCTACCTCTGCTTCCATAGGCGGGTTCCGGTAGAAACACTTTCTTGGCCGGAGCATCATCTTTCATTCGCATAACATGGCCTAGCCAGCGCAGCCGCTACGTTTTAATTCGCTGGACTATGTTGATGTCTGCGTATAGCTCGTACAGCTCATCATTAAATCTTCTTCGGTACTCGCCATCGCCAACGCGTAGAGGTCCATAAATCTTTCGAAGAACTTTTCTCTCGAACACTCCCAAAGCCGCTTCATCTGCTGTTGTCATGGTCCATGCTTCTGCTCCATATAGCAGGACGGGTAAGATAAGTGACTTGTAGAGTATGATTTTCGTTCGCCGAGAGAGGACTTTATTTTCAATTGCCTACCTAGTCCAAAGTAGCATTTATTGGCAAGATTGATTCTTCGCTGGATTTCAGTGCTGATGTTGTTGCTAGTGTTGATGCTGGTTCCCAAATAAACGAATTATTTTACTATTTCGAAATTATGGCTGCCAACAGTAGCGTGGTTGTCAAGGCGCATATGCGCTGACTATTTGCTCGATGACAGCAGGTACTTCGTTTGGTCCTCATTCACCATCAAACCCATCTTTACCGCTTCTTTTTTCAGCTTGGAGTAAGCAGAACTAACAGCGCCGGTGTTTAGGCCGATGATATCAATGTCATCAGCATATGCCAGTAATTGCACGCTTTTATAGTATATTGTTCCAGTGCGGTTAAGTTCTGCAGCTAGTATAATTTTCTCCAGCATCAAATTAAAGAAATCGCACGATAGGGGGTCACCCTGTCTGAAACCTTGTTTAGTTTCGAACGGCTCGGAGAGGTCCTTCCCAATTCTGACTGAGCTGATGGTGTTGCTCAACGTCATTTTGCACAGCCGTATAAGTTTTGCGGGGAAACCAAATTCAGACATAGCGGCATATAGGCAGCTCCTTTTCGTGCTGTCGAAGGCGGCTTTAAAGTCGAAGAAGAGGTGATGTGTGTCGATTCTCTTTTCACGGGTTTTTTTCCAAGATTTGCAAAGAACACTTAGATTCCAACCGTCGGGCATGCTTTCGTCCACCCATATTTTGCTAAGAAGCTGCTGCATGCGCCTTACCAACTCCTCGCCGCCGAACTTGAATAGCTCCGCAGGCAATCCATCAGCGCCCACGGCCTTGTTGTTTTTCAATCTGGTTATTGCTATTCTATTCTATGCGGGGGACATATATTCCATCATCATCGATTGCGGGATCGGGTTCTTCATCTCTGCGCGGTGAATTGCTGCCTCCATTTAGGAGAGCAGAGAAGTGTTCCCTCCATAACCTAAGCACTCTCTGGACATCAGTTACAAGGTCGCCGTTTTCATTCCTACAGGAGTTTGCCCCGGTCTTAAAACCTTCCGTCTGTCGCCGTTTTTTTTGTAGAATTTTCGGGCGTTATTCCTGGTGGCTAGCAGCTTAAGCTCCTCGCACTCACGCCTTTCTGCTACTGCTTTTTTCTTCCTGAAAAGGCGTCTCGCTTCCCTTTTCAACTCACGATAGCGTTCACACACTCCTCTTGTCGCGCTCGCTTTTAACGTAGCCCTGTAGGCAGCGTCTTTTCTTTCGGTTGCAACGCGGCATTCTTCATCATACCAGTTGTTTTTTCGTGGCCGCCGGTAACCAATTTTTTCCTCGGCGGCATTACGAAGTGCTTTGGAGATATGCTCCCACTGCTCCTGTATTCCTCCAGGATGAGTTGTGCCCTCAGAGAGCAGGTGTGAGAGTCGAGTTGCGAAATCATTGGCAGTCTGTTGTGATTGAAGCTTTTCGACGTCTAGCTTTCCTTGTGTTTTTTGTTCCTTGTTTTTAGCAGCGTTGAGGCGGGTGCGTATTTTGGCTGCAACGAGATAATGGTCCGAATCGATGTTAGGTCCTCGGATCGTGCGCACATCTAAAACACTGGAGGCATGCCGTCCGTCTATCACAACGTGATCGATCTGATTGCGAGTATTTCGATCAGGAGACAGCCATGTAGCTTGATGTATCTTTTTATGCATGAACCTCGTGCTTGATATGACCATGTTTCGAGCACCGGCAAAGTCAATCAGCCTCAGTCCGTTAGGAGAAGTTTCATTGTGTAGGCTGAACTTTCCGACTGTAGGGCCAAAAACACCTTCTTTGCCCACCCTGGCGTTAAAGTCGCCAAGCACGACTTTTATATCATGACGGGGGCAGCGCTCGTATGTGCGTTCTAATTGTTCATAAAAAGTGTCTTTCACAACAATTAATGGGCTAGAATATCGTGAGCTACTTTTTCTTATAATTCCTTGTTCTTCCATTTCTTTTATTTGTTTTCTCACCTCTGCCTCATGTTGTGGGGGATATCGATATAATTTGCTGTTAATCTGTCCGTCGGTCGTCGTCCTAATTTCATGTACAACCTTCGTCGTGCTTGTTAGTTGGTCACCTTCTTTAAAAAATAATTTTTTAAACCTTTTATTATTTTTTCAACCTCCTCTCTTTCTTCCTTGTTTAAGTGGTCAAGTCTTATTCTGCTCCAGTCAAACTTGTTTGCTTCTAACGTATGAATTTCAAGATTTTTATATGGGTTACTTTCAAAATAAGTTGTTTTTTCAGTGTTATACATCCATCCACTAAATTGATTGTTGTGTTAAAACAATTGAGTAGATCGATGCCTATTATAAAATTATATTTTCTGCCTTTTAATGGAGTTACTTTCCACTTAACTCTTGCATAATTCGGAAGATTAAACTCCGTTGGGGCTTCCGTAAATACTTCGTATTTAATTATATCATTTTTAGTTATTGTACTAAATGCGATTGGATTCTTCAGCAACATTTTTTTGTAATCGTTTATATCACTATCGATTAAACTTATACTTGCTCCAGTATCAATCAGAGCAAAATATTTCTTGTTCCGCAATGTAAGCGTTATGGTGGCAACAGTCCGAGCTGGTCCCTCGAAAAAATTTTGCTCCTCTTCATCTTGATTTTCATTAAATTGGGTCCTATAATATTCACAATTATTTAATTCTTCTTGGTTTGCCCTAATTTTTTCTAAATTATCAATCTCCATCGGTTCCGCTCGGTCTTGCCTAGGTTGATTACCGCGATTTTGACCGGAATTTGGCCAAGGGTTACCTACCTTTGGGTACCTCTGAAGTTGATCTGAACTACTTCTGTAGTTATTATTTTGGTAATAATTTTGAGGACTCTGACTTCTTTGTAATGACACATTTTCCCTATTTTGGTATGACCCTTGCTGATTTTGTCTTACTTGTGCTGAGTTTCCTTGATTATTTCTAAAATTACCAGAGCTTCTCTCGCCTTGGCCTGTGTTTTTATTTGGAACTTGTGGCGTTTGGTTATAGTTTTTCTTTGGCCACTCTCTATACCTTTCTTCCCTTCTATATATTTTTCTATATTCGGGTCGGATACACGTATCCTCGAATCTTCTTTGACTCATTATGGATATAATTGGGCCTAATTCCCTACATTGATATATTTTGTCTAGCAACGTGCCCTGTGTCATCTCCTTGGTTGTGTTTACTAGGAGACTATCTATGTTAGTGAGATCTATTCCCTGTCCTCCCCTATAGTATACTATAAGCTCATCGGTTTTATACTTAATATTTTGGATTTCAACAGCCAGTTCACTTACCGACTTCACTTTCAGGGCTGTAATCCGTTTATATATCTCGTGAGGTTTTGAATCTCATCCTTAACTCTTCTTTTATCAGTTGCCAGTCGTCTTGGCGAGGGATATTTATTACTACGTTTTTCGCTTCGCCCTGTATGGTCCGGTAGAAGATCATCCTCGTCGCCTCCTTCTTCTCGTTTTCGTTGTCTATTGTTGACAGCAGGTATTCTGTGCTCGAGAAGAAAGAGTTACCGATACATCGCCTCGCCCGGTGAAAATTGGTATCTGGGCGATGTTCTTCGACACCCGGTCCGTCCTCTTATGGTCCGCTCTGTGTTGCAGCTCCAGGTATGCTGCCCTCAGCGCCTCCAACTGTTGTTCCCGTCTGGCCAGTTCCTCGACCAGATCTACTGGTGCCATCTGAGCCTGATTTTCCGTCATATTTCTTCGTTCGTCGTGTTCTCTTTGTCTTCCTGAAGCCAATTTGTTGCCGCTTTGCTGCTGATTTGTGGGTGGTGGCTATATGTATTATATGCACACTGCACTACCACTTTTTGTTCTATCTTTTGTTACTATTTAGCCGTGGGTGGTGGCTATATTTACTTATATGTACACTACACTACCACTTTTTTTAGTTGTGTTCTTTTGTGGGTGGTCACTATACGACTGTATGTCACTACACTGCCACTTTTTTTTTTGTGTTCTTTTGTGGGTGGTCACTATACTACTGTATGTAACTGCACTGCCACTTTTTAATTGTGCGTATCACGATCCTTTTATATATATATAAAGGATTACCGACTGCGCCAATTTCGTCGCAGTTGCGCCAAGCGGATTTTTTTAAAAAATGCCAAAGGCAACGGCTTAAATAAAATAACAACCGAGAACTAGACTTTAACTCGAGAGACTTCAAAACCAGACTAAATTCTTTTCTTTATTCAAATTAAAAGAAAGCGTAAATGTACAATGGTTAAAATGCTTACTACTAATTAGCCTGAATTGTTTATTTAAAGCAATGGTGAAAATGCTTACTACTAATTAACCGGAATTGTTTACTTAAATTTTGCAATGACTATAATTTTGAATTGGGCTGGAAGTTACTTTTATTTATTTTGTTATGCTTAATATGAATTTGTCGATATCGTCTTGTGCTGAGTCTGCACTTACATAAGTTGACGATTTATAGGTAATTGGGGGGTTATTGGCATTATACATAACTGGCGTGATAACCTCCGAAGAGATTTAAGGCAGAGCTTCTCTTCCAATTTGCGTCGTGCTCCTCTTATTTTTACATACAAATTGGCTGGATGGGACCTACTTGTTTTATGCCGACTCCGAACGGCATCTGCAAGGCAGATGAGTTTTCACTGAGAGCTTTTCATGGCAGAAATACACTCGGAGTGCTTGCCAAACACTGCCGAGGGGCGACCCCGATTAGAAAAATTTTCTTCTAATTGAAAAAAGTTGTTTCTAAAATGTTTGATGTAGCTTTGTCCGGGGCGTGAACCCAAGATCTCCGGTGTGGTAGGCGGAGCACGCTACCATCACACCACGGCGACCGCCATAAATTGTTGAGATTTAATCAGTAAAGACTGATTTTTATAAAATTGACAGTTATTCATATTGTGACGGATATTAGTGACACCAAGTGATACTCACATCACTAGTCTGATGCTAAGTAAATGAAGCCACACCAACAATAAAGCAGGCAGTCACTTGTATCTACATAAACGAATCAATTATTATGTCTATACATATGTCCATATAAGCAGTGGAGAGCAACGCACAAACACATGCATATATCTGAGATACTCCCCAAAGTAGGCAACAATTTGTGCAAGTATCACTCACATATACAAGCGCATATGAGAAGCTATAAACGTAGTTATAGCTGGTAATTTTATAGCTGATAACTAACTAGTAAGTTCTGGAAATAGAAGCGCCTAGAAGTATGTCTACGAGAAAACCGCACAATACAAAAGCAGTACAGCTGAGGCACGACGGATGAGTTTGATTTAAGCACGCTATCTGTCGAGAAGTAGTAGTATTGTGAAGTACTTGAATAAAGGCCATTTTGCATTATTGAATAGTGGAGTTATTTATTCCACAGTTTAGTAATTCGAACGTTAGTAGAAGGTTGCAAGTAAAGGAATTGCACTAAATTCGTTACAATTGGTGTCAGAAGAGGAATTGTTGAATAAATTCCTTAGATTGGGAATACAACTTGGACATGGCAAAGTTGAGTGAATTAAAGATCAAGCAATTGAAAAAGGAGTTGTAGAACCTTGGATTGAATACAACCGGCAATAAGATCGAACTTCAAGCAGGGCTAAGAAAGGTAATGGAGTCGCAAGGAATTGATGTGGACGAGTATGTCTTTTATTTTGATGTGGAAGAATCAACAACAAAAATGGAAGAGAAGAACGGAAGTCCGAGTCCAGTCGCAAGCGGCGAGAATAATGCGATATTAGTTTTGTTATCACAGATATCGACAAAGATGGAAACCCAGGAAACACGTATAACTGAAAGTATGGCATCTCAACTAGAATCACAGGAGACACGTTTACCATCCAAGATGGAAGCATAGGAGGCACGCATTTCAGAAATGTCGTCACAAATATCCACAAATATGTCATCACAACTGGAAGAGCAAAATACATATATGGCATCCTAACTGGAATCACACGAGACACGTATCTCAGAAATGTCGTCAGAAATAACATCTAAAATTGAAGCACAAGAGGCACGTATATCAGATATGTCGACACAAATTTCAGCACAGGTATCATAGCAGATCTCTGCACAACTGGAAGCGCGTATGGAAGAGAAACTAACGCAGTTTCAGGAAGGGTTCAGTGGTCGCCAAGATAAAATGGAGGCCGAGATAGATCCTTAAAAGATCGTATTCAGGAGTTACAATTGAACCGTCCAATAACTTCAACGTCTACTCTGAAGGTAAAATCCCAACGTTTTATGGTTTTGTTCCTTTCAATGTATTTAAGCTCCAATTTGAGAAGACGTCAGCAGTGAACAACTGGAACGCCGAAGATAAAGTTGCTGCACTGTTCGTGGCTTTAAAAGGACCAGCTGATGAGATCTTACAGACCATCCCAGAGTACGAAAGTAACAGTTATGAAGCATTGATGGCTGCTGTAGAACGACGGTACGGAAGCGAACACAGGAAATAAAAAAAATAAAATAAATGCAAGGCGCGATAACCTCCGAAGAGATCTAAGGCCGAGCTTCTCTTCCAATTTGCTTCGTGCTCCTCTTGATTTTCCCTACAAATTGGCCGGACGGGACCTACATGTTTTATGCCGACTCCGAACGGCATCTGCAAGGCAGATGAGTTTTCACTGAGAGCTTTTCATGGCAGAAATACACCCGGAGCGCTTGCCAGACACTGCCGAGGGGCGACCCCGCTTAGAAAAAATGTTCTTCTAATTGAAAAACCTTATTTCTAAAATTTTGATGTTGCTTTGCCCGGGGTTTGAACCCAGGGCATACGGTGTGGTGGGCTGAGCACGCTACCATCCCACCACGGCGGCCGCACAAGAAACAGGAACACAGAAAATAGATCTACCAAATAGAATTGCATAACCGCTACCAAAAATCTAACGAGACTTTGCAGGAGTTTGCGTCGGGTGTCGAAAGGATGACCCATTTAGCAAATGAGGACGAACCCGTGGAATACACCGAGAGGTTAAAACTCCAGAGCGTCATAAATGGCATACGAGATGTGGAAACGAAAAGAGCTACATATGCGAATCCAAAACTGACATTTGCTGAAACGGTATCGCATGCACTGACTCAGGAAACAGCCTCACTTTTGAGTAAGCCAGCGTACAAAGCTCATCGCGTGGAAGTGGAAAGGCCAGACTGGGTAGACACAATTTGGAAGCACTGAAGGGGTCAGAACAGAAAAATGACGGAGTTATGAAATTTTTCAAGTGCGGCAACCCAGGCCACATTGCACGTCATTGAAGCACCGGTCCTAATAGTTCCAACAATGTGGGTGGACGTAAACGCAGAGCTGAAGGAGATGAGCAAATCTCCAAGTCCACTCAATCGATAAACTAAAGCGAGTCAGCCGCAAGGGGCGACAGCTGGCTCCCTCAATGGAATGCCCCATAATCTCTATCTCGCAAATTGGAAGAAGGTCAAACAATCTTACTGTCGGAGGACATGTGGATGGAAAGGAACGTTCACTGACTGTAGATACGGGTGCATCTCATTCCACCATTCGAGCGGATTTAGTCAACAAGAAAATAAGACCATTGCATGGAGCAAGATTGCGTACAGCCACTGGAGAAGACACCACGGTTCTAGGAGAAGTATCATGTGAAGTCGCAATTGGGAATGTCTCAGTAGTACACAATTTTATAGTGGCAGAGATTGTTGATAAAATCATAATTGGAGTGGACTTCTTAATCGACCAAGGCATCAAGATCGACATGCAAAGCAAGACGATGCGATATAAGAACATGGATGTACCACTTAATTTCGGCTACGAGAGAGGCTACAGCAGTAAACGAGTGTTGGTGGAAGAAAGTCAGCACATACCACCAAAATCAGAAGCAGTCATTTGGGCAAAGATTGGTGGAGATTGTGGGAGAAACAAATTGTGGGTTGTCGAAGCATCAAACAAATCAGCACCCAACATACTTGTAGGAAAAACCCTTGCTATGACAAAACAAGATGGACGTATTCCGGTAAGAGTACTCAATGAGTTCAAGTCACCACTCAAACTGAACAAAGGAGCTATTTTGGGAAGATGCCAAGAGGCTGAATTAGTTATTAACTGTGAACAGCTCCAGGAACACGTTTCATCTAGTAATACTGATCTTTCACGACATGGACGGAGGGGCTAGAGGAAGATAATCAGAGTAAGGCAAAGCAACTGCTCCTAAAGTACGCAAACATATTTGACCAGGATGGTTCCAAACCAGGCCGCACCAATGTTGTGAAACATCGAATTGACACTGGAGACACGAGGCCGATACGCCAAGCTCCGCGTAGTGTTCCATTGGCGAAGCGGGAAGTTGTGAATCAAATCGTACAAGAAATGAGCGACAGCGGCGTCATCGAACCATCAGCTAGTCCATGGAGCTCACCGGTAATACTTGTAAATAAGAAGGATGGAAAAATGAGGTTTTGCGTGGACTACCGGAAGTTGAATGACGTTACGAAAAAGAATAGCTACCCATTGCCAAGAATTGTCGACACTCTGGACTCGCTCTCTGGTACGAAATGGTTTTCCACACTGGACTTGAAAAGCGGGTACTGGCAAGTGGAAGTGAAGGAGCAAAACAAAGAGAAAACAGTCTTCAGTGTCGGTGATGGTCTTTGGCAATTTACAGTGATGCCTTTTGGACTATGTAATGCACCAGCTACTTTTGAAAGACTCATGGATCAGGTACGGAAAGGACTACATTGGAAAATATGCTTAGTGTACCTAGACGACATCATCGTATTGGGAAAGAACTTCGAAGAACATCTCAAGAACTTGGAGGAGGTTTTCCAAAGAATAGCTGGTGCTGGTCTGAAACTAAGTAAAAAAAAGTGTTCGCTGTTTAAAAAGGAAATAAATTATTTGGGTCACAAGGTAACGACAGAGACATCTGTACTGCGAATGAGAAGATAGAGGCAGTAAAGGATTGACCAAGACCACTGAACCTGCATGAATTGAGAAGTGTCCTTGGGTTGTGTACATATTACCGCCGATTTGTACCAAACTTTTTCAGCGTAGCCCATAGCCTCCATGAGCTTACAAGAAAAAAGTAAAGCGTTTGAATGGAAAAAGGAGCAAGAGGTGGCTTTCCAAACATTGAAGGAGCGTTTGTGCACTGCCCCAAGGGTGACATATCCGATTCCAGGAGCAACATTTATTCTAGATACAGATGCGAGTGCATATGCTATAGGAGGCGTTTTGTCACAACTGGTTGATGGACAGGAGAAGGTAGTTGCATATTACAGCCGCTCAATTGGACAACCAGAGAGGAACCACTGCTTTACACGGAGAGAGCTGTTGGCATTGGTAGAGTGCATTAAACATTTTCACAAATACCTCTACGGCCAGCGATTCCGCGTCAGAACAGATCACGCAGCGTTGAAATGGCTTCTGCAGTTCCATAATCCGGAAGGACGATTGGCACGGTGGATCGAGCGACTACAAGGCTATGACTTTTCCATTGAGCATCGAAAAGGTAGTAAACATGGAAATGCTGATGCAATGTCACGAAGACCATGTAGTTTGGAATGCAAGCACTGTTCAAAGGCCGAGGCTAAAGAAGACATTATAGATGTCCGGCTACTGACTATAACGTGTACGGATGAATGGGACAAGGAACAACTAAGGAAGTGTCAGCTAGAAGACACTGATCTGTCACATGTTATGCAAGGGCTCGAACGAAACGAAAGACCAAATAGAGAAGATGTCAGCAGAGAGTCCCATTGCGAAATCATATTGGGCACAGTGGAACAGTTTAGAATTGATATCCGGTTGCTTGCATCGAGTATGGGAGAGTGAGGATGGTCAATGCAAGAAGAAACTGATATTTGTTCCCAGAAAGAGGATTCCTGACGTGCTCAGCGAGCTGCATAATGATCCAAGCGGAGGTCATCTTGGAATCACGAAGACGCTCGAGAAGATTAAACAGAGATTCTATTGGGTTGGTTGCCGTCAGTCGGTCACTGAGTGGAGCGCGAACTGCGAGGTTTGCAACAGAGCGAAAGGGCCCAAAACCCGAAGTCATGGCCAGATGAAGCAATATAACTCAGGTGCGCCATTTGAAATATGTACTGGCGGCTATGGATATTTCAGCAAATGGCCAGAGGTATACCCAATCCCAAATCAAGAAGCGGAAACAGTAGCAGAAGTGTTTATAAACAATTGGGTTGTAAGGTATGGTGTACCAATGGAGTTACATTCTGACCAAGGCAGGAATTTCGAATCAGCTGTGTTCCAGGAAATATGTAAATCATTGGGCATTCGAAAAACACGGACAATTGCATTACATCCTCAGTCCGATGGTATGGTCGAACGTTTCAACAGAATCTTGCAGGAGCATTTAAGGAAAGTAGTAGACAAAGGAGTGGGATACACACATATCATTATTCTTGATGGCTTGCCGATCGGCAGTGCATGAGACAACGGGCCAAACTCCCAGGTGTGGTAAGGCAACGAGCAAAGGTTATGAGTGACAAGATGAAAGCCAGATACGATAAAGCAATTAATTCGGAAGATTTTCAGAAAGGAGATTTGGTGCTGTTATACAACCCACAACGAAAAAAAGGTTTGTCCCCGAAATTGCAGTGTAATTGGGAAGGCCCATACAAAGTTGTAAAACGGATCAACGATGTAGTGTACCCCATACAAACCATTGGCAAACCAGGAACCAAAATGAAAGTGGTTCATTTGGAAATGCTGGCAGCGTTTAGATAGAGAGATTTGTCTGATTGAGACGATCAGATTTAGGTGGAGGGCAGTGTGACGAATATAAGTGACACCAAGTGATACTCACATCACTAGTCTGATGCTAAGTAAATGAAGCCACAACAACAATAAAGCAGGCAGTCACTTGTATCTACATAAACGAATCAATCATTGTGTCTATACATATGTCCATAGCGGAGAGCAACGCACAAACACATGCTCCCAAAAGTAGGCAATAATTTATGCAAGTATCACTCAAATATACACGCGCATATGAGAAGCTATAAACGTAGTTATAGCTGGTAATTTTATAGCTGATAACTAACTAGTAAGTTCTGGAAATAGAAGCGCCTAGAAATATGTCAACGAGGAAACCGCACAGTATAAAAGCAGTACAGCTGAGACACGACGGATGAGTTTGATTTGAGCACGCTATCTGTCGAGAAGTAGTAGTATTGTGAAGTACTTGAATAAAGGCTATTTTGCACTATTGAATAGTGGAGTTATTTATTCAACAGTTAAGTGATTCGAGCGTTAGTAGAAGGTTGAAAATAAGAGGAATTGCACTAAATTCTTTACAATATGATATCTTTTGATAAACTTCATAGCGATATTCGGATAACAAAATAAAATAATTTAATTGACGTAACGGCTTGTGTTTTTAAACGGTTATCTTTCTCAAAACTATTGTTTTGATAAATTTTTAGTACACTTTCGTAAAATTTGGACATTTTTACATGACGTACTGGAAGAAAATAATTTTCGCAGAAGTTTTGTTTTTTAATTTTGGCATCTTACGTTTTCGGGGAAGTCCGTGGTTATTTTTCGGTTTTTCCTGAATATCTTTTGAACGACGCAAAATTTTCTTTTCAGCCTTCAGACAGATCTCCCGACATTATTGAACGTGTATTATAAATTATTACTTTTATTATGACAGAGCACCACGTCCTTCGGCAAAGTTTGAACAGCTATGGCAAGATCGCGCGTTCGTTGGCTTAATTGTTGGCAATCTATCAATCATTACTAGCAAATGAAATGCAACACAAAAATTTTCACTGACCACTTTAGCAGTACTGCTGTTATTATTTCGCGGTTCGAACACACCCAATATAACATCATTCTAAAACTGTTGGAACATAACGTCAACGCCGTGGTGAAACCTGCTACCTCTATTTATCAAAATTTAACAGTAGAACCATGATACAAGAAAAAAGGTAGTTATACTTTTACGTATTTGACATAAACTATGTAAGTTGTCAGAAATACAATTTGTCAAATGCTGAAAAAGCACTACTGCTTCAATAAAATTATGTTTTGTAAATATTTAATTTTTTATAAGGTATTTTTACAAATTTTATTATTTTTACTAGTAGAATTCAGCATTGTTTCAATAACTGTACTAATACATTCTAAAAATTTTCCAGAAACCTTTCCTTCAGATCAGAGCCATGGCTAGTGTTATACAACCACACCGAATATCCTAAATGGCAAAGAGAAGTTCGGTTGACGCCACTTTGCTGTGCTGGAGGTTAATCCATAAGACTCGCCGCAACATTGATTTGTTTGTCCCCCTCCAACATTACGGGCACAGCGACTACGTCTTCTTTTTGGGTACAACAAACACTCCGCCTCCGTGCTTACTTGGATCCGGAATGTATGCGAAGCACCTCTTCATCCCGTGTCGGTATACTACACATGGGATTAAGGCTATACCTTTGGAAGTTTGGAAAAACTCAATTTAACTCTTCCAAAGTGCGAATAGTGCTCTCCCCAATCAACTTAACTCAATTTTACCTGCTTTATCGAAGAGTTGTATCGGTTTAATTCGTGTGTCCTGCAAGATTCTGAACTTTCTTCATATATCAAGTTTCGGCAGGTATCTGCCAATAGGAATAACCACGATCTATTAGCGCCACAGTGACTAGCTGAGGAACTGCTTCGTTAATCGTTTTGGTGACATCCAATCAGCAAGCGTTTGCTTCTGTTAGAATCTATGGGTATACCGGAGTATCTTTGTTACCTTCCTTTATTTTATGAATGACTTCTTGGCAGCAGCGCCCCTTGAATGGTGAGTGAGGGGAAGGCTCTGTTTAATAAGGCGGAATGCACGCCTTCTAGCCGTTCAGATACATAGTACAGCGCTCTGGAGTTCGGCTAAGCCCACACACCAGTAACAAGCTACCATAGCAAAGGATTTGGAATAATCAAGTTCGGATCAACAGTTAAGTTGAACCGAATATGAACGATCGAGATACATACTTTCCGGCAGATAAAGTTTTGTATATTCTTGAACAGGTGTTTGGTTCAATACTTACCCAAAACAGCTTATTCAACTTCAAAATCGGCTTAAACACCCGCGCTGTTAGTTCTGCTTATTCCAAGCTGGAAAAAGAAGCGGTAAAGATGGGTTTGATGGTGAATGAGGGCAAAACGAAGTACCTGCTGTCATCGAGCAAAGAGTCAGCGCATATGCGCCTTGGCAACCACGCTACTGTTGGCAGCCATAATTTCGAAATAGTAAAAGACTTCGTTTATTTGGGAACCAGTATCAACACTAGCAACAACATCAGCACTGAAATCCAGCGAAGAATCAATCTTGCCAATAAATGCTACTTTGGACTAGGTAGGCAATTGAAAAGTAAAGTCCTCTCTCGGCGAACGAAAATCATACTCTACAAGTCACTTATCGTACCCGTCCTGCTATATGGGGCAGAAGCATGGACCATGACAACAGCAGCTGAAGCGGCTTTGGGAGTGTTCGAGAGAAAAGTTCTTCGAAAGATTTATGGACCTCTACGCGTTGGCGATGGCGAGTACCGAAGAAGATTTAATGATGAGCTGTACGAGCTATACGCAGACATCAACATAGTCCAGCGAATTAAAACGCAGCGGCTGCGCTGGCTAGGCCATGTTATGCGAATGAAAGATGATGCTCCGGCCAAGAAAGTGTTTCTATCGGAACCCTCCTATGGAAGCAGAGGTAGAGGGCGGCCCCCACTCCGTTGGAAGGACCAGGTGGAAAACGATTTAAACTCCCTTGGTGTGACCAATTGGCGCCGGTTGGCGGAGCGAAGGAGCGACTGGCGCGCCTTGTTGGACGGCCATAACCGTTTAGACGGTTAAGCGCCAATTAAGTAAGTAAGTAATATGGTATCACTGTTCCAAAGAGTATGCCAAAACACAGTTTATGTCAAAGGGGGACAATGGCGGAAAAAGAATAAGTGGAACAAAAAAGTTGCTAATATCCGCCCCTAATTTCAATTTGCTGAACGCGTTAACAAAAAACTAAAATTTTGAAATGTAGAATTTCGAACTTCGTAAGCTGATATCTATTTTTTGGAGGCTAAGTTCGAAAAACGGAGATAGTACTTTGTTTACTTAACCCTCAATCTCTACAAAGAAGTGGGTTTTGTGCAATACCCAGAAAAAAAGTTGATTTTGTCGCATAGCGTTATTATTATAAATACGAAACAACAGGTTTGACTCACTTATTTACTTTGACTTCCCCCATTCATGATATTTGGCATATCTTTATTAACTTTTCAATGCAAACCCTGCAATTTTTCCTCCAAAAATATCATGAGTTTCAGGTCTAAGTATAATAAGAATCAGGTAAAATAACAGTTGCAATAAATATTGAAAGTGCTATAACTTCTTTGTTTATTGTTTTAGTAATATGGTTTCAAAGCAACATTTTCTTGCATTTTTAAGTACTTTCGTTTGGTAAGGAAACGTACATTAGGGGGGGGGGGGGGGGGGGGGTAAAATTTTGTTAGCTGACCTAATTATGTGAAAACGACTTCATAGCTTAAAAGGACATTAAACGGAAATGTGAAGCTTCTCAAGGCCAAAATAATGACATATCAACTTTAAAAATCGGACGTCAAATAACAAAGTTACAACGAAAAAACCTTTCCGGCTGTATTTCGAAGGATCAAAAAAAAAAAAATTCCGAAACCCTCTCAACATTAGGGGCGGACATTAGCCACTTCTTTGTTTTTTTTGGTATGGGGACCAACCCAGTCTAATGTGTATCATGAGTGAAACGAAAAAACTCAATTACATTGAAACCAGGTACGGAAACTATTATTCCTTTTATAATATAATTCCTTGCAAAACTATTAATTTTGGACTTTTAATATATTTGTATCAAGATAAAATTATTTTCCGATTTTTATTACCTGAGTCCGATAGAACTGGTTAAACTCGGACTTTTAAAAATAAAAGTCCGGAAATAAAAGTTAAATCCGGATTTTAATTTTTGAAGATAAAACAATTTTTTTTTTAATTCGGATAACCTGTTTCTTTATCAAGCCGGACTTTTATTTTGGCCTTAAAAAATAAAAGTCCGGATTTAACTTTTATTTCCGGACTTTTATTTTTAAAAGTCCGAGTTTAACTAGTTCTATCGGACTCAATAAATAAAAATACAGATTTTACTTTTATATGTGGACTTTTATGGAAAAAGTTCAAAAAATAAAAAGGATGCATGATTCGACATAATATTGCTATAGGGATACCTGAGAACTCAAACATTTTCAGCTAGGACAATTTTTTCGCCCCGACTTTTTCGACTCCGAAAAAAAAATATTATTTTCCGTCCCTGATTGAAACCTCATTCAACAATTTGAATTGTAAAATGTATTGAAAATTTTCGGAGTTAGCAGCTTTAATTTTTAGTAACTTTTAGAGATTCTTGACAATGAACTTCCAGCTTTCTTTTACCATTATGTGCAGAAATCGTTTCCTTATCATCAGCATCAAAAGGCCGTTTTGAGTAAAAGGTGGACCGGTTTTTCAGTAGTTGGTTAAGCTAAGCTTACACTAAGTTTTCTTGAACTCTAGTCAAATTCAAACTCCAATTAAACAACATAGCAGTTTTTCAGTCAAAGGTTAAGACCGCCTTTGGGGTTGGTTTTTTTGTGCGGCAGGATTCGATTTTTATTATCTATATAATTTGTAGGTACGCACCAGCTGGGTTTTGTTTACCCAATAAACATACGAAAACTATTTCTCACCCTTCGAGAAATATATATCCAGTTCTGAAGTTGATATCCAACAAAATTGTCCAATCACTATCCCAACTTTGAGAAATTTTTTAAAATTGAACGTTCTCGAGTTGATCTCCAACGTGATTCTCAAATTAGTATCCAGCCTTTGAGAGATTTTGAGATATTTATAGTTCTCAAATGAACGTCCAGCACATTTCATCAGTAGATATCCTATATTGGACATCGAGTGGAGGTGGAGTTAAGAAAATCTTCTCCAACGTGGTAGCACCAAAGCCAACAGCTGTTTATTGTGAGAAATAAATAATACGGCTGGTAGCAGTAACGAAGCGTTATAATTTATAAAAAAACTATACATGTTTTATTTTATTTTCGTGAAAATAGTATTGGAATCTTTCATTTGAGTCCAATTAGAGAACCACACGTGAGTACGAGTTGAGAACAATATTTTTTTCGACTTAGCTAACAGCGTTTATAAAAAAATTCCCTGTTTGGCTGATGATATCATTCTCAAGTATGAGCCAGTGTATCGAAAAACGCTTGAGATTTTAGATGTATGGTAACCGAAATATGCTTGTTGGGTATATTCGGCGCCATTGCGAATGATCGCAATTAACTGATAAGGCATCATCGAGCCGCAAAGATCATGATGGAAGTCTGGTTCAATTTGTGAGCCAGATAATTTGTGAAGTTCTTGTCTTTGGTTTGGCTCACTGCCCTACTTTTTCAAAAATAGATGTCGCTGCTTGGCCTCTAGCCTTATCTTTTAAATGAAACACAACAGCGAAATATATCTATCACAAATGATGTGTACAAATAAAAATATTACGATCTGCATCTCAATGCTCCCAATGATCCAGAGAATTCTCGTGAGAATTGAGCGTGATACGGAGCTAGAAAACTCACTGGATGATGGCTATAGGTTAGCTGGAGTTTAGCCCTGACGGATCGGCCGCTTAAGGTCAGCTTAAGATAAAGTAGACTGAAAACAGAACAATAAGTTTAAGCGTGGTTTAACTGAAAATCTGAGTTGAACTTGAATGAACCGAGTCTTAGGATTTTTTTCCAAACATTTTATTGTATGCCCTAAAGCCCGGTCACATAAGATTTTTGTTGCAGCATCGTGCGCTGACAAATGTGTAGATTGCATGTATTTGCATGGAGAGAGACAAATAGCGCATCACCAGCGCCATCTGACATGAAAAAGTAGCCAGCTTCCAACTTTGGTTGCAGCAAAGCATAAGAAAAAAATTTGACTTGCATTTTGGCTATGAGTGCTTTCAGACTTTGAAAACGTAATTATATTTCAAACTCGTTCGTACTTTTCTAACATTTTCCACAATTAAAAACTGCATTTTAAAAAATGCATAGGAGACGAAATATGTTAGCAAGTATTTTTTATACTCAGTTGAGCAGAGCTCACAGAGTATATTAAGTTTGATTGGATAACGGTTGGTTGTACATATATAAAGGAATCGAGATAGATATAGACTTCCATATATCAAAATAATCAGGATCGAAAAAAAAATTTGATTGAGCCATGTCCGTCCGTCCGTCCGTCCGTCCGTTAACACGATAACTTGAGTAAATTTTGAGGTAACTTGATGAAATTTGGTACGTAGGTTCCTGAGCACTCATCTCAGATCGCTATTTAAAATGAACGATATCGGACTATAACCACGCCCACTTTTTCGATATCGAAAATTTCGTAAAACCGAAAAAGTGCGATAATTCATTACCAAAGACAGATAAAGCGACGAAACTTGGTAGATGAGTTGAATTTATGACGCAGAATAGAAAATTAGTAAAATTTTGGACAATGGGCGTGGCACCGCCCACTTTTAAAAGAAGGTAATTTATAATTTTTGCAAGCTGTAATTTGTCAGTCGTTGAAGATATCATGATGAAATTTGGCAGGAACGTTACTTCTATTACTATATGTACGCCTAATAAAAATTAGCAAAATCGGACAAGGACCACGCCCACTTTTAAAAAAAAATTTTTTTTAAAGTAAAATTTTAACAAAAAATTTAATATCTTTACAGTATATAAGTAAATTATGTCAACATTCAACTCCAGTAATGACATGGTGCAACAAAATACAAAAATAAAATAAAATTTCAAAATGGGCGTGGCTCCGCCCTTTTTCATTTAATTTGTCTAGGATACTTTTAACGCCATAAGTCGAACAAAAATTAACCAATCCTTTTGAAATTTGGTAGGGGTATAGATTTTATGATGTTAACTGTTCTCTGTGAAAATGGGCGAAATCGGTTGATGCCACGCCCAGTTTTTATACACAGTCGTCCGTCTGTCCTTCCGCATGGCCGTTAACACGATAACTTGAGTTAATTTTGAAGTATCTTGATGAAATTTGGTATGTAGGTTCCTGAGCACTCATCTCAGATCACTATTTAAAATGAATAATATCGGACTATAACCACGCCCACTTTTTCGATATCGAAAATTTCATAAAACCGAAAAAGTGCGATAATTCATCACCAAAGACAGATAAAGCGACGAAACTTGGTAGATGAGTTGAATTTATGACGCAGAATGGAAAATTAGTAAAATTTTGGACAATGGGCGTGGCACCGCCCACTTTTAAAAGAAGGTAATTTAAAAATTTTGCAAGCTGTAATTTGTCAGTCGTTGAAGATATCATGATGAAATTTGGCAGGGACGTTACTCCTATTACTATATGTACGCCTAATAAAAATTAGCAAAATCGGAGAAGGACCAAGCCCACTTTAAAAAAAAATTTTTTTAAAGTAAAATTTTAACAAAAAATTTAATATATTTACAGTATATAAGTAAATTATGTCAACATTCAACTCCAGTAATGACATGGTGCAACAAAATACAAAAATAAAAGAAAATTTCAAAATAGGCGTGGCTCCGCCCTTTTTCATTTAATTTGTCTAGGATACTTTTAACGCCATAAGTCGAACAAAAATTAACCAATCCTTTTGAAATTTGGTAGGGGTATAGATTTTATGATGTTAACTGTTCTCTGTGAAAACGGGCGAAATCGGTTGATGCCACGCCCAGTTTTTATACACAGTCTTTCGTCTGTCCTTCCGCATGGCCGTTAACACGATAACTTGAGCAAAAATCGACATATCTTTAATGAACTTAGTTCACGTACTTACTTGAACTCACTTTATTTTGATATGAAAAATGAACGAAATCCGACAATGACCACGCCCACTTTTTCGATATCGAAAATTACGAAAAATGAAAAAAATGCCATAATTCTATACCAAATACGAAAAAAGGGATGAAACATGGTGAGGTAATTGGATTGGTTTATTGATGCGAAATATAACTTTAGAAAAAACTTTATAAAATGGTTGTGACACCTACCATATTAAGTAGAAGAAAATGAAAAAGTTCCGCAGGGCGAAATAAAAAAACCCTTAAAATCTTGGCAGGTATTACATATATAAATAAATTAGCGGTATCCAACAGATGATGTTCTGTGTCACCCTGGTCCACATTTTGGTCGCGATCTGGAAAACGCCTTCACATATACAACTACCACCACTCCCTTTTAAAACTCTCATTAATACCTTTAATTTGATACCCATATCGTACAAACACATTCTAGAGTCACCCTGGTCCACATTTTGGTCGCGATCTGGAAAACGCCTTCACATATACAACTACCACCACTCCCTTTTAAAACTCTCATTAATACCTTTAATTTGATACCCATATCGTACAAACACATTCTAGAGTCACCCTGGTCTACCTTTATGGCGATATTTCGAAACGGCGTCCACCTATACAACAACCACCACTCCCTTTTAAAACCCTCATTAATACCTTTAATTTGATACCCATATCGTACAAACACATTCTAGAGTCACCCCTGGTCCACCTTTATGGCGATATTTCGAAACGGCGTCCACCTATAGAACTAAGGCCCACTCCCTTTTAAAATACTCATTAACACCATTCGTTTGATGCCCATATTGTACAAACAAATTCTAGGGTCACCCCTGGTCCACCTTTGTGGCGATATCTCGAAACGGCGTCCACCTATGGAACTAAGGATTACTCCCTTTTAAAATACTCATTAACACCTTTCTTTTGATACCCATATTGTACAAACAAATTCTAGGGTCACCCCTGGTCCACCTTTATGGCGGTATCTCGAAACGGCGTCCACCTATGGAACTAAGGATTACTCCCTTTTAAAATACTCATTAACACCTTTCATTTGATACCCATATCGTACAAGCGCATTCTAGAGTCAACCTGATCCACCTTTATGGCTATATCTCAAAAAGGCGACCACTTATACAACTACCACCACTCTCTTTTAAAACCCTCATTAATACCTTTAATTTGATACCCATATCGTACAAACAAATTGTAGGGTCACACCTGGTCCACCTTTATGGCGATATCTCGAAACGGCGTCCACCTGTGGAACTAAGCATGACTCCCTTTTAAAATACTCATTAACACCTTTCTCTTGATACCCATATTGTACAAACAAATTCTAGGGTCACCCCTGGTCCACCTTTATGGTGATATCTCGAAACGGCGTCCACCTATGGAACTAAGGGTTACTCCCTTTTAAAATACTCATTAACACCTTTCATTTGATACCCATATCGTACAAACGCATTCTAGAGTCAACCTGATCCACCTTTATGGCTATAACCCTAAATGGCGTCCACCTATAGAACTATGGCCCACTCCCTCATAAAATACTCTTTAATGCCTTTCATTTGATACACATGTCATACAAACACATTCCAGGGTTTCCCTCGGTTCATTTTCCTACATGGTTATTTTCCTTTATGTTGTCACCATAGCTCTCAACTGAGTATGTAATGTTCGGTTACACCCGAACTTAACCTTCCTTACTTGTTTTCTAATACAGTGAGAATATTTATATCAGTGATTCGAGAAATTTTTTATGTGAATGGACAAGTCGAAAAAGACTTCAATCGCTAAGTCTGGAGTTCTTTTATATTTATTAACGCAACATCACGAGCGATTGTGACGATGTTCACTTTTGCATCAAAACTCATGAACATGAGAAGTTTCATTGTGACGCGGCCATACGTTGTTGTTGTTGTTGTAGCAATGTTCGCCCCACCTTATAGCCGCGACCGATCACAAATTGTCATCAATATCCTCTAACGGGAGTCCAAGGAAACTTGCCGATTCAACAGGGGTGGGCCATAAGGAAAGGGGTGTTAGAGGCGTTGGTTCCACATTACAATTCAAGAGATGGTTGGTGTCATGTGGGGACACATTGCAAGCGGGGCATACATTTTGTATGTCGGGGTTGATACTGGATAGGTAAGAGTTTAACCTGTTACAGTATCCAGAACGAAGTTGAGCAAGAGTGACACGCGTTTCCCTGGGGAGTATGCGTTCCTCTTCCGCGAGTTTTGGATAATTTTCTTTAAGTACTGGACTCCCCGGGCAATTTCCGGCATAAAGGTCCGACGCCTGTTTATGGAGTTCACCAAGGACCTGCTTGTGTTTTTTCACTTCATACGGCTGGGTTCTCAGGTGCCGTATTTCCTCAAAATGCTTACGGAGATGACTCCTTAAGCCCCTAGGCGGTGCTGGTTCATCAATCAGATGTCTGTTGGGATGCCCAGGTTTCTGGGTATTCAACAGGAACTGTTTGGTCAGCATCTCATTTCTCTCCCTGATGGGGAGTATTCTCGCCTCATTATGCAGATGGTGTTCTGGGGACATAAGAAGACAGACCGTGGCGATTCTGATAGCAGTATTTTGGCAGCCCTCTAGTTTCTTCCAGTGGGTGATTTTTAGGCTTGGCGACCATATGGGTGACGCGTAGCACGTAATCGGCTGGCTAATTGCTTTGTATGTAGTCATGAGCGTTTCTTTATCTTTTCCCCAGGTACTGCCAGCGAGGGATTTGAGGATTTTTTTACGGCTCTGAATTCTCGGAACAACTGCGGCTGCGTGCTCACCAAAATGTAGATCCTGATCAAACGTCACACCCAAGATTTTGGGGTGTAGGACAGTCGGTAGCGTAGTGCCATCGACGTGGATGTTCAAAATGGTCGACATTTGGGACGTCCATGTTGTAAATAAGGTCGCGGAAGATTTAGTCGGTGATAATGCCAGGTTTCGCGAGGCGAAACAACTGGAGAGATCAGGGAGGTAGCCGTTTATTTTATTGCATAGCGCATCGATCTTTGGGCCTGGGCCTGTGGCCATTATTGTGCAGTCATCGGCGTAGGAAACGATTGTGACTCCTTCCGGTGGTGAAGGTAGCTTAGATATGTAGAAATTAAACAGAAGTTGTTTAATTCTCCTTGGTTTTTATGTTTCGTTTCTAAATTGCACCGATGCCTGCCGACCACCCAGATAATTTGCAGTCCACCTTTTAAGACATGGGGGAAGGGTAGACCCTTCCAGGTCTTGCAGTAACGAGCCATGGTTGACCGCATCAAAAGCTTTTGATAGGTCTAGCGCTACGAGTACTGTTCTATGGTGGGGGTGTTGATTTAAACCGCATACAAAACGACCCATGAAATTTTTTACGGATAATACTTCAATATTTTATTTACATAGGAACATGGAATTCCTCACATTTGACAACGATTTATGTACATTTAAGAATTGTACTTACTTATATAAAAGTGCTTCAGATGGTCCTTGTAATCGCCCCTCTACTTTGTTAATGCGTAGTTTGCGCATGTTTTCTAATGAACTAACATTTGATGTCTGCAATTTAAGGATATTTGTCTCTTGATTACCAAGGCTTTGTTGAAGCATTTGCTCAAAGCCACTCGTTTGTGGAATAATTTGAGTATTATCCATTTTTCTATTCTGAGCTTTATATGGTATATATGATTGCTTAAAAGACGAGGTTAATAATTCAGCTCTTTGAACGTTATAAGCATTAAAAACGGATGTTGCCAAGGAAGAATACTGAAATGCAAAATTAAGATAATATACATAAAATATTATTTTAAATAATAATTTCTTATACCTCGGCATCGATAGTTCCAAAAGATATTAAACTTTCTGTTATAGGATTGGGTTTTGTATCCGTGTCAGTTGTCATAGTATTTTTCAGGTCTTCAGCAGCATGTTCACGTATTTCATTTAAAAAATTTGCAGCTTCTAGTGGCACCTTCCATTCGGGATTGGTTAAGGTAAACCGAATTAATGAAAGCTCAATTTTTCCATTATCGTCTTCATTTTTAGCAGCTAAGCCATTGTCTTCTAGGTTTCCCTTTTGTTTTAAGGAAGGCTTTGGTATTTGCCAGTCCGGATTTCCGTATTTTCGAACGTCCATTTGTGCAAATGAACACACATTTCCGACGCCCTTCACACTCACTGTAAAACTTCTGAAAAATTTTACCAACTCCAATGCTTTCGGCCGAAATACAAAAATTAGTATAAATGGCGTTACAAGTGGGCTAAGAATTTCATTTAATAAGTAACCCTGGAAATATAAGTATGAGAAAGAAATATATGGGTATCTAATGTTTAATTAATGACTGGCAAGAAAACACTAGGCTAGCTAACCATAACGTTACTTTCATCAAAAAGCAAAAATATAAACATATTTTCTTCTTTTTCATTTGCTAATAACTTTAAGAAGCTTTCTTTCGTTGATACCAGGGTGAAAAAAACTTATAATTGAGTACTTACTTCTTTACTGAAATCAATAAAACATAAGATAAACTAAATCAATTTGTGTCGGTATCCACAATCGACTTAATTGGTGGTAGAGTCCAACGATTTGTTTTATATCCTACTTAAGTCAACTGAAAAAAAAGTTTATGTTAGCCATGCTCATCCATTCATTGGTCTATCACATCATCACGCGTTTTTTTTTTTTTTTTGCAATAACTGTCATTTAAAGAAATGTTTGTAATGAAATTCAACACACTACTTCTTCTGCCCGCGACTAATACTCTTTTAAAAAATAAATATTATTTAATAATGAAATATAATTCTGTGATAATGCATTACCTTACGAGATATTTCCGTCAGTTAAAGGATACAATGCTAACAATTTATATGATCAACTTCGTAAGCATAGTACAGGTTTACAAGTAGGATATGTATGAGAAGGAAACAATTGCTTTCTCTTTCCTACACACTGCCGTTTGACACTTCGATCACTGTCAAACTCATGGTCCACGCAGATTCCACTGGGTTCCACGCTAGTTTGACACTGATCGAAGTGCCAAAATTACCGGGGTTTCTGTTTTCGAAACCGACGCAGGGAAACAAAAAACGGAGCGGAATATCAGACATGGGTTGCTGTGATGGTATTTTTTTTAACGAATTTAGTATGAAAATGTAAAGTGCACCTATATGGGTCCTACAGAAAATTATACAAAAGTATTCGAATAGGGTATCTGAAGAAAAAAACACGAGTGGTAAATTTTTCTACCCGTTCAATAGCTCTCCGCGAAAAACAGTTTTATACCCTGATCGGCTGCCAAAACATTTCCAAAAATGTGGCAAGAGGTATGAAAATATGCGTTTTGTCCTGGTTTCAATAATCCAAAGGCGAAAACGTGTTCGGATTAATGAAACCGTGGCGAAAACGCGTCTATTAATGCCTCCCCCGACGGTTTTGGTCGTGTTTTAGCAATCGTCGCGGTAATAAAGTATCACAATTTGATAACTAAAATTGTCCAAAACATATGGATTTTAAAGAGAGATGTAATTAAGTGCTTGTTTGAAAGTAAATAAGGGTATTTCTTTGTAATTTTACAATAAAATTTTTACGCACTTTCCGTTAGTAGCTACTACACTTTTTGGACCTAAAAAGTACAACAGGGCCAAAAAGCATCCACAAAAAAACGAACAAGAACAAGCATTTTGATCAGGTGAGCGTGGTTGTGTGTGTGTGTGCGTGCTGCTACATATCCTACTTGTAAACTTTTACAATGTTCGTAAGGTTGACTTAAATCTGTATTTGTCTATCTTGGTGATGCCTACTAAGGCCGATCGAATCTTTTGAAAGTCTTTACATCGACTTCAAAAATTGTTGAATATTATTTATAACCATCTTTTCTTTTCAAAATAGAATTGCCCTAGACAAGAATCACAAAATCAGTTGATTACGATGCCAACTTTCTATATAAAAATGAAAAATACACATACAGAACACTCATAAAAATTCGTCTCTACCGCTCCTTTCCATGTATTTGGCGACGAAAAAATGTATATTGTTCAGAAAAATATATTTACAGAGAAAATTCAGATAATAATAAATGGACTATCGACTTCGCTATTTCCCGAAATATTTTCACCTCAAAGTTCAAACATTTAAAGATCCATAAAGCTAAAGCCTGTCACCCGATCCAAGAACACGGCACAGAGTATAGGAAAATTTTTAAATATTAATTTCGGCGAAAGACAGACGGTTTCCAACCCGGGTCAAATTTCTGCCAGAACGAATAGGTCGATCTGGTTACTTCAGGGAGTGCTCAGATCCTAGAGGGATGTCTCCTACGTCTTCTTAAACGGAGACAGAATTGAAGCACCCAGCGATGTTGATAATGTTAAACCCGCTCTTCACAATAATTGCTACTGGAGCATTTCACGGTTGGTACGGGACAAATCGTACACATTTTTTTCATTTTTAGCCCTCCACTTAAGAAAAACTTTAACTTTTTCAGACAAAGTTTTAAGTACATTAGGATTTTATGGTACATGTGTAAATAAAAATAGAAACCTGCTCTTGAAATATTTGTATATGAAAAATTGCAAGAAAGCATCCGTTTGTACAGGATAGTCAGTCAGTTGAAACTTCAGCGAAACTATTAATAATTAAAACAAAAAAAAAAAATTCAAATACATTTGGTAGTAGTTGTATCAAGGTTTGTTAAAATAAAAAACAAAATTTAAAAGACGTTTATTCGAAAAAAAAAATTGTGTTTACAATTAAATTTTTTTTTTGTTTTTATATATCGTAGCGTGCTCCACCTCCTCCAGAAATCCTGGGTTCAAGCCCCAGCAAGCAACGTCAAAAATTTAGAAACAAGTTTTTTCATTTAGAAAACTTTTTCTACAAATTAAAAGGAGCACGATGTTAATTGGAAGAAAAGCTAGGCCTTAATTCTCTTCTGGAAATTTAATCCAGTTTGTCTTATATTCACATACACACTATATACAGATATGAACATTTTGTATTTTTTCAGCGGCCGTCGAGGTGTGATGGTAGCGTCATCCACACCGAAGATGGGTTCACGCCCCGGGAAAAGCAACATCTGCCTTGCAGATGCCGTTCGGAGTCGGCATAAAACAAGTAGGTCCTGACATTTATTTATTTTTATTTTAATAAAAAGTGGTTGCTAAGGAATTTTTGAGAATTATTTGATTTTTCTATACGAAATTTTTTAACTTGTTTTTTCTCAAGTTGATAGTAAATAATAAATCGGCGAAAATTAACGATTTTCCATGGAATGCTGGTACTATAGACTTTGTCATTGTACTTCAAAGCCAGATTTTTATTCGCCACACGTAAACAATGTGCAAAATATGAAATAAACACTAAAAAAAAAACTTTCTCAGAAGATAAACATTGGAGGGGTTATATGCAATAGGTAAAGAAATTTTCCTCAATTTATTATATTAACTTTTATAATAATGAAGAAAATTTCGAAGCATATAAGAAATGTTTTTGTTTTGAAAAGAAATTGTTATGGAGAAAAATCATTGCCATTTTGAAAAAAAAAATTCGTTTGAGTGTAGAATTGATATCTGTGTGCGATAACTTTGAATCCACGTTTTCAAGTTTATGTGGATAGGCTAGAATCAATTCAAAAACAGTTTTTACTTTTCGCCTTGAGAAATCTTCAATGGGACTGTTCGTATAATCTTCCTTCTTACACTAAATGGTTAAAACTAATAAATATTCCTACCCTTGCAAGTCGTAGAGAAATGCTAGGAGTAATATTTATGGCTAAACTATTAAATGGGTCGATTTCAAGCCCATTTCTTTTGAACGAAGTAAACTTTAATGTTCCATGCCGAGGCATTATAGACCTATAATTCTTAAACAAAGCAGAACCAATTTCCAACTAAACGAACATTTTCTGTGTATATGTGAAGGTTATAACTCTCACTCGAGAATTATTGATGTTTCGGACTCGCTCTTTGCCATGAAAAAAAAATAATAATTAAAAAAAAAAATTTTGTTAAACGGTTTTATTGAAAACAATACTTACATGAAGTAATAATAATACTAAAAGCTAGAAAATAATTAGGTAGGTACTAGGTACTAGTCATCATACTCTTCATCAATCTAGGGCGTTGATCAGACAATTAAATAAAAGCGTTGGCCGCGTGAAATTTCTAAAAATGTGAGGCGTAGCATAACCTAATTAAAGTTCAGTTGGTCTTACTTATGAATATCAATAGAAATTTGACGCGTCCAACGCTTTTATTTAATTGTCTGATCAACGCCCTAGATTGATGAAGAGTGTGATGACTAGTACCTAGGACCTACCTAATTATTTTCTAGCTTTTAGTGTTATTATTACTTCCTGTAAGTATTGTTTTCAATAAAACCGTTTAACTTAAAAATTGTTTTTAATTATTTTTTTTCAAGTTTTTAGTCTTTATTTAATTGCCTATTATTTCTCATTCTATTTAGTTCATTTAGTGACTCATTATTACAAGGACTCTTTCCTGACAATTTGTTACAAGCTAATCCTCAATACCTATAACATTTTCAGACAAAGTATTAGGTTTATTAGCATTGTGTGGTACATATCTTAATAAAAATAGAAACCTACTCTTAAAATATTTGAGTATGTGTGTGAAAAATCGCAAAAAAGCGTCCGTTTGTACGACACAGTCAGTCAAGTGAAACTTTATCGAATCTATTAATATTAAAACAAAATAATAATAATAAATATTACCATTGGCAGTACTTGTGCCCAGGTTAGTTAGAATAACAATAGAATTTAAATAAGTTTTTTCGAAAACTAATTTTAGTTAAAAATAAATTGTTTTTACGGGACACGTGTGAGATTCAGTTTCCAAATTTTGAGTTCCTACTATATAGAGTAACTTCTTCCGCCTACCACATCGAAAGTCCTGGCTTCAAGTCCCGAGCATAGCAACATCAAAAATTTAGAAACACGTTTTCTCAACTAGAATTCGGACCTCGGCAGTGATTTCGAGTGTGGTTTGCCATAGAACATAGAACCGAATGCACATGATCACAGCATAGCAACGTCACCGGCGTGGGTTTGGCATCACAACGGCACAACAACTAATCGTGCTTGCACTTACCATGGCGACATCATCACATACGATATCAGCACATATGATAATACGAACTGCTTAACTTCCCTGCAGTCAAAAGCCAAAAAAAAAAAGCCAGTTCATTGACTAGAATTTTGTGGGGTTATTCATACTAGTTAGTGTATGAGTAGTTATTTGACTAGAATTTTGTGGCGTTCATCATACTAGTCAGTTTTAGAATGGTTCATTGACTATGATTTTGCGGTGTTATTCATAGTAGTTAGTATTTGAATAATTTATTCGACTAGAATTTCGTCTGTCGGAGTCGAGGAAATTCGCGAGTGCCAGTTTGCAATACTTCAATTGACAATGCTAGATATCGTCCAAATCAACGGGCACATAAACACAAGCATGACAAGTCGACCATCACCGTTACCTCAACAGAGGTTAAAGAAGATATCGAAAACGCCAAGCCTTCCATATCAACAGTCCCAGACGGATAACCTATGCCGATGCCAAAACACCTTGGCCATGAGGGCATCAGCAGCCTAGCACATTTTTTCTACTTGGCGTTAAAAGCCCTTGCCATTCCAGAATAACGGAGAATGGCAAGGATAAAACCACTACAAAAGACCGGAAACCCAGCCAGTACCTAACGATATTATGCCTTTGGTCAGTAACGAAAACATTTGAAGCCGTTACGATTCCCTCAATTAAATGACATTCTTCGGTAATCCAGCCATCAGCATGACTTCCGTAAAGTACATATCACTACCACCATTCTGAACTCCATTAACACTAATCATAGGACGGTGCTAGTACAGCTTGGCCTGTTTTGACGTAGTCAACCACGACTGGTTCGTCCTTCTCCGTTAGATAGATAGATAATTTATTGAAGATTGCACTGCGACCATTGGTCTATCGTGCCCTCACCTCCTTCACAGCACATCATCCAAGCCGACTTCCTTGATTAACCCTAGCCGTTCTCTTGGTTTGAGGGATTTAATGTGGGAATGTTCTGGCCATGGTGAGCCCATAAACTTAGCCCGGTGTCTTGAGATTGCGTCACAGGATATGGTCCGCCGGCTCCGCTGATCGATCACAAAATTCGGCATGTGTTATTCTGTTACTTTTTAGGTTTTATATATATGTACGTATTTTTATCAAAATTTATTCCAAAGAATAATGTATTGAAGTCATAAATTTTAAAGTGCTATATGTATGAATATTAACTTGGGTCGATTTGTATGGACGAAAGTTAACCAATATCGCGCCATCGATTTTTCGATAGGATTTGGGCTCAAGAAAAAAAGTTCCACTACGCATACCCAAAAAAATAATTTTCGAGCCTGCGAAAAAAATAATGGCGAAAGGGTAAATTTTTTGACCAAAACACTCCCCAAAACCGAAAAAATATTTTTTTTTTTTTTTAAATTGTTGTAAAAATCAATAGCGGGATATCGGTTGATAAATCGACCCAGTCTAATATACATACTTTTTATATATATGAAATATAATAAATAAAATGAATTTGAGCTAATTTATCAATTTTCAAGTAATTTTTCAACCAAACTAGGACTAGTGTATTATCTAGTAGGATGCTGATGCTAAAAATGTGAGGCGTAGCATAACCTAATTAAAGTTCAGTTGGTCTTACTTATGAATATCAATAGAAATTTGACGCGTCCAACGCTTTTATTTAATTGTCTGATCAACGCCCTAGATTGATGAAGAGTGTGATGACTAGTACCTAGGACCTACCTAATTATTTTCTAGCTTTTAGTGTTATTATTACTTCCTGTAAGTATTGTTTTCAATAAAACCGTTTAACTTTAAAATTGTTTTTAATTATTTTTTTCAAGTTTTTAGTCTTTATTTAATTGCCTATTATTACTCATTCTATTTAGTTCATTTAGTGACTCATTATTACAAGGACTCTTTCCTGACAATTTGTTACAAGCTAAGTCCTCAATACATAATCCTTCCAAAGATTTTACTCGACTCTGCGCTACGTATGCTTGTCCCTCCTCGAACTCCAAAATATTTTGATGTCACTTCTACCGGACTGTATGTAATATTTGTTCCAAATACGAGCCAAATCCGACATCATAGGTCGCTTTCTATTCATGTATGTATTATGTGTTCCAAATGTGAAAAAAAATCGGACCAAAAATACGATTTTTTGAAATATTTCGATCCATGCGCCACCTATCGGAGTTTTTTTCTTATTATTGCATTGTCATCGGGTTTTGAACTATATAAGCTCGTAGCTTAACGGGAAGTTACTTAAATTTCAATTACAAAATTCGTGCCAACCAGCCAACCAACCAACCAGCCAGCCTGTCAAGCTAAATGAAACCGTTTAAAAACGGTTCTATCTTCTCTTAACAATTAACAAATCATATGTGTACATTTAATCTATTGTATTTGCGTATCGATATTTCTCAGCGGCCTTTTCCTAAATACATAAACTGCTCATAAAAAACATTTACCCAGCAATTTCAGATATTGATTAGGACGATCGACTTCGCTGTTTCCCGAAATGTTTTCATATCCAGCTCAAAGTTTAAACGTTAAAAGACCCATAAAGCTACATCACTGTCACCCGATCGAAAAGTTCGGTACAGAGTATAGGAAAAATTTAAAATGTTACTAATTCGGCGAAAGACGGAAGGTTTCAAGCCCGGGTAAAATTTTTGTCAAAACGAAAAGGGCGACCTGGGGGCCTACTCTGTATTGCGATGCGAAAGAAAAAATACGCGAAATCGCAAAATCGGTACTCTGTATCTTGACATTCGCATGTATATTTTGACTTTCGCATTCACATTTTGCCCATTCGCAATTTTTCTCCCTTTTCGCATTGCCGTCACTCTGTAAAGCGAAAGCGAATGTCAAACAGCATTCATTTTCGCATTTTTCTTGCTACAAGTAATAGGCATTCGCATTGTTCAAATATGTAAGTATTAATTGATGATTTTATAAATTGATATCTTTATATTCATTTAAAAATATATAGGACAACTCAAAAAACAAAACAAACACAAAAGCAACAATTTGTAATCCTAGTGGACTTAAAATACATAAATAAATAACAATTAAATCGAAACCACTTTTTTATAAAGCATTTCTATTGGAAATCATGTCATTTTTTATTTGTTCTCTGATACAACTAGCAATATTTCCCATTCTATGATTTTCCACGTTTTCTGTATTTATCACGTTCACTTCTTCCAGTTCAATTTCTGAACTGGGAGGATTTCTTCATTTAAATCAATCCTTTCTTCATTTAAATCGTTCCATAATGCTACAGAATCCTTTTTTTAATTTGTTCAACAAAAATTAATCGTTTGCCGAAATTGTACTCGCCTTGTTTCTTTTGTTCTCTTTCTTTGAGTTTGGTCAGTGATGCATACTCAAGCAAAAAATTAGCGAAAAATAAAAAAGCGACATTGTTAGCGATGCGATAGCGCTACAGGATTCCAATTACCTTTCGCATCGCAATTTATTTTCGCATCGCACTGCCTTTCGCATCGCAATACAGAGTAGGCCTTTTGGTAACCAATCTTCAGAGAGAGCTTAGATTCTAGAGGGAAGTCGTTAACTTCATCTTAAACTTCGGCAGCTTAAAAGCACCCAACGAAGGTGATAAAGTTCCACCCGATCTTCACAATAATTGCTACTGGAGCATTCCACGGTTGGCATGGGACAAATCGAACACATTTTTTTAATTTTTAGAAATTTTTTTGACTTAAGAAAACCTATAACATTTTCACACAAAGTATTAGGTGTATTAGCATTGTGTGGTACATATCTTAATAAAAATAGAAACCTACTCTTAAAA
Source organism: Eurosta solidaginis (assembly GCF_040869045.1). Lineage (NCBI taxonomy): Eukaryota > Metazoa > Arthropoda > Insecta > Diptera > Tephritidae > Eurosta > Eurosta solidaginis. The sequence goes on from NC_090322.1 coordinate 72,744,316, forward strand.
TATTTGACTATGTGTGTGAAAAATCGCAAAAAAGCGTCCGTTTGTACGAGACACAGTCAGTCAAGTGAAACTTTATCGAATCTATTAATATTAAAACAAAATAATAATAATAAATATTACCGTTGGTAGTACTTGTGTCCAGGTTAGTTAGAATAACAATAGAATTTAAATAAGTTTTTTCGAAAACTAATTTTAGTTAAAAATAAATTGTTTTTACGGGACACGTGTGAGATTCAGTTTCCAAATTTTGAGTTCCTACTATATAGAGTAACTTCTTCCGCCTACCACATCGAAAGTCCTGGCTTCAAGTCCCGAGCATAGCAACATCAAAAATTTAGAAACACGTTTTCTCAACTAGAATTCGGACCTCGGCAGTGATTTCGAGTGTGGTTTGCCATAGAACATAGAACCGAATACACATGATCACAGCATAGCAACGTCACCGGCGTGGGTTTGCCATCACAACGGCACAACAACTAATCGTGCTTGCACTTACCATGGCGACATCATCACATACGATATCAGCACATAGGATAATACGAACTGCTTAACTTCCCTGCAGTCAAAAGCCAAAGTAGTCAACAAACATTCTAGTTCATTGACTAGAATTTTGTGGGGTTATTCATACTAGTTAGTGTATGAGTAGTTATTTGACTAGAATTTTGTGGCGTTCATCATACTAGTCAGTTTTAGAATGGTTCATTGACTATGATTTTGCGGTGTTATTCATAGTAGTTAGTATTTGAATAATTTATTCGACTAGAATTTCGTCTGTCGGAGTCGAGGAAATTCGCGAGTGCCAGTTTGCAATACTTCAATTGACAATGCTAGATATCTTCCAAATCAACGGGCACATAAACACAAGCATGACAAGTCGACCTTCACCGTTACCTCAACAGAGGTTAAAGAAGATATCGAAAACGCCAAGCCTTCCATATCAATAGTCCCAGACGGATAACCTATACCGATGCCAAAACACCTTGGCCATGAGGGCATCAGCAGCCTAGCACATGTTTTCTACTTGGCGTTAAAAGCCCTTGCCATTCCAGAATAACGGAGAATGGCAAGGATAAAACCACTACAAAAGACCGGAAACCCAGCCAGTACCTAACGATATTATGCCTTTGGTCAGTAACGAAAACATTTGAAGCCGTTACGATTCCCTCAATTAAATGAAATTCTTCGGTTATCCAGCCATCAGCATGACTTCCGTAAAGTACATATCACTACCACCATTCTGAACTCCATTAACACTAATCATAGGACGGTGCTAGTGCAGCTTGGCCTGTTTTGACGTAGTCAACCACGACTGGTTCGTCCTTCTCCGTTAGATAGATAGATAATTTATTGAAGATTGCACTGCGACCATTGGTCTATTGTGCCCTCACCTCCTTCACAGCACATCATCCAAGCCGACTTCCTTGATTAACCCTAGCCGTTCTCTTGGTTTGAGGGATTTAATGTGGGAATGTTCTGGCCATTGGTGAGCCCATAAACTTAGCCCGGTGTCTTGAGATTGCGTCACAGGATATGGTCCGCCGGCTCCGCTGATCGATCACAAAATTCGGCATGTGTTATTCCGTTACTTTTTAGGTTTTATATATATGTACGTATTTTTATCAAAATTTATTCCAAAGAATAATGTATTGAAGTGATAAATTTTAAAGTGATATATGTATGAATATTAACTTGGGTCGATTTGTATGGACGAAAGTTAACCAATATCGCGCCATCGATTTTTCGATAGGATTTGGGCTCAAGAAAAAAAGTTCCACTACGCATACCCAAAAAAATTATTTTCGAGCCTGCGAAAAAAATAATGGCGAAAGGGTAAATTTTTTGACCAAAACACTCCCCAAAACCAAAAAAATATTTTTTTTTTTTTTTTAAATTGTTGTAAAAATCAATGGCGCGATATCGGTTGATAAATCGACCCAGTCTAATATACATACTTTTTATATATATGAAATATAATAAATAAAATGAATTTGAGCTAATTTATCAATTTTCAAGTAATTTTTCAACCCAACTAGGACTAGTGTATTAACTAGTAGGATGCTGATGCAAATATCGAATAGTATGTCAACTGGTATTACAATGATGCACAGACTGAGTAGTATGCCAACTGGTATATTGATGTTGAATACACTAACTAGTATGTCAGTTGGTATGATATTGATGTATATAATAACTAGTATGCCATCTCGTATAATGCTGGCGCAAAGGCTGACTAGTATGTTAATTGGTATGACCCTGATGAGTATGCTGACTAGTATGGCATCTGGTACGATGTTGGTGTATATAATGACTAGTTTGTCAATTGGTATGATGATGATGCAGTGACTGGCAATTGATATTTCGTAGGACATCGCCATGTTAAAAATACCCGTTGCTAATATGAAAAAATTACAAAACTCATACTAGTTGGGATTTTCGAAAACTAGTATTCATCTAGTATACATCTAGTTGGTTTGACTGCAGGGATCCTTCTGCAATTCAACAATTCTCTTTGCTGTGTGGTTTAACAAAGCTTGTAGTGACACCTCAATTCTGTTCTCAGGAATAGAGATGTATCCCTGCAGTCAAAAGCCAAAGTAGTCAGCAAACATTCTAGTTCATTGACTAGAATTTTGTGGGGTTATTCATACTAGTTAGTGCATGAGTAGTTATTTGACTAGAATTTTGTGGCGTTCATCATACTAGACAGTTTTAGAATGGTTCATTGACTATGATTTTGCGGTGTTATTCATAGTAGTTAGTATTTGAATAATTTATTCGACTAGAATTTCGTCTGTCGGAGTCGAGGAAATGCGCGAGTGCCACTTTGCAATCCATACTTCAATTGACAATGCTAGATATCGTCCAAATCAACGGGCACATAAACATAAGCATGACAAGTCGACCCTCACCGTTACCTCAACAGAGGTTAAAGAAGATATCGAAAACGCTAAGCCTTCCATATCAATAGTCCCAGACGGATATCCTATGCCGATGCCAAAACACCTTCGCCATGAGGGCATCAGCAGCCTAGCACATTTTTTCTACTTGGCGTTAAAAGCCTTTACCATTCCAGAATAACGGAGAATGGCAAGGATAAAACCACTACCAAAGACCGGAAACCCAGCCAGTACATAACGATATTATGCCTTTGGTCAGTAACGAAAACATTTGAAGCTGTTACGATTCCCTCAACTAAATGAAATTTTTCGGTTATCCAGCCATCAGCATGACTTCCGTAAAGTGCATATCACTACCACCGTTCTGAACTCCATTAACACTAATCATAGGACGGTGCTAGTGCAGCTTGGCCTGTTTTGACGTAGTCAACCACGACTGGTTCGTCCTTCTCCGTTAGATAGATAGATAATTTATTGAAGATTGCACTGCGACCATTGGTCTATTGTGCCCTCACCTCCTTCACAGCACATCATTCAAGCCGACTTCCTTGATGAACCCTAGCCGTTCTCTTGGCTTGAGGGATTTAATATGGGAATGTTCTGGCCATGATGAGCCCGTAAACTTAGCCCTGTGTCTTGAGATTGCGTCACAGGAGATGGTCCGCCGGCTCCGCTGATCGATCACAAAATCGGCATGTGTTATTCCGTTATTTTTTAGGTTTTATATATATGTACGTATTTTTATCAAAATTTATTCCGAAGTATAATGTATTGAATTGGTAAATTTTAAAGTGATATATGTATGTATATTTACTTGGGTCAATTTGTATGGACGAAAGTTAACCAATATCGCGCCATCGATTTTTCAATAGGATTTGGACTTAAGAAAAAAAAGCTCCACTACGCATACCCAAAGAAATAATTTTCGAGCCTGCGAAAAAAAAATAATGGCGAAAGGGTAAATTTTTCGACCAAAACACTCCCCAAAACCCAAAAAATATTTTTTTTTTTTCAAAAAACTGTTGTAAAAATCAATGGCGCGATATCGGTTGATAAATCGACCCAGTCTAATATACATACTTTTTATATATATGAAATATAATGAATAAAATGAATTTGAGCTAATTTATCAATTTTCAAGTAATTTTTCAACCCATCTAGGACTAGTGTATTAACTAGTAGGATGCTGATGCAAATATCGACTAGTATGTCAACTGGTATTACAATGATGCATAGACTGAGTAGTATGGCAACTGGTATGTTTATGTTGAATACAATGACTAGTATGTCAATTGGTATGATATTGGTGTTATAATAACTAGTATGTCATCTGGTATAATGCTGGCGCAAAGGCTGACTAGTGTGTCAATTGGTATGACCCTGATGGGTATGCGGACTAGTATGTCATCTCGTATGATGTTGGTGTATATAATGACTAGTATGTCAACTGGTATGATGTTGGTGTATATAATGACTAGTTTGTCAATTGGTATGATGCTGATGCAGAGACTGGCAATTGATATTTCGTAGGACAACGCCGTGTTAAAAATACCAGTTGCTAATAGGAAAAAAGACAGAACTCATACTAGTTGGAATTTTTGGCAAACTAGTATTCTTCTAGTATACAACTAGTTGGTTTGACTGTAGGGTTGTATAGGAAGTATAATTCAGTTTTCATATTATATAAAGTGCACCATATTCCTCTTTAAATTAATTAAACAAAAATTTAAGGCGCGGAAACCTCCGAAGAGATTTTAGGCCTAGCGTCTCTTCCAATTTGCGTCGTGCTCCTTTTTAATTTTCCCTACAAATAGGCGGGACGGGACCTACTTGTTTTATGCCGACTCCGAACGGCATCTGCAAGGCAGATAAGTTTTTACTGAGAGCCTTTCATCGCAGAACTACATTCGGAGTGCTTGCCAAACACTGCCGAGGGCGACCCGCTTATAAGAATTTTCTTCTAATTGAAAAACCTTATTTCTAAAATTTTGATGTCGCTTTGCCCGGGGCGTGAACACAGGATCTTCGGTATAGTAGCCCGAGCACGCTACCGCACTCACACCGCTTGGCAGCCGAAAAAAAAAACAAATAAACTTAAAAACCCAAACAAATTTTTTAAATGTCATTTAGAAACAAGATTCCGATTAGAAGAGCTTTATAAATCTACTTTACTGGGGGCCATGCATAATTAGCAAGAAACCGTAATACGTTAGACATATGTATGTACATATGTGTGCTATCGAAAATATATCAAACAAAGTAATAATGAAATTGACAGTTCTGTTGTGTCTACAGTAGTTCTTGCAAATCAAAATTAATAACTAATATATATCCCTTCTAGAGTGCAGAATGAATTGGCAGCTAAATAAGTTCGCGCATGCATCGGGCTCAATAAAGTAAAAGTATCGATGACCTTCGGCGGGTTGCTGGACCCTGACCTTTCAGGGCGTTAGTGCTAGACACGGTATGCAATTTCTGTTACTTTTGCTATTTCATAAGTGTGCTGATGTTCTGTCCACTATTGTAGTGGATTGTACGCACACAGATTTTTGGGTTATAACTGGAAAACATGGAAGGCTTAAAACCTTCTGGAACTAGTCAGAATACAGCGGAAATAATTTTGTCTGGCCTCTGGAGCTTTTGGGTCTGCTTATTTTACACGCCTCTTAGGACAACCATACTGAAGATCATCGTGCCTGTGAAATCCAGTTATACTAAGAAAACCACTGGCGGATGCCGAAAAATCGTACTCTCGGTTTGAAGGATGCAAAAGTCCATAAAACTTTCAAACAATTTCCCCTCCAAAAAAATATATTTTTATTCCTTTTAAGGCCATAACAAATAATTTTCGTACCATCCAAATTATATCATTAGTCCACTGTTATGTATGAAACGAGATGGCAGCGCCACGACAATAAGTTATTTATATATACATCTGGCAACTGTGTTGCCAGAACATTCTTTATTTTCTTCTTTATTACTTTTTTATCTTTCAATTGATATACTTTTACGCATTAACTTTAAAATGTAACAATTAACTTATTTCATTAATTAAATAAACACTCATATATAAAATCCACAAAGGGTTAATGCGCTTGTTTGAAATTTTTTATATAAGAACATTGTGAATTCATACAAGTGAGAAATGTTTCTATTCCTCCATTGCCATACCTACCTGTCAAATAATTGCTGACAGGGAGAACGGCTGCCGCGAATGGCCAGAGAATGGAAGAAAGGCTTGTTTTTTGCTCGCGGTTATTAAATTGAAGTGCCATGAATTGCCCATTTGTGTTTAAAATCAGCTTTACTTTTAAATGTGTCTATAGAAAATCAGACTACATATTATTATTCATTTCTAAAATCTAGTTAACAGATTAAATGTGAGCAGCCAGTTAAGCGAACATTTTAAAATATGTAAATAATGCAATGTACCAGTCGTTTATAAAAATGTTTGAAAAAGACTATTAAGCAAATGATTTAAGTAATCGAAGAGCGATTAAACAGGTAATGGAGGCTGTTTACTATTGTGAACGTTTTTATCAAATATTCGCCACTTGTATGAATTCACAATGTATAAGAATTTCGGCAAAAGCAAAATATCTCAGTTGTCAATTCTACCTTGTTAGGTTTGTGTTATCGTGAAAACAAAAATCTTGTTAAAATAAAATTTTTAAAATCGAAAATCATTGTGAATTCATACAAAAGGCGAATGTTTAAAAAAAGTTCACAATAGTAAACAGCCTGTTGAATCGCTGTTCGATTACTTAAAAAATTTGCTCAATAGTCTTTTTCACATATTTTTGTAGACGGCAGGTACTTACATATTTTAAAATATTTGCTAAACTGGATGCTCTCTATTAACTAGATTTTAAAAATCAATATTAATTTGTAGTCTCAGTTTCTGTAGACATATTTAAAAGAAAATGTGGTTTGAAACTCGAATGGGCAGTTCATGGCACTTCAATTTATTAACCGCGAGCAAAAAACAAACACTTCTTCAATTCTCTGGCCATTCGCGACAGCCGTTCTCCCTGTCAGAAATTATTTGACAGGTAGGTATGGCAATGGAGGAATAGATATATAAAAAAAATTGTTTTTCTCTCATAAATTCATTTCATTAATTAATTTTCATTGATAAATATACTGTAACGAATTTTGGGAAATTCCACTTATTTGAAACCTTCTGCTAACGTTCGAATCGCTGAACTGTCGAATAAATAAAAATTTTCTTTATTAGACTACTTTGGTGTTATACAATTATACTTCACAAATATAATTCACTTCGCAACTAATAGCGTGCTCAAATTAAGCTGATTACTGATTCTTCAGCTTGCGCTGCTTTTATACTCTCGGGTTTCTCGTTCACCCATTTCTCCTAAGATCTAGTCGTTTCGCAAAAATCTGTTCTAGTACAGTTGTATCTCATGCTTGGTACCAGCTATATATGTACATTAGGGAGGGTCGATTTAAAAATCGCTCATTGCTCTGTGCAAATCGTATTCTAGGGATCAAAATAAGAAACTTTGCCGAAGGAACCATACCTCTAAAACGAATTCTGATGTCCCCCAATTCGTCGAACTTTTGGGTTGGGGCAAGTTTTGAAAAATCCCACTTTGACCCATTTAGAGTGCTCCAATCGAGTCCAAATGTATGACCGAACCCCACTAACTTTGTAGGCCCGACCCACCGATGCCAGTGGCACACCCCCTGGAACCCCCCTGGGGGTTCACCATACAAACATTTCAAAAAATCGCCGGTTTTGCACTTTACATGAAAAAATCAGCGAAATTCCTATGTTTTCTCTTTTTGGAGTTTATTTTTCTCTTTAGAAATTTATTTAGTCAGAACATATGTAAATGAAAAAATGAATTTAACTTAGTAATAGAAAATAAATTAAAAAAAATTATTAGAAATTAGGGATTTTACAACCCTTTTAAAACCAATGATGCATTTGCATGTCGTAAACATAGTTGTGTGGGTTTTTTATTCAACCGTTTTAAAAAATGAAGGTATCACTGTGACACAATTGCAGGTCGTAAAATTGCTTGTGTTGTTTTTTTTAAGCCACCACAAGACACAGCAGGTAGAATTGAAATTACCATTTCATTCTAATTACCTCGTCTCGTAGACCATATATAACGCAACAGTTTTTGTGAATGCATTAAGTAGTTGTGAAGAACTCAAAGTGTGAAGTGCTAATTTCAGATAAAAAAATATTTCAAAAAAATAATAAGTGAAGTGACCATTCCAAATCAAAAAGTTTACAATTAATCCACCATCCTCTACACCGCAAGATGAAGCAACTACATCAACAACTATCGAAAACCCAATGAGTCATATACACAAGCATGATGTTACTGTTTTTGGTGTGTCTACTGATTTAACTGATCTTAATTTACCAACCCATCTGGATATCTTGAGATATTATTTTTACTTAAGCGAACGTGCTAAAACAGAACAAAAAAAGTTTTCCCATAAATCATTCACTATTCAAATACAAGATAAGTTGATTGGAATTTGGGAAAAACTTGGTATGGAAATAATGCTGAAAAAAAGTTTATTTAATAAAGTGAATAAATTGCTTGACAAGTAACAAGAGCAAATCAAGAGAAGAAACAACACCCAACAATTTACAGAGTATGTAAAATTTCTGGAACAATTTTTTACATTGGAACATGTAAATGCGATTTGAAGGCAGTTCCATGTGCATGCGGCTGGGTTCCCGAACGCCTCAAAGAGTTCATGCACGATCACCATAATCAGAGAAGACTAACAATGGATGTATTTATGATGGAAACTGAAGAGCAAGGAGCAACGTCTATGTCATCAATGCCACCATACCAAGATCCCGATGATTCAACATACGCACCGCCATCGGTTCAAGAAGATATGGATAGAAACACAAGTTCACAATACACAGAGAGATACGATTGTTTAACTTTGCCTTGGTATGTGACAGATTTGGTGTGCCTGACAGAGTAGCATCAGCATTGGGAACCGCTCTTTTGTAAGATTTTAAAATTAAAGATAAGCATGGGAAACCTCTCATCATGGATAAATCGAAAGTTCGCAGAGAAAAAGAGAAATGCAGACAAGAAGTGCTTCGCAAACCGTTAGATGGTACCAATTTGTTAGCGTTTTCATTCGATGGCAGAAAAGATGATACTTTAACGATAGATAAAATTGATGAGAAGTATCATACTAGGATGGTAAAAGAACCTCATCTTGTTATTTTGAGAGAACCCAATTCTGAATTGATTGGTTACGTAAAACTGGAACATGAAACCGCTGAATACAAAACAACCAAATTAAATGGGTTTTTTAACGATAAAAATATATCACTGGATGCATTAATTGGAATATGCACTGACGGCGAGCCAACAAACACTGGCCCACACGGTGGAATTATACGACGATTCGAATTGCTGTTAAAAAGACCATTGCATTGGTTCGTTTGCCTTCTACACTTCAACGAACTTCCGTTTCGGCAGTTGTTTGAAGCTTTGGATAAATTAACCAGCACTGGACCAAGATCGGCAACCGGAAAACTGAGCCGCCAAATCTAAACTTGTGAAACTCTTCCGGTAAGTTATTGCTATCACTCATTTATTATAATTGTCAACCATTTTTAATTATTTTATTATTATATATTTTCAGGTGGTGGACGGCTTCCAGAAAATTGAGTTGCAAAATATGCCCCCTGCTCCACAAAAAATTGAATTTTCCACCGATTCGAAGTACTTATACGACATGGCCCATGCAATTTCTAGCGGCGTGGTTTCGGTTGATCTGCCTAACATCAAACCAGGGAAAATTGTACATTCTCGGTGGCTCACCAAAGCCGCTAGATTATTGCGATTATATGTGACAACGGAAATCCAGATGCAAATTTAAGAATTCCGGTTGAATTTATAATTAAATGTTATGTGCCAATGTACTTCAATATCAAGTATTGCAGCTCTGTCGTGTACGGCAGTGCATTATTTTTCAAGTTCATTGGTTGGTCACGATTTCTAGAACCTCGTTTACGCAAAATTGTCAATCAAGTAATTAAAGATAATTCATATTATGCGCATTCGGAAAATATCTTGTTGTCAATGTTGTTTGATGATAGCAAAGAAAAGCGCGACTGTGCCATCAAGAAAATTCTACGCTATCGAATCGATGTTGACGAGCCAATGGAACTCTTAGAGTTTATAAAAAACCAGATATAAACTTTAATTGCACAAGTTATACGGAAATGATCAATTTGAATGATATAAATATCGTATTTGAACCACCATTCACGCGAAGCATTCCGTACGATACATTGAAAGAATATTTAAATCAAGATGATCCACCGTTTAATGATCAAAAAATTCCATCACACATACAAGGAACGGAACGACATGTTTAATTGCTTGTTAGCGTTTCCAAACGGGTTGTACGGGAAAATGTAGAGGCTGTTATGGCGACGACATTAGAGAGCCGTGCGAAATTGCCCAGACTTTGAAAGTAAAAAAGACTTCAAACAATAATTTTTTTTAGTTTCTTTTCTATAACTCACTTAAATTAATTTTTTCATTTACATATGTTCTGACTAAATAAATTTCTTAAGAGAAAAAATAGATATTATTATAAATAAATATTATTATAAATAAATAAATAAAAATAAAGAAAAAAACATAGCCATTTAGCTGATTTTTTCATGTAAAGTGCAAAACCGGCGATTTTTTGAAATGTTTGTATGGTGAACCCCCAGGGGGGTTCCAGGGGGTGTGCCACTGGCATCGGTGGGTCGGGCCTCCAAAGTTAGTGGGGGTCGGTCATACATTTGGAATCGATTGGAGCACTCGGTATTCAAGGGGTTGTCTAGCGCAATATATAGCTTCTCCAACCCAATTGTCAACCTCACCTTCGAGCGGCGAATCCCGTTTCACAAACAGACGAGGCTCTGGCGACCCCAAACTCCTCAGGGTACTTGGGGGTGGGGAGGGAGGGATGGCCTGAAGGTTTAATGTGGCCATATAAATCGTTCCCGAGATGGTCGGGCCAGCACCTTAATGGTGCTGTTACCGGAGCGTATCGGATCTGTATCCGACAAAGGACCATCACATCGATAACACTCCCCAAAGCCTTCGGGGAGTAACCTAATCGCTACAACAACAACAACAACATTGGAGCACTCTAAATGGGTCAAAGTGGGATTTTTCAAAATTTGCCCCTACCCAAAAATTCGACCCAAATTGGGGGACATCAGAATTCGTTTTAGAGGTATGGTTCCTTCGGCAAAGTTTCTTATTTTGATCCCTAGAATATGATTTTCACAGAGCAATGGGCGATTTTTTTGCCTCCCCACAAATCGACCCGGCCTAATGTACATGTATATTTTTAGTTTATGCTTTTCTTATAGCCATATGCATGTGTATGTGTGAGTAACCACTTCGGCTGATCTACATGTGTGTGTGTGTGTAATATCTCTTCGTTGCCCTGTATGTATGTATGTATGTGTGTAAATGATGATTGATGTGTTCATGTACACAAGTTTGACTTGCTTTAATGTTTTTGTTGTTGTGGTTATTTACTAACATAGTGCATAGCATAGTGATGCTAATATTCGCCACAATACAAATGCGGAATTGGCTGGGACACGGAAAACATCTCCGTGAACATGTGATCAGTCGCTGCTAACTTTGTGGCACATAAACAGCACTATACAGTAGACCTCACACTACTCATGCATTTTCTCCCGCTTATTAGTTATAAGGATTGTGAGGACCCCAAAGTCGAGGACTTTGTATCCTCACAACATACACATATCCATACATTTTTCTAAAGAAGATACGTTTTGAAATAACTTGGAGTTTATATTTGAATTTACCACTTATACATTTTTTATGAAATATACATATGTATACCTTTATGAATTATACTCTAAATACATATATTCGGTTGGACGTTGAATTGATAATTATTAAAATGAAGAACAAATTACACTTGCGCACTTTTGCACGCAAGCCAAATATTTACATTTTCGCAAACATAAACTTTGAATATAGGATCACCCTAACATGCATTAAATATTTGGAAAGTAGATACGCACAAAACATAAAAATGCAGCGGTCGATCAACCCTTTGCACACTCAAAATCCAATGTACCCAGTTACAAATACAACATACATAATAACTTAAGTGAACGGAGATCAGCAGCAAGTCGTCAAAATAAGCGCCGCTACTAATTGAAATTTCGTTATACATATTTACGCACTAGCATACAACACACCAACGCACGCATACAACAGAAGGCAGAAGCATTGGGCAAAGCAAAACACAACATTAGAATCAGGTGACCACAAACAAATATACAAACACACAATATATAAACCAAAGCCTGGAAAGCACAGTATGAGCAAGTACAAAGGCATTGTATTCAATAAGGAGCATTATGGTGCATGGAAATTCATGGGAAGGAAATATTTACCGGAACAACAGTTGTTTTATATTGTTAATACTATTAGTTGAAAGTTGTTATTATAAAATAACCGTTTGCCTGCGTGCAAAAATTAGTATATAAGGGCGACGAGTTCGCATTGAAATTCAGAGATTAGGAGACAGGCATACGAGTCGGTAGGCTTTATCACTACCGACCAAGAGTACACCTGAAGGCTTTTTCACTTCATTTGTACTTAGAGTATACTCGTCTGGAGGCTTTATCACTCCATTCGACCGCAGAGGTTGGCCGAGGGCTTTATCACCTCCGTCACCTCTTATAGAGCAAGGAAATCAGCCTAGGAGTAGAAAAGTAGAATTTTATCAAATAAATAATTTTTTATAACGTTTTGTATCGAACAAAACAGAGTTATTCTTTCAGAAGGGCCGTTAGGAATTTCTACTTCCAGGAACCCTGGACGGACTGAGACCAACCCCGGCAAAGTCAAGGAAAAGTCCGTCACATTTTGGCGCCCGAGCAGGGAGCAGGTTAAACAAATCAAATTTTAAGATATACTTTCAGAGCATCAGAAACGAAGAGGGAAACAAGATCCACACACTTCTGGGTTAATACGACGAGGATATAAAGCATAACAATGGTAAAGGTATCGTGGGTATACTATCTCACTCGAGAGGATCTGGTAGCCTACAGCACGGAATTTGGGCTAGAGGATGGCGGAACGGTTGACGAGCTAAGAAAACGATTGGCGGCATTCATCCAAGAGGAGAAGGATAACGAGAATTTACGGGATCGATTCACAGAGTTGGCGATTCGGCACGCGCGGCTAACAAATCCACAAGCGTCAAAGACAAGCAAGGAACTAAATTCACCAAGAAATGATAAACAGGCAAATGGTGCACCCAATCAATTGGAGGTCGGACAACCGCCGGTACATTTTATTCAGCAGCCTGGTATGTACGCAACGACAAATTATATTCAACAGCCTGGCACATATGCAACGACCATGGACAGAGTAAGGAAGTGGGGATTAAAGTACGACGGAGGCAAAGATCCCCTAGGATTCATCGAAAGAGTGGAGGAGCTAGCAGATGGGTATGAAATCAACCGCAACACAATTCCAAAAGCGCTGCCGGAGTTATTGAAGGACAAAGCATTGGTATGGTACAGGAATAACAACCGGCATTGGCAGGAGTGGGACGCCTTCAAGAAGGACTTCCTGAAGTTCTTCCTAAGCTCCCGATACTTAGAGCAATTGGAAGATGAAATTCGTACGCGCGTACAACGACAAGGTGAGCTATTTAAAGATTATGTCTTGGCACTACAAGGAATCATGCGTCACGCGGGCTACACCGAGGAGCAGAAATTAACCCGCATCTACAGAAACTCGCGCAGAGAGTACCAACTATACATAAAGCGAAGCGAGGTCAGCAATCTTGAGGAGCTGGTAAGTTTAGCTCAAGACTATGAAAATATTATTCCTGACAGGGAACCAATCCGACCAACCACAAGGCCATTCATACCACGGCGGCAAGAAGGTCAGTACCAGTGTCTCCAGGCAGAACAAAGACAGGAAGAGCGAGCAGAGATCCAACAACAGCAGAGGTCAGAGCCACAACAAGAATATGTGGATACAAGAACGGCCTGCAGACGATGCGGAAGAGGTGGTCACTTCGCATACGGGTGCCGAGGCATAAGAAGAGAATTTTGCTGGATTTGTGGTAAGATAGGCGTGCTCACTCGTGATTGTTGTAGGAAGCCACAGGGAAACGACCAGAGACCACATTGGAACCGGGGGATGGGGTCTTCGGAAGTGCAACCTCGGAGAAATTAAGCATGTTCAAATACACAAAGGGCCGCATATTGGTAACAACGTATGTGAACGGAGAAGAAGCAGTAGCAGCGATTGACACGGGAGCGACGAGGAGCTTTATAAGTGATGCAATGGCGAGAAGATTAAAAACTGGCAAATTCAAGGAAGTAAAGACGCGAGTAAGAATGGGCGATGGCAGAGCAATAATAATCAAAGAAACGGTAGATGTAGAATTAAGAATGGGTGATAAAGTACAGAGGAACGAGATGCTAATCCTACCGGGACTGGGCAATGAGGTGGTAATTGGCACGGACTATCTGGCGAAGGTAAACTTTGAGATGAGATGTGGTGGTCAAGAAATAACGTTGAGAGTAGACGAACGGAAGCAAGAGGTAGTGACATGTACAACTATGGTCGAAACAAATGGCGAAGATTTCAAGGCACACAACCCAATGGCGGCGATAGCAACTAGCAAGACAGAAGATGCGGTGAGTAAATTTCTGAGCCAAAAATTACAGGTATTTGCAAAGATGTCAGGAGTATCCAACGTGGCCACACACAAAATAGTTATGAGGGACGACCGTCCAACTAAGCAAAGGTACTATCCGAAGAATCCGAAAATGCAAGAAATTATCAACAAGGAAGTCGACGAGCTGATCGAAAAAGGTTTCATCGAACCATCGAATAGCCCGCACAGCGCACCCATAGTTTTGGCAAAGAAGAAGAATGGAAAATGGAGACTCTGCGTAGATTACCGCCAACTAAACGCAAGATCAGTACCAGACGCATACCCTTTACCACGTATACAACATATCTTGGACAAATTAAGAAGCGCGAGATTTATTAGTAGCCTCGACTTGAAAAATGGATATTGGCAAATCCCTATGGAAGCAAGCAGCAAGCAATACACCGCATTCAGAGTACCTGGGCGTGGACTATACCAATGGAGGGTGATGCCATTTGGCTTGCACTCAGCCCCATCAACTTTTCAGAGAGCACTTGATCGTGTCATAGGACCAGAACTGGAGCCATACGCGTTTGCATACCTCGACGATATTATCATTACAAGCAAAACATTGGAAGAGCACATTGCACATGTAACAGAAGTATTTCGAAGGCTGCATAGAGCGAACCTGAGGATAAACCCGGAAAAATGTGAGTTTTTTAAGAAAAGGTTAAAATATCTAGGTCATGTCGTTAGCGAGGAAGGCATCCATACCGACCCAGACAAGATAGCAGCCATCAAAGAACTGGAACCACCGAAGAATATACGAGAGTTACGACGTTTTCTAGGAGTCGTGTCATGGTATAGAAGATTCGTTCCGGATTTTTCACAAGTATCACATCCGTTAACATCTATGCTTAAGAAAGGCAGTAAGTGGAGGTGGTCTGAAGAGCAGCAATCAGCATTCGAAGCACTTAAGGCAGCACTAACGCAGGCACCGGTACTCGCTTGTCCAGATTTCTCAAGGAAGTTTAGTTTACAGACGGATGCAAGTGATTTTGGTCTTGGTGCAGTACTTACGCAAGGTTCAGGCGACGAAGAGCGAGTAATAGCATACGCAAGCCCGAGGTACAACAACAGAAAAATAACAGCGAGGTAGCCATTTGCGGTACGCTCACACGAGTCAGCGAAGAGACCGAGAGACAACACGGAGAGAACCAAGGTACAAGTCAACAGCTGATAGCATACAGAGACGGTCAAGTACAAAACATTGCGGAGAATCAGGTACGAATATTTCCAGAAAATAAATTACAGATCGCCAGAGAACCGGCGCATGGAACCGGCGTATGGGAAGGCAGCTCGCTATGGTGGCCTTAAACGAACACACACCCCGAGACAACTGCGGAATTACAGACTATTTTGTAAGATTCTACTTCAATCCGAATGAAATCGGTAGTAACGGACACGCCCAACCTAGACAGTGTCAAATTATACACGAAGAAATTTCATATCAAGAATTACCCGGAAGTCGAATCAGCCACTAAAAGCTCGGTAAACTCTAACCACAATTACATAAATATACCATAAATATACTCTTTAGCTATGCGCATGATATACCACGTTTTTTTTAAAATCCACCATACATGGCGGGAACACCCTAAGGAAAATCCACCAGTTTTTCATTTATAGACTGGCATCACACATACCGCCGACGGGAAGGGCAGCGAAACGCCAAAAACCAACGACGACAGCGAAATATTAAGCCGTAAGGCCAGCGGGGTCAACGGCAGCTTCAACGACAAAAACAGCGACATATTGAGCCTGATGGCCAGCGACTGCAGCGACGACGAACAGCATGGGCAAACACCACTTCCGCGTACGGATCACGCGCACCGACCTGGTGACGGTGAGTCTCATTGCGGAAGGTGAGGGGGGAGTGTGAGGACCCCAAAGTCGAGGACTTTGTATCCTCACAACATACACATATCCATACATTTTTCTAAAGAAGATACGTTTTGAAATAACTTGGAGTTTATATTTGAATTTACCACTTATACATTTTTTATGAAATATACATATGTATACCTTTATGAATTATACTCTAAATACATATATTCGGTTGTACGTTGAATTGATAATTATTAAAATGAAGAACAAATTACACTTGCGCACTTTTGCACGCAAGCCAAATATTTACATTTTCGCAAACATAAACTTTGAATATAGGATCACCCTAACATGCATTAAATATTTGGAAAGTAGATACGCACAAAACATAAAAATGTAGCGGTCGATCAACCCTTTGCACACTCAAAATCCAATGTACCCAGTTACAAATACAACATACATAATAACTTAAGTGAACGGAGATCAGCAGCAAGTCGTCAAAATAAGCGCCGCTACTAATTGAAATTTCGTTATACATATTTACGCACTAGCATACAACACACCAACGCACGCCATACAACAGAAGGCAGAAGCATTGGGCAAAGCAAAACACAACATTAGAATCAGGTGACCACAAACAAATATACAAACACACAATATATAAACCAAAGCCTGGAAAGCACAGTATGAGCAAGTACAAAGGCATTGTATTCAATAAGGAGCATTATGGTGCATGGAAATTCATGGGAAGGAAATATTTACCGGAACAACAGTTGTTTTATATTGTTAATACTATTAGTTGAAAGTTGTTATTATAAAATAACCGTTTGCCTGCGTGCAAAAATTAGTATATAAGGGCGACGAGTTCGCATTGAAATTCAGAGATTAGGAGACAGGCATACGAGTCGGTAGGCTTTATCACTACCGACCAAGAGTACACCTGAAGGCTTTTTCACTTCATTTGTACTTAGAGTATACTCGTCTGGAGGCTTTATCACTCCATTCGACCGCAGAGGTTGGCCGAGGGCTTTATCACCTCCGTCACCTCTTATAGAGCAAGGAAATCAGCCTAGGAGTAGAAAAGTAGAATTTTATCAAATAAATAATTTTTTATAACGTTTTGTATCGAACAAAACAGAGTTATTCTTTCAGAAGGACCGTTAGGAATTTCTACTTCCAGGAACCCTGGACGGACTGAGACCAACCCCGGCAAAGTCAAGGAAAAGTCCGTCACAGGATCTCTTCGACTGTTCCACATGCATAGCTACAATTTGAAACAAGATCTTATAAAGATTCCCTCACTGCTATTACTCCCCATTACATAAATATGTATGAAATAAGAACCCCATATGCTGGCCTCCCAAATATATTCTGCACTGTATGCCAATGAACATATCAGTCGAGCGTCCCTGCCTTTGGTTCCGGCCATACCGGCGCCGCCCTGAACCTGGAAAACATGATGAAGTCTTAATTAAAAAGTCGTTTTCCCATAATTAGGTCAGCTGACAGAATTTTACCCCACCTAAAGTATGTTTTTTATTTTACCATGCGAAATTACTTCAAAATTTATGACATTGTTGCTTTTGAAC
Organism: Eurosta solidaginis; assembly: GCF_040869045.1. Taxonomy (NCBI): domain Eukaryota; kingdom Metazoa; phylum Arthropoda; class Insecta; order Diptera; family Tephritidae; genus Eurosta; species Eurosta solidaginis. Next base: position 72,762,374 of record NC_090322.1, read on the forward strand.
CATTTCACTAAATTAATAAACAAAGAATTTATAGTACTTTTAATATTTACAGCACTTTTAATATTATTTAGTATTATAATTTGATTTCGTTATGAGACCAAAGGTTTACTTAATGACACTTCAAGTTATATGTGGGGCGTTTGTGTTTACTACAAAAGCAAAACACTCACCTTTTCTTTTTAAGAGATTTTATTTAGCTTGACTCGACAGGCTGGCTGGTTGGATGGCTGGCACGAACTTTGTAATTGAAATTTAAGTAACTTCCCGATAAGCTACAAGCTTGAAACTTGGAATATAGTTCAAAACCCGATGAGAATGCAATAATAAGAAAAAAACTCCGATAGGTGGCGCATGGATCGAAATATTTCAAAAAATCGTATTTGTGGTCCGATTTTTTTCATATTGGGAACACATAATATATACAATATATATCGATTTGGCTCATATTTGGAACAAATATTACATACAGTCTGGTAGACGTGACATCAAAATATTTTGGAGTTCGAGGAGGGACAAGCATACGTGGCGCAGAGTCGAGTAAAGTCTTTGGAAGGATTATGTATTGAGGACTTAGATTGTAACAAATTGTCAGGAAAGAGTCCTTATAATAATGAGTCACTAAATGAACTAAATAGAATATAGAATGAGAAATAATAGGCAATTAAATAAAGACTAAAAACTTGAAAATAAAATAATTAAAAAAACAAATTTTTAAGTTAAACGGTTTTATTGAAAACAATACTTACATAAAGTAATAATAATACTAAAAGCTAGAAAATAATTATGTAGGTCCTAGGTACTAGTCATCACACTCTTCAATCTAGGGCGTTGATGAGACAATTAAATAAAAGTGTTGGACGCGTCAAATTTCTATTGATAGTCATAAGCAAGACCAACTGAACCTTAATTAGGTTATGCTACGCCTCACATTTTTATAAATTTCACGCGGCCAACGCTTTTATTTAATTGTCTGACCAACGCCATAGAGTGATGTAGAGTGTGATGACTAGTACTTAGGACCTACTTAATTCTTTTCTAGCTTTTAGTATTATTATTACTTCATGTAAGTATTGTTTTCAAAAAACCGTTTAACTTAAAAATTTTTTTAAAATTATTTTTTTATGCATACAACAAAGGTATTGCGTTTGAGATTAGACACACAGCGTAACGATGTAGTCACACGCATATCATCTGTGTTGGCTTGTATATTGGTAAAATTTTTAAATTGATATTTTTGTAATGTCCTGCACTGAGAAGACCTATCGAAAATTTAAACTTGCCTATTTATAAAATAGATTTATTTCCTTTATATGGTTTCGGCAATTATTACATGCGATGAACATATAGCTAGTAAGAATTCCGGGCCTGTCAGTACAGCACGATGGCTTACAACAGTGTTCGGTTATATGTTTATAAAGAAAACCCGCCAACAGTGCTTCGAAACATCGTACAGTTTGTTGTTAGACTTTATGCGCCATTCTGTTTTCCTATTGAGAGTCAGCCAGAAGCAATTCATGGAAGTAGGCGTGTTTTCAAATATATTTTCTGGATGCGCCAAAAAAGCTCAAGCTTCTATTAATACACTGAAATAAATTTTCAGAGTTCCCGTGACATTCTCAGAACACTGAACGGTTTGTTCACGTTGTGAGTGAGTCTGTCAGCGATGTCACTGAAGCGAAGCGCATGGGTCATATTTTGGCAAAACTAGGGAGCCGCGAACAGTACAAAGGGCTTGAGTCGCGTCAGGATCTATCCCAACAATTTTTTTTTAAATCGCTTACTAGTTTTATTAAGAAACCTTTGGTCTCATAACGAAAAAAAATATTTTTCGCTATAAATAATAATAAAATTGCTATAAATTCCTTGTTTAATTATTTAGTGAAATGGCTCAAAAGCAACAATATCATGAATTTTGAAGTACTTTCGTGTGGTAAAATAAAAAGGATACTTTAGGTAGGGTAAAATTCTGTCAGCTAACCCAATCATGTGAATATGACTCACAGCTCAAAAGGCCATAAAGAGCAAATATGCAGACAAAATATTGACGTATAAATTTAAAAAATCGGATGTAAAAACAACCAAGTTAGAACAAAACAACTATTTCGGCTGTTTTTCGAAGGATCAAAAAAAGTTGCATAATTTTATCCGAAATCACCTTAACATCGGCTGAAAATGCACCGACATGGCTTAATGAATTTCTTTTTTACGCTGATCATTTTGAAACATGGGAGTCTATTGCCCCTATTACCGTTTACAACTCAACTCTGTTTCAGTTGAAATTTTGCAATTTGGTATTACAGATTACAACTCAACCTGTCAAAAACAATGTCGGTTGAAGTTCCCTGGTCTAACAAGTTTTTGTGGCATTACCGTTTACAACCTTGTGTTGGTGTAGTTGCCAAAGACATCAAAATCTGTTGTTTAGAAAAAAGGTTATAAAAATAAGTTACGTATCAGTGCTGCCACCACGGTAGAATAGGTTTTTATATTTATTAACCCACTGAAACTAAAACTGCTATGTAAAATTATATGTATCACCTTTACTATTCTAGTTAGTTTTTTAATATAATATTATTGCATATCTTTGTCATATACTGAAAAGATATACAATTAATAATGCCAGCATAGTGCAAAGAATGTACTGCAAAGGTGCTTTAAGTAGATGAGATGATAGCTTGCTCTGGTGGGTGTGGCTATAGCTTCTGCTTGAAGTGCAGTAACATCAAAAGAAACGAAATCAGAATAATAACCGATAATATTAATTTGAAATGGTTCTGTAACCAGTGTGCGTTATCAGATACAAATACAAAGTTTGTCGAAATTAAACATTTGATTAGTAGATGTGAAGAAACAAAAATTAAATCAAGTGATATTAAGCAAATAGTTGAGCAGATATTTAGTAATAGATGCTCTCAAATAAAAACTAGCATTATCACGGACTTTAACTCCCTCTTGGAACACAATATTGATGTAAAAATGAATGCAATGAAAAATGAAATCGTAAGGGATTTGTCGAATGAATTCAAAAAGAACAATGAGTTGTTAGACACCTTACGCGTAACAAATGAGCAGCTATTTTCCAAACAATCTTATGCTCAGGTCGCCGCCGTAAATGAGAATAAAATTGTCATCAAGCCGAAAAAGAAAGGTAAGAAAGCTAAGGAAACTAAGGTAGCTCTGAAAAAAGTGGTTGAGCCTACTGATGGCCTAGTAAGAAATGTTAAAGAAATAAATAGTGGAGCCATAATAGTAGAATGTAGAAATAAAGATGCTTGTGAGAAAATTCAATTAAAAGTAAGGGAAGCGATTGGAAATGATTATGATACTGAGAAGACTAAAAATAAGAAAAGAATGAAATAAAAAAAATTATTAAAATTTATTAAATAATTTGAGAAAAATTTAAACAACGTGACATCAGGACGGACAAGGCGACAGCTGTTTCGATTATACCTTGTAAATCTCTTCAAAGCATTTTCTCCCGGGAGTGGGATTTTAACCCGCACTCCTACGATAGTTGAACGTGTTACAAACGCATTCATCCACGTCATGCCTTAGTTGTTGTAAAGTTTTTGCTAATTGCCTTCATTTTTGCATATTTAATCTTTTACACATTGCATACTTCGTATGTAATTATGTGTTAAAGCTATGCTTGTAGGTAAGGCGGTTTTCAAAGAAACTTTGGTATTGTTGCTGTTTTTGTTCTATTTATAGAACTACAACGAATTAACAAATTTTGTCTGTTTGTATGATTTAAACGTGGATTGCCCGTATTGCTTTAAATGTATGAAAACATTTATTTGAAGCAATTTTTAATTTTATAATTTATTTAATAATTTAGGAAAAATTTAAACAACGTGACATCAGGACGGACAAGGCGACAGCTGTTTCGATTATGCCTTGTAAATCCCTTCAAAGCCTTTTCTCTCGGGAGTGGGATTTGAACCCGCACTCCTACGATAGTTGAACGTGTTACAAACGCATTCAGCCACGTCATGCCTTAGTTGTTGTAAAGTTTTTCCCAATTGCCTTCTTTTTTGCATATTTAATCTTTTACACATTGCATACTTCGTATGTAATTATGTGTTAAAGCTATGCTTGTTGGTAAGGCGGTTTTCAAAGAAACTTTGGTATTGTTGCTTCTTTTGTTCTATTTATAGAACTACAACGAATTAACCAATTTTGTCTGTTTGTATGATTTAATCGGGGATTGCCCGTATTGCTTTAAATGTATGAAAACATTTATTTGAAGCAATTTTTAATTTTATTATTTAATAATTTGGGAAAAATTTAAACAACGTGACATCAGGACGGACAAGGCGACAGCTGTTTCGATTATACCTTGTAAATCTCTTCAAAGCCTTTTCTCCCTGGAGTGGGATTTGATCCCGCACTCCTACGATAGTTGAATATGTTACAAACGCATTCCGCCACGTCATGCCTTAGTTGTTGTAAAGTTTTTCCCAATTGCCTTCTTTTTTGTATATTTAATCTTTTACACATTGCATACTTCGTATGTAATTATGTGTTAAAGCTATGCTTGTTGGAAAGGCGGTTTTCAAAGGAACTTTGGTATTGTTGCTGTTTTTGTTCATTTATAGAACTACAAAGAATTGACCAATTTTACAACAACTAAGGCATGACGTGGCTGAAAGCGTTTGTAACACGTTCAACTATCGTGGGAGTGCGGGTGCAAATCCTACTCCCGGGAGAAAAGGCTTTGAAGAGATTTACAAGGTATAATCGAAACAGCTGTCGCCTTGTCCGTCCTGATGTCACGTTGTTTAACTTTTTCCCAAATTATTAAATAAATTATAAAATTAAAAAAATTGCTTCAAATAAATGTTTTCATACATTTAAAAAAACAATACGGGCAATCCCCGATTAAAATCATACAAACAGACAAAATTGGTTAATTCGTTGTAGTTCTATAAATAGAACCAAAACAGCAACAAAACCAAAGTTTCTTTGAAAACCGCCGTACCAAGCATAGCTTTAACACATAATTGCATACGAAGTATGAAATGTGTAAAAGATTAAAATATGCAAAAAGAAGGAAATTGGGATAAACTTTACAACAACTAAGGCATGACGTAGCTGAATGCGTTTGTCACCATTTCAACTATCGTAGGAGTGCGGGTTCGACTCCCACTCCCGGGAGAAAAGGCTTTGAAGAGATTTACAATGTATAATCGAAACAGCTGTCGCCTTGTCCGTCCTGATGTCACGTTGTTTAAATTTTTCCCAAATTATTAAATAAATTATAAAATTAAAAAAATTGCTTCAAATAAATGTTTTCATACATTTAAAAAAGCAATACGGGCAATCCCCGATTAAAATCATACAAACAGACAAAATTGGTTAACTCGTTGTAGTTCTATAAATAGAACAAAAACAGCAACAAAACCAAAGTTTCTTTGAAAACCGCCGTACCAAGCATAGCTTTAACACATAATTGCATACGAAGTATGCAATGTGTAAAAGATTAAATATGCAAAAAAGAAGGCAATTCGGAATAACTTTACAACAACTAAGGCATGACGTGGCTGAATGCGTTTGTAACACGTTCAACTATCGTAGGAGTGAGGGTTCAAATCCCACTCCCGGGAGAAAAGGCTTTGAATAGATTTACAAGGTATAATCGAAACAGCTGTCGCCTTGTCCGTCCTGATGTCACGTTGTTTAATTTTTTCCCAAATTATTAAATAACTTATAAAATTAAAAATTGCTTCAAATAAATGTTTTCATACATTTAAAGCAATACGGGCAATCCGCGATTAAATCATATAATTATTAAAATATTTGGGATCACAGACAAAATTAGCAATGAACGTTTGGTAGAATGTTTAGTTAAGCATAACGATGCATGCGCTGGGAAAGGTTTTAAAGTTTTAAAGCTCTATGAAAACACAAATCGTAGAGAAGAAAGTTATATTGCGTTGGTAGAAACAGATGCAGTAAACTCTGAACATGTTTTACCAGAAAACAAATTTTATACAGAGTGGGACACTTGTGTCGCTTGCGAGCATGTAAGCGTTTTGAGATGTTTTAAATGCTCAAGATATAAGCACAAAGCCATTGTGTGTACAAAGAAATTAGCGTGCAACAAATGTGCTGGACCCCATGACAGCAAAGAATGCACCTCAAACATAACCAAATGTGTTAATTGTAGCGAACTTGTTCCACTGATGAAATCACAAATCAAGTGTTGGAAATACAATCATATAAACTTGTACGGTGCGATTCACACAGTAGGCACACGGGTGGAGTTCTAATATATGCAAAAGACTCATTTGAATGCACAATAGGCTACAACAAAGCATTGAGCAAAAATATCTGGTGTATTATTCTAAAAGTAAAAAATATTTTTCGCCAATATAAAATAGCTGTGATCTATCACTCACCAAGCTCGAGTGATGGGGACTTTATTACGTATTTGCAGGATATTTTAAATAATAACACAGGATAATATTATCACAGTATAATATTATCGTTGTCGGCGATTTCAACATAAACCTCTTTAAGAGCACTACCTAAACTAAACAGTTAGTTGACTTAAGTCGGTCGTTTGCTATGGAACAAAAAATAGATTTTTACACACGAAAGGGCGATAACACCGAAACATTGATAGACCTATTATTTACAGATAGTAGCGCAATATCATGTGCATAACTGGAAGAATATCAGATTTCAGATCATGAAACTATTCAATTTAAAATCAAGTTAGATGCACTACTTCAAATGAGAGCTAGGAAAACGATAATTTCTTGGGAAAATTATACATGTGACAGTCTTATTAACCAATTACGACAGTTCAACTTCACTGACTTTGAAAGCTTGAGTATCGAAAATAACCCTGCTACATAATACCCCGTCTAATGCAATGGCCACACTGACATACTCCAAAGAAGTCAGTGTTAAGCTTATGAAGAAGTGGTATGATTTTGAACTTTCAAATTTGAACAAGCATAAACTAGATCTTTACAGAGTCGCTATAACTACTGGAGAATGGAATGAATATATCGCTATAGAACGTAAATATAAACGGCTAATTAATATTAAAAAAGCGAAGTATATGGAATACAAAATCGATTGTAATGTTGGTGATAGCAAGGCCATATGGAAAAGCTTAAAGAATTGCATTAGCATGGCTAAAGAAAATAATGGCATTAAAAAAATAATAATAAACGACCAACTTTATAATCAGGAAAGTGAAATAGCGCAGTCTTTAAATGATCACTTTATTGACAGTATATTGCAGATCAGCCTGCATATCCCGTTTATTTCCGTTAATTATAATAGTATTCTAAGTGTGCAAAATGGCACCAATGTTTTATGTTTCAAAAAGTTTCTACAACTGACGTACTTGAAATAGTAAGCAGGTTCAAACCCAGAAATGGAGGGAAAAAGCTCATTTCGGAAGGAGTTATTAAAGACCCCCTAACCTATACAGGGGTTTTTTATGCTCAAATTGAAAATAAAAAAAAACCATTAGAGCGGATGAGATCAGACGAATTAATACGTTACAATGTGACGAAAAAATTATAGAAACAGTCGTAAAAAACCAGCTTGTAAAATACTTAGAAGATAAAGAAATTATTATACCCCAGCAATCTGGTTTCCGAAAGAAACATTCCAGTGAAAGTGCTTTGAATTTAGTTATAGCGAACTGAAAAGAAGATTTAAGTAGGAATAAACATATAATAGCTGTATTTTTAGATATAAAACGTGCATTTGAGGCGATAGACCAAAATCTACTAATAAAAAAGCTAGCCAACATAGGTGTCACTGGTAATGAATCAAAATGGTTTGAAGACTTCCTCATTGACAGAAATCAAAGAACAATAGTTGGAAAATCCTTATCCGAAAAAAGAGAGGTACTAGTTGGCCTTCCGCAAGGATCAGTGCTGGCACCAATACTGTTCAATATTTATATCAATGATATAACTAAATCCATAAAGTATTGTGATATTCAACTCTTCGCGGATGATACACTACTGATGCGTGGAGACAATATACTAACTGAAATATATGCTAAGATGCAAGAAGATCTAAATAGTGTTTAAGATTGGTTATGCGTGAACAGACTTAAATTGAATGTCAACAAAACAAATTTATGGTAATTTCCAGACGAAATTTCCGTAATAGCGACCTGCAAAATTTAAATATTAACCACGCACTAATCGAAAAAGTCAACACCATCAAATATTTGGGAATCAAAATAGATGATAAACTTAATTCCAATGAGCACGTTGGTTATATAGTAGGAAAAATAGCTAAACAAATATATTCTACACAAAGAACCTGCAAGTATTTAAATAAGAAATACAAGGTAATGGTTTACAGATCAATAATCGAACCACATTTTATTTACTGCCTGACTATATTTTTCATATTGCGAGATAGTCAGATATACATGCTACAGAAGTAACAGAACCGAGCTATGAGATTCATTCTTAAAAAACGCTATGACATACCTATCAGATGCATGCTCTCTGCTCTAAATTGGCTAAGCATAAGACAGCAACTTTTTTATTTTACTGTGAAATTTATTAAGAATATAATAGACGGTAATTTGCCTGCGTACTTAAAGAGTAACATCAAATATGTAAAAGATATGCATTCTGTAAATACTCGAAGCAAAAATAACTTCAATCTACCTGCTTATAAAACCGAAGCAGATAAATGTAACTTATATTATAAGGTATTAAAATGCTATAACGAGCTACCTAATAATATCAAATCATGTAATGGCAGTAGGCGCAAAAAATATTGTATATGCATTGTAAACACTACCAACTTAGTACTGTTTAGGCAGGCTTACATAACATCAATACAAATGTTTGGCTGCTAAATATTCTGATATGAAGCACCTTCCAAGCTCTCGGGCGCATACAATAAAAGTCGCCGAAGCACATACTGCAGCGTATCGCTCGATCATATCAGTGCATCGCCGTTCGGATGTTGCCTTTGCGCTTAACGAACATGCGTAAAAGTCGCCGAAGCACATACTGCAACGCATCACTTGATCATATCAGTGCATCGCCGTTCGGATGTCGCCTTCGTGCTTATGCGTAAATGGCCTTCATACCAGAGATAATTGGCATCAATATATTGTTGGCATGATTCGAAGGTCTGCCACAGGTCAGCACTTTATGGTAGTTCATAGATATAACTAGGTTAGAATATGTTAGTCTAGCTAAGATAATTATATATATACATTATAAATAGATATAAGCTAGGCTTAATTAAGCTGTAATAAATAAATAAATAAATAAAATAACGTTTTACAAGACGGTTCACCACCTAATTTTTAACAAAAATTTTCAAAGTTGATATCAAAAGACACGTTTCGACCTCTATTTTTAGAATCCGAAAGCAAAAATTAAAAATTTCATTTCTACCATATCATTTCGGTTAAAATAATCATGTGAATGTTTTATTTTGCCAGATTTTTTGTACACACTAATACAGAAAGGTGTTGGACCCACGCAGGGTTATTTATACAAATCGCGGCCAAAGGCCGCCAACGCAAAAAGGTGTGCTGTGCAAAAAAAACTATGAATCGGACCTCATATTTCGGACCCTCTCCGGGCCATTTCATGGGTTTTTGTAAATATCTTTCGATAGAAATAAAATTTTTAATTTCCGCTTTCGGATTCTTAAAACGGATGTCGAAACGTGTCTTTTGATACCACCTTTGATACTTTTTGAAAACAATTAGATGGGGCATCTTCTTGTAAAACGTTGCCGGAAAAAAATTAAAAAAAAAAATGGAAAGCGAGTAATTAAACTTTTTTAAATTAATTTGAACAAACTTTATAATCAGCAATTTTGTACACATTTATAGGAAAAACAAGTTTTCAACCAAGGATTACATTGAACAACTTTTTGACCTTCTGGAGCGACATCCCGAAGTTGGAAGAGGCAAAGCGCAGTTCGGATGCAGCCAAAATAGGTGAAATTATGCGAACGTGAGTCCCATCGATACTACCCACTATTCCTGGGAATCCTGTTTTAGAGTAAAATGCGGTTATATTATTTAATTGATATCCATTTTGCTATTAATAAAAAATCACTTTTACAAATGCTTGAACTTCCGCCACAAATTGATCAGTTGTTCATTTATCTGTCAAATCATCACTTTTTTAGGTTGGCAACAACAATTCAATTTCAACTGAAATAAGTTCTAATTCGTAATACCAAACAGGAATTGAGTTGTCTTAAAGTTGAGTTGTTTTAATTACAACCCAACTAAATTGAGTTATAAACCGTAATAGGGGCATATATTTATCTCTATTAGTTTATGACGTTACGGAGAACCGTTATAAATTAATATACTGTTTGGGCTTTCCTCAGGTACCGCTTTGTAATTAAACATGCCAATTTAATAATCTTTTCTTCGTTATTCCTACTAAACAATAATTATTCCACATACTGTATTTTTTTTAGATGTAATATATACATATCGTTAGCTTAATGTGAAAATGTGCTTAGTCACGTTTTACGAATTTTATAGGAGACGAAAAAGACTGAATTATTTTTGAAATAACCTTTTTTTTCAAAACTGTGAATGAGGATACCTTAGTTGCAATACTTTTGAGTGTAGAAGCTTTGAAAAAGATAAATAAAAATCAGGTATGCTAACCCAGCAGCTATTTTATGACTTTCTTTTATGAGGTTATCGCGCCTTACATTTTTTTATTTAATTTATATCTAACGGTTCTGATCTGGACTCTTTTGCCGGATGATGCGCAGACAATAACTTATTTTTAAATTCAAACAAATGCTGTGTTGTGTCTTATTCCATAATGACAACTGCCACATACTTTTTCTACAAACTAAATGCTAAATCTCTTAATCGTTGTCAAGAGAGTAAAGACTTGGTTGTAATTTTTGACTCCAAACTCTCTTTTTCTAGTTTCGCTGTTTTAAAATTTGTTGCAATGGTTGGGTTCAGTAGAGTTATGCTATGACTGAACCTATAACTAGGACTATAAATCTAGCAAATCGATTCAGTAGTGTTATTAATTTTAATAATAATTGTATAAGTTTAAGCTTGAATTGTTTTCTATTTTTAACTAGTCTGTAAGAAAGCATGTAGTAATCGACATGTAAGAATTGAAGTAGATTATAGTCAGCGCAAAGCATTTATCATACACCAAAGGCATGTCTCAATTGGGTAAATCCAATTTCAAGGGGTTGCCAGCACAATATATAGCTTCTCCAACCCAATTGTCAACTCACCTAACCGTGGCGAATCCTGTTTCATTGACAGCCGAGGCTCTGGAGACCCCAAGTTCCTCATGGAACTAGGAGGTGGGGAGGGCGGTATGGCCTAAACATTTTTTAAGAGCTGACGACTTAGCACACAGCAAAAAATGAAGCAAATGAAAAATTTAAATATTTTTTTTGTGATCGATGTATTTTGAATTCAATTTTAAAACTGCATTAAAATAAAATTTTTCAAAAAAAGTGACTTAGCACATTTTCACATTAAGCTAACGATATGTTTGTACTCGTTTATTTTTGATACCACACACAAAACAAATTTATTTCGAAATAATACAAAACTGTTGACGCTAAGTTAGAAATATTTTAAACGTACTGTGCACATTCTTATATTAGAGCAAGAAAGTACTTCAAAAAAATTCCCAATTTTACAAAATCATTCCGCAAATTTGTTTAACAAGAATTCCTCCAATTTCCATGGTATCTTCTCAAAAAAAGTTTCTGTTACGTTTAAAACACCAGAAGATAACTACAAGGAAGTTCGTCTTTTCCCCCAATTTTTTAGAAGTTTTTAAAGTCTAACAATTGATATATAAAAAAGAAGTAAAAAACGTAAGACGACTAAAATTTTCTTATATAAACCTTTTTTTGACAAACTATTTTTTGAATACAAATTATTTCGGTTTGATTTTTTTCCGATTTCTCAAATACTACGATAGTTGCCTATGTAACGTTGCATAATTTTACTTCTAATTGTTACTTTTTTAATTCCTTAATATTAGTTTCGTTTGATATTTTTCCGCTAATTGCCATATTTGCGTGGTAAACTAGAAATAAATTATTTTCTGGGATCCCGTAAAATAATCCGCTATTACTTAGACATGCGGCCACCGTGGTGTGATGGTAGCGTGCTCCGCCTACCACACCGTATGCACTAGGTTCACACCCCGGGCAAAGTAACACCAAACATTTTAGAGATAAGGTTTTTCAATTAGAAGAAAATTTTTCTAAGTGGGATCGCCCCTCAGCAGTGTTTGGCAAGCGCTCCGAGTGTATTTCTGCCATGAAAAGCTCTCAGTGAAAACTCATCTGCCTTGCAGATGCCGTTCGGAGTCGGCATAAAACATGTAGGTCCCGTCCGGCCAATTTGTAGGGAAAATCAAGAGGAGCACGACGCAAATTGGAAGAGAAGCTCGGCCTTAGATCTCTTCGGAGGTTATCGCGCCTTACATGTTTTTTTTGTTTGTATTAGTTAGACTTGCTTAGAAATCGTACTACATCTGGCAACTGTGATCACGGCGAAGTTTTATTCTCTTATTTAGATTCATATATTATAGAGAAGTGAAAAATATATGTACAATGATATTGCTTACCCTTCGACTTAAAGTTTGTCGCCCCTTCCTCCAGCACGCTAGCTGCTGTGCCTCCGTCCCCTACCTTACAGAACCGTATGAATTTTTAAAGTGATAATTTTGTGCATACAAATGAGTTTTCAATCATTGTACTTTTTTAGTTTTTCACAGTTAGAGAATTCCACGCCTGGAGCGTAAATAAAAAACGTGGATAGTTTGCCAACTCTGGTGTTTCCAAATTAATGCAAGCAGACTTCCAATGACTGCTCATGTTACATGTTAATGGTCATCGTATAAGCAAGTTTCGCTGGAAACTTTATGCGCTTTATTGAAAGGGCAAATCGGTTGAAGCCAAAGGAATCCTCGGAATTAAGCATACCTCCCCCTTGAGTGACCCTTTTCAAATCTTTGCCACTATCAAGTTACTCATAAGCATCGTCACAATCAATTTTGTTCCATTACACAGTTTCGGGGCATGAAGATTTCGAAGCATAATGATGACTGATGCCACATTGAGATGCAAATGATGAGACGGCATTTCAGGTAAATATAAAGAATTTAAAAATTTTACAGGATAATTCACTATTTCGTCCTCGTTATCTATATGATCTATTGATTTGGAATTTGGTTTTGGATCGTCCAATTTAAGTCATTGACGTCATTGTTTTTAGCTGCTAATATTCGGATATACATTACTGATGGGTTCGTCTTTGTTAGAGCTAAGTTGGCAAATATTTTGGGTAATCTATATTGAACCAATGGAAGTATCTACCGGAATCTATCCATTTCCTATTCGTTTTTTTTCTTTTGAGAAAACTTCTGCCGTTGTATCCTTTCATATTCGTGCTTAACGGAATGGTTGTCCTGTACTGCGACAAAAACGATGACTTGAGACATGCAGTTAACTCATCCAGTTGAACCGCAAGTGTTTGTCGAAAGTCGCGCGCCAACAACTTCATCACGCCACCAAAGTTCGGCTATTGTTGCGCAAATCTTTTAACGTTCGATCAAGTACTTCCAAGGATCGTTTAAGTGCCATGGTACACTCTTTCCAAATGATCAATTTACGACTCATTTTTATAAATACATGTAGACAAGATAGATATTAAATAGAATTTGATATCTCAAAGATATCTTCAATAAACTTACAGATCAAAGGTTGATAGAAGTTGTGAACAGCTTTCCTATCACACATATGTTTCTGGGTTTTATCAATAACTAATTAAGATTATTTCAAAAAGGTGGCAACTCTATTTTTTTAATTTTTTTAATAACTTTCCTAATGCCCTCAAAGCATTTTAGTATTATCAGATCAAATTCGCTTCTTTAATTGAACTTAGTTTGTTTTTAAGGTGACAACACTCAATTTTTATTTTTCTAAAACCTTCGCGGGGCAATGACAGCCAAACCCTCAAAAGGAAGTATTTAATTTGGTTAAGTCGTTTTTAAACTTTAAGGTTTTGAACAAACCACGACTCATTTTTATATATAACTAGCCTTTACCCGCGGCCCCGTCCGCAAGGAGAAATTTAAATATATGGGCTATTCGCGTTAGCCTGCTTATCAAGTTATCTGTTTAAAATTTTGTTTTCTGTCTAATGCATTTTATTTTTGTAATTGAGTAAAAAAAAGAACTAAATGAGCTGATAACCTGATAGGATCCCAAATGATCCCGAAATTATCCAGAAAAAGCTACGAAATGATCCCCACGCTATCGCGGACGGATCCCGAAAACTATCCAGAAATGCCTCGGAAGAGTCTCCAAAAGTTCCCGGAATAGTCCCAAAAAACCCGAAATGACAACGACACGATTCTAGACGTATCCAGAGCACCACACAGAAATGATCCCTGAAGGTGTTCCAAAATGATCCCGAAAATGTTCCGAAATGACCCTAACGGGCTCCTGTCCGGATCTCAAAAAACATCTAGAAAATATACAGGAAGGATCCTTAAATTATCCCGACATACTCCAGAAAAAGTTCCGAAATGGCTCCAAGGGGATCCACGACGGATCGCGAAAACCATACAGAAATGATTCCGGAAGGATCCCAAAATGATCCCGAAATAGTCCGGAAATGACCCAGATGGGATCCCGCACAGATCCAGAAATGATCCCGGAAGGGTCCAAAAACTATCCCGGAAAAGTAACAAAAAATCCCGAAATGGCTCCTACGGCATCCCGGACGAATCCAGAAATGATCTCGGAAGGGTCCCCAAATGATCCCAAAATGGTCCCGAAATGACCCTGATGGATCAGGCAAACCATCAAGAAATTATACCGGAAGGGTCCCCAAATGATCCCGAAATAATACAGAAAAAGTCACGAAACGACCCCTAGAGGATCCCCAAATGATTCCTTATTAGCCCCGAAACGGTTCCGAAATAACCCCGCCGAGATCCCGGACAAATCCCGAAAACCATCCAGAAATGATGCCGGAAGGGATCCCAAATGATTCCGAAGGAGTCCCGCAATGATTCCGACGGGATCCCGAACGGATACCGAAAATCATGCAGAAGTGATGCCGGAAAGGTCCTCAAATGATCACCTAATAGTCCCGAAATGACCATTAAGGGGTCCTGGACGGATCCCCTAAACCATCCAGAAATGATCCTGATATAGTCCCGAAGATGTCCCGAAATGACCCTGACGGGATCTCGAACGCATCCCTAAATGACTCTGACGGGATCACGGACAGATCCCAAAAACTATCCAGAAATGATTCCGGAAGAGACCCCAAATTATCCCGAAAAAGCCCCCAATTATTCCGACGGGATCTTGAACGGATACCGAAAACCATCCAGAAGTGATGCCGGAAAGGTCCTCAAATGATCACCTAATAGTCCCAAAATTACCCTGACGGCATCCCGGACAGAATGATGCCGGAAGAGCCCCCAAATGATCCCGAAAAGGTCCCCAAATGACCCCGACGAGATCCCGGACGGATACCGAAAACCATCCAGAAATGATGCCGGTAGGTACCCCAAATGATCCCGAAAAAGTCCCCAAATGACCCCGACATACTCCAGAAAAAGTTCCGAAATGGCTCCGGGGGGATCCACGACGGATCGCGAAAACGATACAGAAATGATTCCGGAAGGATCCCAAAATGATATCGAAATAGTCCGGAAATGACCCAGATGGGATCCCGCACAGATCCAGAAATGATTCCGGAAGGGTCAAAAAACTATCCCGGAAAAGTAACAAAAAATCCCGAAATGGCTCCTACGGCATCCCGGACGGATCCAGAAATGATCTCGGAAGGGTCCCCAAATGATCCCAAAATGGTCCCGAAATGACCCTGATGGATCCGGCAAACCATCAAGAAATTATGCCGGAAGGGTTCCCAAATGATCCCGAAATAATACAGAAAAAGTAACGAAACGATCCCTAGAGGATCCCCAAATGATCCCGTATTAGCCCCGAAAAGTCTCGAAATAACCCCGACGGGATCCCGGACAAATCCCGAAAACCATCCAGAAATGATGCCGGAAGGGATCCCAAATGATTCCGAAAAAGTCCCGCAATGATTCCGACGGGATCCCGAACGGATATGAACGAAATGACCCTTAAGGGATCCTGGACGGATCCCGTAAACCATGCAGAAATGATCCCGATATAGTCCCGAAGAAGTCCCGAAATGACCCTGACGGGTTCTCGAAAGCATCCCTAAATGACCATGACGGGATCCCGGACAGATCCCAAAATCCATCCAGAAATGATCTTGGGAGGGACCCCAAATAATCCCGAAAAAGTCCCGTAATGATTCCGACGGGATCTTGAACGGATACCGAAAACCATCCAGAAGTGATGCAGGAAAGGTCCTCAAATGATCTCCTAATAGTTCCGAAAAGACCCTGACGGGATCCCGAACGGATCCCGACAACTATCCAGAAATGATACCGAAAGGGCCCCGAAGGGATCCCGTATTAGTCGAGAAAGAGTCGCGAAATGACCCCGACGGGATGCCGGACGAATCCCAAAAACCATCCAGAAATGATGCCGGTAGGTATCCCAAATGATCCCGAAATGACCTCGTCGGCATCCCGGACGGATCCCAAAATTATCCATAAATGATGCCGGAAAGGTCTCCAAATGATCCCCTAATAGTCCCGAAATTACCCTGATGGGATCCCGGACGGATCACGAAAACCATCCAGAAATGATGCCGAAAGGGTTCCCAAATGATCCCGTATTAGTCGCGAAAAAGTCCCGAAATTACCCCGACGGGATCCCGGACGGATCCTCAAAACCATCCAGAAATGATGCCGAAAGGGTTCCCAAATGATCCCGTATTAGTCGCGAAAAAGTCCCGAAATGACCCCGACGGGATCCCGGACGGATCCCGAAAACCAACCAGAAATGATGCCGGAAGAGCCCCCAAATGATCCCGAAAAAGTCCCCAAATGACCCCGACAAGATCCCGGACGGATCCCGAAAGCCATCCAGAAATGATGCCGGAAGAGTCCCCAAATGATCCCGAAAAAGTCCCCAAATGACCCCGACGAGATCCCGGAAACCATCCAGAAATGATGCCGAAAGGGTCCCCAAATGATCCCGTATTAGTCGCGAAAAAGTCCCGAAATGACCCCGACGGGATCCGTGACGGATCCCGAAAACCATCCAGAAATGATGCTGGAAGAGCCCCCAAATGATCCCGAAAAAGTCCTCAAATGACCCCGACGAGATCCCGGACGGATCCCGAAAACCATCCAGAAATGATGCCGGAAGAGCCCCCAAATGATCCCGAAAAAGTCCCCAAATTACCCCGACGAGATCCCGGACGGACCCCTAAAACCATCCAGAAATGATGCCGAAAGGATCCCCAAATGATCCCGTATTAGTCGCGAAAAAGTCCCGAAATGACCCGACGAGATGCCGGACGAATCCCGAAGACAATCCAGAAATGATGCCTAAAGGGACCCAAAATAACCCCGAAAAAGTCCCGTAATGATCCCGGAAACCATCAAGAATTTATCTCTCGAAGGTACGCAAATGATCCCGAAAGTACCCCGACGGGATCCCGAACGGCTCCCAAAAACCATCCATAAATGATGCCGGAAGGGTCCCCAAATGATCGCGAAATAGTCCCGAAATGATTCCGGAATAGTCCCGAAAATGTCCCAAAATAACCCCGACGGGATCCCGAAAACTATACAGAAATAATCCCGGAAGGGTCCCAAAATGATCCCGAAATATTCCCGAAAAAGTCCCGAAATCACCCCGATCCCGAAAACCATCCAGAAATGATCCCGGAAGGGTCTCGATATGACCCTTACGGGATTACAAATAAGGTGAATCTAATTATAAAACCATGTTAATAAAGCGCCAAATATTTTGATTTTTGGCCAACATTTGCGCGAACTGACAAACACCACCATACACGACAGAAAAGGTGGGATTCAAGGGGTTGTGTAGCGCAACATATAGCCTCTCCAACCCAATTGTCAACCTCACCTCCGAGCGGCGAATCCCGTTTCACTAACAGACGAGGCTCTGGCGACCCCAAGCTCCTCATGGAACTTGGGGGTGGGGAGTGAGGGATGGCCTGAAGGTTCAATGTGGACATATAAATCGTTCCCGAGATGGTCGGGCCAGCACCTCAATGGTGCTGTGTTACCGGAGCGTATCGGATCTGTATCCGACAAAGGACCATCACATCGATAACACTCCCCAAAGCCTTCGGGGAGTAACCTAATCGCTACAACAACAACAACAACAACAGAAAAGGTCACAGAAACATGACATAACGGGAATATTCGCGGAAATGTTCGTGTCGTGTACTTGGCGCTTAAGGCAGCAGGCGCGTTGGAGCGAATGAAGAGTTACATTGAAACATACAGGTAAAGCTAATAAAAGCGTGCTAATAAAAACAACTGAAGGAGGGCGGATGGCGGGAGGAGAAGGAGAGGACCACTGATCGTTTTTCCAAAATTGTTTAGATCTCGATCTGTATGTGCCAGATACCAAAAACTCTTGATTTTGGAGAAAATTTATTTTGAGTTATAACAATTTATAGAGTTTACACCAGAGGTGGAGAGAAGGGGGGAGGATATAAACCAACGCATCAGATTGCTTGTGGACGAACACAAGCGGGCGAAATGGGAAGAGCACCTAAGAGGTTGTAACCTCTCTACCGGTGTAGGTAAACTTTGGTCCACCGTAAAGTCCCTATCGAATCCGACTAAGCACAAAGACAAAGTTTCCATCGCCTTTGGCGATAAGGTGCTGTCGGATGCGAAAAAATGCGCGAGCGCTTTCTGCCGACAATATATGATGCATCCTACGGTCGACAAAGGTAGACGGAGAGCCAATAGACACGCACATAAACACAAATTCAGCGCGTCATCAATCACCATCACCGCTAGAGAGGTTGAGGACGCCATTGGTCGCGCTAAACCATCCAAAGCAGTGGGCCCAGACGGCATAGCCATGCCGATGCTTAAAAACCTAGGGAAAGAGGGTTTCAAATATTTAGCGCATGTCTTCAACCTGTCTCTTTCCACCTTTGCCATACCCGAGAAATGGAAAATGGCCAAGGTGGTCCCGCTACTAAGGCCTGGGAAACCAGCTAACGTAGGTGAGTCATATCGTCCGATATCTCTCCTATCGCCAGTGGCAAAGACGCTTGAAGCCATTTTGCTCCCTTATTTCCAAGCACATTTGCAGCTAGCCCCTCATCAGCATGGCTTCAGAAAACTCCATAGCACTACCTCCGCGCTAAATGTCATTGGCACCCAGATAAATTGCGGTTTGAATCAATACCCCCACCATAGAACACCTCCACCATAGAACACCACCTCCGCGCTAAATGTCATTGGCACCCAGATAAATTGCGGTTTGAGTCAATACCCCCACCATAGAACAGTACTCGTAGCGCTAGAACTATCAAAAGCCTTTGATACGGTCAACCATGGCTCATTACTGCAAGACCTGGAAGGGTCTACCTTTCCCCCATGTCTTAAAAGGTGGACCGCAAATTATCTGGGTGGTCGGCAGGCATCGGTGCAATTTAGAAACGAAACATCAAAACCAAGGAGAATTAAACAAGGGGTGCCACAAGGTGGTGTCCTATCCCCACCTTTGTTTAATTTCTACATATCTAAGCTACCTTCACCACCGGAAGGAGTCACAATCGTTTCCTACGCCGATGACTGCACAATAATGGCCACAGGCCCAGGCCCAGAGATCGAAATAAACGGCTATCTCCCTGATCTCTCCAGTTTTTTCGCCTCGCGAAACCTGGCATTGTCACCGACTAAATCTTCCGCGACCTTATTTACAACATGGACGCCCCAAATGTCGACCATATTGAACATCCACGTCGATGGCACTACGCTACCGACTGTCCTACACCCCAAAATCTTGGGTGTGACGTTTGATCAGGATCTACATTTTGGTGCGCACGCAACCGCAATTGTTCCGAGAATTCAGAGCCGTAATAAAATCCTCAAATCCCTTGATGGCAGTACCTGGGGAAAAGATAAAGAAACGCTCATGACCACATACAAAGCAATTAGCCAGCCGATTACGTGCTACGCGTCACCCATATGGTCGCCAAGCATAAAAACTACCCACTGGAAGAAACTCAGAATCGCCACGGGCTGTCTTCTTATGTCCCCAGAACACCATCTGCATAATGAGGCGAGAATACTCCCCATCAGGGAGAGAAATGAGATGCTGACCAAACAGTTTCTGTTGAATACCCAGAAACCTGGGCATCCCAACAGACATCTGATTGACGAACCAGCACCGCCTAGGGGCCTAAGGAGTCATCTCCGTAAGCATTTTGAGGAAATACGGCACCTGAGAACCCAGCCGTATGAAGCGAAAAAACACAAGCAGGTCCTTGGTGAACTCCATAGACAGGCGTCGGGCCTTTATGTCGGGAATTGCCCGGTGAATCCAGTACTTGAAGAAAAATATCCAGAACTCGCGGAAGAGGAACGCATACTCCCCGGGGAAACGCGTGTCACTCTTGCTCAACTTCGTTCTGTATACTGTAACAGGTTAAACTCTTACCTATCCAGAATCAACCCCGACATACAAAATGTATGCCCCGCTTGCAATGTGTCCCCACATGACACCAACCATCTCTTTAATTGTAATGTGGAACCAACGCCTCTAACACCCCTTTCCTTATGGTCCACCCCTGTTGAAACGGCAAGTTTCCTGGGACTCCCGTTAGAGGATATTGATGACAATTTGTGATAGGTCGCGGCTATTAGGTGGGGCGGCATTGCTACAACAACAACAACAACAGAAGGGGGGAGGGAGACGGAGGGTGTCACTGCTCACTTTGTAAGCCCTCTACTTATTTGACACCATGAGTCTGTGATATTGGTGAAGGCCAGTATACGTAAAGTTATATTGTGTAAAAATTATTAAAAAGTAATTGCTCGAAGGGGTCGTGGGACCCCCACCCCCCTTTCCATTTTCGAAAAAAATTTGGCTAGTAGACTACTGTCTGTGTCCCAAATTTCATCAAAATCCGTGTAGCCGTTCTGGCGTGATTCAGTCGCAAAGAATAAAAAAATATAATAATTAAATTATAACTGTTCCTAGGGGGCGGGGACCTCCCCCCTTTTGAAATATATATAGCTAGTAGATCCTTCTAGACTATTGGCTATATGTGTGCAAAATTTCATCCAAATCGGTCCAGCCGTTCTTGCATGATTGAGTCACAAAGACAAACGTCTGGACAAACATCCAAACATCTTCACATCCAAACTTTGCCTTTTATAATATATATTAGAATTAGATTAGATTAGATTAGATATAGATATAGATGATATAGATTAATGCAATATCGAATGAAAAAAGTGAGCAAAAAAGGGAAAACATGGGGTTGTTCGGTATCTGATTTTAAAAATTAAAGAACCAAAACAATATATGTCCATGATAACACGTGTGTAAGTTTTGTCAATATCCCCTCACCAGCTTCGGCTCCACCCCTTTACATGGAAAGTGCCTGAAATAGCCTAAATTTTTATATATGTATGTATGTATATAGATTTTGATTGTATACCACATATGTGACACTATTTTATTTCCTTGTGTTTTTTTGTATTTTTCTTAAATATTTTGTCGCCCTCCCTCCTAATACTACGAACCAGTTTGTATTTGGATAGGGTTTTTGACATTCGGCTGGTTTTTTTTTTTGACAAATGAAAAGTTTGTTAAAGGGTTTTATTTTTAATTTTGTAATTGAAATTTAAGTAACATCCCGATAAGCTACAAGCTTGAAACTTGGAATATAGTTCAGAACCCGATGACAATGCAATAATAAGAAAAAAACTCCGATAGGTGGCGCATGGATCGAAATATTGCAAGAAATCGTATTTGTGGTGCGATTTGGCTCATATTTAGAACAAATATTACATACAGTCCGGTAGAAGTGACATCAAAATACTTTGGAGTTCGAGGAGGGACACGCACACGTGGCGCTGAGTCGAGTAAAGTCTTTGGAAGGATTATAGATTGTAACAGGAAAGGGTCCTTGCAAAATTAGTCACTACATTAACTAAAAAGAATGAGAAATAATAGGCAATTAAATAAAGAATAAAAATTTGAAAATAAAATAATTAAAAAAAATGTCAATTGAAAGCAATACTTACATTAAGTAATAATAATACTAAAAGCTAGAAAATAATTAGGTAGGTCCTAGGTACTAGTCATCACACTCCTCATCAATCTAGGGCGTTGATCAGAAAATTAAATAAAAGCGTTGGGCGCGTGAAATTTCTAAAAATGTGAGGCGTAGCATAATCTGAGGTTCAGTTGTTCTTATATAGGACAATCAATAGAAATTTGACGTGTCCAACTCTTTTAATTGTCTGATCAACGCCCTAGATTGATGAGGATTGTGATGACTAGTACCTAGGATCTACCTAACTGTTTTCTAGTTTTTTGTATTATTATTACTTGATGTAAGTATTGTTTTCAATAAAACCGTTTGAACTTAAATTTTTTTTTATTATTTTATTTATTTAAAATGTAACCAAAAATTTTATGATTTTTTACATTTTGGAAATTTTATGCGCTCAAAATGGAAGCCGTTTAAAATCGGAGCATTCTGTGTGAAGTTATGGAATTTCAACGGTATTTAGCTACTTTATTTTATAAGATTTATGACACTTATGAATCTTAACAATGTTAATGAGTTTCAAAATAGAAGCAAACCGGTTCAAAAAAAATATTACCAATATGGACCACTTTGGGTACACCTTTTTAACATTTTCACTAAGGCTTCTGCAGGTGATTTGCTTTAGAAACTCGATAAAGCTTGTAACTTATGAAAATAACAACAATGTTTCAGAATGGGACATATTTGTCCCCATAGGGTACAAACTACACATAGGAAGCAGAACAGCTTCTTTGATTAAACATATTATTTTAATTTTATTTGTCTTATAAATGATGACAGTTGACATTGTATATAAAAAGGAAAAGTACAGTACCGCAAATAATTTTGGGTTTTTCTCAACTTTGGCCATGGGACGCATCACTGTTCTAATGGCTGCAGTGGTGTGGTGGTAGCGTGCATCGCCTACCAAATCGAAGATCCTGGGATCAAGCCCGAGCAAAGCAACATCAAAATTTAGAAATAAGTTTTTTCAATTATAAACAAGTTTTCTAAGCAGAGTCGCAACAGTGATTTGGCAGCTGATCGCTCAAAATTAGCACACACACACAAGCATCACTAATGGCTATATTACGAAAATCTTTTAGAAAATTTAAGTTAAATATTTAAATAGACAAAAACTGTGATAATTTTGGAATATATAGCATTAAGGACACCTTATTTTTAGTAATTAAGAGAAAATGTTTGCCTACATTTAAGTATTTACATAGTTATTTTTTTTCTACATTTATCTTTAATATTGCTGCTGTTCTTCATTCAACTCCATTCGACTGCCTTCCACTCGCAACATAACCTCAATTTAAGCTCCTGCCAAACAATGGTCTATGGCGTTGCGAAAGGAATAAATTAACTGTGTGATTCGTTGTACAATAAAAATTAATTGGTTCTTACAACTTCAGTAATACCCTCATTACCTTCTTTTTCTATTCCCTATTACATCTATTTACATATATATTGGTTGTTTCCACTTACACTGGCAACACTGGTTTACAGCCAAAATGCACCAGAGACACCATTGAAATGTAAAATCAGCCCTGATTTCGAAAATCAAGGTTATTTTTAATTCTATGGTAACGTTTTTGAGATATTTACAAATAACGGTTTTTTCCAAAAAAAAAAAAAATGGGTCCACTTAATCATATATATCTCAAGAACGAATTGAGCAATTCGGTTTGAAAAACGGTTTGAAGCTTTTAAAAGGTAATAAAATAATAATTTGCTATAAACTGTGCATACAACACTTTTTACTAGGCACAGATTCAAAGATAACGAACAATCAATACGGATTTTTTTGAATTTTTTTTGTAAGAATATAAAAAAATTTGTAATTTGCGAAGAAGGATCTGGAAAACTTTTTATTTTTTTGCAGATTTGTTTCTTTCTCTCTAAGCTTTGTTTTATTGCAAAAAATATAAGCTTTCATTCAAAAAAAAAAAAACGATGGACAAAATTTATAAGCATTCAAGTAAATATATCCATTTAATACTTAAGTACACTTACTGGTACATATATGTTAGTATTCGCATATCAGTTATTACCTTTTAAAAGCTTCAAACCGTTTTGGAATTGCTCAATTCGTTCTTGAGATATATATGATTAAGTGGACCCAATTGTTTGTTTTTTTTTTTTTTTTGAAAATACCGTTATTCGTAAATATCTCAAAAACGTTACCATAGAATTAAAAATAACCTTGATTTTCGAAATCAGGGGGTGCTTTTACATAGGAATTTCATAATGGCGTCTCTGGTGCAGAAAAAAAATTGGAATTTGTGATCCGGTGCAATTTATTTTGTGATCAAAAGACCAATCAAACCAAACATACATATATATTTATTTATTTACTTATCATTAATATGTATTTGTTTCTTAAATTTAAGGCGATAATTAATATTCATCTTAGATGTTAGATTTCCATAAGTTGATGTACTTTAAGAGACAATAGTCTCACATGTGCAAAATGAATGAAATAAACTTGAAACTTGAAACAATATACTGCTGGGATATATACGACCCTTTTAAAACCCTACTGGTACAGATACGTCCCAAAAATCATTTCCTCAAAATTAAGCGTAATTTGTATGCAATATTAGCAGCTGCTCACGAACAACAGATCGAAGCCAAACCCGATAGAAACTGAGCAGATACTGATTGCGACTTTTTGGTTGAGTTTCCAATGCAAATTGCAAGTCTCAGAGTTAAGTGAACATGCTCTGGGATACATAGAGACAAACCGGTTTCGGTGTTGCGCCATCATCACTGTCATTTTTCGTCCAATTTCGTACGGTTTGCCTCCAAAACAAATTTGAAAAGGGATGAATGAAAATCGTTCCAATATACATAAATTATCCACCTTGTCGGAAAGTCACAAAACAAAACGAATCACTAAAGAAGATCACTTTCAATTAATCAAGAATTTTCAAATACACGTTTCTAGGTTTGCTTTTACCTATATGACACTACTTTATTTTGGCTTGGATTCCAAGCTAGAAATACTGACGAAACTTTATCAAAATACAAAAACAATTTCCAACATGAGAAGAAGAGGCCACTATTCCTCCAAAATAATTGAGTTTGAAATGTTGTTAATTTTATTTCATTTTAAGTATCGATTTTCACAATAAAAACAATAACACCGAAAAATTATTTCACGCTCTTTTGGTTCACTTATTTCACAAAAAATTTTCAAACTAAAAACAAATTTTCAATTGTCAAAAAAAACCGCCGAATGTCAAGAAACCCTAGCGAAATATAAACTAGCTCGCATTGTAAAGGTTTACAAGTAGGATATGTATCAGCCATGGTTCGACTCATCTGTACAACAAGAAAATATGTTAGTTCAGATAGTCAAAATCTGTGTATTGATCTTAGGCGAATGTAATAGAAACGTCAAGCATTGCAACATTGTAGTCGACAAAGAAATAAATAAATAAATTTTTACGCAGAACATCTTTCTACGCTAGCGGCCTTCGACCGCTCTTTCAAAAATAAAACCCTGAGTGGATCCACGAAAACTAAATAAAAACCATGCAATGAAAAAAATAAAATCAGCTGATGAGATGAGCCAACCTTATAATTGAGCCATGGTGTCAGCTGTGCGTTCACAGCTACGCTCACTTGATCAAAATGCTTGTTCTTGTTCGTTTTTTTATGGATGCTATGTGGCACTGTTGTACTTCTTAGGTCCAAAAAAATTGTAGTAGCTGCTATCGAAAACTGCGTAAAAATTTAATTGTAAAATTACATAGAAATACCCTTATTTAGTTTCAAAATGCTAAAACACGACCAAATACGTGGGGGCGCATTAAAAGGCGCGGCGAACACGTTTTCGCCTTTGGATTATTGATACCGGGACAAAGCGCGCCTTTTCATACCTCTTTCCACATTTTTGGAAATGTTTTGGCAGCCGGTCACTGTTTTAAACTGTTTTTCGCGGAGAGCTGTTGAACGTGTAGAAAAATTTAGCACCTGTGTTTTTATTCTTAATGTTGGCATAAGTACGCTTCTTCAGATACCCCATTCGAAGACTTTTGTAAAATTTTCTGTAGGCCCCATATAGATGCACTTTACCTTTTCATACTAAATTTTTTCAAAAAAAGTTACCATCAAAACAACCCATATCTGATATTCCGCACTTCTTTTGTTGCCCTGCGTCGATGTCGATGACAGCAACCCCCGTAATTTTGACACTTCGTTCAGTGTCAAGATCATGTTCCACGCTAGTTTGACAATTCGGTCAGTGTCAAACGGCAGTGTGTTAGAAAGAGAAGTAAACAAACATATCCTAATTGTAAACCTGTACTATGCTAGCTTGTTTGTTTTTAACAATTTTGATTGTATTTTTCTGTATTTCGTAAGTTTTTGGAATATAGTTTATATACTTGCTGAAACCGTATTAGAAGGGAAGGGCGACAAAAAATTTAAGAAAAAATACAAGAAAATAAAGTAGTGTCATATAGGTATTTGACCATTAATGGTAACCCAGTAAACACTTGTGAAACCTACGTTTTAAATCAAATTTTGTTTATGATTAGAATCAAATTTCTATATACATACGCAACCATGCTAGTCGGGTATTTTCTGCCTAGTATGTTCATTTCAGACATCATACTTACCGCCTTAAACTGGAATAAATTTTCAAATTCTTTTCTAACAGCAGCTGTATGTGCCTTGTTTTTCCAATGCGATGGCAGATAATGAACATGTGCTAATATGGCAGTCATCAATTGCTCCGGGCACCATATTAAGTTCTCATCTGGTATCATAGTTCTAGGAATTGGAAATTCAAAAATTAAAATAAATTGCTTTTATGAGAAAAAACAATAAGTCCATGTTTTATTGTATGAACCGATGTGTTCATGTTTTAAGGGAAAAATAAGTGCAGCCTTTATTAACGTTTCTTTTTGTTTACCGCACTTTTACAGATATGTTTATAAGTATCGGTTTTATTAATTTCATGGTACAATTATCAGGTAAAAGCAGAGATAAAAATGCAACCCTGATGTATATTTTGTTGTTGCCTGTCGTCGAAAAAAATTTCAATTGTTATTCACTTTGTCGTGTCAAAATTATGTCAAAGTGATGGAAGGAAACGAAATTTCTCTTTTGTTGGAATTCATGAAAATGGAATTTTATTGCATTTTTCATGAAAAAGGAACAAAAAATAAAAAAACACACAGTTTTGAGCGTCCGAGCATTAAATATTACACCAGCAACAAGCGTTGCAGCAATTAGAGATGGTAGTACCTAATCAAATACATTTTCGTTTAATAGCATTTGTTGGTCCTTCTGGCGTAGGTAAATCAATGACAACCAATGCTTTGGAAATACATTTTCCATGGCGTGAGAATGTGCTTTGGAAGTAATTTTTGAATTTTATAGCTACCAAAGCTTAAATAAACGTAAGGTTTACACCGATCACTTTATCGGTGGCGGCAGTGTGGGAAACACATGTTTCACTGCATGCTAAGCAGCGAGCTGCATGACATGTTCAACAAAATTTGCTGCATTAAATCAGTGTTGGGTAATAAAAAACCCAAACAATCACGAACAAGCACAAAACAAAATGCCAGATAAATAAATATTTTTCAGTCGTTTCAGTTAAAAAAAAAATAAATGTAAGGCGCGATAACCTCCGAAGAGATCTAAGGCCGAGCTTCTCTTCCAATTTTCGTCGTGCTCCTCTTGATTTTCCCTACAAATTGGCCGGACGGGACCTACATGATTTTTATGCCGACTCCGAACGGCATCTGCAAGGCAGATGAGTTTTCACTGAGAGCTTTTCATGGCAGAAATACACCCGGAGCGCTTGCCAAACGCTGCCGAGGGGCGACCCCGCTTAGAAAAATTTTCTTCTAATTGAAAAACCTTATTTCTAAAATTTTTGATGTTGCTTTGCCCGGGGTTTGAACCCAGGGCATCCGGTGTGGTAGGCGGAGCACGCTACCATCACACCACGGTGGCCGCCGTTTCAGTTGCTTTAAAAATTAAATTCAAAACTTTATATTAAAAACAATTTTTGTAGAATCAATTTATTTTGGATTAACAAATTCATATTTTAATGCTTTAAAAAAAACATTTTGTATTCTTTAAACAAGTCTTTGCTACAAGTCCCTGCTGATTGTTCGTAGTTTTTGCTCGTCTTAGTAAGGCTTTGAATACGGAAAGTCATTTTGTATTAATAGGCACAATACCTCATTTTCTATTTCCTTGTGGTAAATTTGGTACGATATTTTCAACATACGCCGTGTGCGGCCCATTTTTCAAATGAAAATTTATGTCTCGTCCTGACGCTGTTGGCTTTTATACCACCGCAGTTTCAATATATTTCCTCGTCTGATTACAATAGAATCAATTCTAATTCTATTGTAAATTTGATGTGTTTGTTGAACAAATGCAGCGCAGTGTGTATTGTATCTCATCTTCGCGTATAATTGTACTTGTAAATGTCATCGACATATTACTTATTCACACGGTTGCAGCACGGTGACATCCACAGAAATAAAAATGTTGTTGTTGTTGTTGTAGCAATGCTTCGCCCCACCTAACAGCCGCGACCGATCACAAATTGTCATCAATATCCTCTAACGGGAGTCCGAAGAAACTTGCTGTTTCAACAGGGGTGGACCATAAGGAAAGGGGTGTTAGAAGCGTTGGTTCCACATTACAATTAAAGAGATGGTTGGTGTCATGTGGGGACACATTGCACGGAGGGCATACATTTTGTATGTCGGGGTTGATTCTGGATAGGTAAGAGCTTAACCTGTTACAGTATCCAGAACGGAGTTGAGCAAGAGTGACACGCGTTTCCCTGGGGAGTATGCGTTCCTCTTCCGCGAGTTTTGGATACTTTTCTTTGAGTACTGGATTCACCGGGCAATTCCCGGCATAAAGGTCCGACGCCTGTTTATGGAGTTCAGCAAGGACCTGCTTGTGTTTTTTCGCTTCATACGGCTGGGTTCTCAGGTGCCGTATTTCCTCAAAATGCTTACGGAGATGACTCCTTAAGCCCCTGGGTGGTGTTGGCTCATCAATCAGATGTCTGTTGGGATGCCCAGGTTTCTGGGTATTCAACAGGAACTGTTCGGTCAGCATCTCATTTCTCTCCCTGATGGGAAGTATTTTCGCCTCATTATGCAGATGGTGTTCTGGGGACATAAGAAGACAGCCCGTGGCCATTCTGAGAGCAGTATTTTGGTAGGCCTGTAGCTTCTTCAAGTGGGTAGTTTTTAGGCTTGGCGACCATATGGGTGACGCGTAGCACGTAATCGGCTGGCTAATTGCTTTGTATGTAGTCATGAGCGTTTCTTTATCTTTTCCCCAGGTACTGCCAGCGAGGGATTTGAGGATTTTGTTACGGCTCTGAATTCTCGGAACAATTGCCGCTGCGTGCTCACCAAAATGTAGATCCTGATCGAACGTCACACCCAAGATTTTGGGGTGTAGGACAGTCGGTAGCGTAGTGCCATCGACGTGGATCTTCAAAATGGTCGACATTTGGGACGTCCATGTTGTAAATAAGATCGCGGAAGATTTAGTCGGTGATAATGCCAGGTTTCGCGAGGCGAAAAAACTGGAGAGATCAGGGAGGTAGCCGTTTATTTTATTGCATAGCTCATCGATCTTTGGGCCTGGGCCTGTGGCCATTATTGTGCAGTCATCGGCGTAGGAAACGATTGTGACTCCTTCCGGTGGTGAAGGTATCTTAGATAT
Source organism: Eurosta solidaginis (assembly GCF_040869045.1). NCBI lineage: Eukaryota > Metazoa > Arthropoda > Insecta > Diptera > Tephritidae > Eurosta > Eurosta solidaginis. The sequence continues at coordinate 72,792,306 of NC_090322.1, forward strand.
GTAGAAATTAAACGAAAGTGGGGATAGGACACCATCCTGTAGCACCCCTTGTTTAATTCTCCTTGGTTTTGATGTTTCGTTTCTAAATTGCACCGATGCCTGCCGACCACCCAGATAATTTGCGGTCCACCTTCTAAGACATGGGGGAAGGGTAGACCCTTCCAGGTCTTGCAGTAGCGAGCCATGGCTGACCGTATCAAAAGCTTTTGATAGGTCTAGCGCTACGAGTACTGTTCTATGGTGGGGGTATTGATTTAAACCGCAATTTATCTGGGGCTAGTGGCATTTAGCGCGGTGGTAGTGCTATGGAGTTTTCTGAAGCCATGCTGATGAGAGGCTAGCTGCAAATTTGCTTGGAAATAAGGGAGCAAAATGGCTTCAAGCGTCTTTGCTACTGGCGATAGGAGAGATATCGGACGATAGGACTCTCCTATGTTAGCTGGTTTCCCAGGCTTTAGTAGCGGGACCACCTTGGCCATTTTCCATTTCTCAGGTATAACAAAGGTGGAAAGAGACAGGTTGAAGACATGCGCTAAATATTTGACACCCTCTTTCCCTAGGCTTTTAAGCATCGGCCCACTGCTTTGGATGGTTTAGCGCGACCAATGGCGTCCTCAACCTCTTTAGCGGTGATGGTGATTGGTGACGCGCTGAATTTGTGTTTATGTGCGTGTCTATTGGCCCTCCGTATGTCTTTGTCGACCGTAGAATGCATTATATATTGTCGGCAGAAAGCGCTCGCGCATTTTTTCGCATCCGACAGCACTTTGTCGCCAAAGGCGATGGAAGCTTTGTCTTTGTGCTTAGTCGGATTCGATATGGACTTTACGGTGAACCAAAGTTTACCCACACCGGTAGAGAGGTTACAACCTCTTAGGTGCTCCTCCTATTTTGCCCGCTTGTGTTCGTCCACAAGCAATCTGATGCCTTTGTTTATATCCCTTATTTGGGGGTCGCCTGGATCAAGCTGTCTTATAAGGTCACGTTCTCTGGCTAAGTTTGCGGCCTCCGCCGGGAAGTGGGGCCGGATTTCGGGAATTCTCCCGGCGGGAATGAAACGTGCCGAGGCGGATTCAATGACCTTACGGAAGGCACGCTCCCCTTGGCGGGCATCAGTCGGGATAGGGAGGGCAGCAAAGAGGTTGTCTGTATAAGATTTATATTCTTCCCACTTTCCTTTTTTGAAGTTTATGAAAGTGCGTTTTTCGGTGACGATGAAGTCGTCGGTACTCTCGAGTGAAATAAGTATAGGCAGGTGGTCGGATGCCAATGTTACCATCGGCTGCCAGTTGACGCAGTTTACGAGTTCTGCGCTCACGATTGAGATATCTGGCGAACTGTGACAGCTTCCTACCATACGTGTGGGGGCGTCTCCGTTTATTGTGCAGAACGTCGTTTCTTCTATTTGATCCGCCAACATCTCACCAATACTGTCATCCCGCAAGTTTGAGTGCCATAGATCGTGGTGGGCATTGAAATCGCGTAAGATAATGCGATTGTCGCCAGTGAGTAAGGCTCTGATATTAGGGCGGTATCCACTGGGGCAACAAGTGGCAGGAGGGATGCATCGCCTGACCGGACAGATAGGCCTTGACGTTCTAAGACATTGTCCCTGCGGTCGATGCCAGGATCAAATATATAATATTGCACAGAGTGTTGTATGATAAGCGCGAGGCCACCTCCATTTCCGCTCTCGCAGTCTTTCCTGTGGACATTATACCCAGAGCAGGTCTGCAATGCAGATCTTGCTGTGAGTTTAGTCTCTTGAATCGCAGCAATGTGGAGGTTGTGCCGCTACATGAAATCGACTATCTCCGTAATCTTCCCAGTTAGTCCATTACAGTTTAACTGCAGAATTCTGAAGTGCATAAGGGGAGACGCCGCCACTCTGGGGGTAAGTGACGGGTGACTACGCCTGGGTTGTGGAAGGCCAGGAGGCAATTGCTGTTGTGGCCCTGGGACTGGGCGTCCTTGGGCAAGCATTGGGGTACCCGGATGATTTGGCTTTGCGACCTGGCAACATGGCTCGATGAAACCCGTCGGGGGGTTGCCGTCGCGGAGACCAGAACATCTAGGAAAGTGGCACCAACCCAAGGCAGGAGCTGCATTGGGCGGATGTCGCAAACATATATATTCTGTGCTGGCAAACGGTGCAAACGGAGGGACCAAGAGTGTGTTTCCCTGATCTGAACGATTGTTGCCGGAGAAGAGGGGGGGGGGGGGGGGGGGGGGGGGGGCGGGGGGGGAGAAGACGGGGGCAGGGGCTGATGCTCAGCATTGCTACCGACTCTACTACGAAGGTAGTAGTTATGAGTGGTAGCAGCTGTTTGAGTTGTTGGCGCCGTGGGGCGCGAGCAGCAGCGGGTACTTGTTGTGGCTTGCTGAGCAGCGGGGCTGCTGGAAGATAGTGGGGGGGGGCGCGCTTAGGCGTAGACTACGGGACGCCCTTGGGCGTGAACAGCAAGGAGCTACAAAAGATTTATAAAAGTTACGTGGACGTCGGGTTTTGGGATCAAGCCCAGAACAACCTGTCCGATGCAACCATCCCTTACACGAGACACACTGAACAGAGTATGACCGTCCTAAAAAGATTCTTTTCCGGCAGATGCAGCAAAACCATTTCTCAGGACCGGGGTCAGGAGACGGACCCCGATTGGATTCGATGCCTTCCCGGAGTAAGAGAATACGGAGCAGTCCTGCTGCAAGGAGCTGCTGGGAGGATGACAATTTGTGGAGGGACGCAACAAATTAAATGGGGTTACACTGAAATGACAGTCCCTGGTCGGGAAAAATCCCGAGTCGCTCCGGTACATAGAACCGACTGCCTTGAGAAGCGCACAAATAAAAATACAAATTGCATGTACTTTGTTTTTGTAGATCGATGGACTAATGTCAAATTCGTACCTCGCCGGAAGTTGATGAACTAAAAAAGTACTAATTAGCTGATTTCTGGCGGTCACCTGTTCCTGGTTCCGCCTCATGCTGAGTATAAGAATGAATTACAAAACGGACACTGATAATATTGCAAACATCTACAGATACTGAGTGTATCAAGCATTGTGTACAAAGCAAGTGTGATATCTTATCCGTCAACTGTCTGGCTAATTTTGAGCGTTTTGACAGGATGTGCAATGACGACGCTTACGGTCGGCTATCTGCAGCGGATGATAGAAGGAGATACAGGATGAGACCACGGAAATGATTGCCTCCTTTTGGGGGGCTTTGATATGTAGAAATTAAGCAGAAGCGGGGATAAACACCACCCTGTGAGAGAATTGCAGTCCAATTAATGCAATACAATAAGTCGGGAATACAAAAAGGAATAATGGCTAACATTTTTTATTCATTATTTCAGACAAACAAAAAATTATTGCAATCCCCTGGAGCTGCAATCAAAGGAGTAATTATTCCAAATGGAATGCATTCCTCAACAACTCTGATACTTGCTGATTCCGAGTCGGCAGGTACTCTAGTTTATATATAAATAATTCAATGGGTTCGGATAAATATCTGTCTTACCTGCATATCAATCCGATTACAGAGAGTATTGTAATTATTGTTAAAACGTGTTCCACTTGAAAAACATATTCATCGTATATGCCCAGGGCCAGGATTAGCACCAGAATTCCACCAGATATAAATAATATATTTCTGAAAATTATATTTTATTTTTATTGCTAGGCAAATCTCCATATCAGCTCAGCCGTTTTTTCTCAAACGTACAAACCTTGCTACTACTGCCATTAAAGGAGATGAAAATGACCCTAGGTACCTGTCTGCATAGTCATAAGCGCGGTTCAGCCGTGCGTCCAATTCGTGTTCGAGTTCATTAAAATGTCGTAAATATAAGCGGCCGTAATTAGACCATGTCCGCATTCCTAACGTTCCTGGGTCTTTTCTCAATACCTGTACAGTGAAAGAAAGGGAGTATTGAAATTAATATTAGATGACAAAAAACACTAGGAAATATGTATACCTACAGCCAAAAATAAGGATTTAATAAACTACTAATTAATAAGGAAAACCCGACTTTTTTTAAAGTAAAATTATGGTCGTGTGGGTGATAAATGCATAGGTCAGAGATCCGAAAAACTAAAATCATATATTTTAAAATCATTATGCCTTGGTCTGTATAGTCGCTTAACAATGTTCCGTGATCGAATAATATAGCTGTAATATATATAGCGATAAGGACACTCCCCAAAGGTCTTGGGGAGTGTTATCGATGTTGATGGTCCTTTGCCGGTGGAGATCCGGTACGTTCCGGTAACAAGCACCATTAAGGCATCACCCCGACCATTTTGGAAACGACTCAGTATGACCATATGAAACCTTTAATGTCATATCGCCCTCCCACCCCTAGATCCATGAGGAACTTGGAGTCGCCAGAGTCTCGGCTGTAAAAGTAACAGGATTCGCCACGGGTAGGTGAGGTTGAGAATTGGGTTGGAGAAGCTATATTTTGCGCTGGCAACACCTTTAAATCAATTTGGTATTTTAGTCGCCTCACGACCAGCGTACCTGCCGCGGGTATATCTAAGCCCCTAACCCGCTGGGGTGGAGAAGTGTTATCGATGTTGATGGTACTTTACCAGATATAGATCTGGTACGTTACCGTAACAACCACCATTAAGGTACGGCCCCAACCATCTCAGGAACGACTTAGCATTCGGCGATCCCCTACTCTTTAGTTTCATGAAGAACTTGGAGTCGACAAAGTCTCGCCTGCTAAATATGTATATGATACATTCATGTTAGTAAGAAGATTCCGCTCTGGAAGGTGAGGTTTACAATTGGATTGCGGAAGCTGTCAAACTATAATACTTTGTATTACGCTTATCAACCCGATGAACCCGTAATTTAAGAAGTGAATACTACTTGTTATGAGGACCATGCATAGTTTCACATGCTTGCGAATCTAATACAATAAGTTTTCCTAAAAACTGGCGGGACGGGACCTACATGTTTTATGCGGACTCCGAACAACAGCTGCAAGGGTGATGAATTTTCACTGAGAAGCTTTTGATTGCAGAAATACACTCGGGGTGTTTGCCAAACGACTACCAAGGGGCGACCACGCTTAAATAAATTTTTTGATGTGATACATCTATAGGCGCACGTAAAATCGGTTTCATGCGTGGCTACACTTCCCCGCGATTCTCTTCCCACTCGATCCTGCGTTACGGCAGGGTCCAAACGGGATCATTTGTGAGTCATTTGGGGTCATTTTGGGGCTCTGTTATTGTTGTTGTAGCGATAAGGAAAATCCCCGAAGGTTTTGAGGAGTGTTGACGATGTTGATGGTAATTTTCCAGATATAGATCCGGTACGTTTCGGTATTTGGCACCATTAGGTACTAGCCCGACATTCTCGGCAACGATTAATATGACCACATTGTATCTTCAAGGCCATGCCACCCCCACCCCTAGTTAAATGAAGAACTTGGGTTCGCCGGAGCCTCGGCGGCTAAATATGTGTATGATACATGCATATTTGTAACAGGGTTAGCCTCGTGTATGTGAGGTTGACAATCGGATTGCGGTAGCCATGAATTGCGTTTAGCAACCCCTTGAATCCCATTTTGGGGACTATATCGGCGTCCTAACGGGCCATTTCGAGATGATAATTACTATCTCGGGGTCATTTCTGGATTATTTTTTGACTCCTCGAGATCTTTCCGGGGACATTTCGGGATGACTTCGGGGACTCCATTCGGGATCCCCCTTGAGTAATTTCGGGATGATTTTGTGGACTCACTCGGGATCCCTCCGGGGTCATTTGGGGATCCCTTAGAAAATTAAGCTGGCAGAAATTTCGTTTTTATGCATATAATTTGAGACCCCCACATGGCACCAACCATGTGAAACCAACGTCTCGACAGCAGTCGACCCTGTTGAGACTGCAAGTTTCCTTGAACTGCTGTTAGAGGCCCTTGATGACAATGTTTGTGTTCGCGCCTATTGAATGGAGCGAAGCACTGTTAACATGACAACAACAACTGATTATTACAGCCCTGTACTCGATAGGGTGATATTCGACTTAGTTGTCGATTTTATATAATAGTATAATACCGTTTTCACACATAAACTTAATCGAATAAAAATTCTATTTAATGAAATAATTAAGTTTCCCTTTTGATACAGGGCCTTTTCTTCATAAAGCCAACATCTGTCAGCAGCCCCAAAAAAATATTTCGTTTTTACAAAAAATAGTTAAAATGGAGAGCAGCCGTTTCCTTCTTAACTATAAATAAATACAATCAAGATAAAATGCATGCGCAAGTACCCATAGATATGGTACCTAACCAAATATGTGGCTATTTTCGAAAAGACAGCAAATGCAGCGAAAATTTAATTTTGAATTTTTTCTTCTTTTACTATTTTTCGTAAATTATTGAAAATAATTTATTTTTGATTGTCATTTGATACATTGACCATTTCAATCGGGTTTTAGAGAAGCTCACTCTTGCTCGACTGCTGTCACGAAAGTTCTCGATGACATCCGTCAGGAGTTTGACCAGGGTCACTTGACGCTTCTGTGTCTTTTGGATTTCTCCTAGGCATTTGACTCTGTCAACCACAGCCTTCTCTGTGATAGGCTATACAAATGTTTCGGTTTAGCTGGTAAAGAGCTATCTTAGCAACCGAACTCAAAAGGTTAAAGTCGGGAATAGTTTCTCTGCAAATGGGTTTACCAGGTCTGGAGTACCACAGGGCTCTGTCTTGGGTCCCCTTCTTTTCAGTATCTTTATAAATGACATTTTTAATGTCTGCTCTTATGCTCGACGGCATGCTTATGCGGATGATGTGCAATTATACATTTCAAGCCATATCAGCCTGGTTCAGGATCTTACAGATAAGCTGAATGCTCGATTATGGAGTGGTCTAGGTCAAACCTTCTGTGCCTTAATGCTCAAAAATCATATGTTCTTGCAATCTATAAAGATAAGATCCAGATTTCTGACATCCCACACCTTTACATTGGATCTGCAAGAATTCAGTTAGTCGATAAAGAACGAAATCTAGGTGTTATGGCTATTATATTAAAAAATGAAACGAGACTTTTTGGTGCAATTAACTTTAATACAACTTCTAGAATGTTTGTTTTATAATTGTGTTGCTTGGCACGTCTGCAAATCTAATGACACGTTATCCCTATATTGTGCCTTTTATATTTTCCAATCTTATGCTAAGATTCCGTTAGTTAAATATATATCAAGTTATACAGTACAGTATATGGTCAAATACAGCGTAAATTATATGCACAAATACAATGTAAAGTAAATGAACGAATACAATATAAACAAAAAATACAAAAATCATGAAATGTCACAGGGTGACCTAACACCCCACCCCCCGTGGATCGCTCGAAGATTCACCATCAACCATAAGCCTGGCAAGGCGAGAGGCTGGTCTGCGTAGACTTCCGTTAATTGTATTCACTTCCACCACTCGTACCTGGCCATCTTTAGCTGGGAAAACTTGAGTAATGCGGCCTCGTTGCCACAATCTGCGAGGTAATGCCGAGTCGATGAAAATAACCAAGTCTCCGACTTGAAGAGGAGGTACTGCTTCCTGCCACTTTGTTCGGCAAATCAACTGAGGTAAATACTCTCTGGTCCAACGTTTCCAAAGGCGATCTTTTAAGCTCTGCGCAATTCTCCATTGTTTGTTAAGGCATATCTTCTCATCAACGGGATGAGGCCTTTGAGTTGAACTGACACAACCTATCATAAAGTGATTCGGGGTAAGTGGTTCATCCTCTTCGTGTGATATAGGGAGGTCTGTCAGCGGGCGTGAATTAACAATATTTTCTGCTTCAATTAAAACACTTTGCAACGTATGTTCCTTTGGGGCTACTTGCCGGAGGGTTTTATTAAGCAGCGATTTAACAACACGTATTAAGCGTTCCCAACAGCCCCCAGAACTAGGATTTGCAGGGCAGTTAAATATCCACTCGATTTGGTGCTTAGTGGCTTCGTCTCGGATGCGGTCTGTGTCTAACAGCTGTTCAGCGGATGCCAGCTCTCGTTGTGCCCCTATGAAATTGGTGCCGTTGTCGCTTCTCAGCCTTACCACGTCGATTCACAAAATTACGTAGGCACAAAATGAAAGCGTCGGTGGATAGATTTTCCGCCAGCTCGATGTGTACGGCTCGTATTGTTAGGCATGTAAATATGACGCCCCATCTCTTTTCTCTGCGTCTACCGATTGAGACATCAAACGGCCCAAACAAATCAACGCTAGAGTAAGTAAACGGACGTACAAACGGCGTTACCCGGTCGGGAGGCAGCTGACCCGTTAGGGGAGCTTTCGGTTTCGCTTTATCGATATAGCATACAAGACAGCTACTTTGAATTTTCTTGTGAAGCGACTTCAGTTTTGGTATCCAAAATTTTTGTCTAATAGCATTGATAGTTACTGCCACATTTTGATTATGATTCTTCTCATGATAATGTTGGACGATAAGCTTTGAAACAATATGTTGGTGTGGCAATAAAATAGGACGACGTGCTTGAATTGGTAAATACGCTGCCTCATCAATGCGACCACTCAGGCGCAAGATGCCACTATGATCCAAGTGCGGTGATAATTTGTACAGTGGACTTTGTTTTTTAAGCTTACGTGACGCGGACAGCTCGGCAATTTCATTTCCAAAATGTTCATGTTGTACCGCCTTACATATTGTATATTCGGCCTTTTCGATTTCTGCTGTTGTAAGCTGTGTTGGTAAACGCACTCTTTCCATACTTGCTTCATTGCTCTAAGAACCCAGGCTACAGTGCGTTGTAACTTGCAATAAGAACTAAATCTTTCAAACTGTATGATTTTGCTGGCCGGCTGTATGTGTAATATGCGATTCGGAACCTCTTCCTCAAGTAGTGACGGTGACGGCTTAATTGTCATGACAGGCCAGTATTGTTCGTCCAGCTTTAAAAAATCAGGGCCCTTAGCCCATCTACTATCACAATTAAATTTCGGTGGACTAGACGGGCGTGTCGCAGCGTCTGCGGGGTTTTGGCATGTTGGCACCCATCGCCACTGATTTTGTGAAGTTGAGTCGAGTATTTCAGCGATTCGATGACCTACAAATGGCTTGTACTTTCGTTCGGCCGAATTCAACCAACTCAACACTGTCTGTGAATCGCTCCAAAAAACTACCCGTTCAGCTGTGAACTCATGGGCGTTACCACCAATTTACACAACCTAGTACCTAATACTGCCGCTTGTAACTCTAGTCTCGGGATGGACAAGAGTTTAATAGGCGCCGTACGCGTTTTTCCCATGACAAAACTGATATCAACTACATCTTTGTGAGCTACTCTTATGTACCCAACTGCGGCAAACGCAACCTGACTCGCATCGACAAATATGTGAAGTTCAATTTTACTGTTGTTCGAGATATGTGTAGAGTAGCATCGTGGCATCTTGAACAGGCTTACTTGACTGAATTCTTTCCACCAATGTAACCACTTTCTGTTCAGTTCCGCTGGCATCGCTTCATCCCACCCGATATCAAATCTCCACATATCTTGAATGAGAAGTTTAGAAAATATCAGAAAATCAAGCAACATACCGAACGGGTCGAACACCGCCATCACTATTTGTAACAACTCCCGCTTTGTAGGTGCCCGTGTTCCCTCCAATACATCCTTGGGAACTCCATGGAACTTAGTGTGGAATTCAAATGTGTCGTCGCAGGTATTCCAGTATAGACCTAGAACTTTATCTGTCGTTCCGCTACGCTCCATGTTGATCGTTTCATGTTCTAATGATGACGATTTATTTAGCTCAATCTGTACTTCACGGCAGTTGGACACGAAATTCCTAAGTTGGAACCCTGCTTCCTGATGAATTTTCACAATTTGCCGGCTGACTTCTTTGGCTTGCTCTGGCGAATTAAAACTAGCAACCATATCATCGACGTAGTGTTTATTCATTATGATTGATGACGCTTCAGGATACTCCAACTTAAAGAGATCTGCGTTTTTGTTTTTCACATACTCAGCAATAGAGGGCGAACAAACGGCGCCGAAGATCATCGAGGTCATCATATACTCTTGAATGGGTTGGCTGATGTCACCATTTCTCCAAAGATAACGCTGGGCATGTTGATCGATTGGACGTACTTTAATTTGCGAAAACATTTCCCGTATATCCGCTGCAACTCCAATACGACCTTGTCGAAATTGTAGCAAAATTCGCATTAAAGGCAGTTCCTGTTCGGGACCCTTCAGTAGCGATGAGTTTAGAGATGTACTACTTGCAGTAGCTGCTGCGTCGAAAACGATACGAAGTTTGCTGGGCTTGTGTGGGTTGCAGACAGCAAAATGGGGCAGGTACCAAGTTTGAGCATACCTCTCGGTGCTTTCTTCTTGCGTTACTTTTCTTGCATACCCCTTTTCCACGTACTTAGCCATTTCCTCTTTGTAGCGTTCGGCGAACTTCTCGTCTTTATGCATACGCTTCTCGATCGATAACAAACGTCGTTCTGCCATTTCTTTGCTGCTTGAAAGTTGCGGCGGAAACTTTTTCCAAAGCAGTCCTACTTCACAATGTTTATCGGGTCGGAGTATTGTTGTTGTTTCTAGTATATGACGTGCTTGTTTATCTTCGTCCGACTCCAATTGTTCCGACGTTGGATTTACGCCAAAACTATCAGCTTCAAAATAATCTGAGACCATCTTATGTAAATTTCGTTCTTTTATGACCATAACTCGAGGACTTGACCTTGTTGACCATTTAGTTGGGCCATAGGCAACCCAACCCAGTGATGTTTTGGCGGCAATGGGGCTGTCGTTATCAGCTTGTATCCAAGTTTTAGTGACACCTAGATACGCTTGATTTAAACCAATTAACAGACTAGGCTTCGTGCTACTATAATTTTGTAAGGGTACATGCCCGAAGTGTTCGAAGTTTTCTTTCGTGAATGACTGTTCAGGCAGATTCAGGTGATTCACGGTGTACACATCCTTAAGCGTGAACTTCTTGTCGTCAAAACGGCTTCCAATTTCTACGGTCATCGTACCACTGAAGAGTCAGCGGGTGACTTTGACCTCGAACCCCAATCTTTCTAGCGATATCCTCCTCCAAAATAGTAATTGCAGAGCCTTCATCGAACATTGCTAGGATTTCGTATTTACCATTTGGCCCGTAAATGTCGATAGGTAGCATCTTAAACAGTTGCTTAGGCGATTCATTGGCGAGGCGGCAGTTTAACATCGGTTGCACACTGACACCCGTCTATACCACACATCTTCTTTGATCGGCATTTACCTGTAATGTGACCTTTTTTCAGGCAAGAAAAACATAACTTATTATTCTTTACATAGTCCCACCTGGTTTGTACATCATCGGATTGGAATGAATCGCACTTGGTGACCATATGATCACCGCTGCAACGAAGGTACGTTGGTGTTTCTGATGATATTTCTTCTTGTATGTGCATTATACGTCGGGGATTGGAAGATGTGACATTACCTCTGATGCTGTGTGAACTTGTCGGCATCAAACACACAATTCTGGCCAACTCGCTTAGCCATTTACTGAAATCTTCTATTGTGGCGAACGGTGAAATGGTTACTGCATGTTTTGCCCACTCAAACTGCTTGTTTTGTGGTAGTTTGCTTACTGCTTGTTCTACCAAAAACACGTTTGCTAGCTGTTGGTGGCAATTGGCAGATTTCAGAAATGCGACTACGTTGGGCACTCTGGAAGAAAACGGCACCACCTGCTCAAGTTTTTGATCTGGAATTGGCGGGAACTGCTGTAGTTTTTGAAGCTGATGTTTGACCAGAATATCTGGCCGACCAAATCTAAACTCCAACTCGCTTAGAACATTGGGCACGTCGTTTGGGTATATCAGCATAGCAGCCACTGCTTCCTTTGCGGGTCCTACAAGACACTTTTGCAGCCGCATTAAGTTTTGGCGATGGCTGTATCCAAATGACTCCGTGGTATCGTTAAGATTGGCAAAAAACAGCAGCCATTCTTCCGCATTTCCGGAAAAGGTTGGCAAGTCGTAGAGTTTTATTGTAGAATCGGTCGACGGCGTTGTGACTAGGCTTGATTCACGTTGTACTGGCTGTGTTGCTACGCTTTGCTCACCCATATCCTGGGTACGAATATTCTCGCGCAATCTTACAATATCCCTTTGACTTTCGACAGTGCTGTTCCTCAATTGCTCAACTGATGCTCTCAAGGCGTTTAACGTGGCGATTATAGATTGAATTTGACCATCTTCGGCAGCATCCACTTGACTTGACTCTTCCATTTCCGTACTTTCAAAAGATGATTCGTTTTCACTATTGTTTAATATTTCAGGCGCACGGCTTCTAAAAAATATTTGTCGGACTGCGACATGCGCTTAATAATTTTAAATCATGTACGTACGATCAGACAATCGTGTTTGCAATAAATTCCCGCAAAATTTCAACAATACATATATCACCGTATACGAACAAGCAAGACGTGCCAAAAAATTATAAAAACTGTTATGGCTATTATATTAAAAAATGAAACGAGACTTTTTGGTGCAATTAACTTTAATACAACTTCTAGAATGTTTGTTTTATAATTGTGATGCTTGGCACGTCTGCAAATCTAATGACACGTTATCCCTATATTGTGCCTTTTATATTTTCCAATCTTATGCTAAGATTCCGTTAGTTAAATATATATCAAGTTATACAGTAAAGTATATGGTCAAATACAGCGTAAATTATATGGACAAATACAATGTAAAGTAAATGAACGAATACAATATAAACAAAGAATACAAAAATCATGAAATGTCACAGGGTGACCTAACACTAGGCTTTGTAATCAACTCTAAGCGAAGACCACGTCAATCAAGTTGTGGGTAAAATCTATTATACATTGCGGTGCCTTAGAGTGTCATCAATTTTCGTACCTTCTGATACAAAGAAAAAGCTTATTCTGTGTCTTATTGTACCTTACATAAGCTGCTTTGAGGTCGTTTACAGCAATTTAGATGCTGTCTCCCTTCATAAACTCAGTGTTGCTTTAAACCACGCCACTAGATATGTGCACGGTTTGAAGAAATTTGCTCACTTATCTACGTTGAGAAACTCAATTCTTGGATGTGACCTAATAAATTTTATCAAAGCGCGTAATTGCATTTTTATGTTTAAATTGCTAGTTTACAAAAAGCCGGGTTATTTGTACGATAAGCTTACGTTTTCCAAAAACACACGCTCCTCTAATTTTATTCTTACAAAGTTTAAGTATTTAACCTCTCCCAGGCTTTTCTTTGTTAAAGGTGTTAGGCTATGGAACTCCATTCCACAGTCTTTAAGACACTCAATGAGAGAAAATAATTTTAAAAATCTTATATTTGACTATTTTCGTGATTAAATTGCATAACACGGTTTTATAAATTTGTCTATCTCATATTTTTAGTTTTTATATAAGTATTTTCATACACATAAGTTGTATGTTTGTATTGCGCAATAAAAGATTTTAATTTTAATGTGCTAATGTATTAAAACTAATAACTAATAAATGAAATGAAATAAACTTTGCTTGCAATAAATATCGAAGCACCAAGCAAACCGGCTGGATTTTTCACTCGATTAGGCATTCAATAAAGCAATAATGAGATAATTAAGAATATGTATTTTGTATGGAAGATTGAGTTCAATTAGGGCTTTAATGTAGACAACTTGACTAATTATTTCATTAAGTCTCTGTGTGAAACTGGTATAATAATGTGTATAAAAATGTAAACGCAAAAATATCTAGTTTATTTATACTTACATTCGCATATGAAAATGAGAAATATAAGCACTGCCATATGAAAATAACTGGTGCCAAAATCAAATTCGCAATTGCAACCCACATTATAAGTTTTGACAATCGTTGGGCTAGTTCAACTTGGTTGCTACGGAAATTAAAATCGTCACGTAGTTGCCAATTGTTCTGGAAAGGTGAACCAGGACCTCCTAAAAATTACACATGTACACAAAAACAAAAATATAATTAATAAGTTTACAGATACACATTTATTGATGGTAAGTTTTTATTTATTATATTTCTTCTACAATGTAGTAGGGTTACACATGAATATATGGCAATACAATGAAGGGCTGTACGGTAATGAAACCAATTTTCAATTAGCTCCAAATTCGAACTTATTGCTATAGAAAAAAGACTTTATAACATACCTGAACTTAGAGCCTTTACTGATTTATTGAATCTCATATTTTAACCTGCACTGTCTTCACTGCAGTTTTATTTGGCGTTTGATTTCTTCATATTGAAATAACTATGGCTATATGCACAGTTTCAATTTCGTGATGTTTATGAGCCACAAAAAAGTTGATATTTTGGTGGTTAACCAAATATTTAAATATTTATTTTTTAATTTTGAATTGAGAAAATATTTAACTTTATTTTTTTAAAAGATGTTTTTTTGATACTTCCAATATTTTCATTTTGAAATATTATACAAAATAAAATGATTTAAAAATAATTTATAAAAACAAAAGTATATATAACTAAAGTAGATGACCCTATATTTACTCCCCCTCCAGTGAAATGAAAACTTTATTTTTTAAATATTAATTTACAGTGTATATTACTTACTGTACGAATTTTGTGTTGTAGCTTGAAAAACATTTGAATTGTGTGTTAATTGCGTTAAAAGTTTATGTTAGTATTGATGTAAGTACCCAATCTTTTGATAATTTGATGTACTTGATAACTGATCTTAGTTGTTGTTATTGTTTACTTGCTGTATTAATATTTTATGTATATTAATATTTGGTTGTGTTATTTCTATGTTATTTGAGAAATATTGTTATTTATTGTGATGTAATTGAGGAACCTAGGATGAGGTTGAATAATAGTAGATTGCAACTGTGTGTGCACAATTACTCAAAAATTAAAACTTGTATTATGCAGAATATATGTTCAATATATAATTGTAATGTATGTCCAAGTTGTTGATAAGGAATGAAAAGATGATTCCTTTAATTGTTTGAGGGTGAAATTGTTATTGATTTATATTATGTTAGTGCGCATAAATTGAGTGTTTTATATGATTTTAATTTCAATATGAAAGAATTGATGTGTCAATAAAAATTATTTTAAGAAATCTTTTGAGATTTTTAAAATTGATTATGGTAATTAGTTTGATTTAAAAAGTTTTAAGTTGTTTGTTACTTTTAATTGGAAATGAGATTGGTAAAATATGAATTTGAGTTTATATGTCTGTTGCTGTAAATTTACTTTCATGTGCAAATGATATATATTTTTGAACTGGAGGAAAAGTGTATATAATTAAAATATCTTTAATGTAATTATAAAGTATAACAATCTAATAATTAAACTATTTTATTATTTTATATTTCACGATTTTGTGAAATGTAATATTTTTAAATAAAATTTTTATCTAAAGTTATAGAATCCATTAAAAAATATATATATTTTTGTAGATGATAAATTCATAAAAAGAAAATGGTTGACTAGTAGTGAAATTATTGATCTTTCATTGGTTTTATTTTTAAAATTGCACCATTTAATACTTTTTCACTGATGTCAATCTTAAATTGTTGTTTATATGTATGTAAAATTGCTCTTTGATATAGAATGAAATATGTTGTTGTTTGTTTTAGTGATTGTAGTTAACGTTAACTCTTCATTCGAATTGGTTTTTTGAAATATACTTCTTGTTAATTCAATATAAACAATGCGTTGATTGATTAAAAATTATAGTGGTTGGGCTAATTGTTAAACGAATTTTTAGAACTGGATTTTCGGTAAGATGTAAACTTTCTGCGTTATTAATACTTGTTTATTTTCCTTTAATTTCTTTCTTTCATTTTGATGCTTGATATAAATTTATATATATATATACAGTTGGAATTTCCAGATTGTTTGCAGGATCGTTGGTGGGATCGCCATTTATATTTGGTGGTTAACCAAATATTTAAATATTTATTTTTTAATTTTGAATTTAGAAAATATTTAACTTTATTTTTTTAAAAGATGTTTTTTTGATACTTCCAATATTTTCATTTTGAAATATTATACAAACTAAAATGATTTAAAAATAATTTATAAAAACAAAGTATGTATAACTAAAGAAGATAACCCTATAGATATTTTCTGAATATTCTATATTGACACTTTTTTTTTATTTAACTCACGTTTTCCAAATAAAATCTTAACCTGAAAATCTTTAAAAAAATCCGTCATCCATGAATTTAAAAAATATTTTCATATCAAAAAATTACATGACATATGAAAATATTGTAATGATTGACCAAACGAAGAGATAAAAGATTTAACTGAAATCTTCTGAGTTTCGAGATTTAATTTTGTATGATAAAACGTGCAAGATTTAACGTTAAATCCTTTCAGATGTCTAAATCTCGAATAAAGCTCTAAATGGAGATATGCTATTCTTTTAATATGTTTAAAGGTGAATTCACAGAATATTTTTCACTGAATTAAAAAAGGCGTACCACTACCTACAAATTGAGTTATTTCGCAAACCACCAGGTAAACTATTTCCAAAGTTAGAATTTAATAGCGTTTTCTTTTCTGAAATAAATTTTTGCCTAAAGGCTTGGTTTCCTCGAAAGCGGTGCCGCTATTTAGCGGCCGTTACATAGCGGTAGAGTATGTTGTCAAAAAAATTGCAGTGTAAAAGTAATTATGTGTAAACTAAAAAGACGATGAAGTTCACCCTAACGTAATATAGCGGTAGGGCATAAAATATTACGGTCGTCATGACGGTAGAAACTCATTCATCACCGTTTTTTGCCACCGCTTTGTCAAAGCGGTGAACATTTTGTCAAATATTTATAAAATAAACAATAGTTTTGAATTGAAATATTTTTGAACATGTTTTATTTTTTATGTGCAGTTAAAAAAATATGACGAAAAACTAAAAAAAAGGAAAAATGTAAAATAAAAGCTGTGGATCGTCTGCCGTAAGTGTTCATATCTTCCAACAAAGCGGTGCCGCTGAAAACGGTGAGTATACCGGCCGTTCTGTAGCGGTCGTAATAAAGCGGCACCGCTTTCCGAGGAAACCAAGCCTTAAGTAAATGGTAAAGCCTTAATAGAGTTACTCCTACCCCAGAAAATTTTCAACATTTATAGTGCATACAAAGAACATTCCAACTCACCATATGAACAAAGTATATGTGGAACTTAAGAGCGAATTGAGAGTTTCACAGAGTTGCACTGCCACGCCGCCATTTTATACAGGGTAAAAGTGTAACGCTTTTGCGTTGCGAGCAGGCAACAATTTTCACAAAAGAACGAAATACCCCGTACCCTTGCGCGGCGTACAAAAAGCGTAACACTTTAGCCAGAAAAGAAAACGCTATAAGAGAATTACATGAGGGTAAAATTTTTTCAGAAAAGAAAACGCCATAAACTTACGTTTCAGATGTCATTTTATAGTTTCACAAATAAACAAAAGAAAGAAATTTACAAAGGCTCTAGAAGCACATAAGTGTCAATTTTTTCAATATAAATAAAAAAAAAACATTTGGCGCGATTTACCTCTGAGGTGATTTGGGCCGAGCTCGTCATCTTATTGCGTCGCCCTTCTAATTTTTCCTACAAATTACTTTATGCCGACTCCGAACAGCAGCTGCAAGGTAAGCTTTTAATGGCAGGAATACAGTCGGAGTGATTGCTAAATCACTGCCTAGAAGGGACTTCGCTTAGAAAAACCTGTTTCTTGAAAAAACTTTTTTCTAATATTTGATGTTGATTTGCCCAGGACTTGATCCCAGAACCTACGGTGTGGGAGGCGGGACACCAAACGATTTTCACGGTCTTTTCGTAGCTATATCTTAAAGTTTAGTATGAAGTGAGAATCATTTTAAAAGAGTATTGAAATACCATTACAATTCTTTCAAATTTCTAAATTTGAGAACTACCGAAAATTTCATTTTGTATCTCTAACGAGCGGTTGAGTGTTGCTATTATAAGGGATTTACGCAAAATATTTAGATTTTTAGGTTAATATTCGACCAATTTTTCGTCATCCGACTTGCAACGGAGAAGCCGCGCCAAAACCCGAGTACTCGGGCAAAAACCAGAGAGTTGACAGCCCTAATTATAAGGCATATTAGAAATGCCTACTCATTTTTTAGAGCTGTTTCTGAATACTTGCAGGGATGGGATATACTTCTTTGTTGAATAATTCAAAGCAACTTCAAAGAAGTCAAAACTGAATTCTTGGATATATTTATATAACAATTATGAAATTAAAGACCGACGGTTTTATTGGAAACAATACTTACATTCAGTAATAATAATACTAAAAGCTAGAAAATAATTAGGTAGGTCCTAGGTACTAGTCATTACACTCCTCGTCTATCTAGGGCGTTGATCAGACAAATAAATAAAAGCGTGTATCGCCTCAAAGGAGGTTAAGATATTTGGCTTGGATATCATACGTGGTTCCAGGCACTGGATCAGGGACTGTTATCAGTCTTAGACCGGCCATCGTGACGAATTGTCACGCGTGATTAGTTATCACATTCTGCACGAGGTGCCCCAGCTTCTACTGATAATAGCGGATCTAGAGAGGACAACTCGATTAAACCCGCACCCCTGAGTCATTGTGCAGAGCTCAGGGGAGGGAGGACTCTGTTAAGTGTCAAGATCGGTACACAACGGTGACGAACTGGATTGTAAGGGCTTTTGATTTTGACTTTGTTTTTTTACTTGATGACTTTGGGCTGGCAGGTGCGGTATGCTGCCACCTTAGTCGGGGTGAAACCCTATCGAAACGGCTGGTAGATTAATGCCGCACCTGCCAACGTCCCGCTAAAACCGTGGCGGACCTCAAGGTACGTTTCGGCTCCGTCGCCGTTAAGTTGGTGGTGTAGGTGCGGTTGAAAATTTTCCCGCTTTGCGTCCGGTCTGGCTCTGAACGCATTACCCATAAGATAACGACGGGACCGTTGAAGGGCGACTATACAATCGGCTCCGGATAGCGGCCTTGAGGGGGGACTTGAATGGACACGACCAATAAAAATAAAAAGGATGGTAGGAGTGACGGCGAAGGTCGTCGTGGTGCGAGGAACGCGACAGGCGCGGAGAGCGCTCCGAAGCAGGTCGCTGGCAGCCGGGAAAATTCCCGGCGGATCAAAAGGGTTGATCAGAAGGATTAGCGCAGGGGTTTGGGTTCAAACCCCGTAGGTGCGGGTAGTTGGGGTAGTGGAGAGGGTCGAAACCGATACCCAATGCAGACCATATGGGGTTGAGATCGGTATCATTCGGAACTTTATCGTTGCTACCCAACGATTCTCTAAGTAGCTATATCTACGTCACCGTTATTTTATTTTATTGTATGGTATCACAACGGACCTTCACGTTTTCCAAGTGAGCTTCCCCTATCAGGGTAGCTACCGCCAAACCTAACCTAACCTAACACCTAAATACATACTCCTTCCAAAGACTTTACTCGACTAAGTGCCACGTATGCTTGTCACTCCTCGAACTCCAAAGTATTTTAATGTCATTTCTACCGGACTGTGTGTAATATTTTTTCCATATATGAGCCAAATCGGACCACAAATACGATTTCTATTCCTGTATGTAATATGTGTTCTAAATATGAGCCAAATCGGACCCCAAACAAGAGTTTTTTGAATATCTGTTGTTGTTGTTGTAGCAGTGCTTCGCCCCATCCAATAGTTGCGACCGATCACAAATTGACATCAATATCCTCTAACGGGAGTCCAAGGAAACTTGCTGTTTCAACAGGGGTGGACCATAATGTGGTGAGTGTTAGAGGCGTTGGTTCCACATTACAATTAAAGAGATGGTTGGTGTCATGTGGGGACACATTGCAAGCAGGGCATACATTTTGTATGTCGGGGTTGATTCTGGATAGGTAAGAGTTTAACCTGTTACAGTATCCAGATCGAAGTTGAGCTAGAGTGACTCGCGTTTCCCTGGGAAGTGTGCGTTCCTCTTCCGCAAGTTTTGGATACTGTTCTTTGAGGACTGGATTCACCGGGCAATTCCTGGCATAACGGTCCGAGGCCTATTTGTGGAGTTCACTGAGGACCTGCTTGTGCTTTTTTGCTTCATATGGCTGAGTTCTCAGGTGCCGTAGTTCCTCATAATCCTTACGGAGATGACTCCTTAAGCCCCTGGGTGGTGTTGGCTCATCAATCAGATGTCTGTTGGGATGCCCAGGTTTCTGGGTGTTCAACAGGAACTGTTTGGTTAGCATCTCATTTCTCTCCCTGGCTGGCCAATTGCTTTGTAAGTGGTAATGAGCGTTTCTTTGTCTTTCCCCCAAGTACTGCCTGCAAGAGATTTGAGGATTTTATTACGGCTCTGGATTTTCGGTACAATTGCGATTGCATGCTTACCAAAATGTAGATCCTGATCAAACGTCACACCCAAGATTTTGGGGTGTGGGACAGTCGGCAGCGTAGTGCCATCGACGTGGATGTTCAAAGTGGTCGACATTTGGGACGTCCATGTTGTAAATAAGGTCTCGGAGGATATAGTCGGTGATAATGCCGGGTTTCGCGAGCCGCAAAAACTGGAGAGGTCAGGGAGGTAGCCGTTTATTCTGTTGCAAAGCTCATCGATCTGTGGGCCTGTGCTTGTGGCCATTATTGTGCAGTCATCGGCGTAGAAAACGATAGTAACTTCTTCTGGTGGCGAAGGTAGCTTTGATATGTGGAAGTTAAACAAAAGTGGGGATAGGACACCACCCGGTGGCACCCCTTGTTTAATTCTTCTTGGTTTTGATTTTTCGTTTCTAAATTGCACCGATGCCTGCCGACCACCCACATAATTTGCGGTCCACCTTTTAAGACATGGGGGAAGTGTGTACCCTTCCAGGTCTTGCAGTAATGTGCCATGGTTGACCGTATAAAAGGCTTTTGATAGGTCTAGCGCAACGAGTACTGTTCTATGGTGGGGTTTTTGATTTAAACCGCAATTTATCTGGGTGCTAATGGCGTTTAGCGCGGTGGTGGTGCTATGGAGTTTTCTAAAGCTATGCTGATGACAGGCTAGCTGCAAATTTTCTTTGAAGTAGGGGAGCAAAATGGCTTCAAGCGTCTTGGCTACTGGCGACAGGAGAGATATCGGGCGATATGACTCTCCTATGTTAGCTGGTTTCCCCGGCTATAGTAGCGGGACCACCTTAGCCATTTTCCATATTTCGAGAATGGCAAAGGTGGAAAGAGACAGGTTGAAGACATGCGCTAAATATTTGAAACCCTCTTTCCCTAGGCTTTTAAGCATCGGCATGGTTATGCCGTATGGGCCCACTGCTTTGGATGGTTTAGCATGACCGATGGCATCCTCAACCTCTTTGGCGGTGATTGTAATTGGAGACGCGCTGAATTTATGTTCATGTGCGTGCTTGTTGGCCCTCCGTCTATCTTTGTCGACCGTAGAATGCATTATATATTGTCGGCAGAAAGCACTTGTGCATATTTTCGCATCCAACAGCACTTTATCGCCAAAGGCGATGGAAATTTGGTCATTGTGCCTAGACGGACTCGATAGGGACTTTACGGTGGACCAAAACTTACCTACACTGGCAGAGAGGTTACAACCGCTTAGGTGCTCCTCCCATTTCGCCCGCTTGTGTTATCCACAAGCAATGTTGTTGTTGTTGTTGTAGCAATGCTCGCCCCACCCAATAGGCGCGACCGATCACAAATTATCATCAATATCCTCTAACGGGAGTCCAAGGAAACACGCCGTTTCAACAGGGGTGGACCATAAGGAAAGGGGTGTTAGAGGCGTTGGTTCCACATTACAATTAAAGAGATGGTTGGTGTCATGTGGGGACACATTGCAAGCAGGGCATACATTTTGTATGTCGGGGTTGATTCTGGATAGGTAAGAGTTTAACCTGTTACAGTATCCAGAACGAAGTTGAGCAAGAGTGACACGCGTTTCCCTGGGGAGTATGCGTTCCTCTTCTGCGAGTTCTGGATATTTTTCTTCAAGTACTGGATTCACCGGGCAATTCCCGACATAAAGGTCCGACGCCTGTCTATGGAGTTCACCAAGGACCTGCTTGTGTTTTTCCGCTTCATACGGCTGGGTTCTCAGGTGCCGTACTTCCTCAAAATGCTTACGGAGATGACTCCTTAGGCCCCTAGGCGGTGCTGGTTCGTCAATCAGATGTCTGTTGGGATGCCCAGGTTTCTGGGTATTCAACAGAAACTGTTTAGTCAGCATCTCATTTCTCTCCCTGATGGGGAGTATTCTCGCCTCATTATGCAGATGGTGTTCTGGGGACATAAGAAGACAGCCCGTGGCGATTCTGAGAGCAGTATTTTGGCAGGCCTGTAGTTTCTTCCAGTGGGTGGTTTTTAGGCTTGGCGACCATATGGGTGACGCGTAGCACGTAATCGGCTGGCTAATTGCTTTGTATGTGGTCAAGAGCGTTTCTTTATCTTTTCCCCAGGTACTGCCAGCAAGGGATTTGAGGATTTTATTACGGCTCTGAATTCTTGGAACAATTGCGGTTGCGTGCGCACCAAAATGTAGATCCTGATCAAACGTCACACCCAAGATTTTGGGGTGTAGGACAGTCGGTAGCGTAGTGCCATCGACGTGGATGTTCAGTATGGTCGACATTTGGGGCGTCCATGTTGTAAATAAGGTCGCGGAAGATTTAGTCGGTGACAATGCCAGGTTTCGCGAGGCGAAAAAACTGGAGAGATCAGGGAGATAGCCGTTTATTTTATTGCATAGCTCATCGATCTTTGGGCCTGGGCCTGTGGCCATTATTGTGCAGTCATCGGCGTAGGAAACGATTGTGACTCCTTCCGGTGGTGAAGGTAGCTTAGATATGTAGAAATTAAACAAAAGCGGGGATAGGACACCACCCTGTGGCACCCCTTGTTTAATTCTCCTTTGTTTTGATGTTTCGTTTCTGAATTGCACCGATGCCTGCCGACCACCCAGATAATTTGCGGTCCACCTTTTAAGACATGGGGGAGGGTGGACCCTTCCAGGTCTTGCAGTAACGAGCCATGGTTGACCGTATCAAAAGCTTTTGATAGGTCTAACGCTACGAGTACTGTTCTATGGTGGGGATATTGATTCAAACCGCAATTTATCTGGGTGCTAATGACATTTAGCGCGGAGGTAGTGCTATGGAGTTTTCTGAAGCCATGCTGATGAGGGGCTAGTTGCAAATGTGCTTGGAAATAAGGGAGCAAAATGGCTTCAAGCGTCTTTGCCACTGGCGATAGGAGAGATATCGGACGATATGACTCACCTACATTAGCTGGTTTCCCAGGCTTTAGTAGCGGGACCACCTTGGCCATTTTCCATTTCTCGGGTATGACAAAGGTGGAAAGAGACAGGTTGAAGACATGCGCTAAGTATTTGAAACCCTCTTTCCCTAGGTTTTTAAGCATCGGCATGGCTATGCCGTCTGGGCCCACTGCTTTGGATGCTTTAGCGCGACCAATGGCGTCCTCAACCTCTCTAGCGGTGATGGTAATTGGAGACGCGCTGAGTTTGTGTTTATGTGCGTGTCTATTGGCTCTCCGTCTATCTTTGTCGACCGTAGGATGCATTATATATTGTCGGCAGAAAGCGCTCGCGCATTTTTTCGCATCCGACAGCACCTTATCGCCAAAGGCGATGGAAACTTTGTCTTTGTGCTTAGTCGGATTCGATAGGGACTTTACGGTGGACCAAAGTTTACCTACACCGGTAGAGAGGTTACAACCTCTTAGGTGCTCTTCCCATTTCGCCCGCTTGTGTTCGTCCACAAGCAATCTGATGTGTTGGTTTATATCCCTTATTTGGGGGTCGCCTGGATCAAGCTGTCTTATAAGGTCGCGTTCCCTCGCTAAGCTCGCGGCCTCCGCCGGGAAGTGGGGCCGGATTTCGGGAATTCTCCCGGCGGGAATGAAATGTGCCGAGGCGGATTCAATGACCTTACGGAAGGCACGCTCCCCTTGGCGGGCATCAGTCGGGATAGGGAGGGCAGCAAAGCTGCTGTCTGTTGCAGATTTATATTCTTCCCACTTTCCTTTTTTGAAGTTTATGAAAGTGCGTTTTTCGGTGACGATGAAGTCGGCAGTACGCTCGAACGAAATAAGTATGGGCAGGTGGTCGGATGCCAATGTTACCATCGGCTGCCAGTTGACGCAGTTTACGAGTTCTGCGCTCACGATTGAGATATCTGGCGAGCTATGACAGCTTCCTACCATACGTGTGGGGGCGTCTCCGTTTATTGTGCAGAACGTCGTTTCGTCTATTTGATCCGCCAACATCTCACCCCTACTGTCCGCCCGCAAGTTTGAATGCCATAGGTCGTTATGGGCATTTAAATCGCCTAAGATAATGCGATTGTTGCCAGTGAGTAAGGCCTCGATATTAGGGCGGTATCCACTGGGGCAACAGGTGACAGGAGGGATGTAGATGTTGATGATTTCTAGATTTGCATCGCCTGACCGGACAGATAGGCCTTGACGTTCTAAGACATTGTCACTGCGGTCGATGCCAGGATCAAATATATGATATTGCACAGAGTGGTGTATAATAAACGCGAGGCCGCCTCCATTTCCGCTCTCGCGGTCTTTCCTGTGGACATTATAACCAGAGCAGGTCTGCAATGCAGATCTCGCTGTGAGTTTAGTCTCTTGAATCGCAGCAATGCGGATGTTGTGCCGCTTCATGAAATCGACTATCTCCGTAATCTTCCCAGTTAGTCCATTACAGTTGAACTGCAGAATTCTGAAGTGCATGAGGGGTGACGCCGCCACTCTAGGGGTAAGTGAGGGGTGACTACGCCTAGGTTGTGGAAGGCCAGGACGCAATTGCTGTTGTGGCCTTGGGACTGGGCGCCCTTGGGCAAGCATTGGGGTACCCGGATGATTTGGGTTTGCGACCTGGCAACATGGCGCGATGAAACCCGTCGGGGGGTTGCCGTCGCGGAGACCAGAACATCTAGGAAAGTGGCACCACCCAAGGCAGGAGCTGCATTGAGCGGATGTCGCAAACCTATATATTCTGTGTTGGCAGACGGTGCAAACGGAGGCAGGGACTAAGAGTCTGTTTCCCTGACCTGCACGATTGCTGCCAGAAAAGAGGGGGGGAGAAGAAGACGGGGGCAGGGGCTGATGCTCAGCATTGCTACCAGCTCTACTACGAAGGTAGTAGTTATGAGTGGTATCAGCTGTTTGAGTTGTTGGCGCCGTGGGGCGCGAGCAGCAGCGGGTACTTGTTGTGGCTTGCTGAGCAGCGAAGCTGCTGGAAGGTAGTGGGGATACGCTTAGGCGTAGACTACGGGACGCCCTTGGGCGTGAGCAGCAAGGAGCCACAAAAGATTTATAAAAGTTACGTGGACGTCGGGTTTTGGGATCAAGCCCAGAACAACCTGTCCGATGCAACCATCCCTTGCACGAGACACACTGAACAGAGTATGACCGTCCTAAAAAGATTCTTTTCTGGCAAATGCAGCAAAACCATTTCTCATGACCGGGGCCAGGAGACGGACCCGGATTGGGTTCGATACCTTCCCGGAGTAAGAGAATATGTAGCAGTCCTGCTGCAAGGAGCTGCTGGGAGGATGACAATTTGTGGGAGGGACGAAACAAATTAAATGGGGTCACACTGAAATGACAGTCCTTGGTCGGGAAAAATCCCGAGTCGCTCCGGTACATAGAACCGACTGCCTTGGGAAGCGATCCACAAGCAATCTGATGCGCTGGTTTATATCCCTTATTTGGGGGTCGCCGGGATCGAGCTGTCTTATAAGGTCACGTTCTCTCGCTAAATTTGCGGCCTCCGCCGGAATATGAGGCCGAATTTCGGGAATTCTACCGGCGGGAATGAAGCGAGCCGAGGCGGATTCAATGACCTTGCGGAACGCTCCCCTTGGTGAGCATCAGTCGAGATAGGGAGAGCAGCAAAGCGGTTGTCTGTAAAGGATTTATATTCATCCCGCTTTCCTTTTTTAAAGTTTATGAAAGTGCGTTTTTCTGTGACGATGAAGTCGGCGGTACGATCGAGCGAAATAAGTATAGGCAAGTGGTCGGATGTCAATGTTGCCATCGGCTGATAGTTGACGCAGTTTACGAGTCCTGCGCTCACGATTGATATATCCGGCGAACTGTGACAGCTTCCCACCATACGTGTGGGGGCGTCTCCGTTTATTGTGCAGAACGTCGTTTCTTCTATTTGATCCGCCAACATCTCATCCCTACTGTCTGCCTGCAAGTTTGAATGCCATAGATCGTGATGGGCCTTGAAATCGCCTAAGATAATGCGAATATTGCCAGTGAGTAAGTCGCTGATATTAGGACGGTATCCACTGGGGAAACAGGTGGCAGGAGGGATGTAGATGTTGATGATTTCTAGGTTTGCATCGCCTGACCGGACAGATAAGCCTTGACGTTCTAAGACACTGTCCCTGCGGCCGATGTCGGGATCAAATATATGATATTGCACAGAGTGGTGTATGATAAACGCGAGGCCACCTCCATTTGCGCTCACGCGATCTTTTCTGTGGACATTATACCCAGAACAAGTCTGAAGAGCAGATCTTGCTGTGAGTTTAGTCTCTTGAATCGCAGCAATGCGGATGTTGTGCCGCTTCATGAAATCGACTATCTCCGTGATCTTCCCAGTTATTCCATTACAGTTTAACTGCAGAATTCTGAAGTGCAACGGGGGAGACGTCGTCACTCTCGGAGTAAGTGACGGGTGACTACGCCTGGGTTGTGAAAGACTAGGACGCACCTGCTGTTGTGGCCCTAGGGCTGGACGTCCTTGGGTAAGCATTGGGGTACCCGCTGTATTTGGGTTTGTGGCCTGGCAACATGGCGCTATGAAACACGTCAGGGGGTTGCCGTCATGGAGACCAGATCGTCTAGGAAAGTGGAACCGTCCAAGGCAGGAGCTGCATTGGGCCATGGCAGTATAGCACCATATAATATCAGGCAAGTGGAATATATGGTCCCATGCCTCACCTTGGGAAGAGATCTTGGCGCCACAATTGAGCCGGAGGGTTAGTGGGACTGTGTACAAATGGCAGAACATACTATACACGTGTATACGGATGGTTCCAAATTAATGGAAGGGGTCGAGTTTTCTATTTACTGTGTCGATCCAGAAATAAGTAAATCCTACAGGCTGCCAGATTATAGCAGCGCCTTTCAGGCAGAAATTATAGCCATGAAGAAAGCCGAAGAAATTCTGGAGGAAGCGTGCTTAAGCTGCAGTCGCGTCAATATACATATTGATAGGCAGGCGGCGACTAAGGTAAGAATCTCACACAGGACTTCATCAAGAAGTGTTCTGGAATGCAAAGAATTGGAAAAACTTTGCTCAGGATGAATCATACATCTATTCTGGGTTCCCGGTCATAAAGAGAAAGAAGGTAACAAAAGGCCGATCAGTTGGCGAAGGTGGGTGCAGCACTCGCTGAATTGACGGTAAACGTCCCAATCCGTTTGGGAGAAATCAAAAGACGATGGGAGTTGCATATGGCCCATCAAGCAGGAAAGGCGTTGACAGAAGCGCCGGGGCTGCAAAATTTCTTAGATCAGGCGCAGAGCCTACGATATTAGACTCATATCTCTGAAGAGAGAAGACTTAAGGCTCACAATGGGCATACTAACTGGATACTGCCTTCTGGCGCCACATGCTTATAAGTTAGGCCTCGCCAGTAACAGCAGGAGTAGGAAGAGCGAGCTGCAGAAAGAAACGGTTGAGCGCGTTCTGTGTTCATGTCCTGCGCCCGCCAGGTTATGCCTCCAGATTTCGGGGGCGGTAGGGTTGCCAGATCTCGAGACAGCAGCTTAGCTAGGTCCTAGAAAACTTCTAGTATTTTCCAAAAGGACGGACTCATTCTATAACATAAGTCCTGGCACCTGATTGGGGTTCTTCCGTTTGGTCGTCAAGCAAATTCTTCCAACACTATGGACACATTTAGTCTATTGAGGCCTTTATCGACCGGCCAGGTCAACGTAACCTAACGTAGCAGGTTTGCACTCTAAGCCGACGATATGTATAATTCTAATGTTTTTATATGTGAAAGCCGCTACAAACATCAAGGAGGTGGGAGCATCTGGTACGATATAGGATATTTTCATTCCAACAGGCTTTAATATAATCCATATATATAAAAAGAAGTGTACATTTTGATTGTCACTCCATAACTCGAGAACGGATAGAAAGATTGCCATTAAATTTTTAGGAAAGATACAGGAAGGAGAGATGATGGTTAGTTGATTTTGAAATCCCAAATCGGTTTAGCCATTCTTGAGTCATGATTTTTTTTTAGAAAAAATTCAAAATTTGAAAATTTGGTATAGAAATTTGCCTATATTAGTATTTACGATCCTTTTTTCCGGGAAGTTAACCAGAGACGGACTGGGACTGGGACTAGAACTAGGACCGGGACTGAGACTCGGAGTGGGACTGGGACTGGGACTGGAACAAAATACATACCACCCTCTGGGACAGGCAATAACGGATGAAGAAGAATGAGAAGGTGAGAGGAGAGAAAAGAGAGAAGTAGAAGGATACTGAGAAAGAATAGAATGAGATGAATATGCAGATAGATGAAGCGGAAAAGACGGAAGGAGGAGTGAATAAAAGGATCAGGAAAAAGTGAAGAGGGGTGGAGGAGGGCAGAGTTAGACTGAAAAAGCTTATTAAAAAATGCAGATAGGCCAAATTTAGGGCAGAACAACGTCTGCCAGGTCTGCTAGTATTTGAATAAAGCATAATGTTTATAATTGAGCCCTTCAATGCACAAAAGGATTTACCCCATAAAACAGAAAGTAGAGAAATGCGATGAAATAATGTCTAAATATTAATGCCTTTAAGAAAAATGTGATAATGCTCTTACCTCAAAGCTATGATTTCGGAATCGACCAATTTTAATAAATTAAAAAAAAAACTGGAATAAATTTTAAGAAATCCCAATTTTAATAGAATACAATTTTAATAAATTCCTTTTCTACGGACTGGAAATATTACTTAAAGGAAATTTCTGTTATGCGTTTCGCGCCACATATAAGATCCTTTCTTTTTTTTCTCTCTTAATTTTTAATTCAATTATTTTTATTTATTATAATTAATGTATTATTCTTTTAATATCTTTGATAAGCTTATCAGCACAACTGTATACGCGGAAACTGTAAATTAGGTGAAGTAGATTCTCGCATATAAATGTAATTTTTTTGAGTATGGATATGTATTATATTATACGTATACACAATTAATAAAGAAAAAAATCTGCATTGTTTTTTAAAATTCCCTTAATAATATAAATTCAAATAAATATTGTATAATGCATGAAGATGTAGCTTTCATCTAAAAGTATTTAAAACTAATACGAAAGACTATCCAAAAAACTATCGTCAGAAATCTTACAATTTTAATGTGACTGGTGGAGTTAATCGAATTGGCAAGTGAAAAAGTAAAATTAAAAAAAAGTAAATTTAAATTCAGTGTTTAAATTTTTAAGTTTCTTCTCACAGAAAAAGTTAAGTATTAGATATTTTTATTACACATTTTTCCTGAAAATTAATATTAACAGTTCTGTTATAATATATTATTGTTAGCAACTGACGGTAATGCAGTTTTAACTTTAGTCAAATACAATAGTGCGATAGTACAAATAGATTTTTTTGTGTGCTCATAATCAATTGTTTTTAACAAATTATTTTAATAAAATATAGCTAAACAAAAGCACTACGACTAATAAAGTCAAAGCTCGCTAATATCACGAATCCCCATCTATACAACCAAAACTTTATTTATTGATTTGAATTCCAATTAAGAGCGAAAAAACCGCAATTAGAAATAATATATAACATTCTGATAAGACGGCACTAAAAAATTCACCGTTATCTTTTAACGTTTGCTAGTGAATTTAAGTTGCATTATTGAAACGATTTCCATTACAGTACGGAGTTAATCAAAGTGGCCTCTGAGATAAATTATTTATTATTCAGTAGCTAAAAAATGTTTGTCGTTTTGTGGTGCTAAACTTTATTGATTGGAAAAGTGTTTATAAATATAAAAAGTTATGACTATACCAAGTACTTTTACACTTAAATTTAAGATTTTTCAAAAAGTGGAGTTAGGCAAGATGCACACGAGGCGTAGCTTCATAGACGCGTGCAAGATATGACATGTAGCTACGATTTCTCTACGCCTCAAGATCTGCATACGAAGCTACTTTCGAGCGTCGCTGCAAAAAGCAAAAAATTATTGAAAAAAATAAGAAATTAAATTTCTTCATATATATCCGCCCCGAAACCAAAGGAAAATAGGTATTAAGTAAAAGTTGTTTGCATCCCCGTGCCTTTGTAAATTATGAAAGGCAACTTTACACCACCGCGGACTAGAGAAAAAAGTGATTTCTAGTTTCCAACACTTTTTGGCCTTTTAATCTCTTCAACAATGTCTAACCAAGCTTTTATGGTGTTGAATACTCTTTTTCGCTCTAAAATAACATTTTCTAACTAATTACACAAATTTGCATACAAAAAAATGTAAACAAACATCTTGTTCTTCCTGTTTTTCAAGCGTACGTACGCTCAGCGACCAACATTGCTGTACACTTAGCTACATGAAGCTTTCATGCTTTGTCGCTTTCATGCAGCTTACGCCTCGTGTGCAGCTCTCCATTCACGTAAATGTGTTTGACATCAAAGCGTACAGATTTCGCCTGCAGCGTCTAATACGCGTCTATGACGCGTAGCCTCGTGTGGACTTTGCCTTAGTCGATTTGTGAAGTTAACGGCTCAATTATCACTTAAACTACATTTACAATTTATTGATAAACTCACTGAATAGTATGAAATGTATATTGAACATTAGTCCACGACTCAAAGTGACAACTTCTCCGATAAAAGGCAAGTGAAATTTTACTGGCAGGAGGTTTTTATTCATCAATGCAACCATATAATTCTTAAATCTGAAAGAAAAAAGAATTTGGTGTTCATTACTAATATACATGCATATATAACGACGGCTCCAGGGAACGCCCTAGTCAATGTCAAGATTTACTAAATTTTAGCTCATATAGGGCGTTCTTGAAACAAATTTTGAAATAACGGCAGCCTAGATAGGGTGATATTGCCCTCGGCAGTAGATACATTTTTAAACCGCTTTCCTACTGAAGTGTGCGAACGAAACGTATGCCGGTAAAATTACAAAAAAAGGCTAAAAAAAATTAAACATTATGTTAAAAAATGTACCTATATACTTTGTACTTGCGTACTTGAATTACAATACTATAATTACAACTTAGTTAGCAATGTTTTTCCTGAATGATTTTTGTACAAAATTAATAAGATTTTTTCAGTCAATAAAATTCATTCACTGCGTTTAAACAAATCGTTTCTCATTAGGTTATGGGCCCAGACCCGCAATCTGAATTGTGCTAGTTTTTATATGTACGGTTGCAAATAAAATCGCGATTTTTATAATGGCTTTATTCGATCGACAAATTGGATGACTCGAATTATGACTCCTGGTGCGTTCAGATGCGCAGCGTTTTGGTACATTGCGGTTTTTGGAGAGTGGTCAATGGACAGACCAAATTAGAAACTTCAAATACTGCTGATGAGAAAACGGCGTGGGAGTTGCTGGACGAGAAAGCATTGGCAACAATTGTTTTAAGCGTGAAATCTAATCAGTTGCTACCTTTAAAGGAAGCGAAGACATCGGCACAGGCGTGGGAAGAAGTTGCTGAACCTACGTATGCGGGAAAATTCAAGTTGAATTCTTTTGCGGAGGTTACAGGGAAATTGTCCGAAACTGGTATTGACTTACAAGAAGAGCTTCAAACGATCACTTTGCTAGCTAGTCTACCAAGGGAGTTTGAAAATTTTGCAATTGCCATCGAAACGCGCGATGAACTTCCTAAGTATAACGTGCTTGAGGTTAAACTTTTGGAAGAAGCGAAAAGAGGAGGTCAACATGCTGATATTCAAGTTGAAAATAGTCAGCAGGCGTTTGGTGCTAGCAATGCAGCAAAGAAACATCAGAAATCGGCGAAATTTCCATTTTACTGGTAAATGCTTTAAGTGTGGCAAAAAAGGCCACTATGTGAGCAAATGTGAGAAATGTAAGAAAGGGGGCAATCCTCATTTTCTATGGTTGGTGTTGCAGAAACAAAACTTCTTCATAAGACGTCATGGTATCTTGATAGTATGTGCAATAACAAAACCTTATTTTCTAAGTTAAGAGATCATAAGGAAAAAATAATGCTAGCAGGGGATGCGTACATAGAGACTCGGGGCAAAGGCGAAGTGAAATTGTTTTACAAGCAAAGAGATAGTTTTGAAAAATGTTCTTTATTAGCTCAAGGCAAATTTCATATCGGTGAGTAAAGCGGTTCTGCATGGTTTGATAGCATTTTTTTCGTCCGATCATGCAGTTCTGAAGAATGCAGCAAATGCGGTTATACTCAAAGCTATGAGACATGAAAATTTGTTTGTGATCTCAAGTGAAACAAAGCGTTTGTTCACCATTGCGGGTGAGCGAGAAATATGGCAGATACGGTCATTTAAACTATAAAAGTTTAAGTCAGTTAGTTCAGCATGATATGGTTTGTGGAATGCCATCAATTAAAAGCAGTGAAAAAGTTCATTGCGAAACATGCATGGTAAGAACAATACATACTTTGCCATTCTCAGGTTCTGAGAGTCGTGCTACAGAGTTGTTGGAGCTGATTCATAGCGACGTATGCGGCCCTATCAATGTAAGCTCACTAGGTGGCTCCAGATATTTCCTTACTTTTATCGATGATAATTCAAGGCAGATATTTGTATATTTTTTGAAGGCTAAGTCAGAAGTTTTTGACAAGTTCAAAATTTTCAAGCAACAGGTGGAACGACAAACTGGACATAACATTAAGGTGTTACGCAGTGATAATGGCCGCGAATATGTGAATCGAGAGTTTACAGATTATTTGCAGCAACACGGTATTCGTCGGAAGTTGTCGGTTCCATATACACCGCAACAAAATGGTGTCGGCGAGCGTGCGAATCGCACTTTAGTTGAAATGGCGCGTTCAATGCTGGTTCATGCTGGCCTCAGCTCGAAGTTGTGGGTGAAAGCAATTGCGACTGCAGGATATATTAGAAACAGGTGTCCATCAAAAGCTATTGGTAACAAAACTCCGTATGAACCCCGTTGGAACGGAAGAAAACCTTATATTGGTCATTTCCGCATATTTGGCTCAAAGGCAGTTGCTTTGAACAAAGTCCGTAAGGGAAAATTTGATGCTAAAGGTGAGAATTTGTTAATGGCGTATCGACTGTATAATGCTAAAACGCAGAATGTAATTGAGAGTCGAGATGTTCTATTTAATGAGAATATGCAAAAAGAGGCAGCTAATGACAGTTTCCAATTTTATATTGAGAACGCCGAATTTCAAAGTCCGAATCAAAAAGAAGAGAGCCAAGGTGAAGGTATTTCTGGTGTTGGTGAAAGTGATTGTGAAAATGTCCAAGAAGAAAATTTTGACACAGCGGAAGAAGACGAAGAAAGTGACGTATGTGCTGACAACTGCATTGAAGAAAGTGGTGGTACTCCAAAAATTGGTCCAGGTAGACCAAGACTACTTATTCGTGGTAATAGAGGTCGTCCCAAGAAACAGTATAATATTCTGAGTGTGCAGTAAATGAAGATATTCCACAGACCTATGCAGAGGCTATTTCCAGCACAAAATGTGAAGAATGGAAGCAAGCAATGCAAGTTGAATTAGCGGCACTTGAAAAAAATGGACCATGAACACAAGTTGCCACCAGGGGAGTCAGTAATTGGTTCTAACTTTGTGTACACCATTAAGCGAGATAAGGACTGCAATATTGTAAGATATAAGGCGCGCTTGGTAGCCAAAGGATGTTCTCAAAAATGGGATGTAAATTATAATGAAACATTTGCGCCTGTATGTAGATTTGAAACCATTCGATAGATTTTTGCTCTCGCTGTAGAGCTAAAATTATATATGCATCAACTTGACGTGACACGGCGTATATTAATAGCGACGTACGAGATACTGTTTTTATCAAACAACCGGAAGGTTTCGTTTGCGGCGATAATCCTCATAAGGTGTTGAAACTGAATAAGGCCATATACGGTTTGAACCAGTCAGGAAGGGAGTGGAATGCGAAACTGGACACCACTCTGCGTGAGATCGGCTTTATTCCTTGTAACAATGAGCCGTTCGTTTTTGGGAATGGACATTCAATGTGAAGGTGAGCGTGGTAATATAACGGTATGCCAGACATATTATATAAGGGAACTATTAAAAGAGCATGGTATTGAGAGCTGTAGACATGAAGCAACACCGCTTGACGCTGGATATCGAGTTGTGTGTAATAACGATACATGTAAGAAGGTGGATTTAAAGACTTATCAATGTTGGGTGGGTGCGTTGATGGGGCTAGGACTTACAACAAGACCTGATATTTTGCATTCAGTCGCGAAGCTTGTACAGCGTAGTACAAATCCACATATTGAACATGTGGCAGGAGTGAAACATGTATTGAGATATTTGGCCACAACAATCGACAAAAAGTTAACCTATGAAGCTACTGGAAAGGCTTTGATAGGTTATGTGGATGCTGACTGGGGTGGTGATCAGTCCGATCCCAAGTCAAATACGGGTTACGTTTTTTGTTTAGCAAATGGCCCAATTTCATGGAAGTCAGAAAAGCAGCACAGTGTCGCTCTTAGTAGTACGGAAGTGGAGTATATGGCGCTATCATCAGCAGTCAAAGAAGCGATTCATTTGAGGAGATTAATCATAGAAATCGGATGTGGCGAAGAAAGTACACCAACAACAATTTTGAATGATAATCTTAGCGCTCAGCAACTAGCAAAGAATCCAGTACATCACGCACGTAGCAAGCACATAGATATCAGATATCATTTCAATAGAGAAATCATAAAGAAAGGCGATGTTTCTTTGAACTATCTTTCGACTGATTCTATGTTAGCAGATATTTTCAGAAAAAAACTGTCAACAGGAAAACATTTAAAATTTGTACAATCATTAAATTTAAAATAATTATTTTATTGAGGAAGGGTGTTAAAAAATGTACCTATATTCTTTGTACTTGCCTACTTGAATTACAGTACTATAATTACAACTTAGTAAGTAATGTTTTTCCTGAATTATTTTTGTGCAAAGCATGGCGGAACGATACAAGGTGGCAGCATGGTGACATACCTACAAACATAAATGAAATTTCCATGTACTTTGTTTTTGTAAATTCTATGAACAAATGTCAAAATCATACTGCGCCGGAAGTTGATGTATCAAATCAAATAAAAAAGTTTATATTATAATCAGCTGCCCCATGCTGCCACCTTGTATCGTTCCGCCATGGTACAAAATTTATAAGATTTTTTCAGTCAATATAATTCATTCACTGCGTTTAAACAAATTGTTTCTCATTACATTATAACTAATATTTTTTATTCGAGCTCTAGGCCGCGCAAATATACATATAAATAAGGTCAAAAAACGGTTTCGTTTTATAGAATATTTGGATTTATTGTTGACGATACTTCGACTTCAGTTTCTACCAATGCTTATTCTAATTTTAGTCCTGAGTCCTAATTTTCAGTCCTGAAGATGACTTCAAACTGAATATCGACAACAATAAACTAAAATCATGCCAACAAACATGTGGATTTCATCATTGCGAAGGCCAACTCTGTTCTAGGTTTTATTCGTCGGAACTGCACCAGGCTCTCAGACCCTTATACTCTTAAAATGTTGTATATAACTTTTGTTCGCTCACACGTTGAATATGCAGTTTTTATCTGGAGGCCGTATAAACAGATATCAATAACAAGAATAGAAGGCATTCAAAAGGTGTTCATTAATTTCGCTTTACGGCCCCTCAAATTTGATACTCCCATTCCACCCTATGCATCCCGTATTATGGTACTTGACCTACAATCTCTCGAAACCCGTAGGTTAATCTTATCATTGACTTTCATGTTTAATGTTATTCATTGCACCATAGATTGTCCTTATCTTCTGGAAAGGATTACTTTTAACATTCGAAGGCGAAATCTTCGCGTCACCTAAATTTGGCAGTTGCAAGATCTATGCGAGAATTTAATATTCTATCTCAGAGTATTTCCCTTGATTTTTCCATGGGAAAACAAGCTTTTTTTAATATTTTAATCTCTAATTTTAAGTAGGTATGCTTTATTTACTACACCATTGTTATTAGTCTGTAAGAAATGTTCTTTCATAGATAGTATTGAATAAATGAAATTGTGACAGAACATCTTGTATCAATATAGGCTATTTATTGCGAAAAAAGTGCACAAAGTGAAACTTTATTTGCAGAGAAGTGCTTTGGCCAAACTTATAAAAGTAAAATAGTCAAATTTAAGTTGCTTTTCGAAAATAAAACAAGTTTTATTGAAAAAAAGGGAGGACGTAAAAAATTTGTGGCTTTAGCCAAAAAAATAAAACCGACTTCAGTGCCCTTCTTAAAATGAACTACACTTGGAGAACGACAAACTCAAAAGGTAATTTTCAAATTATAACTTATAAATGTATTTAATATTTTAAAATTTTCCGAAATTGTTAAATAAATTATAAATTAAAAATTGCTTCAAATAAATATTTTCAGACATTTAAAAGCAATGACGGCAATCCCGCTTAATTAATACAAATACAACTTATAAATTTCAAACTTTTTCATTATAAAACATATAACGATACTTATGTATGGATATGTACATATTTAGTCTATTTATTTAATCTTCTCAATTTCAGGTGACAAGCTTCAGTCGATTCCTCTATTGCCGACGAGCTACACGTCTTTGTTGACTATAACAAAAAACAAAAAGCAAGATTTATTGGATATGCTGCCCCTGATCAACACCGATTTTCATAACTTTTATAGACATTTACCAGCAGAAGGTCAATGCGAAGTCGACGCTGATTCGGACCTAGATGATAAAGAGCATACTTAATAATAATAATTATAATTCTTTTCTATACGTATGTATATGCAAATAGTAATTTAATATTATACACGATGTTTTTAAATTCTCTAATTAAAAATAAATGGAATATTTTCTTTATTTTAAAACAAATTCATTAATAAAATTAATTCAAAGATAAATGTCGTTTAAAAAAAAGCTTGTTTTGGCTTTTTTTTTTTTAATTGGCTTTCGTTAAAAAAACTTGTGTCACCATAGGACAAAAAAACCATGTCCTATTTTACAAAAATGAAATTTGAAAAAAACAGCTTGTATGAGGTGGGATGATTTTCTTTAAGGAAAGGCATTTGACAAAACAACTTATGTAGTGAAAGGTTTAATAAAGAAAAAACTGATTGAAGAACACTTCGCTAATTACCACTATTCAGTTTTAAGTGATTTTATCCTTTAAAAGTAAGTGTTCTTTATAGTGGAAGGCCCTAACAACGTTTTTTTGCTCTCATGAAAAGTTTGCATTTTTGAAACAGGTTATTTTGTCAAATGTCCACAGATATGTATGTAGTTTAAGAATTTAATGAACGCATCCTTCGGTCTCTTTTTTACTCAGCTGAGCAGAGCTCACAGAGTATATTAATTGTGTTCGCATAACGGGGTACGTAACGGCATAAACTAATCGAGATATATATAGACTTCTATATATCAAAATGATCTGGGTGAAAAAAGAAATTCATTTAGCCATGTCCGT
The DNA here is from genome assembly GCF_040869045.1 of Eurosta solidaginis. Classification (NCBI taxonomy): domain Eukaryota; kingdom Metazoa; phylum Arthropoda; class Insecta; order Diptera; family Tephritidae; genus Eurosta; species Eurosta solidaginis. Next base: position 72,830,001 of record NC_090322.1, read on the forward strand.
CCGTCCGTCGGTCTGTGAACACGATAACTTGAGTAAATTTTGAGGTATCTTAATGAAATTTAGTATGTAAGCTCCTGTGCACTCATCTCAGATCCCTACTTAAAATGAACGAAATCGGACTATAATCACGTCACTAGGTGGGTTGACCTTATGACGCAGAATAGAAAATTAGTAAAATTTTGGACTATGGGCGTGGCACCGCCCACTTTAAAAAAAGTTTATTTAAAAGATTTGCACGCTGTAATTTGGCAGTCGTTTAAGATATCATGATGAAATTAGGCAGGAACGTTACTCCTATTACTATATGTGTTCTAAATAAAAATTAGCAAAAGCAGATGACGAACACGCCAACTTAAAAAAAAAGTTTAAAGTCAAATTTTAACAAAAAATTTAATATCTTTACAGCATATAAGTAAATTATGTCAACATTCAACTCCAGTAATGATATGGTGCAACAAAATACAAAAATAAAAGAAAATCTCAAAATGGGCGTGGCTCCGCCCTTTTTCATCTAATTTGTCTAGAGTACTTTTAATGCCATAAGTCGAACAAAAATTTACCAATCCTTGTGAAGTTTGGTAAGGGCATAGCTTCTATGACGACAACTGTTTTCTGTGAAAATGAGCGTAATCGGTTAAAGCCACGCCCAGTTTTTATACACAGTCGACAGTCTGTCCTTCCGCTCGGCCGTTAACACGACAACTTGAGCAAAAATCGATATATCTTTACTAAACTTAGTTCACGTACTTATCTGAACTCACTTTGTCTTGGTATTAAAAATGGGCGAAATCCGACTATGACCACGCCCACTTTTTCCATACCGAAAATTTCGAAAAATTAAAAAAATTTCATAATTCTATACCAAATACGAAAAAAGGGATGCAACATGGTGATTGAATTGGTTTTTTGACGCAAAATATAACTTTAGAAAAAACTTTGTAAACTGGGTGTGACACCTACCATATTAAGTAGAAGAAAAAGAAAAAAGTCTGCAGGGCGAAATCAAATGCCCTTGGAATCATGGCAGGAATACTGTTCGTGGTATTACATAAATAAATTAGCGGTACCCGACAGATGATGTTCTGGGTCACCATGGTCCACATTTTGGTCGATATCTCGAAAACGCCTTCACATATACAACTAAGGGCCACTCCCTTTTAAAACCCTCATTAATACATTTAATTTGATACCCATATCGTACAAACACATTATAGAGTCACCTTTGGTCCATCTTTATGGCGATATCTCGAAAAGGGCCAACCTTTAGAACGGCCCACTCCCTTTTAAAATACTCATTAACACCTTTCATTTGATACCCATATCGCACGAACACATTCTAGAGCCACCCCCGGTCCACCTTTATGGCGATATCTCGAAAAGGCGTCTACCTATAGAACTAAGGCCCACCCCCTTTTAAAATACTCTTTAATACCTTTCATTTGATAACCATGTCATACAAACACATTGCAGGGTTACCCTAGGTTCATTTTCCTACATGGTGATTTTCCCTTATTTGACAAAGGCTGAAGGAAAATCGTTCCAAAAAACGTCACCCTTGGTCTACAATTTCGGACTCTTATCGGACTCATAATTAAGAGCGCTTCGAAAATATTTCAGGGGTGATTTAAAAAAAAATGATAAAGAAATGCGTTTCAAATTTAACCAAATTTTCATATTTAAAAAAAAAATTCAAATAAAACGAATTGATAGCTGAAGAAAGATAGCAAAAGGCAAGTTGCTCCACTTTTTAGTATTACCATTTGTATGTATCCATGAAAAAGACAATTTTGTCTCCAAAGCTCTAAGCTGAGTATGGAATATTCGGTTACACTCGAACTTAGCCTTCCTTACTTGTTCTTCGTAGCATTGCTTAGAATAAAGGCAACTTCTCTGCCGTTGTTATGATAGGTTTAACGAGTTTCGATTTATGATTAGTAATATTTGTAAAATCATGTGGCTGCCGTGGTGTGGTAGTAGCGTGCTCCGCCTACCACAATGAAGATGGTGGGTTCAACTTCCGGTCAAAGCACATCGAAAATTCATAAAAAAGTTTTTCTAAGCGGGGTCGTCCCTCGGCAGTGATTTGGCAAACACTCCGAGTGTATTTCTGCCATGAAAAGCTTCTCATTGAAAATTCATCTACACGCCAATTTGTAGGAAAAATTAACACGAGCACGACGCAAATTGGAACAGAAGCTCGACCTAAAGTCTCTTCGGAGGTATTTATTTATTTAATTTAATATAAACACTTATTTATTTAATATTTTTAAAATTGATTTTATCACAAGTGGGCGGTGCCACGCCCATTTTCAAACATTTTTACAAATTTGATCAAGAGTCTCAATATCAGTCCACACATCAAATTTCAAGATTCCAGGTTTATTATTTACTAAATAGTCAGATTTATTGTGTTTTCCAAAATGTTATATGTCTAAATAAAAAGGGGGCATGGTTATCATCCAATTTCGCTCATTTTAAATAGCGATGGGAGATGAGTGTCAAGGAATCCATGTACCAAATTTCAGATATCACAATATTTACTCAAGTTATCATGTGCACAGACAGCCGGACGGACGAACATGGCTAAATCAATTCCTTTTTTCATCCTGATCATTCTGATATATTGAAGTCTATATTTTTCTCGATTCATTTATGCCATTACGATCAACCGTTATGTTACCGAAGTTAATATACTCTGCTTTGTAAGCACGCTGATGTTCTTCAGAAAGCATCGTTTATAATGTGGGACGCGTGCACAATGTCAACGAACTCAGCCGCAAACGAAATTAATAAAGCTATTTGTGAAAGAATAGTAACAGATTGCCAAATTTATAATCCTTTGACGAAGTGGCAGAAAAAGAAGACGTTGTTCACTATCCAATGGAGCTTCTTAACTCTCTCAGCCTCTCCAAAGCATCACCAATAATACTTCTGCGAAATCTCAAGGTTGCCAAATTTTTAATGGTACTCGCCTAAAAATCACGAAATTGATATCTAATATCCAACACGCGATCATTTTAACGGGCTCTGCAGTAGGCGAAGCAACAATGATTAAGCGGATACCAATGATACCCACCGATGTACCTTTTACTTTCAAACGAGACCAATTACAAAACTAGGCCACAAGCACAAACGTTTAACTATGCTGGCGAAGACCTTCTCACGGTCAACTATACATATGTCGCTGTGTCACGAAGTGTGGCACCACGGAACCAATCTTTTCTCATTCCTGGAATTGCTAATTAAACAAAGAATTGTTGTATATATTTGTGTAGCCAAGAGCTCGAACAAAAGTTTTTAATAAGCAACAACATTAAGGTTGGTAGTAAAAAAAAAAAAACAATTTTCTTATTATTTTTTTATGCGATAAATTTTCGGATCAGACATTTTTGGATCCGTTTCGTTGTGAGATTTTCTGATTGTTAACCTGTATTTCTTACCGAATCTTTCATATCAATGAAAACAGATTTTTAAAAGCTTTTATACTTAGCAGAGTATAATAACTTAGTTGTCATAGTTTCAAATGACAGGGTTATACTCTAGTCAACTTTAACTATAGTTTAAAATGGCACTGAAAAAAAACCATTTAGAGGGATAAGCGCCAATTAAGTAAGAAGGAAAAATGGTTTCTTACAAAGGTAACACATACCTCAAGATACGATGATATATATCTAGCTCCGTTAATTGTTCTTTATCAATGCACATATGCTGTTCCGATTGGACTTCTCTAATTTTCATTTTGACTTCATGCCATGTCGTATTGTCTAATTCTTTCTAAAATAAAATACGAGTTAAGCGTTGACCGATAAATAGGACGATTTTTCGGAGATATAAGCGATTTGCATTAAGGAAATGGTTTCATATTTTCGTTAGCTACACATTTTCATCCACATTTCTTCAGTACATGTAGATCGAATTTTAAAATTTTTATATTAGCGTGAGTTTATCAAATGTAAGCACAGGCAAATCGAAACTCAAATAAAATAATATAAAAAAAATTAAATTAAACGGTTTTATTGAAAACAATACTCACATTAAGTAATCATAATACTAAAAGCTAGAAAATAATTAGGTAGGTCCTAGGTACTAGTCATCACACTCCTCGAACGAAGAACGTCCCGGTAAAATATCTTTTTGGAACCCTAAAAGTACTAACTGGGACTTGTATTGTAGGAAGTTGGGAGAGCTATTGCCTGCACCGCCTGCCGTTAGTGTGGACCTGTCCGAATCTGGGATAGTGGTTCTGGTGGAAAAATTCACCTCGGCAATCAATAGCGCCTTTCAACTGTCCTGTCCGTTGAAAATTTACAGGGGGAAGGGCAAGCAGCCCTGGTGGTCTGATTCTCTTGACGACCTAAGAGCGTCCAGTAGGCGGCTCTTCAACAGAGCCAGGAGGAGTAAATTACCCTCGGATTGGGAGCTCTATAAGGTGAGTCTGAGGATTTATAAATATGAAATAAGGATAGCCAAGCGAGATTCATGGCGAAGCTTCTGCGAAAACTTAGAAGGCTGCAATGAATTCGCTTAGAAAAATACTGTCTAGGAATCCCGCCCCTCTGGGTTTTCTGGGAGATGATGGTGGGGACTGGACGATGAGTAGCGAGGAATCCCTAAAGCTTCTATTGGACAATCATTTTCCCGATGTCCCAGTTGCGCAGGGATCTTCGCCTGCATGGTCAGCGGTCGTTGGCCATGCAGGAATTCCTGCCATTCCACTACGGGAAAGTCAAATAACCTGGGCTAAAACTTCATTCAAGCCCTATAAGTCTCCGGGCCCAGATGGCATCATTTCTCCGCAACTTCAAAAGTCTTTGGGGATTTCCTGTCGCTGGTTGGCCATCATCTACACTAACTGCCTCAGGCTTAACTATATCCCGAAGTCTTGGCACAAGGTCATCTTTATTCCAAAGGCCGGCAGAAGCTCTCATGTATCACCTAAGGATTTCATACCAATCAGTCTCTAGTCGTTTCTTCTTAAGACGCTTGAGCGGTTAATTGACCTGTACCTACGGGAAAGGATTCCTCGGGGGTTGCTGTCGGCTTCACAGCATGCGTACTGCAAAGGCATATCGACAGAAAGGGCTCTCCATCCGATTGTAAAGCAAATAGAGTGGTCCCTAGTACACAAATAGTTTGCTGTGGGTGCCTTCCTAGATATCGAGGGAGCTTTCAACAATGTCTTACCGGGGGCAATCGAAAGAGCTCTGGTTGAATTTATTAACAAACTTCTATGCAGCAGAATTGTTGCAGCGGAGTGGGGAGGGACCATAATTGCGAGGGTATGCAGGGGCACGCCACAGGGGGTGTCCTATCTCATCTGCTCTGGGTTGTGGTAGTAAACGAGCTTCTTCTGGAGCTGGAGGCCAATGGCTGTCGGGTGGTTGCCTATGCAACCCTGCAACATCTGCGCACTCTGCGCTGTGTTCTGCGGGGCTACCTGGATACTGTGGCTAGGTGGGCTGAATCATGTGGATTGGAAGGGTACCGTTGGTACCTTCTGAGAGGGAAAAATATTTGGGGATTGTTTTGGACAAGAAATTGTCCTGGAGACCCAATGTAGAATATAGGGCCAGGAAGGCCGCGGTTGCATTGTACTGCTGCAGGAGGAGCTATCGGAAAGAGATGGGGACTCTCGCCAGGAGTAGAGTACACTGGCTTTATGAGATGGTGGTCAATTCTGCTCTATGGGGTGCTGGTCTGGTGGAAATGAGCTTTCTGACTTCGGACACTCTAGCCGTCTTACTACGTTCGGCTTTATCCCGGACAGGACGGACTATTGTATGCCGCTAACTGCTCCCTATACAACCTTCACCCCAGCCATTCCCCCGAGAGAGGAGTGGGGCAGAGGATTCATCTGGGGCAGGGGACCAGTTACCTTGTTCACGGATGGGTCGAAGTTGGACGGAAAGGTTGGTGGGGGGGTCTTTTGTCAAAAGCTAAATGTAAGCCGCAAGTTTAAGTTGGCTGATAACTGCAGTGTATTCCAAGCGGAAGTTGCTACGATTAAGGATACGGTGGATGAAATGCTATCCAGTGCTACTACGGTTAGGGAATTCGACATCTACTCTAATAGCCAAGCGGCTACCAAGGCCTTGAGTTCAACTACAGTGCGATCGAGGGCGGTTGAACCTCGCTTGCGATTGAACTATTTTACAATTAAGATTATCTGGGTCCCGGGCAACTGTCAAGCGGATCTCTTAGCCCGCATCTGAACCGGGTGAAGATGGCTGGGATGTCGGGATTCCGCTGGCCACCTGTGGTTTGCTCCTCCATAGCTGGGCCTCGAGTCAGCTCAGCAAACGTTGGGCGGACACCACCTCTTGCAGGGTAGCAAGATCTTTCTGGCCGAAAGTGGATGGCAGCAGGTCTGGTTCACTAAGGCTCACCTATCAATGGTCATTGGGGTTTTCACAGGGCACTGTCCCATGGGTATCCATGCGGTACGTCTCAATACACTGGAAACTCCATCCTGCTGCATCTGTATGGAGGATGATGAGGTGGAATCATCAAATCACTTTCTGCTTGATTGCCCAGCTTTTGCCAGAACTAGGGGAAAGTACTTCGGTCGCGACTCACTTGGATCTCCCGAGGATTTATCCAAGGTTGAGATCGGTATCATTGGGAACTTTATTGTTGCTGTGGCGTTCCAAAAATGGAAGCCTTCTTCGTGTGCCGCCATGTGGCGTTACCTTCTTAAATGCTGCTTGTTTTTGGAGGGCGCCGCCTCCAAATTGTTGCCGCTTTCAGGGTGCCAATCATTATATTGTTCGAGGGGGCCTTCTCCGCCAGAATATCAGACGTATTTATTATTTTCAATAAAAAAAACGAAAGACCTTAAGTGTTTATTTTAGCAGTTTTTATTTATTCACTAAATTCAACTCTCCACGATGTTGGTCAAAAATGTAATGGCCGCTCGTATTTTTTATTTCTCTTTTTCTTTTCTTTGTGTGACGTTGGCTGCAGTTGCACTTGCCATGCGTGTTGCCACTGCGTGCGCCTGTCAAGTACAACTAAAGCCCCAACCACATAGGATGCTTTATTATATTTTTGCTAATGCTAAATCATCCTTCCTTTGAAAAAATAAGAATTTGACAAATTGATCATTTTTGCCACATTCTTCTTTTTTGCATTCTATATAATTAATTGGTTCGAATGAACGAATATATTAGGGTGTACCTTCCTTTTGAATTCGTTTATTAGAAGCAATTTTAAATTTTTATTGTTATCTAAACTTTACATTAGGGTTTTGAATTTGCGTTTTGTTTTTTTTTTTTCTCTTTTATGTACATATATAATTCAGATTGTATGAATTTCCTCTTCTTACATTTATATTAACATATATATTAAGAAAAATTTTACAAATTGTGCATATTCAATTTAGTATAACGATTTGGTTTATATTAAATTTTTTCATTTTCATAGGAAAATAAATTTCTTAGATACTATTTAAATAGTTACCATTACATTATACATTAGTGATTATTTTTTTGGTTCTGTCATTTTTGATAATACAATTTAACTTTGAATTTTCATTTTTTTGCTTTTACATTAGAAAAATATAAGTATATACATTTTAATTTATTTTTTTATTCAAGATTTTTTTTTGTGCCTTCTTGGCTATTTAACAGTGCTTATTTACCTCACAATTAAATTATTAGAATATTTTCGATTTTTTTTTTTTTTATAAAATATTACTTTATTTTTATAAGTCGCTTTTTGTGTACTTCTTTTCCTTTTTATTTGTTTCATCAAAAATTGTTGCATTAGACCCGTCTATTTTAGTTACCGTAAATGGACCTTGGTATATATTTTCGTGTTTTTGATGAGGCTCTTTTTGTAAAAGAACCTTGTTGCCTACTTGGATAGATAACGGACGTGCCGTGTTATCAAAATGTGTTTTAGCCTGAATTTTATGCTTATTTATTAAATGTTTTGCCAATTCATGTGATTTTTGCATTCTAAATTTGACTTCTTTACTATAGTTTTCCACGTTATAAATGGGATCTATTTGTTCTTTTTTTAATTCGTGTGGCAATGTAGCCTTTTTCCCAAATACTAACTCAAAGGGAGTAAATTGGTTATTGAAAGCTGTATGTGTTGTTGTGTTATGGAAAAATGTGAAGTATTTCAGGTATGTGTCCCAATCGGAAAGTGTTTCATCTAGGTATGCCCTTAAATATTAATTAAAAACTCTATAATTTCTTTCAACTGAACCAACCGTTTCATGGTGGTAGGCCGTTGAAAAATCATGTTTAATATTTAAAAGTTTGGTTAATTCGAAAAATACTTCATTTTTAAACTCTGTTCCTAAATCAGATCTAATGGATTTCATTATTCCGTAATTTAAAATGAAACTGTCAAAAATTGCTGATGCTACTGTTTTAGCTGATTTATCTGGTATTGCAACTGTTACCAGATATTTAGTTAAATCACAAATCATGGTAACTGCGAACCTGTTACCATATTTTAATTCTGGTAAAGGTCCTATTGTATCTATTATTAAAATATCAAACGGTTTGCAAGGTGTAGGTGTAATAACTAATTGTTCTTTTGTTTTAGGTTTCGGTTTATTTAAAAGACACTTATTACAATTTTTAACGAATTTAGCTATATCACGACTCATATATTTCCAATAGTATTTAGTTCTCAATTTTGCATATAGTTTTTTCGTACCGCAGTGTCCGCCTAGAAGTGGGTCATCGTGAAAAATTGTCATCAGTTTCTGTTTTTTGTCGTTCTCTGTTACCGTTTCTACTGGGTCTGTTAGTATAACTTGTAAACTTTTTAAAATTTGATTTCCTCTATCTTTTAAATTTGTGATCGTGAAATATTTGAAAAATATATCATTTTTTGGCCATTCTAACTGCTTAATCTTGTGAATGTCGGCTACTTTTTCAAGCCTCAAAAGTAACTCATCTAAATTCGTTATTTCGTTGGCATTCGCAAAATTAAGTAACTCGATTTTTTTGTGTTTTAAATGTGCACATAGTTGAAAATTTGAAATTTGGTCGCTTTTATCGTAGGTTATTTGTGTTTTAACTCGCGGTATTTTCTTAGAGAAGTCATACGAAAATTTGTCGTAAACCTGTACTGCCTGTATTTCACTAGTTTCGTCTGTCTTGGATTTGTCGTCATTTTGTGGTTTTGTCTGTCTTGACTTTGACCTTTTTGTAACTGCTAAAACATGTTTCGTCGACTCTTTTATGTCGTCTATCGTTATTTGTGAAAGCGCGTCAGCCACAACGTTCGATTTGCCTTTAACGTATTCTATTGTAAAATTATATTCTGCAAGTTCTAATCTTATTCTTGTAAGTTTGGATGACGGATCCTTCATATTAAAAAGATAAACTAATGGTCGATGGTCAGACTTTACTATAAAATGTGTACCGTAAACGTACGGACGAAATTGTTTAATTGCGAAATATATTGCTATAAGTTCTAACTCAATGATAGATTTTTTCTGTTCTGATTTGTTAAAAGATTTTGAAGCAAAACAGATTGGTAAGTCAGCATTTTCATGCTTTTGACTTAATATAGCACCGCATCCAACTTTTGAAGCATCAACTATGAACTCTTTACTAAAGTCAGGATACTGTAAAATTTGAGGAGACATTAGAGCTAATTTTAATTTCGAAAAAGCAACTTCATAAGCTTCGTCCCAAACAAAGTCCACTTTTTTCTACTTAAACGATTGAGAGGTGCTGCCAGCAATGCGAAAGGCGACAAAGCGCCGAACGGCACCTTTGTCAGTAGGCTTTGTATATTTTTTAATCGCATTTATTTTAGAATCGTCTGGCAGAAATCCTTTCGAGGAACATTTGTGTCCTAGGAAAGTTACCTCGGAACGAAGGAAATTACATTTGTTGGGATTCAGCTTTAAGTTGAATTTTCTACAAGTTTCAAAAATTTTCTCTAAATTTTTACAATGATGTGTCTCGCTACACCCTATGACGATAATATCGTCGATATACATGAATGCTTGATTAGGCGCGATGCCTGAAAATGCTAGTGACATCATACGCGAAAATGAATTGGGTGCTACATTTAAACCAAAAGGTAAGACTTTCTACCTAAAAACTCCTCTATCAGTACTAAAAGATGTTACGTCCCTGGAGTTAGGATGCAATGGAATTTGATGGAAACCAGAAAAAAGATCTAAAGTTGAAAAATATTTTGCCCTACCAAGGTTGTCAAGTATATCGTCCACGCGTGCTAACGGAAATTTGTCAGCGATAAGCTTTTTATTAACCGCTCTAAAATCTGCGCACATACGATATGCCTTTTGACCTGTGGGATCTTTTTTTGGAACTAAAATTAGTGGGCTATTGTAATTTGAACACTTGGCTCTATTAAATCGTTCTGCAGTAAATTATCAACCTGTCTATTTATTTCTTCCCGTTGTGAATAAGGCAAACGATAGTTTTTAATGTAAACCGGATTTTTGTCAGTCAATCTAATTTCTGTTCGTAAAAGTTGTTAAGAGTCATACGGTCCGTTTTTAAAGCAAATACATCGGCATATTTTAGGCATAAATCAAGCAATTGACATTGGTCATATTTTGGCTTTTGTTTTTGTAGAACACTTTTTAATTCTTCCAGACGTTTTGTATTTTCTGAAGTTTCACTGATTTTGTATACGTTGAAGTTGGTAATTTCTTCGGTTACTATATTGCATTTGTTGACATATTTTACCTCATCGGTTATATTTAAGACTTTTATAATTGGGTTATTTGTGTCAACAATGCACTTTGCGGTAAAAACACCACTACAAATTTCTTGCGCGTCTAAAAAACAGGATTTTTATATTTTTTCAAATTAAACAGCCGATAAACTTCACATCTTGGAGGAATCACTAAAGTGTCTGTGGTCATTCCATGTAAAATTTTTATACTATGAGTTTCTGTAACAATGCTAATTGTTATGCTATTGTTTGCATAGTCGATTATGCACTAATATGTTTTTAGAAAATCCTTGCCGAGTATGCCGTCCGAAGGTATGTTAAAATCGTCACTTACTACGTGTAATTTATGCGGAATGAAAAAATTTTATGCAATTAAATTTGTATTTACTGTACCTAACGTTGAAACCGAATCTGTTGTTACACCTGTTATGTTAATAATATCTTTACCATTAATTTGAACTCTATCTGTTAAACTTGAAAATTTAATTAAGGAAATATCAGCTTGAGAATCTACGAGAAAAGTGCATGGCTTATAAGAATCACTACATTTTAATTCGATGAAATCGGAATAGTTGAGATTCAAACAGTAAACAGCGTTTTTAGGAAAGTTTTCATCTAGTATTCTAGCTCTTGCTCCCCCAGTGTTCGCTCCTGAGGGGCATCCGCGTTTAAAGCACGCACATTAACATTATTACTCGCATTTCCACGTCTGTTACTATTGTTTCCCCGAGAACTAGACCGATTGCCCGAATTATTGTTATTAGAATTATTACTGTGGCCTCTTCTACTATTGTTATTAAACCTATAACTGTTTCCATTATTATTGTATCTGCTGTTATTGTTATTGAAACGGCTGTTATTGTTATTGAAACGACTGCTATTGTTATTGAACTTATTACTGTAATTATGTCCCCTAAATCCGCCTCGAAAACTATTTGGCCTATTAACACGCGACTGAAACGCTAGCAATTGACGTTCTTTAACCTCATTATTACGCTCTACTATCATTTTTGCAACTACGTCCTTTGAGTCGCTGAAAGTAGTTGATGCTAAAATTGACTTTACTAATTCTGAACGAGTGTTCAGCCTACATACGTTAACTGTTTGCTCTACAGCCATTTCGTGAGCTTTCGCTTGCGTCATACCTTCAATGATCAGGGAACGCTCTAATGAGTCTGACAATTCTTCAACACGCTTGGCAAATTCCGAGTAGTTATTGTTTACCACATGTAAAGACGCGATTTTACCCGCGACAACTTTTGAATTGTCGGGTTTAATTCTACTTCGTAACGCGGCTTTAATTTGACTAACGGAATTTACCTCAGTTGGAATTGCTTCGCGTGCTTTACCCTCGAGTTTCGATTTTAGAAACGATATGAAAGTACCAGTTAAATTTTCATCGGCGAACTCTTCAAGTAAGTCAATTTTGTCTATAAAGGACTCAAGTGCTAACGGATCGCCGCTGTAGTTTTCTCTAATAGAAGTAGCACACATGGTAATGAAAGATCTCTTTTGCTCGAGTGTTGCCATGATTTGATCGTTAAGATCTGAAGCTGAATTAGAAGAAGTTGAGGCAATGTTTGGACTAATTGGATCGTTAAGGTCTGGGTTTAAGTTAGAAGAAGTTGAAGTTAATTTTGCACTATTGGAATCGTTGAGATTTGACTCCAAATTAGAAGTTAAATTTTTGCTAGAACAATCTTCGAAGCCTGGGAAATCTGCTGACAAAGATAATTTATTTTCCTGTTTTGTGACTTTTTCGGTCGACGATGAAGTTAAACTTTCCTAGCTTGACGTTAATTTATTGGAATCTGGTTCTGAATCTGAAGTTTTGTGAACTCGCTTCCTATCTCTAAGGTTGTACATGTAGTTATAAGAAGAGCAAAAAAATTAATTTTAAACTACTATGAAATTAATGAAGCACTTATTTGAATGTATACTTGAAGCTGAAATGGTGAAAGGAAAAAATTGGAAAGGGAACTGGTTTACAGTGAATTGTCGCTAACGAAGTATTTGTAATTTACTGGAGAATCTAATTCAAACAAAAATATTGATACTAGAAAGCTGAAAGAAGAAATTGAATTTAGAATGGGCTCAAAAATTTAAAAGTATGAATGGCAAAAATCTCAGTAATGTGGTAATCACGGACGCACCGCTTTGTTTAAAAAAAAATCTCATTTGGTTTTTCACGGAACCACCGTTTATATCAAAAAAATCTGAATTTGTTTTCCACAAACCAACGTTTACATCAAAATTCCAAAATTTATATATTACACGTGAACTGCTTATCTAGTTCACTTATATAGTGAAAAATGATTTTTTTTGGAGAATGTAAGTATTAAAAAAACTGAAGTATAATGAAAATTTGAGAAATGGAAATACAGACATGTGAAACTTTGAGTGAAAGATGTGTGAAATGATTTGAAAATTTGAAATTAAAATTGAAGCTTGAGAGTATGGGAATTTGTAAAATGAGTTGAGAAGCTTTTAAATTAGAAATTTGAAAATAATAAAAATTTGAAGAAAATGTGGATTCGTAAAATGAGTTGAAACTTGAGAAAAAAATTTAAATATAAATTTGCAAATGTTGAATTTTATAAAATGGTTCGAAAATTTTAGAATTGTTGAAAACTGAAAAAAGTATTAATTGATAAGTTTATACGGACGCACCGCTTTAATCAAAAATGTATTTGGTTGTTCTAGGGTACCACCGTGTTAATCAAAATCCAAAAAAATTTATGTATGTACGTAAATGTGTGTATGTAGAAAGAAAAAAATTTACACAAAAACTACATATACATATGTAAGTAATATACTTAAATGCTGCTTCCGAGGTTCTGCCTAGCCGTCGCTGCTTTTTCTGCTGCGCTGCTGCCCCGATGTTGGTCCTGCTGCTGCTACTGCGCTGCCAGTATTATGCTCTGCTGGTGTTGTTGCTGCTGCTGCATATATGTAGATATATGGCGTGGTTTTCTGCCGTTAGGTGAGTAGAGGAATGCCGTTGTTAATGTCGATGCTTGGTGGTACAGTTGCCCTTAAGTAGGCGAAATAAGTTTTCCGAATTATAGATCTTATTATTTCCGTTTCTTTAATTTGTATTATCTCTGCTTCTTTTAATGTGTATTTGCAGTCGTAGATTTAGTTCTAAAATTTTATTATTATTTCTCTGTATATCTTTGAAAGTATTTCGTTAGCCAATTTTATTACGTCTGTATTTTGTTATAAATTCGAAGATATTTTATTAGAAATTTTTATTATTTCCGTTTTGTTATAAATTTTAAAATGTTGTATTTTCTTTTGTGTTATATAGTTGAAAATATTTGTTAGAAAAATTGTATTAATTCCGTTTTTTATTAGATTCGAAATTATTTTATTAGAAAAATTTTATTACCACCGTTTTGTTATAAATTTTGAAAATGTTCTATTAGAATAATTGTTACCTCTGTTTTTGTTATAATTTGAAAATATTTTGTTAGAAACCTTTTTATTACTTCCGTTTTTGTTAAATAAATTTAAGTTATTTTATTAGAAAAATTTTATTAACTCTGTATTGTTATCAAGTTGAAATTATTTTGTTAGCTATCTTGTTCACTGTACCACCACTTTCTTTCACTCTACTCACCGTCCAGCCTCACGGTCGCCATGTGGCGTTCCAAAAATGAAAGCCTTCTTCGTGTGCCGCCATGCGGCGTTACCTTCTTAAATGCTGCTTGTTTTTGGAGGGCGCCGCCTCCAAATTGTTGCCGCTTTCAGGGTGCCAATCATTATATTGTTCGAGGGGGCCTTCTCCGCCAGAACATCAGACGTATTTATTATTTTCAATAAAAAAAACGAAAGAACTTAAGTGTTTATTTTAGCAGTTTTTAATTTATTCACTAAATTCAACTCTCCACGATGTTGGTCAAAAATGTAATGGACGCTCGTATTTTTTTATTTCTCTTTTTCTTTTCTTTGTGTGACGTTGGCTGCAGTAGCACTTACCATGCGTGTTGCCACTGCGTGCGCCTGTCAAGTACAACTAAAGCCCCAACCACATAGGATGCTTTATTATATTTTTGCTAATGCTACATTGCTACCCAACGATTCTCTAAGTAGCTATATCTACGTCACCGTTATTTTACTGTATGTGGTATCACAACGGACCTCCATGTTGTCCAAGTGAGCTTCCCCTATTACCAAACCTAACCTAACCTAACAGAACCGCAAAAATTCACCTGAATCTTGGATATAGTAAACCAGGTGAAATTTTAGCCCAACTAATAATATTAAAAATAAACTCACTTTTGGTAGTACTTTATAAAGGTTTGTTCAGCCGTTTCCTCCTTAGCTTAAAAGACAGTCAAAAAAAATGCATGCGCAACTATTCATAGATGTTGCACCTAATCAAATATGTACTTATTATTTAAAAACTGTTTGTATGTTTTGCTACAAGTGCTGAGAAAATAGCCCTGCCAGCATTTTCTCTTTCGCAAGTAACTAATTTGATACGACATATCTGAAGAACTGATAGACGGGGATATCGCCGTTGTTTCGAATTCTTATCAGCCTTCGGGAAGAAATGTGCCCACAAAGCGAAACGACATTGAGATAGGAAAGCGACGAAGCATTTAAAAACTATTTATATTATGGAAGTTTCAAAAGCGATAAGACAAAAAGTGCCAAGGAAGATAATATTTTTGTTTCGCAAAAGTAACCATCTCGATATAATATTTTCGGAAGTTCAAATTGGCGAAGAGGATTCATACTAATGTGAGCAAATCTTTCGGCAGAAGTGGTACCTTCGCCAATGTCTTGTCGAAGCAGGGTTTACAGGAAGCGTCTCAAGTAATCCAAAAATGCGAATGAATTTGTGCTCCATAAATAAAATTGCGAAAGTATATTTTTGCGAATAAATAGATCAGAGAGAGGTTTAGGGTTTTGCTCAACCTTTTTAATATTAGCAAAAAAATCTCTGCTCGGAATGTTCACCACAATACATTTTTCCAAGTGCACGAAACATTTAATTGGAAAAAAGAGTTGTCAAAAATTATTGAAATAAAGGGAAATGCAAGACGTTACCGTTATTTATCGCTTTAATAGCTGCTTGGAGGAAAAAATTCTATTTTTTTTGTTTGTGAAATAAATTTGTATCGCCTTAGTAGCTACAAAACGTATAGAATTAGTTACTTCTTGGTGATAGACGATAAATACATATCGTTAGCTTAATGTGAAAATGTGCTAAGTCACTTTTTTTGAAAAATTGTATTTTAATGCAACATACAACGATCACAAAAAAAAATATTTTAATTTTTACGTGCTGTGGGCAATGATGTGTAAATGTGCTAAGTCGTCAGCTGTTCAAAAAAAATGTGCTAAGTCAACCAGTCAATAATATCAATCTGAATTACTAGCCATTTCTTTGTGCGCGCATTTTATTTACTTAATTAATTCTGTCTAAAAGTACATGCTTTGTTGTTGTTGTTGTTGTATTAACGATAAAGGCACTACCCGAAGGCTTTGGGCCGATGTTGATGGTCCTTTGCCGGATATAGATCCGGTACGTTCCGGTAACGAAGCACTATTAAGGTACTATCCCGACTATCTCGGGAACGATTTATATGACCACTTTAAACCTTTCAGGTCATTCCGCCCTCCCCACCCTCTAGCTCCATGAGGAACTTGGGGTCGCCAGAGCCTCGGCTGTCAATGAAACATGATTCGCCACGGGTAGGTGAGGTTGACAATTGGCATAATTCGTTTTATAAGTTATTTCGATAAATAAAACAGGCCGACAAAATTCAACCATTATTCAGAAACCATACTATATATTTCCGAAGGTTTGTGATGCGCTGAATCCAAATCTGGCCTTGCTCTATCAGCTCTGGTTTTTGAGATATCCTAACCTAAAAGTGCAAAAAACACCGGTTTTGCCCATATTTGAGGTTATGTAGCCTTGCAGAAGTTTTCTTTCACCAAAATTAAAGGATGACATCTTCAAGTACAAGTCTTCTTCTTTCAAATGGCGTCCAGTTTGCTCAAATATCATTTTCTTTCGCTGAGATATCGCATTTTGAAATTTTCATGTTTCATGGTAGTGGTGGTTTCAACGTCATAGGGTCCTGGTGTTACGTCTACTGAACCCAACCATTGCAACACATTTTGAAACAATGAAGTCAATGTGACTAGAAAAAGAGAGTTTGGAGTCAAAAATTACACCCAAGTGTTTACTCTCTTGACAACGATTAAGAGATTTAGCATTTAGTTTGTAGATAAAGTATGTGGAAGTTTTTTTTTGGAGTAAGACACAACACCGCATTTGTTTGAATTTAAAAATAAATTATTGTCTGCGCACCATCCGCCGAAAGCGTCCAGATTAGAACCGTTAGAAATAGTTTGACAAATAAATAGTATTTTTTGGAATATTGACTTTAATAATACTATAACTTAATTTAGAGCATCAACGGTTAAGATATACTAAATATCACATTTGAACCTCCACTGCAGTTTTATTTGACGTTTTAATTTTTTACATTGAAAAAATTATGAAGTACCACATGCAGTTGGAATTTTTTCGAAGTTTTTTATTCATAAAATAAATACATTTTTGAATATGGTGTGCAAGTGTTACAAGTTAGGTAAATGATGTCAATATTTTTCACGATATTTATTGAACGTTTAGTGTGAAATATGGATGGATCATGATCCAGTTCGCAAAATATGTAGAAATTTTCAAACTAATCAATATGGATTGCAGTACTGACAAGGGCAAGTAGTTCACTAACGTGCGATCCATCAGTATTTGGTAAAATAAATGCAAGGGTTTTTTTTGCGAGCAACTTAAAGTCAATAGTAATATTACTATCAATAATACTAGCAGACGTTGTTCTGCCCTAAGTTTGGCCTACCTCTAGCTCTCCCCCCCCCCCCCCTCTTTTCCCGTTTTCTCTATCCTTTTATTCACCTCTGAGTCAGGGTCATTATAGGGATTCCCTGTTTTCCAGTGGGTCTTGTCCACAATGGACACTTGAAATTTCCGTGATTCTGAGCTTAGAACACATGTGTAGCTGCCATTAAAAATATTAAAAATGGGTACCCAGTTATTTTGGCGATCCAGCATACAAATGAGCATGAAAAATATATTAAAGGATTAAATCTCCTTAGTGCACAAACATTAGCATATACAAACAAACATACCAAAAAATAGAACATTTGTTTAAGAATTTTAACGAAATGTTTAAATTTTTTAAAGAAACAGTATTTTTCAAGAGATGTTTGCATTCTTAACCATTTATGTTTCATAACCTTGGCAACGCGCATAAATATGCACATACATATGTACATATGTCAAGCTGATATGAAATGAACATATGTACATAAATCCATATTTCTGAAGATAAATAACGCTAGCCAATGCTATGTATGTTGACAGCGACAAAACACACGCATTTTTTGGTTAAAATGATACATTTTAAAAAAGGAATCAATGTTTTTTTTTAATGCAGAGCAAAGGCAAATATTTCAAAGTTTAACTGCAACGAAGGAGTATTCCAATCGATCCATCCGTTTTGAATTTATAGCTGGGTTATTGCAAAATTGTTATTTTTAGGCTTTTCAGATAATTTTTATAATTTTCTCGTAAGAACCATCCTCGTACTTCAAGGAATATTCTAAAAAAAAATTTGCGAAATCGGGACAACCGTTCTCGACATTTGCGCTTAGCAACAAATTCAGCGACTTATTTTCATATCACCCGCTTTTTTTGCAAGCTAGTAGAAATAAAACCCTACGTACATAGATTAGCGAATTGCATATAAAGCAACAACACAAAGTAAGCTAGTTGAGTTTGGTAACCGGTTTGAGATGAAATCGCTTAAGCAACAGTACCAAAAAAAAGGTCACTATTGTGAACGACCGAATGAAATGTACATACGAATGTGCAGATAAACAAAAATAATAGCGTGGCAGCAGGGTGACATGCATACAAACAAACATACACACAAATAAAGTTAGCACTTATACACAAACACAAGCAAACAATATGTGTTTATCTGAGGTGATGCTCATTTTTCCACTCTTTGCAATAACAATGTTAAAGCACGAAGGGTGAGAATCGCACGCATAGGGTATACATGGAAATCAAAATGCAACAGACTTCCATGCACTGCAATGCAATGCACTGCGTAGTCTAATAGCTCCGACACATAGCAGTTTTTCATATAGATGAGTTTAACACAAGCTTATGCATTATGAGTAGATTACATGTATTTTTATGGAGAACGGGAGAATGAGCGACACTGGCGCCATCTGATATTGAAAAGTAGCCAACTCCCCAATTTTGTTCCAAGCAAATCATAAGAAGAAGAATTTGACATTTGCTTTGGCTAAGGGTGTTGGCACACTTTGCAAGTGTAATTATTTTTCCCCTTCGGTGGTAATTTTTCTACCATCTTTCACAATTAAAAACGGCAATATAATAAATGAATACCGGATCGTCCCATGGCAGTGATTTGGCAAATACTCCGAGGGTATTCATGCCATGAAAAACTTCTCAGTAAAATTGTATCTGCCTTGCAGATGCCGTTCGGAGTCGGCATAAAACATGTAGGTCCCGTCCTGCCAATTTGTAGTAAAAATTAAAAGGAGCACGACGCAAATTGGAAGAGAAGCAAAGCATAAAATCTCTTCGGAGGTTATCAAGCGTTGCATTTTTTAATTTTTTATTTGCATCTTAAGAGTATGTTGCAGTACTTTTATCGAGGCTGCACACTCCTTCGTCAGTATATTTTAGAGTATTTAACTTATATTCGTCGATGCCTTTGCATAAGCGAATATCGACATATTGCAAAACCGTATATCTAGTGGTATTTAAATTTTAAAGGAGAGTAGAAAAACTTATTATATGTACATAGTTTTTTCTTCTTCGGGACTTTTTTCCATGACAAGTTAAAGTATTTTTTTTTTTGTAAATATGTCATCACATAGACCGGACGAGTCCATAGTATTAGAGCATTTAGTTTATATGTTCTTAAAAATGTTATTCTTTTTGCCTTTAGGCGCTTTATATAATTGAAAGTTCTTAAATGCAATTTCGGATAAGAAATTTAATTTAACCGTTGTTTTTCAAAATTGATATTCAAATATGAAATGTATAATTTTTTTTTGGATGGAGCTAGATGTATAGAGCTCAGGACTAAGAAATCGCAAGTTTGCACCAGTGGTGGCTTTGCAATTTAACGATATACGGTTTTGAAAAACATCAACGAAATTTTATGCATACAACTGAAGAAATATTAAGGTCTTTTTGACATTAAAACAAAATTCTTTTTGTTTATTTAATGGTGTATTCACGGCGAAACTGCACTAGCCTTAACCAAGCAGAATAGCCTAGTAGTTAAGGCTACTGCAGTAATTCGCGGTTCGAATCTCGGTGAAACCTTACGAAATTGCCTGATGATGATTACGCGGCGGTTTTAGAAATGGTACTATCGCAAAATACCATTACATTTTTCTTTCTGTTCTCTTAAAAAAACATAATAATTGAATGTTCAATTGTTATAAGCGGTGGTAAGTTCAGGAATTCATAAAACAAAAAATTTTTTTTTTCTTAAAATGTTTGTTTTCCACGAACATTGAATATTTTTCCAAGAATTTATTTTTAAATTTTCTAAAATATTTAGATACTTTCGATCTCTGGAAATTACAAATAAAGAGGATTTAAGTTAATTTTGTGTATTTTGCAATAAATAAAATGTAAAGTATTATTGAAATTGTGTAACCAGTGCGGGTAGAACTGCAATTTACAGGCAAAAAACATAATTAAAAATAATTGTTTTACATTAATAAAGTCAGCTTCTTTCATTAATTAAGTCTCAAAATGAGAGTCGGTCGAACAAAACAAAATTCGCAGACAAAATTCATCATATATTCATTTCTTCTCAATATAACTTTTACTTTGATATCATTTTAAAAATTCTCAATTTGTGAGATAGAACAAATAATCATTACTGTGTAAAACCTCACCAAAGAACTTTGGCAACTTCTCGGCCCACTGTCGTGGCTTTTTCTAGGACCGATTTTCTGCTGAATTTAAAAGGAAACAACGAATGGTACACTTCTTTTTTATTTTATTTATTTATTTATTTATGGTCTTGTATACCTATTGTAACGAATTCTGGGGATTTCTGATATTTATACACCTTCTGCTAACATTCGAATCGCTGAACTGTAGAATAAATAACTCCAATATTCTGCTAACGTTCGAATCGCTGAACTGTAGAATAAATAATTCCAATATTCTGTATTGTAAAATGGTATTTATTAGCCTACTTTAGGAGTAGTACAATTATACATCACTTCGCAACTAATAGCGTGTTTAAATCAAACTGATTACTGATTCCTCAGCTTGCAATGCTTTTATACTCTCGATTTTCTCGTTCACCCATTTCTCCTAAGGTCTAGTCATTTCGCACACAGTTCGAGAACAAATGTATCTCATGCTTGGTTACCAGCTATATACATGTATATTTGTAGTTTATGCATAAGCGTGTATATGTGTGAGTAACTACTTCGGCTGATGACTACAACTGTGTGTGTGAGATATCTCTTCGTTGCCTTGTGCAAGTGTTGCTAGCTTTAATGTGCACCTGTACATAAGAGTGGCTGCTTCATGTTTTTTTGTTGTTGTGATTGTTTACTAAGAGCTTAGTGATGCTAATATTCGTAACACTGCCCTCCACATAAGTCTAATCGTCCCGATCAGACAAATTTTTCGATCTAACCGCTGCTAGGCTCTCCGAATGAACTCCCTTCTATTTCGCAATTGTTTGTATGCAATAGATGACATCACTGATCCGCTTCACAACTTTGTACGTGCCTTCCCAGCTACATTGAAATTTTGATGGAACACCTTTCCGCCGGTGAGGGTTGTATAACAGTACCAAATCTCCTTCCCGAAGACCTTCTGAATTAATTGCGTTATCGTATCTGTGTTTCATCTTACTACACATTACCCTAGTTCCTTGCCTCACACTGTTGCTTGGCCACTGGACTACTTCGAAGAGCTTGAGCTTGACAGATTGGCTTTGCATAATCAGTATCGTTCTGACGTTTCACAACAGTAGTGCGCCCTGGCTTGAAACCGCCTTTGCATTCTTTCTGAGGAATTTTTTTCTTCGTTTTAGTGCGTCTATTTCGGTTTCTCAATTCCAGTATTCTTCCGCAGATACATTCGGTATTGATTTGTGTATTCCATTCGTTCCACTAATCTTTGACCGGTCTACTGTCTTTGACTTTCGTGGTCTTTGTCGAGTCTCCTCCACCAGCACTCGCTTACTGCTGAACCCTTTCTCAAAACTGTAGTTAAGTGGTACATCCTTGTTCTTATATCGCATAATCCTTCTCTGCATATAGATCCTGATGCCATGGTCAAGTAAGAAATCCACTCCCAATATGACTTCATCAACGATCTCTGTCGCAACGAATTTGTGTAGAACCATGACCTTCCCAATTAAGACTTCACAACCGCTTCTCCCTGGACTTGGTTGTACGCGCCAGTGACCGTACGCAAACTTGCTCCAGGTAATGGTTTTACTCTCCTGTTGACCAAATCAGATCGGATTAAGGAATAGGATGCGCCCGTATCTACAGTCAGTACATGCTCCTTGCCATCCACGTTTCCTCTGACGGTAAGACTGTTCGATTTTCTTCCGATTTGTGATACAGATATCACAGGACATTCAGTAGCTGGAGCAAGTTCTCTATCTTTACATCTGGCTTACTCTTGCTCATCTCCTCCAGCTTTGTATTTAAGACCACCTGTTGGAACCACTAAGGTCAAGACCGAAATGACGTGCAATGTGACCTGGCTTCCCACATTTGAAGCATTTGATAACTCTTTCACACCGCTTTTGCGATCCTTTCAGTGCCTCCCTTATTGTGTTCACCCAGTATGGCCTTTCTATTTCCACACGGCGTGCTTTGAAAGCTGGCTTAGACAGGAGTGAGGCAGTTTCCTCAGCCAATACATGGGATACCGTTTCAGCAAATGTTGGCTTTGGGTTTGCGTATGTAGCTCGCTTCGTTTCCACGTCCCGTATGCCATTTAAAAAGCTCTAGATTTTTACCCTCTCGGTGTATTCCGTGGGTGCGTCCGCGTTTGCCAGATGGGCCAGCCTTTCGACATCCAACGGAAACTCCTGCAAAGTCTCATTCGCTTTTTGGTAGCGGTTTTGCAACTCGATTTGGTATATCTGTTTCCTATGCTCGCTTCCGTAACGTCTCTCGACTGTAGGTTAAATACCTGGGGGTCGATTCCGGTTGAGTGTTATAGTGAAGTGAAAAAAAATGTATCACTTTGGTTATCACTTACTGTTTTCATTTTTTCACTTCACTGAGTTCGAAAATGCGATTCTTATAACTGCTGTGAATACTGTTAGCTGAATAACATTTGAATTTACTATGAGTGAAGTTTTCTTTGCTGAATGATAAATTATGACAGATTTCTTTTGTTTTTGTTTGATGTTGTTTGTTTGACAATTTTTTTTTTAATTCAAACGCTAACACAAAATTTGTATCGGCGTTAACTTTGTTTTCGCTTCACTTCAATTCGAAGTTTTAACGCAAAACGAGAATCAATAATCGTGGTGAATTGGTGTTAATACTTTTCACTTTACGATAAAGCACAACCGGAATCGACCCCCTGGAAAGGAACAGAGCCGTCAAAGGATGGTGTTTTTACCTTTGGATTATTCGCTGCGATTTAGTTGCAACTCCTGTATACGACCTATCAATGTTTCAATGTCGGCATCGATTTTGCCCTCGAGTTGTAAAATGTTTGTATCCTGCGCCTCCAGCTTCGATGATACCCTTATCTCCTGTGCCTCCAGCTGCGAGGATATGCGGGCCTGCTGTGCTTTCAACTGCTCAGCCAACTGATATGTCTTATATGTCTTCTATTCTTCCAGTTGTGATGCCATATATGTTTTCTGTTCTTCCAGTTGAGATGCCATTGTCGACGTTTGTGCAGATATTGCAGCCAAAATCATGTTCAAGTTTGTATTCGCCGTCGTCTGCGGTGTTCCGTTTTTCTCCTCCAATTTTGTTGTCTCATCGCCCTAAAGATGAAACACATACTCTTCCACGTTAATTCCTTCTGTTTCCATTGCCTCTCGTAGTCGTTTTGTAGTTCGGATTTATTGCCGGTTGTATTCAACCCACGGTTCTCCAACTCCTTTTTGAGCTGCTAGACCTTCAAATCACTTAACTTGGCCACGTCCTTGTAGTCCTCTGGAATTTATTCAACAATTCCTCTTCTGACACCAATTGTAACGAATTCTGGGGATTTCTGATATTTATACACCTTTTGCCAACGTTCGAATCGCTGAACTGTCGAACAAATAACTCCAATATTCTGTATTGCAAAATGGTCTTTATAAGCCTACTTTGGAAGTAGTACCATTATACTTCACAATTATACTTCACTTCGCAATTAATAGCGTGTGTCTCGTTCACCCATTTCTCCTAAGGTCTAGTCATTTCGTGAACAGTTCGAGAACAATTTATCTCATGCTTGGGTACCAGCTATATACATGTATATTTGTAGTTTATGCATATGCGTGTGTATGTGTAACTACTTCGGCTGATGACTACAACTGTGTGTGTGAGATATCTCTTCGTTGCCTTGTATATAAGTGTTGCTAGCTTCAATGTGAACATGTACATACCAAGTTTGATTAATTTGCGAGACTTTCGCAAAATGCTCAGAAGTGAGCTCATATGTGAACAAAAGAAGGTAGAAACTTTATTTTTATCGCAAAAAACTTTAAACAAGCTCCTACGCGAACAAAGAGCGACAGAAATTTTATTTACCGCATATCACTCGCTTAATGTTTGCAGGAATTCTCGCAAGTGAGCAAAGAACGATGCTCATTTTTGTGGCGCAGAACACTTTCTTATGAGCTTTGTAACATGTGTTTTGTGACAAAAACCAAAATGCAGACAAAATAATGGTTCATTTCGTATATAGCGTTACTTCTTCTATCGAATCGCAGCGCAAATAAGAAATAAAACAATTTTTTAGTTCTATGATATCCGTGGAAGTGAATACTTCAGTGCTGTGTTTAGTTTTGTGTTTATTATACGCAAATAAATACAGTACAAAGTAAGTATAAACGCCTCAAATGCGCGGCAATGTATTTAATATAGGGGAACACAACGGGAAACGGAACAACTGAAAAATTCGCTCATCCTATTCCTTGTGATCATTTTGCAACATCCTTTTTATACTTATATAATATTGGCGGCCACCGTGGTGTGATGGCAGCGTGCTCCGCCTATCACACCGTATGCCCTGGGTTCAACTCACGGGAAAAGCAACATCAAAATTTTAGAAATAAGATTTTTCAATTAGAAGACAATTTTTCTAAGCGGGGTCGCCCCTCGGCAGTGTCTGGCAAGCGCTCCGATTGTATTTCTGCCATGAAAAGCTCTCAGTGAAAACTCATCTGCTTTGCAGATGCCGTTCGGAGTCGGCATAAAACATGTAGGTCCCGTCCGGCCAATTTGTAGGGAAAAATCAAGAGGAGCACGACGCAAATTGGAAGAGAAGCTCGGCCTTAGATCTCTTCGGAGGTTATCGCGCCTTACATTTTTTTTTTTTTAATATTGTTTCCGACTGGATCATATTGCTATCGTTTTCATATGCGTTTGCGAGAGTTTTATCCGGTTAAATATCGTAAATCGCTCTAATGGGGTATCATTTGTGAGCATTTGGTCCGCTGGGTAAGAGTGGTTGCTTCATGTTTTTTTTTTGTTGTTGTGATTGTTTACTAACAGCTTAGTGATGATAATATTCACCACACAATATTAGGTACATGTATGAGATCATTATCTAAATGTTAGTGGTTTGCAATAATTATATAATTGATTGATATTTTGATATTGTGCATTTTTGGTATTGGGGTATGGTATCGGTATAAATATATATAAACCGCATTCCTTTATTTTGTTTCACTTGTAGCTTGTTACAATGTTCGAGTCGGCTAACATGAACAAAATCGTAGGTCAGTATATGAAATGAGGTTCTATAATGGATTATAAACTACTGTTTTATAGTATTTGCTGACGTGCTTGCACGTTCGGGACATAAATCCAATTTTTTGTGATATTTGTGCCTCTGCATATTTGAGATGATCATTGACCTAAAGTTTCTCATCATTTATAATTCGTCGGTATTTTATTTTATTGAATTTTTGTAAGGTACAATTTGCTATTTTTAAGGCTACATTACGTTCTTTGGCATGTTTTCTCCTCATGATCATCCATTTCGTTTTATCAATATTTA
Source organism: Eurosta solidaginis (assembly GCF_040869045.1). Classification (NCBI taxonomy): domain Eukaryota; kingdom Metazoa; phylum Arthropoda; class Insecta; order Diptera; family Tephritidae; genus Eurosta; species Eurosta solidaginis. The sequence goes on from NC_090322.1 coordinate 72,856,000, forward strand.
TTTTAGGCTTATTTTGACACAGCTACTTATGTATATACATAATTCAAGTCTGCCTACATCATATATGTACATAGCTTCTAGCTCCGACTGGTACTACTGTGGATGTTTTCCACCATGCTGGGAATACACCTTTGCTAAAGCTCTCATGGACAATGCATGTATAAGCGTATCCCAAATATTCCATACAGTCTTTATATACAACTCCCGATTCCAGTTTTTTTCATACTTATTTTTTAAGTTAGCAGTTGTTCGCATGAGCTGTTCCAAATTTATTTGTTTGAGTTCAAAAACACTTCTCCTAATATCCCATATGGCCTCATCTGTTGTAATTTGTTCGAGGGTATTATATATTGTTGTGATGCTTTAGACAAAGAACTGATTCATTACTCATCGTCTCATGATCGATTACTCAAATCTATGGCATTTTTAAGACATTTCCACTTTAGTGTTTGATTATTGCAACTAACCGCTATTTTTTATTCCATTATGGCTTCTTTTTTATTTTAATAATGACGTTTTGTATAATTATAACTATCCCACTCATTTCTACTCTTTGCGATCTTGTGAAGCTCATATTTTAATCTGTTTAATTCCGTAAGCTCTTCTCCATTATTCATAGATAAGCGTTGCCTTTATATCACCCAAGATAGTATTTATAATTTGAATTTTGAGTCCTATAACACAATTATTCAGTTCCGAGATATTGTAACTCCTAAGGAGAGCAATCAGATTTTCCTTTGTATATTTATCCCAGCATAGGCGACTTTCATATTTCTCATTTTATGTGTTTCTTGTATGGGCCGTTTGAAACACATCGTTTCGTGGTCTGATAATATCTGGTTTTACACTTTTTATTTAAATTTTATCATCATTACTATAAAGAAGGTCTATTTTTGTTTGTGACATTTCTTTTATTCTTGTATTAAACTGTATTAATTGGTGCACTGACGCTATCGCGAATGCATGATTAAGCTGGTTTGAGTAGTTGACTGCACATTCACATTTATGTTAAAGTCGCCTATAATGATATTGTTTTCATTTTCACTAAAATATTCTTCCAGCACCTCTGCCATATGGTTTACATATTCAACATCCGATGTGTTTGGTGAGTAGTATACTATAAAACTTTCCTTTTAATCGTATTTTTTAGAGTATTTACCACAATACACTATAAATTATTAAATATACTGTTATATGCTACTTTTAATTCGAACGATTTTTTAATATATATTAGGACACCACCTATATATCGGCTATGTGAATCACATCTAACGTGATTATTGCCAACAATATTTAATTCTGTCGGTCTCGGCACATAAAATAATATTACGTTTTTCTTAATCGATCATTCTTTGGACTTCGGTTTTGTTTCACGTAAGTAATGAGGTGTACCTATACACTTCATGTGTGCTTTTTTCTTATTTCGTACTTTTGTATTGGCACCTTAATTGTCTCTTAATTGCTAATACCCGCTCTTTTGTTTTTTTATTTGCAACTTATTGACATAGCATGGACACTAATTATCAAATGCGTCATGATTAATGTCTTTTTGTAAATACAACTTTTCTTTAGCCTGAAAAGAATTTGGGCATTTGTTTATCGGGGTTTCTCCACACGTTTTCGAACTATGTTTCCCATGTCACCTATGGTAGGCTTCATCGCTTTTACAATCCGAGCTCCATGATTGAAACCTTTATTTGCTCAGCTTCAAGAATTTTGGAAAAGCATTCATTATCATTTTTATTAATTATATCTTGAACCGTCGTGTTACCTAGTTTTCTCTCAGCCTTGCTTATACACATCGTTCTCAAATTTAGAATTTATGCCCGTGACTACAGTGCTTAGACGAATCAAATCAGCCACTTTTACTTCATATTCTCTACCAATATTGCTTCCAATTGCTACTTTTGTTTTTTCGCGCTTATCTGTATTTTAACTATTGATTACCATCACCCCAATACTTTTGCCACGAAATCTTAAGATTTTTCGGATCCACCTTGTTGTTCAGATCTTTACCTGTTTTTTGACTAGTTTGGTTTGCTTTCGGTACCACTACGTTTGCAACGTTTTTTTTTAGCTGTGGTACTTCACTCTTTTTATTATTAATTTTAATGGCATCTGCACATGACACCTTTTCATCGTTATTGCTGCTTATTTTTTTATTTCAGTATGCACTCTTCCATTGCCTCTACCAATCATCTCTGCCTGTTTTTTACTTTTTCAACTATGTATATTCTGTACCTTTCCACTGTTTTTGCTAATCATATCAGTTTTATTTTTTACCTATTCAACCATGGTATATAAACACTTCATACCCCCAATTTTCGTTTTAAATTGCTTTTGCGATTTTTTTATCATCGCAGCCCGTTGAGTGTAACGACTCTCTACTGCTTCCAATACAGCTTTTATTTCATTATGACTTTTTTTCATTGGATCGGGGGTGGTATTCGAACTTGCACTCCTGCCATGATCAATCCGTTGACAAACAGACTCGATCAAAGCCAAGTCTTTTTGTTGTACAATTGTTCACCCATTGGATGTCTGCTGTATATATTTATACTTTCGAATAGAATACATGTAACTTCGTATATATACATGTACGAAAGCTTTGCATTGTTGTAGGCACATTCTTCATGCCTGTTATTGTTGCTATACGGGAATTGGTCTTTATTGCTAATTGTGATAAATAATTTTTAAAGAAGTTTTTATATTTCGCTTAAAACTATGCAGAGAGATGCGTTACGTATTTTCATGGAAACAAAATTACTAGTTACGCTTTTTTGCAAAGACCTGCACATCATGGAGGGGGGAAATTGTTCGTATTATATAAGACATGTTTTATCTGGTCAATGTAGATAAGATCAATATAAAATTTTACCCACAAGTACTTTATAGAACTGCTTGACAATTTAGAATCTTAATTTCTTAAATTTCGGCGTGTCATCCTTAATGCAAATCTAGCTTATATTTACGACATTAGACCTTTACAAGAGCGTTTAGTTACATACGTCGTCCATGTGCAGAGCGTTTAGATAAAATGTCTTCATATCCAAATATTGTGTTATTAAATATATAACCCTCAGAAAGCGCACAACAAAATAGAGTATTGATAAAAGAAGTATCAAATATGTTAAGCCGTTAAAATTATCAATGCATTCTCTCATTGGGATGACAACGTCTCTTAAAGTAACTTTCGTACGATTAGTGAGTGGTGGGTCATTTCTGAAATTAAACAAATCAAAATATAGTTTATTATGTACATATATTGTATAAATACATATTAAAGCAATAAAGTTGTTAGCATTCTAATGAGAATTTTTAAGCAACTGATAGGGATTTACATTTTTGCATTGTTCTAAAAAGTAATTTTCATACAAATAAGGTGTAGTATGTGTAAATGATAAGTTCTAAGAACCCTGACCAATTTGAAACGGTCTTCATTTAATTTTTTTATTTTAAATTTTTGTTCTAGGAATAGCTCTTGCTTAATAATTTAGGAATTCGCTTGTAAGATAAAAGTTAAATAACTAACTTTTATAATTGTTCTAAAAGAAATACGTATTTTGTAATTTTTATTTTTGGTTTAAAATAAAAAGAAGTAAGGAACGCTACGTTCGGGTGTAACCGAACATTACATGCTCAGATGAAAGATTAGCTGCGTTGGTTTCGTAGGGTTTCGTAGAGGGTTTTTACGTTTGGGAAATATCGACCAAATTGTAGACCAAGGGTGACGTTTTTGGAACGATTTTCCTTCATCCTTTGTCAAATAGGGGAAAATCACCATGTAGGAAAATTAACTTAGGGTAACTCTGAAATGTGTTTGTATGACATGGGTATCAAATGAAAAGTATTACCGAGTATTTTAGAAGAGAGTGGGCCTTAGTTCTATAGGTGGACGCCTTTTCGAGATATCGCCATAAAGGTGGACCAGGGGTGACTCTAGAATGTGTCTGTACGATATGGGTATCGAATTAAAGATATTAATCAGGATTTTAAAAGGGAATGGCCCTTAGTTGTATATTTGAAGGCATTTTCGAGATATCGACCAAAATGTGGACCAGGGATACCCAGAACATCATCTGTCGGGTACCGCTAATTTATTTATATATATAATGCCACGAACAGTATTCCATATTTATTCTAAAGTTATATTTTCCGTCAAAAAACCAATTCACCATATTTTATCCTTTTTTCGTATTTGATATAGAATTATGGAATTTTTTTCATTTTTCGAAATTTTCGATATCGATAAAGTGGGCGTGGTCATAGTCGGATTTCGCCCATTTTTAATACCAAGATAAAGTGAGTTCAGATAAGTACGTGAACTAGGTTTACTAAACATATGTATATCGATTTTTGCTCAAGTTATCGTGTTAACGGCCGAGCGGAAATACAGACTGTCGACTGTGTATAAAAACTGGGCGTGGGTTCAACCGATTTCGCCCATTTTCACAGAAAACGGTTGTCGTCATAGAAGGTATGCCCTTACCAAATTTCACAAGGAATGGTAAATTTTTTTCGACTTATGGCATTAAAAGTATTCTAGACAAATTAAACGAAAAAGGACGGAGCCACGTCCATTTTGAAATTTTCTTCTATTTTTGTATTTTGTTGCACCATATCATTACTGGAGTTGAATGTTGACATAATTTACTTATATACTGTAAAGATATTCAATTTTTTGTTAAAATTTGACTTAAACAAAATTTTTTTTTAAGTGAGCGTGTTCGTCATCCGATTTTGCTAATTTTTATTTAGAACATACATATATAGTAATAGGAGTAACGTTCCTGCTAAATTTTATCATGATATCTTCAACGACTGCCAAATTACAGCTTGCAAAACTTTTAAATTACCTTCTTGTAAAAGTGGGCGGTGCAACGCCTATTGTCCAAAATTTTACTAATTTTCTATTCTGCGTCATAATGAATTATCGCACTTTTTCGGTTTTTCGAAATTTTCGTTATCGAAAAAGTGGGCGATTTCGTTCATTTTAAATAGCGATCTGAGATGAGTGCCCAGGAGCTTACATACCAAATATCATTAAGGTACCTCAAAATTTACTCAAATTATCGTGTTTACGGACAGACGGACATGGCTAAATGAATTTCTTTTTTCGCCCAGATCATTTTGATATATAGAAGTCTATAACTCTCTCAATTAGTTTATGCCGTTACGGTGTTAGGTTAGGTTGAACTGGCCGGTCCATGAGGACTTCAAATACACTGAATGAGCCCGCGGTGTTACCGGAAGTTTGTTTTAAAGACCAAACTGAAAAACCATATCAAAAACCAGGACCTATGTCATAAAATAACTCCGTCCTCGTGGCGAATACTAGAAGCTTGCTAAGACTTAAGCCAATTGCTGCTTCTAGATCTGACAGCTGTATCACTCCTAATAGCTGGAGTTTTAGCCGGGGACGCGCAGGGCACGAGCACAGAACGTGCTCCATCGTTTCCTCCTCCAACCCGCACTTCCTACATCTGCTATCACTGACCAAGCCTAATTTAAAGGCATGTGACGCCAAAAGACATTGTCCAGTCAGAATACCCGTCATGAGTCTACAGTCCTCTCTTTTTAATGATAGAAGCAACTTTGTTAGTCTAAGGTTGTAAGACCTACACATAATCTTCGACACTTTACAGCCCCGCGCTTGGTCGATCATGTGCACCTCTCGTCTTCGCTTAATCTAGCTCAGTCTAATTGGGACGTCTACGGAGCAAGCTTCAAGGGATGCGCCCTTTTTAGCTAGTTCATCCGCTCTTTCGTTCCCATATGCCCTGGGACCAAATATAGCTGTATGCTTCTCCCTGTCCCGATTTCCCCATTTAGATGCTGTGCTATGCGAGATTATTGCCTTAATTGCTGCTTGACTGTCAATATAAAAGTTAACACGGTTGCAGCTTAAGCTATTATCTTCCAGGTTTCCTACTGCTTTGGTTACGGCTAATATTTCACCTTGGAAAACGCTACAGTAATCCGGCAACCTGTAGGATCTGTTTATTTCCGGATCAGCACAGTATACCGCAGACCCTAATCCTTCCACTACTTTGGAACCATCTGTGTACACATGTATCGCCTCGTCCGCCATTTGAGCACCCTTGCACCAACCGCCCACCTCTATTGTGGCCTTATGATCTCCCTCGAAGCGCAGATAGGGAATCAGGTAGTATGTTCGACTTGTGATTGATGACGCTATACTACTATGGCCGTATGCTCGGAGGTCAAGCTCCCCGAGGCACTGAGCCTGGTTGCAGTTGTTAACGCTATGTTCTTTGCTACCAGCCCTACAGGTGGAATGTGCAGAATGGCATACAGGGCAGCCGTCGGGGTTGTTTTCAGGGCTCTCGTAATGCTAAGCATTGATAATCTGCATACCCCTCTAATTTTTTTAGGTAGGTTGTTTTTTGTGTGGCTTTCCACCAAACAAGAACTCCATAGTATAGAATAGGACTTACAATCGCTGTAAAAACCCAATGAGAAAGATATGGCGATAAGCCCTACGTACACCCCAGCATTCTTTTATATGCATAAAGTGCCGTTGAAGCCTTCTTCACCCTCTCCTCCACGTTGAGCTTCCATGACAGCTTACTGTCTAGGATGATTCCTAGATATTTTGTGCAAGGTTTCTCCTGTAGAGTCACCCCTACTACCTTAGGCCTGGCCCAATTTGCGACCTTGTCCCTGTTTGTAAACAAGACCATATCCGTCTTATCCGCGTTGACTTTCAACCCGACATTAGATGCCCAGGTATGAATACCCCGAAGCGCCTGATCCATCAAAGAGCTAATCGTTGGAAGGCACTTTCTACTTATGACGATTGCAACGTCATCTGCGTAAGCCGTAAGGTTTACGGGTCCCTCATCGAATCGCCTGAGCAGTTGGTTGATGACCAGCGTCCACAGCAGAGGTGATAGCACCCCTCCCTGCGGCGTGCCCCTGTCCACTGATTTCGTGGCCTCTTACAATCCCCATTGTGATATAATCTTCCTGCAAGTTAACATGCAGCCGATCCATTTGGTTGTCATTTGTTGTCACAAATCAGCCCCCGAATTCCAACATTGGCTAACGCTAAAACTAAGTGCTATTAAAAGGTGTAGGAGTTTGGCTGTTATTTCTTTCGACTATATGATACTACATGTTTCATAACTTTTCTGCACTTGTTAGTGTTTTAGATATTTTTAGCGAAGGAGCTTTAGCGTTAGCCAATGTTGGAATCCGGGGACAAAACACCTTAGCAAACAACTGCTTGATCTAGCCCCGCCTCTAAGAGAATTAAGGGAACACCTCCATAAGCACTATGATGAGATCCGTCCCCTGCCAATACAGCCGTTTTATCCACACAGAATCGGCAAACGCCTTTGCCAGAACGCGCCCGATGAACCCGGCTATCAATATACAATATCCTACTCTTGCAGAAGAAAGCACATTACAAGGGAGACACGAGTATTTTTTTAATGGACGTTGTGGCAGGTCGCTGCCCTCAAGTGGCCAAATGGAACCAGGCTAATCCTGTTCACGCGATCGATTTACATATATATATATGTAGGGTTCTTATTATTTTTATTTAACTTTGTATTTTAGTTACTGTGAACTTTGTAATTTTTAAATGTAATATCAATATTTTATTTTTCAATATTGATTTTTCAATTTTCAAAAATTTTCATCGTTGTGAAAAATAAAAAAATAAAATAGACGCATACATTAAGGCGTATTAATAAATATAGTTTAAAGTTTTTTCAAATTAAAACGTGTTTTAAATCTCCACATTGGCGATCTCTGCCTATTTAAAAAATTGGTTTGTGTGCAACTTGAAAGGTAAAAAGAAGAGTAATTAAAATTAGCTCAATTAGAGAAGCAACGTGAACGCGAAGAGAAACGCAAGCCACTAACATCAATGTAAATTTCGACAAGACAAAACATCTTAGCGATGCACAAACTCAACAACAATAATGTCGCTTGATATATTTAGTTTATAAGATTGTCTGTAAAAATAATAAGAAAATCAAGCGAATAGAATGTGCTTACGCAGTGAAGTGCACAAGGAAGCTGTGAAATGAACAGAATATAAAGAAACTGAATGCCTTTACAATAAGAAATTAAGAAAGGCACATATCTTTAAGGGGTGTAGAAAAATGCAGCTTAAAAAGAACATACGAGTTTTAAAAGCTTGTTTTATCGATAGAAAACTTATTACAAAAAAAATTCTCAAGTGCACAAGTTCTTAAAAAGTTAATAGCACCCAAATTGTGTGAGTGGGCGTCCCTTTCTAGATAAACAATAGCTAACAGCAAAGCACACCAACAAAAGTGTTCATATTCTGCGAAACGTAGCATACTCTGCGCGTCTCCAATCACGCCAACCACAAGCTGTTTGGCGTATGATGACGACAATAGCGACCTCAATTTGGCGGCGATTTGTCGAAAGGAAATCAGTTCAAAACCCCTAATTGCTTAAGATCGTCATAGAACATCGAAGGAGGCGCGGCAACTTAAAGAAGCAGTGATTGCGTAAATTTTATTACCAAAGCTTAATGAGCACTAATTAAAAATTCCAGGCTGTCAACTAGCGAAACGTGCATGTGCTTGCTAAAACGCAGCGGCACTTTTGGGTTAAACCACAAATGTACAGTAACAGCAATAACGAGCTAATGAAAAACTACTATCAAACTTGAAATCCTTTGGTATACAATTTATGAACGTATACTATACATATTTGTTTGGAGCCACATTTAAGCGGCGTCTATAATAGTTCTTATCCATATTACACCCATCTACCCCTTCATCAAAGCCAGTGCATAAACACAGCTGAAATTGACTTCAACGATTGAGCAGCAAAACAAGCAAAAGCTATTGCATAAACATCGGTTGCAGCAGCAGAAAGAATATCCGAATCAAGTATTTTTTAAAAACGACGTCATTTTCCTGCATTGTAACAATAATTTTGGTGAGGAGTCATATCTATTTTGTTTTTGTGTGTGAATATATTTTATATATGTAAGTATACTGATATATAGATATATTTTATATTTATTGTAAACTCTCTCGTTAAATTATTTATTTGATACATTTTTCGAAATTCATAACATAATTACTGGTTTATTTTACGGTTTTGTTTGTGAACTCTCTTTTTCAAGTTTTTCAACATGTTTCGTTTACCAAAACAGAATACACAAACATCTACACTTTCTAATAATCTAAATGATTCATTTATAAATATACCAAATGACACTTTACAAGAAAATATTACAAATCCGTATGATAATTACAATCAAAACGAAATTTCAGCAATATCAGTCAAACTTCCACAATTTTGGACTAGTTGTCCAGAAGCGTGGTTTATACATGCGGAAACACAATTTAGCACCAAAAATATAACCCAAGAGAATACCAAATACGAACACATTATAACAGCACTTCCACAAGAAGTAATAATAACAATTTTAGATTTTATTCAAAATCCTCCCCTTACTAACAAGTTTAGTGACTTAAAAAAGTTTTGATAGAAAGACATTCGCTTAGTGAAAATTCAAAGCTAGACCAAATTTTGAGTGATTCAGAAATGGGTGATCGAAAGCCCTCTGAGTTTTATCGGTCATTAATTTTGTTAGCGGGTTCAAATTTTAGTGAAAATATTTTAAAGAGAATTTGGTTGAGAAAACTTCCCAAAAATTTAAATGTCATTTTGGCTAGCTCAAGTTGTGATAATATTAATGAGTTAACAAAATTAGCAGAAAACATTTTTGAAGTTATGAATAAAAACGAAGTTTTCTCAGTAAATACAAATTCAGATACAAAAGTTCAAAATTCTGTTGTTAAAAATCTAGTTAAAACCACCTCTTTGATGTGTGAAAATTTTCAGAAACTTTCTTTGGAGTTAGCTGAAATTAAAACAGAAATGTATCGGAACCAATATAGGTCCCGTTCTACTTCTAGGAACAATTTTAGAAATTCTTTTAGGCGTCGTTCTAACTCGCATAATAATCCAAATTGGTTGTGCAGATTTCACTACAAATTTGGAAATAATGCTAGAAGTTGTGAATAACGTTGTTCTTATAACAAAAGACAAAGATTCAACAAACTAAATTCTTCCCTTGTTGCAGCGACGAACAATGGAAATTTAGAATTTCCGACGCGTCGCTTATTTATTTTTGATAGAGAAAACAAACAAAATTGTTTAATTGATAGTGGAGCAGAAATTTCGGTATTACCCGCGTCCAAATTTCCTCATACGAAACGTTGACATAATTCTCACTGCAGCTAATGGCTCACCAATTGCCACTTACGTGAAAGGGCTTTTAAACGTAAATTTAGGTTTAAGGCGTGAATTTCCCTTTACATTTTTGATTGCGGATATAGCCAAGCCAATAATTGGTGCTGATTTTCTTTGTAAATATGGTCTTCTTATAGACATTAAACATAAACGTTTAGTAGATCCATTAACCAATCTCTCAGTTAATACAGTATCCTACTTTTGTGATATTCCATTACCTAAATTATTTGTGGATGACAATAAATTTACAAAATTATTAAAAGAGTTTCCGTCACTTATTTCAGAGCCAGATTATAATAAACCTGTTAAACATACAACAGTACATCGACTTGTAACAGAAGGTAGTCTTCCATTTTCTAAGCCCATGCGCTTAGATCCGGTAAAATACAAAACGGAGTTTGATTTCTTAGTTAAAACAGGCATTTGTCGGCCTTCAAATTCTTCAGTAGCATCGCCACTTCACCTTGTACCTAAAAAAGAGTTGAATGATTGGCGTCCATGTGGTGATTTTAGAAGATTAAATATTGTAACTGTTCCCGATCGTTATCCCTTACCTCACATTCAGGATTTTAATATAAACCTTCATAATAAAAATATATTTTCAAAATTAGATTTAGTTAGGGCATATCACCAAATTCCTATGGCTGAAGAAGATATTTATAAAACTGCTATTACAACTCCTTTCGGTATGTTTGAATTCATGAGAATGCCTTTCGGACTTAGAAATTCTGCACAAACCTTTCAAAGATTCATAAATGAGGTAGTAGGTGACTTAGATTTTGTATATGTTTACTTTGACGACTTACTTATTGCAAGTAAAGACGAAGAACAACATTTAAAAGATTTACGTATCATTTTTCAACGCCTTACAGAGTACGGTTTAAACATTAAACCAAGTAAATGTACTTTTGGTGTAAAAAATGTAGATTTTTTAGGACATAACATTTCTGGAACAGGTATTCGACCTTCTGATGAAAAGGTATCAGCTATTCGCAATTTCGAACGTCCAAAATCAGTTAAGCAGGCACAGAAATTTATTGGTATGGTAAATTATTATCATAGATACATTCCAAAACTAGCAGAATTTACAAACCAAATTTATGATCTAATTAACAAAGTAAGTAAGAAACGTGACAAAACTTGTGTAATGGACGAGAATACGAATGAAGCTTTTGAATGCATTAAAGATAAATTTGCATCTACGATATTGTTAAATCATTTTAACAAAGATGCTAAATTATCTTTAACAGTAGATGCTTCTAACACAGCGATTGGGGGCGTTATACAACAAAATTACAATAATAAAATTGAGCACATTGCATTCTTTTCTAAAAAACTTTCTCCAACTGAAATTAAATATAGTGCTTTTGATAGGGAGTTATTGGCGATTTACTTAAATATAAAAATTTTTAGATATCTTTTGGAAGGACGACAATTTACAGTTTATACGGACCATAAGCCTTTGACTACTGCTTTAAATTCAAAAACAGAACGAAGTCCTAGACAAACGAGACACTAGGAATTTATAGCACAATTTACTGATGACATACAATAAATTAAAGGAGAATCCAATGTTGTAGCAGATACGCTATCTTAAGCTTCTGAGGTCAATGCAATATATAATACAGAACTGAATTTTAAAATTTTACAAACTTAACAACAAAAAGATGATGACTTAAATCAACTTGTATCTGATTCTCAATATCTAAATTTAAAACTAATTAGTATTCCCATTTTAAATTTTAATATTTGGTGTGAAATTTCAGGAGAAACTCCTAGGCCATTTGTACCGAGTAATTTGCGAAACACAGTATTTGATATTTTACATGGAATAGGATATCCGGGTACAAGAGCTACACGACGGCTCATAGTTAAAAAATATTATTGGCCTAATATGAATAAGGATATTAATATTTGGTCAAAAGAGTGTCTTAATTGTCAAAAATCTAAAGTTTATCGTCATACAAAATCCCCTCTTGTCAAAATTCAAATTCCCAAGAATAGATTTGAACACATCCATTTAGATATAGTTGGACCATTACCTATTTCAAAAGGACATCGCTATATTTTAACGATTATTGAAAGATTTACCCGTTGGCCTGAGGCATATGCATTAAAACATATTTCAGCAACTATAATTGCAAATAAGTTTTTTAGAGAATATATTTCTCGGTAAAGATAACAACTGATCAAGGAAGCCAATTTACATCGAAATTGTTTTCAGAGTTAACTAAATTACTTGGTAGTCACCAAATTACAACATCCGCATATCACCCTCAAGGGAATGGTATGGTTGAAAGGTTTCATAGACAATTAAATACTGCTTTAATAGCTAGAGAGGACACAAATAATTGGTATGACGAGTAACCGGTCATATTACTTGGTTTGCGATCTATTTACAAAGAAGATATTTCGGCTACACCAGCGGAAATGGTTTTCGGTCAGAATTTACGTTTGGCAGGGGAACTTGTTGTGCCATCAGCTAAAAATTTCTCATCAACTGAAATTTTAACTAATTTACGTGAACATTTTCGAAATGTTAGATCAAATTTAAGTCATCATAAAGATTCTGATACTGGAATTTACGTTTCAAAAGATGTTCAAAGTTGTAAATTTGCATTTGTTAGAGTCATTAATAAACATTCATTACAACAACCATATGAAGGACCTTACAAAATTGTGGAAAAAGACCAAAAATGTTTTAAACTTGAAATAGATAATAATATTAAAACTATTCATATTGATAGATTAAAACCTGCAATAATTGAAACGACAGACACAAACAACACCAAGAATTTACATAAAAAGAGAGTTACGTTCAATTTGTTTAATGTTAAATTTTCTTGAAGGGGGAGTAATGTAGGGTTCTTATTATTTTTATTTAACTTTGTATTTTAGTTACTTTGAACTTTGTAATTTTTAAATGTATTGTCAATATTTTAATTTTCAATATTGATTTTTCAATTTTCAAAAATTTTCATGGTTGTGAAAAATAAAATAGACGCATACATTAAGGCGTATTAATAAATATATTTTAAAGTTTTTATAAATTAAAACGTGGTTTAAATCTCCACAATATATATATAACTTTTTTCTTTGTTTTTTGCCGAATCTTTGATGGACAGCGGTTTGTCAAGCGACGATCTGAGACTGCTCAGCAACAGAAGAGATATCATCAGGCAAGCGTAAGGCTTAAAGACAACAGAAGCAAGCGTTTTATACATTAATTTTTAAGAGTGGTGAGAACAGTCTTTTTTATAGAAAACAGGGAGTCCGAGCTATCAAATGTGTTTGGGTGAGAGTTATAATCTTGGCATAAACACCGAAAAGGTTCATTTAGTTCGAAATTCGTTCTAAATTGTTTCAGCAGAAGAAGTTTTAAGTGTCTCGAAGTCCGAGAGGGAACACAAAAGCTCATTTCGTTCAGAAGGAATGGGCTGGAGATTGATCCATTTAATAGTTTTGTCATAAATATTACTCCAATCATTTCCCTTCGACTAGCAAGAGTTGGAAGATTGATAAGCTGTAATCGATCAGTATAAGGTGGAAGATTATATAAAGAGTCTGTCTGTCTGATTACGCGGATTCCAGATTACTGAGCCAAATTCTAATATTGACCTAACGAATTTTGTAAAAAGTGCTTTAGTTACGTAAGGGTCGTTAAATTCTTCACTGCAGCATTGATATAACGGTTGAAACTATGTTTGGAATCCATCGTGCCTCCTAAGTCAACAAAATTATTTACAATTTCTAGACTATAGTTGTTAATTGTATACGAAGCTGGTGGCGAAATTCTCCGAGATAAAACACATGACCTTACATTTTTTTAAGATTGAGCGGATTATAATATGCATTGCACCAGGTCACCAAGTGATTTAAATACGTCTCAAGCAAGGAATGTTCCTCAATAGACGCGTATGATTTGAAAAGTTTTACATCGTCAGAAAGTGTATTTTTAAAGATTACTTTTTGCGTACGATTACCAAGATACGAAGAAATCCACATTTTAGACGGGGTTGAAAACCAAGTTGACCGAGCTTATAAATAAGTAATGGATGTGACACTTTGTCGACACCTTTGCTAGAATCGGTGTCAATTACATCGGTGTGAAGGCTTTTTCTAAATCCATGAGAAACGTGAGTGGTAAATTCCAGTAAATTGGTGATAGTTGATTTGAGAAGCATCGCCGGCTTAATCAACGCTGGAAATATTATCCTGGAACTTCATGTGTGATGGAAATCCTTTCACCCCGCGTTTAGAGTTTACGAATCCGTAAAATGCCTTCGGATTGCAAATTATATTTCTTTTCATTTTGCAAAGATAAGCTTTGTAACACTTTTTGTTCAATTGAAAATACTTATGACGAAGAATCAAGTACTGTAAGTGTTATGTATGAAACGAGATGGCAGCGCCAAGACAAAAATTATTTATATATACATCTGGCAACTGTGTTGCCAGAACATTCTTTATCTTCTTCTTTATTACTTTTTATCTTTCAATTGATATACTTTGACGCATTAACTTTAAAATGTAACAATTAACCCATTTCATTAATTAAATAAACACTCATATATAAAAGTGGTGTCAGAAGTGTATTTAAAAATGAGCCTTACACCGGAGGATTTAAAAACAGTGTTGGATGCGCTGGCAGGAGCAATCCGAGGAGCTGTGGAGGAGGCTGCACAGAATGCTGCGGCAAATACAAATGTAAATCGTTCGTTGTCACCCAAACCGCCACCGTTTAGTATTACGGAATACCAATCGGAAGATAAATCCTCAGTACAGGATTATTACACACGTGTAGATTGGGCATTACAGTTGAGCAAGGTTCCAGAAGCGGAACAGCACAAATTCGTACGTGTACACATGGGGGCAGAGCTTAATACAGCGCTAAAAATTCTTGTTAGCCCAAAAACACCAGACTCGCTCAACTACAGCGAAATAAAAAATATCTTGATTCGCGATTTCGATGGCTGTAGGAATAAGTATGCAGAAAGTATCAAGTTCCGGCAAAAAAACAAGAAAATGGAGAGCCGATTTGCAAGTTCGCACTTCGGTTAAGAAAAGCGGCTGTACACTGTGAGTATGGAGAATTCTTAGATATAATGCTACTAGAGCAATTGTTGTATGGCGTAGAATCACGAGTTATTTGTAATGAAGTTATTGCAAAGACCCCAAAAAATTTTGCTTAAGCATACGAAATTGCGCATACAATCGAATTAACACAAAACACCACAACAGACCTAAAGTGCACAGAAGTGATACAAACAAGCGAGCCAACGTATAAACTGGGATACGCACCAGTTAAAACAAAAAGAAATACAAATTCGAAAAACCCGAGTTGCGAAGAACCGACGCAGAGGGCAAAAAGAAAGGGTCAAATTGTTACGGATGTGGGGGGCAGTGTAGTATCCTTTTTTATTATTTATATTTTTATTAAGAATATTCACATATAAAGAGTATAACTTCTTGAAGGTAAAAATTGAATCCAACTGACAATTTTTGAAAATTAAAATATCAAAACTGAAAATTAAAATATTGATGAAACATATTAAAATACAAATTTCAAAGTAACTTAAACACAAAGTTAAATAAAAATAAGAACCCTACATTACTCCCCCTTCCAGAGAATTAACATTAAATAAATTAAATGTGACTTTCTTCTTTGTTTTAATGTTATTGTGATGAGTGTTAGAGTTGTTAGGTAACCTTTCAATAATCGCTGGTTTTAGCCTGTCAATCGGGATAGTTTTGATCTCATTATCAATTTCTATTTTAAAATACTTCTTGTTTTTTTCAAGTATCTTGTATGGACCTTCATACGGTTGTTGTAAAGAACGCTTATTAATTAAACGAACAAAAACAAATTTACATGTTTGCAAATCTTTCGGAACATAAAAACCAACATTACACTTATGATGATTTAAACTCGAATGAACATTTCTAAATTTTTCACGTAATTTACCCAAAATTTCATTTGATGATGAATTTTCAGATGTTGGAACAATAAGTTCACCGGGTAATCTTAAATTTTGTTCAAGAACCATTTCAGCCGGTGTAGCCGAAATATCTTCTTTAAATGTTGATCGCAAACCTAACAGTATTAGAGGTAGCTCTCCATACCAATTTCTGGTTCCATTTGTAGCCATTAAAGAAGATTTCAATTGCCTATGAAATCGCTCTACCATGCCATTCGCTTGAGGATGATAAGCTGACGTTGTAATTTGATGACTACCTAATAACTTTGTTAATTCTGTAAACAATTTTGAAGTAAATTGAGCACCCTGATCAGTAGTTATTTCTAGAGGTACACCAAACCGAGATATATATTCACATAAAAATTTATTTGCAATTGTTTCTGCAGAAATTTCCCTTAATCCGTATGCTTCTGGCCAACGTGTGAATCTATCGATAATAGTCAAAATATAGCGATGTCCCTTTGAAATAGGTAAAGGTCCTACAATATCTAAATGAATATGTTCGAATCTTTTGTTCGGTATTGAAATTTTACTAACTGGTGACTTCGTATGTCGATAAACTTTAGATTTTTGACAACTAATACATTCCTTGGACCATCTATTAATTTCTTTATTCATGTTTGGCCAAAAATATTTTTTTATAATTAGACGGCGAGTGGCTTTAGTACCCGGATGCACTATCCCATATAACTTATCAAATACTGTTTTGCGTAAATTATTTGGAACGAACGGTCTAGGACAATCTCCGGATGATTCACACCATATATTGAAATTTAAAACAGGAATTTTAACTAATTTTAAATTTTGAAATGATTGTTGAGATACAAGATTGTTTAGCTCATCATCTTGTTGCTGTTCCTTTTCTAAAATTTTAAAATTAAGTTCTGAATTTTGAATTGCTTCTATTTCAAATGCCCTAGATAAAGTATCGGCTACTACATTTGCTTGTCCAGTAATATGCTGAATATCATTTGTAAATTGTGCAATAAATTCAAGATGTCTGGTTTGTCGTAGACTACGTTCAGTTTTTGAATTTAGAGCAAAAACTAAGGGCTTGTGATCAGTAAATACAGTGAATTCTCTTCCTTCTAATAGATATCGAAAATGTTTAATATTAAGATAAATTGCTAATAGCTCTCTATCAAAAGCACTATATTTCATTTCAGATGGTGAAAGTTTCTTCGAATAGAATGCGAGAGGTTCAGACTTATTGTTGAAATTTTGTTGTAGAACACCACCGACTGCCGTATTGGATGCATCTACAGTTAAAGTTAATTTTGCATCTTTGCTAAAATGATTTAACAAGACCTTAGATGCAAACTTGTCTTTAATGCATTCAAACGCTTTAATAGATTTATCATCCCAAACTAGAGTTTTGTCTCGGTTTTTACTTGTTTTATTAATTAAATCATATATAACTCCAGTAAATTCGGCTAATTGTGAAATATATCTATGGTAATAGTTAACCATACCAATAAACTTTTGAGTTTGTTTAATGGATTTTGGTAGTTCAAAATCTCGAATAGCTTTTATTCTATTTTCCGATGGCCGCATTCCTAATTCAGAAATACTATGTCCTAGAAAATCAATTCTAGTAACACCAAAAATGCATTTATTTGGTTTCACATTCAAACCATATTCACACAAACGTTCAAAAAGTATACGGAGATCTTTAATATGTTGCTCTTCACTCTCGCTAGCAACTAAAATATCATCAATGTACGCGTAAACAAAATCTAATTCATTTACAACTTCATTGATGAATCTTTGAAAAGTTTGTGCTGAGTTCCTCAAACCAAAAGGCATTCGAATGAACTCAAACATGCCAAAAGGAGTAGTAATCGCCGTTTTATAAATATCTTCTTCTGCCATTGGAATTTGATGACACGCTCTAACAAGATCTAATTTTGAAAATATCTTTTTATTTCTTAGATTAATATTAAAATCCTGAATATGTGGTAAAGGATAGCGGTCAGGAACAGTAACAGTATTAAGTCGTCTAAAATCACCACAGGGACGCCAATCATTACTTTCCTTTTTTGGTACTAAATGAAGTGGTGAAGCTACAGAAGAATTTTATGATCTACAAATTCCAGTTTTTACAAGAAAATCAAATTCAGCTTTAGCTACCTTAAATTTGATTGGGTCTAGACGTCTGGGCTTTGAGAAAGGAAGATTGCCTTCTGTAACAAGTCTATGAACTGTGGCGTGTTTAACTGGTTTTGAATAGTTTGGCTCTTCTATAAGAGAAGAAAATTCTTTCAACAATTTTGTGTATTGATTTTCTACTGAAAACATTTTTGGAAGAGAGATGTTACAATAGTACGAAATTGTGTTAACTGATAAATTTGTTAATGGATCTATTAAACATTTGTTTTTAATATCAATAAGTAGTCCATATTTGCATAAAAAATCTGCACCTATAATCGGCTTTGCTATATCAGCTATCAAAAACACAAAAGGAAATTCCCGTCTTAAACCTAAATTAACATTTACAAGTTTTTTTCCATATGTAAAAATCGTTGAACCATTGGCTGCTGTTAAAATAATATCTGATGATTTTTTTTTTGTACACGAGAATTTCGAAGCTGGAAGCACAGAAATTTCTGCCCCACTATCAATCAAAAATTTTAACCTGTTTTCTTTGTCAAATATAAATAAGCGACGAGTTGATATTTCTGAAATTCCGTTATTTGTCGCTGCAACAACGGAACATTTTAGTTTGTTGGATTACTATTTTTTACAAACGCGCATGGTTCCTCACATCTCCTAGCTTTATTTCCGAATTTGTAATGATATCTACATAACCAGTTGGGATTATCACGAGATTTCGAACGATATCTAACAGGACTTCTAAAACTATTTCTACTTGTTGAACGTGATCTTGAATAATTCTGACTAATTTCTTTTTTAATTTCACTTAATTCCAAAGATAATTTTTGAAAATTTTCACAAATTAAAGATGTTGTCTTAACCAAATTAGTAATAATAGAATTTTCGCCTTTAGAATTTTGAGAACTGTTTATCAAAGCAATTTCATTTTTACTGATAACTTCCCAAACGTTATCAGCTAATTTAGTTAGATCATTTATGTCATTGAAATTCGAACTTGTTAAAATTACATTCAAGTTTTTGGGTAATTTTCGCATCCAAAGTTTCTTTAACATTTCTTGGCTAAAATTAGAACCAGAAAGTAGAACTAAAGATCGGTAAAATTCTGAAGGCTTGCGATCACCCATTTCAGAATCAGACAACACTTTATCTAATTTTGCATTCTCACTTAAGGAATGTCTTTCGATCAAAGTTTGTTTTAATGCAGAATATTTATTTATTTCCGGTGGATTTTGAATAAAATCCAAAATCGTCATTATGACATCCTGAGGTAATGCAGTAATAATATACTCATATTTGGTCGTTTCTTGAGTAATTTTTTTAGTATTGAACTGCATTTCAGCATGTATGAACCATGCCTCAGGACAACTTGTCCAAAACTGAGGAAGTTTCACTGAAGTGGAAAAAATTTCGTTATTGTTTTCGTTCGCATATGGATTTATTAGATCATTTTGCGAAGAAACACCTTCTAAATCAATAAGTGAATCGTTAACCCGATGTGTTGGTAGACGTGTTTCTGTCGTTTGGTGGCGTGCGAAGCATAATTGAAATGGAATCTCAAAAATCAAAAAATTAATTTTTTAAAATAACGTTCAAAACTCAACGTTATTAAATGCAAAATATTCTTTTAAATCTCCAGAAGAAAGAGTTTACAATTATTTAAAATGTATTAAATTTTAATTTCAGATAAACCTTAACTAATATAGTTATATATATATTTAAAATATATCAAAATTTATATACATAGTTCTGAATAACAGCTCACCATTTCTTCCTTATTTTGATTTGTTGTTGCTTGTTATATCTATCGTTATTGTTGTTATTGTTGTAACTTACGTTCTCTTTATGGAGCTGTGTTGACGGCTGACGGTGTTGTGTTAAACTCAGCGCACTTTTCGGTTTTTTTAAGTTATCGGTAAGTCACTTTTGGAAATCTATTTCTGGATTTGAACGAATTTGCATTTGGTCTATTGCAATTCATGTACTTTTAATTAAAACATGAGTTGTTGAAAGCTCTTCTTGAATTGATGTGTTGTTGTCGGTGCTGCTGGGCTATTTGTTTGTACTTGTTGTTGTTTAATTTTGAGCTGCTATTGTTGAAATTTTCGGATTTATGTAGTTTTACGCCAAAACCAATATTTTTTTTTTAAATATTCCTTTCTTCTATAATTTCTGCTTTGAAATTGCTTTTGTTTTGTAATTCTAGTTTAAATGTTTATTGCCAATTGTCGTTCAACAATATGGTGTAACTGATAAAAATTATATATTGTAAATTCAAAAATTTTAGAACTGAATTTGAACTGATGGTCACACTAATCTTTGGTTTGTTCGAATTTCTGCCTGATTTTAGGCGCACTAATAAATTATGTTTGTTTGGGGTAGTAAATTTTTATGCGTACAATAAATATTTAAAATATCACATTCTTTTTTGTTTAAAGGTTGATGTTTAGTTAAATCCTCCTGGCAGGTTTGCCAATTGTAGTATCCTGTTTTATTATTTATATTTTTATTAAGAATATTCACATATAAAGAGTATAACTTCTTGAAGGTAAAAATTGAATCCAACTGACAATTTTTGAAAATTAAAATATCAAAACTGAAAATTAAAATATTGATGAAACATATTAAAATACAAATTTCAAAGTAACTTAAACACAAAGTTAAATAAAAATAAGAACCCTACAGGCAGCACCTTAGAAAAGACTGCAAATTTAACAATTCCAAATGCTTTGCATGTGGAAGAGTGGGCCAAATCGCCAAAGTGTGTAAAACCAAATTAGATCAGATTTCAGAGGATGAATGTGAATCATGCAATGCAGTAGATAGAAAAAATGTTCCTATATATATAGATGGGAAACAAAATCAGATGGAATTAGATACGGGTGCACCATGTGCAGTAATGAATTGCAAAACGTTGCGTTCGATTAAACCAAATTTTAGGTTGTTAAAGACAGATCGACGATTTACAAGCTACACGGGCCACAAGATGAACTGCATTGGACGGGTCGTAGTAACTGTAACAATGGGGAAAACTTCACGACGACTTAATTTGTATGTCGTTCAAAGAGATTGTGATACACTTTGCGGCCGAGAATGGGTATCGCAATTCGCACGAGAAAGAAACTTCACTGAACTGTTTTCATCGTCTAACCGAATCAATACTATAAATTCAACAGCACCAAAACAATCAATAAACCAACAAACCCGACTGCAACATCTCATTACACATTTTGAGGACATCTTCAGTACGACAGCTGGGAAGTTGAGTGGGCCACCTGCAAAAGTAAAGCTCAAAGCTGGAGCAACACCACTTTTCGCACGAGCGCGAGATGTACTGATGGCACTGAGAGAGGAGTATGCCCAGGAAATAGATCGTAAAATTCAGTCAGGTTTTTACAAGAGAGTGGAGCATTCAGAATGGGCCTCAACAACACACGTAGTAGCAAAAAAGAATGGGGGTATTCGCATTACCGGTAATTATAAGCCAACTGTCAATCCAAAAATGATCATCGACGAACACCCGATTCCAAAAGCAGAAGATTTGTTTAATAAAATGAAAAACGCTACAATATTTTGTCACTTAGATATAACAGATGCATATACGCATTTAACAATTGAAGATGAGTTTGCGCATGTATTGACATTAAATACAGTGACGCATGGGTTAATACGACCTACTCGTGCGGTATATGGAGCAGCAAATATTCCAGCTATCTGGCAAAGAAAAATGGAGACTGTGTTACAGGGAGTCCCAAATGTTTTAAATTTTTTTGATGATATCTTGGTGTTTGCTGAAAACTTCGAGCAGCTACTGATAGTTTTGGAAACGACACTAAATCGCATTAAATCACATGGTTTGCATTTGAACAAGTCAAAGTGTTTCTTTGCGACACCATCGGTGGAGTTTCTTGGCCACCGCATCGACGAGCAGGGCATACATAAATCCGAAAAACACATTGAAGCGGAATAAACGCTCCCAAGCCAACGACTTTCGAAGAGTTACAGCTGTTTTTAGGAAAAACCACGTATTATAGCGCATTTATTCCAGATTTGGCCACAAGTGCACGGCCATTGCGGGATATGCTGAAAAGAGAGAAATTTTACTGGACCAAGGAGGCAAACGCAGCGTTTGCCCTATTGAAAGAGACGTTGGTTTCACCTCAAGTGTTGATGCCATACGACCCAACACTACCTGTACTACTGGCACAAGACGCGAGTCCAACAGGACTAGGAGCCGTGCTTTCACACCGTTTAGAGAACGGGACCGAACGACCAATTGCATACGCAAGTCGAACATTGAATGCTACAGAACAACGCTATCCACAGATTGACAAAGAGACATTGGCAATTGTGTGGGCGGTTCAGAAATTTTTAAAATATTTATACGCGCGTCATTGGACACTAATCACCCATCATAAGCCATTGTCACAGATATTACAACCTGACAAATCGCTTCCAGTATTATGCATAAGTAGAATGGCGAACTACGCAGACTTTTTAAGCAGATTTGATTTCGAGGTAGTGTACAAGAGCTCAAAGGCGAACGCGAATGCCGACTATTTTTCACGCGCCCACTTTCAGCCACCGAAATCTTTACAAATTAAGCAGTTGCAACAGACAGCCATGACCAATCTAGACGAATATGATGAGTTCGACGACTTCATGATTCGCCAAATCAACCAATTACCACTAAGTTCAGAACCCATAGCAAGAGAGTCTAGAAAAGATGAACGAATGGGTAAAATAATTAAACTACTGGAAAGTGGCCAGTGCTTGAAAAGGGCAGGGTACAAATCCCCAGAAGTCAATTATAAGTTGTCCTCCGGATGTTTGACGTTCGAACATCGTGTTGTTATTCCACCAAAATATCGAAACAAACTGCTTGACAATTTACACATGGGGCATATAGGAATTGTTAAGATGAAAGGGATTGCTCGCTCATTCATATACTGGCCGGGCATAGACAATGATATCGAGAATATTGCGAACCAATGTGATGCATGTGCAAGACAAGCAAACAAACCGGCAAAAAGTGGGGATCATCATTGGGAATACCCCAAGGGACCATGGGAACGTATTCGTATCGACTATGCGGGACCTTTCGAGGGAGCGATGTTGCTGGTAATCTCGGACGCATATAGTAAGTGGTTAGAAGTGAGAGTTACTAAATCTATAACAGCAACGGCGACAATTGCGTTGTTGGACGAAGTGTTTGCGGCTTACGGCGTGTCGCTAACTGTCGTTTCTGATAATGGAACAAATTTCACTTCTGCAGAATTTAACAACTTTCTGACAGCAGTTGGTGTTAAATATCACAAATATTCAGCGCCGTATCACCCAGCATCTAACGGACAACCAGAGCGTAGTGTACAAACAGTCAAGAATGCATTGAAAGCGATGGGTACTACGAGTAGTTCATTAAAGACAAATTTGAATGAATTTTTGAGGCAATACAAAAATGCACCGCATGCAACCACAGGGTCAGCACCAGCACTACTATTTATGGGGCGACAGTTGCGCACAAAGTTGAATCTGATTCGACCAGAGGAAATTTCAAAGAAGGTAGAAGAGAAGCAATGCGTAAAGTCCAAGAAAACTATTAGAGAGTTTGAACCAAATCAAAATATTTACTTTTTGTCTGGAAATCTACGAATTTGTAGGTGGCTCAGGGGAATCATAAACGCACGTCTAGGTGATCTGCACTATGAAATACTCTTCAATGGGAAAAGTGTAAAACGGCATGTGGACCAAATACGCAAAGCCCCGGTTGGACCTGATAAAACAGCTCGGGAAGTTGATTATTACAAGGCGAGGCTGTCAACCGAAGACAACACTAATGAAACCGAGGCATCAGCTGAAGTAGATAGCACTGAAGCAATAAAGCAACCGGTGGTTACTGAAACGGCGCAAAACGAATCGTGGGGATCGGAAAATTTTGAAGGCTTTGCTTCGGCCAATAGTACAATAGGGCAAAATCCTACATCGACACCGCATACAACACCCGAAACAAGTAGGATACCTCAAATTCCACGGCGATCAACCAGACAGAGAAGGGCACATGTCGGATACCCACCTTAGCCCTTGCAGAGGAGGGAAAAATGTTATGTATGAAACGAGATGGCAGCGCCACGACAATAAATTATTTATGTATACATCTGGCAACTGTGTTGCCAGAACATTCTTTATATTCTTCTTTATTACTTTTTTATCTTTCAATTGATATACTTTGACGCATTAACTTTAAAATGTAACAATTAACTCATTTCATTAATTAAATAAACACTCATATATAAAAGTAAGTAATGGTTATGTAACCCCGTCTTTTTGAACAACTTGACAGACCGAGGATTTTAATTTGTTTAAATTTAGATAGAGATAGATCGCGATTAAATTTTTTGAAATTGGCCTTCGCAAAGTCAAAGCGATAACTGGAGTTGTATCGTATATTGACGCGGTTACAAGCATGACTTACCACTTCGTAAACTATTTTGAGGGAAGGGTGGTAAGCATCTTCAGGTTTAATAATGGGATCGTATCTACTAATGAAAAAATCAGTCATCATCCACAAAGGCTAAATGTAATACTTTTCCGATTTTATTCGATTGGATGTTGATCTGGTGAAGGCAAAGTTCGGCCATTCCGTCTAGAAATTCATTGTTTTCCTGGCCCAACTTCGTTCTGGATACTGTAACCATTAAACTCTAACTTGTCAGGAAACAACCCCGACATACGTAATGTATGTACTGCATACTATGTGTCCCCACATGACACCCACCATCTTTTCAATTGCAATAAAGCCTCTAACACCAATCACCATATTTTGAAACTGCCAGTTTCCTTGGACTTCCGTTAGAGGACTTTGATGACAAGTTGTGCGTGGTCGCACCCATTGGATGGGACGAAGCACTGCTAACACAACAAAAACTTATCAAAACCAAATTTATAAAGGTGGAGCACTGCAAAGGCCTGATTAAAAAACATATGACGCCAGAAAGCAGTGTTCAGTCAGAATACCCGTTATGAATCTACAATCCTCTCTTTTCAATGATAGAATTAACTTTGTTAGTCTGAGGTTGTAAGACCTACACATGATCGACACTTTACAGACCAGCGATCATTTGCAACTCTTGTCTTCCCTTCATATCACCCAATCTAATTGGGACTTCACGGAGAAAGCTTCGGTGGATGGCATCCACCTTTATTGTGGTAAGTGCAGATACGGAATCAGGTAGTCTGTTTGTCCTGTTATTGATGCCGCCATACTGTTATGACCATATGGCCCGCGCTCAAGCTGCTCCGGGGCACTGAGCCTCGTTGTAGTTGTTAACGCTATGTTCTTTGCAACCTGGTCTACAGATGGAATATGCAGAATGGCATACATTACAGCCGTCGGGGTTGTTTTCAGGACTCCCGTAATGCTAGGCATTGATAGCCTGCATAACCCCTCTAAATTTCCGCCCCTTCCAATAGGTGCGAACACTCACAAATTGTCATCAATATACTCTAACGGGAGTGCAAGGAAACTTGCTGTTTCAACAGGGCTGCACCATAATGAGAGGGGTGTTAGAGGCGTTGGTTCCACATTACAGTTAAAGAGATGGTTTGTGTCCTGTGGGGACACATTGTAAGCAGGACATACATTATGTATGTCGGGTTTGATTCTGGATAGGTTAGAGTTTGAACAGTTACAGTACCCAGATCGAAGTTGAAAATGCTTTCCCCTTCTGCGAGTTCAAGGTATTTATCTTTTAGAACGAGGTTCCAGTTCCTAGCATAGAGGTCCGACGCCTTTTTGTGGATATCAATGACGACCTGTTTGTGTTTTTATTTTACATACGGCTATGTCCTCAGGTGTCTTATGACTTCGTAGCGCTTGCGGAGATGACTTGGTAAGCACCTGGCAGTTGGGCCGCTTCAATAAGATGCCTGTTGGGATGCACAGTTTTCTGCGTTTTCAACAGAAACTGTTTGTTCAGCATTTCATTTTTCTCCCTAATGTGTAGGTGGTGTTCTGGGGACATAAGAAGACAGCCCGTAGCGATCCTGAGAGCATTGTTTTGGGAGGCCTGTATTTTCTTCCAGTGAGTAACCTTTAGGCTTAGCGACCATATCGGGGACGCGTAGTATGCAAGCGGCCGGCCAATTGCTTTGTAAGTGGTAATGAACGTTTCTTTGTCTTCACCTCAAGTGCTTCCGGCAAGAGATTTGAGGATTTTATTACGGCTCTGGATTTTAGATCTTCCCGCCTTTGGTACGAAAGCTACATGGAACGAAAGCTCCAAGACTGCGGTATATGATTCAGTCTTATGCACCCATCGAATATTATTCTAAGCCATTCCACGACCGCTCTACTTGAAGCTTGTAGCATAGTTGGATATATACCATCGGGGCCCGGCAAACAGAGATGAAAATAAAATAAAAAATATTCCATCAGTGCTCTAGATAGACTTCATATAGAGATCAGTTTCGTCTGGGAATTAGCCAAAGTGAGCATCATTTAAGTTAAATATTGAAAAAAATAATTCGCTGTTGATATAACTTCTGTAAGAGCAAAACGTTTTTAATGTGGAAACTCATTCAAATTCGAAAATGTCTCGTAAACATGGAAACTTAGCAAAATAAAGGTGTACGAGGCATTTGCGAGCTTGAGTGACATGTTTTTCTTTTTTTATATAAAAAATAAATTAAATTACCCAAATAGAACTGGATGATCGATGCAGTGTATTGTAAAAGTTAGGAGCCAAACAACAAAGGCAAATTTGAAAAGCTGAAACATCTCATCTAACGCTATAACAGATAATCCGTGCTTTTGGTGATAATTATACATCCGAGTAAAGAACGAATCCAAGTCCTCAATGTGATTCCACCGTGCTAAACAAATATGAATGTAATATTTTAAGTAAATTTTAAATAAGCCTGATATCAGCCACGTTTTATTACTACATAAATTAATATATATATATATATATATATTTGAATTTTCTCTGCTTGCTGCTTTTTTTGTTGCTTTTAAATTCGTTCCCACTTCCTATGGTGGAACATTAGGGTTTCGGCAAAAGTAGTTTCTGAACTTTTTATTCTTTTTTTTTTTGGGCTGGCACAGATCGTAAATAACCTATTTGGTTTGGAGTCCTTTGATAGTATACAGCCAAGTTGCATTGTGAATATTTCTGTGCTGGAACTTGGCACACATTTACTACAGATGATCATAGGAACACTCTTTCGTTAAAGTCGCCACCTAAGAATTTGATATCTTGATGAGGAAAGCGTTTTTATGAATTTTGTAGTTTATCATTAAACGAGGATACTAAAATATCATCTTTAAGAACTTCGCTTCACTGCGAGACTCCAGTTTTTGACGGTTACCATACATTCACACAACAAAAGCAACACCAAGACTATGCCTTTAGCTTTTATTTTTCTTACGACTGTAGTAGATGTCGTACGGCCAATTGTCTTCATGCCTTGCTGCATTCACGCATTTCCTATCTAGCGGCAATGTCAGACTTTGCATTGACGATTATATCAATCAGCCACGGACATGACGTCAAATTTTACCCCAAAAAAGAAGAGTATTCTAACCGGAGGCGAAAATACGAGGTTGAGGAAAGTCCTATCTAGGGAAGATTAGTCGAGGGACTGATAAAGATAGATAACAGGGAATGATCGAATGGTAGTGAAAGGTCACTAATGTCTCTACACATTTCCCGTTGAAAGATAATGCTGAAGAGTTGTGAAACACTTTTTACGTACCAGGGTTGATGACAAATACAAAAATTCAATGGGGGATAATAACTTTTGCCGCTTTAAAATCGCCGGGTCCAAAAATATCTCAATATTCCAATATTTCTTATTTGCTGCAGATGGCAAGGGGAACGATTGTAGAATAAATGGATTTAAACACTCTTTGAGGTTATATTATCACGCTCGATTAAGCAGCAAAGCCTGGACTGAAGCGCGAGGCTGAAAAAGCCTCTAAGATTATATGGAAGTCTGCCGACATTGCACAAACAAAGTTACTCCTATCTAGAGGGATTAATTGAGCATAGTAACAGGGCACACTGCCTTCACATGCTTGTAAACTAGGCCTCGTCAATAACCCAGTTGTAGAAAGGGCTGAAAAAACCTTAAAAAACGTCTAGTACTTGCCAAGACGACGGATTTATCCTCCCAGCGGGTTAGAGAGCTTAGAATATACCCGAAGCAGGTATGTAAGAGGCGACTAAAATACCCAAATTATCCAAGGGGTTGTGTAGCGCAACCCTTTCAAGGGGTTGCCTGCGCAAATGTTAACTTCCCTAACCCAATTGTTAACCTCACCTATTTGTGGCGAATCCTGTTTCTTTTGCAAGCGAGGGACTAGATTGTGGGGGACGGGATGGATTAGAAGTTCAATTTGGTCATATTTAATCGTTCCCTCGATGGTCGCCCAGAACGAGGACGTAAGAGCCGGATTGAGTATGGCTGTACCACTGGATCCGCTTGGCCAGCGGTACAACCATACCCCACAAGGCACCGCTTACATTGCCACCGGCAGGCCGAATAAATGTAGTCGGCCGTAATAATCATCCGATCTCGTGTTCAAATTAAATCCAACTTTCGGGAAGCTACTTTTTTCCTTCAACAGCTTATAAAATATTGTAACGAATTCTGGGAAATTCCGATAGTTATACCCCCTCTGCTCACGTTCGAATCTCTGAATTGTCGAATAAATAACTCCAATATTCAGTATTGCCACATGGTCTTTATTTAGACTGCTTTGGGAGTAGTACTTCACAATTATACTTCATAACTAATAGCGTGTTTAAATCAAAACTGATTAGTTATTCCTCAGCTTGCGCTGTTTTATACTCTCTGTTGCCTCGTTCGCATATTTCTCCTAAGGTCTAGCCGTTTCACGAACATGGAACAGTTGTATCGCATACTTGGTTATTTAACTATATACGTGTGTATGTGCGAGTAACAACTTCTGCTCATAGCTGATTACTACATGTGTATATGTGAGATATCTCTTCAGTTCGAGCTGCTGGTTATGTGCGTGGAATATTCTTCGTTGCCTTGTACATAAGCGTGGCTGCTTGCTTTAGTATGTACATGTATGTATGCACATAAGTGTGTCTGCTTGCTGTTTTTGTTGTTGTGATTATTTACTAACAGCATAGTGATGCTAATATTCGCCACAATATTATTTTTCGTAAATTTATTGTTTAATTACAGCTGTTATTAATTTTTTAAGGAACATGCTTACCATGCTTGTTTTTTTACATATTTTACAAATTTATAATATATAAACAATATACGAGCAAATCTAGCGACAAATAGAACACGCACGAATTTATTGGCAGTGTCGGACAATAACGGCAGACAGCGGTGTTCATTTGAAATATACACACGCTCATTGAATCCATGTGTTTAATGTCCACGTCACAATGACATTTCTAATGTTCATGAGTTTTGATGCAAAAGCGAAGATCGTCCCAATCGCGGAAGGTGGTGTATTTGTAAATACAAAAGAACTTCAGACTTGGCAGTTGAAACTTATTTCGGCCTGCCCATTCACATAAAAAAATTTCGTAGCACTGTTATAAACATTTCCGGTAACAAAACTACAGAATTTCCCAAAATTCGTTACAATATTTTGTCTCGCTATTTATATTAGAAGTTGAAAGTTGGCTTGTTATGCATATCAGGCTCTGGTGATATGCTATTTGTCGCTCCCCATGCAAACACAGGCATTGTACTTATCTGTTAACGCACGACGTTGCTTCAAAAATCTTATGTGACGGGCCTTTAATGGCATCGGCCGATCAAAATGGTGGCAAAGTAAAGGCCGCCACAATAACATTTTTCATATAGATGCGTTTAACACAAGCTTATGCATTCAAATGACATCGCCACAATCAACCAAGATGTTGCGTTTGTAAATATGAAGGAACTTCAGACTTGGCGATTGAAGTTTATTACGCCTTGCCCATTCACATACAAAATTTCACGAAGCACTGTTATAAACATTCTCCCTATACAACAAAAATACTTGCTAACATATTTTGTGTCGTATTCGATTGTTATATTGCAGTTTTTAATTGCGAAAAATGTTAGAAAGTTTGTGTTAAACTCATCTATATGAAAAACTACTTATGTGACGGAGCTATAAGCGTAGCCGTACACTAGTTGCTTATACATTTAACAAATATTCTTAGAAAGCAGAGAAAATTGTACCAAGTGCAAAGTGGCGAATAGAAAAGCTCACTACTACACATCCTGATATTACATACCTTTATTGGTTTCGGGAACAACATGTAACATAATTCCACTATGTCCTGGGGTATCGTCATGATCTTGTATATGGAACTCTTCATTTTCTTTTCGAAATGGATTACCCTCATTTAGAGATTGGTAGTTAGTGTCTGTGCTTGAAATCATTTCTATAATAAATAAATAAGATGGATTACATCATGTTATAATTACTTCTTTCTAAAATTATGATAAAATGACTACGAGCATGGTGGAACCACCAGGTGAAATAAATAGAAAATGATAGAAGATGTACGCCAAATATCTGAAACGGTACGTGTGTATTTTTAACGTCCATAAAGTGCTAAAATTTTTACTCGCTTTGAAAAAAATAGGAGTAGAAAAATAAATGGTTTGCCGCGAAGATACCGCCTGTTTCAACTCATTGGACTATCGTTTTTTAGATGTCAGTAGCCTCTTTTAACGCTCTCATTTGTGAACTGGACCGGCTGTCTTCTCCCACAGTATCCTTCGGCAGTGTTTACAGAAATATGAAATACCGGCCGGTGAGGACGGCATTCTAATCAAATTTATTAAAATGTATTGCCATAATTTTGCTTCTCCTTATGCACATCGTAAATTATGCCTTTACTACAGTGGTCGTCGGCTATTGAAATAATTATTCACACATATTATTCTCTTTCGTTTAGTCGTCGCTGAACAGAGCAGAGTACCAATATCGGAGAAGGCTTTTGTTTATTTGCGCATTTCCGAAAAGACATTTTACAAACAAACGCTCATGCGAGCATATTTCGTGGTTTAATGTTAACAATTTTTCGTTAAACTCAAGCAGTAAAATGGTATTTGTATGGCATATTTACGAACTAGCCTTTACCCGCGGTCCGCAAGGAGAAAATAAAATATATGTGCTATTCACGTTAGCCTGCTTATCAAGTTATCTGTTTAAAAATTGTTTCTGTCAATGTATTTTATTTTTTTAATACAGTAAAAAAAGAACTAAATGAGCTGATTATCTGATAGGATAACCAAATGATCCCGAAACTATCCAGAAAAAGCCACGAAATGATCCCGACGATATTGCGGACGGATCCCGAAAACCATTCAAAAATGCCCCGGAAGGGTCTCCAAAAGTTCCCGGAATAGTCCCAAAAAAAAACCCGAAATGACAACGACACGATTCTAGACTTATGCAGAGAACCACACAGAAATGATCCCTGAAGTGTACCAAAATTATCCCGAAAAAGTTCCGAAATGACCCTGAAGGGCTCCCGGACGGATCTCAAAAACCATCCAGAGAAGGAAGGGTTCCTAAATTATCCCGACATAGTCCAGAAAAAGATCCGAAATGATTCCGAGGTGATCCACGACGGATCGCGAAAACTGTACAGAAATGATTCCGGAAGGGTCGCAAAATGATCCCGAAATAGTCCGGAAATGACACCGAGGGGATGCCGCACGGATCCAGAAATGATCCCTGAAGGGTACCAAAACTATCCCGAAAGAGTAACAAAAAATCTCGAAATTACTACTACGGCATCACCCACAAATGATCCCAAAATGGTCCCGAAATGACCCTGACGAATCCGGCAAACCATAAAGAAATGATGCCCGAAGGGGCCCCAAATGATCCCGAAATAGTCCCGAAATTACCCCGATGGGTTCCCGCACAGATCCCGAAAACTGTCCAGAAATGATGCCGGAAAGGTTCTCAAATGATCCACCTAATAATCCCGAAATGACCCTTACGAGATCCCGGACGGATCGCGAAAACCATCCAGAAATGATGCCGATAGGGTCCCCAAATGATCCCGTATTAGTCGAGAACAAGTCCCGAAATGACCCGATGGGATCCCGTACGGATCCCGAAAACCATCTAGAAATGATGCCGGAAGGTAACCCAAATGATCCCGAATTAGTCCCGAAATGACCCCGACGGGATCCCGGACGGATGCCGAAAACTATCCAGAAATGATGCCGGCAAAGTCCCCAAATGATCCCCTAATAGTTCCGGAAAGACCCTGACGGGATCCCGGACGGATCACGAAAACCATCCAGAAATGATACCCAAAGGGTTCCCTAATGATCCCGTATTAGTCGAGAAAAAGTTCCGAAATGTCCCGATGGGATCCCGGACGGATCGCGAAAACCATCTAGAAATGATGCCGGAAGGTAACCCAAATGATCCCTAAATAGTCCCGAAATGACCCCGTTCGGATCCCGGACGGATCCCGAAAACTATCCAGAAATGATGCCGCAAAGGTCCTCAAATGATCCCGTATTAGTCGAGAAAAAGTCCCGCAATTACCCCGACGGGATCCCGGACGGATCTCGAAAACCATGTAACGTAGCGTCACAATAACATCACCCCCCTGTATTTCCTTATTCACTTAAACCTTAACCCCCCTGTACTTATTTCTCTATAGCATATCCAACAACCACTATGGTAAATAACCACACGGTACCAACGATTGATAGCACACCAATGGTGTGTTCCGTCAACACAAGAAATCACAAGAATAACACAATAATGGTGTATTGGTTTCTCAACAAGTTTGCGGCACCACCCATATAAACAGCGAATTTGCATTTTTGCAATACAGTCCTCGCAGGTGAGCCTGCGGGAGTCGATGTCTTTTTAAAGACATACTTTTCCCTCCTGCTAGCTAGCTGAGTGGAAGGGGCGCCGTCATAGCACGGGTCACCCTTCACTTAGGTAAGGACGACGGGGAGGATGCCTTGTGCTAATTTGTCCCCCGCGCCATCCGAGGTGTTGAGTGGCCTGACGCCTTCATGGCCATTTAACCCCTTCCCCTCAGTTCTAGCTTAGGCTGGCTCCGTGAAAGGGACGCAGTCATGGCGCGGGTCAGCCTTCGCTTGGGTAAGGACGACGGCGAGGATGCTTTGTGCTACTTTGCCCCCCCCCGCGCCCTCCTAGGTGTTGGGCGGCCCGATGCCTTAATGACCATACAACCCCTCCCCCTCAGTCCTAGCTTCGGCTGGCTGAGTGGCAGGGCGCCGTCATGGCGCGGGTCACCCTTCACTTAGGTAAGGACGACGGGGAGGATGCCTTGTGCTACTTTGCCCCCCGCGCCCTCCTAGGTGTTGAGCGGCCCGACGCCTTCATGACCGTTCGACCCCTTCCCCTCAGCTCTGGTTTCGGCCGTGAGCCGATGCGTGCGCACAGGGGCTACCGTTGTGACGTTAAGGTGCACTTCCCCTCCGCCCACGGTGTCTCGGTTGGTACAACCCCGCTCCCCTTACGCACCTTCTACTAATGTGCAAGTAGGGAGGCGGGGGTGTCCAGCGGTGAAACCAGCACTAACGAGTCCTCGTAGTCTCTTTCCCTGGTGACCGACCCCGCGAACTACCGATCCTGCCGAAGACTACCGATCAATCCGATACCGCCAACCGACTCCGCCCGGAACGAGCCGCCGCCGTCCAGGTAAACACCATCGCCAGCCTGCTTCCCCTCTCACCCCGGCCATGGTACGCGCTCCGTAGCCCACTGCCGCTGCCGTCGCATCGTCGCCCCTCTGGTGCCACCGCTGCATCCGTCACGCCGCTGCTACGACGACCACTGGCCGCTTGCCATCCTACCGCCTTTAAGCCGCTGCATCCGTCCCGCCGCTCCTACGACGACTGTTGGCCGTCCGCCATCCTACCGCCGTTCAGCCGCTGCTTCTATCCCTCCGCTGCCTACGTACTGACGTACCAATCCGTCCGTTACCCGACCGTTCAACTGTCCCGCCTAACCTCCTCTGCTCCAACGACCGTTAGCCGCCGCTCCGCCCCCCCCCCCCCCCCCCATCTTGTGACGGAAAGCTGCTGCCCGCCTAATATCCAGCCGTGTGTGCGTGTGTTCGTAACACATAAATATTGTGTATTTATTCAGTAGGGGTTTGTGGGACCTTTACTCGACTCTGGATTGACTGAGCGTTACCCCAGCCTTAGACAAAACCCACCTTATAAATGGCGCCCGTGAAGGGATCCTTCTCCGCGGATGACCGTGGAAAAACAAATACAACAACCACCAACACTGCCGGGGCGGGTTCGACGAACACACCACTAGAAACAACAAACACACCGGTCCCCGAAGTTACGATGCTGAATACCGACTCACTCAATTGGATCTACTTACTGAAAAGGGAGAGGCTGTTAGAGGAGTGCAAGAAGCATAAGATTCACGTGGAGGGCCAAACCGTGGCCGATCTGCGCCGCGTACTGAGCACGTACGTACAAACAAATCGCACGAGGAATCAAGCGAAGACCTACTGAAGGAGTTGGAGAAGGAAGTAGAAGAGGACGAAGGAAAACCAGTTAAACTACCGACACCGACACTAAACATCTCCCCCACACCACCGACCAAGTCAATCCCCACTATCCCGATTCATAGTCCCCAACCGCATGCGCATGAGAGAGAACGCGCACCACCGAAACGAGACGAAATGAGCACCGGTGAGCTAATGAATACCGTCCGCCACTGGGATCTGCATTTTTCGGGAAAGGAGTCGCTGCACGAATTTCTGGAGAGAAGAGGAGCTCGCCGAATGTTACCGCATCCCCGTCGACTGGCTCCTCCTAACGCTGCCGGAACTGCTGCGTGGCAAAGCACTCCAATGGTACCGCATCCGTAAGCAACAATTCAACCACTGGAGCGATTTTCGAAGGGAGGTGGAAAACTTTTTTCTGCCTAAGCGTCATCTTCAACATTTAGAAGACGCCATCCGAAAACGCAGGCAACAAGGTCGAGAAAAAGCCAAGGACTTCGTCCTCGCATTGGGAACGCTGATCCGCCAGCATCCGACAATGTGCAAGGAAACCCACCTCGAGGGAATATACGATTTGAATACCGCCTCTTCGTCAAGCGCAGCGAGTTTAAGACGATCGATGAGCTCCTGGAAATAACGGAGGAATACGAGCTGCTAAAAATCGAGGAAGCGAAACAGGGCAAGGTGGCGATCCACAGCCTGTATCATCTTCAAACGGAGTACGATAGCAAGGAGTGCTGCTGGCGCTGCAAGGAACGCGGACACCGCCGCTTCCAATGCAGGGACCACTGGAGAATATTCTTCTCCAGGTGTGGACAAGACAACATCCACTCCAGGGACTGCCTATACCCTTCGAACAACAAATCCACCGACAACATTACGTCCAGGACACCGTCAAACCATGTGAGAGGAAGCCGCCAAGCATTATTTGTTCGGCCAGAGAAGCCAATGGAACCACCAAGCTGCGATCCCACTACCGAAATGCAAGCAGATGACCGTTTCTACATACCGATAACCATCGAGGGCATGGGCGTGCGCGCGCTAGTGGACAGCGGCGCCACCCTCTCATAAGTCGATGAGTCAATACGAAACCACCTGGAGAGGAACAACATCAAACAACATCAAAGACGTGTATCTATAGTTCGAATTCCTACCCAGCAAGGATTACGTACCAAGGACGAACGACTAAAACAATGATGTCCGTCATTCCAAACCTAGCAGAACGGATGATCTTAGGAATGGACTTTCTACGGGAAAGGAGAATCACCCTCACGCTAGATGACCAGCCGTTACAAGTCACTTTGACCAGAAGATCAGCCGAGTTAGACACACTATGAGCAATGGCCAGCCGGGAACACGCGAACAGTGGTCAAAATTCGGAGCAGGAAACTTTTTCAGCGCACCACCAGAAGCGATCGAGCAAAACCGTTAGCCCAATTACCGCAGCCGAACATTCGACCATCCGTAAACATAACCGACCGCTGCAGCAACGCTCCTACCCCCGTTACCCGGCTATACAAAAATACAACTTCAATAAAGAGTACCGAAAAAGAGCGCCGAATGCGATATGCAATGCGTTCTCCCGCCGCCCGTTACAAAACACCGAACCAGACATATTTTAAACAATAAAAAGCGACAGAGAAGGGCTCGGTGAGATTATTGGCAACCCTGCAATATCCGCAGCTATGGGAAATAGTAACCACCGACTTCGTGCCACCACCACCACGTTCCAAGCAAAGAAGCAATTACCTCCTCGCCATGATCTACAAATTATACAAGTGGGTGGAGTTAATCCCGGCGCGCCAAGCAAAAACGGCAAGCGTGCTGAAAGCGCTACAAGAAAAGGTCATATACCCACTTGGTTGTCCGAAAACCTTCCTCACCGACAATGGGAAACAGTTCGGCGGAAAAGCGTTAGCACCGTTCCTGAGCGGCCATCGCACATGGGATTAGGAGATTCCACAAATGGCACTTGCAATAAAAATGGTCAGAAAAGAGGGTACAAAAGCATCTGCAGCAGGCATACCCTGCGGCGAAATAAAACGACGTCAGAGCGGGTGCACACGGATGGAGCAGTACCAGTTGCCAACCAACCGCGCAACAACACAAAGGGGACCAATTTTTTCCGGGTAACATTTTACCGAATACCTGATGGCCATGATGAAATCCCAACCCGAGGAAGATGGAAACGAAGAAGAAGAATATTATGTATTATAATGAATTGTATGAAATATACTCTGTTAGTCTTAAGAACAATGAAATGTAATTATTCTTACGTGACATATAAACATAAACTCTGTTAGATATAAGTGGAATGACTCTGTATATTTTTGAGAGAAAAGAAAAAAATAATTAATTAAGTGCTTCGCCCACATGCACACCGGCATAAGACCTAGGCCATGCCTGGAGATCCATCTTTCCCCACCGCAGCTTTCCGTCAACCGAAGTGGGAGGGGAACTGTAACGTAGCGTTACAATAACATCACCCTCCTATATTTCCTTATTCACTTAAACCTGAACCCCCTGTACTTATTTCTCTATAGCATAGCCAACAACCACTATGGTAAATAACCACACGCTACCAACGACTGATAGCAAACCAATGGCGTGTTCCGTCAACACAAGAAAATCACAATAATGGTGTATTGGTTTCTCAACCAGTTTGCGGCACGACCCATGTAAACAGCGAATTTGCATTTTTGCAATTCAGTCCTAGCAGATGAGCCAGCGGGAGTGGATGTCTTTTTAAAGACATACTTTTCCCTCCTGCTAGCTAGCTGAGTGGAAGAGGCGCCGTCATGGCACGGGTCACCCTTCACTTAGGTAAGGACGACGGAGAGGATGCCTTGTGCTACTTTTCCCCCCGCGCCCTCCTAGGTGTTGAGTGGCCGGACGCCTTCATGGCCATTTAACCCCTTCCCCTCAGTTCTAGCTTAGGCTGGCTGAGTGGAAGGGGCACTGTCATGGCGCGGGTCACCCTTCACTAGGGTAAGGACGACGGGGAGGATGCCTTGTGCTACTTTGCCCTCCGCGCCCTCCTAGGTGTTGTGCGGCCCGATGCCTTAATGACCATACAACCCCTCCCCCTCAGTCCTAGCTTCGGCTGGCTGAGTGCCAGGGCGCCGTCATGGCGCGGGTCACCCTTCCCTTAGGTAAGGACGACGGGGAGGATGCCTTGTGCTACTTTGCCCCCTACGCCCTCCTAGGTGTTGAGCGTCCCGACGCCTTCATGACTGTTCGACCCCTTCCCCTCAGCTCTGGTTTCGGCCGTGAGCCGATGCGTACGCACAGGGGCTACCGCTGTGCCGTTAAGGTGCACTTCCCCTCCGCCCACGGGTCGACCCACGCGGTCTCGGCTGGTACAACCCCGCCCCCCTTACGCACCTTCTACTAGTGTGGAAGTAGTCAGGCGGGGGTGTCCAGCGGTGAAACCAGCACTAACGAGTCCTCGCAGTCTCTACCGATCCGGCCGAAGACTACCGATCAATCCGATACCGCAAACCGACTCCGCCCGGAACGAGCCCCCGCTGTCCAGGTAAACACCATCGCCAGCCTGCTTCCCCCTCACACAGGCCCTGGTACGCGCTCCATAGCCCACCGCCGCTGCCGTCGCCCCTCTGGTGCCGCCGCTGCTACGACGACCACTGGCCACTTGCCATCCTACCGCCTTTAAGCCGCTGCATCCGTCCCGCCGCTCCTACGACGACCGTTGGCCGTCCGCCATCCTACCGCCGTTCAGCCGCTGCTTCTATCCCTCCGCTGCCTACGTACTGACGTACCAATCCGTCCGTTACCCGACCGTTCAACCGTCCCACCTAACCTCCTCTGCTCCAACGACCGTTAGCCACCGCTCCGCCCCCCCCCCCCCCCCCATCTTGCGACGGAAAGCTGCTGCCCGCCTAAGACCTCCAGCCATGTGTACGTGTGTTTGTAACATATAAATATTGTGTATTTATTCAGTAGGGTTTGTGGGACCTTTACTCGACTCTGGATTGACTGAGCGTTACCCCAGTCTTAGATCCAGAAATGATGCGATAGGTACCCCAAATGATCCCGAAATAGTCCCGAAATGACCAGTCGGGATCCCGGACGGATCCCTCAAACTATCCAGAAATGATGCCGGAAAGGTCCTCAAATGATCCCCTAATAGTCCGGAAATTACCCTGACGGGATCCCGGACGGACCCCGAAAACCATCCAGAAATGATGCCGAAAGGGTCGCCAATTGACCCCGTATTAGTCGAGAAAAAGTCCCGAAATTACCCCGACGGGATCCCAATGACCCCCAAAATGACCATGAAAACGTCCCGTAATGATCCCGGAAACCATCAAGAATTTTAAGGTACGCAACTGATCCCGAAAATACCCCGACGAGATGCCGGACGGATCCCCAAACCCATCCAGAAATGATGCCGGAAGGGGCCCAAAATGATCCCGAAATAGTCCCGAAATGAACCCGGCGGGATCCCGGACGGATCCCGAAAACCATCCAGAAATGATCCTGGAAGGGTCTCGATATGACCCTAACGGGATTACAAGTAAGGTGAAGCTAATTATAAAACCATGTTAATAAGGCAGCAGGCGCGTTGGAGCGAATGAGAAGTTACAAGGAAACATACAGGTAAAGCTAACAAAAGCGTGCTAATAAAATCAATTGAAGGAGGGCGGATGGTGGGAGGAGACGGAGAGCACCACCGATCGTTTTTCCAAAATTGTTTAGATCTCGATCTGTATGAGCCAGAGAAGGGGGAGTCGGACGGAGTAAGTCACTGCTCATTTTGTAAGCCCTCGACTTATTTGACCTATTGAGTTTATAATATTGGTGAAGGTCAGTAAAGGTAAAGTTATAAAGTGTAAAAATTATTAAAAAGTAATTTTTCGAAGGGGTCGTGGGACCCCGACCCCCCTTTCTATGTTCGAAAAAAATGTCGCTAGTAGACTATTGCCTGTGTCCCAAATTTCATCAAAATCCGTGTAGCCGTTCTGGAGTGATTCAGTCACAATGACGACAAAATATAATAATTACATTTTAACTGTTCCTAACATTAACACTTTACACCTAAATTATTAAACCTTACAGTTTGTATCACAGTCCTAATCTTAATATGTATATAAAAAACACGCGTCACAACATTTTCGGGCGCGATGGACTCCTAAACTACTGAACCGATTTTGAATTTGTTTTGCACCCCGTGTGTAGTTTGATCTAACTTGAGAGATAGGATAGGTTATATCTCAGTTTATAGTCGCAATATTATTTTATTGTGAATTTTTTAATTTGTTTATACGTAATAATAAAATGTTACGTATACGCAGTAGCACTCATATTTTCAGGTGGTGCGGATATACTTCCGTGTAATTGCTTGGTGTTTAATGAAACAACCTGCTTATCAATAAAAAGTATTATAGCGAATGATATCAAGTATAGCACATCACCAGGGCCGCCGATAGGGTGGGGTTTATGAGGGGGCCCGCGATTTAGAGGTACTATGACATTTTAATTCAGGAGAGTCTTTAGTTGTGTAAAGGGTAATTTTCATACCCCTGGGTGACTAGGGTCTCGAGATATAGGCCAAAACGTGGGCCAGTGAATGCCTAGACAGTGTTTATACAATATGGATATCAAATGAAAGCTGTTGATGAGTGCTTTAGTACAGAGTAATATATTATCCAGAGACGGACTGGGACTGGGATTAGGACTAGGACTGGGACTGAGACTCGGAGTGGGACTGGGACTGGGACTGGAATAAAATACATACCACCCTCTGGGACAGGCAATAAGGGATGCAGAAGAATGAGAAGAAATTGAGAGAAGAGAAAAGAGAGAAGGAGATTGAGAAAGATATAGAATGAGACGAAGATGGAGATAGATGAAGCGAAAAAGACGGAGGGAGGAGTGAATAAAAGGATTAGGAAAAAGTGAAGAGGGGGGAGGGCAGAGTTAGACGGAAAAAGCTTATTAAAATGTATGCTGATAGGCCAAATTTAGGGCACGACTACGTCTGCCGGGTCTTCTATTGTTCTAATAAAAAGCGTGTTAAATTTTGATGGTATAATTAAGAACATTTAGGACCTCCTTTTCTTGCTATCACAATGTAACACGCTTTTATTAGAACAATTAGGACTGTGATATAAACTGTAAGATTTGATAATTTAGGTGTAAAGTTTTAATGTTAAAAATATATAATTATATACAGTTCGGAATTTTTTTGTCGCAGACGAAAAAGCCTAATTATCGTTAAAGGTTACAATGGATGTTATCTTTCTTTATAGTCAATTTATCTTTTACTTTTTAGTTAATTTTATTAACCAATAATAAATTGCTTTGCGTTAAACTAAAAAACTTGTTTGGCTCTGTTGAATATTCAAACTGGCAAGTTCTAACGAGTATAATTTGGATGAGTCATCTGAACTTAAGGCCCATATTATGTATCACACGTCGCAGTCACTCACTTTCACCCCGAAGTTCGGGTTTTATAACCTCTAACGTATTCGCGTTCGTCCTCTTACGTAGTATTCACTGCGAGTGTCAAGCCATAACGTT
Source organism: Eurosta solidaginis (assembly GCF_040869045.1). Classification (NCBI taxonomy): domain Eukaryota; kingdom Metazoa; phylum Arthropoda; class Insecta; order Diptera; family Tephritidae; genus Eurosta; species Eurosta solidaginis. The sequence continues at coordinate 72,897,428 of NC_090322.1, forward strand.
GATTTTTTTTTTGTTATTTTGGAGAACTTTCTAGTGAAATTTTTCTCTGTGTGCTGTTGGCACGTTGTTTAAATTTTTCCCAAATTATTAAGTAAATTATAAATTAAATATTGCTTCAAATAAATGTTTTCAGACTTTTAACAGCATGACGGCATTCCCCGCTTAATTAATACAAATAGACAACATTGGCTAATTCTTTGTAGTTCTATAAATAGAACAAAAGCAAAACTACCAGTTTCGTTGAAACCGCCAACAAAAAGCATAACTTTAACACATGATTACATACAAAGTATGTACTGTTCAAAATAATAAAATATGCAAGGAAGGCAATTGGGATAAAGTTTACAACAACTAAGTGGCTGAATGCGTTTGTAACACTTCAACCATCGTAGGAGTGCAGATTCAAATCCCACTCAGGGAGAAAAGGCTTTGAAGAGATTTACAAGGTATAATCGAAACAGCTGTCGCCTTGTCCGTTCTGATGTCACGTTTAAATTTTTCAGAAATTATTAAATAAATTACAAATTAAAAATTGCTTCAAATAAATGTTTTCAGGCATTTAAAAGCAATGAGGACAATCCCCGCTTAATTAATACATTGAGCCTTTTTGTTTTGCTACGTAAAAGATGCCTAGGGGTCATAAGTTCGAACCAGTTGCCTTTTTCAGTGTTTGTTTTATAAGTTAGGCGCCACACCAATTGGTATTTTAATTTTTTTAATTTATTTATTTAGTAAACCTTGGCTCAATAATTTAAAATTGCAGACTGGGTAGGAGCATGGCTGTGGTTTGTAAGTTGTTATGATTATGAACATTATTTTATCTTTTTCCCTAAGTGCTGCCAGGAGGACTTCCTAGGGGTAATTTGGGGGACCTTTCGGTATTATTTTGGTTTCTCCCTCGGGATCTTCACGGATTCATTTGTTGGTAGTTTCGGCATGATTTTGGGTTGGGCTCTCTCCGGGTCCTCCCGGGGTCAATTAGAGGTCGATTTGGGGACTCTCTCGGGGTCATTTGGAGATCACTTCGGGGTCATTTGGGGATCACTTCGGGGTCGTTTGGAGATAATTTCTGATGATTTTGGGGACTTCCTCCGTGTCCTCTCGGGGTCATTTCGGGACCGTTTGGAGGTAATTTTGGATAATTGTTAAAACTCCCTCGGAGTCCTAGCAGGATCATTTCGGTGACTTTCTTCGGGTCCCGGGGATATTTCGAGAACAGCCTCGGGTTCCTTCGGGGGTTTTTGGAGGTGATTTCGGGAACTCTTCGCGGGTAATTTCGAAATCTTTAAGGGCTATCGATAGCTCCGTCCTCCTAAATGTCTGAAGGCTAATTCCCTTATGTTTTTTTTGCAGCTTCTTCTTCTTCTGTCTAGATATGAGTGTCGTACCGATCTTCGAAACACTACTTCTTCTCGTCGCTAGAAACGCTTCTACCGAAAATGAGCGCAATCGGTTAATAGCCACGCCCACTTTTTATATCTAAAATATTTCCCATTATTAGAATTCATTGATATTTCAGTAGCTAATGGGGCTATTATCTTCAAACTTAGGTTATCTACATTATGGAGGTACCTCAATATACGATACAATTTTAAAATAGGTCGCGATTAGAAATAGTTGAGGCGTGTTGAAATGGGGTAGTTAAAGTTCAGACTTCGCTTTCGGTATTGTGAAAGAAAGCCGAAAGGAACGATTCGTCGATGAACACTCTGGACTCCTTTTCCCTAAGTTTCTTTTGTTATGCTAAAGATAATGGGCAAGCATTTATCAAATCATGTGTTACCATTTGTAAGTTATTTCAAAATCTATAAGCATAAATTATGTTCTTTAATATTCTTTATTTTTTTTATTAGATAAGGAACTTAAGGTTTAAGATACACACATATCACATACAAAATTTGAAAATGTGACCCCTGTATGACAAAACCCCGATTATCCTGCGAAGACCAAAATAATTAAAATAATTTTTTCTATGCAATACCAAACTCATTTCTAAATGCTCTGAAGCGCATGGGTGGTCGCAGAAAACTGCCATGCGACATATTTTGCGATAACGCCACAAATTTTGTCAGGGTGTCCAACCAGTTAAAGGAACTAATACACAAAAAGAAATTTATAAATTTTGTTCTTCCGAATTTATTAATTTTCATTTTATTCCTCCCAGGGCACCTCACTTTGGCGGTCTTTGGGAAGCTGCGGTGAAAAGCGCAAAGGGACATCTAAATCGAAATTTAGCCAACACAAGATTGACATTTGAAGAACTGCGCAAGGTTGCCGTGGAAGTGGAAGCTATTCTAAGCTCTCGCCCACTTTGCCCGATGTCATCAGATCCAAACGACTTTGGCGCACTCACTTCAGCACACTTTCAGGTTGGTTCTCCTCTACGCGCCTTACCCGAGCGATCTCTCGAAGATAGAAATTTTACAAATTTAGATCGATACGATATGATCACTTCTATTAAGCAACACCTTTGGCGCCGCTGGTCATCAGATTATATTAATGAACTCGCACGCGCGTAAAGTGGATAACTTCCGTACCCAATGCTTCCTTGACAACTCTAGTTATCATACATGACGACAACCTGCCACCACAGCGTTGGAGGCTTGGCCGTGTAGAGTCCACTGCCCAAGGACGTGACGGTCACGTTCGAGTGGTGCACCTTCGCACTGCCAATGGTACCTGCTGCCGTCCTATACATAAATTTGATATACTACCGGTTTCTTGAAAGTGGATACTTCCAACGGGGCCGGAATGTTGGATCAAACTTGCGACACACTGTGGTCGAATAATATTCTAAGACACTGTACTAATATTACTACTCAAATAATCAAAAAATATAACTAGTTACACACGTACAACAGAACACTACCTACTTATTGCAAACATGAATATACACACCCACATACATATTCGCAATCATACTTAATTTTGCACTCACACTCTTCTTTACTTTTCATGCTTTGTACATATTTGAAGTTGCCTAAATAAATTATTGTAACATTGTCGCTCACATTAAGCGGTTCGGTCGTTCGTTATTTATTGGAATATAATATTTTCGCGTATACACCCCCACAATTTTTCGTACCATTTTTGCAATTTAATAGCAAGGAAAAGCTCCTTGCTCGTACACTTTTCTTTTCTCTTCTTTTCTTTTCTTTTCTTTTCTTTTCTTTTCTTTTCTTTTCTTTTCTTTTCTTTTCTTTTCTTTTCTTATCTTTTATTCTCTTCTCTTCGCTTCTTTCTCTTCTCCTCTCTTCTCTTCTCCTCTCTTCTCTCCTCTTCTTTTCTCTTATCTTCTTTTCTCTTCTGTTCTCTTCTCTTCCGTTCTGTTTTCTCTTCTCTTTCTTCTCTTCTCTTCTTTTCTCTTTCCTTCTCTTCTTTTCTCTTCTCTTCTCTTCTTTTCTCTTCTCTTCTCTTCTTTTCTCTTCTCTTCTCTTCTCTTCTTTTCTCTTCTCTTCGTTTCACGTCGATTCTCTTCACTTCTCTTCACTTCACTTCTCTTCTCTTCGCTTCTCTTATCTTACATATCTTATCTTATCTTATCTTATGTGTTGTTGTTGTTGTTGTTGTTGTAGCAGTGCTTATCTTAACTTATCTCCTCTTCTCCTTTCTCCTCTTCTCTTCTCCTCTGTTCTCTTCTCTTTTCTTCTCTTACAAGCAGGCTAATACCGTTTTGTGCATGAATTGTGAACCTGTCAAATTCGAAACTTTGCTACTAGGGAAAAATCTTATTAGATATGTGATGTTTTTATTTTTAATGTTTTCATCGGTACTAAGTGGTCATATTTACTAAATTTTAAGCGGTATACACTTCGCAAGAAATGAAAGTTTAGATACAAAAAAGCGCTCAGGAAATGCACAAGATAAATATCGTTTGTCAAGTATTAACCACCACTAAAGAAAACCCATGCGCTTTCTGCTACCTGTTGTAAAGGTTTTTCAGTAAATAGGGAGCCCTGGTTTTCGCCAACAGTGGCGTTCCAATGAACCCTGATGCAGATACCGATTAAAATTTAACATGAAATACATTAACAATGCTATCTCTAACTATCCGGATCAATTTCGGATCTACAGGAATGGAATTTTTTGATAGCTTAAGAGCTTGGTAAAGTTGACGTATCCATATCCATATAAAACAGCTGATCCAACCAACCTCATGGAAATCAATGTAACTGGTCAATGGTGCCATACCATAACGGCCTTGTCATAACCATGCGATAAGCCCGAGTTAAAGTTGACATAATCACAACGTTATAATCAGGGAGCGTGTCATTATTCTGTATTACAAAATTCTGGGTGACAAAATTCTGTAAATTGCAAAAAAATTCTGCTTGAACAAAATTCTGTTTTTTTTAAATTCTGCTTTCTAAAATTCTGCTTTTTAAAATTCTGCTTTTTCAAAATTCTGCATGTTTAATTCTGGATGTTTAATTCTGGAAGTCAAAATTCCGGAATCATGGCATGGCGTAGCCGGTGTTGGATCGGCTAAGGGTTATTTTTTTAAAGAGCGGCCGAAGCACGCCTACGCAGAAGGGTATACTACGCAGAAGGACGTCGCCGTGGCGGTAGCCACACACCCGGACTTGGCATGACGTAGCCCAGGGTTATTTTTTATCAGCGCGGCCGAAGGCCGCCTATGCAGAAAGGTGTTCTACGCAGAATTACTGTGCATGGCGCACTTTTTCAAAATAACTACATGACCTCTTTAACATTGTTAACATTATATTTTAATACAGAATTTTGAAAGCAGAATTTTAGAAAGCAGAATTTTAAAAAAGCAGAATTTTGTTTTTAGAATTTTGTACATACAGAATTTCGACACCAACTCTATAACCATAACCATATTTTTACTTATCCATATCAAATTGGCATCAGTTATCGGTGCCTTAACCTAAAAATCGTGAAAATTTCATAAAAATGAAAACGCAAAAAATTACAAACATATACAAAAAAAATTAGTCTCTTAGTCACAACGTATCCAAAACAATATATAAAATCTACAAAAATTTATAAATTCTCCAACTCAAATCACTTTTAGGTTATGGATATGGCGAAAAACCAAAAACCAATTGGTTGGCTATAATATGGTTATGGCTTTAGCGTTATGGGTTATGGTATGGCACCATTAATCGATTACATAGATTCCCATAAGGTTGGTTCGATCAACTGTTTTATCTGGTTATGATTAAGCCACGATTAACTGGCCCTTTAGCCAACAAATGGATTTTGGTTTTCTGCCATATCCATAAACAGCTGATTGCTGATTCGCAATTTTTTTGTAATTTTGTTCGAGCTATAATTTTTGTTTGTATATATATATTACATTATATACATTTATATATTTTATTTAACTGTTTTTATTTATTTTGAAACAATAAGATATGGATGATTTTAAGTTAATAGTGTTGTTGCGCGAATTGCCGTGCCTTTATGGTAAGGCGAATAAAGATTTCAAGGACCAAGGAAAAAAGAATACCGTGTGGAAAGAACTTTCCGCGGAATTAGGAGTCGATTGTAAGTATTTATTATTCAATTTTGAAATTATATATGTTTATACACAATATCAATGCTTATGTCAAGCATCCGTAGCAATAAAGCGATGGGGAATTTGAGGGAACGCTTTTCGAAAGAAATTCGCCGGACGAAGAACACATCAGGAAGAGGTGCGTCTAACGGAAGGCAGTGGGCACTGTTAGAAAGCCTGCAGTTTTTAAGAGCTCATATAGTACCTCGCCCGTGAGTATAAATGATTTACTTATTATATAATGTTAACCAACAAGTTGCCTATTTTAATAGCAAGCAACAGAGCTCGAAACCTTTAGACAAAAGTAATGAAAGTTGGCGGCCACCGTGGTGTGATGGTAGCGTGCTCCGCCTACCACACCGAATGCTCTGGGTTCACACCCCGGGCAAAGCAACATCAAAATTTTGAAAAGCTCTCAGTGAAAACGCAGATGCCGTTCGGCATAAAACAAGTAGGTCCCGCCTGGCCAATTTGTAGGAAAAATTAAATACGAGCACGCCGCAAATTGGAAGAGAAGCTCGGCCTAAAATCTCTTCGGAGGTTATCGCGCCTTACATTTATTTTTTTATTTTAATGAAAGTTGTTCATTTCTTCATCACTGCTCAGTTTAGATAAAACTTGATATTCATTATTAATTTTATTATAAAATTACCAAATACATATAACTAAATTTCAACAGTAATAGCAATTGCGTGTACCGAGTAGCAGGACATTTTCTAAAATCAAATTGATAATTTTCAAAATCCAATTGACATTTTCTAAACAGAAGTGGCTATTAGTAAGAAAATTCCGAACGAATAATTTTTTCTTATTGGCAACAAACAAAAAAAAATGCCAACTCTAAGGTAATAAAACAAAGAAAAAAATTACAAAAAGAGTAAGAAAAATAACACGTACATATATGCATTTTTTCCCACAAATAAGAAAATAACGTATGTATTTGTTCGGAATTTGAAGTGAAAAATTTTATCACCTAGTTGAAATACAAAGACAACTTTGAGCGACAAATAACAAAGCTAAGTTGCGGCTCCGGATATATGGCTTCACTTGGCGAAGGTCACGAGTCTTGGGGGTAGGGCAACTAACATCAAAATACTTTAGACAATTTAAAAACTGGGTGGCCCATTGGCGGTTGTTTGGCAAGCACTTCGAAGGGATTTCTCAGCAAAAATTTATCCATCACGCTTATTTATTATTATTATTAATTAATTAACTAGGCTTTGATTTGCTACGAGACAGTCACAATAGCGATGGTGAGGGAAAATACTTTTGAACAAATAGTTCTTTGCATTGTTAAAATATATTGAAAAAATTATCAAAGTTGTTACGTAAGACCCCTATAAAATAAATTTTATCAGTTTGATCCGAACAAAAAGTGTTCGATAAATTTTTTTTAAGCTCACTGCGACAATGTTGGAAACATAAGGGTCATTATTTTACAAATCTTACATCTTTTAGGATTTCATAATTTTGATTTAGCTCAAACTTTTTTTCTAATTTGTTTGCACGAAATTAGTAAACACGTATATCAGGATTTCGTCGAAAAAAATTTTCTTTCAGAGATATGCATGTTTTTAGATACGACGGTTAAGCAAATTTAAGCAAACTTGTCCACATTCAAAATTCTATAACTTTGGTTGTACTAGTCGTATCTTACTAATTTTCGTTTTATTTTGAAGGCAACAATATTTACTTTATAACTGCGTTTAAGAAATAATTTTAATTAACAATTATTAATTAATTAATTAATTTTTTTAACAATTATTACATCTAAAAGAATAATCATTTTCCAGGATGGAGACTTTTGTAGTTAAAAAAATATTAACTCATTTCTGATGTGACATCGAGCAGCTTACCTATACTTGTAGCAAGCAATACGTGCGTCACACACATCCATTAAGGATAGGTATACAACCAACGCGTGCCTGCGTATGCATGTTAGTTAACTGGAATATACATACATATGTTTATGTAATTAAACCTACAAAGACATAGTAAGGTAGTAGAGGCCTGCATGAAGCCATTCACATGTGAATACACAATGAGACATGATGAATGAACTGTAGTTATTTATTTAATAATTCGGGAAAATTTTTAGTTTGCATTGCCTAACTGTTTTCATACAAAATTTCCAAAAATAAAAAGGCTTACAAATATATCTATGTACATATGTTGCGCCGTTATCCCTAATCACCATCAACTTGTATAATATATGGATATACCCCAGGCTGAAGGTCATTTATTGTGCGGAAAACCCTAAACTGTATTTACCTAGAATGCATACAAATTCTTAATAAATCCGCATACATGCATAAAATTATTTACATTAGACAACCGAAGTCAGCGATCCGAAACAAAACATGAAAGTATGCCATAGGTTAGGCTAAACCAAAATGCATCATATTCCGCAAGGCACAACAATTTTTTTTTTCTTAACGAATGTATTTACATACATATATATGTACATAGATATAAGGATAAAAATAAATAAATGTTTTCTATTCTTTTAGTGATTTCATAAATTTTATTTTTATTGACAAATATAATAGGGCCGCAGATACATTTGTAATTCAAGTAAAATACATCAAATACAAAATATTTTTTTATTTTTTATAATTTAAATTTATATCTCATACAAATTATTTCATAACTTGAACTTCAATTGAATGTTCATCCAAAGATAAGTGCTTTGCTCTTACTCTTCCTTCTGCCACTGGAATCATGCAGTGGTATGTCAGCGTCGCTTTCACTGTTACAGCTTTTTTCAAGCTATCTTCAAGGTTCTTTTATTCTTCGTAGTACTCCTCGTTTTGCACATATTTAAATGAAATATTAGGTATGGCCCCTTTTGCCCAATCAAATAATTCTTTTGGCGTTTGAATTGGATTATTCACTCTCTGAAGACTTGCTCTAGCAGCCAATCTTTTCAAAGTCCCTCCCAAGCCGTCGCATGCATTTTTTCTATGTGAAGTGGGGAAAAAGTGCCACTCCGCAGTCAAACCAAAATCTTTTTGATGATGGGTAAGATTAACAAAATTCTGTTTGTTTTTATATTGTGCACTTGCCCCAACAGAGAAATATGTAATTTTGGAAATATTTTCGAAGTTATTTTTAACATATTCCATTAAGTATTTTTGAAATAAATGCACGGCAATTGTGTTGTGATGTAAGCAGTCAGAAATGACAACAAAGCTTTTTATACGAGTTTCTCTGCTTGAATGCCTGTAATAAATGACAAATGGATGAATTGTTGCCTGATTGTTATTCCAGTGAACACCTTGAGCAGCATTTTGTACGACAAATGCATAGTTTTCGGAAAAATCACAGATAACGATGCATTCATCTTCTGGTAAGGATTCTTTTTGCCGTTTATAAACTCGTTTTGACTTTTAACTAGGTATGAATGCAACAATAAATTTTGCAAACCGGACTCCAATTTTTGTAAGTATTCATTAACTGGAGATATCATATCTCTAGGTTAGGTTAGGTTAGGTTGGGTGGTAGCTTCCCTGATAGGGGAAGCTCACTTGGACAACATGACGGTCCGTTGTGATACCACATATAATAAACTAAACTAACGGTGACGTATATATAACTACTTAGAGAATCGTTGGGTAGCAACGATAAAGTTCCGAATGATCCCGATCTCAACCTTGGATAGCTCCTCGGGAGATCCAAGTGAGTCACGACCGAAATACTTTCGCCTAGTTCTGGCAAAAGCTGGGCAGTCAAACATAAAGTGATTTGGTGATTCCACCTCATCATCCTCCATACAGCTGCAGCAGGATGGAGTTTCCAATATATTGAGACGTACCGCATGGATACCCATGGGACAGTGCCCTGTCAAAACCCCAATGACCATTGATAGGTGAGCCTTAGTGAACCCAATTATTTCAGCAGACCTCCTGCTATCCACTTTCGGCCAGAAAGATCTTGATATCCTGCAAGACGTAGTGTCCGCCCAACGTTTGCTGAGCTGACTCGAGGCCCAGCTATGGAAGAGCAATCCACAGGTGGCTAGCGGAATCCCGAAATCCCTACAGGCATCTTCATCCGGTTCAGCTGTACCGATTCGGGCTAAGAGATCCGCTTGACAGTTACCCGGAATATCACTATGGCCCGGGACCCAGATAATCTTAATTGAATAATAATTCGATGCAATCGCAAGTGAGGTCAGGCACTCCCAGACCACCCTCGATCGCACTGTAGTTGAGCTCAAGGCCTTTATAGCCGCTTGGCTATCAGAGCAGATGTTAAATTCCCTAACCGTAGTAGCGCTGGATAGCATTTCATCCACCGTATCCTTAATCGCAGCAACTTCCGCTTGGAATACACTGCAGTGATCAGCCAACTTAAACTTGCGGCTTACATTTAGCTCTTGACAAAAGACCCCCCGCCAACCTTTCCGTCCAACTTCGACCCATCCGTGAACAAGTTAACCGGTCCCATGCCCCAGATAATTCCTCTTCTCCACTCCTCCCTCGGGGGAATGACTGTGGTGAAGGTTGTATAGGGAGCGGCCACCGGCATGCAATAGTCCGTCCTGTCCGGGATAAAGTCGAAACTAGTAAGAAGGCTAGAGTGTCCGAAATCAGAAAGCATATAACCCATATCACGAAGCCTGACCAACGACCGGGCCGCGGCTGCCTTTCCCTCAATATCTACTGGATGTATATTCAGCATGACATTCAGGGCCAAGGTAGGTGTTGTTCTCATAGCGCCACTGATACCGATAAGCGCCGTCCGTTGCACTGACACTAACATTTTGGAGGTGCTCGCCGTGTCCAATGCTATCCACCAGACCAGCACCACATATCTCTATCTATCTTCCAAAATTGTTCTTATTTCGTCGATCAAATTTGTTGCACCGGGGCACTGGGAACATTTTCCGAAATAACAATTTGTTGATGCTTCAAGACATATCATACGTTGTAAACCGTCTTGATAGCTTTTTATTGGGTGCATAGACTCAGCAGTCAGATGCCTGATGTTAGGTCCTTCTACTAATAATTTGACGTTTTCTTGTATAGTGCAAACACATACTGAATGGGTACCACTTGAACCGGCTAAAACACAATGTTTTCGTCGCAAGGTTGCAAATTTTAAAAAACCACACTTAACGTTAGGGTACTTTTCCTTAAAAATTTTATACAGCTCGCGTAAGTTTATTAACAATAGCCTCTTTTGCATGCGACTATTTTCATCGAGCTCATAAAATTGTATCAAATGAACAACTTCTTTTTCTAACGAACGGATGACTCTTGGGGTTCGCTTCGGCCAAAATTCCTTTTCTTTAGCAATTTTCTTAGCAACAGTTATCATATGAACTGTAGCAATAGGAAAATGATGCAGAATTTTTCGAAAAGTCCAATCTTTACAAATAGTCAAAATTTTTAGTTATTTTGCTCGATCACTGGTTGCAGTAAATGCGTCTTTTAGAGTTTGCAATATTTCATTCCCATAATTTTCTTCGAAGCAAACAATGTCATTATTAGGTATGCCAAACATTTTTCCTTAAATTGCTTCAGAAACGTTCTGAATTTTTTCTGCCAAATAGTGTTTTTGATGAATCTTTATTTCTGAATTGGTAAAACTCCGATTATTTCTAAGCCTATGGTAATAAAATCAGTCGCCTCACACATTGCTTCTCTGTCTTTCTCAAATGATACAGATGTAGATCATTGTGGATTATAGTTCTCTTTGCTATGAGTTTCAGTACGTGCTTAATTGAATTGAATATCATCTGATTCTTTCCTCTAGAAAAACGAATAAAATTTGTTATAAGTACCTAATATTTCACGAATTTAATAAGATACAAGTTAAAATATAGAAAACAATATATGTACATTAGGGCAGCAGCCAATGTCTTAACCATGAGTACCATAAATATTTTATTGTTTCTAAATTATATTCAATTTTTATACGTATATCAATGTATGTATATACAAACCTCATTATCTTCCTTGAGTTTAGTTAGCTTAAGTCGGCATGTGTTGCAAATTCGTTGTTCCATCGTTCTTTCAATATAGGAATATTTAATGTCAATAAATGGTTTTTTGTTACTCTTCTGAGAGAGCAATTTTTTGTATTTGGGTGCGGAGACAAATGAAGTGGATTAAAGCATCGTAATTTTGGGAATATTTACGCTGCATAGGCTTCGGCATTTTTCTAATCCTATTTATCCAATTTAGAAAATATACAAGCAGTTCTTTTAAAACTCGCAAAAAGATTAATTGTGGTGCTGGTGATACTTCAATGTAATTTTCCTTTGGTATGATCTTTTTTCAGTTAAAATCTCTATTTATATATTCCTATTCCGCACTTTTATTTATTTTTTTGTAACGCATACATGCTATTCATAAGTATGTATAAGTATATTTAATTGTATCAATAGGCTTAGAAATAGATAAAGGATTGTTGCTACAACAAGGCGTGCCTCTACCATCATTCGTTAGCGATAAATCAGCGGCATACATACTAATGGGAAACTCCTACGTGAATTGAGAATGCTTACCATTGTTTCGGATCGCTGTCTTGGGTTGTTTAATGTAACTAATGTATGCGGATTTATTAAGAATTTGTATGCATTCTAGGTAAATACAGTTTAGGGTTTTCCGCACAATAAATGACCTTCAGCCTGGGGTATATCCATATATTATACAAGTTGATGTTGATTAGGGATGACGGCGCAACATATGTAGATATATTTGTAAGCCTTGTTATTTTTGGAAATTTTGTATGAAAATAGGTAGGCAATGCAAACTAAAATAACTACAGTTCATTCATCATGTCTGATTGTGTATTCACATGTGAGTGGCTTCATGCAGGCCTCTACTACCTACCTACTATGCCTTTGTAGGTTTAATTACATTAACATATGTATGTATATTTCAGTTAACTAACATGCATACGTAGGCACGCGTTGGCTGTATACCTACCATTAATGGATGTGTGTGATGAAAGTATTGCTTGCTACAAGTATAGGCAAGCTACTCGATGTCACATCAGAAATGAGGTAATATTTTTTTAACTACAAAAGTCTCCATCCTGGAAAAAAATTATTCTTTTAGATGAAAGTTCAGCGCATATTGTATATATTAAAATATTCGTTGGACATGTTTGTAATAATTGTTAAAAAAATTTTACTTAAAAAAAAAATTCGTTTTGTAAAATTTAATATTTTTTAAACGCAGTTATAAAGTAAATATTGTTGCCTTCAAAATGAAATAAAAATGAATTAGATACGATGAGTGCAACCAAAGATATGGAATTTTGAGTGTGGGCAAATTTGCCTCAATTTGCTTAACCATCGAATTTGAACACATGCAGATCGCTGGAAAAAGAATTTTTTCACAAAATCCTGATATAGGTGTTAACTCAAATTACGAAAAGATTCCCAGAAAAAAATTTGGTGACTTTTAAAAAAAGTGAAATTTTTTTTCTACAAATCCGTACTATTTGTAAAATAATGACCCATATATGTAGTACTCCTATATTGCTGCTACAGGCTGGTACACTCACAAACATCAGAGTGCCGATACATTTATTGTCGTTTAAATGTTTTTGTGTTCAATAATCGAATGTACCTAAATTTAAATTGTTTCTTGTCACACTTGTGCTGCTACAATCACAAAAATTGTGTAGGCTGTCTTGTTTTGATTTCGAATTCAAAACTCATTGCGAGCACTTTGTATTAGCAATATAGGAGTATTGCATATATAGTTGGAAAGATACTAATAGAATGTAAACAAAAATATGTCCAAAAATAAACGATGAATCAGCCTTAACTTAGTGTATGAGAGGCAGTCGTGCTGACATTTTGTAGTCACTTCATCGCAAGGTTCATACATACTTATGTACATATGTATATAAAAAAATGCATCGTTTTATCATTAAGTTTATAGTTTTTGTGGCTATGGTTGTAGAAATTTCTACGGGTAATCAGCACACAATGGATCGGCCGGCTCCGAAAGGTTTAGTTCCTGATGAAAACATTTCATTTTTGTTTTTGAAGTCCGCATCTGATGCTGAGAGTGCCAAATCAAAGTTACAATCTACTTTTCAAAGCTTCTTAGAAAATTTGCAACAAAATTTCTCTTCTTCAGCTATCCTACAATTACCCGGAAACAGCACCGAAAAATCGCACCAAAAGAGGCAGAAAATAAAAAATCACATTGCTTTTTTTGAAATAGCTTCAGTTTATTTAATGGAGTTCGCGTTTGCATCTGAACACTTTTTGCAAGTTACCAAAAATGAAAGCATTGAAATTTTGTTTAAGCTAAGACGGTATGTAAAAAAAGCATGTAAAAAAAGAATACCTACACGCATAAAATCGCTGCTCACTACTTTTTTTGCTGATATGGATATTTTCAATGTTATGTTTTCCGAAACAGTTGATGAAGGACTGGAATATATTGTACAGACGTTACAGATAATACAAACCGCGTTTGATGGCTATACAGATACACAAAAGAGAATTTTATTACATTCATGTTACAAATTTGATGACTGGTGTTACAATCAATGTTTTGAGTTTTTGCTAAAGAGGTCTGCTTATATTTACCACTGTGCTTCAAATGCTGGTTTGGAAAGAGTGTACAACATATATGCGATGACAGAAACTATTACTAAACATATAATGAGACAACTAGCATTAAAGGTGCAAAGATTATTAAACTGCCTTACATTTAACGAATACAACATAAAGTGCAGTTTCCTAAGGCATACTGGCCATGGTTTTCAAAAAATTTACGCTATCTTGAAAGACCTTCAAGCTTATTACAATATAGAATTAAATCGGGAAGGTTTACGGGACAATGGGCTTTGTATTGATGAGTTTAAAAATCTAGATAAAAATACAGGGTTCCACTAAACTGTACGTACGTTAATCTGTTTAAGCTTTGATGTCAAATAATAGGATGGGTTATTATAAGTAGGTATCAACGTAAAACACACCTATAAGCAACGATAATTTTTTTTAAATTCATTAAGAATCTGTCAACTCCTATACCTATAAGTCGATAATTTTTTCCTACAACAACAAAGTGTGATCAAGCCAATTAATAGTTCGTGATGTGTAACAATGACATGTAAATTAACGCCCCGATTCTGAGCGTTACCGGTAAAATAGTACGCAGAACATTATGTAACCGAATATCGTTACCAGTTCTTTTATCCGCGATTCTGGCCCAAGTGGTAACGCTTTCATCACCGAAAAACTCACCAGTGTCTGTGGAGAAATTGGAAAGGTAGTTTTCTTCGCTTTCACGGTTGCCACTTTGGTCCATTTGGACCAAAAATGGTCCCTTCCAACCCCATTTGGTCCATTGGCCCCTTCTCTTCAATTTTTGTGCTTTTTATGCAGTATACACGATTGGTACTTTTCTTTCTTTTTCACTCAGTAAAAATTCACAATATTGCCCAAAAATTCGCCTCACTTTCGTCAGCCCCCCTGTAAAAAATTGCTCAGTCTATAAAATGTACCAGAAAAATAACATTTCACCTAGGATATAATTTATGCCTGGCTATAAAAAGAAAAATGTTGGCAAACACATTGTCGTTAATTGTTGATGAAATAACCGACTAATCAAAAAAAACTCTTGTTTTATAATATAATATGTAAAATATATGAAAATAAAAATTGCTTCTCACCTAGCATAGCTCATAGCGAGCACTCTACCGTGAGCCTAACACTTTCAAAACTTATACAAGGAAATTCTATGCATTACTTCTCGTTTGGCACGTTGATATTTAAATCTTTCTCACCCAGCTCAATTAGTTCAAGGAATTCCAGGACTATTGTGGTGTTAAGCCACGCTAAGTAATTCAAAATTAAATATCATGGCACAAGAAATATTTTAACTCGAAGACAGAAAGACGCAAATGCAAAAAAGATTTGATTTCGGAACAAATGTTTTGTACAAAATTATTCCTATACCTGCTAGCAGAACCCCTGAGACCTGGGATCAAAACTCACACTTATTGAATCTAGGCTCTGATATGAAGTTTAAACGTTAAGGGAAAAAGTAAGCATCTATAAAAATAGCGCTAACAAAATTGCCAAGTTTCATTTATGATTTACTGAGTTTTCCACATACATAGTTCGGTCACACTAGAACGCAAATTTTGAACCGTTTCTTACTAAAACCCAACTGCACTATATATTTTATTTCATTGCAATCAACAACATAATTCTCGAACCAAGAGCTTTGTGACCAAAACTAGGTTCACAACGTTTGGTTGGTGAAAGACATAGACTTATCCTATGTCAAAATATAGTACCATTTTTGGTTGCATGTGTATATATTTTTTTGCTCTGCTTGAATTAAAGGAAAGTCTTCACTATGTTTAGTAAAATTTTATATATAAACATCATACAATTTTGTATTTTATACTAATAATTTAAAATAAAAATTTGGTCGTTTTTTTCGATGGATTTTGGACCCAAATGTAAACATGGTGTGACAACCGTGTTCGCTTTACCGAAAATGCATATTATGCATGATAAGTTTCTACATATGTATATTGTAATTTATTCTGTGAAAGTACATAATGTAAACAAATATGTATAGCAAGAGGCAACACTTTTTTACTATTATCTTTACTTATTTGCGCTTACAATTCTTTATTTTTCAGTTTTGCCTTTTTCTAAACAACAGCTGTTGTGTGGTTATTTCGATGTAACCACCTACTTTTGTGGGTAAAAAATTATCCGGCTATTTTCGAAGGTAGAATACCAAAAGGGTGTAAAAGTTGCCGCATTATTTCGTTACCGTGAAGAATGCTGTTGCCACACTAGAATCGGGGCGTAAATTTCACTTTTTTTGCACAATAAAAGTAATTACAGAAAAGTAGTTAAGCGGAGCGTAATGTCGAACTTGCATATGAAGGAACAAACTTCGCATTCGAAAATGAGCAACACGTCATACCGTATCAGCTTCTCTTTCAAATACGTACAGAAGTGTTTAAAGGCCGCGGCACAATGACATTTTTCATATAGATGCGTTTAACACAAGCTTATGCATTCCAATAACATCGCCACAATCAACCAAGGTGTTGCGTTTGTAAATATGAAGTAACTTCAGAGTTGACAATTGAAGTTTATTTCGCCTTGCCCATTCATATACAAAATTTCGCGAAGCACTGGTAGAAACATTTTCCCTATACAACAAAAATATTTTCTAACATATTTTGTGTCGTATTCATTTGTTATATTGCAGTTTTTACGAGTACTTGCGAAAAATGTTATAAAAGTTACCAACGAGTGGGAAAAATAATTTAACTTGCAAAGTGTACCAACACTCTTAGCCAAAGCAAATGTCAAATTCTTCTTCTTATGCTTTGTTTGTAACAAAATTTGGGAGTTGGCTACTTTTCCATGTCAAATGGCGCCAGTGTCGCCCAATCTACCTTCTCCATAAAAAAAACGCGCAATCTACTCATAATGCATAACATTGAGTAGAACGCATCTATATGAAAATCTGCTTATGTGTCGGGGCGCTTACTTCATTGCAAATAGCCCCCGCGTTCCAATGGACTGTGATCCAGATCCCGATACAAATTTAACATGTAACAAAAAATGTATCCATATGGATCACATTTGCATATTAAGGCCGGGTTTTTCAGTGCGAGTTTAAACTCCAGTTAAAGTTAACTAGAGTTTAACCCTGCAACTTCGGCCGCTTAAGCTGAGTTGAGCAGCAAAATTTTATGTTATCGAAGAAAGTGGCAAGGTTAAACTCTAGTCAACTTTAACTAGAGTTTAAACTATCACTGAAAAACCAGGCATAAATCTCAATCGGGATCTCGATCACTGCCCGTTGGAACGCTGGGAATATTACCGTAAAAACAGACATAGCTTTAGCAGATTAGTTCAAGGTATGATCGCAACTATATCTTGCTACATATAGTTCTTGCAATGTAAAGCGGAGCAAAAGATTTAGATATCGTTAACTTTTGGCGCAATCAAAATTTTAAAGCGAAGCGACCCGGCAAATTGTTCATTGTACATCCAGCACACATTTTTCATGCTGTCTTAGGTAGAATGAATAATGTAATGTATAAAAATAAAACAACACTGTATAAGCCTTAATATATTGTACTTAACAAAAGCGCTGTTTGTACTTTAATTATTCTGTTAATAAAATAGATTTTATTATGATTTTATATTGAGGTGCTTCATTATGATTGATTGTTCGATTGTTCCACTCCTGTAATATTAACTCTTTTTACTTTAAAGCTAATCTCTCTTTTTTAGTTCTGTTGACTATAAATGAGTGTTTTTTTTAGTTTTTTTTCAGCGTATTCGCTTCCATTATCTCTAACTTTTTATACCTTTCATGAAATTTATTAAGGTTTGGTTTAAATCCTCAAATTGTCCTTAAAGGATAATATGTAGTCCTACCAAAAATTATACCGTAATGATCAGGATGACAGGCTGATTTGATTTAGCCATGTATGTCGATCTGTATAACGCAAAATAGTCCCTTAGTTTTTGAAATATGTTGATTTGATGAGAATTTAGTGAGCAGGTTATTTGGGTGTCCGATTAATCATTTTTCGGAACCGGCAAACGAATATTTCGAATAAGAGGGTATATGTTATTTAACAGCTAGAAACTTAAAATTTCACAGGATTATCTAAGCATCCGGCATACATTGTCACCTGAAAAAATTGTTAAGATCAATCATATATAATATATATCCTATACCGCCAATTTTTCAGAAAAGAGGGTTTTCATAATTTCTTCCACAGCCAAGCTGGAAGATTGAAATCTTAGCAAATGAATACTTATATGGTATGCATTGTTGTCTGAAATAATTGTCCATATGTATATATTATATATGAAATACAACCAATTGTTCAGGTTTTTAACAATTTCTTCTTCATTTGAGCAGCTTAAAGTTGAATTTTTTTCAGATGCGCACATATATAGCATACATTATTGCCTAAAAAATTTGTCAAAATCGGTCATATAAATATTATATATCCGATACAATCGATTTTTTTTTTTTTGATAAGCTCCTTCCTCACTTTAATAGCTACAAAAATTGAGATTTTTCCAGACAGTTACATGTATAGCATACATCGTCATAGTTAATAATTATTTTCTTTTTTTAGTCAAAAAATTTTCTTTGGTGAAATTTTATGAGATCCTGGGAATATACATACCAATTTTGTTTTTTGTTGTACTATAAAAGATGTTAAATTCCATTGTACTAAATTTTTATTTAAATAAATGCATTTCATGACAAAAAATGCAGCCTTTTTATTTTTCGGACTTTTTTCAACAAAATCTACACATAATAGTAAAACCCGGACATCTATTTATTAAAGTAGTAAAGTAGTAAGTCCGGCCCTATAACTATGGAACGGCTAATCTAACTGAAACAAATTTTTCAACAATAGATTATTCCAAATGTCTAGATGTGAAACCTTTATGGCATTTGAAAGTTTTTGTAACTAATACCAGAAGTTTTTCATAGAAAAACTAAAACCAACTCTCAGAGTACTATACTTATTTATACTATTCCATAAAATTACAACTGCTTTTTCGCCATAAAGTTTGATCCAATTGCGATATTGTGTTGAAATTTGATACACCGCATTCTGTTGAAACATGAAGGATTCTGTATGAAAAAAATCATCTCATTAAGATGAGCCGTTCCATAGTTATAGGGTGAAAAGTTCTACCATTGCCTCCTTAAAAAATTAAAGTCCGAATTTCAATTTTATTTTCGGATTTATAAAATAAAGTCCGGATTTAATAATTTATTTCGGACTAAAAAATAAAAAGTTCCAAAATAAGTTTTTCTGAAGGACTTTTATTATAAAAGGAATAACAGTTTGGGTCCCTGATATGTTACATATATATCCGATTCATCTTGCCAATAAATGCTACTTTGGACTAGGTAGGCAATTGAAAAGTAAATTATTCTCTCGGCAAACGAAAATCATGCTCTACAAGTCACTTATCGTACCTGTCCTGAAATATGGTGCAGAAGCATGGACCATGACAACATCAGATGAAGCGGCTCTGGGAGTGTTCGAGAGAAAAGTTCTTCGAAAGATTTATGGACGTCTATTCGTTGGCGATGGCGAATACCGAAGTAGATTAATTGTGAGCTGTACGAGCTATAGGCAGACATCAACATAGTCTAGCGAATTAAAACGCAGCGGCCACGCTGGGTAGGCCATGAATAAAAGATAACGATCCGGATAATAAAGTTTTTTATCGGAACCCGCCTATGGAAGAACCAGGTGGTGACCAATTGGCGCCAGTTAAGGAGCGAAGAAGCAACTGGTGCGCCTTGTTGGATGGCCATAACCGTTTAAACGGTTAAGTGCCAAAGTGATAGGTAAGTATTATCCGATACAATCGATTGTTCAGATATGTGGTTTTTCGCCACTACTCATTTTAACAACTAGAATCTTTAAATTTTACCAGACTATTACGTATCGCTAGCTAAATTCACAAAGGCCCTTACCAAAAAATTTAGGATTTTACATGATAAGGAAAAAACATTTGACTTATTTTGTTTTGTTGATTTTCCGACAGGGTGGATAAATGATGTATATTGGAACGATTTTCCGTCATCCCTTGTCAAATTTGGTTTTGAGACAACCCGGTTTCGGCGTTGTGCCATCATCAGCGTCGAAAAAAAATTTTATTTTTCATTCACTATATGCAGATATATATTGTTGTAATGTTGTAGTACGCACCAAAAAATTGTGAACATAAGTGTTTTGCGCGGATATAGTCTTGTTCTCCAAACCGGCGTTGGACCCACCCATGGTAAGATGAGCCGTTCCATAGTTATAGGGTGGAAAGTCCTACCCTTGCCTCCTTAAAAAATTAAAGTCCGAATTTCACTTTTATTTTCGGACTTATAAAATAAAGTCCGGATTTAATAATTTATTTCGGACTAAAAAATAAAAAGTTCCAAAATAAGTTTTTCTGAAGGACTTTTATTATAAAAGCAATAACAGTTTGGGTCCCTGATATGTTACATATATATCCGATTCATCTTGCCAATAAATGCTACTTTGGACTAGGTAGGCAATTGAAAAGTAAAGTATTCTCTCGGCAAACGAAAATCATGCTCTACAAGTCACTTATCGTACCTGTCCTGAAATATGGTGCAGAAGCATGGACCATGACAACATCAGATGAAGCGGCTCTGGGAGTGTTCGAGAGAAAAGTTCTTCGAAAGATTTATGGACGTCTATTCGTTGGCGATGGCGAATACCGAAGTAGATTAATTGATGAGCTGTACGAGCTATAGGCAGACATCAACATAGTCTAGCGAATTAAACCGCAGCGGCTATGCTGGATAGGCCATGAATAAAAGATAACGATCTGGCTAATAAAGTTTTTTATCGGAACCCGCCTATGGAAGAACCAGGTGGTGACCAATTGGCGCCAGTTAAAGAGCGAAGAAGCGACTGGTGCGCCTTGTTGGACGGCCATAACCGTTTAAAATTGTGAACATAAGTGTTTTGCCCGGATATAGTCTTGTACTCCAAACCGGCGTTGGACCCACCCAGGGTAATTTTTTATAAGCGCGGCCAAAGGCCGCCAAAGCAGAAAGGTGTTCTGCACAAAAATACTATGGATACCACCCCCGTTTTCGGTTTTTCGTTAATATCTTTTGAACGAGTTATAATTTTTATTTTCCGCCTTCGGATTATTAATACTGATGCCAAGACGCGTCGATTGACACCTCTCTCGAGGTTTTTGGTAGCGTATTAACAGTCGACCGCTCAACTAGACTATTACCTTATTTTTGCTATTTTACTGGGCCCATAAACTGTAGGTTTAAAGTGTGTTAGACGAATAATATTTTATGCTTTTAATCGGGGATTGCCCGTATTGCTTTTTTAAATGTATGAAAACATTTATTTGAAGCAATTTTTTTAATTTTATAATTTATTTAATAATTTGGGAAAAATGTAAACAACGTTACATCAGGACGGACAAGGTGACAGCTGTTTCGATTATACCTTGTAAATCTCTTCAAGGCCTTTTCTCCCGGGAGTGGGAGTCGAACCCGCACTCCTACGATAGTTGAAATGGTTACAAACGCATTCAGCTACGTCATGCCTTAGTTGTTGTAAAGTTT
Organism: Eurosta solidaginis; assembly: GCF_040869045.1. Classification (NCBI taxonomy): domain Eukaryota; kingdom Metazoa; phylum Arthropoda; class Insecta; order Diptera; family Tephritidae; genus Eurosta; species Eurosta solidaginis. The sequence continues at coordinate 72,919,073 of NC_090322.1, forward strand.
TTCTCAATTGCCTTCTTTTTGCATATTTTAATCTTTTACACATTGCATACTTCGTATGCAATTATGTGTTAAAGCTATGCTTGGTACGGCGGTTTCAAAGAAACTTTGGTTCTGTTGCTGTTTTTGTTCTATTTATAGAACTACAAGGAATTAACCAATTTTGTCTGTTTGTATGATTTTAATCGGGGATCGCCCGTATTGCTTTTTTAAATGTATGAAAACATTTATTTGAAGCAATTTTTTTAATTTTATAATTTATTTAATAATTTGGGAAAAATTTAAACAACGTGACAGCAGGACGGAAAAAGATTGAAAGATGTAAAAGATTACAATATGCAAAAAGAAGGCAATTGAGAAAAACTTTACAACAACTAAGGCATGACGTAGCTGAATGCGTTTGTAACCATTTCAGCTATCGTAGGAGTGCGGGTTCGACTCCCACTCCCGGGAGAAATGGCTTTGAAGAGATTTTACAAGTATAATCGAAACAGCTGTCGCCTTGTCCGTCCTGATGTCACGTTGTTTAAATTTTTCCCAAATTATTAAATAAATTATAAAATTTAAAAAATTCCTTCAAATAAATGTTTTCATGCCTTTAAAAAAGCAATACGGGCAGTCCCCGATTAAAATCATACAAACAGACAAAATTGGTTAATTCGTTGTAGTTCTATAAATAGAACAAAAACAGCAACAAAACCAAAGTTTCTTTAAAAACCGCCGTACCAAGCATAGCTTTAACACATAATTGCTTACGAAGTATGCAATGTGTAAAAGATTAAAATATGCCAAAAGAAGGCAATTGGGAAAAACTTTACAACAACTAAGGCCATGACGTAGCTGAATGCGTTCGTAACCATTTCAACTATCGTAGGAGTGCGGGTTCGACTCCCACTCCCGGGAGAAAAGGCTTTGAAGAGATTTACAAGGTATAATCGAAACAGCTGTCGCCTTGTCCGTCCTGATGTCACGTTGTTTAAAATTTTCCCAAATTATTAAATAAATTATAAAATTAAAAAAATTGCTTCAAATAAATGTTTTCATACATTTAAAAAAGCAATACGGGCAATCCCCGATTAAAATCATACAAACAGACAAAATTGTTTAATTCGTTGTAGTTCTATAAATAGAACAAAAACAGCAACAAAGCCAAAGTTTCTTTGAAAACCGCCGTACCAAGCATAGCTTTAACACATAATTGCATACGAAGTATGCAATGTGTAAAAGATTAAAATATGCAAAAAGAAGGCAATTGGGAAAAACTTTACAACAACTAAGGCATGACGTAGCTGAATGCGTTTGTAACCATTTCAACTATCGTAGGAGTGCGGGTTCGACTCCCACCCCCGGGAGAAAAGGCTTTGAAGAGATTTACAAGGTATAATTGAAACAGCTGTCGCCTTGTCCGTCCTGATGTCACGTTGTTTAAATTTTTCCCAAATTATTAAATGAATAATATTTTATTCAGAACTTTTTATAACATGTTGAAACAATGCTTATTATGATCCAAATAAATTAGCATACAAAGTTGTTCATTTGCAAATATATAAACGCATGTCTATATAATAACTTATCGAATAAGTTCCAGCAATCACTACAACCAATACAAACACATCAAAATTGGCAATAGCCGCATACTATTTTACGACTCATCCCGGATTCATCCTAGCCTAATCGCATTTTTTCAGGGTTTCTAGGAGTTTTTATACTCAGAAAGTGAGCAGAATTTATAAATTTTACATTTTCATAGCACAGTTTTCATAGAAACATTAAAAATTATAGGAACAATTGAATTTTAACTACAACGTTTAGGGCCCTTTAAACTTTAAAGTTTATCTTCCCGATGAAAATTTATTTTCCCAGCTAAAATTATGTTTATGGGGCGGATAGTTTTTAAAGTTCATATAAGGAACGGCCCTTAGAGTTATCGTAAATAATATTTTAAATGACGGAATCATAATTTTTCAAAAGAGCCAAAGAGAGGTCTATAATGGAAATATCGTAATTTTCTTTGTATTTTAGTAGTTTCCTTTTATTCAAATTCAATTCAATGGCAAGCAACAATGTGAATGTGATGGTTCCAAAGTAATGGAAGGAGTAGGTTCTGCGGTATACTGTGCTGATCCGGAAATAAACACATAAATACATACATACATACATACAGGCTGTCAGATTACTGTAGCGTTTTCCAAACGGAAATAGTAGCCGTAACCAAAGCAGTAGAAACCCTGCAACCGTGTTAACTTTTATATTGACAGTCAAGCAGCAATTAAGGCAATAATCTCGCATAGCACAGCATCTAAATGCATGTTAGAGTTTAAGCAGTCCCTGGAGAGAATCGGGACAGGGAGAAGCATACATCTACATTGGGTCCGAGGGCATATGGGAATTGATGTGAATGAAAAAGCGGATGAACTAGCTGAAAAGAGCGCATCCCTTGAAGCTTGCTCCATAGACGTCCCAATTAGACTGGGCGAGATTAAGCGAAGGCGAGAGGTGCACATGATCGACCAAGCGGGAAAGACGTGGGTTCAAGCGCGGGGCTGTAAAGTGTCGAAGATTATGTGTAGGTCTTACAACCTTAGACTAACAAAGTTGCTTCTATCATTAAAAAGAGAGGACTGTAGACTCATGACGGGTATTCTGACTTGACACTGCCTTCTGGCGTCACATGCCTTTAAATTAAACTTGGTCAGTGATAGCAGATGTAGGAGGTGCGGGTTGAAGGAGGAAACGATCGAGCACGTTCTGTGCTCGTGCCCTGCACTTGCCAGGCCACTTGTATGAATTCACAATAATAAATACACAATGGCAAGCAATTTATATTCAATGTCACTTATACTATAGACAAACGGGCATATTTAATTTGCTTTAAAATCTTAAAATGCAAATTAAAATTTCACCCTGACAGACGACAATAATGTGGAATTTATTTAAAATTTTCATTTTTGAAGTTTTTGGTGTCCGCTAGCCAGCGACACTGGTTTGGTGTCAAACTGTAACAGACGCATCAATCCGGAGCAGAAATATGCACTTCTGTATATTAAGCTGGGTCGATTTATTAACCTATATCGCGCCATCGATTTTTCGATAGGTTTTGGGCTCAGGAAAAAAAGTTCCACTAAGCATACCCAAAAAAAAACAATTTTCGAGCCAGCAAAATTTGAGTTTTTTGACTTTTTTTCTTTAATTTTAAAGGTTTTTTTATGACCTACTTAAAAAATTTTCATTTGATTTAAAAAAAAAACCTTAAAAATCAAAGAAAAAAAGTCAAAAAAACTCAAATTTTGCAGGCTCAAAAATTTTTTTTTGGGTATGCTTAGTGCAACTCTTTTTTCCTGAGCCCAAAACCTATCGAAAAATCGATGGCGCGATATGGGTTAACTTTCGTCCATGCAAATCAACCCAGCTTAATGAATATGAATATGTGAAGGGGGAATAGTCGAGAATCGCTCTCGGGCAATGCCTTGAGGCCAGAACCTGCAGATCTTGGAAAACATATTTGTTGAGTTGTGGGAAAAAATGCGGGTACTGGCGAGAAAATCTAGCTGTTTAGTATACTTAGCTCCGTAAAGTTGAAGCCTTGCTACTTAAATAAAGGCTTTGTATAGCAGCCGCTAGGAATGAAGCCGGAAGCAGACGTGATGGTAGGAGTAATTCAGCTAAGTAGCACTGCTGTAAGTCGTTGTGTCTATGTTACGAAGACCATACCAACAGCACCACAATGACCATGTATTTCGTTCTCAATTCTGCGGTCCCATAGTTAAAAAGCTTTCTTCTTACTTGTTCAAAGGACACGTAGATTTTATCATGGCACCATCTGTAATACATACATAGTATCAGACGCATATAAATGCAAAAATGTTAATCAAAAACTAAGAATTTTCTAATATTCAAAATTTTTTTGTTGTGCAATGTTAATGTATTTTAAAATTTAAAAATACTTCGACATTCACAATAGCGATTTTCTAAGGCGTTGCCATATTTAAAATTGCTAATTGTAATAATTGCGTTATAGCATATCTCTACTTTGAGCTTTATTGCAGACTTAGGCACCTCAAAGGATTTAACGTTAAATCTTGCAAGTTTTGTCATACAAAATTAAATCTCGAAACGCAAATTTTTCTCCATTAAATCTTCTATAATTTGTTCAATAATTACAATATTTCAGGTATGGCAACCTACAATTCATGTGTCATGTAAATTTTTGATAGGAAAATATTTTAAGGTAGAACCAATTTTTAAAATCATGGATGACAGATATTTTTGAAGATTTTCACGTTAAGATTTTTACTGCCAAACGTGAGTAATATAAAAAAATTTTCAAAATAGAATATTCAGATATGTGTTTGCACTAGGGAACATGTGAAAATATATGTGTTTTATTAAAAAATGTAGATTTTTTTTTTGTCGCTGAAAAATGTCATAAAAATTTAAACTGTGCATGTGGCCCCACTTCATTATTTTTTCAAAATGAAAAAATCAAACGCCGAATAAAACTACAATGTAGGCATGTAGATATAAATTATTCAATAATAATTTGCTTTAGCTCCGATAAATTAGGTGTCCCACTTGTCTAATACTATGTTCAAACAGAAAAATAAACTGAGGCAACTTCGATTTAAATTGAGTGGTGTTCATACAACTCAATTTATCTTACACAATAGTATTTTGATAGCTGGTTGGCTCATCACTACAGCAACAATATACCTTTGTTCAGACTGTCAGAATATGCGTGTTGGTATTAGGCGAATGGAATGGAATGAAAACATAAAACTTTGAAATTTTTTTGTGTTGTAAGAAAATGTGTTCAAAGTTTTGGTTTCATTTTGAGTTTGCCATCTTCTTTTGACAATTCCTAATCCAGTGAAATGAAAAAAATAAAATCAGGTGATGAAATGGGCCAACCATATGGTTGAGCTATGCGTAAAACTGACGTTTAAATCTACTCAATAAACACACTTTACAAGGTGGCATTTGCAGTTTGAAACAATTTATTACGCAATTTTATTTAAATTGGCAATTTATTATTACAATTTATTATATGATAAATTGCGTAATAAATTGCCCAAATGGTATAAATTGCCAATTTGGTGTGTGCTTGTACCGAGTATAAAGTATCACATTTCGCCAGGCTTCGGGGGGCTGGGTCAGCCACGCAGGGCCATTCCACCACAGCGAAGAATTTGCCAAGTCCATGGGTTTGCATCCTCTTGTGCCCATATCTACTGGATTGTCGCGACTACCTACATGCTTCCAGGAGGCGCTTCCGACGAGATCCATAATTTCAGCTGTTCGATTGGATACGAAAGTTTTCCAAGCGTGGGGAGGCTTTTCGAGCCATGCTAACAAAATTTCCGAGTCAGACCACATGTAAAGAGTTTTAAGAGAGAGCTCGAGATGGGATTGTACGACGGCGATTAGTCGGGCAAGGAGTAGAGCTGCACATAGTTCTAGTATTGGAAGACTGGTAGTGCGAAGAGGAGCAACCTTGCCTTTAGCGACCAGAAGGTGGGACGACGTGGTGGCAACGTGGGTTGTTCGCAGATATATAGTGGCGCAATATGCCTTTTCTGACGCATCACATAAACCATGCAATTCAACCTGCTGGTTCAGAATATAGTCAACCTATCGAGGTATCTTTATATTTGAGATGTTGGGTAAATTGTTTGCGAACTGCGCCCTTTTAATGAAGCGAAGGGGCTTCACTGGTTCGTCCCAGCCGGTTCCGTCTATCCATAACTCTTGGAGTAAAATCTTGGCCTGAATCATAATCGGCGTAAGCCACCCTGCGGGGTCAAAAAGTTTTGCGACCGAGGAGAGAATATGTCGTTTTGTACTAGCGAACGAGAGCGGTATTGAGTCCACTGTATACGAAAACGTGTCGGTCAGGGCGTTCCACTGTATGCCGAGAGTTTTGGTGTTGCTTGCTTTCTCGAATTCCAAAAGATTGGTGTCTAGCAAGTCCTCTTCTTTGATGTTTTTTATTATACTGGGGTGATTGGCCGTTATATTCCGTAATGGAAATCCTGCTGACGCTAACACTTGGACGACTTGGGAGAGAGATGTTTCAGCAGAGAGAATTTCATGGCTGCCAGAGAGAATGTCATCTACATATGTTTCTTTCGTCAAAACAGGGACGGCTTTGGGGAAAGTTTATTCTACATCTTTTGCCAGTTGGTGAAGAGTACGTATGGCGAGGTAGGGGGCACAGTTCACACCAAATGTGACTGTTTTCAGACGATAGTTTTCTATGGGGTCGCTCCGAGATGAGCGAAAGACGATCCTCTGATAGTCTCTGTCGTCTTCGTGCATTATAATTTGACGATACATTTTTTTTACGTCTCCGTTGAAAACAAACTGGTATGTCCGCCACTTGAGAATCAGAAGCATCAGAAGCATCAGATCGGGTTGGAGGGTAGGGCCGGTATAAAGAACGTCGTTGAGCGCATGTCCAGATGCCGACTTCTTTGAGGCGTTAAACACGACCCGCACCTTTGATGTCTTTTTCTCGGGCTTAATAACTGCGTGATGGGGAAGATAAAATGAGACGCATTTACCTACGTTAAATTTTTCATAGGAGCCGGTTTCCTCCATATGATCGAGGGTGAGGTATTCTTCTAGGACACTATCATATTGAGTATTTAAATCCCCTTTCCTCTGGAGACTTCTCTCCATTCCAAGAAACTGGCTTAGAGCTGAAGCGGTGAAGTGGGATAATGAGATTGACTCTGGGGAGCTGGGTTTAAACGGCAGCCTTACGATGTAACGACCGTTATCATCGCGTGAGGTTGCGGCTGCGTAGAAATTCTCGCAAAACTCGTCTTCTGGGGTTATTTGGGGTTTGGTGGGAACTCCATCCAATTCCCTGAATTTTTGCAATAGAGAGTTAAGATCTTCGTTCGTCCCTTCTGACACTTGCATGCAGAAAGAGTTGACCCTCACAGGGGCTCTACCGCTCAGAATCCATCCAAAAATGGTTTTCTGCACTAGAAGATGGGGGGGGGGGGGGGGGGGGGGGGGGGGGAAGTTTCTCAACGCCATTTTGGATGATTTGCGGTATTACATCACTGCCCAGGACGAGATCTATTTGCGAGGGGGAGTGACAGTTCGAGTCAGCGAGGTTGAGGTGTGCCCATTTTGCTTGAAGCTCGCTAGTGAGCTTAAGCGAGGGGAGCATTTTTGTTAGCCGGGGTAATACTATTGCCTCTGCACTTATTCTGGTTTTAAAATCGGGGGATACCAGTGTCAGAAAGCACAATTTGTTTGAGGTCTGAACTACCTTGCCGCCCATCCCTGATATTTCAAATCTAGAGGGTTTGAATGGGAGTTTGAGTCTATCTTGGGCTCTGGTAGAGATAAAGGTTCGTTCAGATCCCTGATCTACAAGAGCTCTTAGTTTAAAAATTTCTCCTTTATGCTCTACGGATACGATAGCCGTGGGTAAAGTTATTTCACAATCGTTTTCGGAATAAAACGATTGGACTTGGCTTTTCTGCGAGCATGAAGGGCTTTCATCCAGGGCATTGGCTTGATCGGGAGTGTTACCGGAGGAGGTTGCGGAGTTCGTGATCGTGGTTTGTGAGACTGTCTTTTGCAATCGGGAGGGATATCTTTTCGGCACTTGAGACGTGTCTTCGTGAAGAACTGAGTTGTGCCGATCTTGACATTGATTGCAAATTTGAGTACTGGAACAGTCTTTCAATATGTGTGACTGAGAGAGGCAATTGAAACACATATTGTTTTCTCTCACAAACCTTCTGCGATCAGAGGTCGGCAGCTTCTTAAATTTGAAGCAACTTATAAGGGGGTGAAATGAGGTTTTACACATAGCGGTATTTTAGAAATATGGACAACAATACAAGAACACACAAATGCAACACACCAAAGCAATTATTTATAGAAATAGTAAAATTCTGTATTCAAGAAAGTAGATATTTTAAATACAACGACACTATATATACGCAATAAAAGGCATGCCAATGGGATCACTTGCTTCGCCAGTGATTGCAGACATAATAATGGAAAAACTTTTGGAAAACACATTGGAAAAATTGGGATGCAAACCAAAATTGCTTACAAAGTATGTCGATGACTTGTTTGCAATAGTAAGTGAAAAGGAGGTACAAAACACTTTAAACGCGCTAAACTCTTTCAACAAAAGTATACAATTCACCATAGAACTAGAACAAGACGGAAAATTGCTTTATCTGGATTCAGTGATAAACAAGTATGGAAATGTACTCAAATTAAAGTGGTACAATAAACCGACGGCATCAGGACGAATCGTCAACTTTTTTTCTAAACACCCAAAGGCGATGATACGAAATACAGCAATGGGCTGTATTCGAAGGATGTTACAAAGTTCAGATGAGATGTACCACAACCAAATAGAAAAAGAAATATTTGTATTACTAAGGAATAACGATTTCCCCGATAAAACTATTAAAAGCTTATTAAATAAATCAAAACATCAAAACCAAAAGCAAAAATCCGAAAACCCAGTAATTTTCAAATCAGTTATTTATGTACCTCAACTCTCTGAACGACTCGCGACGTCAGGTTGTTACAATAAAGAAAATATTAAAATAGCACACAAACCTATAAATACCTCGAAAAACTTTTTCAACAAAACAAAATCTAAAATACCCGAAATGGAAAAAAGTAACATAGTTTATGAAATTCCATGCAAAGGAGGTAAAAAGAATGAGCCTTGCCATAGTGTTTATGTAGGAACAAGCAAACAAAAATTGAATTGCCATAATGTTATGAATCAAAAAACAGCACTCATGATGCACTGTAAAATGAGAGCACATACACCAAATTTTGAAGAAACAAAGATTCTCCAGCAAGAACAACATTATAGCAAACGTTTCACTCTAGAAATGTTACATATCGTCGACAAAGATACAAACATTAGGCTCAATTATAAGACAGATATAGCGAACTGCGCGCACAGCAACAAATATTTACTTAACAACAAGACAGTACACAGCTCCACGTCAGACAGAGCAGACGTGTCAATAAATGCAATGTATGTACATATATTTTGATCAATTTTATAATTTTTAATATGTGCAATTGTCAATGTTTTATTTTATTTTGTTTTGATTTTGTCAATAGTTACGCCCTGAAGACGGTTACCGGAAGAGTAGCCGAAATATATTGGTAGTAAAACTTAAACATATTGTGTTTTACTCAATTTGACCTGAAGCCAGCTTTAAACAAAATAAGTATATTAAATATAGTACAAACGCAGCACAGTGGTCAAATTTGCTCAGTCTCACCCTCAAATAAATTTAACTTAAAAACTTTTTTTGGTTTTGAAAATTATTCTCTCTTGCTATTTAACGTGAATATTTAAACGTAACTCCCTCACATAGTTAAAAGCAAATACTCTATTAAAAAAAAAAAGTTTTCTCTCTGAAGTTAAATTTTTGTTAATTCTCATTTGTAAGCGTCATAAAATAAGCTCAAATATGAGTGACGATGAAACCAGACAAAGTGGCTCCAAAACTCAAGGAGTTAAAAGATTTAAAGCCTCGTCTGCCCCCAAAAAATTTATATCCGAAACGGACAATTTCATGGAATATTGTGCTCGGTTTAGGTCGATGTCCCTTCAAGGCAACACTGAGTCTGCTCTCAACAAAAAAAACTCGAATATAGAAAAATTCTGGAATAGAGTCCAACACGTCTACGATAAAATTGTCGAAACCCCAGATCAGGACCTGCCCGAAGATTTTCCAACATCTGCTAATAGCAAATACAGGTCCTGTCTCATAGCGTATGAAGACACGAAAGCCCAGATCGAAGACCAGCTTCAGTTGCTTAAACAAGCAAATGCACCCACGCCCCCTACGGTAACACCAGGTCCATCATACAACTCCGGTATTTCGCTAAAAATCCCTCCTTGCGATACCGAAATATTTTATGGTGGTTATGAAAAATGGCCCTCATTTCGTGACATGTTCACATCCGTTTACATTAACCACCCGAAACTCTCCCAAGCGCAATAATTGTATCACCTCAGATACAAAACCCAAGGAAAGGCAGCTGAAATAGTCAACCGAATTCCCTTGACTGATGACAACTTTGCCTTAGCGTGGGAGGCCCTAAAGTCCCGATACGAGAACAGACGAGTTCTCGTAGATAACCAAATACGGGCCCTGATGAACCTAAAAACTATCACTACCGAAAACAGTGAGGATATACAAAGGTTGCAATCGTCGGTAAATAATTGCCTACAAATTCTCGCTACGCATCAAGTATCCACAGATAACTGGGACCCCATACTTATTTATCTCGTGACGTTTAAACTCCCTGTAAGTACAGTCACGTTATGGGAGCAGTCTCTGAATTCCTAACTGGGCCCAAATGGACCCAAATGGAGTGATTTATTCAACAGTTTAGTGATTCGAACGTTAGCAGACGGTGTATAATTAATCGGAATTCCCTAAATTCGTTACAATAGTATAATATTTAAACTACTATGTTGAAATGAAATTTCTAATAACGAAATATTTAAGTAGGTTGCAAAAGATTGTATTTATTCAATGTTTTTATTGTAGCCTGTTTCCATAGTGTTTTTGTAAAGATTCGAAGGCCAATTTAAATAAAACAGGAACTTTTGTTTATAGTATTAATTTACGTTTATTTCGCATTTACGAAGTGCTTGTTAAATTCAGATTTGTTAAAGAGATCAGCGATAACATTATATGTTGAATGTATGCTTTACAAACAGAAGGCATCCTGCACACTGCAGACAATATAATTTTACAACTTTACACGCCTCCTTAAATTTATATTATTTTCAAGTCAATATATACATATCATTTCTGAACTTTTAAAAATTTTCTCGACACAAAGATTTAGTAAATGTGTCAGCAATATTCTTATTTGAGTTTACTTTTACTACATCTACGATATTTCCTTGTACGCATTCATGTATGTACATAATGATTTTTCAACCGGGTCGGTGCGTACAGGTTTGCAGCCCTGCAAAATGTTGATATAAATAACTAGGTTTCGTTGATTTGAGGTTAACACTTTCATATCTATGGGAAATATATTTCCCATGAATAAATTAGGGAATTTTTATATTTTCTTATATGGTAACTCTGTTCAAGCGAGTGTGTTTAAATATAAAAAGGGGAGTCCCCGTAATCAAGTTAAGCAGATTGACAGTATTTTAAAATATTCTTTATTAAAAGTGTAAGTAAAGTCGGCAAACTTTCGAGGAGTGAAGTGTGTTCATATTTATTTATATTATTCAGAATTTCGTGTTTCAAATTGTTTTTAAAATCTTTTCATTTGTTGAATGGTAAGTACGAAACTAAACAATGATCAATTTTATGTAATTAAATGGGAAAAAGTATCTAAAAATAAAGAATTATTACAAGGGGAACATGTTTCTCTGTGAACCACAAAGGAAATTTTTAGGTACTATTTTTTTATTATTTTATGATGCGATTTACTCATTTATTCATGTTTTTCGAATTCACTGCAGACAAAATGGCTGGAAAAAGATGCAGGGAAATTCATCTGAATGAAGATGAGATTTTACAATTACTCATGGCTGACAATAGTGATGGAGAAGATGAACTACAACTAGACGAAGAAGATCAAGACTATCTTGCTCAGGATATGGAAAATGGTGTAGGTGTGCTAGAAATAAAAAGTTCAGTCCAGGAAGTTCAAGAAGATAAATCGGATGAGAATCCTGTCCATACCTCTGATGAAGAAGCTCCTGTTTTCAGATGGAGAAAGGACTCATATGCGCCGAGTATCTTTCGAGAAAGTAACTATGAGTTCGGTCGCATAAATATATTCTGTGATAAGCGTGAAAGTGTGACCCCATTTGAAATTTTTACGGAAGTCACACAGCTGGATAAGTTAATAAACAACATATTGGTTCCAGAAAGTATTCGTTATGCAGAACAACATGGTAGAGTTTTCACCGTTGACGAGTTGGAGGTGAAGGCATTTTTGGGTATGAACTACGTGATGAGCTACCACGTATTACCCACTATGAGAAGCTACTGGTCGACTGATGAAGATATGGGCGTTCCTTTTGTAGCCAATGTCATGCCACGAGTAAGGTTTGAACACATACGTGAAAACTTACATTTCTGTAATAACGATGATCAGTCACAAGTTACTGATAGATCTTATAAAATAAGACCTGTAATGGAGCATTTTAATGAATGTTTTCAAAAGACAATTAATAATTCAAAGCAACAATCAATAGACGAGCATATGATAAAGTTTAAAGGCCAGGTTATGAAACAGTACCTAAAAAACAAACCCATAAAATGGGGATTCAAAATGTGGTGCAGAGCTGAATCAACTACAGGATATCTGTTTAAATTTGATTTATATACGGGCAAAAACAAAACAATACCGAAAATGGTTTGGGTGAATCAGTTATTTTGAATCTGACCCAACAGTTAAATGGTCTTGGCTGTGAAGTATTTTTTAATAATTTTTTCTATTCGCCTCTTTTGCAATATAAACTAAGAATTAATAATACTAAAGCGTGTGGAATTGTAAGAATAAACAGGAAAAACGTGCCAAAACATTGCCGTTGGACAAACATATGTCCAGGGGGGAAATCCATTGGGAAAGTTTTCAGGGCATATCGTTTGTCAAATGGATGGACACAAAATCCGTTCATATATTGTCCATTTCATTTCACCCATCGAAACAGACTTCGTAAAGAGGCGAAGGGCTGGGTCGGCCGAAAAAGTAAATATTACGTGCCCAGAGATGATAATTAAATATAATACATATATGGGTGGTGTTGACCCAATGGACCAGCGAAAAGTCTGCTATGAAGTTGATCGCAAAGCAAAGATAAAATACTACTTACGCCTTTCATTCGATATAATGGATATTGCTATGAACAACTCATATTTGGTGTATAAAAAGTTACATGAGAAGAAACTTGTAGAGGGACCAGTTTTGAGCAGTCTAGAATTTCGTCAAAATATTGCTCGAAGTCTTATAAATGAATTTTCATGTAGGCAAAGAGCCAGTCCGTATTGAATAAACCGAAGAGTCAAGTCGGTGTGAAGCGAAGTTTACCAATGCATAATAAGCAAAAAGTAAATAACATGAAGAGGTGGGTAAATTGCGCTAAGAAGCGGATTGAAAATAGGACGCATAACATATGTGTAATGTGCAACGTTCTCCTCTGCTATACTAGCAAAAGAAACTGCTTTGCAGATTTTCATAAATGATTTATTTTCCAAAATCTATATATTTTCCCAACAAATTTTTAAAGTTTGCATTATTAGAAAACAAAATGTTTCCTGCTGTTGCGAAATTCCCATTGAGGTTCATTGGGAAATATTTTTCGCACGAAATTACAAAAAAACTGTGAAATAAATTTAAAAGTCGAATTGTTTTTTATGTATTTTGCTTTCAAATCAACTAAATAAAACAGTTGTACAACAAAATTTACTTGTAGTTTTTTTCGGTCCTGCAAGGGTTAAATAATAATCTTAATTCTAACGTGTTTATAAAATTTTTAGATTTCCAATCCAAATAAATAAAAAAAACAGCTTTAAAAAACGCACTTACTGCCTTTAAGGGATTTTAATGCCAATAAATTTTCTGCCATTTCAATTTACTCATTAACCAAATGAATACTCATTCAAAATTCACAACGAAAGATGAAACAAGGTCTTCCATTTGAAGTTTGATTTGTAAAGCTGTAAATGCAACATTGCCTAGTTCTTAAGTAAATACAATGAACACATCCATGTATATGCAACCATGTATGCATGAAGAATAATGAATCAAGACGAAATGGGGGACTTCCGGTTAGGCAACCAAAGAATAAGACGTGTTTCAATCTATTGGAAATTAATCTAAAAAGTATTATTCCATCCGCCACTATATCTCGAAGTTTAAATCTGAGGTCTGGGGCGATAGCCCTTAGTAAATAAATAAGGCCAAATTTATTTAATTACCAAAAAAATCCACGAATCGAGCTTGCAAATGCTCTCATCAAAGCAGGAGCGGAATTTCCACCATCAGCCACCACTCAACAGCTACGCAAGCTTCTACTATTTAATTAAATTTGTTATATTTATACTTATGTGATAAACTGTCTAGTAAGTAAGATTTATAAATCAGTAGACTGAAATAAATAAATAAGATATCGTCGGAGTTGGATCAAACCTCTGCTCTACCGCTCCCATAGATATTGCCGATAATTCTAAAACTGCCGCTGCCGTTAACACCGCTGGCTATTCTTCCACCGTGGCCTGGCTATTCTACCACCACAGCCATACTACCGCCGACGAACCAAATAAAGGCAAACAAATAACGCCAACATTTGCTGATTTAGACGAGGAAGTTGTAGGCTTAAAAACCGAACTCCAATTAGGGGTACAAGACGTTTGGATTTTGGTGATATTGAGCACGCTCTCCCCAAATTTAGTGGGGATGATGTGTCACATAAAGTACGCGATTTTTAAAGAGATTTGGAGAAAATTATGGACTCCACAGGGGCTGACGATAATTTCAAGCTACTTGCTCTCCGTCGCTCATTGATACAACAGCTCGTGTGTTTTTATCGACAACGCCAGCGCTATGCCGCTTTGAAGAATGCACTGATGGCCAAGTTTGACGACGTAAGCCATATGGTCGCCAAGCCTAAATATTACCCACTGGAAGAAGCTACAGGCCTGCCAAAATACTGCTCTCAGAATCGCCACGAGCTGTCTTCTTGTGTCCTCAGAACACCATCTACATAATGAGGCGAGAATACTCCCCATCAGGGAGAGAAATGAGATGCTAACCAAACAGTTCCTGTTGAATACCCAGAAACCTGAGCACCCCAACAGACATCTGATTGATGAGCCAACACCGCCTAGGAGCTTAAGGAGTCATCTCCGTAAGCATTTTGAGGAAATACGGCACCTGAGAACCCAGCCGTATGAAGCAAAAATACACAAGCAGGTCCTTGGTGAACTCCACAAACAGGCGTCGGACCTTTATGCCGGGAATTGCCGGCGAATCCAGTACTCAAAGAAAAGTACCCAAAACTTGCGGAGGAGGAACGAATACTCCCCAGGGAAACGCGTGTCACTCTTGCTCAACTTCGTTCTGGATACTGTAACAGGTTAAACTCTTACCTATCCAGAATCAACCCCGGCATACAAAATGTATGCCCCGCTTGCAATGTGTCCCCACATGACACCAACCATCTCTTTAATTGTAATGTGGAACCAACGCCTCTAACACCCCTTTCGTTATGGTCCACCCCTGTTGAAACAGCAAGTTTCCTTGGACTCCCGTTAGATGATATTGATGACAATGTGTGATCGGTCGCAGCTGTTAGGTGGGGCGAAGCACTGCTACAACAACAAAAAGAACAACGTAAGCAGTCGACAAGATATATAGCGAACGTTGTCGGAACGCCGTTGGAAGAAAAAAGAGGAGTCGATGCATCTCTACGTACTGACTATGCAGGCTTTGGCAAAGCGTGCCAATATTCATGAAACTGAAGTAATCGATTTCATTATTGATAGTATCGGAAATGTGCCAAATATGCAAATTTTGTTGACCGCACGCACTCTTAACGAACTTAAATCTATTATAAGCCGTTACCAGCGCAAATATTTCGGTATAATATAAATACCAGGCAACAACCAGCAACAACAAATATAAAACAGCCAACAACAACAAATATAAAGCAGCCATCAACAACAAGCGCAAGACAACACACAACAGCAGGGTCAACTAAGCCGAAGACGAACGTGATTATGTGCTATAATTGCTCGCGAAGCGAGTACACAAAGCCCATTTGCCCATATCCATTACGCCCAGATTGCTCATGTTCCTGGCGAATGGGCCACGACTATCGTTCTTGCCCGAATCCAGCGAAGATCCTGAAACCACGGGATGATGTAGTCTTTGTAACTGATGACGCAGACTATCAAGAGAACATCTACGATAAACTCATCGTGATTATAACGTTTAAAGTAGATTTAGAATCAATATCTGATATAGTGCTTTCTCTTTTTGATACCGGTAGTCCGGATAGTTTTGTAAAGGAGTCACTGGTCCCAAAACAGCTGGTAAAGGGGCATGCTGGTACGATATCGAGGTTTGAAGGCATTGGAGCTAAACTTTTATTTATAATTAGAAAAATAAAATGTAAAATGGAATTCATAAATAAAATAAATGAAATTGAATTAAATGTAATATCAGATGAATGCATGACTATACCACTTATTTTGGGACGAGACTTTCTCCATTTATTTAATATTAAATTAAGAAATACAACAAAACGATATCCTCTAAGAAGGAATTATTAAAAATCAGAGGCAGTGTTGAACCCATCATACATAATATTAATCGATTTGTAACTGGATCCGACGCACATTCTGCCATCACAAAGCTGAACAAACCTGCTGGTAAATATAACCAGAATGAAGCTATTGCCGATAACTGTCTAGCCTCCTGACTCCCCTGCTACCAATTTACATGACATTTTTAGTATTAATATTTCTCACGACAAAAGCGACGTTAACATAGATCCCAGCCTGCCTAAAGCAAGTACAGATGGCTCCTGAGTCAACCAAACTTACTGCCTTTGTGACCCCGTTTGGTCAGTATGAGTACTTAAAAATTCGTTTCGGACTGAAGAACGCACCTGCCGTTTTCCAACGCTTTATTAATAGTATTTTTCGGGATATGATTGATGATAGGAAGATTATTGTCTATATGGACGATATTCTTATTGTTACTGAGACGTTTTGTTGTTGCGGATTACCTGGTTGTGGACTGTATGCGGACCATCTAATCACGATGCACTGCTGCAGATTGCTTTGAAAGAGCGGTTTACCAATTGACGATAACTCACGTGTGAAATAATACGCGGGTGGTTAAATCAAATATGACTTTAATTATGAGTTCAATTATTACAATATAACCACTAAAACTAAGTTAATTATTAAACACTAAATAAATCGGGCGGTCGAATATGCAGCAAGAAGAATGATGATGAGAAAAACAACAAAGAATGGCAATATAGAACAAATGTCAAAACTATTTGATATATTGTGCTTGAATATTAACCCTTTCGACACTAACATATATAAAAGTTGTGAATATGCAAATACGGACTCAACATACCGCCGCCCTTGAACTATCTAAGTGTATGCAAACGAATAGGTTCAAAATTTAAGATGACAATAAATTATTGAAAAAATTTACAATAGAAAAATATTGAAACGCAAAGAAAGGACTACAATTTGACTTATGACTATTCGTCGCAAAAAAGATCAGCCTTCGTTGGTAGTAGACATAGTTTAGCAACTGGTCGCACGTACTCTCCATTGGCCGTCTTCACTGTCACGACTCGCACGCGACCGTCAGTTCCGGGATGACTTCGAATTACCCTTGCGAGTGTCCACTTTGTCGGAGGGGTAGCTTCGTTAAAAATAGCTACAACATCACCTTCTTCAAAGTTTCGGGACGGCCGAAACCACTTGCTACGACGTTGTAAGCTGACGAGATATTCGTCTCTCCAACGGCGCCAGAAGTGTCGTCTCAAGTTTGAAATTAGCTGCCACCGTTCGTGGAGACTTCCCCGGAACCCTTGACCCTCAGGTTCCGGGATAGACTTAATCGGTTCACCGATGATAAAATGCCCTGGCGTAAGCGCTTCGAGATCGGTCGCACTTGTCGAAACTTCGCATAATGGGCGTGAGTTCACACAAGCTTCCACTTCCGTCAATAAAGTGTTGAATTCTTCGTAGGATAATAGGGTTTCTCCCAAAACGCGTTTTAAATGGTATTTTATACGTTTTATACCAGTCTCCCAGTATCCACCCATGTGTGGCGCGGTTGGTGGATTGAAGCGCCATTCTATATTGGACTCCGCAAAAAATTACTGCAGCGTATTGTCTGCCAAGCACTTGTCGTACATTGCACGCAGCTCTTTCTCAGCTCCGACGAAATTCGTGCCATTTTCGGAGAACATTGTTTTGCAAAAACCTCTACGATTGATGAATCGTTTGAAAGCGTTTAAGAACGCGGGTGTGGATAGGTCTCCGACGAATTCTAGGTGCATTGCACCAGTGCACATACAAATAAATGAGCAGATGTATCCTTTCGTAGATTTTGCCCCTCTTCCATGCGTGAAATTGTACGAATAGGGGCCAGCGAAGTCTACGGCGGTGCGTGTGAAGCAGCGAACAAAGCTAATACGAGCGGCAGGAAGATCACCCATTGACTGCGTAGACGTGCGACGATTGAGGCAGGTACATTTTACGCACTTGTGATAAATGCTACGAATTAGGTTACGAGCACCAATAACCCAATAGCGACGTTGCAAAACCACCTGCATTATACGTGGTCCAGCGTGTAAAGTGAAACGATGAATGTCGCAAATAATGAGACGTGATAGCGGCGAGTTTTTGGGTAAAATTATTGGATGCCTGACATCCTGCGCGACTTCTGCGGATTTCAGTCGCCCACCTACGCGAAGAATTCCATTTGAGTCGAGAAACGGCTGTAAGCGCAAAATGCTACTTCGCAACGGGATCGGTCTTTTTGCGCTACAACGAGATATTTCGTTAGAAAAGTAAACATTTTGATTATACTTAATTAAGCTGCGTTCCGCTTCTACTAATTCCAAACCACTTAGAGATCCATATCGTCGTTCAGCGAGACGTTGGATAGCAGCGCGAGCGTTGAAAATAAACCTTAAGGTGTAAGCTATGATTCGGCGCAACTTTAACCCTCAAACGGGTAAGACCGTCTCAAGACAGTCTTCTTCTTTTTGCCTTCAGAGTCCAGAATACACATTTTTGTCTGCAAAAATTACGGTAAATAAGAGCAAATTACTTTTAGTAGTATTTTAATGCATTATTTAATGTATTGTGACAACGCATTTCAAAGTTATTCTCAGTGAAGTGCGGGAACGAGTGAAGGAGCGTCAAAAAATTGGTTATCCAGTTTTGCATTTTTCATTTTAAGAGATAAATTTAGAATAAAACAATCAAGTTCATAATTTTATGGTAAGTACCTTACATATTCTTTTTGAGTTTTGAAAATGGTTTGAAGTGAAAAAGTAATTTATAGTGGGGTTGGGATTCGAAAAAAGCAAGGCCGTCTCAAGGCGGTCTTAGCGGTTTGTGGGTAAAAAATTATTCCATACTTACATAAAGATGTGCTTTCATTGCAGGGGAATATATAGTTTTGTGGTAAATATGGATCGCTCTGGACGTTCTTAAAAACAGAAAAATAAATTCGGAAGCATTATCCGATGAAGAATTGATAGACTTCATCGATTCCGTGGAAGTCGAAGACGAAACTTTCAGCAGTGATGACAGTATCGATAACCCTGACTATGTCGCTGATAACGGTGAGGGTAATGACTCAGCTGAACAGATAATTGTAAAATGTATAAATAAAATGAATGAGGCTCAGGATACGAGACTGTAAATTCATCGCCGTATAAAGTTCAATCAAACAACCAGTAGCTAGTTCAACACTGATTTTCGACGAATCGATTGGTTCACAAACCCCATACACATCGTCTACACCCATAGCAAAAAGATCGTTAAGATCGTCCAAAACGCCTCGATCTCCATTATCTCCTACTGGACCGCCAGTTCAACCTAGTTTTACAATATATGCTAAATAAGCCGCACAAATGAGGTGGAAAATTATATACAATGGTGCCGGCGATAATGTTGTCTTGCCTATCACACGAGATCTTGGAGCCACGTCAAATATTGTCATTCGCTCACGATTCCCGATCTTGTACATCACATATTATATTTTGATAATTTTCATTACCTCTGTTAGTATACTTGCGAGCTCGTGCAATAAATAGTTTGGGTACAGTGAGAGGTAAGGGATTTCTTGGTCAATCGCATTCCTGGTTGCAAGCTGCCAACTGGAGCAAAGAAAGCAGAGGATTTTCTGTCGATTATGTGACCTTATTTCAAGGAGCCGGTGTGACCACGGTGTTATGGAAGAATAATAAATGTGTACATCTGACAACTACATATGTTGGTATTGAACCATTTTTGAGAGCGAATACTGATATTCAACCAGCGAAAGTATCAAGATATGATAGAAAACAAAAGCTTTTCATGCAAGGAAACTTTCCCCAGATCATTAGAAAATACAATGCTCACATGGGCCGAATCGATCTGATGGACAAGTCTTATCGGTCGTTATCATATTCAGACTAAAAGCCGAAATATTATGACTAGGATTTTTTATCACTTTGTGGACATGGCACCAACAAATGCTTATGTTTTGTATAATCGTATGCGCTCTGAGAAAGCAAACGATTTGAGCAATATGTCCGAAGGAAAAAACCAGTACAATCCTCCGCAATTCCGTGAGGAAATAGCTGCTGGTCTTGTCCTTTTTAAAGAAAAGCGGACAGTTGGTAGACAGACATCGGGGCAAAGTATTGATCGCTCACTATCTGAACAGGCTGGTCTCACAATGGTAGGAAAAGGGCTCTTCATCCTCTCGATGATGCGCGATTTGACGGCCATGATCACTTCCTAAAGTGGATGGATAGAAACGGAAAAAAACGCTACAAACATTGCAAACAGTCGCATAACCAGCCATTTGTTCCAAATGTAATCTGCATTTATATTGCAAACAGACAGAAATTGTTTTTGGGACTACGACCACAAAAATAAATAAATTTTAAGATGAGACTAGTCGTGCCCATCCCCCATAATATTTCAAAATGAATTAAAAATATCTATGTTGTGTTACTTTTCGTTGTTAAGGCCAAGCTTTAGTGCATTATTACTTTATGTTTTTGTAAGCTTTATTTAAAGAAAATCGTTTGAATTACGATCTTTTCATAATAGAAATACTTTTTTGTAATTTTATACACACGTGAACCGGCAAGACCGTCTGGAAACGGTGTTCACTATTTCTCCCATAAATATTTTTCCAGACATTATTTTTTACTGAAAACTTATTTATAAGCACACATAGCCAACATTTACATGCCCGCAAAATATGAACTTGATTTGAACAGTATTACGAGTTTGCCCGTTTGAGGGTTAAAAGCGATGAATATTTTGTGATGACTGGCCAGTATTCGTCTGAGCTCGTCACATGGGCTATAACTTTGTTACGAATGCCCAAATCTGTTATGTGTTGCTTCATAGAGGTTTCTTTCCAGGACTGATGTGTACCCTTCAAAAAATCGGGCCCGTTCCACCACAGATTATGACGCAGTAGTTCGTATGGAGATATTCCCCTAGAAGCACAATCAGCTGGGTTCAATTCAGATCGCACATGATTCCAACATTCTGGAGGCAAGATCTCTTGAATGTCGGCAACGCGATTAGCAATAAAGGTCGTCCATCTGCTGGGATGTGCTTGTAGCCAGGCTAAGGTAATCGTTGAATCAGTCCAACCATACAGCGGATAACGGAGATTACACCAACTGGTCAAAATGCTTCTCACTAATTTCGAAGCCAGACGCGCTGCACAAAGTTCGAGACGAGGCAGAGTTGTTGTCTTAAGCGGTGCCACCTTGGTTTTCGCCGAGATGAGAGAAACAGCGATTGCGCCGTCCTGTTGCAAGGTACGGGCGTAGACAGCAGCAGCATAAGCGCGCTCGGACGCGTCAGCGAAGACATGAAGTTCCGTAAACGAACCAACCGATCCGCATCCTAGCCAGCGTTTAACCTTCAACTCCTTCAGTTTATGCAGCTAATAACGATGATTCAGCCATGACTTTGAGATTGCGTCAGGTATCTTGTCGTCCCATCCAACTGCAGAGCGCCAAACGTCTTGGAACCAGATTTTGGAGTTAATTGTCACAGGAGCGAGCAGACCTAGAGGGTTAAAAATCGTGCTGGCATCTGAAAGAAATGATCTCTTGGTCAAATTCGCAGGTTCTTTCTTAAGGTTAACTTCAAGAGTGAATATATCTCCCTCGGTGTCCCACAATAAACCCAAAGCATGAACATCCTTGCCATCGACTACGTAATGCGCTACGCTTCTAGCGACTTCGGCGATATTTTCGTTCAACTCCTTACAGTTTGATGCCCATTTTCTAATTTCGAAGCCACCTTCCTCTAAAATCTCAGATACACTCTTTTGTAGCGACTGCAGTTCAGCGTGGCAAGATGCACCAGTAAGAAGATCATCCATGTAGAAGTCGTTTAGGATGACGGAAGTGGCCTTTTCGCAGCTGTTCGAAGAATCCTTTGCGGTTTGTTGTAAGGCCTTTACAGCTAAATGAGACACAGCTGCGACACCATATGTTACGCGTAGCATGCGGTAATCTTGAATTGGCGAAGACGGATGATTACGCCAAACTATACGATGCAAGTCAACGTGCTTTGGCGAGACGCAGACCTGGCGGTACATCTTCGCTAAATCAGCCGTTACAGCGAAACGATAAACTGGAAAACGCAGCAATATTAAATAAAGATCTTGTTGCAGCTGGGGGCCAACAAACAACGCGTCGTTTAGGGACTTTCCGGATGTTGTTTTAGCTGAAGCGTTAAAAACGACCCTTAGCTTCGTTGTAACGCTAGACTCTTTCAAGAATGGATGATGGGGCATATAGTAGACACCCTTGCTCGTTGATTCGGATACAGGTTCCATATGGCCCATATCTAAAAGCTCTTGCATGAATTCATTATAGCGGCATTGCAAGTCGTTATCACGAGCAAGCCTTTGCTCGATGCGTAGCAGACTGCGGACTGCAAAATCGCGCGAATCACCCAATGGTACATCAACTTTCAGCGGTAACTCACAACGACTGTACTTTATACCTTGACGACGAAGTATTGACACTTCCACACAAGGTCCATCCAAACACGGTTTTTTGTTCAATGGGTGTGCCAGGTGGTCCTTTACGAAGCTCGGCACAGATGAGAGAAGACATAAAATCCATTCCGACCAGAATGTCTATGCGACCTGGTTTCATGAACTGCGGGTCCGCCAGAACCAATCCCCGAATACGAGGCCATTCAGGAATGTCTAGCGTTTGTGACGGCAAGTAACCTGTGATTTTAGGCAGAATTAAGGCGTCTACAGAGTAGCGGTCACCCGAAAAACGCGGCGACAGTAGAAGTGATGTCTCACCTCTGCATTTACCTCCCTGAGATGAACCAATCCCAGTGACGAATACGGAAGACGATGTGCGGGATAGTCCCAAGCGTTGAACACAAGCCTCGGTTACAAACGTGGCATGTGAACCTGAATCAAATAATAGGCGTGCTGTCTGCCATCGATCGGAGTAATCGCGAACCTTCACAGAAGCGGTGGCCAGCAAGACGGTGTGTTGCCTCACAGGTAGCGGGTCGGTTTCGGAACTCAGACACGATGAGCAGAATTGGCAGCGGTATTCGACAGAGAACTAATGAAAGAGGATTCAGGATTGGTTAAAGCAGTTGGCTGGACCATGGTAGACGGAGCAACCGAAATGGTGCGGGGGGCCTCAGCGATGTAATGAGCGGATGTAGTGTTAGCGGTACACGCTCCTATACCAGGGAGCAGCGTATGATGTCGTTGATGACATATTCGGCAAGTGGATGTGCTATTGCAGCGATCTTTGAAGTGCCCTGGACTCAAACAGTTTAAACAAGCTTTAGAATCTTTAAGAAACTTGGAATGCGGAATTTGTCACAAGTATAAATCTTGTGAGCTGCTTTACAATACATACAACGTGTGTTTGCGCGTTCAGAAATTGCGTGAAAAACTTTTGCTGATTTTCCAGCTGGCTTTGACGATGCTGCTTTCCCTATAGGAACTTGGGCAACGGGCGTAGTAAGCATCGCTAACGAACGACATCTTATTTCCAAAAACGTAGTAAGCTGCTCAAGTGTTGGTGGTTCTTCCGTAACTAGGGACAACTCTCACTGCTTTTGGGTATCGAACTCTAATTTGCTGACTATCTCGTGAACCAACCAATCGTCCCAAAAATCGACCGGCCTTCCTAACGCCTTGAGCTCCCGTATATGCTGGTGATATGAGTTAAGAACGCCCTTTATAGCATCAGCAGTATCACCTGTGGCTTTTTTGACGTCAGCTATTGCCCGAAGATGCGCTTCGACAATGACGCGCACAACTTTGTAGCTCGACTTAAGAAAGTTCCACGCCTCTGTATAATTAGCGTCGCTTATCTTGAACCCATTAATTAAGCTATGTGCTTCTCCCTTTAAACAACTACGCAGATAATGTAGCGTTTGTCCGCCTGACAAAGTAGAATTGTTGTCCACTAACGAACAAAAAGCATCGTAAAAAGCGATCCATTCCGTGGAATCACCAGCGAATGATGGAAGGTCCATTTTGGGGAGTCGTATGGATGCAGATACGGTTGCTGACGATGACATTGGTTGCGATACGGATTCAGCTCTACATTTCTGCACGCGCTTAAAATTGGCTAACGCCGTGCAAAACCAGGTGTCGGCCTGTATGCGAGCATTTTCCTCCACCTCAATATTGTCGGCTCCACACGAAACTTCTACTGCATCTTGCGCGGTGTTAAAACGAGCCCATTGCTCACCCAACAATGTAAGATAACTCTCAACATTCTCGACATCCAAAATAAAAGCGTCGTCCTTACTTTTCGTCATATACCGCTTAATGGCGTTAAGGGCAGAATCACGCGTTTTGACGAAAGTAGACATTGTACTTCGCATCAAAAAAAAATTATAAAAATGGAAGGGTCTAATTTACGTATGTAATTTATGTATGTATATATTTCTCCGCCGGTTTGTTTGCTGCTGCTTGCAGGGGGCAACTCAAAGGCGATACGAATTACAGGATTAAAAGATGAAAAAAAAACGTAGATCGAAATCTGTAGTAGCGGTCAAATGAATGTCACGGCGGATTTCCAATGTAAGATTGTGACACCTACTTAAATCTCCGATGCGACGACCCGTATGTGGATTGCAAATATATTTAAATGCGAATATTTTTCTTTATATATACTTGCACAGCTTAGCAGATTCGGGTCGTAAGGATCAAAAAATGTTGTAGCGGATTACCTGGTTGTGGACTGTATGCGGACCATCTAATCACGATGCACTGCTGCAGATTGCTTTGAAAGAGCGGTTTACCAATTGACGATAACTCACGTGTGAAATAATACGCGGGTGGTTAAATCAAATATGACTTTAATTATGAGTTCAATTATTACAATATAACCACTACAACTAAGTTAATTATTAATCACTAAATAAAGCGGGCGGTCGAATATGCAGCAAGAAGAATGATGATGATGAGAAAAACAACAAAGAATGGCAATATAGAACAAATGTCAAAACTATTTGATAGATTGTAATTGAGTATTAACCCTTTCGACACTAACATATATACAAGTTGTGAATATGCAAATACGGACTCAACACGTTTAAAGAACACGATCAACTGTTAAACGAGGTTTTAGAACGACTTAATTTACGAGGTTTGAAGCTTAACTTGGATAAATGTAGAGTTGGATGTGAGGAATTCGAGTACTTAGAATATTCCGTTACCCGTTTGGGAATACGGCCGAACGACTCACATATTAAAAGCATACAGAACTTTCCTGTGCCTTGTATTGGCTGTTGTTGTTGTTGTTGTAGCAGCGCTTCGCCCCACCTAACAGCTGCGACCGATCACAAATTGTCATCAATATCCTCTAACGGCAGTCCAAGGAAACTTGCTGTTTCAACAGGGGTGGACCATAATGAAAAGGGTGCTAGAGGCGTTGGTTCCACATTACAGTTAAAGAGATGGTTGGTGTCATGTGGGGACACATTGCAAGCGGGGCATACATTTTGTATGTCGGGGTTAATTCTGGATACGTAAGAGTTTAACCTGTTACAGTATCCAGAACGAAGTTGAGCTAGAGTGACTCGCGTTTCCCTGGGGAGTATGCGTTCCTCTTCCGCAAGATTTGGCTACTGTTCTTTGAGTACTGGATTCCCCGGGCAATTCCTGGCATAAAGGTCCGACGCCTGTTTGTGGAGTTCACCAAGGACCTGCTTGTGTTTTTTTGCTTCATACGGCTGAGTTCTCCAGTGCCGTATTTCCTCAAAATGCTTACGGAGATGACTCCTTAAGCCCCTAAGCGGTGTTGGCTCATCAATCAGATGTTTGCTGGGATGCCCAGTTTTCTGGGTATTCAACAGGAACTGTTTGGTTAGCATCTCATTTCTCTCCATGATGGGGAGTATTCTCGTCTAATTATGTAGATGGTGTTCTGGGGACATAAGAAGACAGCCCGTGGCGATTCTGAGAGCAGTATTTTGGCAGGCCTGTAGCTTCTTCCAGTGGGTAGTTTTTAGGCTTGGCGACATTTTGGGGGACGCGTAGCACGTAATCGGCTGGCCAATTGCTTTGTATGTGGTAATGAGCGTTTCTTTGTCTTTTCCCCAGGTACTTCCAGCAAGGTATTTGAGGATTTCATTAGGGCTCTGGATTTTCGGAACAATTGCGGCTGCGAGCTCACCAAAATGTAGATCCTGATCAAACGTCACACACAAGATTGTGGGGTGTAGGACAGTCGGTAGCGTAGTGCCATCGAGGTGGATGTTCAAAATGGTCGACATTTGGGACGTCCATGTTGTAAATAAGGTCGCGGAGGATTTAGTCGGTGATAATGCCAGGATTCGCGAGGCGAAAAAACTGGAGAGATCAGGGAGGTAGCCGCTTATTCTGTTGCAAAGTTCATCGATCTGTGGGCCTGGACCTGTGGCCATTATTGTGCAGTCATCGGCGTAAGAAACGGTAACTCCTTCTGGTGGTGGCAAAGGTAGCTTAGATATGTAGAAATTAAACAAAAGTGGGGATAGGACACCACCCTGTGGCACCCCTTGTTTAATCCTTCTTGGTTTTGATGTTTAATTTCTAAATTGCAACGATGCCTGCCGACCACCCAGATAATTTGCGGTCCACCTTTTAAGACATGGTGGAAGGGTAGACCCTTCCAGGTCTTGCAGTAACGTGCCATGGTTGACCGTATCAAAAGCTTTTGGTAGGTCTAGCGCAACGAGTACTGTTCTATGGTGGGGGTTTTGATTTAAACCGCAATTTATCTGGGTGTTAATGGCATTTAGCGCGGTGGTGGTGCTATGGAGTTTTATGAAGCCATGCTGATGACAGGCTAGCTGCAAACTTGCTTTGAAGTAGGGGAGCAAAATGGCTCAAGCGTCTTGGCTACTGGCGATAGGAGAGATATCGGGCGATACGACTCTCCTATGTTAGCTGGTTTCCCAGGCTTTAGTAACGGGACCGCCTTTCCATAGGCTTTTAAGCATCGGCATGGCTATGCCGTCTGGGTCCACTGCTTTGGATGGTTTAGCATGACCGATGGCATCCTCAACCTCTTTGGCGGTGATGGTAATTGGTGACGCGCTGTATTTATGTTTATGTGCGTGTCTGTTGGACCTCCGTCTATCTTTGTCGACCGTAGAATGCATTATATATTGTCGGCAGAGCGCTCGCGAATTTTTTCGCATCCGACAGCACTTTATCGCCAAAGGCGATGGAAACTTTGTCATTGTGCCTAAACGGATTCGATAGGGACTTTACGGTGGACCAAAGTTTACCTACACCGGCAGAGAGGTTACAACCTCCTAGGTGCTCCTCCCATTTCGCCCGCTTGTGTTCATCCACAAGCAATCTGATGCGTTGGTTTATATCCCTTATTTGGGGGTCGCCGGGATCAAGCTGTCTTATAAGGTCACTTTTTCTCGCTAAATTTGCGGCATCCGCCGCGAAGTGGGTCCGAATTTCGGGAATTTTACCGGCGGGAATGAAACGTGCCGAGGCGGATTCAATGACCTTGCGGAAAGCACGCTCCCCTTGGCGGGCATCAGCCGGTATAGGGAGGGCAGCAAAGTGGTTGTCTGTAAAGGATTTGTATTCGTCCCACTTTCCTTTTTTAAAGTTTATGAAAGTGCGTTTTTCTGTGACGTTGAAGTCGGTGGTACGCTCGAGGGAAATAAGTATAGGCAGGTGGTCAGATGCCAATGTTACCATCGGCTGCCAGTTGACGCAGTTTACGAGTTCTGCGCTCACGATTGAAATATCCGGTGAACTGTGACAGCTTCCTACCATACGTGTGGGGGCATCTCCGTTTATTGTGCAGAACGTCGTTTCTTCTATTTGATCCGCCAACACCTCACCCCTACTGTCCGCCCGCAAGTTTGAATGCCATAGATCGTGATGGGCATTGAAATCGCCTAAGATAATTTGATTGTTGCCAGTGAGTAAGGCGCTAATATTAGGACGTTATCCACTGGGGCAACAGGTGGCAGGAGGGATGTAAATGTGGATGATTTCTAGGTTTGCATCGCCTGACCGGACAGATAAGCCTTGACGCTCTAAGACACTGTCCCTGCGATCGATGCCGGGATCAAATATATGATATTGCACACAGTGGTGTATGATAAACACTCTCGCGATCTTTTCTGTGGACATTATGCACAGAACAGGTCTGCAGTGCAGATCTTGCAGTGAGTTTAGTGTCTTGAATCGCAGCAATGCGGATGTTGTACCGCTTCATGAACACGACTATCTCCGTGATCATCCCTGTTATTCCAGTACAGTTTAACTGCAGAAGTCTGAAGTGCATAGGTGGAGACGTCGCCAATCTGGGAGTAAGTGACGGGTGACTACGCCTGAGTTGTGGAAGGCTAGGACGCAACTGCTGTTGTGGCCCTGGGACTGGACGTCCTTGGGTAAGCATTGGTGTACCCGGTGTATTTGGTTATGCGGCTTGGCAACAGCGCAATGAAACCCGTCGAGGGGTTGCCATCGCGGAGACCAGAACATCTAGGAAAGTGGCACCGTCCATTGCAGGCGCTGCATTGGGCGGATGTCGCGAACATATATATTCTGTGCTGGCAAACGGTGTAAAGGGAGGAGGGGACTAAGAGTCTGTTTCCCTGACCTACACAATTGCTGCCGGAAAAGAGGGGGGAGAATACGGTGACAGGGGTTGATGATCACCATTGTTCCCGACTCTACTACGGAGATTGTAGGTATGAGTGGGAGCAGCCGTAAGAGTTGGTGGCGCCGTGGGGCGCGAGCAACAGCGGGTACTTGGTGTGGCTTGCGTGAACAGCAAGGAGCCACAAACGATTTATAGAAGTTACGTGGACGTCTGGTTTTCGGATCTAGCCCAGAACAACCTGTCCGATGCAACTATCCCTTACACGAGACACACTGACAAGAGTATGACCGTCCTAAAAAGATTCTTTTCCGGCAGATGCAGCAAAACCATTTCTCAGGAGACGGACCCGGATTGGGTTCGATACCTTCCCGGAGCAAGAGAATATGGAGCAGTCCCGCTGTAAGGAGCTGCTGGGAGGATGAAAATTTGTGGCAGGGATGCAACAAATTAAATGGGGTTACACTGAAATGGCAGTCCTTGGTCGGGAAAAATCCCGAGTCGCTCCGGTACATAGAACCGACGGCCTTGGGAAGCGGGAGCTTGTATTGGCCTTTTCTCATACTTTCTTCGTTTCGTACCATCGTTTTCCCAAATAGTTTAAGCGCTTCAGAATCTACTGAAGAGAGATTTGCTATTTGTATTTCATGAAAATTGCCTTGACGCCTTCAAGGAATTACAGTCTAGGTTGGTAAAAAGTCCAGTCTTTGCTACATATAGTCCCGAACGGGAAACGGAATTAAATGGTGATGCCAACAGCATAGCCTTTGGATCAATATTACTGCAGCGTCAAGATGACAGGAAATCTCACCCAGTTTTGTATTTTGCCAAGACTGCTCCAAGTGCTGAATCAAAATACCATAGTTTCGAACTTGAAACATTGTCAATAATATATGCATTAAGAAAGTTCAGACCGTATTTAGAAGGTATATCGCCTACAATAGTAACTGACTGTAATTCACTAACGATGACCCTTGAGAAGAAACAACTAAATCCGCGCATAGGTAGGTGGGCTCTTGAGCTCCAAAGTTACAATTACAAAATACAGCACAGGAAAGGAGCCTACATGGGCCACGTCGACGCCCTAAGTAGAAGACAGATTGCTTCGATCATAAACACGGATGATATTCAATTCCATGTACAGGTGCCCGAGGAGCGCGATTTCGAAACCATTTGGAGCAAGAAGAAGATTATGACTTAGTAGATGGACTTGTTTATAAGAAAAATCCAAAAGGCTACCTTAAGTGATGGAAGAGAATGTTATACGTTTGACACATGAAAAGATAGGTCATCTGTCAGTGGACAAAACACTGAGCAAACTATGCTTGTATTATTGGTTCCCAAACATGCGGGCAAAAATAGAGAAGTTTATCAGAAATTGTCTGAAATGTATAGCGTATACCATGCCACCACGCGCGGGGGAAGGGACTTTGCAAAGAATATGGCATCACACCACCTCATCTGCAAGGTAAAACTAAAACAATACAACATTGCTTCAAGCTAGACACCACTCGACGAGACCTAAATAAATTGGAACAGTGCTTTCTTCTAAAAGTCGTGAATTTAGAAATAAAAGAATCCAACATTAACACAAAAACCATCACAGCTACCGTGAAATACATACAGGAAACGTTACAAAA
This sequence comes from Eurosta solidaginis, assembly GCF_040869045.1. Taxonomy (NCBI): domain Eukaryota; kingdom Metazoa; phylum Arthropoda; class Insecta; order Diptera; family Tephritidae; genus Eurosta; species Eurosta solidaginis. The sequence continues at coordinate 72,949,616 of NC_090322.1, forward strand.
CATACTCAAAAAATTACGAAAACAGTATAGAAAACCACAGACATTTCTCGACAAAAATCGCTACAAACACACAAGACACACACAACAGAAAACTAAAGGCACAGATATTTAAGAATACGGTCAAGTTTGGCATGAGACTTAATGAAGAATGGTTGTGAACAAGACAAGCATCGAAGTCCCGCAAGAGTAACGTTGGCTAATATAGCTTGGGCAAAAATTCGCTTTGCCAATATAAAGAAAAACATTTTGTCCAATCCAAATTGTTGCAGATTTGGAACAAGCCCTACAAAGCTTTGAGGACGAGAGGGACAAAAATTCAGTAAGAAGTGAAATTGCAGCCAAAATCAACACTTTTCTGCAAAAAATAAGCAACAGTGCCAAAGAAAAGTTCATACTAAAAACCTCTGCAGATACCAAAAGTTTTCTAAGTAAATACAGAGACGAAATTGTAATAACCAATTCGGACAAAGGAAATAAGACGGTTTAATGTAGAAGGACGAATATGAACAAAAAATGAAAGAGCTGCTAAATGACAAGAACACGTACAAAACTATTAGGAACGATCCCACACAAAAATTACTGAGGAAGAACAACGCCATTATAAATGACCTCTACAAACAGAACAGACTCGAGGTAATGGAGTTGGAAGGAATTGATGTAGACGAGTATGTCTTTTATCCTGATGGGGAAGAGCCAGCGACTAAAATGGAGGAGAAGATAGAGACTCCGAATCCATTGGCAAGTGTTGACACTAACGCGATACTAGCAGTTTTGAAACAAATATCAACCGAAAGGTCATCTAAACTGGAAGAACAAAAGACAAATATAACATCTCAATTGGCAGAACATAAGACAAGTATAGCATCCCAACTGGAATCACAGGAGACACGTATAACATCCAAGATTGAAGCCCAGGAAAGACAAATGTCATCTCAACTGGAAGAACAGAAGACATATATGTTGGCTGAGCAGTTGAAAGCACAGGAGGCCCCCATATCCTCGCAGCTGGAGGCACAGGAGATAAGGGTATCATCGAATATGGAGGGCCAGGATACAAAAATTTTACAGTTTGAAGAAAAAATCGAGGCCGAGGTTGATGCTTTGAGAGGACGTATCGAGCAGTTGCAACTAAATCGCCCAGCAGTTTCAACGAGTAATCCAAAGGTAAAAACACCATCCTTTGACGGTTCTGTTCCTTTCCAGGTCTTTAAGCTACAATTTGAGAAGACCGCAACAGTGAACAACTGGAATGCTGAAGATAAAGTTGCTGCACTCTTCGTATCATTGAAAGGACCAGCTGCCGAAATCTTACAGACTATTCCAGAGTACGAACGGAACAGTTATGACGCATTGATGGCTGCTGTAGAACGAAGGTACAGAAGCGAACACAGGAAACAGATATATCAAATAGAATTGCAAAACCGTTACCAAAAAGCTAATGAGACTTTGCAAGAGTTTTCTTCGGATGTTGAAAGGTTGGCTCATTTGCAAATGCGGACGCACCAGTGGAGTACACCGAGAGGGTAAAAATCCAGAGTTTTATAAATGGCATACGGGACATAGAAACGAAGCGAGCGACATATACAAACCCAAAACCCACATTCGCAGAAACTGTATCCCATGCACTGACTCAGGACACAGCGTCACTTTTGAGTACGCCCACATACAAAGCTCATCGCGTGGAAGTGGAAAGGCCAGACTGGGTAGACACAATTTTGGAAGCATTAAAAGGAACGCAGCAGAAAAACGATGGTGCCGTCAAATGCTTTAAATGTGGAAAGCCAGGGCAAATTGCACGTTATTGCAGTACCAATCCTAACAGTTCCAGCAATGTGGGTGGCCGTAAACGCAGAGCTGAAGGAGATGAGCAAATCTCCAAAGGGGCGACAGCTGGCTCTCAATTGAATGCCCTTTATCTCGCAAATTGGAGGAAGGTTAAGCAACCTTACTGTCGGAGGACATGTGGATGGAAAGGGACGTTTACTGACTGTAGATACGGGTGCATCCCATTCCATCATTCGATCAGATTTAGTCAACAAGAAGATAAGACCATTGCTTGAGGGGATTCAAGGGGTTGTGTAGCGCAATATATAGCTTCTCCAACCCAATTGTCAACCTCACCTTCGAGCGGCGAATCCCGTTTCACTAACAGACGAGGCTCTGACGACCCCAAACTCCTCATGGAACTTGGGGGTGGGGAGGGAGGGATGGCCTGAAGGTTCAATGTGGCCATATAAATCGTTCCCGAGATGGTCGGGCCAGCACCTTAATGGTGCTGTGTTACCGGAGCGTATCGGATCTGTATCCGACAAAGGACCATCACATCGATAACACTCCCCAAAGCCTTCGGGGAGTAACCTAATCGCTACAACAACAACAACAACACCATTGCTTGAGCAAGATTACGTCGCTTCCCAAGGCAGATGGTTCTATGTGCCGGAGCGACTCGGGATTTTTCCCGACCAAGGACTGTCATTTCAGTGTAACCCCATTTAATTTGTTGCGTTCCTCCCACAAATTGTCATCCTCCCAGCAGCTCCTTGCAGCGGGACTGCTCCATATTCTCTTGCTCCGGGAAGGTATCGAATCCAATCAGGGTCCGTCTCCTGACCCCGGTCCTGATAAATGGTTTTGCTGCATCTGCCGGAAAAGAATCTTTTTAGGACGGTCATACTCTGTTCAGTGTGTCTCGTGTAAGGGATGGTTGCATCGGACAGGTTGTTCTGGGCTTAATCCCAAAACCCGACGTCCACGTAACTTTTATAAATCTTTTGTGGCTCCTTGCTGTTCACGTCCAAGGGCGTCCCGTAGTCTACGCCTTAGCGCTCCCCCCCCCCCCCCCACTACCTTCCAGCAGCCCAACTGCTCAGCAAGCCACAACTAGTACCCGCTGCTGCTCGCGCCCCGCGGCGCCAACAACTCAAACAGCTGCTACCACTCATAACTACTATCTCCGTAGTAGAGTCGGTAGCAATGCTGAGCATCATCCCCTGCCCCCGTCTTCTCCCCCCTCTTTTCCGGTAGCAATCTTGTAGGTCAGGAAAACAGACTCTTAGTCCCTAACCCCGTTTGCACAGTTTGCCAGCACAGAATATATATGTTTGCGCCACTTTCCTAGATGTTCTGGTCTCCGCGACGGCAACCCCCCCGACGGGTTTCATTGCGCCATGTTGCCAGGTCGCAAACCCCAATATACCGGGTACCCAATGCTTGCCCAAGGACGCCCAGTCCCAGGGCCACCTGGCCTTCCTCAACCCAGGCGTAGTCACCCGTCACTTACTCCCAGAGTGGCGACGTCTCCCCCTATGCTCTTCAGAATTCTGCAGTTAAACTGTAATGGACTAACTGGGAAGATCACGGAGATAGTCGATTTCATAAAGCGGCACAACATCCGCATTGCTGCGATTCAAGAGACTAAACTCACAGCAAGATCTGCACTGCAAACCTGTTCTGGGTATAATTTCCACAGAAAAGATCGCATGAGCGGAAATGGAGGCGGCCTCGCGTTTATCATACACCACTCTGTGCAATATCATATATTTGATCCTGGCATAGACCGCAGGGACAATGTCTTAGAACGTCAAGGCCTATCTGTCCGGTCAGACGATGCAAACCTAGAAATCATCAACATCTATATCCCTCCTGCCACCTGTTGTCCCAGTGGATACCGCCCTAATATTACCGCCTTACTCACTGGCAACAATCGCATTATCTTAGGCGACTTTAATGCCCATCACGATCTATGGCATTCAAACTTGCGGGCGGACAGTAGGGGTGAGATGTTGGCGGATCAAATAGAAGAAACGACGTTCTGCACAATAAACGGAGACACCCCCACACGTATGGTAGGAAGCTGTCACAGTTCGCCGGATATCTCAATCGTGAGCGCAGAACTCATAAACTGCGTCAACTGGCAGCCGATGGTAACATTGGCATCCGACCACCTGCCTATACTTATTTCGTTCGAGCGTACCGCCGACTTCATCGTTACAGAAAAACACACTTTCATAAACTTTAAAAAAGAAAAAGTGGGACGAATACAAATCTTTTACAGACAACCTCTTTGCTGCCCTCCCTATCCCGACTGATTCCCGCCAAGGGGAGCGTGCTTTTCGCAAGGTCATTGAATACGTCTCGGCACGTTTCATTCCCGCCGGAAGAATTCCCGAAATTCGGCCCACTTCCCGGCGGAGACCGCAAATTTAGCGAGAGAACGTAACCTTATAAGACAGATCGACACAGGCGATGCGTTCTACGGTCGAAAAAAATACACGGAGGGCCAACAGACACGCACATAAACATAAATTCAGCGCGTCACCAATTACCATCTCCGCCAGAGAGGTTGAAGATGCCATTGGTCACGCTAAACCATCCAAAGCAGTGGGCCCAGACGGCATAGCCATGCCGATGCTTAAAAGCCTAGGGAAAGAGGGTTTCAAACACTTAGCACATGTCTTCAACCTGTCTCTTTCCACCTTTGTCATACCTGAAAAATGGAAAATGGCCAGGGTGGTCCCGCTACTAAAGCCTGGGAAACCAGCTAACATAGGAGAGTCGTATCGTCCGATATCTCTCCTACCGCCAGTAGCAAAGTTTAAATCAAAACCCCCACCATAGAACAGTACTCGTAGCGCTAGACCTATCAAAAGCTTTTGATACGGTCAACCATGGCACGTTACTGCAAGACCTGGAAGGGTCTACCCTTCCCCCATGTCTTAAAAGGTGGACCGCAAATTATCTGGGTGGTCGGCAGGCATCGGTGCAATTTAGAAACGAAACATCAAAACCAAGAAGAATTGAATAAGGGGTGCCACAGGGTGGTGTCCTATCCCCACTTTTGTTTAATTTCTACATATCTAAGCTACCTTCACCACCAGGGGTCACTATCGTTTCATACGCCGATGACTGCACAATAATGGCCACAGGCCCAGGCCCACAGATCGATGAGCTCTGCAACAGAATAAACGGATACCTCCCTGATCTCTCCAGTTTTTTCGCCTCGCGAAACCTGGCATTATCACCGACTAAATCTTCCCCGACCTTATTCACAACATGGACGTCCCAAATGTCGACCATTTTGAACATCCACGTCGATGGCACTACGCTACTGACTGTCCTACACCCCAAAATCTTGGGTGTGACGTTTGATCAGGATATACATTTTGGTGAGCACGCAGCCGCAAATGTTCCGAAAATCCAGAGCCGTAATAAAATCCTCAAATCCCTTGCTGGCAGTACCTGGGGAAAATATAAAGAAACGCTCATTACTACATACAAAGCAATTGGCCAGCCGTTTACGTGCTACGCGTCACCCATATGGTCTCCAACCATCTCTTTAATTATAATGTGGAACCAACGTCTCTAACACCCCTTTCATTATGCTCCACCCCTGTTGAAACAGCAAGTTTCCTTGGACTCCCGTTAGAGGATATTAATGACATTTTGTGATCGCTCGCGGCTGTTAGGTGGGGCGAAGCACTGCTATAACAACAATAAAAACAACAAGATTACGTACAGCCACGGGAGAGGACACCCAGGTAATTGGAGAAGTAGCATGTGAAGTAGCAATTGGGAACGACACGGTACTACACAATTTTATAGTGGCAGAGATTGTTGATGAAATCATAATTGGAGTGGACTTCTTAATCGACCAAGGCATCAAGATCGATATGCAAAGCAAGACGATGCGATATAAGAACATGGATGTGCCACTTACAATACTATACTTACTTACAATACTTAATTTCGGTTACGAGAGAGGCTACAGCAGTACATGAGTGCTGGTGGAAGAGAGTCAGCAAATACACCTATCCCCCGATTTACACGGTACTTGTTTTACACGATTTCGCTTTTACACGGTTCATAAATCAGCAAAATTTGAAAAACTTCGAATATTCACAAATCATTAAAAACCTTTTTGAGTCCCCTTGGCAACACTGATTGCAATATTGAGGGATTCTCCTTATTGTGAATATGTATGTATGTACATAACCAAACGCAGAGTTCATATGTAGTTCATGTGGAAGGAAAATCGTTTGATGAAAATTTGAACAAAAAGTCATAATTTTTACTATTATTGCGAGTCTTTTTGGTTTGAACTGGAAAGGAACGTTTACTGACTGTAAATACGGGTGCATCCCATTCCATCATTCGATCAGATTTAGTCAACAAGAAGATAAGACCATTGCTTGAGCAAGATTACGTCGCTTCCCAAGGCAGATGGTTCTATGTACCGGAGCGACTCGGGATTTTTCCCGACCAAGGACTGTCATTTCAGTGTAACCCCATTTAATTTGTTGCGTTCCTCCCAGCAGCTCCTTGCAGCGGGACTGCTCCATATTCTCATGCTCCGGGAAGGTATAGAATCCAATCAGGGTCCGTCTCCTGACCCCGGTCCTGAGAAATGGTTTTGCTGCATCTGCCGGAAAAGAATCTTTTTAGGACGGTCATACTCTGTTCAGTGTGTCTCGTGTAAGGGATGGTTGCATCGGACAGGTTGTTCTGGGCTTGATCCCAAAACCTGACGTCCACGTAACTTTTATAAATCTTTTGTGGCTCCTTGCTGTTCACGTCCAAGGGCGTCCCGTAGTCTACGCCTTAGCGCCCCCACTACCTTTCAGCAGCCCAACTGCTCAGCAAGCCACAACTAGTACCCGCTGCTGCTCGCGCCCCGCGGCGCCAACAACTCAAACAGCTGCTACCACTCATAACTACTATCTCCGTAGTAGAGTCGGTAGCAATGATGAGCATCAGCCCCTGTCCCCGTCTTCTCTCCCCTCTTTTCCGCTAGCAATCGTGTAGGTCAGGAAAACAGACTCTTAGTCCCTAACCCCGTTTGCACAGAATATATATGTTTGCGACATCCGCCCAATGCAGCTCCTGCCTTGGGCGGTGCCACTTTCCTAGATGTTCTGGTTTCCGCGACGGCAACCCCCCCGACGGGTTTCATTGCGCCATGCTGCCAGGTCACAAACCCCAATCTACCGGGTACCCCAATGCTTGCCCCAGGACGCCCAGTCCTAGGGCCACAGCAGCAGTTGCGTCCTGGCCTTCCTCAACCCAGGCGTAGTCACCCGTCACTTACTCCCACAGTGGCGACGTCTCCCCCTATGCACTTCAGAATTCTGCAGTTAAACTGTAATGGACTAGCTGGGAAGATCACGGAGATAGTCGATTTCATGAAACGGCACAACATCCGCATTGCTGCGATTCAAGAGACTAAACTCACAGCAAGATCTGCACTGCAAACATGTTCTGCGTATAATGTCCACAGAAAAGATCGCATGAGCGGAAATGGAGGCTGCCTCGCGTTTATCATACACCACTCTGTGCAATATCATATATTTGATCCTGGCATAGACCGCAGGGACAATGTCTTAGAACGTCAATGCCTATCTGTCCGGTCAGACGATGCAAACCTAGAAATCATCAACATCTATATCCTTCCTGCCACCTGTTGCCCCAGTGGATACCGCCCTAATATTAGCGCCTTACTCACTGGCAACAATCGCATTATCTTAGGCGACTTTAATGCCCATCACGATCTATGGCATTCAAACTTGCGGGCGGACAGTAGGGGTGAGATGTTGGCGGATCAAATAGAAGAAACGGCGTTCTGCACAATAAACGGATACGCCCCCACACGTATGGTAGGAAGCTGTCGCAGTTCGCCGGATATCTCAATCGTGAGCGCAGAACTCGTACACTGCGTCAACTGGCAGCCGATGGTAACATTGGCATCCGACCACCTGTCTATACTTATTTCGTTCGAGCGTACCGCCGACTTCATCGTTACAGAAAAACGCACTTTCATAAACTTTAAAAAAGGAAAGTGGGACGAATACAAATCTTTTACAGACAACCTCTTTGCTGCCCTCCCTATCCCGACTGATGCACACCAAGGGGAGCGTGCTTTCCGCAAGGTCATTGAATCCGCCTCGGCACGTTTCATTCCCGCCGGAAGAATTCCCGAAATTCGGCCCCACTTCCCGGCGGAGGCCGCAAATTTAGCGAGAGAACGTGACCTTATAAGACAGCTCGACCCAGGCGACCCCCAAATAAGGGATATAAACCAACGCATCAGATTGCTTGTGGATGAAGACAAGCGGGCGAAATGGGAGGAGCACCTAAGAGGTTGTAACCTCTCTGCCGGTGTGGGTAAACTTTGATCCACGCTAAAGTCCCTATCGAATCCGTCTAAGCACAATGACAAAGTTTCCATCGCCTTCGGCGATAAAGTGCTGTCGGATTCGAAAAAATGCGCGAGCGCTTTCTGCCGTCAATATGTAATACATTCTACGGTCGACAAAGATAGACGGAGGGCCAACAGACACGCACATAAACATAAATTCAGCGCGTCACCAATTACCATCCCCGCCAGAGAGGTTGAAGATGCCATTGGTCACGCTAAACCATCCAAAGCAGTAGGCCCAGACGGCATAACCATGCCGATGCTTAAAAGCCTAGGGAAAGAGGGTTTCAAATACTTAGCACATGCCTTCAACCTGTCTCTTTCCACCTTTGTCATACCTGAAAAATGGAAAATGGCCAAGGTGGTCCCGCTACTAAAGCCTGGGAAACCAGCTAACATAGGAGTCTTATCGTCCGATATCTCTCCTATCGCCAGTAGCAAAGACGCCTGAAGCCATTTTGCTGCCCTACTTCCAAGCAAATTTGCAGCTAGCCTGTCATCAGCATGGCTTCAGAACACTCCATAGCACCACCACCACGCTAAATGCCATCAGCACCCAGATAAATTGCGGTTTAAATCAAAACCCCACCATAGAACAGTACTCGTAGCGCTAGACCTATCAAAAGCTTTTGATACGGTCAACCATGGCACGTTACTGCAAGACCTGGAAGGGTCTACCCTTCCCCCATGTCTTAAAAGGTGGACCGCAAATTATCTGCATGGTCGGCAGGGATCGGTGCAATTTAGAAACGAAACATCAAAACCAAGAAGAATTGAATAAAGTGTGCCACAGGGTGGTGTCCTATCCCCACTTTTGTTTAATTTCTGCATATCTAAGCTACCTTACCCCCAGGAGTCACTATCGTTTCATACGCCGATGACTGCACAATAATGGCCACAGGCCCAGGCCCACAGATCGATGAGCTCTGCTACCTCCCTGATCTCTCCAGTTTTTTCGCCTCGCGAAACCTGGCATTATCACCGACTAAATCTTCCCCGACCTTATTTACAACATGGACGTCCCAAATGTCGACCATTTTGAACATCCACGTCAATGGCACTACGCTACTGACTGTCCTACACCCACCCCAAAATCTTGGGTGTGACGTTTGATCAGGATCTACATTTTGGTGAGCACGCAGCCGCAATTGTTCCGAAAATCCACGGCCGTAATAAAATCCTCAAATCCCTTGCTGGCAGTACCTGGGGAACAGATAAAGAAACGCTCATTACTACATACAAAGCAATTGGCCAGCCGTTTACGTGCTACGCGTCACCCATATGGTCGCCAAGCCTAAAAATTACCCACTGGAAGAAGCTACAGGCCTGCCAAAATACTGCTCTCAGAATCGCCACGGGCTGTATGCTTATGTCCCCAGAACACCATCTACATATTGAGGCGAGAATACTCCCCAGCAGAGAGAGAAATGAGATGCTAACCAAACAGTTCCTGTTGAATACCCAGAAACCTGGGCATCCAAACAGACATCTGATTAATGAGCCAGCACCGCCTAAGGGCTTATGGAGTCATCTCCGTAAGCATTTTAAGGAAATACGGCACCTGAGAACCCAGCCGTATGAAGCAAAAAAACACAAGCAGGTCCTTGGTGAACTCCACAAACAGGCGTCGGACCTTTATGCCGGGAATTGCCCGGTGAATCCAGTACTCAAAGAAAAGTACCCAAAACTTGTGGAAGAGGAACGCATACTCGCCAGGGAAACGCGTGTCACTCTTGCTCAACTTCGTTCTGGATACTGTAACAGGTTAAACTCTTACCTATCCAGAATCAACCCCGACATACAAAATGTATGCCCTGCTTGCAATGTGTCCCCACATGACGCCAACCATCTCTTTAATTGTAATGTGGAACCAACGCCTCTAACACCCCTTTCATTATGGTCCACCCCTGTTGAAACAGCAAGTTTCCTTGGACTCCCGTTAGAGGATATTGATGACAATTTGTGATCGGTCGCGGCTGTTAAGTGGGGCGAAGCACCGCTATAACAACAACAACAACAGCAAGATTACGTACAGCCACGGGAGAGGAGACCCAGGTAATTGGAGAAGTAGCAATTGGGAACGTCACGGTACTACACAATTTTATAGTGGCAGAGATTGTTGATGAAATCATAATTGGAGTGGACTTCTTAATCGACCAAGGCATCAAGATCGATATGCAAAGCAAGACGATGCGATATAAGAACATCGATGTGCCACTTACAATACTATACTTACTTACAATACTTAATTTCGGCTACGAGAGAGGCTACAGCAGTAAATGAGTGCTGGTGGAAGAGAGTCAGCAAATACACCTATCCCCCGATTCACACGGTACTTGTTTTACACGATTTCGCTTTTACACGCTTCATAAATCAGCAAATTTTGAAAAACTTCGAAGATTCACAAATCATTAAAAACCTTTTTGAGTCCCCTTGGCAACACTGATTGCAATATTGATGGATTCCCCTTATTGTGAATATGTATGTATGTACATAACCAAACGCAGAGTTCATATGTAGTTCATGTGGAAGGAAAATCGTTTGATGAAAATTTGAACAAAAAGCCATAATTTTTACTATTATTGCGAGGTTTTTTGGTTTGAACTGGTAAGTTATCGATTGAATTATCTTTTCGTGAACCTTCATTAAGATGTTTTAGTTTTGTTTTATTTAAATAAATGACTGAATTGGGTAGTTTTTTCGCTTTACACGGTTTTTGTATAGGAAAACGAAGATTTCACTTTTCACGGTTTTGTCTGCAACCGATCTTCCGTGTAAATCGGGGGATAGGTGTACCACCAAAATCCGAAGCAGTCATCTGGGCAAAGGTTGATGGATGTTGTGGGACAACCGAATTGTGGGTTGTCGAGGCAGCAAACAAATCAACACCGAACATACTTGTAGGAAAAACCCTGGCTATGACAAAACAGGATGGACGTTTTCCGGTAAGAGTACTCAATGAGTTCAAGTCACCACTCAAACTGACAAAAGGAGCTATATTGGGAAGATGTCAAGAGGCTGAAATAGTTATTAACTGTGAACAGCTCCAGGAACACGTTTCAACTCGCAAGACTGATCTTTCTAATGACATCACGGCATGGACGGAGGGACTAGATCAAGATTATCAGGGTAAGGCAAAGCAACTGCTCCTAAAGTACGCAAACATATTTGACCAGGATGGTTCCAAACCAGGTCGCACCAATGTTGTGAAACATCAAATTGACACTGGAGACGAGAGCCCGATACGTCAAGCTCCTCGTAGTGTTCCACTGGCGAAGCGGGAAGTTGTGAGTCAAATCGTACAAGAAATGAGCGACAGCGGCGTCATCGAACTATCCGCTAGTCCATGGAGCTCACCGGTAGTACTTGTGAAGAAGAAGGATGGGAAAATGAGGTTTTGCGTGGACTGCCGTAAGTTGGACGACGTCACGAAAAAGGATAGCTACCCATTGCCAAGAATTGACGATACTCTGGACTCGCTATCTAGTATGAAATAGTTTTCCACACTGGACTTGAAAATCGGCTACTGGCAAGTTGAGGTGAAGGAGAAAGATAAAGGAAAACAGCCTTCAGTGTCGGTGATGGTATTTGGCAATTTACAGTGATGCCTTTTGGACTTTGTAATGCACCAGCTACTTTTAAGAGACTCATGGACCAGGTACTGAAAGGACTACATTGGAAAACATGCTTGGTGTACCTGGACGACATCATCGTATTAGGCAAGAACTTTGATGAACATCTTAGGAACTTGGAGGAAGTTTTCCTGAGAATAACTGGCGCTGGTCTGAAACTAAGTCCCAAAAAGTGTTCGCTGTTTAAAAAGGAAGTAAATTATTTGGGTCACAAGGTAACGACAGAAGGAAGGTATCTGTACAGCGAATGAAAAAATAGAGGCAGTAAAGGATTGGCCAAGACCACAGAACTTGCATGAATTAAGAAGTTTCCTTGGGCTGTGCACATATTAACGCCGATTTGTACCAAACTTTTCCAGCGTATCCCATAGCCTCCATGAGCTTACAAGAAAAACTAACGCTTTTAAATGGAAGAAGGAGCAAGAAGTGGCTTTCCAAACATAGAAGGAGCGTTTGTGCACTGCCCCAAAGTTGACATATCCGATTCCAGGAGCAACATTTATTCTAGATACAGATGCGAGTGGATATGCTATAGGAAAAGTTTTATCACAACTGGTCGATGGACAGGAGAAGGTAGTTGCATATTATAGCCGTTCGATTGGAAAACCATAGAGGAACTATTGCGTTACACGGAAAGAGCTGTTGGCATTTGTAAAGTGCATTAAACATTTTCACAAATACCTCTACGGCCAGCGATTCCGCGTCAGGACAGATCACGCAGCGTTAAGATGGCTTCTGCAGTTCCGCAATCCGGAAGGACAATTGGCACGGTGGATCGAGCGACTACAAAGCTATGACTTTTCCATTGAGCATCGAAAAGGTAGTACCCATGGAAATGCTGATGCAATGTCACGAAGACCATGTAGTTTGGAATGCAAGCACTGTTCAAAGGCCGATGCTAAAGAAGACATTATAGATGTCCGGCTAATGACTATAACGTGTACGGATGAATGGGAGAAGGAACAACTAAGAAAGTGTCAGCTATAAGATACAGATCTGTCACATGTTATGCAAGGGCTCGAACGAAACGAAAGGCCAAACAGAGAGGAGATGTCAGCAGAGAGTCCCATTGCGAAGTCATATTGGGCACAGTGGAAAAGTTTAAAATTGATATCCGGTTGATTGCATCGAGTATGGGAGATTGAGGATGGTCAATGCAAGAAGAAACTGAAGAAGTTGTTCCCAGAGAGAGGATTCCTGACGTGCTCAGCGAGCTGCATAATGGTCCAAGTGGAGGTCATCTTGGAATCACGAAGACGCTTGAGAAGATTAAGCAGAGATTCTATTGGGTTGGTTGCCGCCAGTCGGGCACCGAGTGGATTGCCAACTGCGAGGTTTGCAGCAGAGCGAAGGGGCCCAAAACACGAAGTCATGGCCAGAGGAAGCAGTATATTTCAGGTGCACCATTTGAAAGGATCGCCATGGATGTCGCAGGTCCATTTCCTACTAGCAACCGCGGAAACAAATACGTACTGGTGGTTATGGATTATTTCAGTAAATGGCCAGAGGTATACCCAATCCCAAACCAATAAGCGGAAACAGTAGCAGAAGTAGTTACAAACGATTGGGTTGCAAGGTATGGTGTACATTCTGAGTTACATTCTGACCAAGGCAGGAATTTTTAATCAGCTCTGTTCCAAGAAATGTGTAAGAAGTTGGGCATTCGAAAAACACGGACAACTGCATTGCATCCTCAGTCCGGTGGTATGGTGGAACGTTTCAATAGAACATTGGAGGAGCATTTAAAGAAAGTAGTAGACAAGTACCATAAGGAGTGGGATACACACATATCATTATTCTTACCGATCGGCAGTGCATGAGACAACGGGCCAAACTTCCGCAAAAGTAATTTTTGGCAATGACTTTCGACTGCCAGCTGATTTGAAGTTTGGGATAGATGCCGATGCGGAGAGAAATGTCAAGAAAACCACTAGTGTCTTGGAAGAAGAGCTGAGAGAGATACACGATCTGGTAAGGCAACACGCAAAGATTATGAGTGACAAGATGAAAGCCAGATACGATAAAGCAATTAATTCGGAAGGGTTTCAGGAAGGAGATTTGGTGCTGTTATACAACCCACAAAGAAAAAAAGGTTTGTCCCCGAAATTGCAGTGTAATTGGGAAGGCCCATACAAAGTTGTAAAACGGATCAACGATGTAGTGTTCCGCATACAAACCATTGGCAAACCACCAACCAAAATGAAAGCGGTTCATTTGAAAGGCTGGCAGCGTTTAGATAGAGAGATTTGTCTGATCGGGACGATCAGACTTAGGTGAACGGCAGTGTGACGAATATTAGCAACACTAAGGGATAATATCATCTCTAAGCCAATACTAAGCAGTGACTTGTATGCATATCAATAAATCAATCATTATGTCTATACATATGTTAACACAAACAGCGGAGAGCAACACACAAACACATGCATATATCTGAGATACTCCCAAAAGTAGGCAATAATTTGTGCAAGTATCACTCACATATACACGCGCATATGAGAAGCTATAAACGTAGTTATAGCTGGTAATTTTATAGCTGATAACTATCTAGTAAATTCTAGAAATAGGAGCGCCTAGAAATATGTCAACGAGGAAATCAAACAGTATAAAAGCAGCAACAGTTAAGGCGCGAAAATCAGTTTGATTTAAGCAAGCTATCACTTGTTGCGAAGTATAAGTGTTATTTTCAAGTACAGTCGGGCCTCGATTATCCGTGATCCGGTTAACCGGTAACCCCGATTAACCGTGATGGCCAAAGATCAGTCTATTTTTTTTTCATTGCAGTGTTTTCAAATTGTTTACTTCGATTAACCGTGATTACCTCTATTATCCGTGATGGCAGCGAAAATTGTGTTTGTGTTAATAGCACGTCACTGTAGGTGAATATGTACATATGTATGTATAATAAACATGAAAACGGGGAATTCCCTTGTTTGACGATGAGCCAGAAGCATTTACAAGTTATTATTGTAGTTTAATTTTGAAATTTGAGAAGTGCGAGTGGTTAGATCTAAATATATTTAGTATGGCACTGTTACCAGTGGTAAAAAGAAAAAGAAACGTTTTAAATATTGAAGATAAAATTAACGAGCATTTGAAAAGTAATGTGAGTGTTAAAATGATAGCTCAAAAATACGAAGTTTGGATGCAGACCGTTTATGACACTTTAAAAAGCAAAGACAAGCTTTTAAAGTTTTGTGCAGAGAGTGATTCGGTGGTTGGATTTCGTAACCGAAAAACTTTAAAAACAGCTGAAGAACCAAAAGTAGATTTGGCACTTTACGAATGGTTCAGACAAGAGCGTTTTAAAGGCACTCCAATTACAGGACTGATGATAAGAGAAAATGCTAAAATATACCACAAAATCTAAACATTGATTCTGAGTGTGAATACTCCAACGGGTGGTTGCAAAATTTTAAGAATAGACATGGAATAAAAAGACTTCATGCTGAAGGAGAAAAATCTTCAGCAGACTATGTAAGTGTCACAATGTTTGTAGAACAATTAAATGAATTGATATTAACGGAAAATCTTACCAGTGAGCAAATTTATAATGCGGACGAGACAGGCCTTTTTTGGAAGTGTTTGCCCGAAAGCAGTTTTGTTTGTCATAATGAAAGATTCATAGATGGACATAAGGTGTCAAAAGACTAACCACTTCAGTTTGCGCTAATGCTGCTGGTACACACAAGTGCAAAGCTTTAGTTATTGGTAAAAGTGCTCGTCCAAGAGCCCAAAAAAATGTATACGACCTTCCCGTAATTTATAAGGCCAATTCAAAAGCATGGGTAACGCAAACAATATTTTTAGAATGGTTTACCAAAAACTTTGTGCCAGAGGTAAAAGAGCATCTTAAGAAAATCGGTCTTACGGATGACAGCAAAATCCTTCTGTTATTGGACAACTGCCCGGTACATCCAGACGTTCACGATTTTAAGGCTAAACGTTATTGTAAAATATTTGCCACCGAATTGTACGGCCTTGATCCAACCGATGGATCAGGGTGTAATATGGAGTTTTAAATGCCATTATCGTAAAACTATAGTGCAAAAACTAGTCTCGTCAAATAATAGAGAAGATTTTTAGAAAGAATTTAATATAAAGAAAGCCCTGTGGTCCATTGATAATGCTTGGGACGCTGTTACTTCTGAAGTTTTGAAGAACGCTTGGAATAATTTGTTATTCCCAGATAATGAAGGTGCGTAGGCATATTTTTATAATTTTATAAAATATTTTCATGCAAAAATTCATTGATTTTTGTGATAGGTATGGACATATCGAATACGCACGTGAATGTGGCACAAATGATCAATATTACGGATGACTTTACCACAGAGGATATAGATACATGGCTGAAATGTGCTGAAAATGCCTCCCAATTTGCTGTTTTGTCAGATGAAGAAATTATAAGCATGGCAAACAGTAACTCAGATGAACCTGAGCGAGACAATGGATTGGAAGACACTGAAGAGGACGATGTAATTATTTCAGAAACCACTTTAAAAGAAGCGATAGAGGCATCAAGCACATTGCTGAATTTCCTGGATAGCCCTGGTTGTCCCGGAATTACATACCAGGATAAAATTCAAGTTTATCGCATACAAGAAAAACTTATAAAAGAACAACATTACAAGATTTTTTTTAAGAAATTTTATTCTTTTTTTGCTTGAAGTCATTTTTTTGCCTCATGTTTTCAGTGGAAAATTTCATGTATACATACATTGTATTTAATATAAAAATGTACATAATTTTCTTGAATTAATTTTTTTTAATGTAAATATGTAAATGTACCAATGTTCACTTGTTAAATAATAAAAATATTAAAAAAAAAACTATAATCAAAATTTATGTATGTTTTTTTAATGGTGTGTTTAGTTTATACTTATATTTAAGAATTCATGAGCTTAACACCGGCTTATAATAATTGAATTTCAATTATTATTTTTTCTAACAGAAACTGAAAAGAAGGAAACATTTACTGGCATATTGCGATGGACCCATTTCGAATGATGATTACGTTGGCGGTTTTCGAAATGGTTCCATCGCAATATTCCAGTAAATGTTTCCTTCTTTTCAGTTTCTCTTAGAAAAAATAAGAATTGAAATTCAATTATTATAACCCGGTGTTAAGCTCATATAATCAAAATTGTTATTCCATTAACCGTGAAAATCGATTATCCGTAATGCTTTTGGTCCCGACCATCACGGATAATCGAGGCCCGACTGTAGTCTAATAAAGGCCATTTTACATTATTGAATAGTGGAGTTATTTATTCAACAGTTTAGTGATTCGAACGTTAGTAGATGGTTGCAAATAAGCAGGAGTGCACTAAATTCGTTACAATACCAATACATTTCGCAATACGTATTATAATGCAAAAATGGGATAAGTTGGAGAAATTTACGAAACTAGATAAGAAACAATTCCAGGCGATACTTGATTTCTGCTTGCATGATAATATTTATTTCACATACAATAAAACTTTATATCAACAAATTTACGGAATGTCAATGGGCAACCCACTATCTCCAACCATTGCAGATATCGTACTGGATAAAATTTTGGACGACAGCCTCGCTGAATTAAAAAATAGAGATATATATGTGAAATACATAGCCAAATATGTAGATGACATATTCGCTATTGTAAAAACCAAAGACGTGGAAAACATATTGACAATTTTTAACGCACATCATACCAAAATACAATTTACAAAGGAAATAGAACAAAACAACAAAATTGCCTTCCTAGACGTGGAAATACATCGAAGAAATAAGAACTTGATTCTTAACTGGTATGCAAAGATAGTATCGTCGGGTACAATTATTAATTTCCATTCAAATCACCCATGGAAACAAAAAATAAACACGGCAACCAGCCTAATAAGAAAAATATACCTTCTAAGCGATAATGAATTCACTGAAGAAAATAAGAAGTATTCTATTTAAAAATAACTACCCCAATAAGTTAATAGAAAATCTACTAAATAATACTACGGAAAAAATTTGCCACCCTACTATTGCAAATGAGCTAACCGAAGCAAATACCAACAAAAAATACATTGGCGTTACAGATGTGCCTGGCCTAACCGGCAATCAAGCGCTAAGAAAAATCATGAAAAATGACATAAATTTTGCCTATAAACCGCACAATACAAAAACAAAAGACAGAATAGACAAGGAACAGCAAAGCAACGTAGTCTACGAAATCCAATGCAAAGGCAACAACAACAATAGCTGCAATAAGTGTTACATAGGCACAACAAAAGGGCATTAGTATCGAGACTATATGAACATCAAACGGACGTGAAAAACAACAAAACAACAACAGCTTTCTCAACACCTGATCGAAAATCAAGTCCAACTATTCCAATGAATTTAATACTTTTTCAAATGAATATCCATTTCAGCTTAACTCACTTAACACCATTAATATTCCAGAAATATATCCGGATGAAGTTTTTTCATATTTAACGTCTTTGAAAGAATCTTACAAGTACGGTCCTGATTTAATTCCCACTTGTTTTCTTAAAAAATGCGCTGAGCACATTTATCAGCCACTAACTGATTTATTCAATATGTCCCTAAAAAGTGGAGTCTTTCCTTCTGCTTGGAAGGAATCTTTTCTCATACCCCTTCACAAAAGTGGTAGTAGGTCGTGTGTAGAGAACTATCGAGGAATAGCAAAGTTGTCGGCCATCCCAAAGTTGTTTGAAGCTATCGTTACCAATCAGCTAACATTTTCCATTTCTACTTTGATTGCAGAACCGCAACACGGATTCTGTAAAGGCAAATCTACCATTACTAATCTACTTGAATTCACAACTCATGTTTCTAAGGGATTTAGAGAAAATCTTCACACAGATGTTATTTATACTGATTTCAGTAAAGCATTTGACAAAGTATCCCACTCCTTACTTATCTACAAGCTGGATCGGCTTGGCTTCCAACCTGGTCTCACACAGTGGATCTCGTCGTATCTCTGCGGTCGAACGCAAAAAGTTATTTTTAAAAATACTTTTTCAAATGTCATCGATGTTCCCTCTGGCGTCCCACAAGGCAGCCACCTTGGTCCAATTCTGTTCTTGCTATTTATTAATGATATCTGTACCACTATAAAATATTCCAAAATCTTAATGTATGCTGATGATGTAAAACTTTTTAGGTCTTATGCGTCTATCGAAGAACGTCCCTTGCTTCAAGGGGATTTAAACTGCCTAGTTACTTGGTGCAACGTAAATTCAATGCCGCTGAACCTCAATAAATGCAAATTCATGTGCCTATCTCGAAGATCTTTGCCAGCAGCCTCTTACGTAATTAATAATTTTTGTCTTCTATCAGTAAACTATTTTGAGGACTTGGGAGTCACGATAGATGCTAAACTTAGTTTCAACCTTCATATTAATGCTACTGTCAATAAGGCTAGAGGTGTTCTTTCATACGTGAAACGGTGGTCCAAAGAATTTAGTGACCCTTATGTAACTAAAGCCCTTTTCATCACCTTAGTTAGACCGATACTAGAATATGGATCAATAGTCTGGAATCCACAATATCGAGTTCATGCAGATAGACTTGAATCAATACAAAAGCAATTTCTACTTTTCTCTTTAAGGAATTTTCAGTGGGACTCTGCGTATAATCTTCCACCTTATACTAGTCGGTTAAAGCTTATCAATCTTCCAACTCTTGCAAGTCGTAGAGAAATGCTAGGCGTTATATTTATGGCTAAACTCCTGAATGGACTGATTTCTAGTCCAATTCTTTTGAACGAAGTAAATTTCAACGTCCCATCACGGGTGTCAAGACATTACAAACCTCTTCTTTTGAGGCAGTGTAGAACTAATTTCGAATTAAATGAATCTTTTCGGTGTTTGTGTCATGATTTTAACACTCATTCTAATTCATTTGATATAACGGATTCACTTTTTACCATAAAGAAAACTGTCTTATCCTATCTTAACTCTTAACACAAAAAAAAAAAAAAATCAAATAAATTAAAAATGTTCACTTATTTAACAATGTAGTATATATATGTATAATTTCTATGTAATTTCTAACTGTTATGTATAGTACTCAGCTGATGATTTTTATTCTGTAGCTGAGCAGTTTTAGATCTCAACGCTTAACAAACCTCCGCCTATCAACAACTCGGCAATAACAAATCCGTGCGTCATGCGGATGCGCCCCTCGCGCCGGTCGGGCGGGCTTTGGAGGGTTTAATCCGTTGGGTATTATTATTATTAAAACGAACATACAGCTGATTTTGCGAACGCTAGGATTTTGGATGTTGAGAGAAGAGAAAAAAGATGGATGCCACTTGAAGGTCTCCGGATTCAACAGCAACTCACAAACGTAATGAATTTTAAAGAAGACGTGGACAACACAAATAGCGCTTACACAGCTGTGATTAAACATGTAAACAAATAATAATATAATAACAATATGTTTAACGTTAATCTGTGATGTTTTTGTAATTAAAAAATTTATCAAATTAATGTGAGTAAAGTTCTAAATGTTAAATTTTATGTCTAATGATTGTCCTGTATTCTTACATTTCATTGTGTTTTCATGTTTCTGTTTTTTAAAATAAATGTATCAAATTTATCAAATTAATGTGAGTAAAGTTCTAAATGTTAAATTTTGTCTAATGATTGTCCTGTATTCTTACATTTCATTTTGTGTTTTCATGTTTCTGTTTTTTAAAACAAATGTAGACATTCCTGATGATGACGCGAAAGCGCCGAAATGCATAGAGGGAAAAAGTGAAAACTCTTGGTTTTTTGCTTATTAATCTATCGACCGAAGCAGCTCCTACCCAGCAAACATTTTACAAAGAGTTTGGCCCAACTAACAAAATCATTCTATCCCACCAATTCTACAATTACTCGAGAGGTCATTGCCGTTTTAGAAAAATACTTTAGCTGCTATAGTAGACCGAAAAGAATTATTAGTGATAGGGGAACCTGCTTTACCTCCTTAGAGTTTGGTGCTTTCTTATTAAAGCAAAATATAGGTCATATAAAAGTTGCTGTCTGCTCTCCACAAGCAACGGACAAGTGGAGAGAGTGAATTAAAGTATTAAAGGCTATGCTAGGTAAACTGACTGACGAAGTGAGCCATGACGACTGGACAAAAAAGCTACTTGAGGTGGAATATGCCATAAATAACTCAAAACATAGCACTTGTCAGGATACACCAAGTCGACTTCTTCTCGGTGTCGAGAAGAGAGGTGTAATAATAGACGAATTCACCGAATTTTTCCAAAGAAAAATATCTCCGGATGAGGACCGAGACTTGGTACAAATTCGTAATAACGCTTCTGACTTGATTAAAGCTAGGCAAGAACACGAAACATACAGTCGACGATATGCAAATGTAAACTTTTGTGTGTGTTTGTTGTTTTGTTATTGTTATGTATACAAGATCTTTTAATAACCTTAATTTCTTCATTTAATCCTATTAAACATTGTATTTGTGATAGACACATCTTACCAATGCGAACTATCGCGCATGTATATACATGCGGTGAACGTGGGTGTTTGTGGGTCGGTATGAAGGTATCACCCGCACCAATTTTATGAAAAAATAATTCTCACATATTTGTTAAGACGTGACCAAAAATTCACGTTGCTATCTCTACTGGAAGTAGGTACATATCTGAGGACCATCGGCAAGTTCGTGTGCGGGTGGGTGGAATCCATATTGAATATTTATTTAGTCACATGTCCATTCCTAGTCTAAAAACCGATTGTACATTATGAAATATACATATGTGCATATGTATGATACAAATATAAAAATATATCTGTATACATGTATGCAAATTAATAAATACCCTGCAGTAGATGGGCGTCATTTGTCGCCTGACGTATTTTAGTGCTGTTCTGATAGGTTAATATGATGAAATAAAATAATTGAAAAGAAATTTTAAGTTAAACAGTTTTATTTAAAACAATACTTACACTAAGTAATAATAATACTAAAAGGTATAAAATAATTAGATAGATCCTAGGTACTAGTAACCAAACTCCTCATCAATCTAGGGCGTTGATAAGACAATTATATAAAAGCGTTGGACGCGTCAAATTTCTAAATAAGTAAGACCAACTGAACCTGAATCAGGTGATGCTACGCCTCACATTGAGTCATAAGTAAGACCAACTAAACCTTAATCAGGTGATGCTACGCCTCACATTTTTAGAAATTTCACGCGCCCAGCGCTTTTATTCAATTGTCTGATCAACGCCCTAGATTGATGAGGAGTGTGGTTACTAGTACCTCGGACTTACCTAATTATTTTCTACCTTTTAGTATTATTATTACTTAATGTGTAATCCATCAGAAATGAAGGTACTGACACTCGTCGTTAGTAATAATTGTGTGCCAGCCCTAATAGTCACTTGATGGATTGCAGCCAACGCCATCTAACAGTCATATCGGTTGCACGAACAGAAGGTGTAATGTGAAAAATATAAGTATGGCAGCGCTGTCTTTTAGGCAAGAATCTGGCGATCAGCCAATCAGGTGCTCGCTTTGATTCTTGCTAAGCTGACGCAGCCCTCTGTAGGAAAACATCGGTAACTTATTATAAGAAAGATGTCTAAAAAAAAATGTGTAAATATGGCAATGATGGAGACACGAAAAAAAAGAAGATTGATTGAGAATAGAGCACTGAATGTGAACGGATATACATAAAAAAAACCCAACCTTGGCATTATTATTACAAATAAACCGGAATTATAGCTCAGGTGTGAAAAAAAGAACTTACGTACCACAAAAACAATTGAAAAATAAACATTCGTGAGGAAATGGCCAATATCTTGGCTGATGCTGGGGTGGAATTTCCACAAGCAGCTACAACAACGCAGTTGCGGAAATTGTTAAAAAAACGTGGTTGGGACTGGCCAAATCCCTTCCACCAATATTGCAGTACGCGTTCCTTCAGCTATTAATACAAATGATTCATTTTCCGCGGATAACCAAAACATTACCAATGATGTTATTATTTCTGGTGCTTCCGGCACTGCTGATGCTGCCGTAACCGATGCCGCTGTCACCGATGTCCCTGTCACTACAGACGCCATCACCACCGCCGCTGTCATCGCCATTCCCGACGCTGAAACCGCCGCCATTACTACCACCGCTGCCACTGCTACTACCACCGCTGCCACTGCCACTACCGACGCCATCACCACCGCCGCTATCATTGCCAATACCGACGCCATCTCCACCGCTGCCACTATGGCCAATACCACAACCGAGTTCACTGAAGAAGCTGCAGGCATATTATACGGGGAAATGCCTAACAGTCCACAACATATAAAAGATGAACTGAACAAAAGGATAGAAATCCTAAGAAAGGAAAAAGAAATCCTGACGTTGGAAAAATCCGTTGCGGACTTAAAACGTGAAACGACACCCCCATTGGTAACGGTAGGCTACAAATCCCAAATCGTTTAACTTTTCGGGACATCGAACATACCATCACAAAATTTGACGGTGAAAATAAAACATATAGCGTGCACGACTTTCTTCGCAATTTTGATAGTCATGCAGATGGTAAATGCAGACGACATTTTTAAGTACACTTGCTTGTGCAATTCTCTTTGCGGTGACGCTAAACTTTTACTGTATAGAGACGTTCTAAATTACGAAGATTTAAAATCGCTTTTGGTTAGAGAATTTGGTCGGGTGGTGAGCCGTCACGAAGTATACAAAGCGTTGGCCACTCATAAATGGGATAAAAAAAAGCAGCATTCGCCGATATGTGTTGGAAATGGAAAACATCGCTGCTCGTTGTGACTATGTCGACGAATTTGAACTGATCAACTTTATAGTTGATGGCCTCCAAGACAGGTCCCCGGAAATATATATCCTAATAAACGCAAGGACGATGAAAGAATTCAAACAATCGCTTGACCTATACGAGCGTCGTCGCTCATCTCGCCCATCTATATACGACAACGTTCAAAAACCGATGTCATCAAAACCAAATACGCCAAAGAACGATGAAACTGATGCAGCAGAAATACGCTGCTTCAATTGCACCCATATGGGACACTTTCAGAGCAAATGTCCATACGAAAAAAGGCCGGTGGGAAGTTGTTTCCGTTGCTGGACGATGGGCCATGACCACCGCAGTTGTACTAACTCAAAAAAGGTACTAAACTTGAAGAAAACCGTTGCTGCAGTCGGGACCGACACTGAAGATGGGGATGAAGAACGTTGCTACCGAATGTTAGGATCTATGAATATGGTAAGTGTCGCCTATGTAACAAAACAAGTTAAGTGCAAAAGATTTATGGATTGTTTGTCTCTCTTTGATACTGGCAGTCCAACTAGCTTTGTTCGCAAGTCCGCCGTGCCATTTGATGTGAGCGGAGTCGCCAAGCAGTCAAAATATCGAGGATTGGGAAATAACAAATTAATGATTTTTGGAAAAATTAAATGCGAAATAAAATTTAAAAATAAAATAGATGAATTTGTTTTAAATGTGGTGCCTGATGACACTATGGAGATTCCTCTAATTTTAGGCAGAGATTTTTTAAAAAGATTTCATATTTGCTTATGCTTATTAGGTGATGCGACAATTAAACATACAAAACAAGAAAATAATGATATGCCAGATAACACTTCTTATTTCTGTGCGCTTAACTTGAATAATATACCTAGTCTTAAGGGTGAAAAGAGGCATTCAGAATTACAAATCTCTGTACCAAATAGCAGTATACGGGTAGATGTTGAGCTCGAAGAAATAAACGTAGTGTCTCATGAGGCTTGCAGCGATGGGTTATGCCCACTTGATCAAAATTTTAGTGAGAATATTTTTAATAAACAGGCCGCCTGCATATCTGAAATTAATATAAATCAAGAATTAGAAGAAAATAGTACTGATGTATTGAGAAAGACCTTAGAAGATAACTATTTGAGGCCAAGAAATATCGAATCTAAACCGTATGATTACGAGATGAAAATAAGGCTAGTTGAGGATAAACCATTCCATGCGTTGCCAAGGCGACTTTCTCATTATGAAAAAGCTGAACTTAGAAAGATAACGGATGAATTATTGGAAAAGAGTATCATTAGGCCAAGCGATTCACCATATGCCTCTGCGGTTGTATTAGTAAAAAAAAAGAATGGCGAAATTCGTAAATGTGTTGATTACCGACCGCTGAATAAATTAACAGTTCGGGACAATTTCCCGCTCCCCTTGATCGAAGACTGCCTCGACTATCTAGGCGGAAAAAAATTTTTCTCAACACTAGACCTAAAAAACGGGTTCTTCCATGTTAAAATGGCCCCAGATTCCATTAAATATACATCTTTTGTAACGCCTTACGGTCAATTTGAATATATGCGTATGCCGTTTGGGTTAAAAAACGCCCCCGCTGTATTCCAGCGATATGTCCACAACATTTTCAAAGATTTGGTTGACGATGGATCGATAATGATATATATGGATGATTTAATTGTAGCCACGGTAGAATTCCAAACCCACGTTAAGATCCTCGTCAAAGTACTTAGAAGAATCAAGGAAACGAATTTAGAACTTAGGCTAAATAAATGTATGTTCGGGTTTAGTACTCTCGAATATTTAGGCTATTCAGTCAGTTCGGATGGCATTCGCCCCAGCGATGCCCATATAGAAGCAATCAAAAAATATAGGCTCCCGAAAAATTGTAAAGAACTTAAGACCTGCTTAGGCCTCTTCTCATACTTCAGAAGGTTTATGCCGAATTTTGCTAAAATAGCTGGACCATTACAAAAACTGACACGAGATGGTGTGAAATTCCAACTGTCAGAAGACTGTTTACGAGCCTTTAAGGAACTTAAAATAAAACTGTCGTCCGCCCCAGTGCTTGCAATATACGATCCGAAGAAACAAACTGAGTTGCACTGCGATGCAAGTTCAGCAGGTTTCGGTTCGGTCATACTCCAAAGACAAACGGACTGTCGCTTGCACCCGATTATGTAATTTTCAAAAGCCACCTCACCCGCGGAAGCAAGATACCACAGCTTCGAACTGGAAACCCTGTCCATCATATACGCTCTACGCCGGTTTAGAGTTTATTTGGAAGGAATTCCGTTCAAGATAATCACAGATTGCAACTCCCTTACGATGACTTTAAGTAAAAAACAACTTAACCCGCGGATAGCCTGATGGGCTCTAGAGCTTGAAAATTATAACTATACAATTCAACACAGAGGTGGAGTTAACAAGGGACACGTTGATGCGCTTAGCCGCTGCCCTGAAGCCGGAACTGCCGAAAAATCCGAATCAATCGTCACTACTATCGACAAGAAGCCTGCGGGAATAACAAAACTTTGCGAAATGGTCTTCGCCGCGGATGCTGACGAAGCAGATTTTCACATCCAAGCGACACAATACCGCGACAATAACATAAAACAATTACGAGAAAAGCTAGAGACAGGTCCCGTGCCGAACTTTGAATTAGTAGACGGTCTCGTCTTTAGGAAAGAGGGGGAGGGGAGGCTACAGTTGTACGTCCCGAATGAGATGGAGAATAACATTATTAGACTGGTTCATGAGAAAATTGGTCACTTAGGCGTCGATAAGACGTGCGATTGGCTACCCAAGATGAAAGATAAAGTAGAAAACTTTGTTCGAAATCGCATTAAATGCATCATGTACTCAGCCCCAGCCCGCGTGAACAAGCGAAATATGCATAGCATTGCTAAAATACCGATACCATTCGACACCATACATGTCGATCACTTTGGCCCTCTGCCCTCCATTAACTCGAAGCGCAAATATATTTTAGTGGTTGTTGATGCATTCACGAAGTTCGTTCGTTTGTATCCAGTAAATTCAACGAGTACGAAAGAAGTTATAGCTTCCCTAGACAAATACTTCAGTTATTACAGCAGACCCAAGAGGCTGATATCTGACCGCGGCTCTTGTTTCACTTCTCTCGAATTCGACGCGTATTTGTTAAAAAACAACATATGTCACGTGAAAGTAGCCACGGCTTCCCCACAAGCAAACGGACAGGTAGAAAGGGTGAATAGAATAATCAAGGCCATGTTGAGTAAAATCTCCGAGCCGATTAACCATGCCAACTGGTCAGCCAAGTTAGGTCAAGTAGAATACGGTCTTAATAATACCATACACTCCACCACTGGTTACGCACCAAGTATGTTGCTGTTCGGTGTGGAACAGAGAGGAGCGATAATCGATGAATTGACAGAACACCTAGAGGATAAAAACCATTACAGTGCGCCTCGTGACCTTGAGGCTACCCGTGCGTCTGCCTTAGCTGCTATAGAAAAGTCACAAGAATATAACTCAAAATACTTTTCCAATCGCACCAAGCCTCCTGAGTCATACAGTGTCGGTGACTTTGTTGTCATACGTAATGTAGATACATCGGCCGGTTCTAATAAAAAGTTTATACCAAAATATAGAGGCCCATACGTAATTCATAAGGTATTACCACATGACCGATACGTAATAAGAGACATAGAAAATTGCCAGTTAACCCAGTTACCCTATGATGGTATTATAGAAGCATCGCGCATTAGAATGTGGTCTGCCGATGCATCTGAATGCCACTCAACTCCCGTTTAGGCGACACTCCATGTATTTCAAGTATATTGTGTTTATTTTAAGTAAGAACAATTTAGCTTATAGTTACAAATAGAAATAAGTTACTTAATAATCGTGGTCGATTATAGTGTCAGATTGGCCGAAGCTGTAATCCATCAGAAATGAAGGTACTGACACTCGTCGTTAGTAATAATTGTGTGCGAGCCCTAATAGTCACTGGATGGATTGCAGCCAACGCCATCTAACAGTCAGATCGGTTGCACGAACAGAAGGTGTTATGTGAAAAATATAAGTATGGCAGCGCTGTCTTTTAGGCAAGAATCTGGCGATCAGCCAATCAGGTGCTCGCTTGTATTCTTGCTTAGCTGACGCAGCCCTCTGTAGGAAAACATCGGTAACTTATTATAAGAAAGATGTCTAAAAAAAATGTGAAAATATGGCAATGATGGAGACACGAAAAAAAAAAAAGATTGATTGAGAATAGAGCACTGAATGTGAACGGATATACATAAAAAAAACCCAACCTTGGCATTATTATTATAAATAAACCGGAATTATAAATGTAAGTATTGTTTTCAATAAAACCGTTTAACTTAAAACATTTTTTTTAATTATTTTATTTTAAATTGTTTAGTCTTTATTTAATTGCCTAGGATTTCTCATTCTATTTAGTTCATTTAGTGACTCATTATTACAAGTACTGTTGTTGTTGTTGTTGTAGCAGTGCTTCGCCCCACCCAATAGGTGCGACCGATCACAAATTGTCATCAATATCCTCTAACGGCAGTCCAAGGAAACTTGCTGTTTCAACAGAGGTGGACCATAATGTGAGGGGTGTTAAAATCGTTGGTTCCACATTACAATTAAAGAGATGGTTGGTGTCATGTGGGGACACATTCCAAGTAGGGCATACAATTTGTATGTCTGGGTTGATTCTGGATAGGTAAGAGTTTAACCTGTTACAGTATCCAGATCGAAGTTGAGCTAGAGTGACTCGCGTTTCCCTGGGGCGGTGCGTTCCTCTTCCGCAAGTTTTGGGTGCTGTTCTTTGAGTAGTGGACTCACCGGGCAATTCCTGGCATAAAGGTCCGACGCCTGTTTGCGGAGTTCACTGAGGACCTGCTTGTGTTTTTTTGCTTCATACGGCTGAGTTCTCAGGTGGCGTATTTCCTCATAATGCTTACGGAGATGAATCCTTAAGCCCACCCCCAGCGGGTTAGGGGGTCAGAATATATCCGCGGTAGGTATGCCTGTCGTAAGAGGCGACTAAAATGCCAGATTCAAGGGGCTGTGTAGCGCAACCCTTTCAGGTTGCCAGCGCAATATACAGCTTCTCCAAACCCAATAGTCAACCTCACCTATCCGCGGCGAATCCTGTTTCACTAATAGACGAGGCTCTGGCGACCCCAAGCTCCTCATGGAACTTGGGGGTGGGGAGGGAGGAATGGCCTGAAGGTTTAATGTGGTCATATAAATCGTTCCCGAGATGGTCGGGCTAGCACCTTAATGTGGCTGTTACCGGAGCGTACCGGATCTGTATCCGGCAAAGGACCATCACATCGATAACACTACCCAAAGCCTTCGGGGATAAACCTTATCGCTACAACAACAACAACTCCTAAAGCCCCTGGACGGTGTTGGCTCATCAAGCAGATGTCTGTTGGTATGCCCAGGTTTATGGGTGTTCAACAGGAACTGTTTGGTTAGCATCTCATTTCTCTCCCTGATGGGGAGTATTCTCGCCTCATTATGTAGATGGTGTTCTGGGGACATAAAAAGACAACCCGTGGCGGTTCTAAGAGCAGTATTTTGGCAGGCCTGTAGCTTCTTCCAGTGTGTAGTTTTTAGGCTGGCCGACCATATAGGGGACGCGTAGCATGCAATCGGCTGGCCAATTGCTTTGTAAGTGGTAATGAGCGTTTCTTTGTCTTTTCCCAAAGTACTGCCAGCAAGAGATTTGAGGATTTTATTACGGCTCTGGATTTTCGGTACAATTGCGGCTGCATGCTCAAATTTAGATCCTGATCAAACGTCACACCCAAAATTTTGGGGTATGGGACAGTCGGCAGCGTAGTGCCATCGACGTGGATGTTTAAAATGGTCGAAATTTGGGACGTCCGAGTTCTAAATAAGGTCGTGGAGGATTTAGTCGATGATAATGCCAGGTTTCGCGAGGCGAAAAAACTGGAGAGATCAGTGAGGTAGCCGTTTATTCTGTTCAAAGCTCATCGATCTGTGGGCGTGAGCCTGTGGCCATTATTGTGCAGTCACCGGCGTAGGAAACGATAGTAACTCCTTCTGGTGGCGAAGGTAGCTTTGATATGTAGAAGT
Source organism: Eurosta solidaginis (assembly GCF_040869045.1). NCBI lineage: Eukaryota > Metazoa > Arthropoda > Insecta > Diptera > Tephritidae > Eurosta > Eurosta solidaginis. The sequence continues at coordinate 72,979,338 of NC_090322.1, forward strand.
TAAACAATAGTGGGGATAGGACACCCCTTTTTTAGTTCTTCTTGGTTTTGATGTTTCCTTTCTAAATTGCACCGATGCCTGCAGACCACCCAGATAATTTGCGGTCCACCTTTTAAGACATGGGGGAAGGGAAGACCCTTCCATGTCTTGCAGTAACGTGCCATGGTACACCGTATCAAAAGCTTTCGATAGGTCTAGCGCAACGAGTACTGTTCTATGGTGGGGATTTTGATTTAAACCGCAGTTTATCTGGGTGCTAATGGCATTTAGCGCGGTGGTGGTGCTATGGAGTTTTCTGAAGCCATGCTGATGAGAGGCTAGCTGCAAATTTGCTTTGAAGTAGGGGTGCAAATTTGCTTTGAAGTAGGGGAGCAAAATGGCTTCAAGCGTCTTGGCTACTGGCGATAGGAGAGATATCGGGCGATATGACTTTCCTAAGTTAGCTGGTTTCCCAGGCTTTAAAAGCGGGACCACCTTGGCCATTTTTCGGGAATGACGAAGGTGGAAAGAGACAGGTTGAAAGCATGCGCTAAATATTTGAAACCGTCTTTCCCTAGGCTTTTAAGCATCGGCATGGCAATTCCATCTGGGCCCTCTGCTTTGAATGGTTTAGCATGACCGATGGCATCCTCAACCTCTTTGGCGGTGATGGTAATTGGAAACGCGCTGGATTTATGTTTATGTGCGTGTCTGTTGTCCCTCCGTCTATCTTTGTCGACCGTAGAATGCATTATGCATCCGACAACACTTTATTATTATTATTATTTATTTATTATTACGGCGTTTTAAGCCTAAAACTTAGATTATTACAAATTATAAATACATTTTAATAATAATAGGATTTCTAGCGTTTGGGGTGTCGGAGATTTGAGGATTTTATTACGGCTCTGGATTTTCAGTACAATTGCGGCTGCATGCTCAAATGTAGATCCTGATCAAACGTCACACCCAAAATTTTGGGGTATGGGACAGTCGGCAGCGTAGTGCCATCGACGTGGATGTTTAAAATGGTCGAAATTTGGGACGTCTGTGTTGTAAATAAGGTCGTGGAGGGTTTAGTCGGTGATAATGCAAGGTTTCGCGAGGCGAAAAAATTGGAGAGATCAGTGAGGTAGCCGTTTATTCTGTTCAAAGCTCATCGATCTGTGGGCGTGGGCCTGTGGCCATTATTGTGCAGTCACCGGCGTAGGAAACGATAGTAACTCCTTCTGGTGGCGAAGGTAGCTTTGATGTGTAGAAGTTAAACAATAGTGGGGATAGGACACCACCCTGTGGCACCCCTTGTTTAATTCTTCCTGGTTTTGATGTTTCGTTTCTAAATTGCACCGATGCCTGCAGACCACCCAGATAATTTGCGGTCCACCTTTTAAGACATGGGGGAAGGGAAGACCCTTCCAGGTCTTGCAGTAACGTGCCATGGTACACCGTATCAAAAGCTTTCGATAGGTCTAGCGCAACGAGTACTGTTCTATTGTGAGGGTTTTGATTTAAACCGCAATTTATCTGGGTACTAATGGCATTTAGCGCGGTGGTGGTGCTATGGAGTTTTCTGAAGCCATGCTGATGAGAGGCTAGCTGCAAATTTGCTTTGAAGTAGGGGAGCAAAATGGCTTCAAGCGTCTTGGCTACTGGCGATAGGAGAGATATCGGGCGATATGACTCTCCTAAGTTAGCTGGTTTCCCAGGCTTTAAAAGCGGGACCACCTTGGCCATTTTCCATTTTTCGGGAATGACGAAGGTGGAAAGAGACAGGTTGAAGGCATGCGCTAAATATTTGAAATCCTCTTTCCCTAGGCTTTTAAGCATCGGCATGGCAATTCCATCTGGGCCCACTGCTTTGAATGGTTTAGCATGACCGATGGCATCCTCAACCTCTTTGGCGGTGATGGTAATTGGAAATGCGCTGGATTTATGTTTATGTGCGTGTCTGTTGTCCCTCCGTCTATCTTTGTCGACCGTAGAATGCATTATGCATCCGACAACACTTTATTATTATTATTATTTATTTATTATTACGACGTTTTAAGCCTAAAACTTAGATTACTACAAATTATAAATACATTTTAATAATAATAGGATTTCTAGCGTTTGGGGTGTCGGAATGCATGAGATTCCGATCAGCACGGGAACTGGTGGTCCCAACGGGCGAGTCTTAGAGTCATCTCATTGGGAGGTTGGAAGGACGTGTTCTCAATCCTGCCCTACTCCAAGACGTATGATTACACAGTTTTATTATTTATGCTGTCGGAATGCATTTGATTCCGGTCAACCCAAAAGGCAGCTCAGCAGAATGAACCACTCTTATCGGACGGTTGGAAAGGACGTGTTTCCAACCCTCCCTGTACCAGCTTTTTTGTAAATATAATTAAATATAATATGTCATTGTTGTAGGATTATACGTGATTCACATGAACACTCCAACTGTTTGTCTGGGACAATATTTTCAGGAATTCTTTCCCAATTTGATTGTGAGCGATATATGTATTTGGCCTGATGCATAAGGTTCCTCTGTGTCTATTTGGATTGCCATGTGCGGTCAAGGATCAGTAACATGAAATACAGATACAAAATATTTTATCTTATTGGAAGGGTTTTGCAATATTCTAATAAACTTTTTTTGAAGGTGTTTAAGTTTTCACAATTTTTAACAAGATTAGGTAGTTCATTAAAACATTTCAGGCCTTTGTAAAATATATTTTGCTTGTCCATTTCTGTTTTGAGAAGGGTAATCTAAAATTATTATTTTCCCTGATTATGTAAGAATAGGTTTCATTCACATAAACAAGTTTTTCACTTATGTAGGCTGGTAATTTACCATGCTTAATATTGTGAAGACCCTAAAATCACAGGCTTTCGGGGGCTCCACAAATTTTGATTTTTCATTATAGATAATACAATTGCATATTAAAGTTATAAACTGAGTTATAATAATTTATATATATATGGCATGAAATGAATTCACTTATACATATATGTACATACATTTTGAATTAAATATACTTTGTACAATCATACACACATTTTAAAACATATATAATTATAATACATATTAAATTATATATAGGATATGAAGCTTTTATCGCAGAGTGTAAGAGAGAACACATAATTATGCACAAGCATACATACTTATGTATAAGCGAACAAGGAGAAATGGAATTGTCAAACGATAGCGAACACACATGCGTACAAATATATATTTAGTAATCTTAGCTTAGTTATAAGAACTTTTATTGTAAATCAACGAAAGCCGACTCAAAAATGGTATAAAAGGAGCGGCAAATTCATGAACAAGGCACTCTTGGCTTAGAAGTCGTAGAGTGAGCTATATAGTGGGCTGTGTTAAACATCCACTACGGAGCAGCTGGTGGTGTCAAACTTCAGCTGTTTATGCTAGGTATACCGCCGAGTCGTGTAAAACGCTCGACGACTACGTATTTTACTAGGGATCCGGTGAGTTGTGTGAAACGCTCACCGATTACGTATTCTACTAGGGATCCGGTGAGTTGTGTGAAACGCTCACCGATTACGTATATTCACCAGGCATACCACCGAGGCGTGTAAAACACTCGGTGACTAAACGTATTATAACCACATTTTTTATTTTTGTACTACCGACTGTTTTCTTTATTTATTGTAAATTTGTTTTTGGTTTCGGGTTTACAGTCCAATGAATCAGAAAAACGCCTTTTTTATTTTCTCGCCAACGTTTCGACCTTTTATTTTGGTCTTCTTCAGGGCTCAAAATTACTGCGTTCTTCCTTGTCCAGTTGTTTTGAGCCCTGAAGAAGACCAAAATAAAAGGTCGAAACGTTGGCGAGAAAATAAAAAAGGCGTTTTTCTGATTCATTGGACTGTAAACCCGAAACCAAAAAACAAATTTACAGTATTATAACCGCATACGTATATATATATGTATATATATTTTATTATTGATTGAAATAAATCATCGTTTTATAACATTAACTAACATCTTTTATTGTATAGGCGAACCCATTCGCTGAGTTATACCCCAGCTATAAACCCGACTAACGGGGTTCGTTACAATTGGCGCCCGAGCAGGGACCCTTTACATATAAGGGGACATATATTTTATTTCATCGGAAACATATAACAAGACAACATGGTCAAGGTAAATTGGATTTATTACCTAAAGAAGGAAGATCTTTTGACATACGCGGCCGAGTTTGGATTCAACAACAGCGGAACCGTCGATGAGTTGAGGAAGGATTTCGCCCAATTTGTTAACCAAAATCCGAGCTACGAAACACGTTTCGCAGAGTTGGAAACAAAGCATTCCAAAACAACATTAACCACCAATCAAGAAGGTCAAGGAAACAGTGGAACCGCTTCCGGAAGTCGACCAGCGACCCCGGTCAACAACATTGAAAGCGTATGCATACCTACGATACCTAATATGTCATATCAATTTGCAGGACAACTGACCCAACCTCCGTCTACCGTCTGCGTAATGGACCGAGCACGAAAATGGGGAATTAAGTACGATGGCAAAAGTGACCCACTGAGTTTCGTCGAGAGAGTAGAAGAGCTGGCGGAGGGATATGAAGTGGACCTTAATTCACTCCCGCGAGCGCTACCAGAATTATTCAAGGACCGAACCCTGGTATGGCTGCGGAACAATAATCGTCACTGGAGCGAATGGAACAGTTTTAAACACGACTTTTTACGCTTCTTCTTGAGCGCATCATTCTTTGAAAGGCTGGAAGACGAGATACGTCAGCGAACACAACGACTACGAGAGTCGTTCAAGGATTACGTTTTGGAACTACAGAACCTCATGAGGCACGCTAACCTCACCGAGGAACAAAGACTGCAAAGAATATACCGAAACTGCCGCAGTGAGTATCAATTTTATATAAAGCGAACTGAATTTCAGACGCTCGAAGGCTTTTGTGAGTCTGGCAGAGGACTTCGAAAATATCACGAATGGCAGATATGCACAGAGAGTAGTGGCAAGAGCACTTCCAGCAAGGCGTCCAGATGACTGGCATTTTTTCATACAAGAATTACCAGATGTAGAGCCAAGTAGCAGGATTGGCAATGGCAATACACAGCGAAGCAATCCACCAACAAGACAACCGTATACGAATCCCAGGACCGCGTGCAGGCGATGGTGTGAATATCGTGCCTATGCGTGCCGCAATGAACGTCGAGACTTTTGTTGGGAATGTGGTCGGTTCGACATTCTCACAAAAAATTGTTGCCGCGCATCATCGGGAAACGACCGGAGACTCGATCAGACCAGAGGGGTGGGGTCTCCAGCAGTACAAATTCGGGAGGTTTAACTATTTTGAAGCAAACAGGAGGGCGTATTCTGGCCGACGTAAAGATAAATGGCTGCAAAGTAACAGCAACCGTAGATACAGGAGCGACAAGGAGTTTTATGAGTGAGACATGTTCGAGGAGGTTAGGTAAGGCGATTTTGAAACAGGTACGAAGCCGAGTGGTATTGGGCGATGGTAGAGTCAGCACGATAAGAGAAGCAATGGTGGCAGACGTAGAGATCGAGAAAGAGAAGTACAACAGCGAAATACTCGGTCTTCCAGGGCTAATAGAAGAAGTTGTCATCGGCATGGGCATACTTGCCAGGGCAAACACATCATTAAGTTTCGGCAGTCACACGGTAACGCTACAAGCAGAAGAGGCAATCAAAGACACGGTTATGTGCAGGACAATAACTGAGGCAGGCGAGCCCGATGTAAACGATACGGAAGGACTAACTACGGACCAACAAAGCCCATCTGAAAACACCACAAGAGTTAAGGATTTCCTAGACGAACAGATTCTTAGCTTCGAAAATATGACTGGTACCTCAAATATCGCGGAGCATAAAATAATCATGCGTGATGGTCGGCCGATAAAACAAAGATGCTTTCCACGGAACCCGAAGATGCAGGAAACCATTAATATGGAGATAAACGAGCTATTGGAGAAGGGGTGCATCGAGCCATCGCGAAGCACGCATAGTGCACCGATCATACTCGTAAGGAAGAAGAATGGTAAGTGGAGGTTATGTATAGACTATCGCCAGCTCAACGCACGCTCAGTCCCCGATGCATACCCACTACCGCAGATCCAACACATAGTAGACCGGCTAAGAAACGCGAAGTACATTAGTAGCCTGGATCTGAAAAACGGCTACTGGCAGATCCCTATGGAGGAAGGAAGTAAGCAATATACGGCGTTTACTGTACCTGGACGTGGGCTGTTTCAATGGCGCGTGATGCCATTTGGGCTTCATTCAGCACCCGCAACATTTCAACGGGCATTAGATCAAGTAATCGGCCCCGAATTAGAACCGAACGCATTCGCATACCTAGATGACATCATCACACCAATTATAAATATTCTCGCGGAATTTTGTTCTCGCGGATTTTTTTAATCCCGCGGAAAAATTCCTCCAATTCTTTTCTCCCAGGGAGAAGAATAATTGGGGAATAGGAATTTCGAATTTTCGAAGTCAGCTGTTTTGTCAATTGAAATTTCGTTGCGCATTTCTTATTTTGTTTAAAAAATAGAAAAGTTTAATTATTGTTGCGAATTTGTTTGAAATTAAGAAATAAAATATAAACAATGCATAGTATTGAATTTCATGTGGTATTCACTGAAATGAGTAATGAATTGGTGCCACAGCAACATCAACAGAGGAGCATAAGTAGAAGAAGACGGCGGGATAACACAAATCCGCCGGAGTTGCCTGCTTTTGTTCAGCAAAACTATTTTCTGGCGGCCAAGTCGAGTTGAATTAGTCTTTCATCATATGCCAAAATCTATTTAAGCCTTCTTAAAAATCCTTGCGCAATTTCTGGATGGCTGCATCAAATATACGAAGAGCTCTTCCGTTGCTTATGATATACTTTTCGACTTAAAATAAAGAATATTGTGGTTGTTGTTGTATTAACAGTGAGAATATTGTGGTAGAATGTAAATACATATTTTAGCACAAATTTGTACAAATAAGTGTTCTTTCTTAAAAGAACCAATTTCGTTTAACTATTTTTATACATTCCCTTTAATTTAACTAGTGAAAAAACTCCTATGAAATGGCAGAGAATTCTCCCTCTCCCTCACATTCATAATACCTACTTTTATCCCATAACGGGTTTCCGCTTTTTCGAACATTGTTCAGAATACGAGGAAAGGGAGAAGTGAAAAAACTCACAAGGAATTTTTATTTAGAATACGAGGAATGGGAGAAGGGAAAAAACTCGCAAGGAATTTTCGTTTAGAATTGGGCTGCATAATTACAAGTTCAACGCTAGAGGAGCATATTAAACATCTAACGGAAGTGTTTAAACGCCTACGAAAACCAAATTTAAGAATCAACGCCGAAAAGTGCGAATTTTTCAAGAAGCAACTGAAGTATCTGGGACATGTCGTATACGAAAAGGGTATACAAACGGACCCAGATAAAGTAGCAGCGATTAAGAAATTGCAATCACCAACAAACGTAAGAGAATTAAGACGATTTTTAGGTATAGCATCTTGGTACCGGCGATTCGTACCAGAGTTTTCATCGCATCTGCTGACAACCATGTTAAAAAAGGGTAACAGATGGAAATGGACCGAAACACAAGAAACAGAATTTCAGACACTGAAGTATTCACTCACCGAAGCACCAGTACTGGCGTGCCCAGGTTTTACACGAAGATTCACTTTACAAACAGACGCGAGCGATTTTGGACTAGGAGCAGTCCTCACACAGGAGCTAGACGACGGAGAGCGAGTAATCGCGTACGCTAGCCGCCGCCTCAACAAAGCAGAAATTAATTATTCACCCACGGAGAAAGAGTGCTTAGCCATTGTATGGGCTATACGCAAAATGCGACCATATCTGGAGGGCTACGAATTCACGGTAATTACGGACCACTTATCATTGAAATGGTTGAACGCCATCGAAAGTCCTTCGGGACGTATTGCGAGATGGGCGTTGGAGTTACAACAATACTCGTTCGATGTACAGTACAGGAAAGGTAAGCTACACGTAGTAGCGGATGTACTGTCACGACAGCCGCAAGACGCACAACTCAACAGACTGGAACACGAAAACGAAACATCGTGTAAATGGCTTGAAAAAAGGAAGGAGGAAGTTAAAGGAAACCCGGAGAAGTTTCCAGACTATGTAATTGAAAACGGTGAGTTATATCGGCACATAGCAGTTCAGACCGACGATCAAGACGCGATCCCGTGGAAGCTATGTGTAGCGAAACCACAACGCGGTAAAGTATTACAGGAAGTGCACGACAGTCCAAGCGCCGGACACATGGGTATCCGGAAGACTATAGCTCGAGCAGCCACTAGGTACTACTGGCCAGGAATGTTTCGCGACATAAAACGGTATGTACAACAATGCCCAACCTGTCAAATTTACAAGCCTAATCAACAGAAAGCAGTGGGGAAAATGTTAACCCAAATTCCAGAAGAACCGTGGGCAACGGTGAGCGCAGATTTCGTTGGACCATTACCACGTTCAAAGCACGGCAATACCATGGTTCTAGTATTTCTAGATCGTTTCACCAAGTGGGTAGAGATCGTACCATTACGTAAGGCAACAGCGGATAGCCTCATCAAAGCATTTAGAGAGCGTATATTATCACGATTTGGAGTTCCGAAGGTCATTACAGACAACGGCGCCCGGTTCACGAGCAGACAATTCAAGAGACTCCTTCAGGACTATGGAGTAAAGCACCAATTAACAGCACCCTATACACCACAAGAGAACCCAACGGAGAGGGCAAACCGTAACATCAAACGGATGTTGGCACAATTCACGGGAAAAGAACAACGCAACTGGGACGAGTTATTATCAGAGATAATGCTAGCACTAAATTCGAGTGTGTGCGAGGCAACAGGGTACAGCCCGGCATTCTTGGTACAAGGACGAGAGCCACGGATCCCTAACGCCCTATACGACGAGCGAACATTTGGCACAGACGAGGCCACAACAACGGCAACTGAAAAAGTAGCGAAAATGAAGGAGATAGTTCAAATGGTACGGAGAAACCAGCAACGTGCGTCGGCAGAACAGGCACGACATTATAATTTGCGGAGAAGAAAATGGAATCCGGCGATAGGAGACAGAGTTTTGTTAAAGGAACACCATCTGTCAAAGGCAACAGACAACTTTGCGGCCAAACTAGCACTAAAATTCAGCGGGCCCCATAGAATCACGAATTTTATTTCGCCAGTCATCGTCGAAACGTTTAACCATTTTACGAAAACAAGTTAATCAACGGGAGAAGCGAAAGCGCAACAAAACCCTCCACAGATGCCCATCTACATCTTTGCAAACACAACCGAAGAGTAAAATCACCGAAAACTACAAAGGAAGGCGTAGCACGACGGTAAATCACAATATGAACAAGTTTCATAAATTTCAATCATTGCCCTAATAATTATTACAATTACATTAATTTTATTTTCTATAATATTATTATTAGTTTTAATAATAATGCTCTAATAATCATAATAGCACTATTTATGATCATAGTAATAATCACAATAATAGTAACCATCACATTTATATTACCGGTAAAAAATTTTTCGGCAACCCTAATTTGGTACACGCCAAAACAACGCTTATCTACTCCGTCTACCACAAACAGCATCCCCAAACAAATCACAGCCGACTAACAATAACAAGGAACAAAGAAATGCAATGGTACAACAACAAACAACACGTGCAAACACGAAATATAAATGCAGTGGTACAACAACAACAAACACAAGCAATACAATAAAGGGCAAATGCACGCGCATACCAACAGTAACTAACAAAAGTAATAGAAAATATCACAGCTACGTGGTACAACAACAACGCAAGCAAGCACGAAATGAAAAGATACAGTGGTACAACAACAACAAACACAAGCAATACAAGAAAGGGCAAACACACGAGGATACCGACAGCAACTAACATAAGATTTGCAAGGTATTAAAGCTACAGTAGTACAACAATAAAGGTCAACGTAACTTAAGAAGGAATAATTATTTGGTGACAACAACAACAAGTAAGAAATTAGCAAACTCACACGCACATTCATACACATTAGGGTGGGCCAAAAAAATCGATTTTCGTTTTTTTCAAAGGGTACACAGATTTTCGAATTCCTGACCATAAATTGAGTATAATGACCAAATATGAGTTTTTTATGTTAATGGGAAAGCGTGCCTCATCGACGTTTTTTGTTTTCGTGAAAAGCTTTTATGTAAATGAATATATCTTCTCACCCAAATATCGTACAGCCAACTTTTACCACAGTTTTTGCAGGGAATTGAACGCTCTACAAAAAAGGTCTTATACATTTTTTTAATTAATTTGACCATTACAAAGTTCTTCGAGGTCGAAAATTGACTAATTTCTGAAACCCATAAGGTTTTGTTAAAAGTTGTGTAGCTCAAAAACAGCAAAATGTTAAGTAACGAATTTTAGATATTTGAATGGGAAATTTCACGGTCTACAAAAAAGGTAAAATGCATTTTTTTCATTTACCAAACCATAAAAAAGATATTCACGGTTAACAACTGAACATTTAAAATCGGCATTAAAATTGCAGAATTTGGATGTTAACATTTTCTAGTTGCCTACATTGCTGCCCATATCTGGTTTGCAAACACAACAAGAACCTAAAATAACCAGTTTGCAAGTGTCCTAGAGAAGATTTAATGTATTTAATATTATAATCTATTTACGCCTGCCTGAGATTCTTTACGAATACATAAATGTGCCACCGCACATGCATACATTCATACACGTACCTAACGCTTGTTAACAGTGATTCAAAAAGGTCATTTAAAGAAAGGATTAGGTATATATTTAAATCTTTTAGCCCACTAGCAGGTAGCTACAGCATTTCTTTTCACTTTATACAACACAAAAGAAAATAGTTGCACCTCATATTTAAAAAAAAAAAATCTTAAGTAAGTAGTCGTTATCAATCTGTTAACCGTATAAGATGAATAACGAAATTACTTTAATAGGCATCCCAATGCCGAAAATTCTCGAGCTGAAATTGCCAACCATGAAAGAAGTTATGTGCGTATTTTTTTCCAGTTAAATAATCTTAAAGCTTCTGTCTCAAAAAGTGCTAAAAATGCAGCAGCTCAGGTTATAGAGCTTTGGAAAAAATATGGTATTCCTACTACCAAACGTCAAAATATAGAGAGAAGAATTGTTCGATGTTATTACAAGTGGCGAAGCTGTAAAAAATCGAGTTGGTACGAATTCCAAAGCTAAAAGATTTGAGATCGATCAAAACCGCATAAATTCTATAATGCAAAAGGATTTGAGTGACTTTGCGTCGCTGAAATCCAAAAAACTGTTTGAAATCTTTAACCTGCCATCTGATTTCCTTGATGTTGACGTTGAAGCATGGCCTTCGGATGACAGTTATAAGGAAAATCAAGAATACTTTAGTCAATTAAAAGCTGTAAAAGACGTAGCAGAGCGTGGAGTGGCTTTGGTATCAGAATACAATCAATGCTTGACAAAAAACGAAGAACAATTTCAATGTTTAATGCAAGTTGTTAAAGAACATCGAGCAAAATATCCTGACTGCAATAAAACAAGATTTTTATAACTAAGGGCTTAGAAATAATGTTTTTCAATTTAATATTTAGGTATTAATACTGTATTAAGAAATGAAATTTCGTATAATGGTTTTAATAAATAAAATATAAAATTTACTTAACAAAAACTTATTTTTTCTGAAATGAATAATTTTATCACAAAATACACTCAATATGCATGAGTTCTGTGGCATACATATGTATATTTTCAATTGTGTTGAGTAAAATGAAAAGAAAAGATGGAGCTACCTGTTAACTACCTAATCCTTTATTTAAGAAGATCTACTTGAATCGCTATTAACGAGCGTTAGGTACGTGTATGAATGTATGCATGTGCGGTGGCACATTTATGTATTCGTAAAGAATCTCAGGCAGGCGTAAATACATTAAATCTTCTCTAGGACACTTGCAAAACTGGTTATTTTCGGTTCTTGTTGTTTTTGCAAACCACATATGGGCAGCAATGTAGGCAACTACAAAATGTTAACATCCAAATTCTGCAATTTTAATGCCGATTTTAAATGTTCAGTAGTTAACCGTGAATATCTTTTTATGGTTTGGTAAATGAAAAAAAAATGCATTTTACCTTTTTTGTAGACCGTGAAATTTTCCATTTAAATATATAAAATTCGTTACATAATATTTTGCTGTTTTTGAGCTACACAACTTTTAACAAAACCTTATGGGTTTCAGAAATTAGTCAATTTTCGACCTCGAAGAACTTTGTAATGGTCAAATTAATGAAAAAAATTTATAAGACCTCTTTTGTAGAGCGTTCAATTCCCTGCAAAAACTGGGGTAAAAGTTGACTGTACGATATTTGGGTGAGAAGATATATTCATTTATGTAAAAGATTTTCACGAAAACAAAAAACGTCGTTGAGGCACGCTTTCCCATTAACATAAAAAACTCATACTCCATTTATGGTCAGGAATTCGAAAATCTGTGTACCCTTTGAAAAAAACGAAAATCGATTTTTTTTTGGCCCACCCTAATACACATAGACATACGAAATTTTGCGAAATGGGAAACCTTTGGAAATTTAAAAAAGGAAATACCAACACGGTTCGGGCTATGTATAGATGGTTTTGGACAAAATTTACAGCTTCCATACGATGGATCAACAGTGGCGGCCAGGTAACAATCACGAGCCGGAAGTAAGGGAGGGATGTGAAGACCCCAAAATTACAGGCTTTATGGGCCTCCACAAATTTTGATTTTTCATTATAGATAATACAATTGCATATTAAAATTATAAACTAAATTATAATAATTTATATATAGTATATGGCATGAAATGATTTCACTTATACATATATGTACATACATTTTGAATTAAATATACTTTGTACAATCATACATACATTTTAAAACATATATAATTATAATACATGTTAAATTATATATAGGATATGAAAGCTTTTATCGCAGCTGGTGGTGTCAAACTTCAGCTGTTTATGCCAGGTATACCGCCGAGTCGTGTAAAACGCTCGACGACTACGTATTTTACTAGGGATCCGGTGAGTTGTGTAAAACGCTCACCGATTACGTATTTTACTAGGGATCCGGTGAGTTGTGTGAAACGCTCACCGATTACGTATATTCACCAGGCATACCACCGAGGCGTGTAAAACACTCGGTGACTAAACGTATTATAACCACATACTTATATATATATGTATATAGATTTTATTATTGATTGAAATAAATCATCGTTTTATAACGTTAACTAACATATTTTATTGTATAGGCGAACCCATTCGCTGAGTTATACCCCAACTATAAACCCGAATAACGGGGTTCGTTAAAATATAAAATACTAATTTCATACTATGGAAAAATATTGACTGTTCACACTCAACCAGTTTAGTGCATCAAGCATACTCTTTATGGAAGTGTCGTACCTCACTTTCAATATAAATCTCATTGCTTTGTTTTGCATAATTTGTAACCTGTCTACTTGTGTTTCATTGGCAATAAAGAATATTGTAGGGCAATATAAGAAGTGCGGTTCTATGATGGATCTATAAACTTTCAACTTATATTTCTTACTAATAAGTTTACATGTCTCTTCCGCCAAAGGCGATGGAAATTTTGTGATTGTGCTTAAACGGATTCGATAGGGACTTTACGGTGGACCAAAGCTTACCTACACCGGCAGAGAGGTTACAACCGCTTAGGTTCTCCTCCCATTTCGCCCGCTTGTGTCCATCCACAAGCAATCTGATGCATTGGTTTATATCCCTTATTTGGGGGTCGCCGCGATCAAGCTGTTCGGAAAGTGAGGCCGAATTTCGGGAGTTCTACCGGCGGGAATGAAGCGAGCCTAGGCAGATTCAATGACCTTGCGGAAAGCACGTTCCCCTTGGCGAGCATCAGTCGGGATAGGGAGGGCAGCAAAGCGGTTGTCTGTAAAGGATTTGTATTCGTACCACTTTCTTTTTTTAAAGATTATGAAAGTGCGTTTTTCTGTGACGATAAAGTCAGCGGTACGCTTGAGTGAAATAAGTATAGGCAGGTGGTCGGATGCCAATGTTACCATCGGCTGCCAGTTGACGCAGTTTAAGAGTCCTGCGCTCACGATTGATATATCCGGCGAACTGTGACAGCTTCATACCATACGTTTGGGGGCGTCTCCGTTTATTGTGCAGAACGTCGTTTCTTCTATTTGATCCGCCAACATCTCACTCCTACTGCCTGCCTGCAAGTTTGAATGCCATAGATCGTGATGGGCATTGAAATCAAAACCACAATACAGTTAAACAGATGGTTGGTGTCATGTGGGGACACATTGCAAGCAGGACAAATGTTTTGTATGTCGGGGTTGTTTCTGGATAGGTAAGAGTTTAACATGTTACAGTACCCAGATCGAAGTTGAGCTAGAGTGACGCGCGTTTCCCTAGGGAGAGTGCGTTCGTAGTCTCCTAGTTTTGGCCTTCGGGCGCGCTTATAAAAAATTACCCTGGGTGGGTACAACACCGGTTTGGAGACAAAATCTATATCCGCGCAAAACACTTTTTCCCAGTTTTTCTTGTGGGTACGACAAAATCATCAAAATTACAACAACCACATGAAAATTTTCAATTTTGTTTGCAAATATCTCCGAAAAGAAATAAAATTTTCAATTTCCGCTTTCGGATCCGTGATCCTGGGTCCAAAGCGCGTCTTTTCACACCTCTCCCGACGAGTTTTAGCAGTTGTACCATAAAGTAAACAATTACCCAAGATCCTTTTGTACACGCTTCCCAAGGCAGTCGGTTCTATGTACCGGAGCGACTCGGGATTTTTCCCGACCAAGGACTGTCATTTCAGTGTGACGCCATCTAATGTTTCGTCCCTCCCACAAATTGTCATCCTCCCAGCAGCTCCTTGCAGCAGGACTGCTCCATATTCTCTTACTCCGGGAAGGCATCGAATCCAATCCGGGTCCGTCTCCTGACCCCGGTCCTGAGAAATGGTTTTGCTGCATCTGCCGGAAAAGAATCTTTTTAGGACGGTCATACTCTGTTCAGTGTGTCTCGTGCAAGGGATGGTTGCATCGGACAGCTGGTTCTGGGCTTGATCCCAAAACCCGACGTCCACGTAACTTTTATAAATCTTTTGTGGCTCCTTGCTGTTCACGCCCAAGGGCGTCCCATACTCTACGCCTAAGCGCCCCCTCACAACCTCCCAGCAGCCCCGCTGCTCAGCAAGCCACAAGTACCCGCTGCTGCTCGCGCCCCACGGCGCCAACAACTCAAACAGCTGATACCACTCATAACTACTACCTTCGTAGTAGAGTTGGTAGCAATGCTGAGCATCAGCCCCTGCCCCCGTCTTCTCCCCCCCCCCCCCCCCCCCCCCTCTTTTCCGGCAGCAATCGTGCAGGTCAGGGAAACAGACTCTTAGTCCCTACCTCCGTTTGCACCGTCTGCCAGCACAGAATATATAGGTTTGCGACATCCGCCCAATGCAGCTCCTGCCTTGGGTGGTGCCACGTTCCTAGATGTTCTGGTCTCCGCGAAGGCAACCCCCCGACGGGTTTCATCGCGCCATGTTGCCAGGTCGCAAACCCAAATCATCGGGGTACCCCAATGCTTGCCCAAGGACGCCCAGTCCCAGGCCCACAACAGCAATTGCGTCCTGGCCTTCCACAACCCAGGCGTAGTCACCCGTCATTAACCCCCAGAGTGGCGGGGTCTCCCCTTATGCCCTTCAGAATTCTGCAGTTAAACTGTAATGGACTAACTGGGAAGATTACGGAGATAGTCGATTTCATGAAGCGGCACAACATCCTCATTGCTGCGATTCAACAGACTAAACTCACAGCAAGATCTGCATTGCAGACCTGCTCTGGGTATAATGTCCACAGGAAAGACCGCGAGAGCGGAAATGGAGGCGGTCTCGCGTTTATCATACACCACTCTGTGCAATATTATATATTTGATCCTGGCATCGACCACAGGGACAATGTCTTAGAACGTCAAGGCCTATCTGTCCGGTCAGGCGATGCAAACTTAGAAATCATTAACATCTACATCCCTCCTGCCACCTGTTGCCCCAGTGGATACCGCCCTAATATCAGGGCCTTACTCACTGGCAACAATCGCATTATCTTAGGCGATTTCAATGCCCATCATGATCTATGGCATTGAAACTTGCGGGCGGACAGTAGGGGTGAGATGTTGGCAGATCAAATAGAAGAAACGACGTTCTGCACAATAAACGGAGACGCCCCCACACGTATGGTAGGAAGCTGTCACAGCTCGCCAGATATCTCAATCGTGAGCGCAGAACTCGTAAACTGCGTCAACTGGCAGCCGATGGTAACATTGGCATCCGACCACCTGCCCATACTTACTTCGCTTGAGCGTACCGCCGACTAAATCGTCACTGAGGGACGCACTTTCATAAACTTCAAAAAAGGAAAGTGGGAAGAATATAAATCCTTTACAGACAACCGCTTTGCTGCCCTCCCTATCCCGACTGATGCCCTCCAAGGGGAGCGTGCCTTCCGCAAGGTTGTTGTTGTTGTGCCTTCCGCAAGGTCATTGAATCCGCCTCGGCACATCTCATTTCCGCCGGGAGAATTCCCGAAATCCGGTCCCACTTGCCGGCGGAGGCCGCAAACTTAGCGAGAGAACGTGACCTTATAACAGGCATGCTTAACGAACGAAACGATATCATTTCGTTACGATAATCAACGCTAATAAACGAAACGAAGTCACTTCGTTTCGTTTATTAACGTTAAGATCGTCAAATTAACGTTAATTTGTCGTTCTTAACGTTAATAAAAGAAACGAAATGACTTCGTTTCGTTTATTAACGTTGATTATCGTAACGAAATGATATCGTTTCGTTCGTTAAGCATGCCTGCCTTATAAGACAGCTTGATCCAGGCGACCCCCAAATAAGGGATATAAACCAACGCATCAGATTGCTTGTGGATGAACACAAGCGGGCGAAATGGGAGGAGCACCTACGAGGTTGTAACCTCTCTACCAGTGTGGGTAAACCTTGGTCCACCGTAAAGTCCTAATCGAATCCGACTAAGCACAAAGACAAAGTTTCCATCGCCTTTGGCGACAAAGTGCTGTCGGACGCGAAAAAATGCGCGAGCGCTTTCTGCCGACAATATATAATGCATCCTACGGTCGACAAAGATAGACGGAGAGCCAATAGACACGCACATAAACACAAATTCAGCGCGTCACCAATTACCATCACCGCTAGAAGGGTTGAGGACGCCATTGGTCGCGCTAAACCATCCAAAGCAGTGGGCCCAGACGGCATAGCCATGCCGATGCTTAAAAACCTAGGGAAAGAGGGTTTCAAATATTTAGCGCATGTCTTCAACCTGTCTCTTTCCACCTTTGTCATACCTGAGAAATAGAAAATGGCCAAGGTGGTCCCGCTACTAAAGCCTGGGAAACCAGCTAACATAGGTGGGTCGTATCGTCCGATATCTCTCCTATCGCCAGTGGCAAAGACGCTTGAAGCCATTTTGCTCCCTTATTTCCAAGCAAATTTGCAGCTAGCCCCTCATCAGCATGGCTTCAGAATACTCCATAGCACTACCACCGCGCTAAATGCCATTAGCACCCAGATAAATTGCGGTTTAAATCAATACCCCCACCATAGAACAGTACTCGTAGCGCTAGACCTATCAAAAGCTTTTGATACGGTCAACCATGGCTCGTTACTGCAAGACCTGGAAGGGTCTACCCTTCCCCCATGTCTTAAAAGGTGGACCGCAAATTATCTGGGTGGTCAGCAGGCATCGGTGCAATTTAGAAACGAAACATCAAAACCAAGGAGAATTAAACAAGGGGTGCCACAGGGTGGTGTCCTATCCCCACTTTTGTTTAACAACAACAACAACAACCGGAAGGAGTCACAATCGTTTCCTACGCCGATGACTGCACAATAATGGCCACAGGCCCAGGCCCTAAGGTCGATGCGCTATGCAACAAAATAAACGGCTACCTCCCTGATCTCTCCAGTTTTTTCGCCTCGCGAAACCTGGCATTATCACCGACTAAATCTTCCGCCACCTTATTTACAACATGGACGTCCCAAATGTCGACCATTTTGAACATCCACGTCGATGGCACTACGCTACCGACTGTCCTACACCCCAAAATCCTGATTGTGACGTTTGATCAGGATCTACATTTTGGTGAGCACGCAGCCGCAATTGTTCCGAGAATTCAGAGCCGTAACAAAATCCTTAAATCCCGCGCTGGCAGTACTTGGGGAAAAGATAAAGAAACGCTCATGACTACATACAAAGCAATTAGCCAGCCGATTACGTGCTATGCGTCACCCATATGGTCGCCAAGCCTAAAAATCACCCACTGGAAGAAACTACAGGCCTGCCAAAATACTGCTCTCAGAATCGCCACGGGCTGTCTTCTTATGTCCCCAGAACACCATCTGCATAATGAGGCGAGAATACTCCCCATCAGGGAGAGAAATGAGATGCTGACCAAACAGTTCCTGTTGAATACCCAGAAACCTGGGCATCCCAACAGACATCTGATTGATGAACCAGCACCGTCTAGGGGCTTAAGGAGTCATCTCCGTAAGCATTTTGAGGAAATACGGCACCTGAGAACACAGCCGTATGAAGTGAAAAAACACAAGCAGGCCCTTGGTGAGCTCCATAAACAGGCGTCGGACCTTTATGCCGGGAATTGCCCGGTGAATCCAGTACTTAACGAAAATTATCCAAAACTCGCGGAAAGGAACGCATACTCCCCAGGGAAACGCGTGTCACTCTTGCTCAACTTCGTTCTGGATACTGTAACAGGTTAAACTCTTACCTATCCAGAATCAACCCCGACATACAAAATGTATGCCCCGCTTGCAATGTGTCCCCACATGACACCAACCATCTGTTGTTGTTGTTGTTATAGCGATTAGGTTACTCCCCGAAGGCTTTGGGGAGTGTTATCGATGTGGTGGTCCTTTGTCGGATACAGATCCGATACGCTCCGGTAACACAGCACCATTAAGGTGCTGACCCGACCATCTCGGGAACGATTTATATGGCCACATTGAACCTTCAGGCCATCCCTCCCTCCCCACCCCAAGTTCCATGAAGAGCTTGGGGTCGCCAGAGCCTCGTCTGTTAGTGAAACGGGATTCGCCGCTCGAAGGTGAGGTTGACAATTGGGTTGGAGAAGCTATATATTGCGCTACACAACCCCTTGAATCCCACACCAACCATC
Source organism: Eurosta solidaginis (assembly GCF_040869045.1). Lineage (NCBI taxonomy): Eukaryota > Metazoa > Arthropoda > Insecta > Diptera > Tephritidae > Eurosta > Eurosta solidaginis. The sequence continues at coordinate 72,998,636 of NC_090322.1, forward strand.
TCTTCCATTGTAATGTGGAACCAACGCCTCAAACACCCCTTTCCCTATGGTCCACCCCTGTTGAAACGGCAAGTTTCCTTGGACTCCCGTTAGAGAATATTGATGACAATCTGTGATCGGTCGCGGCTATTAGGTGGGGCGAGCATTGCTACAACAACAACAACATCCTTTTGTACAAACATTTTTTTCAGTGCACAACAACCATTTGAAAATTGCCAACTTGAACTACTCATCCAAACTCATCCAAAAATATCGCGAGAGGTGTCAAAGGACGCGATATGAACACTGAACCACGACTTCGAAAGCGGAGCAGTTGTAGAACTAAAGTAAAGAATTACCGAACCGCAAATAGAGGTAATAGTCTAGTTGAGGGGTCGACGCTACCAAAAATATCGAGAGAGGTGTCAAACGCGTCTTGACATCAGTATTAATAAGCCGAAGAGGGAAATTAAAAATGTTAACTCGTTCAAAAGATATTAACGAAATACCGAAAAAAGACCAGCGGGTACCTCCGAAACCGGGGGTGCCATCCATAGTATTTTTGAGCAGAACACCTTTCGCCGTTGGCGGCCTTCGGCCGCGCTTATAAAAATAAGGTAATAGTCTAGTTGAGGGGTCGACTGCTAATACGCTACGAAAAATATTGAGAGGTTACCGAAGGTTGAAGTTGGCGATTTTCATGTGGTTGTTGTTGTGTTGGTACCCACCAAAAAAAAATTGTGCATCACCCGGACTTGGCATGGCGTAGCCCAGGGTTATTTTTTATAAGCGTGGCCGAAGGCTGCCAACGTAGAAAGGTGTTCTGCGCAAAAATACTATGGATTCCACCCCCGGTTTCGGAGGGACCTGCGGGTCTTCTTTCGGTTTTTCGTCAATATCTTTTGAACGAGTTAAAATTTTGGTAGTACCCTGCAAAAATCGCGAGTACTCCATGCATGCATGTATGGCGTACTCGCTATGGACCAACCGAGTGCTCCAAAATTAACCACAACTCATACAAAAAATATGGTCCAATTAACATTGCGATGTCCTAGGACTGGACCATATACTCCAGGTCCGCATTACATCAGAGTAAGTAGAGTACCCACAGTCCAATAAACATCGTGTAGTGATTACAATCGTTAAAAACGAGCAATGATCGGCTTACAATATGTTCGTGTAGATACATGAGTTGGTCCATTGCTGCATTACAGTGGAGTATAATGGTAAGTACTCCAGTGGACAACATGATCCAACGATTTTTGCAGGGTAGTGCAGTTTAGGGGCCCCACCCTAAAGTTGGGCCAAGATTTTCGGGTGAAGATCAAAAGACGCGTATTAATTTCGAGAACAATAATCCGGAGATATTTGCAGTTGAAGTTGGCGATTTTAATGTGGTTGTTGTTGTGTTTGTACCCATAAAAAAAATTGTGCATCACCGTGGCGGTAGCCACGGTTATACCACACACCCAGACTTGGCATGGCGTAGCTCAGGGTTATTTTTTATAAGCGCGGCCGAAGGCCGCCAACGCAGAAAGGTGTTCTGCGCAAAAATACTATGGATCCCACCCCCGGTTTCGGAGGGACCCGCGGGTCTTCTTTCGGATTTTCGTTAATATCTTTTGAACGGGTAAAAAAGTTAACTTCCGCTTTCGGATTCTTGATCTAGACGTGAATACGCGTCTTTTGTACCTCCCTCGAAAATTTTGGCCCAAATTTGGGTGGGTACCGTAAACTGCACTATTAGGTAATAGTCTAGTCTCTGTCGGGAGATATTTGCAGTTGAAGTTGGCGATTTCCATGTGGTTGTTGTTGTGTTTGTACCCACAAAAAAAAATTGTGCATCACCGTGGCGGTAGCCACGGTTATACCACACACCCGGACTTGGCATGGCATAGCCCAGGGTTATTTTTTATAAGCGCGGCTGAAGGCCGCCAACACAGAAAGGTGTTCTGCCCAAAAATACTTTGGATCCGACCCCCGGTTTCGGAGGTACCCGCGGGTCTTTTTTCGGGTTTTCGTTAATATCTTTTGAACGCGTTAAAATTTTTATTTTCCGCCTTTGGATTATTAATACTGATGTCAAGACGCGTCGTTTGACACCACTCTCGATATTTTGGCTACCGCCACCGTGATGCAAATTTTTTTTGTGGGTACAACACAATAAAAACCACATGAAAATCGCCAACTTAACTGCAAATATCTCCGGACAGAGATAAAATTTTTCTTTTCCGCCTTCGGATTATTGTTCTCGAGATTAATACGCGTCTTTTGACACCTCTGTCGATATTTTTGGTAACGTATTAGCAGTCGACCCCTCAACTAGACTTTTACCTTAAATTTATTTATTCGTCATTGCCCACTAGTGGTATGGGTTCTCTTATAATTTTTCATTATATATATTACGAAAAAAACGATTTAACTCACCCATCGATTTTGTTAAAAAAGGTTTACTGGCGCCTAAACTAGTTACACAATCCCCCAAATCATTTGCGACTTAAATCGGTAATCTTTAAATATATATAACTATATATGCATAATCAATATACGTTTGAAAAAATTTGTTATTATGTACAGCTGATTTTACGAAGCCAACACCACTTAATAGAATATAAACAAAGAGAACAGAGCTACCAAGTATTTATTATTATCATGTATGTTATTTTCTGACAAGAAGGCGCACAAGAAATTAGTTCAGCAATGCTGCCCCAATAACCCCGTACAAAAAATCTAAGGGTAGGTTTTCAGTGCAAGTTGAAATTAGGTTGTCAGTTAAACAGCGCTTTAACTTATTATGCAGTTTTTCTGAAGATTAAGCTGAGCTTACACCGACGATATGGTAGGATTAAACTGCAGTTAGCCTATCAGTTATTTCCGCTCTCGTTTGTTTTGATTGCAAAATATACAAATGAAAACATTCTGGCAGCGATTTAGTTTAGCACCCCCCGAGTTCGGGGTTTAACTTGGTATCAAATGAAAGAGGGAGTTCTCCCGATCACAAATATATATATTAAAGTGCGCAAACTTATAATTTAAAAGTTATTTGCTGTTAAAGTTTGCAAATTTCTATACAACTTTTATATGTGTATACGTATATATATTATATGACATTACAAATCTGTGCTGCCACATCTAAAAAACGGAACAAGTGTAGAATCGAAAAATAACTTATAAAAATACCTTTCATCTGATGTATATATATCTTTAACTTTTCTAGTCTTTATTTACAAAAATTTGAAAAAGCTCTTTTTTGCATTCGTGAACGAGCTGATATTACCTTATACCTCTTATGTTTATTGTTATGTTAGCCGATCCAACACCGGCTGCGCCATGCACAGTAATTCTGCGTAGAACACCTTTCTGCATAGGCGGCCTTGTTTTTGTTGTTGTTGTAGCGATAAGGTTACTACCCGAAGGCTTTGGGGAGTGTTATCGATGTGATGGTCCTTTGCCGGATACAAAACCGGTATGCTCCGGTACCATAGCACCATTAAGGTGCTAGCCCGACCATCTCGGGAACGATTTATGTGGCCACATTAAACCTTCAGGCCATTCCCTCCCTCCCTACCCCCAAGTTCCATGAGGAGCTTGGGGTCGCCAGAGCCTCGTCTGTTAGTGAAACAGGATTCGCCGCGGATAGGTGAGGTTGACAATTGGGTTTGGAGAAGCTATATATTGCGCTGGCAACCTGAAGGGTTACGCTACACAGCCCCTTGAATCTGGTATTTTAGTCGCCTCTTACGACAGGCATACCTACCGCGGGTATATTCTGATCCCCTAACCCAGAAGGGTGTACTACACAGAAAACATCACCGTGGCGGTAGCCGCGGTTATACCACACATCCGGACTTGGCATGGCGTAGCCCAGGGTTATTTTTTATAAGCTCGGCCGAAGGCCGCCTAGGCGGAAAGGTGTTTCAACTTTTCAAAGTGAGTAGTAAAAATATATATTTTCCTTTTTCTTTATTAACTGAAAGGTTGTAAGGTAATATTTATATTTGTTTTTTTTTTGTTTATGTGGCAGCACAGCTATGTAAAGTCGTCAATAATAGCCGTGTCTTTTAACACGCGTATATACGTTTACGTTTACGGGTAAACAAAACGGCCATCGACAGTTGCGCATAGCCATATAAAATATTTGCCAGCGCTGCCCCGCAAATGTCAAAATGCCACAAAAACCTGGCAGAACTGTATACGTATACATATTTTTTTTGGTTTATTTATGATAGAGTTGTGCTTTTTCGTTCATTTCAGAGATTCGAATCTTTCGTTCTTTTTCTGATGAACGAACAAGTTGTTCTTTTTGTTCATCTGTTCTCTTTTTTCAAGCAAATTTGTTCACTGCTGCTTGCACCCGCGGAAAAAGCCAACAAGTATAGATGGGGGTGTGCATTGTTTACTATATAGTTTGGCAGCTTAAGTAGAGGTTATGTTGCGAATAGAGTGGAAGGCAGTGGACTAGGCAGTCGAATGTCATATAATGAAGGAATGGTGTTCGGAGATTTTTCAAAGTTAAAAAAAAAATGATAAAAGCTTTAATATAAATAAAACTATTATTTTAATAACAACAAAAACGCCATATATATTCTGTATGCATAAATTTGTAAGGATTATCTCACTTTAAAATTTGAATTAAATAATCTAAAGTTTTGTTTTGAAACTGAGTCGAGAACTGTGCGTGTGAATGTGCGAATTTTCGCCGATCAGCTGTTAGTTGCGCTACTTGGTAAAATTTACAATGGGGGTGTGTATGCAGCAATGCTTTGTGTAGGTATATTTAAATGTGTTATGAATAAATAAGTTAATATATTTGTGTATTATTAACTTCAAAAAAGTTACAAATTTCGGAAGATCCAGGAAATTGAAAGAGTACAGACACAAATTGTAAAAATGAACTTTTCAAGTTTAATAAATGTAATAATTTGTCTCTTACAAAAGATGTTTTTCATAAATAGTCCATACATATATTGTTGTAGCAGGGCCACACACAAAGATGACCACACATATCTTTAGTGTAAGTGGCATCATCCAAATTCGTGCTCATTGTGAATTTCTGCGTACGTATGTATGAATTTACAATGTTCGCGAACGAGAAGAGAGAAAGAATAACATTAGATAAAATGAACTAAAAGAACAAATGAACTAAAAGAACAAATAGAACCGAAATCGAAGATCTAGTTCACTTGTTCAGTTGAGAGACCCGTTCAATTGAACAAGTTCAGAACGAAACGACCCAACTCTAATTTATGACAGTTCATTAATTATTCCGGTAAACTTTAAAACGCAGAAAAAATATAATTACTGAGATGTTAATAAAATTCTTACAAGCTCCCGCTTAACCTGGTGTGTAAAAAGGAAAAATTCTTGTGCTTTGTTTAGGCACTTCTAAATGACAGAACACTTTCTGCGTTGGCGGCTTTCGCCCAAAATAATATTAAGTTATATAGAATCAACGGGATGGCCTAGAAGGTTTCATGTGGTCATACTAAATCGCTCCCGAGATGGTCGGGCCAAAGAGTATATATTTGTTAAGAGGCGTCACTCGATACTTTGTTGTTGCCAAAGCAACCCTGTCATGTCGAATGTGATTCTCAAGGAAGTTTTGTTTAGTTTTTTTTAATTGAATCCTATATATTTATGCGGTAAAGTGACTTTGCATAATTACGATTTTTGGAAAGAGAATTAATTAATTAATTTAATACAATCAATAAAATAAACACAAATACCGCACGAAAATGTATAGAAGGCGTTTTTATAAATACATCTGGCAAAAAAAACCAACGACTACCTTGAGAAAACATCGAGTAATTTGCTTTGGCAACAACAAAAGTATCGAGTGACGCCTCTTAACAAATATATACTCTTTGGTCGGGCTAGTACTTTAATGGTGCTTGTTCCCGGAACGTACCCGATCTGCATCCGGCAAAGGACCAACAAAGTCCATAACGGGGAGTGTCATCGGTACAACAAAAACAACATTTTTTATTTTCTGCTTTACCAAAGAGTATATATTTGTTAAGAGGCGTCACTCGATACTTTGTTGTTGCCAAAGCAACCCTGTCATGTCGAATGTGATTCTCAAGGAAGTTTTGTTTAGTTTTTTTTAATTGAATCCTATATATTTATGCGGTAAAGTGACTTTGCATAATTACGATTTTTGGAAAGAGAATTAATTAATTAATTTAATACAATCAATAAAATAAACACAAATACCGCACGAAAATGTATAGAAGGCGTTTTTATAAATACATCTGGCAAAAAAAACCAACGACTACCTTGAGAAAACATCGAGTAATTTGCTTTGGCAACAACAAAAGTATCGAGTGACGCCTCTTAACAAATATATACTCTTTGGCTTTACATTCATACGTATGTGCATTTTTAAAGAATAAAAAAAGTGTTATATTAATTTAATAGATAACATCTCTGCCGGGGTGCGATTCAGTTCTGAATATGCCAAAATAAGAGGAAACCTATAATTAAGTGCAGATTCACGTTTCATTTGCCAAGGATTTACCTGTAAACAAGATACTTTCTACAACCACCATGCTTTGGAATGCGGTACCAAACTGGTTGGATGTATTTCCACAAAAAAGGGTGGAACTACGCATCTTGGTTTGCCAGTATTTGCTTCGGTAATTTATATTTGTATTGATTAAAAATTGAATTGTAGATAATGTAATGTGAATTAAATTGAATAGGTAGCTGAAGCAAGAAAGGCAACTGATCCGCATGCAACTGTTATTTATGTGCCGCCACCGGGAGCTGCTGCTGCTATCCTAGAAGCATTAGAAGCAGAAATTTCTTTGATTGTTTGCCTCACCAAAGGTGTTTATTTATTATTTTATTTTTTATTTATTTATTATTACGGTCTTTAAGACCTAGTTTAGGTTAAAATAAGAAATTAAACATAACTACTCATGTCACATTTAGTGACGTACAATATAAAAACAATTTTTCTTTGAACTTACTAATATTTTCACAGTCTTTCAAATCAGAAGGTAACTCATTATACATTTTATACCCTAAATATTCAAGAGACCTTTTGGCGAACTCAGTTCTTATTCTAGGCAGTCTTATATTATTGCAATTTCTTGTTCCATAATTGTGGATTTCATGATTATAATGTATTTTACTACTCAGGTAATTCGGTAACATTCCTAACCTAAGTTGGTGTATAAATTTCAATGTGAAATAACTAACTGACTGTTTAATACTAAGCCAGTTTAATCTATTGAGCATTACAATTTTTGGCGTTCTTGGAGGACATTTTAAAATAAATCGCATTGCCTTGTTTTGCTGTATTTGAAGTTTCTTAATATATATATCATTACTTAATAGCAGAATAGTAGGACAATAAATAAAGTGTGGTTCAATAATTGAACGATATACCAATATTTTATGACTTTGACTGATATGTTTACATGTTCTATACATGAAGCCTATTTTCTGTGCAATTTTCCTTTCCAGATAAGTTACATGCTCTCCAAAATTTAGATTATCATCAATCAAAACTCCTAAATACTTAATTTTGTCTACTCTTTGGATTTCCATGTTTTTTACCTTCAGCGTAATATTATTTAAACTATTGTTACTTATGATATTGGTGTTTTTACAAAATATCATGAACTTAGTTTTTTCGACATTTAATTTCAGTTTTCTAAGGCATAACCATTTGTATAGCGAGTCCAGGTCTTCTTGTACTTTCAGCATGGCACATTCTGCATATTTTTCACTTATGATAAGCAATGCATCATCCGCAAATAGTCGTATTTTACAATATTTTAAGCATCTTTTGATATCATTGATATACAATGTAAACAATATTGGCGCCAAGACCGAGCCTTGTGGTAAACCAATGTTAACATCCACCACTGATGAAACCTCCTTTCCAATTATCGTTCTCTGTTTTCTGTCACCCAAATAACTCCGGAACCATTCCAAAGCCTTTCCTCTTATACCAATTTTAAACATAACGTCCAATAGCTCAGATCTATCGACAGTTTCAAAAGCCCGTTTTAAATCCAAGAAGACAGACACCGTAAATTTTTTGTCCGCCATGTCTTCTTTCCAATCTGCAATTACCATATTCAACGCTGTTTCACAAGAATGGCTCTTCCTGAATCCCGATTGTTCTGGGATAATCACATTGTGCTTCTCTAAGTATGCCACAAGTTGATCCTTCACCACTGTCTCCATAATTTTTTCATCTGTAGGTAACGTGTTAATTGGACGTAGTTCCTCAGGTTTCATTGTATTTTTTACTTTTTCAACAGGTATTATTGTTGAAATTTTCCAGTAACTAGGTACAATACCGCTGTTTAAGGATTCGTTAATTATGTCTTTGTAGAAATTAGCAGTATATGTCATGGCATCTTTAACGACACCCTCCGATAAAAGCTTGTCGCCGCCATATTTGTTTTTAAGTGATTTTGTGATAATAATAATATCGTCCACTACAATGTCAGTAAATTTAAATGTTTCAAATGGATTACTATGATTTGCGCTTATTTCATCCCCATTTACAATTTCTTCGATGCTATCATTAATTTCAACAATACTTTGTATAAAAAAGTTATTTAGGGCATTAGCTATATCATATTCATTTTCCAGGCATTCACCGTTAATTACAATTTTAGTGATATGTTTTTTAACATCATTAAGCTCGACGAGGTCTTTTAGACACTTCCACATACGTTTCATATCGCCATTGTTATGATTTACTCTATCTTCCATGTATTTCTTTTTTTTATAAATTATGGTTCTTTTATATATTTTCTTAATGACGTTATATTCGTCCCAAAATCCAGTATTTCGAGCAGTTTTATAAGATTCGATTTTTCTTTTATGCAGGTTTGTTAATTCTCGGTCGTACCACTTATTTCTTATCTGTATTTGGGTCCTCTTTATATAAGTCAGTGCTTGCATAGCCACAGTTACAACTTCGTTTAGGGCTTTAGTTTTAGTTTCTACTCCGGAAATTGACATAAAGCTGAAATCGCATGTTCGTAGCAAAGTTAAAAGATTTTCAGCACTATAGTACTCCCAACATGTACCAGTAGCATACCTTCTCATTTTACAAAGCTTTGTTGTTGGCACTTCGAAGTGGATTGTCTCATGGTCAGAAATGCGATGTTCACCTATATTTACTGCTTTAACTTTATCATTGTTACTGAATAGCAAATCAATTCTTGTAGACGAGTACTCTGTTATCCTTGTGTCGAAGTTTATCCTTTGTATCATTGCCATTTGTGCAAATAAACTTGTTAGCTGGTTTGAGTATGTTGACGATACATTTACATTGATATTAAAATCTCCAATTATTAAATTATTATCCGCCTCCTTGAGATGTTCAGTGATGATTTCATTTAGATAAGTAATAAAGGTGGAGTCACTGCTACTTGGTGAGTGATATAGTACACCGATTTTCCATTTTAACGCGCATTTGTTTATTTTTACAATAATGCACCACACATTCATGTTGATAGCTTTATTACAAACTATGCTAAATTGTATATTTTCATTCACATACATGACAACACCGCCAGTGTGCCTACTTTGAGAGTCGCAACGAATGCATTTGTATGTCGGAATACTAAGTTCAGAATCCAAGATATGTTCTGTTGTACACGTTTCCGTACATAACACAATACTTGGTCTTCTTATTTCAATAAGACGTTCCAGCTCGATTTTATTAGCTATGATACTACTAATATTAAGATAAATGCATTCCAAGTTGTATATATTGCTATCTCGATTTAAATAATATTTTGACTTTTGCGCTGCTGTAAGGATTTTCTTTGGTTGCTAATAAACAACTTTCCTTTTCCTTGCATCTAGTTTTTGTTGGTATACGGGACAAGTTCTATCCAGAGTATCATGGTTTTCGTCAAGTCCTAGATTCAGCTCCTTGTTTGCTCGTATGCAGTTAATGCACTTGTTTACTGCATCCTTTATGCATTGTGTATGTTTATGCTCACCCAAGCATTTTGTGCATACTTCCTTTTCCTTGCAGTCAGCCGCTTTGTGATTGAAGCCTTTGCATTTAAAACAACACAATACCTGCACTGCATCATATATTCGGCAACGTTCCCAACCTACATTAAGCCTCTCTCCAGCTAGTACATTTGTGAACGCTTCAACATTCATTTCTATCACAGCATTATAATAGTTTTTCGCGTTCTTTTTCACTTCATATTGCTTAACAATTTTGATGTCCGTTTCACTTAAACAAATGTTTTGTCGTTTAATTCTTTGCACCAGTTCCTCGTCGCTATATTTAAAATTTATACCAGTCACCATGACTGCTGGTTTCACTTTTTTGGGAATCTTAACCTCATAGTTATTTCCCAGATTGTTCTCAATGGCATTTTTTATTTTGTCACGCTCATGGTCATTTTCGCTTTCAACAATAACAACTCCGCTTTGCCTTGCTACTATATTAGTTATTTGCAGCCCTTTAGGATCAACTTTCGAGTTTAGGTCAGTTTTGGTTATTTCTATATTTTGCTTTTTATTCGGCTTGACAATTAGGGGATGATTCTTTCTAATGTCTGGTAACACTTCTTTTTTTTGTCCATCATTTTTTGTTATCGCTGCGTATGACACTTTGGCTTCAACACTATTAACATTTTTCTTTATTTCATTGCACATTTTTTTATTCTCTTTACTTATTTCTTCAATCATTTTCTTATTGTCATCCTTGTTTGTTTTCAACTCATCACAGACCTGCTCGCTGCTTCGCTTGAAGCCTTCAGCAATTTCCCGTATTTTGTTTACTTCTACAACACTCTTTTCGCATGATTCTTGCGCTTTTTGCATTGCCTTAATTCTGTCGCTAAATGCAACTTCCACTGCTTTTAAAACTTGCTTTATTTCTTTTTCATGTTTCTTGAGAGCATTATCAAATTCATTCCTGTACTCAGATAGTTGTTTGCCATTTTTGCTCACTACCATCTGCATGTCTTTTAGAATGTCATCTACGTTATGCACATACTGCACACAATCATTACACATAAATCTAAGCATTTCACATTCGTCTAATTTATTAACACTGTATTGGTCTATGCCAGAGCATTTTGGTGCTAAATGATAATATCTCCCACATACCCCTTCGCAACGAATTTTTGACACTTCTCCACGTATTGTACTTTTGCACTTGTCGCATTTACTCTCCATTTTTTATACAGAATGAATATATGTATATATATGTATCAAACTTTGTAAGTGTATGCGTTTTGCTTTCTTTATTTAGAGTCACTTTCTCGCAAATATATTAAATTTAAAAAATCAAACTTTATTTGGTATAATATTCTTGAAACCAACTTCTGCTTCCGCTTTTTGAGTCTCTGTCTCACACATTATTTATTCTTAAAAAGTATTTGAATATAGTTTTACCATTTTAAAATGTAAAATTCAAGGAGCAGAAATAAACACAACCGTACCGTTTTACCGTTTTTCACATTTTTTCACAAACGGCTGGCTAATTGCTTTGTATGTAGTCATGAGCGTTTCTTTATCTTTTCCCCAGGTACTGCCAGCAAGGGATTTGAGGATTTTGTTACGGCTCTGAATTCTCGGAACAATTGCGGCTGCGTGCTCACCAAAATGTAGATCCTGATCAAACGTCACACCCAAGATTTTGGGGTGTAGGACAGTCGGCAGCGTAGAGCCATCGACGTGGATGTTCAAAATGGTCGACATTTGGGACGTCCATGTTGTAAATAAGGTCGCGGAAGATTTAGTCGGTGATAATGCCAGGTTTCGCGAGGCGAAAAAACTGGAGAGATCAGGGAGGGAGCCGTTTATTTTATTGCATAGCTCATCGATCTGTGGGCCTGGGCCTGTGGCCATTACTGTGCAGTCATCGGCGTAGGAAACGATTGTGACTCCTTCCGGTGGTGAAGGTAGCTTAGATATGTAGAAATTAAACAAAAGTGGGGATAGGACACCACCCTGTGGCACCCCTTGTTTAATTCTCCTTGGCTTTGATGTTTCGTTTCTAAATAGCACCGATGCCTGCCGACCACCCAGATAATTTGCGGTCCACCTTTTAAGACATGGGGGAAGGGTAGACCATTCCAGGTCTTGCAGTAACGAGCCATGGTTGACCGTATCAAAAGCTTTTGATAGGTCTAGCGCTACGAGTACTGTTCTATGGTGGGGGTTTTGATTTAAACCGCAATTTATCTGGGTGCTGATGGCATTTAGCGCGGAGGTAGTGCTATGGAGTTTTCTGAAGCCATGCTGATGGGAGGCTAGTTGCAAATTTGCTTGGAAATAAGGGAGCAAAATGGCTTCGAGCGTCTTTGCTACTGGCGATAGGAGAGATATCGGACGATACGACTCTCCTATGTTAGCTGGTTTACCAGGCTTTAGTAGCGGGACCACCTTGGCCATTCTCCATTTCTCGGGTATGACAAAGGTGGAAAGAGACAGGTTGAAGACCTGCGCTAAATATTTGAAACCCTCTTTCTCTAGGCTTTTAAGCATCGGCATGGCTATGCCGTCTGGGCCCACTGCTTTGGATGGTTTAGCGCGACCAATGGCGTCCTCAACCTCTTTAGCGGTGATGGTGATTGGTGACGCGCTGAATTTGTGTTTATGTGCGTGTCTGTTGGCCCTCCGTCTAACTTTGTCGACCGTAGAATGCATTATATATTGTCGGCAGAAAGCGCTCGCGCATTTTTTCGCATCCGACAGCACTTTGTCGCCAAAGGCGATGGAAACTTTGTCTTTGTGCTTAGTCGGATTCGATAGGGACTTTACGGTGGACCAAAGTTTACCCACACCGGTAGAGAGGTTACAACCTCTTAGGTGCTCCTCCCATTTCGCCCGCTTGTGTTCATCCACAAGCAATCTGATGCGTTGGTTTATATCCCTTATTTGGGGGTCGCCTGGATCAAGCTGCCTTATAAGGTCACGTTCTCTCGCTAAGTTTGCGGCCTCCGCCGGGAAGTGGGGCCGGATTTCGGGAATTCCCCCGGCGGGAATGAAACGTGCCGAGGCGGATTCAATGACCTTGCGGAAGGCACGCTCCCCTTGGCGGGCATCAGTCGGGATAGGGAGGGCAGCAAAGAGGTTGTCTGTAAAGGATTTATATTCTTCCCACTTTCCTTTTTTAAAGTTTATGAAAGTGCGTTTTTCGGTGACGATGAAGTCGGCGGTACGCTCGAGCGAAACAAGTATAGGCAGGTGGTCGGATGCCAATGATACCATCGGCTGCCAGTTGACGCAGTTTACGAGTTCTGCGCTCACGATTGAGATATCTGGCGAACTGTGACAGCTTCCTACCATACGTGTGGGGGCGTCTCCGTTTATTGTGCAGAACGTCGTTTCTTCTATTTTATCCGCCAACATCTCGCCCCTACTGTCCGCCCGCAAATTTGAATGCCATAGATCATGATGGGCATTGAAGTCGCCTAAAATAATGCGATTCCAGTGAGTAAGGCTCTGATATTAGGGCGGTATCCACCGGGGCAACAGGTGGCAGGGGGATGTAGATGTTGATGATTTCTAGGTTTGCATCGCCTGACCGGACAGATAGGCCTTGACGTTCTAAGACGTTGTCCCTGCGGTCGATGCCAGGATCAAATATGTGATATTGCACAGAGTGGTGTATTATAAACCCGAGGCCGCCTCCATTTCCGCTCTCGCGATCTTTTCTGTGGACATTATACCCAGAGCAGGTCTGCAATGCAGATCGTGCTGTGAGTTTAGTCTCTTGAATCGCAGCAATGCGGATGTTGTGCCGCTTCATGAAATTGACTATCTCCGTAATCTTCCCAGTTAGTCCATTACAGTTTAACTGCAGAATTCTGAAGGGCATGAGGGGAGACGTCGCCACTCTGGGGGTAAGTGACGGGTGACTACGCCTGGGTTGAGGAAGGCCAGGACGCAATTGCTGTTGTGGCCCTGGGACTGGGCGTCCTTGGGCAAGCATTGGGGTACCCGGATGATTTGGGTTTGCGACCTGGCAACATGGCGCGATGAAACCCGTCGAGGGGTTGCCGTCGCGGAGACCAGAACATCTAGGAAAGTGGCACCACCCAAGGCAGGAGCTGCATTGGGCGGATGTCGCAAACATATATATTCTGTGCTGGCAAACGGTGCAAACGGAGGTAGGGACTAAGAGTCTGGTTCCCTGACCTACACGATTGCTGCCGGAAAAGAGGGGGGGGGGGGGAGAAGACGGGGGCAGGGGCTGTTGCTCAGCATTGCTTCCGACTCTACTACGAAGATTGTAGTTATGAGTGGTAGCAGCTGTTTGAGTTGTTAGCGCCGTAAGGCGCGAGCAGCAGCGGGTACTTGTTGTGGCTTGCTGAGCAGCGGGGCTGCTGGAAGGTAATGGGGGGGCGCTTAGACGTAGACTACGAGGCGCCCTTGGGCATGAACAGCAAGGAGCCACAAAAGATTTATAAAAGTTACGTGGACGTCGGGTTTTGGGATCAAGCCCAGAACAACCTGTCCGATGCAACCATCCCTTACACGAGACACACTGAACAGAGTATGACCGTCCTGAAAAGATTCTTTTCCGGCAGATGCAGCAAAACCATTTCTCAGGACCGGGGTCAGGAGACGGACCCGGATTGGATTCGATACCTTCCCGGAGCAAGAGAATATGGAGCAGTCCTGCTGCAAGGAGCTGCTGGGAGGATGACAATTTGTGGGAGGGACGAAACAAATTAAATGGGGTTACACTGAAATGACAGTCCTTGGTCGGGAAAAATCCCGAGTCGCTCCGGTACATAGAACCGACTACCTTGGGAAGCGCTTCACAGCACCTCATCCTAGTCGACTTCCTTGATGGACCCTAGCAGTGTTCTTGGCTTGAGGGATTAAATCTGGGAATACTCTGGCCATGGTGAGCCCATGAACTCACCCCTACGTCTTGATATTGCGTCGCATTCTTGGAGGATATGGCTGTTTGCTGATCGATTACAAAATCGGCATGTGTTATTCGATAGTATGCCCAGGTTCTGCATACGGCTGTTCAGTCTATAATGCCCTGTAAGAACAGCTCTTGGGATTCTTAGGTTATCTTGCGACAGGTCTATTATTGCCCTGTAGCGACTTGTGCTATAAACTCCAAACAGTATCTTAGATTTTCTGAAACCTGACGTATTGCTCTAGTGTTCTCTCTTTTCCCTCCCTTCTACTAATAAATGCCCCTGTAAGCCAACTGGCAGGAACGCCTCGGGATCGATGGGTGATGCAGTTGCTGCCTCTGTTGTTGTTGTTGTAGCAGTGCTTCACCGCATCCGATAGATGTGACCGATCACAAATTGTCATCAATATCCTCTAACGTGAGTCCAAGGAAACTTGCTGTTTCAACAGGCGTGGACCATAATGAAAAGGGTGCTAGAGGCGTTGGTTCCAAATTACAATTAAAAAGATGGTTGGTTTCATGTGGGGACACATTGCAAGCGGGGCATACATTTTGTATGTCGGGGTTGATTCTGGATAGTTGAAAGTTTAGCCTGTTACAGTATCCAGAACGAAGTTGAGCAAGAGTGACTCGTGTTTCCCTGGGGAGTATGCGTTCCTCTTCCGCAAGTTTTGGGTACTGTTCTTTGGGTACTGGATTCACCGGGCAATTCCTGGCATAAAGGTCCGACGCCTGTTTGTGGAGTTCACCAAGGACCTGCTTGTGTTTTTTTGTTTCATACGGCTGAGTTCTCAGGTGCCGTATTTCCTCAAAGTGCTTACGGAGATGCCTCCTTAAGCCCCTTGGCGGCGTAGGCTCATCAATCAGATGTCTGTTGGGATTCCCAGGTTTCTGGATTTACTTGGTTAGCATTTCATTTCTCTCTCTAATGGGGAGTATTCTCGCCTCATTATGTAGATGGTGTTCTGGGGACATAAGAAGACAGCCCGTTGCGGTTCTGAGAGCAGTATTTTGGCAGGCCTGTAGCTTCTTCCAGTGAGTAGTTTTTAGGCTTGGCGACCATATAGGGGACGCGTAGCATGCAATCGGCTGTCCAATTGCTTTGTATATGGTAATGAGCGTTTCTTTGTATTTTCCCCAAGTACTACCAGCAAGGTATTTGACGTTTTATTGCGGCTCTGTATTTTCGTTACAATTACGGCTGCATGCTCACCAAAATGTAGATCCTGATCGAAACTAGAAAGATCGAGGAGATCTACCTCAGAAACTAATTCATCCATTGAAGGGCCAGGTCCCATTGCCATAATCGTGAAGTCGCCGGCATAGGAAATGATTGTAACTCCTTCTGGTGGGAAGGGAACCTTGATATGTAGAAATGAGATTAGGTGGGGATTGAACACCATCCTGTGGGATCCCCCACTGGAAGAAACTACAGGCCTGCCAAAATACTGCTCTCAGAATCGCCACGGGCTGTCTTCTTATGTCCCCACAACACGATCTGCATAATGAGGCGAGAATACTCCCCATCAGGGAGAGAAATGAGATGCTGACCAAACAGTTTCTGTTGAATACCCAGAAACCTGGGCATCCCAACAGACATCTGATTGACGAACCAGCACCTCCTAGGGGCCTAAGGAGTCATCTCCGTAAGCATTTTGAGGAAATACGGCACCTGAGAACCCAGCCGTATGAAGCGAAAAAACACAAGCAGGTCCTTGGTGAACTCCATAGACAGGCGTCGGACCTTTATGTCGGGAATTGCCCGGTGAATCCAGTACTTGAAGAAAAATATCCAGAACTCGCAGAAGAGGAACGCATACTCCCCAGGGAAACGCGTGTCACTCTTGCTCAACTTCGTTCTGGATACTGTAACAGGTTAAACTCTTACCTATCCAGAATCAACCCCGACATACAAAATGTATGCCCCGCTTGCAATGTGTCCCCACATGACACCAACCATCTCTTTAATTGTAATGTGGAACCAACGCCTCTAACACCCCTTTCCTTTTGGTCCACCCCTGTTGAAACGGCAAGTTTCCTTGGACTCCCGTTAGAGGATATTGATGACAATTTGTGATCGGCCGCGGCTATTAGGTGGGGCGAGCATTGCTACAACAACAACAACAACATCTCCCAGCGGGACCCCCAGGGGGTCAGAATATACCCGCGGTAGGTATGCCTGTCGTAAGAGGCGACTAAAATACCAGATTCAAGGGGCTGTACAGCGCAACCCTTCAGGTTTCCAGCGCAATATATAGCTTCTCCAAACCCAATTGTCAACCTCACCTACCCGCGGCGATTCCTGTTTCACTAACAGACGAGGCTCTGGCGACCCCAAGCTCCTCATGGAACTTAGGGTGGGGAGGGAGGGATGGCCTGATGGTTTAACGTGGCCACATAAATCGTTCCCGAGATGATCGGGCTAGCACCTCCATGGTGCTGTGTTACCGGAGCGTACCGAATCTGTATCCGGCAATGGACCATCACATCGATAACACTCCACAAACCCTTCGGGGAGCAACCCTATCTCTACAACAACAACAACCCTCTTTTTAATTTTCCTTAGCTTTGATATTTCGTCCCTAAATTGAACCGACGCTTGCTAACCATTCAGATAATTAGCAGTCCATCTGTTTAGAAAGGGGGCATGTGTGAGCCTAATATATATGTATGTCTTGGAGTAGCGTGCTGTGTTTGACTGTGTCAAAAGCTTTTGACAAGTCAAGTGGCGCGAGAACCGTCCTGTGATGGTGATATAGTCTATGCCCCATACAAACCGATGGTTCAGATAAGAAGCTTTTCGTCATTTCTGCCCCATTTTAAAAGCTACAAGTTTAAAATTTCATCAAATACTTACGTATACGTCATATGTTGTTCAGATAAGTGATTCATAGCTATGTCATGCAGACCACAATAAACGTGAAACTTTGTATTCTCACACAAATTACCTACTTTTTAATTTAATTTTTATCTAAACATTCCCTTTCTTAGTTCAGCTCCGTTCATGAAAGGTATGTCCCGTCCTTCCTTGTTTTTATTGATGTTGAAGACGACAAAGTTAACAGTGCCCTAAAGTCAAAACTACCACTCATTACAATATTGTTATTTTAATAAGTTTTTTTTTCTATTACGGCATCACCGTAACAATAGTTATAATTCAATACGTATATCCCCTACCAGTACGTTGAAGCGACAAGGATATGATGAAAGCAATAAATATCCTTGTAGGGAATCTCGAAGGAAAGTTCATCCAGGAATCGAATATAAGCTAATCGCTAAGGACACAATTATTCCACTGCCTGGAGTTTTAGAGAACAAAAGTCCCAACATGAGACTTCCTTACTACACTAAAATCCTTTGAATGCCATAAATAATATAAATTGCTGGCTTAATGTATGATTGAAAATCAGAATTAAAATGTATTTATTATATATAATAATCTCGTGTCATGGTTTTACTGGAACAACTCCTTCAGAAAATACTGAACCAGGGCCTGGCGATATCTACCTAAATATGGACCCCGGAGACCATACAGCGAGGGTTTATATACCCTTGCTCTGCTCTGGAGATAGAAAGCTTTATACAAACCAGAGGTTCCACCAAGGATTTTTGTTTTGTTTTAACGATATGGGTTTCAAACGAAAGATATGAACAAATGATGGTTTTTATTTCAATATCTTATTCTGCTCCGGAGGTATTGGCCTAAACTGGGGTCGAGATTAAAGGTAGAGGTAGATGGTAAGGGCAACAGTAGAAACAGAGGCAAACTTAGAAAGGAAAAGGGTAAGAAGACATTAGTGTGATGGAGGGAGACAGAAAATATTAACGTCAGGGTAGGATATTCCCTATTACGGATTCAAAAGCAGGCCTGGCGAATTTCCGATGCGGTCGCCATCTAGAAACAAAAGCTGTAATATTGAACAAACACATCTACCCTATCCACAATTGTCTTTAACTTCATTCGAAAATACCATTCCTAATGTAGTCATTTTTAGCTGATAGATCTTGGTATTAAGGCCCAAAAACGACCTATCGCAAAATAGAATGGTTTCCCAATGGCCCCGGTAACATTGATACAACGCTGAATACTATAACAGAAAAAAAATTAAACTTGTATACTTTATTAAATTAACTGTTTTGTATGCTGTCTTAAAACAGGTACTGTGTTACACGATTGACAAAAATTTAAATTAATTCATATAATTCATTTAAATTTGCTGACTTCATGTATATACATTTATTTATTAGTATATCGACTGCTGAGTGGAATACATCGGCTGCCAGTTCCAAAGCGCCCTATTTCAGAAGCATAGCATCTTCCAAACAAATTCTTAAACAGGACGTTTTCGAACTAGCAGTCGAGGTATTCCACTCAGTAGTCTATATATAGTCTTGTTTTTTGTAACAAAAGTAAATTATCAAATTCAAAATATATTTGTATAAGTATCACAAAATTAAATTCCTCAATTCAATCATTTTAAATTAACATACATCTTTACACACATTCATCACATAATTCAGTTTATAAATTCGCTTACTTGCCTAAAATACTAACGATTATTTTTTTAATACTTAATTTACTCTTAGCCCTTCGAAATAAATAGACTACCACTAAGTTTTTAAATTCATTGCTTATCACATTTTAAATTCATTGTTTTTTTTTTTTTATTTTAAAATTCATTTCCATCTTAATAAAAATTGATCAATTGCTTCAGCTTAAGACTTCCGACCTCCTACTTGAATTTTTCTTTAAGAAAATTTATATGAAGTTTCAGAAATCTTACGAAGACGCAATTATTTTTTCGATCGTGGTATTTACGCTTTTGTGTACTCAGTGCATCTGTTGTAGAAACTTGGGATAGCGTGAGCCTAACGTGTTGTGAAGCACCTGAAAAATGCTGAAATACATTGAATCAAATTCATTTGCTTAAATATATTAGTAATCAACTTGTACGTATGTCACACTTACACTTCAATACTTGTGATAAATATCACAGTCATACAACACCTGAAGGTGATTGTAGAAGCGATCAAAAGCGTGCGCATCTTCGCCTCCAACGCCTTTATTTTTACAGTGGTATCCTGCAAAATCAATATAAAACATAATCAACCTCTTGAATACAAAATTTAGTAAAATAAACATACCAAAAAGCCTCGTGCAAACATATCTTTCAACACGTTCACGTAAGCATACTTCTTTTTCCTGCTATGCTTAAACTCGTCCTTTCGGGCACTATAGTACTGCAACAAAAGAAGCGTCTCCTCCCTCGTCCAACGTTTCCTTGATTCTTTTCTGAAAAAATTTAGTAAATATGAATTATTTAGAATTTTTTATAATATTTACACAAAAATACTTACATTTCTCCTGATGACATTTTGTTTTTTAATTAGGGATGGTAAAACAGACTAAAAAAGTCGATAAAAACTACTTATTGAAACTTGGAAGTACTGATTTTATATTCTACTATTTCATAAGCGACAAAAAAACTTGTCTCTTAGCAGTCTTAAGCGTAAACGGATATACGCGTGTTAAAAACACGGCTAATATATATATATATAAATGTACATGTTGCTACAAAAGCGCGATTGCTTTAATAAAAGCATTTTTAATAAGTAAAAACAATGCAAAAATTAAATGTGAAATATACAAAAATACAATTTAAGTTTATCGTTGCCAATTTATGAAGATATGTATGTGGATTAAGGTTTGGACGTCCATGCCAGAACCATGTTGGAAGCGGCGACCCGCCGTATCGGTCCAAGATTCGAAACTGGACTGTTATGGAAAGAAGACAACGTGCATCTGCCAGACAGCTACGATATGACACTCAAAAGATTAGCGAGTGTAGAGAAATAGATGAATGGTGACACCAGCTTTGCTGCCGCATACAAGCTGATGATTTCATCTTATGTCGAAAAAGGTTATGCTCGTAAACTTTAACAGCGTGATGTGGACTCCATAACGCCATTCACCTGGTACTTACCGCACTTTCCATGACGAACCAGAATAAACTACGAATAGGTTTCGACGCCGCAGCCGAGATCAAAGGTGTTTCATTGAATCGCTATTTATTGAAAGGTCCCCAGGAATACAGGCCTTTGCCGTCAATCCTCTTTCACTTCTGTGAAAAGGAGCAGTGGGCGTATGCGGTAATATAAAGGAGATATTTCACCAGGTGCTGATACGCCCAGAAGATAGAAAAGCACAGAGATTTCTGTGGAGGGATGGTGAAGGCGAACGACAACCAGATACATATGAGATGTGCGTGATGACATTCGGAGCTGCCTGCTCGCCCTGCATCGCACATTACATTAAAACACGAAACGTCCTTTAGCACCAAAGTGAAAACCCATGCACAGCCCGTGCAGTAAAAGCCATTTTGGATCATCATTATATCGACGATTTCGTGGACTGCTTCGACACGTCAGAAGAAGCTATCACAGTTGCCAACCAAGTGAAGTCCATTCACATGGATGCCGGCTTCGAACTCCGTAACTTTACGTCTAGTTCCTCGGGGGTTATCACCGCATTGGGTGGAGTCGACGTCACAAAATCTCTTGTTAACAAAGAAGGTATAAGGCTGGAAAAAGTACTTGGCCTATACTGGCAGCCAAATATAGATTTGCTTCAACTTTACCCTGAAATTCCATAACGTCAGTGAAGCCGTATTTGCAGGTGAACGACGCCCTACTAAGAGGGAGCTCCTAAGTGTGGTCATGTTGGTGTTCGTCCCACTGGGATTTATTACGCACTTTGTCATCGACGCGAAACTCCTTATGCGCGAGGCGTGGTGACAAGAGGCCAGCTGGGATGAGCCGTTGCCCGGCTATGTATCCGAGTTGTGGGAAAAGTGGCGTAATCAATTGCCATCAGTCACCAAATATGCCATTCCTCAGTACTATTTCCATTGAGGTAAGCCAGAAGAGCTACAATTGCACATTTTCGCGGACGCCAGCGAAAACGCATTTGCCGCTTTTGCCTATTGGCGGTCCACAAATGCTCGTGGAGAAATCGAAGTCACCTTCGTCTGCGCTAAGTCCAAGTGCGCACCACTGAAGCCCCCAACACGACTTATGCAATGGGTGAGGGAGGAGCACAACGTAGCCATCGACAAGTACGTCCTCTGTAGTGATTCAAAGTCCGTCGTGAATTAGATACCAAGCAAGCACCGCAGATACAAGCCATTCGTATAACACAGAATGGCAGAAATTTTAGCCGCCACTAAAGTATCCGATTGGGAGTGGATACCTACAACCGAAAATATCGCCGATGAAGCTACACGCATCAACAACAAAGTTGCGTTTGCCCAACCAGCCGTTGGGTCCAGGTATTATGCATTTTTGCGTCAGTCAGAAAACACCAGGCCTTCTGAAGAAGTTCTTCCCACTGATCTGGATGACTGCAATGAAGAATTACGACCGCAATATGCTTTAAACATCGTAAGTTATGACTTTATAAATTTTAATCGCTTCTCATCTCTCAACAGGTTGATAAGAACTACAGCCTGGGTAATCTCGTTTACTAAAATATGCCGACGCCAAGTTGAAATCTTAAGTAGTTGCTACGGATTGACAGCCAGTGATTTGGAAACAGCAATATGCCTTCTATTCGTTACGTCCAAAATGAGTCCTTCAACGCCGAAATACAACAAATAAGCACAGTGCAAAGTATATCACGCCAAAGCTCTTTGCAAAAACTATCGCCGTATCTTGATGAAGAAGGAACTCTGCGTGTACGTGGGTGCATAGATGCTGCTAGCTGGTTGCCAATGGACGTGAGACACCCCTACTAGTAACATTGTATCACCACAAACTTATGGGTCATCAAAATACCGAAGCAACAATATGTTCCAAACGTCGTTTATTTTGGGTACCATGCCTACGAAGCCTTCTACGCAGCGTTATAGCCAGCTGTCCAGTGTGCCGCCTTCGCAAGGCTATACCAGTTCCACCACTCATGGGACCACTCACCATTGACAGGTTGACACCATACGTAAGACCGTTCACATACACGGGCCTCGATTATTTCGGTCCTGTATACGTAACGGTGCGACGCAGTACAGAGAAAAGATGGGTGGCTCTGTTCACATGCCTTACCATACGTGCAGTGCACTTGGAGGTAGACCACGACCTCAGCACGGACTCTTGCATCCGAAACTTCATAAATCGCCGAGGTGTGCCAAAACGCCTGAGATCTGATAACGGAAAAAACTTCGTCGGAACCAACAACGACGCCAAGCGTTTTGACGAAGTGTTCGACTGCACCCAAATACAGGACGAATTGTCAAAACGTGGCATCGAGTGGATCTTCAATTCGCCGCTTAATCCAGCCGAAGGAGGAGCATGGGAACGCATGGTGCGGTCCATAAAGAGGGTATTACAACAGACGATCAAAGAAGTCAAGCCGAGGGAACATACATTTAATTGTTTTTTGATTGAGGCCGAGAATAACGTCGACTACCGTTCTCTTACACATTTGCCAATTGACGCGAAACAGGAACAGCCGTTAACACCAAATGGCTTCTTATTGGGATCGGCTAATACTGCACAAACACCAGGCTCATCCGAAGTCGTAACTGATACACTCGCTATCCGCCAACAATGGCGTATTGCTCGGCAAATTCGTGATAATTTTTGGAAACGCTGGATAGCGGAGTACCTCCCTACTTTAACACGTCGGAAAAAGTGGTGCCAACGTACGCAGCCAGTAAAAAAGGGAGATCTAGTACTCCTATGCGATCCCAACGTTCCGCGAAGATAATGGTGTCGGTGTGTAGTGGAGGAAATTTACCCTGCCCAAGATGGTGAAATTCGTCAAGTTGACGTGCGAACTGTTCAAGGAGTGAAGCGGAGAGCTGTGTCCAAATTGGCCATTCTGCATGTAGTTGTTGGTGAATCGGATTAATTTACGGGGGTGGGAAAGTCGCAGAACGCCTAAACCCCATAAGGCACATTTTCATATTTGTATTTGATTTCATTTGTTTACTTCTTTATCTTTATTGCCTACTCATCATATTCCACATGTACTAAACTGGAATGAATTTGTATGTACATATACATATGTACTTTAACTGTGAAATTGAATTCCATGTATTAATTTGCCATTAAGCGCGTTGTTCCGTTTTGCTTCCTGAAACACGATTCAGTCGTTGGCCAGCAAACCGAGGAAAAACAGCAAAATAATCACACACACACACACACAACTCGCTGCACAACGCACAACAAGCTATATTTGAATTCTAAAGAATATACTGTCTTATTAATAAACATATTGCTTATTATTTGGAAGGTGTGGAACGTTAAATTTGCTCATCCAGGCCAACGACAAGTACTCAGATAAATTGCGGATTAAATCAAAGCCCCCACCATAGGGCAGTACTCATTGCGTTAGACCTGTCAAAAGCTTTTGATACGGTCAACCATGGCACGTTACTGCAAGACCCGGAAGGGTCTCCCCTTCCCCCAAGTCTTAAAAGGTGGACTGCAAATTATCTGTCAGGTCGGCAAGCATCGGTGCAATTCAGGAACGCAACATCCATACCAAGGAGAATTAAACAAGAGGTGTCACAGGATGGTGTCCTATCCCCACTTTTGTTTAAGTTCTACATATCAAAGCTACCTTCACCACCAGAAGGAGGAACTATGGTTTCCTACGCCGATGACTGCACTATAATGGCCACAGGCACAGGCCCACAGATCTATGAGCTTTGTAATAAAATAAACAACTATCTCCCTGATCTCTCCACTTTCTTCGCCTCGCGAAACCAGACATTGTCACCGACTAAATCATCGGCGACCTTATTTACAACATGGACGTCCCAAATGTCGAACATTTTGAACATCCGCGTCAATGGCACCACGCGACCGACTTTCGTGACGTTCGATAAGGATCTACCTTTTGGTGAGCATGCAGCCGCAATTGTACCGAAAGTCCAGAGCCGCAATAAAATCCTAAAATCTTTTGCTGGCAGCATCTGGGATAAAGATAAAGAAACGCCCATTACCACTTACAAAGCAATTGGCAAGCCGAGTGCATGCTACGCGTCCCCGATATAATCGCCAAGTCTAAAGACTACTCACTGGGAAAAGCTGCAGACCTGCCAAAATACCGCCCTCAGAACCGATACTGGTTGTATTCTTATGTCCCCAGAACACCATCCACATAATGAGGCGAGATTACTCCCCATTAGGGAGAGAAATCAAATGCTAACCAAACAGTTTCTGTCGAATACCCAGAAACCTTGGCAATCCAAATAGACATCTGATTGATGAGCTTACACCGCCCAGGGGCTTAAGGGGTCATCTCCGTAAGCATTATGAGGAAATACGGCATCTGAGAACACAGCCGTATGAAGCTAAAAAGCACAAGCAGGTCTTCAGTGAAATCCATAAACAGGCGTCGGACCTCTATGCCAGGAATTGCCCGGTGGATCCTGTACTCAAAGAACAATACCCAAAACTAGGAGACTACGAGCGCACTCTCTCTAGGGAAACGCGCGTCCTTCTAGCTCAACTTCGACCTGGGTACTGTAACAGGTTAAACTCTTACCTATCCAGAAACAACCCCGACATACAAAACATATGTCCTGCTTGCAATGTGTCCCCACGTGACACCAACCATCTGTTTAACTGTACTGTGAAACCAACGTTTAATACCTCTCTCATTATGGCCCGCCCCTTTTTAAACAGCAAGTTTCCTTGGACTCCCGTTAGGCAAAGTGCACACGAGGCTACGCGTCAGACGCTCCAGGCGAAATTTTTACGCTTTGATGCCGAACACATGTATTTGAATGGAGAGCTGCATACGAGGCGTCAGCTGCATGAAAGCGCCAAAGCATGAAATTTTCGTGTAGCTAAGCGTACAGCAATGTTGGCCGCTGAGCGTACGTACGCTTAGCTACACGAAAATTGCATGCTTTGTCGCTTTCATGCAGCTGACGCCTCGTATGCAGCGATAGGAGTGATATCGGACGATAAGAATCTCCTATGTTACCTGATTTCCCTGGCTTTAGTAGCGGGACCACCTTGCCCATTTTCCATTTTTCGGGGATGACAAAGGTGGAAAGGGACAGGTTGAAGATATGTGCTAGATATTTAAATCCCTCTTTACCTAGGTTTTTAAGCATCATCATGACTATGCCGTCTGGGCCCACTGCTTAAGATGGTTTAGCCCGACCTCTTTGGAGATGATAGTAACTAGGGACGCGCTGTATTAATGTTTATAAGCGCATCTATTGGCCCGCCTTCTAACTTTATCAACCGCGTGTTTTTACATCTAAATTAAGCGTCCGAATCCAATCTGCCCTTCGAGGGAGATATTAAGGCCACAATAGAGGTGGACGGTTGACGCAAGGGTGCTCAAATGGCGGACGAGGCGATACATGTGTACACAGATGTTTCCAAAGTAGTGGAAGGAGTGGGGTCTGCGGTATCTGTGCTGATCCGGAAATAAACAGATCCTACAGGCTGCCGGATTACTTTCGCGTTTTCCAAGCGGAAATATTAGCCGTAACCAAAGCAGTAGAAATACTGGAAGAGAATAGCTTAAACTGCAACCGTGTTAACTTTTATATTGACAGTCAAGCAGCAGTTAAGGCAATAATCTCGCATAGCACAGCATCTGAATGCGTGTTAGAGTGTAAGCAGTCTCTGGAGAGAATCGGGACATGGAGATGTATGCATCTATATTGGGTCTCAGGGCATATGGGAATGAAAAAGCGGATGAACTATCTAAAAAGGGCGCATCCCTTGAAGCTTGCTCCGTAGACGTCCCAATTTTACTGGGCGAGATTGAGCGAAGGCGAGAGGTGCACATGATGATTATGTGTAGCTCTTACAACCTTAGACTAATAAAGTTGCTTCCATCATTAAAAAGAGATTACTGTAGACTCATGACGGGTATTCTGACTGGACATTGTCTTCTGGCGTCACATGTCTTTAAATTAGGCTTGGCCAGTGATAGCAGATGTGTGCGGGTTGGAGGATGAAGCGATCGAGCACGTTCTTTCGCCCCTGCGCTTGCCAGGATAAAGCCCCAATTACTGGTACTTAGCATAGACTTGACTTGACTTGGCGTAAACTTGGCAACTTAGCCACGATTATACTCCACTTGGCGCATACAATCTGGCATCATAATCAGCGGTGAAATTTACTTACTTCTTACTTACTTAATTAGCGTTTAACCGTCTAAACGGTTATGACGGTCCAACAAGGCGCGCCAGTCGCTCCTTCGCTCCGCCAACCGGCGCCAATTGGTCACACCAAGGGAGTTTAAATCGGTTTCCACCTGGTCCTTCCAACGGAGTGGGGGCCGCCCTCTTCCTCTGCTTCCATAGGCGGGTTCCGATAGAAACACTTTCTTGGCCGGAGCATCATCTTTCATTCGCATAACATGGCCTAGCCATCGCAGCCGCTGCGTTTTAATTTGCTGGACTATGTTGATGTCTGCGTATAGCTCGTACAGCTCATCATTAAATCTTCTTCGGTACTCGCCATCGCCAACGCGTACAGGTCCATAAATCTTTCGAAGAACTGTTCTCTCGAACACTCCCAAAGCCGCTTCATCTGCTGTTGTCATGGTCCATGCTTCTGTCCCATATAGCAGGACGGGTACGATAAGTGACTTGTAGAGTATGATTTTCGTTCGTCGATAGAGGACTTTACTTTTCAATTGCCTACCTAGTCCAAAGTAGCATTTATTGGCAAGATTGATTCTTCGCTGGATTTCAGTGCTGATGTTGTTGCTAGTGTTGATGCTGGTGCCCAAATAAACGAAGTCTTTTACTATTTCGAAATTATGGCTGCCAACAGTAGCGTGGTTGCCAAGGCGCATATGCGCTGACTCTTTGCTCGATGACAGCAGGTACTTCGGTTTGTCCTCATTCACCATCAAACCCATCTTTACCGCTTCTTTTTCCAGTTTGGAGTAAGCAGAACTAACAGCGCGGGTGTTTAGGCCGATGATATCAATGTCATCAGCATATGCCAGTAATTGCACGCTTTTATAGTATATTGTTCCAGTGCGGTTAAGTTCTGCAGCTAGTATAATTTTCTCCAGCATCAAATTAAAGAAATCGCACGATAGGGGGTCACCCTGTCTGAAACCTAGTTTAGTTTCGAACGGCTCGGAGAGGTCCTTCCCAATTCTGACTGAGCTGATGGTGTTGCTCAACGTCATTTTGCACAGCCGTATAAGTTTTGTGGGGAAACCAAATTCAGACATAGCGGCATATAGGCAGCTCCTTTTCGTGCTGTCGAAGGCGGCTTTAAAGTCGATGAAGAGGTGATGTGTGTCGATTCTTTTTTCACGGTTTTTTTCCAAGATTTGGCGCATTGTGAAAATCTGGTCGATGGTAGATTTACCAGGTCTGAAGCCGCACTGATAGGGTCCAATCAGCCGGTTCATGGTGGGCTTCAATCTTTCGCACAATACACTTGAAAGGACCTTATATGCGATATTAAGAAGGTATTGTGGTGCATTTTGAAGTATCCCCCTTCTTGTGGACTGGGCAAAGAACACTTAGATTCCAACCGTCGGGCATGCTTTCGTCCGCCCATATTTTGCTAAAAAGCTGCTGCATGCATGAATAGCTCCGCAGGCAATCCATCAGCGCCCACTGCCTCGTTGTTTTTCAATCTGGTTATTGCTATTCTAACTTCGTCATAATCGGGCGGGGGACATATATTCCATCATCATCGACTGCGGGATCGGGTTCTTCATCTCTGCACGGTGAATTGCTGCCTCCACTTAGGAGAGCAGAGAAGTATTCCCTCCATAATCTAAGCACTCTCTGGACATCAGTTACAAGGTCGCCGTTTTCATTCCTACAGGAGTTTGCCCCGGTCTTAAAACCTTCCGTCTGTCGCCGTATTTTTTGGTAGAATTTTCGGGCGTTATTCCTGGTGGCTAGCAGCTCAAGCTCCTCGCACTCACGCCTTTCTGCTTCTGCTTTTTTCTTCCTGAAAAGGCGTCTCGCTTCCCTTTTCAACTCACGATAGCGTTCACACACTCCTCTTGTCGCGCTCGCTTTTAACGTAGCCCTGTAGGCAGCGTCTTTTCTTTCGGTTGCAACGCGGCATTCTTCATCGTACCAGTTGTATTTTCGTGGCCGCCGGTAACCAATTTTTTCCTCGGCGGCAGTACGAAGTGCTTTGGAGATATGTTCCCACTGCTCCTGTATTCCTTCAGGACGAGTTGTGCTCTCAGAGAGCAGGTGTGAGAGTAGAGTTGCGAAATCATTGGCAGTCTGTTGTGATTGAAGCTTTTTGACGTCTAGCTTTCCTTGTGTTTTTTTCCTTGGTTTTAGCCGCGTTGAGGCGGGTGCGTATTTGGCTGCAACGAGATAATGGTCCGAGTCGATGTTAGGTCCTTGGATCGTGCCCGCATCTAAAACACTGGAGGCATGCCGTCCGTCTATCACAACGTGATCGATCTGATTTCGAGTATTTCGATCAGGAGACAGCCATGTAGCTTGATGTATCTTTTTATGCATGAACCTCGTGCTGGATATGACCATGTTTCGAGCACCGGCAAAGTCAATCAGCCTCAGTCCGTTAGGAGAAGTTTCATTGTGTAGGCTGAACTTTCCGACTGTAGGGCCAAAAACGCCTTCTTTGCCCAACCTGGCGTTAAAGTAGCCAAGCACGACTTTTATATCATGACGGGGGCAGCGCTCGAATGTGCGTTCTAATTGTTCATAAAAAGTTTCTTTCACCTCATCGTCTTTGTCCTCTGTCGGCGCATGGGCGCAGATGAATGATATATTAAAAAAATTTGCTTTTATTCGGATAGCGGCGAGACGCTCGTCCACAGGCGTGAACGCCAGTACTTGGCGACAAAGTCTCTCTCCCACCACGAATCCGACACCGAAACTGCGCTTATTCGTATAGCCACTCCAATATATGTCACAATTTTTGATCTTCTTTCTTCCTTGCTTCGTCCAACGCATTTCTTGGATGGCGGTGATGTCAGATTTTGCCGAGGACATCAACCAGCCGGGCATCTGCACCAATCCCATTCAGGGAGCGGATGTTCCAGGTGCATGCCCTCAATTCATTGTCCTTCAAACGTTTGCCATGGTCGTCATCAATAGAGAGTGTATTTATCCGAGGCTTGTTGTTATATTTCATTGGAGTATGGTTTTACGTGGCGGGTCCCAAGCCCAGCGCACAATCCGCTCAGCGGGGGTGAAAATATTACTTGGCACGTTTATATAGCGAGCCGCTTGCTCCAAGACAGACGCCCGCTTGCAGCCGCACCTAGAGGTGTACAGACGCTGCCGATGAGATCTCCCCCGGCTAGCCCTTAAGCCGATTATGTCAGAGTGGCCTAGGCAGTTTGTCGCCTTCTCACATTAGCTCACCGCTAAACGGATGTTTAGCGGCTACCCAGAGGATACTTGTCCGCAAGCGACCGGCAGTAGTGAGCTGTTGAACCACATGCAAAATAATCGCTCTGGCCATTCCCAGGTGAATGGCGGTCAGAAGCTTTCCCCACTTTCGTGGACTTCTACACACGGCCCCACCCTCCAAATGGTGAAATTTATTTTTAAATAAATGTCAATTTGTATGACAAAATGTTAAAATGAAATGGAAACAAACAAATGGCATCTCAAAATGTAAACGTCACTTAAAACTTACATAGAAAATCAAAATTCAACAGACTTCTAAGTCAAGTTAAGTGTTGCTAAGTTTTGAGTAATCAGTAACATGCAATGTCATTTAACAGAACTGTAAGTGACAGTTCTCAAGCCAAGTCAAGTCTATTCTAAGTATCAGTAATGGGCCCTTAAGGTTCCAGCTATTAGGAGTGACACAGCTGTCAGATCTAGAAGCAACAAGTGTCTTAAATCCTAGGAAGCGTCCAGTATTTGCTAAGAGGACGGAGTTATTTTATAACATAGGTCCTGGTTTTTGATACAAACTTCTGGTAACACTACGGACTCATTCAGTCTATGTGAGGTCCTCGCGGACCGGCCAGTTCAACTGTTGTAATGCTGTAGAATCACCCTGCATAAAATTGTTGGATTACGTGTTCCATTTTATTCATGTTGGAGTACTCTAACAATACTCCTTTGCAATGCGTTTGCGGACCACCATCAGCCGATCATTGCTCGTTTTTTAACGACCGTGATCACGACACGATGACGATCGAACAGAGTTGCCAAAAGTAAAATATTGCATACAAATAACTGATAATAAAATTTTACTATGGCAACTCTGATAAAATGCAACCGGGCACTGGTTTTATGTATACATACTATATAGTATAGAGAAATATTAGTTTCTTTATTTACGCAAATGCTAAATAACATAAGAATATTCGTAGTATAAAATATAAAAGTTGTATTTCCCCTCTTCATTAACTTTCATTTTAAATTACATTCACTCCGATAATTCTTTCCGACCAAATTCCTCTTTAGTACTTTGGCATATGAACGTCTGTGGGTGCTCCATGGAGCACTACAGTGAAAGTACTTTGGAATGTACTCTTACGTATGTACTCTATAGAATACTCACAAACAAAGAGAGGGTGGGATCACCTACTCCTCTCCTAGGACATCGCAATTTTAATTGGAGCATATTTTTTGTATGAATACAGATTAGATTTGGAGCAGTCCTATACTCCCAAAGGATTATTCCTTACATTATTTATGGAGTACTCGCGTTTTTGAAGGGTTTGCTTCAATAATAGAGATAACAGTTCAATACTAGTATCGATTATTATGCTTATTAATAGTATCGAGTTTAATACTTAAAGCGACAAATACACGACACGAACATTTCCGCGAACATTACCATTATGTCATGTTTCTGCGACCTTTTCTGTCGTGTATGGTGGTGTTTGCCAGTTCGCGCAAATGTTCGCCAAAAATCAAAATATTTTAATTTTTGGCGAACATTTGCGCGAACTGTTCGTGCGTGTATGGCGAAATAGCTCATAATCGTAGTAATTTCTGAACGGAACAGACGTGCGCGGAAAAGTAAAATGGACAACAAAAAATTTCTGAGTGAATTTATTGAAACGTATAAATTTTTTTTACGCTTAATTGCCACAGCGAGAAATATTGCTGCAGCACAATTGTTGCCCGTATTCATCGCTGTCTGAAAGAGAACTAATGTTCGGCCAAAAGTTCGTATGGTGTATGGCCAAAGCTGCGAACAAGATTGCGGAATGTTCGCGGAAATGTTCGTGTCGTGTATTTGGCGCTTAAGGCTAGTATGTTGGTGTATTTATTACAACTTTCCCCCCTCAGAGAAGAAACTTCGAAATTACGTTGAGATGAATGTAGTTTTCAGTTTGTCTATTCTTCGTAGGGCTGAAAATTTTCATCGTACGTTAGACGTTGTTTTGGAACGCGCCGGCGTTGTGACCGTCTGGGCTCCGATACTATCTGCTCCTCAGTAGTACTTCCATTTTCTGACGATGTCGCTGGTTCTTCTACCTCAGCTTGAGTATTGGTGTCTTGAGCCGTGGGTGAAAACGATGGTCTTTGAGCTGCGATTTCTTCATCTGGTAGCTCACCACAATGATCATTTCTGTGTTCGGGAATACTGTCGCCGATTCGATGAATTTGGTTGATGTGTCGTTTCCATATTCTGCCATCATCCAAGAGGACGTTGTAGTGCAATTCCCCAAGTTCTCTGAGAATACGACCGAATTGATACTTTTTATCGTAGTAATCTCGCAATGATACACGTTCCCCTTCGTACAACTTCCGACTCGCCGGTTTAATTTGTTTTTCTCGGTCTTCTTGTGCTGCTGGCAATAGCAAATCCAATCTTGAACGAATCTGCCTGTTAAATATTCGCTGTGCTGATGATACGCCCGTGGGTGTATTTAACATTCGACGGTAACACATTAAACTTTGTGCCAATTTTGTGTCTATGTCTTTCTTACTGCTGTGCATAGCTTTGAGCTTATCTTTCAGCGTCTGCACATACCTTTCGGCCTGTCCGTTTGTCGCCGGATGAAATGGTGCACTTCATTTATGTGTAATACCATTGCTTCGCAAAAATTGCCTAAACTCATTCGACGTGAGTTGTGTCCCGTTGTCGCTGACTAATACTTTTGGAATTCCAAACGTTGCGAAAATTTGGCGGCAAACTTTGATTGTCGACTGTTTTGTGATATTATTCATTATATTTTTAGCGAACAAGCAAACGGATGTCATCTACACGCACTTCAGCAAAGCATTTGATACCGTCAACCATGAGTTACTTATTCATAAGCTTGATTTACTGGGCTTTCCGTTTCACCTATTAATGTGGCTGAAAAGCTATCTTTCTAACCGGACCCAAAAAGTCCTGTTCAAGTGCAATCTGTCGGAATCGTTCGGAGTTTCCTCCGGCGTACCCCAGGGAAGTCATCTTGTCCCTTTGCTTTTGCCCTTTTCATTAATGACTTGCCACAGACAATATTATATTCCCATACTATAATGTATGCGGATGATGTAAAACTTTGCTACACTTACTGTGCTGCCGATTTGAGTTCCTTGGATCTTCTTCAGGCCGACTTGGACTCGTTCCAATGTTGGTGCACAACAAATTTACTAGCTTTAAATTGCTCTAAATGTAAGCATATGACATTTCACCGAGTGAAGCCAGCATCATTGAAACCTTATGTAATAGATGGTACGCCTTTGGAGCGTATATCTATTGCAAATGATCTAGGTGTCCTTTTTGATCCGAAATTGAATTTTAACATGCATATTTCATCTATTGCCAACAAAGCGTTGAGTTTACTTGGATTTGTTAAAAGATGGGCTAAAGAGTTCGATGATCCGTACCTCACTAAGGTTCTTTAGACATCGCTGCTTCGTCCAATACTTGAGTATTGCTCATGCGTTTGGTCCCCTGTTTCTCAAAAGCATATAAAGCGTCTTGAGTCAGTCCAAAAGCAATTTTTGATATTTGCATTGCGCGGCCTTAATTGGGACTCAAGTCTCCACCTTCCTCCATAGAGAAGTAGACTTCTTCTTATTAACTTACCCACTCTGGAAAATCGGAGAATATTACTGGGGGTATTGTTCATCCATAAGCTCATTATTGGAGAAATTGATTCTGCGGACCTTCTCAGCCGCTTGTTTTTTGCGGTTCCCCCTACACACTACGTTCCTTTCTATTTACCCCTTTGTCGACGAAACTTTGCTAAAAATAATCCTCTTCTTATCTGGTGCGCGTACTACAATGACTTGTATAGCTGTATCAGTCTTGAATGTACTTTTGCCACTATACGTAATGCAATACTTGCCTATCTAATTTAAGAGATACAAGCTAATTTAATTTGCCGGCATTTTATTTCTTCCATAAAAAACAGGAACTATCTCGTTTAAGGATGGAGGAACATTTATCAACATGTATCATTAAGAAGGAACAAGACAGTACTGTGTTGATTGGAATCTGGTGCATTCCAACAACGTAAAACACATGCTTTTTCATGAGTCACTGACCGGAATCGTATGCATTCCGGCAGTATAATCTTATGGGTCAGGCATCGAGCTGATTGGAATCCGGTGCATTCCAACAACACAGGTCATGTTACTTTTTTATGCCTTGTGATGGAGTATCCTCATTACACTACACTTTTAACGGCCGGATTCCCATGACATGCTGATTGGAATCTTGTTGCATTCCAACAGGAAGATTGGAATCCACTGCATTCCGAAATCATGCTGAGCGGAATCTGATGCATTCCGCCAGTATAAGATTTCGGTATAAGATCTTATTTATGCTCATATTTCTTATTGTTATTATATTCTGAAATTAAAGAGTAATGATCATTAATATATCTTTGTTTGTAATATAACATTGTTGAAATCTAGATATATCTTAAATTTTATCTTTTGAGTTGTATATTTATATATCTTTTATATTATGCAGTCGACCATAGTTTGTCGTCGACTTTAAATAATAAATAAATAAATAAAAAATATGTATTTGTGGCCATTTGCTGTATGCGTCTACCAGAATGAAGAAATACTTCCCCATAAACGGTCCTGCAAAATCGATGTGAACTCTTTCAAAGACACTTGATGGTGGATCCCAAACGTGTGTTGAAATTTTGCTATGATTTTTCCGATTTTGTTGGCATGAGCTACAGTTTAGAGTGATGTTTTTAACATCCGCATCTAACCCAGGCCACCAAATGTAGCTACGTTCCAGTGTTTTCATTTTTGATGTACCAAAATATGCTTGATGTAGTTCCTCAAGCACAGCTTTCCTCAGTATTTAGTATTTATTTATTAAGCCAATTAGAATACAAAATCTTACAGGCTAAGTACAAATATCTGGTAACAGTAGGCAAATTACTAGTATAAATAAATGGCTTACTTATAAAAAGGGTTTATTGTACTTAAAAAGCGCTCTTTTGAGCAAGAAAATTCTATTTCCAAATAATTTAAAATTCTATTAAACTCAATCAAGGTTCTAGTAATTGGAGCATTGATTGCATAAAGAGCTTTTAAAAGACGAACATTGAAGAATTCAGAGTTCCTAAGCGCTCTGACAGGAATGTTGATGAAAATCCTCTCAAGAAGCATTGGGCAGTCAGTCGCACCGCGAAAAACGTCAAAAATAAACGACAGCGACAAAATTAGTCTCCTTTTCTGCAGTGACTTTAAATTAATCAATACGCATCTAGCTTCATAAGTCGGAATGGGTTCAGAGAAGCCTAAGCTGCGTAAAGCAAAATATACGAATAATTTCTGGGTTTGGGTTTATGGTGATCTTATAATCGCCGCAAATTCTAACATTGTAATGACAAAGCAGACCCGTCGGACGTTGTTCTGCCCTAAATTTGATCTATCTGCATACATTTTAATAAGCTTTTTCCGTCTAACTCTGCCCTCACCCCTCTTCACTTTTTCTTTATCCTTTTATTCACTCCTCCCTCCGTCTTTTTCGCTTCATCTATCTCTATCTTCGTCTCACCCTATCTCTTCTCTATCTAGTCTCCTTCTCCTTCCCTCTTTTCCCTTCTCTCAAGTTTTTCCCACTCTTCTTAATCCCTTATTGTCAGTCCCAGAGGGTGGTATGCATTTTGTTCCAGTCCCATTCCGAGTCTCAGTCCCAGTCCTAGTCCTAATCCCATTCCCAGCCCGGCTCTGGTCTACTTCCCGGAAAAAAAGATCGTAAATACTAACATGTATAGGCAAATTTATATACCAAATTTCAGGCAAATCGAATAGGACGTATGTAAAAAGGTATGTTGGTATTATGTTTTTATTTCGGCTTCGCATGCATATTTATCAGTTTTGCTAGGTTGATGCGACTAAATTGAATATCACAATGAAAATTACTTTAAAGCTCTCAGCAACAGCTTTCATTTGATATCCATATTACACACACATTCTAGGGGTATCCGGGTCCACGTTTTGGCCTATATCTCGAGACCCTAGTCACCCAGCGGTATAAAATTTACTCTGTACTAAAGCACACATCAACAGCTTCAATTTGATATCCATAATGTAAAAACTCATTCTAGTGTTACCCTGGTCCACGTTTTGGCCTATATCTCGAGACCCTAGTCACCTACGGGTACGAAAAATACCCCGTATCAAAGTACTCATAAACAGCTTCCATTTGATACCCATATTGTACAAACATATCCCAAGATTACCCAGGTCCACGTTTTGATCTCAAGACCCTAGCCAGAACGGGATAAAAAGTATCCTATGTCTGTCTCCTGGTTCTAAGCTACCCCTCCACCAATTTTCTGCTAAATCTGTTCATCCGGTCTTGAGTTATATTTATACTTACATCACATTAGAAACTTCAAAAATAACAGTATTTCCCCACTATTTAATGGATGTTATTGTACATACAAACCTTCCCCTTCAATCACTCTATCTATTAAAAAAAGGGCGCACCAAAATCCGTTGCGTAGTTTTAAAGGTTTAAGCATTCAAAGGGACATAGGGACAGAAAAAGCGACTTTGTTTTATACTATGTACTGATAGTGAAAGTGATAGTTATACATGCAAAAATACCGACAAATTAAACTTTTGTTTAAGAATTTTAAGGAAATGTTCAATATTTTTAACGAAAGAGTATTTTTCAAGAGATGTATGCATTCTTAACCATTTATGTTGCATTAACTTGGCAACAACGCATAAATATGTCAAGCTGATATGATATGAAAATACATACATACATCCATACATATAAATGTACTCCCGAAGTTAAATAACGCAGCGAATGATATGTATATACGTATGTGTCACATCATGCTTCACTCAAAAGTAATTTGCTCGCACAGTTGACACCGAACAATCACACACACGAATTTTTTTTGTAAAAATGTTACTTTTGTTTAAACAATTTGGCTGATATAAGAAAATAATCAAGTATTTTTTTTGATGCAGAACGAAGGTAAATATTTCAAAGTTTTACAGAAAGGTAGAGTTTTTCAAATCCATTATTCCGTTTATGAGTTATAGCTGTGTAAACAAAAATTTTATGATTTTTTACTACATTTTGGCAATTTGCACTTTACAACAACAACAACAACTCGTCTATTAAGCCCTCATCCCCTTAACAGTACCTCATCCAAGCCTACTTCCTTGATGGACCCTAGAAGTTCTCTTGGCTTGAGGGATTGAATGTGGAAATGATCTGGCCATGGTGGGCCCATAAACTTAGCCCTATGTCTTGAGATTGCGTCGCATTCCAGGAGGATATGGATCACAAATTCAGCATGCACTATTCGATAGTATGCCCAGTTTCTGCATACGTTCAGTTCTACAATGTCCTGTAAAATAACTGTTAGGATTCTTTCGTTTTCCTTCGAGAGGCCTATTTTTTCCCTGTAACGACCTGTGCTATCTCCTCCTAACAGTATTGCGCCAGTGTTCTTTTCTCTTTCCCTCTCTTCTACTAATAAATACACATGTGAGCCAACAGGTAGGAACGGCCCGGAATCGATGGGTCGTGCAGTTGCTGCCTCTCTGTCCAGGTTGTCCGCCTGCTCCTTACCCTCTGTTCCCCTATGGCCTGGGACCCAGGGCAACATTACTACGTTGTGTGCTCCTAATTGATTCAGCTTTTCTATGCACTCAAAGACCAGTGCTGAATTTATTTCGAACGCTGCAATTGGTTTTAGTGGGGCCTGACTGTCTGACTGAGTTTGACAATTGGTTTATTGGAGTATACGCGCTGAAGGTTTAGCTCAGCGCACTGACTTGTGGCTCTCCGCTTGAAAAATGTAACTTAAGCGCCTTGTTGTTGTTGTTGTAGCAATGTTTCGCCCCACCTAATAGCTGCGACCGATCACAAATTGTCATCAATATCCTCTAATGGGCGGCCACCGTGGTGTGATGGTAGCGTGCTCCGCCTATCACACCGTATGCCCTGGGTTCAACTCCCGGGCAAAGCAACATCAAAATTTTAGAAATAAGATTTTTCAATTAGAAGAAAATTTTTCTAAGCGGGGTCGCCCCTCGGCAGTGTTTGGCAAGCACTCCGGGTGTATTTCTGCCATGAAAAGCTCTCAGTGAAAACTCATCTGCCTTGCAGATGCCGTTCGGAGTCGGCATAAAACATGTAGGTCCCGTCCGGCCGATTTGTAGGGAAAATCAAGAGGAGCACGACGCAAATTGGAAGAGAAGCTCGGCCTTAGATCTCTTCGGAGGTTATCGCGCCTTACATTTATTTTTTTTATCCTCTAACGGGAGTCCAAGGAAACTTGCTGTTTCGACAGGGGTGGACCATAATGAAAGGGGTGTTAGACGCGTTGGTTCCACATTACAATTAAAGAGATGGTTGGTGTCATGTGGGGACACATTGCAAGCGGGGCATACATTTGGTATGTCGGGGTTGATTCTGGATATGTAAGAGTTTAACCTGTTACATTATCCAGAACGAAGTTGAGCCAGACTGACTCGCGTTTCCCTGGGGAGTATGCGTTCCTCTTCCGCAAGTTTTGGGTACTGTTCCCTGAGTACTGGATTCACCGGGCAATTCCCAGCATAAAGGTCCGACGCCTGTTTGTGGAGTTCACCAAGGACCTGCTTGTGTTTTTTTGCTTCATATGACTGAGTTCTCAGGTGCCGTATTTCCTCAAAATGCTTGCGGAGATGACTCCTTAAGTCCCTAGGCGGTGTTGGCTCATCAATCAGATGTCTTTTGGGATGCCCAGGTTTCTGGGTATTCAACAGGAACTGTTTGGTTAGCATCTCATTTCTCTCCCTGATGGGGAGTATTCTCGCCTCATTATGTAGATGGTGTTCTGGGGACATAAGAAGACAGCCCGTGGCAGTT
Source organism: Eurosta solidaginis (assembly GCF_040869045.1). Lineage (NCBI taxonomy): Eukaryota > Metazoa > Arthropoda > Insecta > Diptera > Tephritidae > Eurosta > Eurosta solidaginis. The sequence goes on from NC_090322.1 coordinate 73,037,760, forward strand.
CTGAGCGCAGTATTTTGGCAGTCCTGTAGATTCTTCCAGTGGGTAGTTTTTAGGCTTGGCGACCATATAGGGGACGCGTAGCACACAAACGGCTGGCCAATTGCTTTGTATGTGGTAATGAGCGTTTCAAATGTAATAGTTACAACTCGCTGATTTGAGTAATCGTGGCACTAGATGCGGGCGTAGTCGTGGGAGTAACTAACTACGTGGAGATTACAATAATCAACGACTTTTAATATCGGAAGGTAGACCAGCACCACAACAACAGTCCTGAACAACAACAACTGGATCCCCTTTGGCCAATATTTTTTAGATGGTTAGCAAGTTTGATGGTTTTTTCAACCTCTTTGCCGATGGTGGTAATGGGAGACGGGATATAATGGTAATGGTAATGGTGGGATAATATAGAAGGTTCAAGTTTTATCGATGTTGATAATCCTTTGCCAGATATAGATCTGGTCCGTTCCATTAACAAGGACCATTTAGAAGCAATCCCGATCATCTCTAGAGCGATTTAACATGGCCACATTGAACTTTCTTGGCCATCCCGACCACCCCCTAGTTCCATCAGGAACCTGGGGTCGCCAGAGCCTGGTCTACTAAAGAAACAGAAAAGATAAGCTATAAATTGCGCTAGCAGCCCATGAACCCTTTCGGTGGTGCATCAAACAAGTATATTCTGTACTAGCATATGATCAACTTGGAGACAATCACACGTTTATTTTCATGTCCAACACGGAACTGGTGCTCAACCCTGCTGCTAAGAAGAATATTTGTTTTTATAGCACGTCTAATTTACTTCGTAACATCAATCAATTATCCCTTGTTATAATTTTATGTTCTCTATAAATGCAATAGTGAAGTATCTTCGGGTACCCCTGATTCTGGTTATCTGAAATCTCCTTGAGTACCTTGTGCCATTGGCCTCTCAGCAAATACCTAATTGTGGAGCCGTATTTATAGAAAACTTTTGGGGTTACATATGTATATTAAAAACTTTTAATCTATCCTGATATTAGTTTCTTTCTCATTCTAGTTAATTTGATTTTGACGATGTGCGCATACCAATATTCCAAATATTCAAGCTGTGGCTGTAGGAAGAACATACATTTGCTCAAATTACACGAAAACTGCGACAACTATCCATCAGATTTTTTAGTACCACATATAAGACCCTAACAAGTATATTATGGGAAAGGGTCAAGACCAAAGGCTCAACATCGCCGGTATTATACCTACAAAACTCTCTGCAAACTGATGTTGAATGACACCACCAGCGCAGGGAAAATTGAGCAGCATCACTCTGAGCTTCGAAAAAAGGTTTCAAAAATGGCACGACTATAAATCTGTATTCATACAAAAAATGTGCTCCAATTAACATTGCGATGTCCTAGGAGAGGAGTAGGTGATCCCACTCTCGCTTTGTTTGTGAGTATTCCATAGAGTACATACGTGAGAGTACTTTCCAAAGTACTTTCAGTGTAGTAATCCATGGAGCACCCACAGAGGACATATGCCAAAGTACTAAAGAAGAATTGTGTCGGAAAGAATTATCGACGTGAATTTAATTTAAAATGAAAGTAAATGAAGAGGGGCAATACAACTTTTATATTTTATACTACGAGTATTCTTATGTTATTTAGCATTTGCGTGAATAAAGTAACTAATATTTCTATACTATAGTATGTATACATATAACCAGTGCGCTGTTGCATTTTATCAGAGTACCCAAAGTAAAATTTTATTATTAGTTATTTGCATGCAATATTTTACTTTACATTTACAACTCTGTTCGATCATCATCGTGTCGTGATCTCTGTCGTTAAAAAACGAGCTATGATCGGCTGATGGTGATCCGCAAACGCAATGCTAAGGAGTATTGTTAGAGTACTCCAACATGAAGAAAATGGAACACGTAATCCAACAATTTTTGCAGGGTCATCCAAAAAGCGATTTGACAGAAGGTAACCGGTACGGGTAACCGATAGGCCAGTTACCCGTGTTGTTGTTGCATATGTTTTGGTAAGGCAAGGTGCACACGAGGCCACGCGTCATAGACGCTGCAGTCGAAATTTGTACGCTTTTATGCCGAACACATGTATTTGAATGGAGAGCTGCATACGAGGCGTCAGCTGCATGAAAGCGACAAATCATGAAATTCTCGTGTAGCCAAGCGTACAGCAATGTTGGTCGCTGAACGTACGTACGCTTGAAAAAAAGGAAGAACAAGATGTTTGTTTACATTTTTTTGTATGCAAATTTGTGTAATTGGTTAAAAAATGTTACTTTAGTTAACAAAAGTGCGTGAAAGGTATATTACCAAAGCGAAAAAGAGTATTAAATACCACAACAGCGTGGCTAGACATTGTTGAAGCGTTTAAAAGGCTAAAAAGTGTTCGAAACTAGAAATCACCCTTTTCTCTAGTCCGCGGTGGTATAAAATTGTCTTTCATAATTCACAAAGGCACGGGGATGCAAACAACGTTTAATACCTATTTTCCTTTGGTTTCGGGGACGGATATAGCTGAAGAAATTAAATTTTTTATTTTTTCAATAATTGTTTGCTTCGTGTGCAGATCTTAAGGCGTAGAGAAATTGTAGCTATGTGAAATATCTTGTACGCGTCTATGACGCGTAGCCTCGTGTGCACCTTGCCTAACTTAAAAATGTAAATAACATAGAGCGAGAAGGAATGTCGAAAACACAATAGGTAAGAGCGAGAAAGCGAGTCGCACGGACACTATTTTGAGAGAGCGCGTGCGTTACCTTTTTCACGACAGCAATGTTAAAGTCATTAAGACGATAATTGGTGACCAGGGATGCAACTTAACGTTAAGCTAATCGTTTATCAAAAAATTTCCACCGTTTCCGTTAAAACACTTCGAAATATTATCGATAAAGAAATTATCAAGATAAATTGTATCTCGTTTTTAACCGAAACGAAAAGCTTTCGTTAACGTTAAAAACGTTAACAAAAACGTGATAATTTATGTTTGAATTGTGCTGGCAATGCTATAGCCATGGTGAAGCCGTAAGGTGGTAACAGCGAGCGCACATACACACAAACTCCATGTAATTTGTTTGTGTAATTCGATGGTGGTAATGTCAAAAATTCTCTGAGAAATGTTCGTACTGTCAAAATTCATGAGAAAAGTTGCAATCAGCTTGGCTAATGCTTTCACCTTTAATGACTCCGCCATCAATCAGCTTTGCCAGCATACTTTGAAATTAATAATCAACATAAACGATTTGATTTCGTTTTGTTATGGCACAAAACGAAACAAAATCATTTCGTTAATTTGACGTTCTTAACGTTAATAAACGAAACGAAATGACTTTGTTTCGTTTATTAACGTTAATAATCGTAACGAAATGATATCGGTTCGTTGGTTAAGCATGCCTCCCTACAAGACGGAGGTAACTAGTTCACCCACACATTCAAAGCTTTTTTCGCTCTCCACTAACACATCGACGTTTCTTGCTGTCATCGAAATGACAGCGTCATCTTAATACGACAATTTATTAATTATTCCGGGAACATTTTAAAACGATGAAAAACTATAATTGTGGTAATTAAACTAAAAAACTAAAAAAGTGCTTGAGCTACGGGCTTTTAGGTGTGACGTGTGTTAGCTGTTTAGGCACTTCTAAATTAACCTGGCGCATTAACTAGAGGCAGCCAAGTCCTCTTACCACCAATTGGAATTGGAAGATTCGATTTCCAAAACCAAAAAAGGTAAAGTTTTCAAGACAGTGCACAACCTAAACAAAGGTGATATCAAAAGACGCGTGTCGAGATCCGTTTTTAGAATCTGAAAGTTGTATAGAATCGACGGGATGGCCTAGAAGGTTTCAGGTGGTCATACTAAATCGCTCCCGGGGGATGTCCTCATCGCTACAACCAAAGCAACATTATTTACTCTCTACTTTTCATTCATACGTATGTGTATTTTTAAATAATAAAAAAATGTTATATTATTCTAATATATATCATCTCTGCCGGGGTGCGATTCAGCTCAGGATATGCCAAAACAACAAGAAACCTACAATTAAATGCAGATTCACGTTCATTTGCCAAGGATTTACCGGTAAACAAAGTACTTTCCACAACCAACATGCTTTAGAATACGGTAAAAAATTGGTTTTATGTATTTTCCCAAAAAAGGGTGGAACTACGCATCTTGGTTTGCCAGTATTTGCTTCGGTAATTTATATTGATTTGTATTGATTAAAAATTGCAATAGTAGATAATGTAATGTGAATTAAAATTGAATAGGTAGCCGAGGCAAAGAATGCAACTGATACGCATGCAACTGTTGTTTATGTGCCGCCACCGGGAGCTGCTGCTGCTATCATAGCAGTATTACAAGCACGACATTTCTTTGATTGGTTGCATAATCGAAATTGTGCCCTAACATGATATGGTTCGCGTTAAGCACGCTATGTTAAAGCAAAATAAATCTCGTCTAGTCAGGCCCGATTGTCCAGGATCATCGCACCAGAAAGGGTAAGTAAATTGCCTACCATATTAAATATATAAACAACATGTATGAATTTGTTAGTGATAATTTGTCATGCTTTTGTTGATAATCAACTGAAGAAGGCAAATACCAAAGAGTTCATGTAAATACCAATTGATTTCTTTAAATAGCGCTTGGAGAACAAAACCCATATGTATGTATGCATACAACTGCATAGAAAGGGAGAGATTAATTAATTATGATCAGTAGATTTATAGGATTTTTATTATTTTCCCTGCGTCGCCGTTGCCATTACATTGCGTTAAGAGAGGACATCAACACCTTACCCACAACCAGTTAAAATTTTAGTAAATTTTGCTCTTTTCATTACTGATTCAAAACGTGGGAAGTTATATATGTAGCATTCCATGGAGAATGGTAAATTTTAGCAGACTTTCGCATTGCGTTCATTATTAATATTCAATCCCTAGAAGGTTCAATGTAGTCATATCAATAGGTCCGGAGATGGTCGGGTTAGTACCTCAATGGTGCTTGTTACCGGAACGTAGATAGATAATTTATTGAGGGTTGCACAGTGACTTGCACATCTCCTTCACAGCACTTCATCGTAGCCGACTTCTTTGATGAACCCTAGCAGAGTTCTTGGCTTGAGGGATTAAATGTGGGAATGCACTGGCCATGGTGAGCCCATAACCTTAGCCCTACGTTTTGAGATTGCTTCGTATTCTTGGAGGATATGGTCCGCCGTCTGCTGATCGATCACAAAATCGGCATGTGTTATTCGATAGTATGCCCACTTTCTGCATACGGCTGCTCAGTCTATAATGCCCTGTAAGAATATCTCTTGGGATTCTTCGGTTATCTTTCGATAGGTCTATTATTGCCCTGTAGCGACTTGTGCTATAACTTCCTAACAGTAACTTAGATTGTCTCAAACCTGGCGCATTGCTCCAGTGTTCTTCTCTCCCCCCCCCCCCCCCCACTTCTCCTAATAAATGCCCCTGTGAGCCAACTGACAGGAACGGCTCGGGATCGATGGGTCATGCAGTTCCTGCCTCTCTTTCCGGGTTGTCCAAGAGCAGGCTTGTTGTAGCAGTGCTTCGCCCCATCCAATAGGTGCTACAGATCACAAATTGTCATCAATGTCCTCTAACGGGAGTCCAAGGAAACAGAAAGTTTCAACAGGGGTGGACCATAATGAGAGGAGTTTTAGAGGCGTTGATTCCACAATACAGCTAAAGAGATGGTTGGTGTCATGTGGGGACACATTATAAGCAGGACATATGTTTTGTATGTCGGGGTTGATTCTGGATAGGTAAGAGTTTAACCTGTTACAGTATCCAGATCGAAGTTGGGCTAGAGTGACTCCCGTTTCCTTAGGGATAGTGCGTTCCTACTCTGCTAGTTTTTTTCTTTGAGTACAGGATTCACCGGGCAATTCCTGGCATAGAGGTCCGACGCCTGTTTGTGGAGTTCACTCAGGACCTGCTTGTGTTTTTCAGCTTCATACGGCTGTGTTCTCAGGTGCCGTATTTTCTCTTAATGTAATAAGGGCGTGAACAAAAAAAAGCCATAAAAGATTTGTAAAAGTTACGAGGACGTCGGGTTTTGGGATCAAGCCCAGAGCAACCTGTCCGATGCAACCATCCCTTGCACGTGACACACTGACAAGAGTATGACCGTCCTAAAAAGATTCTTTTCCGGCAAACGCAGCAAAACCATTTCTCATGACCGGGGTCAGGAGAAGGGCACGTATTGGGTTCGATACCTTCCCGGAGGAGGAGAGTATGGCGCAGACCCGCTGCATGGATCTGCTGGGAGGATGATAATTTGTGGGAGGGACGCAACAAACGAAACACTAGAGTCCGCTTGCTCATTACCCTGTACTCCCCTGTGGCCTGGGACCCAGTGCAGCAGTACTACGTTGTGCACCCAAGGACCAGTGCTGACTTTATTTCGAACGCCACAATTGCCTTTAGTGGGGCCTGACTGTCTGAATGAGTATGGCAATTGTTTCATTGGAGTATCAGCGCTGAAGGTTCAGCTTAGCGCACCAACGTATGGCGAATACTTCCGCTTGAAAGCTGCTCGTATGTGCTTTTAGAGGTACTGATATTTTGGCTCTGGGTCCGGAGACTCTGGCTTCAATCCCCTCTGGCGTCTTAGAACCAGGGCCGTAGAGAGAAACTCCGGGCCCGGGACTAAAAATTTACGGGCCCCCTATAAAAAATCCACTAATACATTTGATTAACGTGAATTAATGACGTTTCATTCATAAATCATTATTGATGGATTACATAAAAAAAAAAATGTTTGCCACATCAACTAAATGATTTTTGGCTAAGAGCTGACAATAAAATTAACACAGAATATTTATTATTTGTTTTATTTTATTGTAACGTAGAAATAAAATTCTCTTTTAACAGCCACATATTATTTCAAATAATCTTTTCTAGTTATTTGGTAACATTTTCATACATTTCTGATAAATTTAATGATGATTATAAATTTTAGTTATTCAATATAGAATGTTCGGATATCAAAGAGTGGCTTTACTTGCTTTTTTCGCTACAAAATTTTTTATAATAATATCAAAATTTAACTGTCTTGCCAAAACGGATGCAACACAAAGCGTGGCAAGTCCTAAAACTCGCTCTTTAGATGAACACGATCTATGAAAGTCTTTCATTCTTGAAAGGACGCTGAAGGAACGTTCTGCACTAGATACAGTGACAGGTAAAGTGCAAAAGGTACGTATACCAATACAAAATTTGGGGGAAAATTGTATACATATTTTGAAAATAGACGGCATTTAGCAATTCCAATGGTGACAGACCTTTATCAAAATTTGCTTCGTAAATGTGTTTCAAGTGAACAATTTCACATTCTAAGCTTTGAGAAATATCCGACTTGTATTTTTCGACAAATTTTGCTGCGCTCGCCCGAACCGTAGTTTCATCCATGTCTTAAATTGCCACAAAAAGGAAAACTTTTCGTTCAAATTTCTCATAGCTGCAAATCGTTCAGTAATGCCAGTGATTACCGAATCAACGATCACCAAGAATGTATTGTTTTTGAAATCAGACTCTGAATCATCCGTAATCATCTCATTTAAATTATCTTCAGAACGCCTTTTGGGTTTTCTCTTTCGAATGTCCGGAAACTTTGGCGAGATGTTCAATTGAATAGCAACTGTTTTGCATTCGTTTAAAATTGTTTCCCATTGGTTCCTGATCAACTTCAAATCAGCTAATAAGGCATCTAGATGTCGGACCTCAACATCTGTGGTGGCGTCTCTCGCTTGGAGGACCACACTTCTTTCATTAATGGTAGGGTTTTGAACCAAATTGAGGACAGCAAGATACATTCGAACTTGTTGATGTAATTGAGAATGCCGGTAACATCGCCGTATGCCTGTCGTATGCGTAAGAGGGGACTAAAATATCAGATTCCAGGGGCTTTGTAGCGCAACCCTGCAGGTTGCCAGCGCAATATATAGCTTCCCCAAACCTAATTGTCAATCTCACCTATCCGCGGCGAATCCTGTTTCACTAACAGACACGGCTCTGGCGACACCAAGCTCCTCATGGAATTTGGGATGGGGAGGGAGGGGTGGCCTGAAGGTTTAATGTGGTCACATAAATCGTTTCCGAGATGGTCGGGCTAGCACCTTAATGGTGCTGTGGTACCGGAGCGTACCGGATCTGTATCCGGCAAAGGACCATCACATCGATAATACTCCTCAAAGCCTCCGGGGAGCAACCTTATCGCTACAACAACAACAACAATAGAGTTACTCCTACCCCAGAAAATATTCAACATTTATAGTGCATACAAAGAACATTTCAACTCACCAAATTCACTCATATTAACAGAGTATATGTGGAACTTAAGAGCGAATTGAGAGTTTCGCAAAGTTGCACTGCCACACCGCCATTTTATACAGGGTAAAAGTGTAACGCTTTTGCGTTGCGAGCAGGCAAGAATTTTCACAAAAGAACGAAATACCCCGTAAAGGCGTTGCCTGTTTTTTAGAATAGAACAACAACGCTTGCGTAACACTTTATCCAGAAAAGAAAACGCTATCATAGCTGCGGGTTGCATAAGGCGAGTAATCAGCATTCGAGTTTTTGTCGAGAATGTGACGTAGTGCTCCGTTGTAAGCTCCTTTCATATTGGCGCCGTTATCGTACCCTTGTGCACGACAATCTTCAATAATGTATGGCAAATTAGATCAGCTATTTTCTGAGCAGTTTTTTGGTTACAATTCACGAAAGCCAAAATCTGTTCTGGAATTGTAAATTTGTTGCTTTCGAATTGAAATGGACTGAGCGCAAAATGAACGCAGTCAACGTGACTAGCATCAAGCATAGCATCAACGATAATAGCAAAATACTTAGCTTTCTTGCCTTGATCTAATATAGTTTCCCTCACATGCTTTGCACAAATTTCTATAAACTCGTTCTGAATGTCTGGGGAAAGATAGTGAACTTGTAAACGTTTGTGCTGCTATTGTGAAATCCTAACTTTCTCCAAATGATCTCTAAGTATCGGATCATAATGGCTTATGAGATCTTAGATGCCCAAAAAATTTCCATCCTTTCGCTTTTTGAAAAAAAAAAATAGTGTCCAAAATTCTATATAAAATTTCTTTCCACTTTTGAGTTTCAGTGATTAGCTGGTCATTGATAAGTGTATCAATTGTAGCCTCCTTTCGAATTAGGTTTTGTAGAGATCGCCATTGAATATAACATTTAATGTGATCTTCAGTATTTTCGTGTGATGACAGTTTAGCGTATAGCTTCTTCCATACCTGGAATTTCGAATATTCGCCAGGACAACAAATTTTGGGTCGATTTAAAGTATTGGCGCTTAACAAACGACATGGTAGGCAATAAAAAGCATTGCTACTGGCACTCCACACCAACCAGTGACGCTCCACTTTCTCTCCATTTGGCAAGATTCTGTTTAACAACGAGGTAGGAAATGCCTCGTCATGACAATCACGTGGAAAAATAGCAGGGCACTTTTGATGACCTCGACGAATTATTTCGTTGACTTCTTCAGATCGCAAAAATTCATTATTCACGGTACCGATATCGAAGTCGTTTAAATAATCTAGACTTTGATACAGAGTTGGTGGTATTGTTGGAAGGCTTTTTGAAGATGAACCTTCATCAGTGTTACCACGAAAACTTTACGATTTCGGATTCATGTAAACATATATTTTTGTTTGATGTTTTTATTGTCTCCTCACTGTTCGAGGGACCAGGTAAAAAATCATTATCAATATTCGTTGCTTTTGAAATTCGGCTTAAAATTTCCACATGGAACAACTAAAGACTCTCCTGAATTAAAAAAATGTCTTAGTACCTCTAAATCGCAGGCCCCCCGAGAAATACCGGGCCCCCTGAGAAATATCGTGCCCTGCGCTTGCCAGGCTAAGGCTCCAGCTATTAGGAGTGATAAAGCTGTCAGAACTAGAAGCAGCAAGTGGCTTAAGTCCTAGGAAGCTTCTAGTATTTGTCAAGAGGATTGAGTTTTTTTATAACATAGGTCCTGGTTCTTGATAGGGTTTTCAGCTTGGTCGTTAAAACAAACTTTTGGTAACACTACGGACTCATTCAGTCTATGTGAGATCCTCATGAACCGGCCATTTCAACCTAACCTATATTTTGTGTTTTGGTTTTTACTTTAGAATCTACCGGTTAAGTAAGCGATGTCAGCTAACTAAGCGCCTTCAAATGTAGATCCATAAGGAACATGAGGTCGCCAGAGCCTCGGCTGTTAAAGAAACAGGATTCGCCACGGGTAGGTGACGTTGACAATTGGTTTGGAGAGGCTATATATTGCGCTGGCAACCCATTAAAAGGATTGCGCTACAAAACCCTTTGAATCAATTTGGTATTTTAGTCGCCTCTTACGACAGGCATAGCTACCACGTGTATACTCTAAGCCCACTAACCCGCTGGAGACATGAGAAGCGTGAGTGCACTTTGGGTGTCGCAAGGCAAGTTACGTCGTGCCTGGTGTTGTTGGGTGAGCGGCCAGGCAAGGCAGCAGGGTACACATGCACCATTCAGGAGGATACCCTCGCTGAGCCCAGAAAATCTGGGAAAATTAGATGTACTGCTCAGATCCAGCGAACGAGTATGTTCTGTACTGGCATATGATAAACTTGCAGACAACCAAACGTTTACTTTCCTGTCCAAAAGGGAATTGGTGCTCGGCACTGCTGCTAAAGAAGAATAGACGTAGTCATATCAATTCGTTCCCGGGTTACTCGGGGAAAGCAGTTATAGCAGTACTTTGCCCGTTGCAATTTGCACATCCATTCAAAGAACTTCGCATAATGGATTAAACAATCATCTGCATTTATTCGTTTTTGTTTTTGTAGCACGCCTAATTTACTATCTATTACCCCAACATCTATCAATTATCCCTTGTTATAATCTTCGGGTACCCCCGCTACCGGAAGATGCCTTGGCATGGTGGAGGTTCACTTGAATTTACTTTACAGGACCTGATTCTGGTTATCTGAAATCCCCTTGAGTATCTTGTATTTATTAAGCACTTCCGGTTATATTAAAAACTTATTATCTATCCTTACTGATATTCGTTTCTTTTTATTCTAGGTAATTCGATTTGACGATGTGGGCATAGCAATATTCCAGCTGTGGCTGTAAGAAGAACGTACATTTGCTCAAACTACAAGAAAACTGCGACAACTGTCCCTCGGCCTTTTTAGTATCACATATAAGGCCCTACCACGCATATTATGGGAAAGAGTCAAGTTCAAAGGCTCAACATCACCTGCAATCGACTTTGATAGCACGAAATGGGGCTGCATATATTCCGGTATTATATCTACAACACTCATAGCTATGCAAACTGATACTAACAACACCACCCGCGCAGGAAAAATTGAGCACCATCAGTGTGAGCTTCGAAACTCAAAATGGTTTCAGAAAGGGCACGACTACGAATGAGTTTATGTCTTTACATATGTAGTTTGTACATATAAATATGCACATATGTAAGGTTTACTAGAAAATTAAGGAAATTATTTGTAAAACCCATTGTATACATAATTAATTCTTAATTAAATATTATCTAAACAAAAGGGACGCGTTTCATTCATATAAAAAGCGAATTGACAGAAGGTAACCGGTACGGGTAACCGATAGGCCAGTTACCCGTGTTGTTGTTGTTGCATATGTTTTGGTTAGCGATACCGAAAACATACCTAATAAAGTAACTTAAAAATGTAAATAACATTGAGCGAGAAGGAATGTAGAAAACACAATAGGCAAGAGCGAGAAAGCGAGTCCCACGTACACTATTTTGAGAGAGCGCATGCGTTACCTTTTTCACGACAGCAATGTAAAAGTCATTAAGGCGATAATTGGTGACCAAGTTATTGGTAACGATTAAGTAATCGATTAGGTAACGGGTACCTGTCTTGTAGGGCTGTTGGTGACCAAGTTATTGGTGACGATTAAGTAGTCGGTTAGGTAACGGGTACCTGCCTTGTAGGACATCTCACCTAGTGTTCCTATGGTACATGAACCAGATACGGATTCAGATTTAACATGCAAATGCACCAACAATGTGATCCATATGGTTCACGACCCTGCAAAAATTGTTGGATTACATTTTCCATTTTCTTCATGTTGGAGTACTCTAACAATACTCCTTTCCAACGCGTTTGCAGACCACCATCAGCCGATCATTGCTCGTTTTTCAACGACTGTGATCACGACACGATGACGATCGAACAGAGTTGCCAAAAGTAAAATATTGCATACAAATAACTGATAATAAAATTTTACTATGGCAACTCTGATAAAATGCAACCGCGCACTGGTTTTATGCATACATACTATAGTATAGAGAAATATTAGTTTCTTTATTCACACAAATGCTAAATAACATAAGAATATTCGTAGTAAAAATATAAAAGTTGTATTGCCCCTCTTCATTTACCTTCATTTTAAATTAAATTCACTCCGATAATTCTTTCCGACACAATTCCTCTTTAGTACTTTGGCATATGATCCTCTGTGGGTGCTCCATGGAGTACTACAGTGAAAGTACTTTGGAAAGTACTCTCACGTATGTACTCGATGGAATACTCACAAGCAAAGCAAGAGTGGGATCACTTACTCCTCTCCTAGGACATCACAATGTTAATTGGAGCACATTTTTTGTATGAATACAGATTAACTTTGGAATACTCCTATACTCCCAAAGGAGTATTCCTTACATTATTTATGGAGTACTCGCGTTTTTTGAAGGGGAGGTCAGATTAAGCGGCCAAAGTGTCAACTTTAACTGTAGTTTAAACTCACACAAAAACCGGTATACTAGTCGTGTTTGTTTTGATGCATCTACATTTGCGGGTAAAAAGACACCGCTAATCATCACTTCGATAATTTTTAGGAGATCTATCCAGCGGCAATTATTGAAGACTCGCGGCAGTGGGAAATACCCTTCAAAAAACGCGAGTACTCCATAAATAATGTAAGGAATACTCCTTTTGGAGTATAGGAGTGTTCCAAAACTAATCTGTATTCATGCAAAAAATGTGCTCCAATTAACATTGCGATGTCATAGGAGAGGAGTAGGTGATCCCACTCTCGCTTGGTTTGTGAGTATTCCATAGAGTACATACGTGAGCGTACTTTCCAAAGTACTTTCACTGTTGTACTCTATGGAGCACCCACAGAGGATCATATGCCAAAGTACTAAAGAGGAATTGTGTCGGAAAGAATTACCGGAGGGAATTTAATTTAAAATGAAAATGAAGAGGGGCAATACAACTTTTATATTTTTTACTACGAATATTCTTATGTTATTTAGCATTTGCGTGACTAAAGAAACTAATATTTCTCTGTACTATAGTATGTATACATAAAACCAGTACGCATTTTATCAGAGTTGCCATAGTAAAATTTTATTATCAGTTATTTTTATGCAATATTTTATTTTTGGCAACTCTGTTTGATCGCCATCGTGTCGTGACCACGATCGGTGAAAAACGAGCAATGATCGCCTGATGGTGGTCCGCAAACGCATTGCAAAGGAGTATTGTTAGAGTACTCCAACGTGAAGAAAATGGAACACGTAATCCAACAATTTTTGCAGGGTAACTCGCTATAAAACGGGTTGATCCGAATAGCGGAGACGGATATCTATCCATATGGTTCTCATTGTTGTTGCATTTGCTTGTTAAATCTCTGTCCTCTGGTTCATGTACCATTGGAACACGAGGTGTGGTCATAACCCTGCAAAAGCGCTCCACGTCATTTGACTAGCCATTTTACGGCCATTGTGACTTTTCCCAGCGGTTATATTCATAATCACATTTGCATGGGCGGATTAGGTTTTGTGACCAAATTTTCCGTTTCGTTCCTATTAATGTGATCGTGCATTCCGCTCTCACCTATAGGATGTGAGCATAGTACTGTGCTGCTCACTCACAATGCTCATCAAATGGCGGTCATATTCTCCGTCATTTCACTCTACATTTTTGAGTCATTTGACAATCAATTTTACTGCGGTTTTACTATTTATATAACCGCCATATAACGTGAATTTTACCTGCAGATTTACTTTAACTGGAGCAGCCATATGAATTAAATATGAACCAAAAAAATTGAATTTCAATACTTATTATTTTCAATATTATTATATATGTACATGAAATTGGAACTTATATTAATACAGTACATATAAAAAAGAAGTACTTTAATAATAAATAAACTCGCTTAATTGGTTTTTGTTTTCCAATTGAAATCATTTCTAAGCGAGCAAAAAAATAGTATTAAGCTTTAGAAAAAACTCCAATTATTTGAATAATCTACAACTTAAAGCTTAGTAGAAATTCAGATTAGGTTTACTCTTTTTTCAGATCAAGAATATTCAAAGGTGTCGTGGAATCCGATTGCTGTCGTAATTGAGGAACTTAAAAATGTACGACTAGTAATTGAGTCAGACTTATTACTGTTCTAAATCTAATCATTGAAGCAATAATTCTGCAACCCTTAGCAGGAGTATTGATTGGTTTCAAATCTAGTTCTGACAGCAATCGTATCACGACATCCCTTATTATTACATGAAATTACAACTTAAATTAGTACTGTTTATATAAAGAAAAGTAAGTACTTTAATAATAAATAAACTCTCTTAAGTGGTTTTTGTTTTCCAATTGAAATCTTTTCCTGTGCAAGCACATCGCTAACCTGTGTTGGCAAAAGATATGATTATACTGTCTTCGATAGATAGTCGGACGAGCCGCTACTCGGGGATGTAGAGATGACCGTTGTGTCTGTGGCCGCAGTTACAACAGCAGTTTCTAACTTTGCACCATCCGTACAGTGGGATGAATGCTTCACTGCTTTTTCCAATTGCTTGGCGCCAGCAATTTTTGCTGTTTGTAAAGCTTTAGCTGTAATGCAAATATATGGATGGGTTAAAGTGGTTTTCGTATGGTATTCAACAACTCACCCTATACCATCATCACACCCTTCTCATCGATTTTGAATATGTGTACTGTTTCAGTATTCAGACCCAGTTCGTTTGGTGCAATATTTTCGATTTGATGAATATGTATACTATCCGTTAGGCAGATAATTAGGTGCGTTCGATTCATTCATATACTGTGGGTATTTGAGCCGTACACGCAATGGCAGATATTTTGATTCTTTTTTTAGTGTAACATTTGTAAACATTTGGGCTTCTCTGCTGTCACCATCACATCTAGAGAGCTATTGAAGAAACGCTCGACCAAGTATTGTATGTTAAAGTATAGCGAAGTCTCAGCGGCTTTGTCCTGGTGAAAATTGAGTTTGAATAGGTTTTATTTTTCAGTCTTAGAAACATGTACGAAGGTACCTGGTAAGATATTAAAAATCCTCAACGCTTTTTTTGCAATAACTTAAAAAAAAACTCATATTCAAACTTCTGTTTAACTTCTAGATATCAATAGCTACCTCTTCCACCAGGAGTCACTTTTGCTTCTACGCCTATGCTATTGTTTCCTACATCGATGAGCTTTGTAATAAAATAAACAGCTATCTCCCCAAAGACGAGTTTTGTCGCCTCGCGAAACCTGATATTGTCACCAACCAAATCATCGGTGACCTTATTTAAAACATGGCCGCGCCAAATGTCGACCATATGACATTACCCTACCGACTGTCTTACACCCTAAAATCTTGGGTGTGACTTTCGATCATGATCTACATTTTGGAGAGCATGCACTAGAAATTGTAAGGAAAACCCAGAGCTGTAACAAATATTTAATATAATTCGATAAATCGGCAGTACTTTGGGTAAATATAAATAGACGTTTGCATGGTACGCGTCTCCGATATGGTCTCCAAGCCTAAAGGTCACTCACTGGAAGAAAATACAGGCCTGCCAAAATGCTGCCTTCTTATGTCCTCGGAACACCACCTACACAATGAACCGAGAAAACTCCTAATAAGGGAAAGAAATGAAATGCTAACCGAACAGTTTCTGTAGAATACCCTGAAACCTGGGCATCCCAACAGACCTCTGATTGATGATCCAACACCGCTTTGGGGCTTAAGGAGTCATCTCCGTAAGCATTATGAGGAAATACGGCACCTGAGAACTCAGCCGTATGAAGCAAAAAAACACAAGCAGGTCCTCAGTGAACTCCACAAACAGGCGTCGGACCTTTATGCTAGGAATTGCCCGGTGAATCCAGTACTCAAAGAACAGTACCTAAAACTTGCGGAAGAGGACCGCATACTCCCCAGGGAAAAGCGAGTCACTCTAGCTCAACTTCGATCTGGATACTGTAACAGGTTAAACTCTTACCTATCCAGAATCAAACCCGACATACAAAATGTATGCCCGCTTGCAATGTGTCCACACATGACACCAACCATCTCTTTAATTGTAATGTGGAAACTGCAAGTTTCTTTGGACTCCCGTTAGAGGATATTGATGACAATTTGTGATCGGTCGCACCTATTGGATGGGGCGAAGCACTGCTACAACAACAACAACAATTCAGAATAATTGGCAATACATACCGGATCAGCGGTAACAGTCAAACATTGACTCTTTAACTCTTCCAGCACAGTTTGTAGATAAATGTACTCCTCTGGTAGTGGTGGCTTCTCTTTAGGTGGCTCTTGTTGTCTTTGCACTGGTGCAGGCTGCTCTGTTTAACCAACATTTGGTGGTTGCGTATTCCATGACTGTTGTTGCTGCGACTGCTGTGATATAGCTGAAGTTTGGAAGTTCATTTGTTGTGGAAATTGCTGTGTTGTTACGTTGTTATTTTGCTGCATATTTGGATTATAGTAATTTACCGGTGCTGTAGTTTGCGTTTGGATTGACATATTACTGTTGGCGGTAGGTGGTGGTGGCTGAAAAAGCAATAAAATAACACCGAAAAGGTTACCTACAAATTCTCTTATATACTTGTCGTTAGTTGCATTTTACCTGATATTTGTAGGGTTCTTATTTTTATTTAACTTTGTGTTTAAGTTACTTTGAAATTTGTATTTTAATATGTTCCATCAATATTTTAGTTTTCAATTTTGATATTTTAATTTTCAAAAATTTTCAGTTGGATTCAATTTTTACCTTCAAGAAGTTATACTCTTTATATGTGAATATTCTTAATAAAAATATAAATAATAAAAAAGGATACTACAATTGGCGATCCTGCCAGGAGGATTTAACTAAACATCAATTTTTAAACAAAAAAGAATGTGATCTTTTAAATATTTATTGTACGCATAAAAATTTAAAATATCACATTCTTTTTTGTTTAAAAATTGATGTTTCGTTAAATCCTCCTGGCAGGATCGCCAATTGTAGTATCCTTTTTTATTATTTATATTTTTATTAAGAATATTCACATATAAAGAGTATAAATAATAAATAAGGATACTACAATTGGCGATCACTGCCAGGAGGATTTAACTAAACATCAATTTTTAAACAAAAAAGAATGTGATATTTTAAATATTTATTGTACGTAATGTAGGGTTCTTATTTTTATTTAACTTTGTGTTTAAGTTACTTTGAAATTTGTATTTTAATATGTTCCATCAATATTTTAATTTTCAATTTTGATATTTTAATTTTCAAAAATTTTCAGTTGGATTCAATTTTTACCTTCAAGAAGTTATACTCTTTATATGTGAATATTCTTAATAAAAATATAAATAATAAAAAAGGATACTACAATATTGTCCATATTGATCAGTATAAACATTTTGATATGGATCAACGCCAAAGAGGGGATGAGTTATGGGTGCGGAAGCGGGTGCAGGATCCGGCTTTTTGGGCTGCTTGGTAAGAAGGTGAGTTTTTAATTTTTTTAATTTGGCAGATGAAATGCATACGTGGCATGCTGGTATAGTTACATATATTAAAAATCAAGATAAAAACTGTTAGTTCCTAGTTATAGGGAAAATTAAACGCTTAATTTATGCCAGCAGGCAAAACGCTAACTCATTGCAAGTAAAAAAACGGGGAACATATATGCATGCATTCGATACCTGCCAGCAATTTTGTGTAGAGAATTCACTCGTATAACCTCTTTTTGAGTTAAAAAACTCAAAGGTGAATTGTGGCGGTGCCCTCAAGAGCAAACTTGGATCCCTTTCGTGATTAATAATTTTCTGCCAGCGTAAAATGAATAAAATTTTGATAAAGATACGTGTAAAGTTCGGAAACTTTTATGATCTGACTTTGATATTACCGATAGATAGATAATTTAATTGAGGATTGCACTGCGACAATTGGTCTTTTGTGCACTCATCTTCTTCACAGCACCTCATCTAAGCCAACTTCCTTGATGAATTTTAGCAGTTCACTTGGCTTGAGTGATTTAATGTGGGAATGCTCTGGCCATGGTGAGCCCATAAACTTAGCCCTACGTCTTGACATACAAAAACTAGTATATACGGTTATTGTATTTGTATTTATTTTCCCAGCACAACAGTTTGGCAAAATTATATTATACCCCAGATACCAAGAATATCTGTTAATTTACATCTGAGTAAGTAAGCTGCCTCTAATCACTATTAGAGACACTTTGAGGTGAGAATATATTTTGAGACAATTTGCTATTTAGTAAACTTCACACATCTCAAAAAATAGGTCAGTAATTAGTGAGCAGGTCCTGGACAGATCACAATTATAAAAAATAAGTTGCCGAAATACAGTGTTATATTATTTGCTCAATGTACATAAGAGTTAATTATCTCTATCTGTGAGCTATATTCATTTGGTGGTGTTTTTTTTTACCCTAGCTTAGATTTAGAAAACCGAAATCATCTATCAAATTTGTAGACATGAGATGATGCTGATTTCAGCTGTCAGTTATACCTGCTTTGATATTCAATGGATTTTAAATGAAAAAATCCGTTTACAGTATATTTCATGGTTTATCGAATATTAAAATAATATTAAAAAAAAAAATTTCAGATAGATATTAGATTGCCCGGCGGCCGTCGTGGTGTGGTGGTAGCGTTCTTCGCCTACCACACCGAAGATCATGGGTTCACGACCCGGAAAACATAAACACTTTAGAAACAAGTTTATTCCATTAGAAGAAAGTCTTTCTAAGCGGGGTCGCCTCTCGGCAGTGATTTGGCAAGCACTACGAGTGTATTGCTGCCATGAAAAGAATCTTAGTGAAAACTTCTCTGCCAATTTGTAGGAAAAATTTAAAGGAGCACGACGCAAATTGGAAGATAAGCTTAGCCTAAAATCTCATCGGAGGTTATCGCGTACATTTATTTATTTATTATTAACTGCAAAATTTTCTTTCATATTTTTATATGTATTACAAACTACATATTTCTCAACTTACGGCACGTGATGACTTCAATGCTGGTGGATCATTCCAGCCTGGAGGCGGTGTTGGGTTGCGCTGCAAGTTCTGCCCTGGTGGCGGCGGTGGAGACAACGCTTGTTGTTGATTACCAGAATCTGCCGGCATACCACCAGTGTAGTTATTGCTGCCAGCTAAACCAATGGGCACAGCAGGTTGCATGGGATTTCACTGCGTTGCTGTTGGCACAAACGGTGCATTAAATGGAGTTGCATTAAAAGTGGGCACTGTGGTTGTAGCGGCCATTGGCGCTGGCGCCATTGGTTGATAACCGCCACCTGCACCATAACTACCCATGGGCCCAGCAGAAGTAACAGATGGGTCAAGCAAATACCACCACCCTGCGAACTGGCATTACTAGCCGGTCGTGGTGGCTGTGTGGAAAATGTTTCATTTGAGATATGTCCGGGCATAGCAACGCCTGAAAGTGGTGGTTTGGCTGCTGTAACTGGTGTCTGCACCGGTGTTGCAGATGGATTTAAAAATGTTGAACTGTTGGCTGTTGTGTTAAAGGTGCGGTACCGCCAGGTGCTGCTGGCATACCTGTAGCATTCCAGTTACCAGTTGGTGTACTACCAAACTGGCTGGCGCTATTCATAGTCCCATAATCGCCGTGTTGTGTTTGGGGTAAATCGTGTGAAAAAGAGCAACGTGTTTTGTGTTTGCTGCTGCTGTCTTGAATGATACGACAGACGGCCATTAGTAACCATTGATTCTTTTCTATAATTTACCGCATTATATATGCGTTCGCGTAATTCCACCAATTCCATATTTTCTTCATTATTACCCGAACCCAATCCAAATATATAAGCTAAGGCGGCTGTGAGCGCACCTTGTGACACTAATACACCACCATACTCTTTTATAAAATCGGCAAAGTGACCATTTAATTCCAAAGCAATGCCTTGCTGTTGTAGCGACTTACTCATTAACATCATAATTTCCGCCAATTCTTGCAACTCAACAGTATTGGGCTTGTAATTGTTATTTTGATGCTCCAACGCTTTTAGTTGATGCCAAGCGGTGACCAATTTGTCAATACTACCCGCACACACATAACATAACATGGCATGACGGGTATATTCAATGCTTTGCGAGCGCTCTTGCAATATCCGATCACCTAAACGTTCACAAATATCAACCACTTTACGATCATTATGATTGAGTGCGGCTACTAAAGCTTCTTTCCATGATTATATAGTACAACGATTGACAATATCTAACCAATCACGTGTAATTAAGGCGCTTATAACCTGGCATAGCTCATTTTGCTGTTTTTGTAAGTAACGGTTATGTATTTTGGTAAGAAAATCAATGCCAGCTGTGGAGGCGATAAATTAAGCCTCTGGAATGCGTTGCGATTCGTAGCAGAGTTCGACGGCAGCTTCAAAATTTCCAGTGAGAATGGCCTCAGTGATGAGACTGTCGGGATCTGTAAAGATATAATTAAACCAATTTTAAATACAATATACAGAAATTATTTCTACTGACGTTCTCCTTTAGGAATATCAAATGGTTTTGTTGATTGTGCGGAATTTTCATTATGGAGATGCTGCTGTTTGTGATTTTCCGCAATGCCATCGAATATTGTGCTATTATCAATCGGTTGCTAAAAATGTTTAATACATTAATTGCGATTCAAAGGACAAGTAATTAAAATATAAATATAACAAAGAATTACCTACAAAGATCGTAGTGCAAATAATTCGGGGGTTTTGCGGACGCACTTGATGTTGGATTCAGAACTGAGTCCACTACAAAAAGAATACATATATAAAATTTAAATAAGTTTGGAAAAACTTGAGATTAATTTTTGAACAGATAATAATTTTAACATAAATGTTGCTACTTGAACAAAATATGTCAGAACACTGGACCAAATTAAGATGAGAAGAATTGAGCACACAGTAAACTAGTGTTGATAGATGAGGAAAATATTTTGGAAGTGGCATTCTGTAGCGAACTGCTGTAGAAGTATTTGTAATAAAGTTAGAGGGTTGTATATAAATACAAATAATTATAATACGAATTCGACCCTTAAAATGTGTGCATATATAGTATGTAAGCATATCGTTTAAGTTATAGGCCAATATGTGTATTTCCACAAATCCTAAAACTTCATTTCAACGAATTTCGTTTTAATTAATTTCACTTACATGCGTTAGATTAGCCAAAAGATTTGTCATTTGATCGACCTCGCTTTTTGGTTTTTCATCATCTTTAACAAATATTGCAAATTTATTATCGATATCTTCCTTATTGAAACCTAAATAACAAAATTAACACTTTTAATACGCCACTAACATACATACATGTTTACATAAGACTATCATTAACGAGTAAATTCAACATTTCCTCCTTTGGATTCGAAATTTGCTTTTATAAAATACCATAAATAGCGTCCATTCTGATCATGCGTTTGATCGGCTCGTTCGCGACAGTAATCAATATAATTTGCATCAGCGAGCGAGCGTTCCAATGCGTTAGCGCGTTGCACCAAATCTGGTTCGGTCACCACTTGCGACACCTGCACCTGCTTCGATTTGCCATTAAAGTATACCAATTTACCACCAAACTGTCATTGAAACAAATATAAAAACTTAGATGTGCATTCTATAAGTATTTTACAATATTAGCATACCCCGAAAGACACGCCACATGGTCTTTTAATCCATTTGGGTGCACGTTTTAAATCGTGATATACTATTTGTGTCGATTGTTGTGGTATGGGTGCTTGAGCTTTTGATCCATACCAGGAAATGAATCTGCTATCTTGTTCGATGTTTGTACTTGGTGTTGGGTGCCACCAAATAGAGAATAAATAGAAACATTACCATCAAGGCTAGAGCTTGCGACCAGGGTAGGATTGCGTGGACACCACTGCACATTAGAATACCATGTACCCGTTGTTGCTACTTCAGAAAGTATTTCGCCCTCAGGTATTTCTGTATTTGGATTCCAACAATAAATGTGATTATCTTTACCACAAGATACCATTAAATCAACATCACTCGGGCACCATGACATACCCAAAACACCACGTTGATGTATTTGCGTCGTTTTTGCAGGCGCAGTGGCATAACGTATATCCCATAATTATACCGCAGGCGCTTGATCATCTTCTGAAGCTAGCCAAACTTGTGTGGCCACATCCGGGTGCCATTGTATGGCATGCCAACGTACACGAGATTGTGTATCGGAGAGTTTACTAATTTGTTCGCTTTTACGTAAATCCCAAATAACACAACGTGAGCTAAAGACCGATGCCAATATGTGTAGTACCTGACGATTCCAGGCAGCATTTTGTACATCCTCGAGTGGTTGTGTTTTAGTTCCCGGATTCATGTGTGTTGTGGTATTGTTGAGATCCCATATAAATATTTCAGATTCAGAGGCACACGAAGCTAACAAGTTTGTTTGAAAAGGATTAACATCAAGACCGCTGACAGGACCGGTATGCTTATCTTGACTTGCTATGAGACCTTCTACGTTGCCGAGCATTTTAGCAGCTGAATAAATCATAACATGACCACCTTCGCAACCGCCTACAATGAGACCGTTAGTGTGTGCACCATCATAGCCAGTAGGAGACCAGATAACTTTCTGAAGTCTGCGAAAATGGAACGGCTTAAAAAATAAGCAATTTTTATTTATGTATGAGGGGATTAGTAAAAGTTTGCTTAGTGAATAAAAACACAATTATTTTTCCTAAGTTTCTTAATATTCGTCGCTTGTTTGAGGATACTGGACTTCTGAAATAGGTATTCAGAAATTTTTGCAGTAATTGTTAATTCACCCAAACTAATTGGAACACGCGCACGAGATTCTTCGTGTATACCAGAGGATTACTTCATATATTAGCAATAAAATTATGACATAGTTTTTCACCTAGCATTGGGGAAAAAGGGAAATACGTACTTTCAGAATTGTTGGTTGTTTTAACGGTAAGAACAACTATGGAAAGTTCACTGCTACAACAACAATAACAACAACTATGGAAAATTTTTGGGAGTATTACGGACGTTGGTAGTTCTTTGTTGGTTATGAATCCGGTACAATCTGGCACTAGCCTGACTACCGAACGAAGGATTTTTTTTAAATCTCTCGAGCTTTTGTTCTGTGGATTTAAGTTGCATCTTACATGGCTTGCCTTGTCGCAAAAATATTCGGTAACGTTTTACAAATCGGTGCACCACTTAATTTTAATCAAAAATTATCAAAGGTAGTATGAAAAGACGCGTCTCGACCTCCGTTTTAAGAATCCGACAGCGGAAATCAAACATTTTATTTATGTCGAAAGCTATTTACAAAAAACCGTAAAATGACACAGAGAGGGTCCGAAAAATGGGGCTCTATCCATAGTTTTTTTTTTGAATAGAACACCTTTCTGCGATGGCGGCCTTCGGCCGCGCTTATAAAAAATTACCCTGGGTGGGTCCGGTTTGGGATCAAAACTAAATGCGCGCAGAAAAAAATAAACAATAAAACTTATGAATGTATACTCACCTAAATGGTGTGGCAATAACAGTGTTAGGTATAGCAATTGATTGCACCTTAGGTAACACTCCTGAAAAATCTGATTCATGTAATGACGTGTTAACGCCACCCTTCAACGGTGTTTCCACATGTGTAAGCGCCAACATATTCTGTGCTTCCTGCATTATGCGATCGGTGAAAGGTGCAGGTGTACGTGGAGTTGCTGCAACTTGTGGTGTAATAGAGTAATCGGCTAACAGCGCATCTGTTGTTTCAACACCACTTTTCCCTGCCACTTCTTTAGCTATTTCACTAGCACGTCCCAATTTGACCACTTGCTGCAACTCGCGATCGGATATTTGTGGTTGCGGTGGAGCGCTTTCTATCGGGTTCTAAATTTTGCAACATAGCTAGGGGCATATCATTTTCTTTACGTTGCTTGAGCTTTTGTTTATCTTTCTTGCGTTCGCGTTCTTCTTTCTCTGAACGCAGTTCATCATCCAGGTGCTGTTGGCGCATTTTATTAAAGTCTGGTTCTAGTTTTTCAACATTTTCTTCTGAGGTGTCATAGAAACCAATAGCGGGTCGCTTTTCAAATGGTATCTCTGCACTGTAGTCGATGCCTTTAACACGTCTGCGATTACCACTACCAATACCGGCAGCACGCAATTCTCTACGCTTTTGCAGTGCGGCCAATCGACGTACTTCTTCCAATTGTTTTTCGCGTGCTTTACGCTTTGCTTTTTTGCCCTGTGTATTGGCAAGACGAGCACGTGCCTCAGACAGCATTTCCAGTTCTATTTACATTTAAATATTTTAAATTACAGCGAAAAAAAAATTTTTAATTTGCATACCATCTTCATCCATATCTTTGGGATCGGGATGTGCAGGCTTCGTCTCGGGATTTGGATCAACTTCTCCTGGTTTCAGCTTAAGACCCTAACAAGTATATTATGGGAAAGGGTCAAGACCAAAGGCTCAACATCGCCGGTATTATACCTACAAAACTCTCTGCAAACTGATGTTGAATGACACCACCAGCGCAGGGAAAATTGAGCAGCATCACTCTGAGCTTCGAAAAAAGGTTTCAAAAATGGCACGACTATAAATCTGTATTCATACAAAAAATGTGCTCCAATTAACATTGCGATGTCCTAGGAGAGGAGTAGGTGATCCCACTCTCGCTTTGTTTGTGAGTATTCCATAGAGTACATACGTGAGAGTACTTTCCAAAGTACTTTCAGTGTAGTAATCCATGGAGCACCCACAGAGGACATATGCCAAAGTACTAAAGAAGAATTGTGTCGGAAAGAATTATCGACGTGAATTTAATTTAAAATGAAAGTAAATGAAGAGGGGCAATACAACTTTTATATTTTATACTACGAGTATTCTTATGTTATTTAGCATTTGCGTGAATAAAGAAACTAATATTTCTATACTATAGTATGTATACATATAACCAGTGCGCTGTTGCATTTTATCAGAGTACCCAAAGTAAAATTTTATTATTAGTTATTTGCATGCAATATTTTACTTTACATTTACAACTCTGTTCGATCATCATCGTGTCGTGATCTCTGTCGTTAAAAAACGAGCTATGATCGGCTGATGGTGATCGGCAAACGCATTGCTAAGGAGTATTGTTAGAGTACTCCAACATGAAGAAAATGGAACACGTAATCCAACAATTTTTGCAGGGTCATCCAAAAAGCGATTTGACAGAAGGTAACCGGTACGGGTAAACGATAGGCCAGTTACCCGTGTTGTTGTTGTTGCATATGTTTTGGTAAGGCAAGGTGCACACGAGGCTACGCGTCATAGACGCTGCAGTCGAAATTTGTACGCTTTGATGCCGAACACATGTATTTGAATGGAGAGCTGCATACGAGGCGTCAGCTGCATGAAAGCGACAAATCATGAAATTCTCGTGTAGCCAAGCGTACAGCAATGTTGGTCGCTGAACGTACGTACGCTTGAAAAAAAGGAAGAACAAGATGTTTGTTTACATTTTTTTGTATGCAAATTTGTGTAATTGGTTAAAAAATGTTACTTTAGTTAACAAAAGTGCGTGAAAGGTATATTACCAAAGCGAAAAAGAGTATTAAATACCACAACAGCGTGGCTAGACATTGTTGAAGCGTTTAAAAGGCTAAAAAGTGTTCGAAACTAGAAATCACCCTTTTCTCTAGTCCGCGGTGGTATAAAATTGTCTTTCATAATTCACAAAGGCACGGGGATGCAAACAACGTTTAATACCTATTTTCCTTTGGTTTCGGGGACGGATATAGCTGAAGAAATTAAATTTTTTATTTTTTTCAATAATTGTTTGCTTCGTGTGCAGATCTTAAGGCGTAGAGAAATTGTAGCTATGTGAAATATCTTGTACGCGTCTATGACGCGTAGCCTCGTGTGCACCTTGCCTAACTTAAAAATGTAAATAACATAGAGCGAGAAGGAATGTCGAAAACACAATAGGTAAGAGCGAGAAAGCGAGTCGCACGGACACTATTTTGAGAGAGCGCGTGCGTTACCTTTTTCACGACAGCAATATTAAAGTCATTAAGACGATAATTGGTGACCAGGGATGCAACTTAACGTTAAGCTAATCGTTTATCAAAAAATTTCCACCGTTTCCGTTAAAACACTTCGAAATATTATCGATAAAGAAATTATCAAGATAAATTGTATCTCGTTTTTAACCGAAACGAAAAGCTTTCGTTAACGTTAAAAACGTTAACAAAAACGTGATACTTTATGTTTGAATTATGCTGGCAATGCTATAGCCATGGTGAAGCCGTAAGGTGGTAACAGCGAGCGCACATACACACAAACTCCATGTAATTTGTTTGTGTAATTCGATGGTGGTAATGTCAAAAATTCTCTGAGAAATGTTCGTACTGTCAAAATTCATGAGAAAAGTTGCAATCAGCTTGGCTAATGCTTTCACCTTTAATGACTCCGCCATCAATCAGCTTTGCCAGCATACTTTGAAATTAATAATCAACATAAACGATTTGATTTTGTTTTGTTATGGCACAAAACGAAACAAAATCATTTCGTTAATTTGACGTTCTTAACGTTAATAAACGAAACGAAATGACTTTGTTTCGTTTATTAACGTTAATAATCGTAACGAAATGATATCGGTTCGTTGGTTAAGCATGCCTCCCTACAAGACGGAGGTAACTAGTTCACCCACACATTCAAAGCTTTTTTCGCTCTCCACTAACACATCGACGTTTCTTGCTGTCATCGAAATGACAGCGTCATCTTAATACGACAATTTATTAATTATTCCGGGAACATTTTAAAACGATGAAAAACTATAATTGTGGTAATTAAACTAAAAAACTAAAAAAGTGCTTGAGCTACGGGCTTTTAGGTGTGACGTGTGTTAGCTGTTTAGGCACTTCTAAATTAACCTGGCGCATTAACTAGAGGCAGCCAAGTCCTCTTACCACCAATTGGAATTGGAAGATTCGATTTCCAAAACCAAAAAAGGTAACGTTTTCAAGACAGTGCACAACCTAAACAAAGGTGATATCAAAAGACGCGTGTCGAGATCCGTTTTTAGAATCTGAAAGTTGTATAGAATCGACGGGATGGTCTAGAAGGTTTCAGGTGGTCATACTAAATCGCTCCCGGGGGATGTCCTCATCGCTACAACCAAAGCAACATTATTTACTCTCTACTTTTCATTCATACGTATGTGTATTTTTAAATAATAAAAAAATGTTTTATTATTCTAATATATATCATCTCTGCCGGGGTGCGATTCAGCTCAGGATATGCCAAAACAACAAGAAACCAACAATTAAATGCAGATTCACGTTCATTTGCCAAGGATTTACCGGTAAACAAGGTACTTTCCACAACCAACAT
Organism: Eurosta solidaginis; assembly: GCF_040869045.1. Classification (NCBI taxonomy): domain Eukaryota; kingdom Metazoa; phylum Arthropoda; class Insecta; order Diptera; family Tephritidae; genus Eurosta; species Eurosta solidaginis. The sequence goes on from NC_090322.1 coordinate 73,065,492, forward strand.
GCTTTAGAATACGGTAAAAAATTGGTTTTATGTATTTTCCCAAAAAAGGGTGGAACTACGCATCTTGGTTTGCCAGTATTTGCTTCGGTAATTTATATTGATTTGTATTGATTAAAAATTGCAATAGTAGATAATGTAATGTGAATTAAAATTGAATAGGTAGCCGAGGCAAAGAATGCAACTGATACGCATGCAACTGTTGTTTATGTGCCGCCACCGGGAGCTGCTGCTGCTATCATAGCAGTATTACAAGCACGACATTTCTTTGATTGGTTGCATAATCGAAATTGTGCCCTAACATGATATGGTTCGCGTTAAGCACGCTATGTTAAAGCAAAATAAATCTCGTCTAGTCAGGCCCGATTGTCCAGGATCATCGCACCAGAAAGGGTAAGTAAATTGCCTACCATATTAAATATATAAACAACATGTATGAATTTGTTAGTGATAATTTGTCATGCTTTTGTTGATAATCAACTGAAGAAGGCAAATACCAAAGAGTTCATGTAAATACCAATTGATTTCTTTAAATAGCGCTTGGAGAACAAAACCCATATGTATGTATGCATACAACTGCATAGAAAGGGAGAGATTAATTAATTATGATCAGTAGATTTATAGGATTTTTATTATTTTCCCTGCGTCGCCGTTGCCATTACATTGCGTTAAGAGAGGACATCAACACCTTACCCACAACCAGTTAAAATTTTAGTAAATTTTGCTCTTTTCATTACTGATTCAAAACGTGGGAAGTTATATATGTAGCATTCCATGGAGAATGGTAAATTTTAGCAGACTTTTGCATTGCGTTCATTATTAATATTCAATCCCTAGAAGGTTCAATGTAGTCATATCAATAGTTCCGGAGATGGTCGGGTTAGTACCTCAATGGTGCTTGTTACCGGAACGTAGATAGATAATTTATTGAGGGTTGCACAGTGACTTGCACATCTCCTTCACAGCACCTCATCGTAGCCGACTTCTTTGATGAACCCTAGCAGAGTTCTTGGCTTGAGGGATTAAATGTGGGAATGCACTGGCCATGGTGAGCCCATAACCTTAGCCCTACTTTTTGAGATTGCTTCGTATTCTTGGAGGATATGGTCCGCCGTCTGCTGATCGATCACAAAATCGGCATGTGTTATTCGATAGTATGCCCACTTTCTGCATACGGCTGCTCAGTCTATAATGCCCTGTAAGAATATCTCTTGGGATTCTTCGGTTATCTTTCGATAGGTCTATTATTGCCCTGTAGCGACTTGTGCTATAACTTCCTAACAGTAACTTAGATTGTCTCAAACCTGGCGCATTGCTCCAGTGTTCTTCTCCCCCCCCCCCCCCCCCCCCCTTCTCCTAATAAATGCCCCTGTGAGCCAACTGACAGGAACGGCTCGGGATCGATGGGTCATGCAGTTCCTGCCTCTCTTTCCGGGTTGTCCAAGAGCAGGCTTGTTGTAGCAGTGCTTCGCCCCATCCAATAGGTGCTACAGATCACAAATTGTCATCAATGTCCTCTAACGGGAGTCCAAGGAAACAGAAAGTTTCAACAGGGGTGGACCATAATGAGAGGAGTTTTAGAGGCGTTGATTCCACAATACAGCTAAAGAGATGGTTGGTGTCATGTGGGGACACATTATAAGCAGGACATATGTTTTGTATGTCGGGGTTGATTCTGGATAGGTAAGAGTTTAACCTGTTACAGTATCCAGATCGAAGTTGGGCTAGAGTGACTCCCGTTTCCTTAGGGAGAGTGCGTTCCTACTCTGCTAGTTTTTTTCTTTGAGTACAGGATTCACCGGGCAATTCCTGGCATAGAGGTCCGACGCCTGTTTGTGGAGTTCACTCAGGACCTGCTTGTGTTTTTCAGCTTCATACGGCTGTGTTCTCAGGTGCCGTATTTTCTCTTAATGTAATAAGGGCGTGAAAAAAAAAAAGCCATAAAAGATTTGTAAAAGTTACGAGGACGTCGGGTTTTGGGATCAAGCCCAGAGCAACCTGTCCGATGCAACCATCCCTTGCACGTGACACACTGACAAGAGTATGACCGTCCTAAAAAGATTCTTTTCCGGCAAACGCAGCAAAACCATTTCTCATGACCAGGGTCAGGAGAAGGGCACGTATTGGGTTCGATACCTTCCCGGAGGAGGAGAGTATGGCGCAGACCCGCTGCATGGATCTGCTGGGAGGATGATAATTTGTGGGAGGGACGCAACAAACGAAACACTAGAGTCCGCTTGCTCATTACCCTGTACTCCCCTGTGGCCTGGGACCCAGTGCAGCAGTACTACGTTGTGCACCCAAGGACCAGTGCTGACTTTATTTCGAACGCCACAATTGCCTTTAGTGGGGCCTGACTGTCTGAATGAGTATGGCAATTGTTTCATTGGAGTATCAGCGCTGAAGGTTCAGCTTAGCGCACCAACGTATGGCGAATACTTCCGCTTGAAAGCTGCTCGTATGTGCTTTTAGAGGTACTGATATTTTGGCTCTGGGTCCGGAGACTCTGGCTTCAATCCCCTCTGGCGTCTTAGAACCAGGGCCGTAGAGAGAAACTCCGGGCCCGGGACTAAAAATTTACGGGCCCCCTATAAAAAATCCACTAATACATTTGATTAACGTGAATTAATGACGTTTCATTCATAAATCATTATTGATGGATTACATAAAAAAAAAAATGTTTGCCACATCAACTAAATGATTTTTGGCTAAGAGCTGACAATAAAATTAACACAGAATATTTATTATTTGTTTTATTTTATTGTAACGTAGAAATAAAATTCTCTTTTAACAGCCACATATTATTTCAAATAATCTTTTCTAGTTATTTGGTAACATTTTCATACATTTCTGATAAATTTAATGATGATTATAAATTTTAGTTATTCAATATAGAATGTTCGGATATCAAAGAGTGGCTTTACTTGCTTTTTTCGCTACAAAATTTTTTATAATAATATCAAAATTTAACTGTCTTGCCAAAACGGATGCAACACAAAGCGTGGCAAGTCCTAAAACTCGCTCTTTAGATGAACACGATCTATGAAAGTCTTTCATTCTTGAAAGGACGCTGAAGGAACGTTCTGCACTAGATACAGTGACAGGTAAAGTGCAAAAGGTACGTATACCAATACAAAATTTGGGGGAAAATTGTATACATATTTTGAAAATAGACGGCATTTAGCAATTCCAATGGTGACAGACCTTTATCAAAATTTGCTTCGTAAATGTGTTTCAAGTGAACAATTTCACATTCTAAGCTTTGAGAAATATCCGACTTGTATTTTTCGACAAATTTTGCTGCGCTCGCCCGAACCGTAGTTTCATCCATGTCTTAAATTGCCACAAAAAGGAAAACTTTTCGTTCAAATTTCTCATAGCTGCAAATCGTTCAGTAATGCCAGTGATTACCGAATCAACGATCACCAAGAATGTATTGTTTTTGAAATCAGACTCTGAATCATCCGTAATCATCTCATTTAAATTATCTTCAGAACGCCTTTTGGGTTTTCTCTTTCGAATGTCCGGAAACTTTGGCGAGATGTTCAATTGAATAGCAACTGTTTTGCATTCGTTTAAAATTGTTTCCCATTGGTTCCTGATCAACTTCAAATCAGCTAATAAGGCATCTAGATGTCGGACCTCAACATCTGTGGTGGCGTCTCTCGCTTGGAGGACCACACTTCTTTCATTAATGGTAGGGTTTTGAACCAAATTGAGGACAGCAAGATACATTCGAACTTGTTGATGTAATTGAGAATGCCGGTAACATCGCCGTATGCCTGTCGTATGCGTAAGAGGGGACTAAAATATCAGATTCCAGGGGCTTTGTAGCGCAACCCTGCAGGTTGCCAGCGCAATATATAGCTTCCCCAAATCTAATTGTCAATCTCACCTATCCGCGGCGAATCCTGTTTCACTAACAGACACGGCTATGGCGACACCAAGCTCCTCATGGAATTTGGGATGGGGAGGGAGGGGTGGCCTGAAGGTTTAATGTGGTCACATAAATCGTTTCCGAGATGGTCGGGCTAGCACCTTAATGGTGCTGTGGTACCGGAGCGTACCGGATCTGTATCCGGCAAAGGACCATCACATCGATAATACTCCTCAAAGCCTCCGGGGAGCAACCTTATCGCTACAACAACAACAACAATAGAGTTACTCCTACCCCAGAAAATATTCAACATTTATAGTGCATACAAAGAACATTTCAACTCACCAAATTCACTCATATTAACAGAGTATATGTGGAACTTAAGAGCGAATTGAGAGTTTCGCAAAGTTGCACTGCCACACCGCCATTTTATACAGGGTAAAAGTGTAACGCTTTTGCGTTGCGAGCAGGCAAGAATTTTCACAAAAGAACGAAATACCCCGTAAAGGCGTTGCCTGTTTTTTAGAATAGAACAACAACGCTTGCGTAACACTTTATCCAGAAAAGAAAACGCTATCATAGCTGCGGGTTGCATAAGGCGAGTAATCAGCATTCGAGTTTTTGTCGAGAACGTGACGTAGTGCTCCGTTGTAAGCTCCTTTCATATTGGCGCCGTTATCGTACCCTTGTGCACGACAATCTTCAATAATGTATGGCAAATTAGATCAGCTATTTTCTGAGCAGTTTTTTGGTTACAATTCACGAAAGCCAAAATCTGTTCTGGAATTGTAAATTTGTTGCTTTCGAATTGAAATGGACTGAGCGCAAAATGAACGCAGTCAACGTGACTAACATCAAGCATAGCATCAACGATAATAGCAAAATACTTAGCTTTCTTGCCTTGATCTAATATAGTTTCCCTCACATGCTTTGCACAAATTTCTATAAACTCGTTCTGAATGTCTGGGGAAAGATAGTGAACTTGTAAACGTTTGTGCTGCTATTGTGAAATCCTAACTTTCTCCAAATGATCTCTAAGTATCGGATCATAATGGCTTATGAGATCTTAGATGCCCAAAAAATTTCCATCCTTTCGCTTTTTGAAAAAAAAAAATAGTGTCCAAAATTCTATATAAAATTTCTTTCCACTTTTGAGTTTCAGTGACTAGCTGGTCATTGATAAGTGTATCAATTGTAGCCTCCTTTCGAATTAGGTTTTGTAGAGATCGCCATTGAATATAACATTTAATGTGATCTTCAGTATTTTCGTGTGATGACAGTTTAGCGTATAGCTTCTTCCATACCTGGAATTTCGAATATTCGCCAGGACAACAAATTTTGGGTCGATTTAAAGTATTGGCGCTTAACAAACGACATGGTAGGCAATAAAAAGCATTGCTACTGGCACTCCACACCAACCAGTGACGCTCCACTTTCTCTCCATTTGGCAAGATTCTGTTTAACAACGAGGTAGGAAATGCCTCGTCATGACAATCACGTGGAAAAATAGCAGGGCACTTTTGATGACCTCGACGAATTATTTCGTTGACTTCTTCAGATCGCAAAAATTCATTATTCACGGTACCGATATCGAAGTCGTTTAAATAATCTAGACTTTGATACAGAGTTGGTGGTATTGTTGGAAGGCTTTTTGAAGATGAACCTTCATCAGTGTTACCACGAAAACTTTACGATTTCGGATTCATGTAAACATATATTTTTGTTTGATGTTTTTATTGTCTCCTCACAGTTCGAGGGACCAGGTAAAAAATCATTATCAATATTCGTTGCTTTTGAAATTCGGCTTAAAATTTCCACATGGAACAACTAAAGACTCTCCTGAATTAAAAAAATGTCTTAGTACCTCTAAATCGCAGGCCCCCCGAGAAATACCGGGCCCCCTGAGAAATATCGTGCCCTGCGCTTGCCAGGCTAAGGCTCCAGCTATTAGGAGTGATAAAGCTGTCAGAACTAGAAGCAGCAAGTGGCTTAAGTCCTAGGAAGCTTCTAGTATTTGTCAAGAGGATTGAGTTTTTTTATAACATAGGTCCTGGTTCTTGATAGGGTTTTCAGCTTGGTCGTTAAAACAAACTTCTGGTAACACTACGGACTCATTCAGTCTATGTGAGATCCTCATGAACCGGCCATTTCAACCTAACCTATATTTTGTGTTTTGGTTTTTACTTTAGAATCTACCGGTTAAGTAAGCGATGTCAGCTAACTAAGCGCCTTCAAATGTAGATCCATAAGGAACATGAGGTCGCCAGAGCCTCGGCTGTTAAAGAAACAGGATTCGCCACGGGTAGGTGACGTTGACAATTGGTTTGGAGAGGCTATATATTGCGCTGGCAACCCATTAAAAGGATTGCGCTACAAAACCCCTTGAATCAATTTGGTATTTTAGTCGCCTCTTACGACAGGCATAGCTACCACGTGTATACTCTAAGCCCACTAACCCGCTGGAGACATGAGAAGCGTGAGTGCACTTTGGGTGTCGCAAGGCAAGTTACGTCGTGCCTGGTGTTGTTGGGTGAGCGGCCAGGCAAGGCAGCAGGGTACACATGCACCATTCAGGAGGATACCCTCGCTGAGCCCAGAAAATCTGGGAAAATTAGATGTACTGCTCAGATCCAGCGAACGAGTATGTTCTGTACTGGCATATGATAAACTTGCAGACAACCAAACGTTTACTTTCCTGTCCAAAAGGGAATTGGTGCTCGGCACTGCTGCTAAAGAAGAATAGACGTAGTCATATCAATTCGTTCCCGGGTTACTCGGGGAAAGCAGTTATAGCAGTACTTTGCCCGTTGCAATTTGCACATCCATTCAAAGAACTTCGCATAATGGATTAAACAATAATCTGCATTTATTCGTTTTTGTTTTTGTAGCACGCCTAATTTACTATCTATTACCCCAACATCTATCAATTATCCCTTGTTATAATCTTCGGGTACCCCCGCTACCGGAAGATGCCTTGGCATGGTGGAGGTTCACTTGAATTTACTTTACAGGTCCTGATTCTGGTTATCTGAAATCCCCTTGAGTATCTTGTATTTATTAAGCACTTCCGGTTATATTAAAAACTTATTATCTATCCTTACTGATATTCGTTTCTTTTTCATTCTAGGTAATTCGATTTGACGATGTGGGCATAGCAATATTGCAGCTGTGGCTGTAAGAAGAACGTACATTTGCTCAAACTACAAGAAAACTGCGACAACTGTCCCTCGGCCTTTTTAGTATCACATATAAGGCCCTACCACGCATATTATGGGAAAGAGTCAAGTTCAAAGGCTCAACATCACCTGCAATCGACTTTGATAGCACGAAATGGGGCTGCATATATTCCGGTATTATATCTACAACACTCATAGCTATGCAAACTGATACTAACAACACCACCCGCGCAGGAAAAATTGAGCACCATCAGTGTGAGCTTCGAAACTCAAAATGGTTTCAGAAAGGGCACGACTACGAATGAGTTTATGTCTTTACATATGTAGTTTGTACATATAAATATGCACATATGTAAGGTTTACTAGAAAATTAAGGAAATTATTTGTAAAACCCATTGTATACATAATTAATTCTTAATTAAATATTATCTAAACAAAAGGGACGCGTTTCATTCATATAAAAAGCGAATTGACAGAAGGTAACCGGTACGGGTAACCGATAGGCCAGTTACCCGTGTTGTTGTTGTTGCATATGTTTTGGTTAGCGATACCGAAAACATACCTAATAAAGTAACTTAAAAATGTAAATAACATTGAGCGAGAAGGAATGTAGAAAACACAATAGGCAAGAGCGAGAAAGCGAGTCCCACGTACACTATTTTGAGAGAGCGCATGCGTTACCTTTTTCACGACAGCAATGTAAAAGTCATTAAGGCGATAATTGGTGACCAAGTTATTGGTAACAATTAAGTAATCGATTAGGTAACGGGTACCTGTCTTGTAGGGCTGTTGGTGACCAAGTTATTGGTGACGATTAAGTAATCGGTTAGGTAACGGGTACCTGCCTTGTAGGACATCTCACCTAGTGTTCCTATGTTACATGAACCAGATACGGATTCAGATTTAACATGCAAATGCACCAACAATGTGATCCATATGGTTCACGACCCTGCAAAAATTGTTGGATTACGTTTTCCATTTTCTTCATGTTGGAGTACTCTAACAATACTCCTTTCCAACGCGTTTGCAGACCACCATCAGCCGATCATTGCTCGTTTTTCATCGACTGTGATCACGACACGATGACGATCGAACAGAGTTGCCAAAAGTAAAATATTGCATAAAAATAACTGATAATAAAATTTTACTATGGCAACTCTGATAAAATGCAACCGCGCACTGGTTTTATGCATACATACTATAGTATAGAGAAATATTAGTTTCTTTATTCACACAAATGCTAAATAACATAAGAATATTCGTAGTAAAAATATAAAAGTTGTATTGCCCCTCTTCATTTACCTTCATTTTAAATTAAATTCACTCCGATAATTCTTTCCGACACAATTCCTCTTTAGTACTTTGGCATATGATCCTCTGTGGGTGCTCCATGGAGTACAACAGTGAAAGTACTCTCACGTATGTACTCGATGGAATACTCACAAGCAAAGCAAGAGTGGGATCACTTACTCCTCTCCTAGGACATCACAATGTTAATTGGAGCACATTTTTTGTATGAATACAGATTAATTTTGGAATACTCCTATACTCCCAAAGGAGTATTCCTTACATTATTTATGGAGTACTCGCGTTTTTTGAAGGGGAGGTCAGATTAAGCGGCCAAAGTGTCAACTTTAACTGTAGTTTAAACTCACACAAAAACCGGTATACTAGTCGTGTTTGTTTTGATGCATCTACATTTGCGGGTAAAAAGACACCGCTAATCATCACTTCGATAATTTTTAGGAGATCTATCCAGCGGCAATTATTGAAGACTCGCGGCAGTGGGAAATACCCTTCAAAAAACGCGAGTACTCCATAAATAATGTAAGGAATACTCCTTTTGGAGTATAGGAGTGTTCCAAAACTAATCTGTATTCATACAAAAAATGTGCTCCAATTAACATTGCGATGTCATAGGAGAGGAGTAGGTGATCCCACTCTCGCTTTGTTTGTGAGTATTCCATAGAGTACATACGTGAGCGTACTTTCCAAAGTACTTTCACTGTTGTACTCCATGGAGCACCCACAGAGGATCATATGCCAAAGTACTAAAGAGGAATTGTGTCGGAAAGAATTACCGGAGGGAATTTTATTTAAAATGAAAATGAAGAGGGGCAATACAACTTTTATATTTTTTACTACGAATATTCTTATGTTATTTAGCATTTGCGTGACTAAAGAAACTAATATTTCTCTGTACTATAGTATGTATACATAAAACCAGTACGCATTTTATCAGAGTTGCCATAGTAAAATTTTATTATCAGTTATTTTTATGCAATATTTTATTCTTGGCAACTCTGTTTGATCGCCATCGTGTCGTGACCACGATCGGTGAAAAACGAGCAATGATCGCCTGATGGTGGTCCGCAAACGCATTGCAAAGGAGTATTGTTAGAGTACTCCAACGTGAAGAAAATGGAACACGTAATCCAACAATTTTTGCAGGGTAACTCGCTATAAAACGGGTTGATCCGAATAGCGGAGACGGATATCTATCCATATGGTTCTCATTGTTGTTGCATTTGCTTGTTAAATCTCTGTCCACTGGTTCATGTACCATTGGAACACGAGGTGTGGTCATAACCCTGCAAAAGCGCTCCACGTCATTTGACTAGCTATTTTACGGCCATTGTAACTTTTCCCAGCGGTTATATTCATAATCACATTTGCATGGGCGGATTAGGTTTTGTGACCAAATTTTCCGTTTCGTTCCTATTAATGTGATCGTGCATTCCGCTCTCACCTATAGGATGTGAGCATAGTACTGTGCTGCTCACTCACAATGCTCATCAAATGGCGGTCATATTCTCCGTCATTTCACTCTACATTTTTGAGTCATTTGACAATCAATTTTACTGCGGTTTTACTATTTATATAACCGCCATATAACGTGAATTTTACCTGCAGATTTACTTTAACTGGAGCAGCCATATGAATTAAATATGAACCAAAAAAATTGAATTTCAATACTTATTATTTTCAATATTATTATATATGTACATGAAATTGGAACTTATATTAATACAGTACATATAAAAAAGAAGTACTTTAATAATAAATAAACTCGCTTAATTGGTTTTTGTTTTCCAATTGAAATCATTTCTAAGCGAGCAAAAAAATAGTATTAAGCTTTAGAAAAAACTTCAATTATTTGAATAATCTACAACTTAAAGCTTAGTAGAAATTCAGATTAGGTTTACTCTTTTTTCAGATCAAGAATATTCAAAGGTGTCGTGGAATCCGATTGCTGTCGTAATTGAGGAACTTAAAAATGTACGACTAGTAATTGAGTCAGACTTATTACTGTTCTAAATCTAATCATTGGAGCAATAATTCTGCAACCCTTAGCAGGAGTATTGATTGGTTTCAAATCTAGTTCTGACAGCAATCGTATCACGACATCCCTTATTATTACATGAAATTGCAACTTAAATTAGTACTGTTTATATAAAGAAAAGTAAGTACTTTAATAATAAATAAACTCTCTTAAGTGGTTTTTGTTTTCCAATTGAAATCTTTTCCTGTGCAAGCACATCGCTAACCTGTGTTGGCAAAAGATATGATGTTACGGTCTGCTGCTGCGGTCTACGGCCATGATCCCCTTGGGAGCGTGTTCACGCGAACACACCTAGCGATGTGGTGAAAGTGGCGATAAAAAAAGAAAAATATCGAAAGGAAGGGAACAGACAGACCGGCCATCACTAAGAAAATTTTTGCTGACTACCATGAGTTTCCGCCCGATACACACGGAGGTAGTGATGGACGATATGGCGATTTTGAGCTATCAGTGAAAATAGATATGGCTATTTTTGAATATCGGCTATTTTTTATAGCTATAGCGATCGCTTTATTTCAACAAGCGATTCCATACAGAAGAGCGATTTTGAGCTATCAGTGAATATAGGTATGGCTATTTTTTATAGCTATGACTATTTTTTACAGCTATGGCGATCGTTTTAATTTATCTTTAATAAGCGAATCTGCAATTATTTGTATACTTGTATATAAAAAATGAATGTTTAAGTCTTTTTACCAGAGTAGATTGAATGTTATACATTAATTTATACTAAATTAAATTTTATTAGAATATATGAACCAAAATTGGAATAAAAAGAAAAAAGTATGTACCTTTAATTGTAAACTAATGTAATGTGAAATTCTAATTTTCTGAGATGTTATTATATATATTATTAACTGGCTGACGACAATATGTTCAGACTCGTATTACACTCAATGAGATGAAACTAGCTGAAATAAATGTATATGCATCTTTGTTTTATAAATTTTGTTAATTGAAAATGCTTTGATTTTTAAATGTAAGATGAATCAACCCGAAATAAATCTGTATATGTAACACCATAAAAACATGATTTATTTACTATATTATACTACACCGATGTATTCAGAAATACTCCGTATGAATTTATTCTGAAAGTTGTATTTGGCTGCATAAATTTGTACAGTAAAGTGAATCAATTTTTAATGAAAAATACAGAGGAAAAATATAGCAAATTCTTCAAACTATTATAAAAAATATTCTTTAGCAGAAAATTAGCCACCCACTGCAGTTCCCTAGAAATTAGCCGGAAAATTCAACCATATACAAACCATATGACAAATCTTGAATTGCATTCTCCCAAAAACCTTAAATTTTGAGTTAATCTGTTTACAATAAGACGAGTGATATATGTTTCTATAATTGTTTTATTTTACCATCAAAAACACAAATTTTATAAAACTGTTAACGGCTACTGCCTAGAAGTATGAACTTATGAATAACACAGGCAATCAATCTTAGGCCAAGTCTAAAGACCCATGTCTATTTGGCGTCACATAGTGTAATTAAAAACAAAAAAATTCAGTCATTCCATTTCTTTTATACATTTCATGAAATTAAAGTTTTAAAATTAACTTATATTGCTTGTTTAATATTTTGACAAATATTAATTATTTTATTATAAATACTTAAATAAAAAATCAAAATATAACGAATTTTATATTTTATGATTGGCGTTTAAAAAGATAAGCATTTTAGCCTTTTCATCATCTAAGCGCATTCTTCTCTCGCTTAAAATAAGGCCGGCTTGAGAAAAAAGTCTTTCACAGGGAACCGATGTTCCTAAACACCCCAACTTTTCGCGAGCTATAGGAGATAGATTGGGATACTTGTAATTGTTTTTCTGCCACCATAAAAAGGATCAGCTTTTCGTGCAATTACAGTTTCTTCTATATACCTCTGCACTTCGATAATTGCTCTTGAATGAGTTGTGCCTTGCGGTCTCTTTGATCTTTGCGTTGATTATTTTTGAGTTCGATCTTTCGCTTGTCTGTAAAAATTACCCAAACCACGTGGCTGCTTTTCTAGCCGACTTCACAATGTCGTCGTTCTAGTTGTTGCACAAGTTTGCTTTGTTCCTTTCGCTGTTTCGCAAAGTAAAGCACACAGATGAGCAATGATGAACGATATCTCACTATCGATGATTGCATCGCTGCTATTAGTATTAGAATTTCATGCTGAAGGAAAATCGCCAATCGCTATAATAGCTATTGGCGATATTCTGCCAGAGGTGATTGTCATTCAAAAGAATCGAATGAAGGAAAATAGCCAATCACTGATATATTTGGATTGCAATAGCTATAGCTATTAGCGATTTGTCAATAGCGGCGATGCAATCACCAATAGCGAAATATCGAGCCATCACTACACGGAGGAAAAAAAACGAGAAAAACTCCAAAAAAAAAGAAAATTACAGATTTTATTACAATTCGGGCGCAAAATTTTAAAAATAATGGAAGTATTATTTTAAAAATACTATTACTACAATTTCGATAAATTCGTTGAAAGGTATTTGAAGAAAAAGCAACAAAAGGGACGGTTGAACGCGAAGCGCATACAGACAGTTTATTCTCATCGGTGTACAATAAATGCTATAAAATGACTGGAATTGCAGTTGGAAGAATTACGTATTATGGTTATTTGGAAGGAACTAATGTATAGAATTTCATTGATCATTGACTTCTGTTTGGACTGAAAGTGGAGCAACTTAATAAAATAGCTTAATCGTTGTGTGATAAACCTTAACAAACATACATTATTACTGTGAGGATGTCCATCCAAATTTTGTGAAAAAGTTACATACTTATACCTATAAAACATTCTGACGATTGCACGCTCAACACCTGGCTTTGTTTACATCTGCAAAGTTTTATTAAAATTACTTGAAATGATCAGTCTCCGGTGACAGTATCAAATCATCGTCACCAAGCATAAAAACACACGTATATAAAGCAAAGCAACTAATCCACACCAAAGGACCAATCTTAGTCAACCGCAACCACGCAATTGTTTTTCGTAGTAACATAAGGACAGTTAAGAAACGGCAGCAGTACGCGGCAGCGTAACACCACGAACGCCCAAAATTAGCACCAAGTCATCGAGATCGTAAAGGTCAACACGAAGTAATATTGCCACCAGGTTCATTTCATCACCTCGGACCAGAGCGCAACAACCACGAACAGTACCAACACCAACCTGCAACGACAGCGACAACGGCAGAGCCAACACCAATGGCCTGCAACCTGACTTGGGTGAGTTCGTTCCAAAACACAAGTAATAATAATAAACAGAAAATGGAATTTTTGAATTAGAAAGCTTAGAAGTTGGCAAAAAGAAGAAAATTATACTTAACTTAATTGAACACAATCTAATTAAATAATGCTAGTAATTACATTAATATATAATACATACAACTGTAGGGAGCAGGAATAGGAGGAGCAGTAAGAAAATGTGTAGTATATAGCATAAACATGCATAATTGTACAATGAAATGGCAAAGCAAAAGCACAAGTATAGCGACAGTTCGAAAACAATATTCTAGCGTTTAAGTGTGCAAATGTAAGCAAACAAAAATCTATACATACATACATACATATATAGTAGCAAATGCAACTAATATGCATATATAAAGATAACATACAACAACCAGAGTAAATAAGTATTTACGGAAATTTGAGTTAAATCAATTGCATCAATTTGCATTAGATCAAATAAGTTCAGAAATCAATAAGTGAAGGCGTAACGTAATTAAAATATACAAACATACATACAAAAATAAAAAAGGTGCGTAGGAGTTGAATTTGTTGTAAATCTAACTATATTATTATATATATATTCAAAAGCGGTAACAAATTATTAAAAGAACACAACTAAATAAAGAAGATAAAGTTAAAAATATGCTAACTTTACAACAGATACTAAAATGACTTTATTAATACACGGAAATAGTATATTATAAGACATACCTACCTATACATAAATTTAAGAAATATAGAATATAAGTATGTCTACTAGTATATGAGCAAACGAAATGCATATATATATACATACATATAAAAGAAAAAGGAAATAAATTATAAACCTAAAATCAGCGCGCGTATATAAACGAAATAACGAATATAATTTAAAATAAAATCAGGTTAAAGTAAATTAGAATAAAACTACATTAAAATCAGTTAAAGCGAAATAAATAAATAGAGTAAATAAATAAGACAATAAATACCTTAATACGTAAATAAATACAATAAATCAATAAAATAAAATAAGATAAAACCTCATAAATAAAATGAATTATTAACAAAACCAAAAGGCAATTATAAATGAATAGCAATTGGAAAGGGTAAAACAACTAGCTAAACTTAAACTAAATAACTAAGAACAGGTTAGGAAAAGAAAAGAAAGGAATTCAAAGTAAATTTTTTTTTGGCTCTAACAGGCATGCTTAACCAACGAAACGATATCATTTCGTTACGATAATCAACGTTAATAAACGAAACGAAGTCATTTCGTTTCGTTTATTAACGTTAAGATCGTCAAATTAACGAAATGATTTCGTTTCGTTTTCTGCCATATCAAAACGAAATCAAACCGTTTATGTTGATTATTAATTTCAAACTATGCTGGCAAAGCTGATTGATGGCGGAGTCATTAAAGGTGAAAGCATTATCCAAGCTGATTGCAACTTTTCTCATGAATTTTGACAGTACGAACATTTCTCAGAGTATTTTTGACATTACCACCAACGAATTACACAAACAAATTACATAGAGTTTGTGTGTGTATGTGCGCTCGTTGTTGCCACCTTACGGCTTCACCATGGCTATAGCATTGCCAGCATAATTCAAACATAAAGTATCAAGTTTTCGTTAACGTTTTTAACGTTAACGAAAGCTTTTCGTTTCGGTTAAAAACGAGATACAATTTATCTTGATAATTTCTTTATCGATAATATTTCGAAGTGTTTCAACGGAAACGGTGGAAATTTTTTGATAAACGATTAGCTTAACGTTAAGGTGCATCCCTGGGCTCTAATAGTTT
The DNA here is from genome assembly GCF_040869045.1 of Eurosta solidaginis. Classification (NCBI taxonomy): domain Eukaryota; kingdom Metazoa; phylum Arthropoda; class Insecta; order Diptera; family Tephritidae; genus Eurosta; species Eurosta solidaginis. The sequence continues at coordinate 73,080,922 of NC_090322.1, forward strand.
TGCGTTCGGTAGTTAACCTAAACTTCTGATATGGTATTTTATTTCTTTGGAGCCTTTTGCATATTTATACATACCAGCAATTTTGAGGAAATTTTTCAATTTTATTTAATTATTTTGAGATTTTTTTCTTTTCCTTTAATAAAAGTGCGTAAAGCACCAAAATGTAAAATCAGTAGTTAGGGTAACTTATAAATAATAGAAAATATTTCAACATTTGTGTATTTCTAGTATACCTCTGTCTTAATAATGACTTGTGAATAAATTTTGTAATCTAAATGGGAATGCTGGCGTCTACGTTATTTAGAAGGCACTAGGTAGGCATACAGGTAAAGGGGCCACCGAAAGATTAGGTGCGTCGGTGGCCATGGATTGTGAGGGTGGGTATAAGCACCGGGCGTCGCAACAACACCCGCGGCGCCCCCAAGTTATATTCGGCCCTTTTTGTTTATACCCTTTTGTATTTATTTTCAGTATTTTTTTTTTGATTTTCAGAGTTAGTAACCGGCCATGTCCGGTTCGGTAAATTTTTTTTTGCGTTAGATTTTTTTGAGTTTTTTTTGAATTTGAATTTTTTGAATGTTAACGGTCTGTCCGTGACATCCGGTTCGGGCGGATGTTGTTTTATTTTGAATTATAGGCGTTTTGAGTAGTCTCTGCGCTTTTTGACAGCTAGTTTTAATAGGCATGATAGGAACTTTTTTTCAGTTTATGGCGCAGGAACAGTAAGGTTGGCAAGGACCCGCCCCAGCCGACAATGACTAGCCACTGTGCACCAACACATCATGCCGACCGCCTTCCTTACTGCTTCCACTGTAAATGCGATTCCATAACAGATGGCGCCCAACGATCTGGCGTCCGAGGCACTGTCGCGATGACAGTTGCTGAGGGCGCCATAACAGATGGCGCCCAACGTGGCGCCTGAGGCGCTGGCCGCGAGGGTCAGTCGGGTCAACCTGTGAAGTTGACCATCCCACCAGTCCGAGTGAGCAGCCACGGAAGCTGCCACCTACGTTGCGGTGGGATGGTTGGACGGATCAGGTTGTCCGGGCTGGTCATCGGGGGCAGTGGCCAAAGGGGTCACGGGACTTCACGTCAGTCTCCGGGATTTTTTTTTATTTTCACCCGATGAGGCAGTGCGGCGGAGGCAGGAGGGGTGTCCAGTGAGAATGGACGGGCGGCCTCAACACCCCCAACCAGTCCCAGGGGCAAGCCCCCTGGAGACTGCCCCTGCGTTGCGGCTGGGCGTGTTGAGACCGACCCGTGTGTGCCTGGAGTGACCCTAGTGACCCCAACCAGTCTCGGAGGGGGGCCTTAAGACCCCCTCGCACTGCGGTTGGGAGCACTAGGGACAAGTATGAACGGATTTATGTAATTTTTTTTTGTTTTGCCTGTATCCCGAGTGCCTTCGGAAGGGGATGTCAGCATTCCCATGAGTTATTAAGACATATTTAACTGAAAATTTTTTTTTGCGGTTTTTGACTATCAAGCAGAAATAGAGAAATAGCAGTAATTATTCGCGCTCAATTTTTTTTTCATATAATTTTTTTTTAAGCGCCTTACGGGCATAAGTTTTTTTGCTTGACCAATTTTTTTTTCCCCCCTGAACATGTCGCGCGACCAGTCATTCGGGCATCCGGGCCGGAATACTCCGTTTGGGAGTGCAGGGAATCCCCGGAGAAACCAGAACCGGGGCGGTAGTATAAATAGAGGGGCCTTCTCTCAGGCCAGGCGTCCCTTGGTGGTGCACACCCCAGTGGGCGGACAATACGGAGACCCCGCGTTATTAAACGTGGGCTCGGACCTGAATGGCCCTCGCGAAAAACTGGACATACCCGTAAGCACCAGTCAGGTGAACGTGCACGATATCTCGGGGCTAATGCCCAATGCGGCGATCTACGCACCCGAAGGAGCTGGTGCCTTACCCCCAAACCAGGACATAGGAAATTTCGGAGACGCTACAAGCGATCGGATCTTAGGAATGCAGGACGAAGCCAACCGTGGAGGCTCGTGGGTGGACGTGCTACACCAACTGTTTCAGGCTTCGCAGGAGGAAATGCGGAGAGAGATGGGCTCAATTAGAGCCAACATGGCCCAGCTCAACGCCGCTCTCGAATCCACGCAGCAAGCAAACCAGCAACACAGGAACGCAAGTAGGATGGACCGTAACCCATTGCCATCGGGAGTACCGCCAATGTACCCGACTCCAAGCAATATAGCAGTCAAACCGCAGGAGTGGAAAATCGCGTTCGACGGCACTGGCAGCGTAGCCGATTTTCTATTTAAACTAAACACCTTGTGTGAGCGCACACAATGCCCGGATGAACAAATAATGGCCAGTTTCCACTTGTTCCTTTCTGGACGAGCCGAAGAATGGTACTGGCTATTTACCAAACAAAACCCAAATGCGACTTATGCCTTTTTGTGCTACTCGTTAAAAAGAGAGTTTGGCACTTTGAAAACGGACCACGAGATCATGATGGAGATCTCCATGCGGAAGCAAAAGGCAAGTGAGTGTTATGACGTGTTTCACGCGGACATAATCTCCTTGAACGCGCGCTTAAGGGAGCCAATGTCAGAGCTTCTACTGATTGACATAATAAAAAGGAACGTCAACAGTAGCCTTAAGCTAATGCTTTTTAATGCGGACGTAAGGAACCTCCATGATCTACGCGATGTAGCACGCAGAGGTGAACAAGTGCTGAAAGAGAGCAAGCTGCTGGGAGCCATTTACTCAGGACGGCATGTAAGCGAGGCACGCGTGACAACCCCGGACATGACGATAGAAGGCGAGAACGGCGAGATAGATCCACAGATAGAGGCGCTGGAATATAGACGCAGCAGAAGACCAGACTACTCGGGAATTCAATGCTGGAATTGCCAAGGAATGGGCCACTCCTATATATATTGCGAGGAACCCATTAGGAATCCATTTTGCTTTAAATGTGGGTATAAGGGTGTATTTACTCCCAAATGCCCTAGGGACCATCGCAGGCAGGGAAACCAGTACCCGAGCGAGAAGGCGGGGGAACCTCGTTCGGCTTCATAGCTCCCACATCAGCCAGTGCTCGAGGCGTCGTCCCGTGCGCTGAATCAGAGGGCAAATCTCTGCATGGAGGTGGTGAGCTTCCGAGGTGCAGTAGTACCCTGGCAGAAGAGCCCGCAAAAGTAATAATAACTTACCCTGACAGTACAGACAGTTCTGAAGCCGAGAGTCAAACGTCTTCATCCGCGAAGAGCGAGCCGATTAGAATTCTGCGACGCCAGCATAGGGATGTCGCTTGCCAAACGCAACTTTCACCAGACCTAGAAGAAAGGGAACTTAGGTACGAACACATAAGACATACCATTTTTGAACACTACCCGGTATCGGAAAATATTTTGAAGTGTAGGAAGAGATACCACAAGAGAGTACAGGAGCGTAGACTGCTGCAAGCCACCACGTTAACGCTTACAGAGGACGAAAGACCTTTAGTAAAGGCTAGAGTTAAAAATAGTTTTCTTGTAGGGTTGTTGGACTCGGGAGCCAACGTCTTCATCTTAGGGAAAAATGGATTAGAATTCCTAAAGGATAATGGCTTCGAATATCAGCCCTTACATGCGTTCGTATATACCGCGGGCGGCAACAAGCAAAAAATTTTAGGCTCAGTATCTCTGCCGGTCACTTTTAAAAATACCACAAAGATTATCCGTTTTTACCTTGTTCCCTCATTGCTCCAAGAAGCATACTTCGGGGTAGATTTTTGGAGAGCATTTGCGTTAGCTCCCGAAATATTCCCAAGCGTAGAGTGTTTAGAGGTTAGACTTGAGAAGGAAGAAGAACTTAACCTGCACGAATTGTCGCCAACGCAAAAATTAGAATTGCAAAAGGTCATCGAGACGTTTCCTTCGTACGAAAAATTAGGCCTAGGGCAAACGAAATTAGTGGAGCATCACATCGACACCGGTGATGCTGTACCTATAAAAAGCAAACACTTCCCTCTTTCGCCACCGAGGCAAGCCGAAGCTTTTAGAGAACTAGACAGGTTACTCGAATTAGGAGTTATAGAAGAATCCAACTCCCCGTGGTGTAGTCCTGTAGTACTGGTCCGGAAACCAGGCAAAGTCAGGCTGTGCATAGATTCGAGAAAGGTCAACACGGTGACTAAGAAGGATTCGTACCCCCTACCTCATATCAACGGCTTATTGAGCAGACTCAAGGACACGCATTTTATTAGTGGCATTGATCTGAAAGACGCGTTCTTCCAGATCAAATTGACAGAGTCCTCTAAGGAAAAAACAGCATTCGCAGTTCCGGGGAGGCCTCTGTACCACTTCAGGGTGATGCCATTTGGTCTGTGCAATGGACCGCAGACCATGAGTAGGCTGATGGACAAGGCAATCCCTTCGCGGCTGCGACAGAACGTCTTTGTCTACCTGGACGATCTGATGGTGTGTAGTACTAACTTTGAAGACCACCTGGAATTGCTACCGGAAGTGGCCAAATGTTTGAGAGACGCAGGTCTGACAATAAACGTGGAAAAAAGTAAATTTTGTCAGAAAGAAATACGCTATTTAGGGTACCTGATAGGCAGCGGGTGTCTGAAAGTGGATCCGGGAAAAGTAGAAGCAATACAAAACTTCCCGATCCCTAAATCCCCTCGGCAAGTGCGTAGGTTTGTGGGCATGGCGAATTGGTACCGAGCGTTTATTACCAATTTTGCTGACTTGGCAGGTCCCTTGACCGACTGTCTCCGCAAGTCAGCAGGCCCGTTCAAGCTTACTCCTGAAGCTATAGAGGCATTCGAAAAACTAAAAGTAGCCTTGAGTTCGGCGCCTGTCTTGGCCCAACCAGACTTTTCCAAAGAGTTCGTAATAAAATGCGACGCTTCCAAAATAGGTGTTGGCGGAGTGTTGTTCCAGGTCGATGATGAGGGCGCTGAGCATCCAATCGCGTTCGTATCGAAAAAGCTGAATAATGCTCAACGCAATTATACAGTAACCGAGCTGGAATGTCTTGCAGCCATAATTAGCGTGAAGCGTTTCCGACCATATGTCGAAGGATTACCTTTTCGGATTATTACGGACCACTCCAGTCTCAAGTGGTTGATGACACAAAAAGACTTGAGCGGGAGGTTGGCGAGATGGTCACTCTTACTGCAAAGATACGATTTTAAAATGGAACATCGTAAGGGCACCCTGAATGTAGTACCAGACGCGCTGTCGCGTTTTGACGTTGACGAGTTAACTTTCACTACCACACCCGGAGAAATAGACTTAGTCTCTCCCGAATTTACCAGCAATGAGTATTTAGACTTAATTCGGACCGTCACCGAAAACGAGGAATCACTTCCGGATTTACGAGTGGTGGACGGTGTAATTTTCAAAAGAGTTAAGTTTCGTAAGGGGATGGAAGGGGAAGAAGACTCGCTGTGGCGTTTATGGTTGCCAAAAGGGCTGACTGAGGAAGCAGTGAGATTAGCACATGACGCTAACCGGAGTTACCATGGCGGATGGCAGAAAACCTTAGAACGTGTTAGGCAGAAGTACTTCTGGCCGCAGCAGGCTAAGGACGTCAGGGACTACGTCCAGCGTTGTGACACCTGCAAAACGGTAAAACCCACCAATCAGCAGTCGAGACCACCTATAGGGAGTACCTTTGAATCCGAAAGGCCATTTCAGCGGTTGTATTGCGACTTTCTAGGGCCGTATCCGAGATCTAAACGGCGAAATCAATTTCTTTTCATAGTACTAGACCATTTTTCAAAATACGTTTGGCTAAAGCCCATGCAGAGAGCTACCACTGTTAACGTTATAAATTACTTCGCGTCAGAAATTTTTCCGGCTGTAGGGGTCCCTGAGTTTATTCACAGTGACAATGGTAAACAGTTTGTCTCGAAGGAAATGAACCAATTTTTAGTAAATTACGGGGTGACGCACGTGAGGACGGGGCTATATTCTCCCCAAGCGAACGCATCCGAACGCGTCAATAGAGAAATTGTTTCTAAGATTAGGATTTTCCTGAAGGATAAACCTGACCACACTAATTGGGATAAGCATATACCCGAAATTTTATCAGTTTTGAGAAGTGATTTTCATACGGCGATTCAGTGTTCTCCATACTTTGCATTATATGGCCAAAACATGGTCCAGCATGCCTCAACGTACAACATTTTAGGGAAACTCGGCAGCCTTCGAGAAGACCAGGTTACGGTAGTAAGCCGAGCTGACAAGTTGACTAATATTCGTGAGCAGATCCGCAGAAATTTAGATCAGGCCAAAGATAGGGGAGTAACCACCTATAACAAGCGCTCTAGACACGTCAACTATAAGGAAGGTCAGGAAGTTTTTCGGAGAAACTTTGCCTTAAGTAATTTTAAACAGGGCATTAATGCCAAATTCCTACCCAAATACCTGAAGTGTCGCGTGCTTCGAAAAATAGGCAACGCATTGTATGATCTCGAGGACCTAAACGGGAAATTGATAGGTCGCTTTCACGCTTCGAACATTCGTCCACAATGAACCAGCAAACGTCTCCTTGCTAAATTACAATTTGATTTTTTTTTTATATATACCCACCAATTGGACCTTTTTTTGTCTGGGCGTTTTGGCGGTCGGGGACATCTCGCCCAGTATTCTCCCCGAGCACTGACCTCATAGGATGTTCACACGCGTACTCACCGAGGACCGTGAACACCCTGGCAGTCCACGCTTAGGTCGGACTAGCCTTTCGGAGTTTGGACGAGTTCTCCAGATCAAAATGTCTACACCTTTTTTTTTGTTTTGCATTCCGGTGGGAGCGATAACCTCTAGGAATCATCTTTCGGAGTTTTGACGAGTTCTCCATAACAAATGTCTAATTGCCGCAAAGCCCTTATAACTAGGAAACAGAAATTATTCCCAACTTGACTTAATTTTTTTTTGATAGACCTATGTTGCCCGGCTAGCTTCGTAGTAGGACTTTGAGACTCTTATCTCAGGGGTGAGTCGTGCCCCACGTTGCTTGTCGTCGGAGATCCCTGGCAGTAGCTTCCCACAGAGGATCCGGTTTCCTGTTCGCTTCATCGTCAGGTCTTCAAAGCGAAGCAGGTCTGTTATGGTCTGCTGCTGCGGTCTACGGCCATGATCCCCTTGGGAGCGTGTTCACGCGAACACACCTAGCGATGTGGTGAAAGTGGCGATAAAAAAAGAAAAATATCGAAAGGAAGGGAACAGACAGACCGGCCATCACTAAGAAAATTTTTGCTGACTACCATGAGTTTCCGCCCGATACACACGGAGGAAAAAAAACGAGAAAAACTCCAAAAAAAAAGAAAATTACAGATTTTATTACAATTCGGGCGCAAAATTATAAAAATAATGGAAGTATTATTTTAAAAATACTATTACTACAATTTCGATAAATTCGTTGAAAGGTATTTGAAGAAAAAGCAACAAAAGGGACGGTTGAACGCGAAGCGCATACAGACAGTTTATTCTCATCGGTGTACAATAAATGCTATAACCGGACTGGAATTGCAGTTGGAAGAATTACGTATTATGGTTATTTGAAAGGAACTAATGTATAGAATTTCATTGATCATTGACTTCTGTTTGGACTGAAAGTGGAGCAATTTAATAAAATAGCTTAATCGTTGTGTGATAAACCTTAACAAACATACATTATTACTGTGGGGATGTCCATCCAAATTTTGTGAAAAAGTTACATACTTATACCTATAAAACATTCTGACGATTGCACGCTCAACACCTGGCTTTGTTTAAATCTGCAAAGTTTTATTAAAATTACTTGAAATGATCAGTCTCCGGTGACAGTATCAAATCATCGTCACCAAGCATAAAAACACACGTATATAAAGCAAAGCAACTAATCCACACCAAAGGACCAATCTTAGTCAACCGCAACCACGCAATTGTTTTTCGTAGTAACATAAGGACAGTTAAGAAACGGCAGCAGTACGCGGCAGCGTAACACCACGAACGCCCAAAATTAGCACCAAGTCATCGAGATCGTAAAGGTCAACACGAAGTTATATTGCCACCAGGTTCATTTCATCACCTCGGACCAGAGCGCAACAACCACGAACAGTACCAACACCAACCTGCAACGACAGCGACAACGGCAGAGCCAACACCAATGGCCTGCAACCTGACTTGGGTGAGTTCGTTCCAAAACACAAGTAATAATAATAAACAGAAAATGGAATTTTTGAATTAGAAAGCTTAGAAGTTGGCAAAAAGAAGAAAATTATACTTAACTTAATTGAGCACAATCTAATTAAATAATGCTAGTAATTACATTAATATATAATACATACAACTGTAGGGAGCAGGAATAGGAGGAGCAGTAAGAAAATGTGTAGTATATAGCATAAACATGCATAATTGTACAATGAAATGGCAAAGCAAAAGCACAAGTATAGCGACAGTTCGAAAACAATATTCTAGCGTTTAAGTGTGCAAATGTAAGCAAACAAAAATCTATACATACATACATACATATATAGTAGCAAATGCAACTAATATGCATATATAAAGATAACATACAACAACCAGAGTAAATAAGTATTTACGGAAATTTGAGTTAAATCAATTGCATCAATTTGCATTAGATCAAATAAGTTCAGAAATCAATAAGTGAAGGCGTAACGTAATTAAAATATACAAACATACATACAAAAATAAAAAAGGTGCGTAGGAGTTGAATTTGTTGTAAATCTAACTATATTATTATATATATATTCAAAAGCGGTAACAAATTATTAAAAGAACACAACTAAATAAAGAAGATAAAGTTAAAAATATGCTAACTTTACAACAGATACTAAAATGACTTTATTAATACACGGAAATAGTATATTATAAGACATACCTACCTATACATAAATTTAAGAAATATAGAATATAAGTATGTCTACTAGTATATGAGCAAACGAAATGCATATATATATACATACATATAAAAGAAAAAGGAAATAAATTATAAACCTAAAATCAGCGCGCGTATATAAACGAAATAACGAATATAATTTAAAATAAAATCAGGTTAAAGTAAATTAGAATAAAACTACATTAAAATCAGTTAAAGCGAAATAAATAAATAGAGTAAATAAATAAGACAATAAATACCTTAATACGTAAATAAATACAATAAATCAATAAAATAAAATAAGATAAAACCTCATAAATAAAATGAATTATTAACAAAACCAAAAGGCAATTATAAATGAATAGCAATTGGAAAGGGTAAAACAACTAGCTAAACTTAAACTAAATAACTAAGAACAGGTTAGGAAAAGAAAAGAAAGGAATTCAAAGTAAATTTTTTTTTTGGCTCTAATAGTTTTGCGTTCGGTAGTTAACCTAAACTTCTGATATGGTATTTTATTTCTTTGGAGCCTTTTGCATATTTATACATACCAGCAATTTTGAGGAAATTTTTCAATTTTATTTAATTATTTTGAGATTTTTTTCTTTTCCTTTAATAAAAGTGCGTAAAGCACCAAAATGTAAAATCAGTAGTTAGGGTAACTTATAAATAATAGAAAATATTTCAACATTTGTGTATTTCTAGTATACCTCTGTCTTAATAATGACTTGTGAATAAATTTTGTAATCTAAATGGGAATGCTGGCGTCTACGTTATTTAGAAGGCACTAGGTAGGCATACAGGTAAAGGGGCCACCGAAAGATTAGGTGCGTCGGTGGCCATGGATTGTGAGGGTGGGTATAAGCACCGGGCGTCGCAACAACACCCGCGGCGCCCCCAAGTTATATTCGGCCCTTTTTGTTTATACCCTTTTGTATTTATTTTCAGTATTTTTTTTTTTGATTTTCAGAGTTAGTAACCGGCCATGTCCGGTTCGGTAAATTTTTTTTTGCGTTAGATTTTTTTGAGTTTTTTTTGAATTTGAATTTTTTTGAATGTTAACGGTCTGTCCGTGACATCCGGTTCGGGCGGATGTTGTTTTATTTTGAATTATAGGCGTTTTGAGTAGTCTCTGCGCTTTTTGACAGCTAGTTTTAATAGGCATGATAGGAACTTTTTTTCAGTTTATGGCGCAGGAACAGTAAGGTTGGCAAGGACCCGCCCCAGCCGACAATGACTAGCCACTGTGCACCAACACATCATGCCGACCGCCTTCCTTACTGCTTCCACTGTAAATGCGATTCCACAACAATGATTATACTGTCTTCGATAGATAGTCGGACGAGCCGCTACTCGGGGATGTAGAGATGACCGTTGTGTCTGTGGCCGCAGTTACAACAGCAGTTTCTAACTTTGTACCATCCGTACAGTGGGATGAATGCTTCACTGCTTTTTCCAATTGCTTGGCGCCAGCAATTTTTGCTGTTTGTAAAGCTTTAGCTGTAATGCAAATATATGGATGGGTTAAAGTGGTTTTCGTATGGTATTCAACAACTCACCCTATACCATCATCACACCCTTCTCATCGATTTTGAATATGTGTACTGTTTCAGTATTCAGACCCAGTTCGTTTGGTGCAATATTTTCGATTTGATGAATATGTATACTATCCGTTAGGCAGATAATTAGGTGCGTTCGATTCATTCATATACTGTGGGTATTTGAGCCGTACACGCAATGGCAGATATTTTGATTCTTTTTTTAGTGTAACATTTGTAAACAGTTGGGCTTCTCTGCTGTCACCATCACATCTAGAGAGCTATTGAAGAAACGCTCGACCAAGTATTGTATGTTAAAGTATAGCGAAGTCTCAGCGGCTTTGTCCTGGTGAAAATTGAGTTTGAATAGGTTTTATTTTTCATTCTTAGAAACATGTACGAAGGTACCTGGTAAGATATTAAAAATCCTCAACGCTTTTTTTGCAATAACTTAAAAAAAAACTCATATTCAAACTTCTGTTTAACTTCTAGATATCAATAGCTACCTCTTCCACCAGGAGTCACTTTTGCTTCTACGCCTATGCTATTGTTTCCTACATCGATGAGCTTTGTAATAAAATAAACAGCTATCTCCCCAAAGACGAGTTTTGTCGCCTCGCGAAACCTGATATTGTCACCAACCAAATCATCGGTGACCTTATTTAAAACATGGCCGCGCCAAATGTCGACCATATGACATTACCCTACCGACTGTCTTACACCCTAAAATCTTGGGTGTGACTTTCGATCATGATCTACATTTTGGAGAGCATGCACTAGCAATTGTAAGGAAAACCCAGAGCTGTAACAAATATTTAATATAATTCGATAAATCGGCAGTACTTTGGGTAAATATAAATAGACGTTTGCATGGTACGCGTCTCCGATATGGTCTCCAAGCCTAAAGGTCACTCACTGGAAGAAAATACAGGCCTGCCAAAATGCTGCCTTCTTATGTCCTCGAAACACCACCTACACAATGAACCGAGAAAACTCCCAATAAGGGAAAGAAATGAAATGCTAACCGAACAGTTTCTGTAGAATACCCTGAAACCTGGGCATCCCAACAGACCTCTGATTGATGATCCAACACCGCTTTGGGGCTTAAGGAGTCATCTCCGTAAGCATTATGAGGAAATACGGCACCTGAGAACTCAGCCGTATGAAGCAAAAAAACACAAGCAGGTCCTCAGTGAACTCCACAAACAGGCGTCGGACCTTTATGCTAGGAATTGCCCGGTGAATCCAGTACTCAAAGAACAGTACCTAAAACTTGCGGAAGAGGACCGCATACTCCCCAGGGAAAAGCGAGTCACTCTAGCTCAACTTCGATCTGGATACTGTAACAGGTTAAACTCTTACCTATCCAGAATCAAACCCGACATACAAAATGTATGCCCGCTTGCAATGTGTCCACACATGACACCAACCATCTCTTTAATTGTAATGTGGAAACTGCAAGTTTCTTTGGACTCCCGTTAGAGGATATTGATGACAATTTGTGATCGGTCGCACCTATTGGATGGGGCGAAGCACTGCTACAACAACAACAACAATTCAGAATAATTGGCAATACATACCGGATCAGCGGTAACAGTCAAACATTGACTCTTTAACTCTTCCAGCACAGTTTGTAGATAAATGTACTCCTCTGGTAGTGGTGGCTTCTCTTTAGGTGGCTCTTGTTGTCTTTGCACTGGTGCAGGCTGCTCTGTTTAACCAACATTTGGTGGTTGCGTATTCCATGACTGTTGTTGCTGCGACTGCTGTGATATAGCTGAAGTTTGGAAGTTCATTTGTTGTGGAAATTGCTGTGTTGTTACGTTGTTATTTTGCTGCATATTTGGATTATAGTAATTTACCGGTGCTGTAGTTTGCGTTTGGATTGACATATTACTGTTGGCGGTAGGTGGTGGTGGCTGAAAAAGCAATAAAATAACACCGAAAAGGTTACCTATACTTTCTTATATACTTGTCGTTAGTTGCATTTTACCTGATATTTGTGCTCCGCCTATCACACCGTATGCCCTGAGTTCAACTCCCGGGCAAAGCAACATCAAAAATTTTAGAAATAAGATTTTTCAATTAGAAGAAAATTTTTCTAAGCGGGGTCGCCCCTCGGCAGTGTCTGGCAAGCGCTCCGATTGTATTTCTGCCATGAAAAGCTCTCAGTGAAAACTCATCTGCCTTGCAGATGCCGTTCGGAGTCGGCATAAAACATGTAGGTCCCGTCCGTCCAATTTGTAGGGAAAAATCAAGAGGAGCACGACGCAAATTGGAAGAGAAGCTCGGCCTTAGATCTCTTCGGAGGTTATCGCGCCTTACATTTATTTATTTTATTTTTTATTTTTATTTAACTTTGTGTTTAAGTTACTTTGAAATTTGTATTTTAATATGTTCCATCAATATTTTAATTTTCAATTTTGATATTTTAATTTTCAAAAATTTTCAGTTGGATTCAATTTTTACCTTCAAGAAGTTATACTCTTTATATGTGAATATTCTTAATAAAAATATAAATAATAAAAAAGGATACTACAATTGGCGATCCTGCCAGGAGGATTTAACTAAACATCAATTTTTAAACAAAAAAGAATGTCATCTTTTAAATATTTATTGTACGCATAAAAATTTAAAATATCACATTCTTTTTTGTTTAAAAATTGATGTTTCGTTAAATCCTCCTGGCAGGATCGCCAATTGTAGTATCCTTTTTTATTATTTATATTTTTATTAAGAATATTCACATATAAAGAGTATAAATAATAAAAAAGGATACTGCAATTGGCGATCACTGCCAGGAGGATTTAACTAAACATCAATTTTTAAACAAAAAAGAATGTGATATTTTAAATATTTATTGTACGTAATGTAGGGTTCTTATTTTTATTTAACTTTGTGTTTAAGTTACTTTGAAATTTGTATTTTAATATGTTCCATCAATATTTTAATTTTCAATTTTGATATTTTAATTTTCAAAAATTTTCAGTTGGATTCAATTTTTACCTTCAAGAAGTTATACTCTTTATATGTGAATATTCTTAATAAAAATATAAATAATAAAAAAGGATACTACAATATTGTCCATATTGATCAGTATAAACATTTTGATTTTGATTTGGATCAACGCCAAAGAGGGGATGAGTTATGGGTGCGGAAGCGGGTGCAGGATCCGGCTTTTTGGGCTGCTTGGTAAGAAGGTGAGTTTTTTATTTTTTTAATTTGGCAGATGAAATGCATACGTGGCATGCTGGTATAGTTACATATATTAAAAATCAAGATAAAAACTGTTAGTTCCTAGTTATAGGGAAAATTAAACGCTTAATTTATGCCAGCAGGCAAAACGCTAACTCATTGCAAGTAAAAAAACGGGGAACATATATGCATGCATTCGATACCTGCCAGCAATTTTGTGTAGAGAATTCACTCGTATAACCTCTTTTTGAGTTAAAAAACTCAAAGGTGAATTGTGGCGGTGCCCTCAAGAGCAAACTTGGATCCCTTTCGTGATTAATAATTTTCTGCCAGCGTAAAATGAATAAAATTTTGATAAAGATACGTGTAAAGTTCGGAAACTTTTATGATCTGACTTTGATATTACCGATAGATAGATAATTTAATTGAGGATTGCACTGCGACAATTGGTCTTTTGTGCACTCATCTTCTTCACAGCACCTCATCTAAGCCAACTTCCTTGATGAATTTTAGCAGTTCACTTGGCTTGAGTGATTTAATGTGGGAATGCTCTGGCCATGGTGAGCCCATAAACTTAGCCCTACGTCTTGACATACAAAAACTAGTATATACGGTTATTGTATTTGTATTTATTTTCCCAGCACAACAATTTGGCAAAATTATATTATACCCCAGATACCAAGAATATCTGTTAATTTACATCTGAGTAAGTAAGCTGTCTCTAATCACTATTAGAGACACTTTGAGGTGAGAATGAATTTTGAGACAATTTGCTATTTAGTAAACTTCACACATCTCCAAAAAAAGGTCACTAATTAGTGAGCAGGTCCTGGACAGATCACAATTATAAAAAATAAGTTGCCGAAATACAGTGTTATATTATTTGCTCAATGTACATAAGAGTTAATTATCTCTATCTGTGAGCTATATTCATTTGGTGGTTTTTTTTTTACCTTAGCTTAGATTTAGAAAACCGAAATCATCTATCAAATTTGTAGACATGAGATGATGCTGATTTCAGCTGTCAGTTATACCTGCTTTGATATTCAATGGATTTTAAATGAAAAAATCCGTTTACAGTATATTTCATGGTTTATCGAATATTAAAATAATATTAAAAAAAAAATTTCAGATAGATATTAGATTGCCCGGCGGCCGTCGTGGTGTGGTGGTAGCGCTCTTCGCCTACCACACCGAAGATCATGGGTTTACGCCCCGGAAAACATAAACACTTTAGAAACAAGTTTATTCCATTAGAAGAAAGTCTTTCTAAGCGGGGTCGCCTCTCGGCAGTGATTTGGCAAGCACTACGAGTGTATTGCTGCCATGAAAAGAATCTTAGTGAAAACTTCTCTGCCAATTTGTAGGAAAAATTTAAAGGAGCACGACGCAAATTGGAAGATAAGCTTAGCCTAAAATCTCATCGGAGGTTATCGCGTACATTTATTTATTTATTATTAACTGCAAAATTTTCTTTCATATTTTTATATGTATTACAAACTACATATTTCTCAACTTACGGCACGTGATGACTTCAATGCTGGTGGATCATTCCAGCCTGGAGGCGGTGTTGGGTTGCGCTGCAAGTTCTGCCCTGGTGGCGGCGGTGGAGACAACGCTTGTTGTTGATTACCAGAATCTGCCGGCATACCACCAGTGTAGTTATTGCTGCCAGCTAAACCAATGGGCACAGCAGGTTGCATGGGATTTCACTGCGTTGCTGTTGGCACAAACGGTGCATTAAATGGAGTTGCATTAAAAGTGGGCACTGTGGTTGTAGCGGCCATTGGCGCTGGCGCCATTGGTTGATAACCGCCACCTGCACCATAACTACCCATGGGCCCAGCAGAAGTAACAGATGGGTCAAGCAAATACCACCACCCTGCGAACTGGCATTACTAGCCGGTCGTGGTGGCTGTGTGGAAAATGTTTCATTTGAGATATGTCCGGGCATAGCAACGCCTGAAAGTGGTGGTTTGGCTGCTGTAACTGGTGTCTGCACCGGTGTTGCAGATGGATTTAAAAATGTTGAACTGTTGGCTGTTGTGTTAAAGGTGCGGTACCGCCAGGTGCTGCTGGCATACCTGTAGCATTCCAGTTACCAGTTGGTGTACTACCAAACTGGCTGGCGCTATTCATAGTCCCATAACCGCCGTGTTGTGTTTGGGGTAAATCGTGTGAAAAAGAGCAACGTGTTTTGTGTTTGCTGCTGCTGTCTTGAATGATACGACAGACGGCCATTAGTAACCATTGATTCTTTTTCTATAATTTACCGCATTATATATGCGTTCGCGTAATTCCACCAATTCCATATTTTCTTCATTAGTACCCGAACCCAATCCAAATATATAAGCTAAGGCGGCTGTGAGCGCACCTTGTGACACTAATACACCACCATACTCTTTTATAAAATCGGCAAAGTGACCATTTAATTCCAAAGCAATGCCTTGCTGTTGTAGCGACTTACTCATTAACATCATAATTTCCGCCAATTCTTGCAACTCAACAGTATTGGGCTTGTAATTGTTATTTTGATGCTCCAACGCTTTTAGTTGATGCCAAGCGGTGACCAATTTGTCAATACTACCCGCACACACATAACATAACATGGCATGACGGGTATATTCAATGCTTTGCGAGCGCTCTTGCAATATCCGATCACCTAAACGTTCACAAATATCAACCACTTTACGATCATTATGATTGAGTGCGGCTACTAAAGCTTCTTTCCATGATTATATAGTACAACGATTGACAATATCTAACCAATCACGTGTAATTAAGGCGCTTATAACCTGGCATAGCTATTTTGATGTTTTTGTAAGTAACGGTTATGTATTTTGGTAAGAAAATCAATGCCAGCTGTGGAGGCGATAAATTAAGCCTCTGGAATGCGTTGCGATTCGTAGCAGAGTTCGACGGCAGCTTCAAAATTTCCAGTGAGAATGGCCTCAGTGATGAGACTTTCGGGATCTGTAAAGATATAATTAAACCAATTTTAAATACAATATACAGAAATTATTTCTACTGACGTTCTCCTTTAGGAATATCAAATGGTTTTGTTGATTGTGCGGAATTTTCATTATGGAGATGCTGCTGTTTGTGATTTTCCGCAATGCCATCGAATATTGTGCTATTATCAATCGGTTGCTAAAAATGTTTAATACATTAATTGCGATTCAAAGGACAAGTAATTAAAATATAAATATAACAAAGAATTACCTACAAAGATCGTAGTGCAAATAATTCGGGGGTTTTGCGGACGCACTTGATGTTGGATTCAGAACTGAGTCCACTACAAAAAGAATACATATATAAAATTTAAATAAGTTTGGAAAAACTTGAGATTAATTTTTGAACAGATAATAATTTTAACATAAATGTTGCTACTTGAACAAAATATGTCAGAACACTGGACCAAATTAAGATGAGAAGAATTGAGCACACAGTAAACTAGTGTTGATAGATGAGGAAAATATTTTGGAAGTGGCATTCTGTAGCGAACTGCTGTAGAAGTATTTGTAATAAAGTTAGAGGGTTGTATATAAATACAAATAATTATAATACGAATTCGACCCTTAAAATGTGTGCATATATAGTATGTAAGCATATCGTTTAAGTTATAGGCCAATATGTGTATTTCCACAAATCCTAAAACTTCATTTCAACGAATTTCGTTTTAATTAATTTCACTTACATGCGTTAGATTAGCCAAAAGATTTGTCATTTGATCGACCTCGCTTTTTGGTTTTTCATTATCTTTAACAAATATTGCAAATTTATTATCGATATCTTCCTTATTGAAACCTAAATAACAAAATTAACACTTTTAATACGCCACTAACATACATACAGGTTTACATAAGACTATCATTAACGAGTAAATTCAACATTTCCTCCTTTGGATTCGAAATTTGCTTTTATAAAATACCATAAATAGCGTCCATTCTGATCATGCGTTTGATCGGCTCGTTCGCGACAGTAATCAATATAATTTGCATCAGCGAGCGAGCGTTCCAATGCGTTAGCGCGTTGCACCAAATCTGGTTCGGCCACCACTTGCTTCGATTTGCCATTAAAGTATACCAATTTACCACCAAACTGTCATTGAAACAAATATAAAAACTTAGATGTGCATTCTATAAGTATTTTACAATATTAGCATACCCCGAAAGACACGCCACATGGTCTTTTAATCCATTTGGGTGCACGTTTTAAATCGTGATATACTATTTGTGTCGATTGTTGTGGTATGGGTGCTTGAGCTATTTGATCCATACCAGGAAATGAATCTGCTATCTTGTTCGATGTTTGTACTTGCTGTTGGGTGCCACCAAATAGAGAATAAATAGAAACATTACCATCAAGGCTAGAGCTTGCGACCAGGGCAGGATTGCGTGGACACCACTGCACATTAGAATACCATGTACCCGTTGTTGCTACTGCAGAAAGTATTTCGCCCTCAGGTATTTCTGTATTTGGATTCCAACAATAAATGTGATTATCTTTACCACAAGATACCATTAAATCAACATCACTCGGGCACCATGACATACCCAAAACACCACGTTGATGTATTTGCATCGTTTTTGCAGGCGCAGTGGCATAACGTAAATCCCATAATTGTACCACAGGCGCTTGATCATCTTCTGAAGCTAGCCAAACTTGTGTGGCCACATCCGGATGCCATTGTATGGCATACCAACGTACACGAGATTGTGTATCGGAGAGTTTAATAATTTGTTCGCTTTTACGTAAATCCCAAATAACACAACGTGAGCTAAAGACCGATGCCAATATGTGTAGTACCTGACGATTCCAGGCAGCATTTTGTACATCCTCGAGTGGTTGTGTTTTAGTTCCCGGATTCATGTGTGTTGTGGTATTGTTGAGATCCCATATAAATATTTCAGATTCAGAGGCACACGAAGCTAACAAGTTTGTTTGAAAAGGATTAACATCAAGACCGCTGACAGGACCGGTATGCTTATCTTGACTTGCTATGAGACCTTCTACGTTGCCGAGCATTTTAGCAGCTGAATAAATCATAACATGACCACCTTCGCAACCGCCTACAATGAGACCGTTAGTGTGTGCACCATCATAGCCAGTAGGAGACCAGATAACTTTCTGAAGTCTGCGAAAATGGAACGGCTTAAAAAATAAGCAATTTTTATTTATGTATGAGGGGATTAGTAAAAGTTTGCTTAGTGAATAAAAACACAATTATTTTTCCTAAGTTTCTTAATATTCGTCGCTTGTTTGAGGATATTGGACTTCTGAAATAGGTATTCAGAAATTTTTGCAGTAATTGTTAATTCACCCAAACTAATTGGAACACGCGCACGAGATTCTTCGTGTATACCAGAGGATTACTTCATATATTAGCAATAAAATTATGACATATAGTTTTTCACCTAGCATTGGGGAAAAAGGGAAATACGTACTTTCAGAATTGTTGGTTGTTTTAACGGTAAGAACAACTATGGAAAGTTCACTGCTACAACAACAATAACAACAACTATGGAACATTTTTGGGAGTATTACGGACGTTGGTAGTTCTTTGTTGGTTATGAATCCGGTACAATCTGGCACTAGCCTGACTACCGAACGAAGGATTTTTTTTAAATCTCTCGAGCTTTTGTCCTGTGGATTTAAGTTGCCTCTTACATGGCTTGCCTTGTCGCAAAAATATTCGGTAACGTTTTACAAATCGGTGCACCACTTAATTTTAATCAAAAATTATCAAAGGTAGTATGAAAAGACGCGTCTCGACCTCCGTTTTAAGAATCCGACAGCGGAAATCAAACATTTTATTTATGTCGAAAGCTATTTACAAAAAACCGTAAAATGACACAGATAGGGTCCGAAAAATGGGGCTCTATCCATAGTTTTTTTTTTTGAATAGAACACCTTTCTGCGATGGCGGCCTTCGGCCGCGCTTATAAAAAATTACCCTGGGTGGGTCCGGTTTGGGATCAAAACTAAATGCGCGCAGAAAAAAATAAACAATAAAACTTATGAATGTATACTCACATAAATGGTGTGGCAATAACAGTGTTAGGTATAGCAATTGATTGCACCTTAGGTAACACTCCTGAAAAATCTGATTCATGTAATGACGTGTTAACGCCACCCTTCAACGGTGTTTCCACATGTGTAAGCGCCATCATATTCTGTGCTTCCTGCATTATGCGATCGGTGAAAGGTGCAGGTGTACGTGGAGTTGCTGCAACTTGTGGTGTAATAGAGTAATCGGCTAACAGCGCATCTGTTGTTTCAACACCACTTTTCCCTGCCACTTCTTTAGCTATTTCACTAGCACGTCCCAATTTGACCACTTGCTGCAACTCGCGATCGGATATTTGTGGTTGCGGTAACACCAGTTTGGAGCGCTTTCTATCGGGTTCTAAATTTTGCAACATAGCTAGGGGCATATCATTTTCTTTACGTTGCTTGAGCTTTTGTTTATCTTTCTTGCGTTCGCGTTCTTCTTTCTCTGAACGCAGTTCATCATCCAGGTCCTGTTGGCGCATTTTATTAAAGTCTGGTTCTAGTTTTTCAACATTTTCTTCTGAGGTGTCATAGAAACCAATAGCGGGTCGCTTTTCAAATGGTATCTCTGCATTGTAGTCGATGCCTTTAACACGTCTGCGATTACCACTACCAATACCGGCAGCACGCAATTCTCTACGCTTTTGCAGTGCGGCCAATCGACGTACTTCTTCCAATTGTTTTTCGCGTGCTTTACGCTTTGCTTTTTTGCCCTGTGTATTGGCAAGACGAGCACGTGCCTCAGACAGCATTTCCAGTTCTATTTACATTTAAATATTTTAAATTACAGCGAAACAAAATTTTTTAATTTGCATACCAACTTCATCCATATCTTTGGGATCGGGATGTGCAGGCTTCGTCTCGGGATTTGGATCAACTTCTCCTGGTTTCAGCTTACACGGATCATCACCGCCACCCTCTCCATCTTCCTTACGTTGTGCTTGATCACTTTATTGATCAAAGTAAAATATATACATAAATATAAAAAAATGATGTTATTTGCACTTCTCTGCATAACTTACAGTAAATATTCATAACGTTCTAAACATTGTGCCGCCGTGCGTCCAATAATCGGAGCAATTGTACGCCATTGTGTTGGCATTAATTTGGCCAAATGCAAAAGCTTTTCATCCTCCTCCCGTGACCATTCTGTCTTCTTTATGCTAGGATCAAGCCATTCGTACCAGCGTGCCTTACATTGCTTGGCAGATTTGCGGTGCAGCAGTGATGCAATACGTGACCACTGGTTATTGCCATATTTCATTACAGCTGCTTTGAGGATTTCATTCTGAAAGTTATCAATTTAGTTAATACACGGCCAAGAGTAACCAGTCGCGTCAAATGCTTACCTCAGTGTTTCTCCACACACCACATTTTATCATAATTCGCGGCATGGTGCTATATAATTGTGAATTCTTTCGATGAGCACAAAAATCAAATCAAAAATAGTTGTCGAAATAAACAGCAAAAATCATTGTATATTAAAGACTTTGGGAAAATTTTAGAATAGCACCCCCCGAGTTCGAGGTAAAACTTGGTATCAAATGAAAGAGGGAGTTCTCCCGATATATATATTTTAAAGTGCACAAACTTATAATTAAAAATTTATTTGTTGTTAAAGCTTGCAAAGTTAGCAAATTTCTATAGCACTTTAAATTACAATTTACACATCTTTCAAAACCTTAATCCACATACATATCTATATAAATTGGCAACGATAAACTTAAATTGCATTTTTGTATATTTCACATTTCATTTTTACATTGTTTTTAGATATTATAAATGTTTTATTAAATCAATCGAGCTTTTGTAGCAACATGCACATATATATGTATATATTTTATTGATGACATTACAAAGCTGTGCTGCCACGCAAAAATGACGCATTTTGCTATCCCTATGAAAATAATAGGTGCGAGAGAGCACAATACATTGTGGGAAAGCAAAATTTGTCAGCATGCTATTTCATTTGGAGAATTTTTCATTCCAAATCGTTACCCCTGTCAAAAATTCGTGTGACTGTGCGCGTTTTTGGTCACACAATTTTTGCAGGGAAATAACGTTCCAATGACGCAATTTCGCTATAGGAGCTGTGCTTGCCCAAAGTGGAAAACCCATCGCTTTTATTTCCATAATTCTTAGCGATACCGAACAAAGTTAAAGTACCAATGAAAAAGAACTTTTAGCAATAGAATGGGCACTACAAAAATTACGAAATTACTTATACGGAGCCGATTTGACAATTTATACAGACCAACAATCATTAATTTATTCTATATCGGAAAAAAATCCAAATAGTAAATTAAAAAGATGGAGAAATTTATTAGAGGAATGCGGAGCAAAATTAGTTTAAAAACCTTGTCATCCAAATGTTGTAGCACATGGACCTTCTCGACAACAAATAAACACCTCAACGGATTGCTCAGCCCATTCCGCACAAAGCTCACCAACGGAAATAATGAAAAAAGTGAAACAGCCATTCAACTCGTTCAAAAACCAAATAATTGTTATAAAAACTAATGAAGAGAAAGAAACCATATCTCAGACAATATTTGCCGACCATTTTAGACGCTTGATATATTACAACGATTCACAAATTGTATGCAACAAGTTGAAAGAGGTAGTCAGAATAAACGTTACAAACACTTTAAGGGTAGAAAATGAAGAAATATTTCACTTTAGAAAGGTATTATTCGTGCATTTCCAAATTGTACGTTTGGATAAGCACAAACACTCCTTACTGATATTACAAATATCGATAGACAAAAAGGGATTGTTATTCAAACTCACAGAAGAGTTCACAGAAATTACAAAAACAAGGCTCAAGAGGTACTTTTAAACTACTACTAGCCAAACCTAAAAAAAATGTACAGTGCGGAGACAAATACATGCGAAAAGCAATGTGCATTGCGCGGCCTTATTTGGGACTCAAGTCTCCACCTTCCTCCATATAGAAGTAGACTTCTTCTTATTAACTTACCACTCTGGAAAATCGGAGAATATTACTGGGGTATTGTTCATCCATAAGCTCGTTATTGGAGAAATTGATTCTGCGGACCTCCTCAGCCGCTTGTTTTTTGCGGTTCCCCCTAGAGTATCCAGACACTACGTTCCTTTCTATTTACCCCTTTGTCGACGAAACTTTGCTAAAAATAATCCTCTTCTTATCTGGTGCGCGCACTACAATGACTTGTATAGCTGCATCAGTCTTGAATGTACTTTTGCCACTATACGTAATGCAATACTTGCCTATCTAATTTAAGAGATACAAACTAATTTAATTTGCCGGCATTTTATTCCTTCCATAAAAAATAGGAACTATCTCGCTTAAGGATGGAGGAACATTTATCAACATGTATCATTAAGAAGGAACAAGACAATACTGTGTTGATTGGAATCTGGTGCATTCCAACAACGTAAAAAACATGCTTTTTCATGAGTCACTGACCGGAATCGTATGCATTCCGGCAGTATAATCTTATGGGTCAGGCATCGAGCTGATTGGAATCTGGTGCATTCCAACAACACAGGTCATGTTACTTGTTTATGCCTTGTGATGGCGTATCCTCATTACACTACTCTTAGCACTGCCGGATTCCCATGACATGCTGATTGGAATCTTGTTGCATTCCAACAGGGAGATTGGAATCCACTGCATTCCGAAATCATGCTGAGCGGAATCTGATGCATTCCGCCAGTATAAGATTTTGGCATAAGATCTTATTTCTGCTAATATTTCTTATTATTATTATATTCTGAAATTAAATAGCAATGTTCATTAATATTTCTTTGTTTGTAATATAACATTGTTAAAATCTCGATATATCTTAAATTTTATCTTTTGCGTTGTATATTTATATATCTTTTATACTATGCAGTCGACCATAGTTTGTCGTCGACTTTAAATAATAAATAAATAAATAAATAAATAAATAAATAAATAAATATGCCTGGTACATAAATACGAACGTCAACCGAACAGACTTTCTATAGGAATAACACCAATACCAACAAAAGTAGGGGAATATATACAAATGGACATATTTCATACGAACAACAAAGCCGTATTTTTTTTACACGTACTTATATACGTCTACTTTTACGCGTAAAAAAATGCTTATCGTCACTTAGATAATAGGGGGACTCATGTAACCGTATAAATGCCTTATAAAGTGGGTACACGTATAAATTTATCTGGTGCGTAAACGAGCTGTCAAATTTTGTATGAAAAATCATTTACACAATAGGGGGACTCATGAAAGCATATAAACTTATAAGGTGTAAAATTATATCCATTTACACACGCTGTTATATGAACGCACCTAGTAATACCCTTGATAAACTTAATTGTTTATCAGCTGTATTATTGCCAAACAAAATTTTTTTGATTGTTATACAAACTAAAAAATGCCAAGATTAAGTGAAAAATCAAAACTAAAACGCCTTTACTTGCTGATGTTGGAGATTTCTGATGAAAAGGTTGCATTCCTTTGAGTTTACCGCGTTTACACAATGAAATGTGCGCGTAAATTTATACAAATTGTGTAAATGATTTTTCATACAAAATTTGACAGCTCGTTTACGCACTAGATAAATTTATAGGTTTACACACTTTATAAGGCATTTATTCGGTTACATGAGTCCCCCAAATTTGTATAAATTTACGCGCACATTTCATTAGGGGGACTCATGAAAGCATATAAACTTATAAGGTGTAAAATTATATCCATTTACACACACTGTTATATGAACGCACCTAGTAAAATTCTTGATAAACTTGATTGTTTATCAGCTGTATTATTGCCAAACAAATTTTTTTTGATTGTTATACAAATTCAAAAATGCCAAGATTAAGTGAAAAATTAAAACTAAAACGTCTTTACTTGCTGATGTTGGAGATTTCTGATGAAAATGCCTGCTGTAATGTCTGCAAGGTTGCATTCTTTTGAGTTTACCGCGTTTACACAATGAAATGTGCGCGTAAATTTATACAAATTGTGTAAATGATTTTTCATACAAAATTTGACAGCTCGTTTACGCACTAGATAAATTTATACGTTTGCACACTTTATAAGGCATTTATAAGGTTACATGAGTCCCCCTATTGTGTAAACGCGGTAAACTCAAAGGAATGCAACCTTGCAGACATTACAGCAGGTATTTTCATCAGAAATCTCCAACATCAGCAAGTAAAGGGGTTTTAGTTTTAATTTTTCACTTAATCTTGGCATTTTTTTATTTGTATAACAATCAAAAAAATTTTGTTTGGCAATAATACAGCTGATAAACAATCAAGTTTATCAAGAGTATTACTAGGTGTGTTCATATAACCGCGTGTGTAAATGGATATAATTTTACACCTTATAAGTTTATATGCTTTCATGAGTCCCCCTAATGCTTAGGAGACCCATCTAGCGGCAACTAGCTACACAACATGTTGTACCGTAAATCCGAGGCACAAAACCTTCGTTGTATGTCTGTGTATAAAAATAGCTGAATCGGTTGCGATGAATAATGGACACACACCCAGTGATGGTACATAATTTTTTGGCAAATCTCTACTTGACTACAAAAAGATCCCCATTTTTCCCTACGCGCTTTAAAATTTCCCCTATGAAATTCCCTGCTATTTTTTCAGCTATTTCCGAAAACAAACCCAAAAATGTTTAATTAAAAATGCAATTATTAAAAAAAAAAAATTATATATATTATTTCTATATACAAACAAAATATTGCGTTTTATGTATGCACATGTACAGACATAGAAATAATAAGTGTAATGCAATCTGGAAGCGAATGAGTTACATTTTCCGACCATAACACTTGCGCCATCACTGCACATGCCTAAAATATACACGTAATAAAACTACTTTAAGATGTATATTCATACGTATGGATATTAGGTTTTATTTACCAATTATGTTATTAAATGGAATCCCAAGAGTTAAAATTAATTCCTTAAAAGCTTTGTATAGAGCATCAGCAGTGCAATCAGTTCCTAATGGTAGAAGATCCAACAGCTTAACTACGACTCGTCCTTTTTCTTCGTCGTAAAACCTGGCCAGGATGCACATATTCTTATTGAGCCCGATATCTGTGCTCTCGTCGATCATTACGGACAACATTTTTGTTTTTAATTTATTTACCAAGTTGTTTTTTTCTTCTTTTGCTATTAAATTTTTTAGTATGCTAGTACACATTTTCCTCCCAAGGTCAACATTTTTTATAATTTCAGAATCCGGCACTATTTCTTTTAAAAGAGGAATAAGGTGATCCACCACTGTCAATGCTACGTTGTGTTCAGCAAAAAACATACTCAGTCGTATTTCAAAATTCTTTTTATCTTTTTCCCTTTCTCTATTCAACGTGTTTTTTTTTTAATTATTCAAATTGCTTTATTTGGCTATAGCCTTTACATTATTCTGGTGCGATTTCGTTTCGGCGTGTCTCAACAAATCCGACTTGCTGCAATTTAAAATTTTGTTGCAGGCAAAACATTTGCTTTTGAACTCCTCCCCAGCCACAGCTTCTAACCAACCCTTAAACTTCTCGTCTTGGAGCCACTTATTGGTAAACCTTTGCTTGCGATAATTTTTGCTCTTTTCAAAACTTTTGTTTGATTCTTCTGAAGACCTCATTTCGGTTCAAAATTAATATGGAAAATAAATACCAATGCTTTTAATTTTTCTTTAAATGTACCTTTATAAAATCAGCAGCGAAAGGCGCCAAACGAAATATACGAATCGAACGTTTGCTTGAAAAATTGTGTTTTCATTGAATCAGCTGATTACAGTGTTGCCAATAATAACGTAAAGTAGGAGTTGTTATTATAATGCCACTTAACCATATTTTTTAATAGAAAGTTGCCAAATAAACGTATTTGTGTTTCGGGCAAAACAAATTTAATATGTAAACAGACAAATATATTTGCACGTTTTGCTTCATTTTGCCGAAAAATCCCTACATTTACCAAATATATAAAAATCTGTCTTTTATTCCCCACGGTATTTTTTTTCCTACTAAAACCCCCACGAATAGGGAATTTTCCCTACGTGTACCAACACTGCACACACTATATTTAGCTGAATCGGTTGCGATGAATAGTGGACACACACCATTTTTAAAGGTGATACATATAATTAGTGTAGAGGTGAAACATCGACACATAGTTCACTTGCATTTGAGTATAATGCGTATTGAAATTTAGTAGCACTAATTTTATGAGCAGAAATTTCAGAAGAGTAGATAAAATTTGGTGCTTAGCAGTCCATATAAAGTTTAAGCGTAAACGTCTATAGATGTAAAAAAAACGCAGCTAGTATGTATCTCAGTTCAATAGATAGATACTCGAAATAATGTTTTATTCGAAAACTATAAAATAAATTACATTGCCACGAGTATATTGAGGAAGTTCGCGCAAAGGTCTGTTCCAAAGCAAATTATCTTATGACCGATAACGAGAGCATATTAATAGGAAATATGCCAAACCAGTATACAGTAGACAACAAATAACGCACTCCGTCACGCTGTACATCATTCAACATCAAACGCTCAAGTTGAACGGTTACATAGCACACTTATCGAACTCTGTCAAACTTTAGTTGCAGAGAATAAAACAGCTCCCGCTGACGAATTATGCAACGCAGTTCGCTAATACAACAAAACTATTCAGTCAAGTACAGGATATAAACCTGAGGACGTGTTTTTAATCGCGAAAAATATCCTGACATTCGTGAAACAACAGAAGCAGCACCAGCTTTTAAGATACCATAATAAAAATCGAAATATTATCAACTACAAAGAAGGCGATACGATTTACAGCAGGACAGATCGACGAAATAAGACCTCGGCAAATAAAACAAACATCAAGTCAAAGAAGATCGACGATGACTTGATTTTCTTCTGTCATATTTTAGTGATTGAGCGATTTTTGATAGGTAAATTAGGAAATAAAAAACTGGAACGAATAGTATCGGACCTTAGGGCAAACAAATGTTTCTTTTTTGTTTATGTAGTAGCGGATTTATCAGGAAAAAAGGTCTTGTTTTGGAGGTAAGATTGTTCGGTTATCAAACACTTTTCGCAACAGATTGTTGTAAATAGTCGAGTTATAAAGAATTTGTTTCAAATGCACGTGTACCGCGCAGCCGGGGAGTTAAATAAATTAAAAATCAAATTAAAGAATAACACTTAGGCCTACTTGCAGAACGGCAAGTTATTGTTTTTGCTCAGAGTTAATTTAAAAACTGTTTCAAAAATGTATGAGTTTAAACCCCCATATCAGGTTAACTCTGAGCTAAAAAGTTCACTCGCCGTTTGGTAAATATTGAGAGTTTGTGTAGGAATATGTATATTGACGGTCCATTCGAAAAGTATCACTTTTTAAACTATTTACTTCCGTACCAACCTTGTGAAGCATCAGATTGTCATTGGAGATGCGAGGCTGATCCGTCAAGCTCCTCGTAGTGTTCCACTGGCCAAACGGGAAGTCAAATCACACAACAAATGAGCGACAGTGGCGTAATCGAACCATCAGATATTCCATGTAGCTCACCGGTGGTACTTGTGAGGAAAAAGGATGGAAAAATAAGGTTTTGCGTGGACTAGGATAGCTACCCATTGCCAAGAATTGCCGACGCTCTGGACTTCCTATCTGGTACAAAATGGTTTTCCACACTGGACTTGAAAAGTGGCTATTGGCAAGTGGAGGCGAAGCAAGAAGACAAGCAAAAAACTGCCTTCAGCGTCAGAAATGGTCTTTGGCAGTTTACAGTAATGCCCCTTAGACTATGTAATGCACCGGCTATTTTGAAGGACTTATGGATCAGGTACTCAAAGGACTACATTGGAAAACATGCTTGTTGTACCTAGACGATATCATCGTATTGAGAAAGAACATGTTAAGGACTTGGAGGAGGTTTTCCAAAGAATAGCTGGTGCTGGTCTGAAACTAGGTCCCAAAAAGTGTCCACTGTTTGAAAAGGAAGTATGTTATTTAGGTCACAAGGTAACGACGGACGGCATCTGCACTGCGAATGAATAGATAGAAGCTGTAAAGGATTGGCTAAGATCACTGAACCTGCATAAAGGAAGAAGTTTCCTTGGGCTTGCACATTTTGCCGCCGATTTCTACCATGCCTCCATGAGCTTACAAAGAGAAATAAAACTTTTGAATGGAAGAAGGAGCAAGAAGTGGCTTTTCAAACAATGAAATAGCGTTTGTACACTGCCCCAATGTTGGCATATCCGATTCCAGGAGCAACGTTTATTCTAGATACGGATGCGAGTGGGTATGCTTTAGGATGCGTTTTGTCACAGCTGTTCGATGAACAGGAGAAAGTAGTTGCCTATTACTGCCGATCAATTGGAAAACCAGAGAGAAACTATTGCGTTACACGGAGAGAGCTGCTGGCATTGGTAGAGTGCATTAAACATTTCCACAAGTACCTCTACGGGCAGCGATTCCGCATCAGGACAGACCACGCAGCGTTGAAATGGATCCTGCAGTACCGTAATCCAAAAGGTCAATTGGCACGGTGGATCGAGCGACTACAAAGCTACGACTTCTCCAGTCAGCATCGAAAAGGTAGTACCCATACGGATGCTGATGCAATGTCACAAAGACCAGGTAATTTGGAATGCAAACACTATCCTAAAGCTGAGGCTAAGGAAGACATCATAGATATCCGACTGAAGACTATAACATGTACGGATGAATGGGACATGCAACAACTAAGGAGGTCAGATACAGATCTGTGACATGTTATGCAAGGGCTCGAACGAAACGAAAGACCAAAGAGAAAAGAGATACCAGAAGAGAGTCCTATTTCGAAATTATATTGGGCACAGTGGAACAGTTTTCAATTGATATCCGGTTGTCTGCATCGAATATAGGAGCGTGAGGATGGTCAATGTAAGAGAAAATTCGTAGTTGTTCCAAGGAAGAGGATTCCTGATGTTCTCAGTGACCTGCATGACGGTCAAAGTGTAGCTCATCTTGGAATCACGAAAATGCAAAGATTTTACTGGGTTTGTTGCCGTCAGTCGGTCACTGAGTGGATTGCCAACTGCGACGTTTGCAGCAGAGTAAAAGGGTCCAAAACCCGGTCAGGGCCAGATGAAGCAATATATTCCAGGTGCACCATTTGAAAGGATCGCCATCGATGTAGCAGGTATATTACCTACTAGCAATCGCGGCCTATACAAAGTTGTATGTCGGATCAACGATGTTGTTTACCGCATACAAACCATTAACAAACCACGAAAAAAATGAAGGTTGTTGATTTGGAAAGGCTGTCACCGTTTAGATCGAAAAATTTGTCTCATCGGGACGATCAGACTTAGGTGGAGATCAGTGTGGCGAATATTAGCATTTCTAACATCAATATGCTGTTTGTAAATAAACACAACGACTGTAAGCCATTTACATACATAAAAGGCAACGAAGAATATTTCACACACACCAGCAGCTTGAAACAAAGAGATTATTTCACATAACCAAATGTAGTCAGCATATAAGAGCAAAGAAGAAAGAGAAACAATAACATATCACGTTATCATCAGCTAAGAGCAGAAGCTGTTACTCACACCAAATATGAGATGCAAGGCATGTTCGTGAAAAAACTAGACATTAAGAGAAATAGGTGAACAAGTCTTACTGATAGTATAAAAACAGCGCGGTACAAGCGATAATCGATCAGTGGGATTTTAACACTCTTTAGTGAAGTGCGCGATAATTGTGAAGTACTACTCCCAAAGTAGTCTAAATAAAGAAAATTTTGTTCCACTGAATATTTGAGTTACTTATTCGACAGTTCAGAGATCTAAAGTTAACAGAAGCTGCAAAATAATAAGGAATTTCGCAAAATTCGTTACAATATGTAGGGACACTTCCCCTGTTAACTATCTGCAAATTGGCTTGCAGGATGTAACAAAATAGAGATTCGCCTCTCTCATTCGTATTTCCTCCTCCCAACGCATTCTGGTGCGCATTTGCATCCGTTCCTATGCCCAACTGCCCTTTGCGCCCTTAACCTCTTGCACTCCACCGCTGGAGCCTCCGCAATATGGGCCATGTAGCAAAATGCCTGATTATGCTCTTGCTCAACGACTCAATGACTGTAGCTCGCACCCTTCCTTCCGTTTGCGTATAGTAAACGCCAAATCCGCGCGTGCTGAGCCAAGAAACCTATTCTCCCTATGAAAGTCACGGCTTCTGGATCAGCGCCACGTCAAACGAAGCCTGCTCAAGGGTTAGGCAGAGTTCATTCGAAGCCACTTTACTGTGTTGGAGGTGTATAAGTTAGACTCGCAGCACCATAGGGGCTGTTTGTCCCTCTCCAACACCTTTGTCGCGACGTCTTCGTCCTCCTCTTGCCCTTTTGTTTTAGGGCTTTCGAGGCCCTCTTCAGCCTCTCCCACTTCTTGCAAACTACGATTGTTTTCCTCGTGACTTCTTTTCCAGGGTCATAAATGTTGTGCTGGGCGTTCCTCTGTGGAACTCTCAGTGCTATTTGGCTGTAGGTCCTCTTCTAACACCTTCGTGGTGACGTCCGCCACCTGTCCCTTTTCTCTAAGGCTTTTGAGGTCTTTTTCGACTTCGCCCACTTCTAGGGACTTCTTTTCCTCAGTCGCATGTAAATTTTGCCTGTACACCAGGACATATCTCCAAGCTGTTTACAATGTATCCTCCACCTGATTGTTTATTTGGAAGATGTAGAACTGACCTTCCTCCGCAGGCCGAGATACAGTAACTGCCTTCCCATCCTATGCCGGTATATTTGGATTGTGAATCTGCAGAGGTCGCAGCTTATCCTCCGACTTCATCACACATGGTAACCATACTTTAACTTTTCGTACCGTTGAGATCTCACCTCAAACCGCGCTTTCGTGCCTTGCCTTTAGAGGTTTGGAACCACTTCCATCTTCCAACCATTATACCACCTTCCCGAATCAAAGGTTGGAAGGGGCTTACTTGGTTGTTCCTGCATTATTTTGGGTAATAAGCTGTTGTTGTTGTAGCAGTGCTTCGCCCCATCCAATAGGCGCGACCGATCACAAATTTTCATCAATATCCACTAACGTAATTCCAAGGAAACTTGCTGTTTCAACAATGGTGAACCATAATGAGAGGAGTGTTAGAGGCGCTGCTTCCCCAATACAGTTAAAGAGATGGTTGGTGTCATGTGGGGACACTTGTAATGTGCATATATATGTTTTCTATGTCGGGGTTGATTCTAGATATGTAAGAGTTTAACTTGTTACAGTATCCAAATGGAAGTTGAGCTGGAGTGACTCGCGTTTCCCTAGGGAGAGTGCGTTCCTCTCTGCTAGTTTTGGGTATTGTTTTTTGAGTACAGGATTCACCAGGCAATTTCTGGCATAGAGGTCCGATGCCTGTTTGAGAAGTTCACTAAGGACCTGCTTGTGTTTTAGCTTCATACGGCTGTGTTCTCAGGTGCCGTATTTCCTCATAATGCCTACGGAGATGACTCCTTAAGCCCCTGGGCGGTACAGGCTAATCAATCAGATGTCTGTTGGTGTGCCCAGGTTTCTGGGCATTCAACAGGAACTGTTTGGTTAGGATTTAAGTTCTCTCCCTAATGGGGAGTATTCTCGTCTCATAATGTAGATGGTGTTCTTAGGACATAAGAAGACAACCCGTGGTGGTTCTGAGGGCAGTATTTTGGCAGGCCTGTAGCTTCTTCCAGTGAGTAGTCTATAGGCTTGGCGACCATATCGGGGACGCTAAAATTAAATGTTTTTGAAAACAGCTTTATTATTCATAGCTTTAAAGTTTAAACATTTCAAATCCATTTTTGATACATACTATATTATATAATAAATAAATATTATATTATTAACTTATTGTTTTAATTGTCTTATTGCTTATCCAGGTTCCGAAGATGGTCTCACACTGAAGCCGAAATATTGACCGAATAAAATTAGAATATAAAACTTAACTAAGTTTTTGTTTCAAAATATTGGCCTAAAGCTCAACAAAAACTCAACAGTTTATTTCAATTCAATAGTAATATCTTAACTACATAAAGAAAACAAATGGCTTCAAGCCTTTAAACATTTTATTTTGATAAAAGAAACACCGGATTCATCTACTATTATTTTGAGCGTAGATGTATGTAATACTTCTTTTATATTGCTAAAAAGCACATAGTATAATCCCCATTATCAAAGTACAGAAATAGAAAACAATACAATAACAAATTCACAACCGGTATATAAAATGACAGTTTTTAAAAAATCCTTGATGAAAAAAAATTGCATACATATGATATCAAAAACACCTAAATAAATAAAAAAATATTCAGGGGATTCATTTCAACTTATAAAAGTCACTTCATAGAAGTTTACACACTTTATATTGTTTATAAGCTTTACAAGGCTGTTCTACGCTTATATGAATCCGCTGATTTAAAAAACTGACAGTCGCTTCCAATATTGAATGTAGTACAAACTCAAAATTTGATGTAGGCGTCTCGCTTTAACTTCGAATTCAAAACACTGCAAGTATATTGTACTATCAATATATGTATACCCGTATTGACATGTTGTAATTTTGTTTATACACTCAAAAAAAGTTATCATCTAGGCATCAATGTGCAATTTTTTCTTATCTTTTTTTTGTCATCAATGATCTTATATTATTGACATTTTCGAAATATTAGTTTGATACTTGTATTTGTCAAGTTAATAGACTACATACAAATGTAATGCGTTTTATAATCCATCTAGTAATAAATGTTATGAAACTAGGAAATTTATACAGTTATCATTTTGATACATTTTAAGGGCGAAACAAATATTTTCCATGGGCAAATCAATAGTCAAGATACAAAATTGATACTTTCAATTATACTTTTTATAATATTTATCGTTGCATTGATACCACGAAAATGATACCGTTTATAGTTTCATTTTTGCACATCGTGTATTAAAATGATAGTGATACTTTTTTCTTGAGTGTACTTCCGTTTCAATTTTCATTTTTGCCTAAATTAATTGCAAGTTAATAGCCGTATAAATCTACGCTCGATATTTTTTTTTCAATTTAAAAAACATTTTGGGCGTAAATTTACACGGATATTAACTTGAAATTAATTAAGACAAAAATGAAAATTGAAACGGAAGTATAAGCAAAATTAAAAAAATACGAGTGACCTTATAATTATGTAATGGCGTATAGAAATATTACGTATAAAAACAGAAATGGCTTCAAGCCTTACGATCATTAAAAAAAAAATAATAATAATAAGAGGTACTAAGCAGTTTATATTTAATATGCATGTGCAAGAGTGCTCATGTGATTAAGTACAAAATTGAAAATTATTTTATTCGTAACATACAGCATATCACGAAAATCTAATTCGCTTGAATATTTCGCTATTTTTTTATGAAAATGTATGTAAAAATACATTATAAATAAATACAATAAATTAAATAATAAATAAATAAAAAATTTAAGCTTCAGGTAATTTGGTTAGCGGCGTAAGAATAGTATTTTATTGTACTAGAATTCAATGAGCTACAAATCTACTTGTATTGTATTTTCAGGTACATTTTCATAAACAATTTTGCGAAATTATTTAAAAAGAAGTAATTTTTGGTGATTTAACAAAAGTAATTACCAAAAATAAATATTGGCACACCTTATTTTTGCAATTTTCACTAATTTCTTCTTCAGTAAAATTATTTTAAATAATTTTTTTAAAAACTATGTATTAAGGTTCAATACAAAAACTATAAACTTTGTTGTGAAAATGTTTGCCAAACTTTTTTCTCAGACTTTCTTAAACTTTTTTCTCAGAATTCAAGGTTCGATTCGAGCTCAAGGCCAGAACAATAATTTTTTTCTAAAAATAATTATTGTTATTTTTTAATTTTTCTAAATTTGAAAAATTGTATTTTGTTTTTGGAATAGTAAGTAGAAAATTTGTCAGAAAACCTGCCATAGCTGCGCAGATAGATCCATTTCGAAGGGTAATCACTGAAAAAGCTGGATTTTAGTTTATTGTCAATTACTTTGTTTGACATTCCCAAGTGCTCATGGTTTATTAACAATAGTTTTTGTTTTAATCGGCCTATTGATAAATGATTCAAGGTTCGATTCGAGCTCAAGGCCAGAACAATAATTTTTTCCTAGTGATAATTATTGTTATTTTTTAATTTTTCTAAATTTGAAAAATTGTATTTTGTTTTTGGATTAGTAAGTAGAAAATTTTTCAGACAACCTTCCATAGCTGCGCAGATAGATCCATTTCGAAGGGTGCTAAGCCTTCATCATCAGTACGCTTTAGGCATGCTGCGCTAACCATTTAGCTATACAGCGGTGGTTTGTTTGACTGGCAAATTTGCTACTTCTATTCCTTTTTACCAACTATATTTATTCAGTGTTGCGCCATCTGGTGCAAATCACTGATAATGCTGGATTTTTGTTTATTGTCAATTACTTTGTTTGACATTCCCAAGTGCTCATGGTTTATTAACAATTGTTTTTACAATTTTTCAAATTTACAAAAATTAAAAAATAACAATAATTATCATTAGAAAAAATTATTGTTCTGGCCTTGAGCTCGAATCGAACCTTGAATCATTTATCAATAAACCGATAAAAACAAAAAGAATTGTAAATAAACCATGAGCACTTGGGAATGTCAAACAAAGTAATTGACAATAAACAAAAATGCAGCATTATCAGTGATTTGCACCAGATGGCGCAACACTGAATAAATAATTGGTAAAAAGGAATAGAAGTAGCAAATTTGCCAGTCAAACAAACCACCGCTGTATAGCTAAATGGTTAGCGCAGCATGCCTAAATCATACTGATGATGAAGGCTTAGCACCCTTTGAAATGGATCTATTTGCGCAGCTATGGCAGGTTGTCTGAAAAATTTTCTACTTACTATTCCAAAAACAAAATACAATTTTTCAAATTTAGAAAAATTAAAAAATAACAATAATTATCATTAGAAAAAAATTATTGTTCTGGCCTTCAGCTCGAATCGAACCTTGAATCATTTATCAATAGGCCGATAAAAACAAAAACAATTGTTTTCTCAGAATTTTCAGAATTTTTTGGAGTATGTAGTTTTGCAGCCCATTTAATTTTTTTGTGTCTTATTATACTAGAATTTAATGGGTTACAAAACTGCATACCCAAAAAATTTGGGGAATTTTGCAAACATTTTTTAAACAAAGTTTATAGTTTTTGCAATGAATCTTAATATATAGTTTTTGACAAAATTATTCAAAATAATTTTACTGAGGAAGAAATTAGTCAAAATGGCAAAAATAAGGTGTGCCAATATTTATTTTCGGCACTGTACACATAGTATTTTACGAAGAACATAATTTTCTATTTTGTACGTATTGGTGTGGCCGGTTGGTATTTTCGTTTCAGTTTTATTACCGTCAATCCATTTCACTTCATCCCTAGTTGTTGATTTGGGATGGCGTAAGAGACAATACTGCATTGGCCATGTTGTTCTTGGCAGCGCAAAACTCTGTCATGCAGTTCACTGACTCTTGCCGAAATAGTTGTTCCGCTTCATTTCTTTGTTGAATACTTTCCATCATCTTAGAAAACATCTCTCTACTTCACCCGGTGGACTAAAAGGGTCAGATGATGGGGACGGGGTCTCAATAAAGGGTTCATGGAACTGAACCGGTGGACTGAGAGGGTCGCATGTAATTACCATTTCAGTCCAAAAAAATCAAGGAAGAATGTTAGTTTTTTATACATATACATTTTATGGGAGTAAAGCCGTACCTCTGCACCAATAATTGGTACGCCTGGTTCCCCAAGTACTACCGTTGTACCGATGGCGTTTAATGCCCTCTGCTCACTTTCGTTTTGTGGTTCCAATATATACCCGGTTGCAATTTTCGTTGACTTTTTTATTTCCCATGCAACTGATTTCATACCACACATTATTTTGTTGTAGGGTCTCGATGGGGCTCTTTGTGTTTGTAAATATGCTGGAAAGGGTGCAGTTGGATTTGTGTGCTATTGTAATGTTCGGCTTAATATTCATGCTTTTGCGAACAGTTTCCGTAAGTTTGGGGATATATGTAACACTGTAGTATTGTTTGGTTGAATTTGTTGTTTCCGATGTTGGTGCTTTGGTATGTTTCGTTTCAGTTCTTAGTGTTTTTGCTGTATAAGACTTTGTATCACGTTATGTGGGTAGTTGTTGTTTCTTAATATTTGATATATTTTTCCGATATTGGCATTGTGAAATTGTTCGTGGCTTATAGACAGAACTTTGTTTACAAAATTTCTCGATGTGTTTAATTTATATTTAAAGGGCTGCGATGAAAGGAAATTGATCATCCGTAAGAAGGTTTGGTATACCAATCGAATACAAGAGATCCATTATTTTTGTGGATCTTGACGTCAAGAGAGGGGATGCTGTTGTTTTGATCTACTTCCAAGGTGAATTGTAACTTGTTGTGGTAGCTGTTGAGCGTATTTAAAATTAGTTCGAAATCGTTGCGGGTGACGATTGCCAATATGTCGTGTACATATTTGACCAGAAATTTTATTTTCGTATTCTGTTGTTGCTTTAATGTTGCGAAAGAGTTCTCGAGTAAATCATCCATAATTATATCTGCTATGGTTGGGGAGAGGGGGTTGCCCATGGGCATTACAAACATTTGGGTATATATTTTGCTGTTACACATGAAATAGTTGTTGTTTTGTATTTTCTCCCATTTTTCATAATAATGTTGATAGCGAGATAAGGTGGAATGTTAGTAAAAAGGGATATGACATCAAAAGACACTAAAACTTCGGCGACACTAATGCCACGAAGCCTCTCTTTTAAATCAAACGCGTTCTTTATATTAGCCGTGTTTTTTTTTTACACGCGTATACGTTTCGTTTGCGCGTGAAAAAAAATGCCTATCTTCGCTTAGATAATGCTTAGGAGACCCATCTAGCGGTTGTGGTTAAACAACTAGCTACAGCAACAGGGTGTACCGAAAAGCGGAGACACAACGCTCCGATGGTCATAGGGTAAAACATATAGCTGAATCAGTTGCAATGAAGTGTGGACGCACATAGAATACATAGAATTAGTGTAGAGGGTGAAACATAAACACATTTTTCAGTTACATCTGAGTATAATGCGTATAGAAATTTAGTAGGACAAAATTTATGCGCAGAAATTTCAGAGGTGTATTTAAAGCTTGTCGCTTAGCAGTCCATATAAAGTTTAAGCGTAAACGGATATACGCGTGTTAAAAAACACGGTTATTGTATTTTTCACATATTAATCACCACCTTTTTATTTCCTACTGGAAACCCACAACAGGTCAAATAGCCTAACAACAAAGTATTAAAATTGACCGAAATACCCCAAAATACTAGATGATTAATGTGTTTATGTAGCTTGCTTTAATGTTTTTGGTGTTGTGCCTTTATTTAGTGATGTGAAAATTCGCCACAATATATTGCATTTCTGCGATAATGAAACACAAAAAGCATATTTCGAGAAACTATTAAGTTTGGCTGCCGAATTTCGCTTGCCACTATTTCTACATTGTCGCAATGCGCATAGAGATTTTATTGAAATACTTTAACGTAATCGGGATATGCTTTTGAATTGTGGGGTTGGTGTAGTGTTTTGATGGTACTATAGAAGATGCGGGCAAAGTTAATACAAACGATACACTTTCCATTGGCTTAAATGGTTTGAAGCGGTCAAGAAAAAGAGATACTTTAGTGGATGGACCTTGTGAACCATGTCAAACTAGGTGAGTTTGTTAAGTAGCTACTTTAAATCTTACAAATAATATGTGAAATTTTCATAGCCAAGTACTTGAAGTTATTGCCGGTGTGAAAGGACAGGACGCAACTTGCTGATACATACTTCGATAACATAATGCAATTACTACAGGTTTGTTCTCCAATGATGACGGAGATTTGACACTCCCAAATTCCGAATGTTCCGAACATATGAATAAGGTAACACGCTCAATGATTACATTTCTTTATGGCATCCCATTATTTACTAATTACATTTTACGTGAATCGATTAACTAGTCGAGTTTTTGCCGTTGAACGATGAATTTTAAATTAGTTTAGGTTTCGTATATTCATAGGTTTACGAAAGTACACGATTTCTTGGCGTCCTCACTTTTCATAAAATTACCTATGTATGTTCAGCCACACTAATAGATTATGCCATGGTTAATAAATCATCATATATATAAAAAGAAGTGTACATATTGATTGTCACTCCATAACTCGAGAACGGATAGAAAGATTGCCATGAAATTTTTGGAAAGATACAGAAAGGAGAGATGATGGTTAGTTGATTTTGAAATCCCAAATCGGTTTAGCCATTCTTGAGTTAAGATTTTATTTTTTTAGAAAAAATTCAAAATTTTAAAATTTGGTATTTAAATTTGCCTATATTAGTATTTACGATCCTTTTTTCCGGGAAGTTAACCAGAGACGGACTGGGATTAGAACTAGGACCGGGACTGAGACCCGGAGAGGGACTGGGACTGGGACTGGAACAAAATACATACCACCCTCTGGGACACGCAATAAGGGATGAAGAAGAATGAGAAGGTGAGAGAAGAGAAAAGAGAGAAGTAGAAGGATACTGAGAAAGAAATAGAATGAGACGAATATGGAGATAGATGAAGCGAAAAAGACGGAAGGAGGAGTGAATAAAAGGATCAGGAAAAAGTGAAGAGGGGTGGGGGAGGGCAGAGTTAGACGGAAAAAGCTTATTAAAAAATGCAGATAGGCCAAATTTAGGGCAGAACAATGTCTAGTTCATCATAAAATTAAAAAAATTGTTCTAAGGAATTATACAGTTCAGTACTTATCGGATATTTGTAATTTATTTGCTTCCTATTTCTACTACTAATATTTTTCGAAAAATCGCAAAGAAACAACACAGTTAACGGATATCAACTCGATTTGGGAGGAAAAAGGCTGCAATTGTCAAAATATTTGTCAGCCGAGCAAACCTATTGTGATTGAATTATGCTTCGATAATACGTTAAAATTTTTAATTGAAAAGTTATGAGTATTTACAGAAAGCGAATGTTCAAAAGTTGGGATGGTTAGCACTTCAGAGCTGAAACCTGCTTAATCTGTTTATATGCATACTAAGCACCTGTAGTTATTTTGGTAGAGACGAACAGACATGATTGCGACGACTCAAAGTCTCTATGGCCATTGTATAGTCGTACCGGTGCTTCAAGGATGACATTTAATGAGAAAAGGGCCAAAGGGTTATGTAGCACAAGTCCTTCAAGGGATTGAAAGCGCAATTTATGGCTTCCACAACCCAATCAT
Source organism: Eurosta solidaginis (assembly GCF_040869045.1). Classification (NCBI taxonomy): domain Eukaryota; kingdom Metazoa; phylum Arthropoda; class Insecta; order Diptera; family Tephritidae; genus Eurosta; species Eurosta solidaginis. The sequence goes on from NC_090322.1 coordinate 73,120,891, forward strand.
CAACCTTGAGAAGAATATGGCGGCCCCAAATTGTTTACAGAGGAAAGGTGTGATGAGATAGAAGAATACCTCATATCTCATACGCAGATCAAACCAGCGATCAACTCAAAAAGGTATTCAAGGCGTTGATAAACGCAATACAAAGATTTATAGCTTCAGAGGACTATGGGTAGGGAGTCTGAGTGGCCTAGAAGGTTTAATGTGGTCATATTAATCGTTCTTGTTGGGCTAGTACCTAAATGGTGCTTGTTACCGGATCTATATCCGGCCAAGGAGGGTTAACATGAAGCATGTAGGAAGATTATGTAAACGCTTAATGTTTTTTGTTTTTTAATATTTTAGGGATGACTTTTTAAAAAACTAATCATTTAATTATTTTAGTATACATATATATATATATATATATATATATATATACATATACATCTGTTAAATGAACGACCTTTTAAATATTGTTTGATGTATTTTAATGTATCAAAAATAGATACATATGTATAATATGCATGTAGTATGAATATTAATAAAAATTCAAGCTAATTATGTAGCAGGGTATGTTTTCCTTTCAATTATTTTTCCTCTGACTTTTGGCCTGCATTCATAACAATGAAAATATGGAGAGTGTTTAAAAAAAAGTCTGAAAGTTTCTTTTAAGAGAAGACGAGATATATGTAATTAATGATCACGCGTTAGGAACCACCGCTGCTCGTGACGCAACAAAGGGTTCTTTATTCTCCTTGTACACGTAGAAACCGATATAATAATACGCAGTAGGCAAACGACGTAGTTGCCCGAGATTCAAGGGGCTGTGAGGGTTTGCTCTACGCAATATATAGCTTCTCCAACCCAATTGTCAACCTCACCTACCCTTGGCGAATCCTGTTTCATTAACAGCCGAGGCCCTGGCGACCCCGAACTCCTGATAGATCTAGGGGTGGGACGGCGTTATGGCCTAGAAGGTTTCATGTTGTCATACAAAATCGTTCTCGAGATGTTCGGGATAGTATCTTTATGATGCATGTTGCCGGAACTTACTGGATCTGCATCCGGCAAAGCACCATCAAAATCAATAACACTCCCCAAGGCCTTCGGGGAGTGTACTTATCGCTACAACAACTATAACGACGTAGTTGCTCCAAATGATGCGCAGCAAATGCAGTATTATCCTCAAAATCGGTTAATTCCAATTATAAAGATTTGCGTACATGGTAAGCAGCAGTGAATTCTTCCTTGTTTTAGTCATTGCTTCGGATTTGTTTGTTTAATCAAATTGGAGCTTCCACACAAAATGTTTTCATGAGACTAAAACTTATTTCCATGTAAAAAGAAATTCTATTGTATTAATTTGTAAAATGTTTTAAAAAACTGCGAAATATTAAATTTTCACAAAAATTGTAAATAAACAAAAAATGTTAACATAAACAAAGTTTGACAATCTATCACCAGCCTCGAATGAAATAACATGTAAAATGCAACTCAGATGCTTTTATCTGTTAACTGTACCATGGTGTTAATATTGGTATCGCAAATATGTAGTGTTAAGGTTGGCTAGACTGCACAATAAAGATGAGAGGATACTTCCCGTCCGAGACAAAAAGATTAGACGTGCTTATTTCTTAAGCATTAAAAATCTACCGAAATATAAGGAATCTCACCTTTTATACTTCTAAGCTTTTTACCTCCAATTATCTCTCTGTCGAAGATGTACACAGTTTGCAAACAAAAAATTTCGAATCCCGGTGAAACCTTTGATAACATTACAAAATTGCCTAATGATGATTACGTTGGCGGTTTTCGAAATGGTTCCATCGCAATATGCCAGTAAATGTTACTTTCTTTTCAGTTTCTCTTAGAAAACATAATAATTGAAATTAAATTATTATAAGCCCGTGTTAAGCTCATAAATTCTTAAATATAAGTATAAACTGAACACACCATTAAACAAACATACAAAAAATTTCTTGTTTTTAATTAATTTTGACAGTCTATTTTACATCCATCCGCAGTACTGGCACACTTCCTTAATAATTTAATAAATATTTAACAAATTTTCACGCTTCTATTGACATTTCTCAGTTTTATAATCATCCGTTTACATTGATCGATTTTTTTGAAAATTATTTGAAATAATGAAATTTCACTACAAAGGAAATAACAAAATTAAATTTTAAATAAAATTTAGAAGAAAATTTGTAAGGTTTCGGGTTACTGTGGCAAACGGAGGAACAAATCGTTCTATGGCTTCAGCGGCAAATGTAGTAAAGGCTGCCACGTCACTCAATGCCAAGGATAAAGTGTGAAAAGTTCTCCAGGGGCAGCATTGCTGGGATGTTTATAAAAACAAGGCAAAGAAGTGCATGCCAAAGATTTTATGCGACCTTGGGAAAACTGATCCAATTACTTATATGATACAACAGAAATTGCGCCTTGTAATGCATACATACACAATATGGGTATGGCGATTCACAAGCTTTAAATGTGGAAAATAATAATTTTTGCGAAAGATTTTTTAAAGAAGCAAAACAAAGATTAAATCCAAATTTTTAAATTTTTAAATTCTATTATAGAGAACTTAGATCGAAATTTTGAAAAATGGCATTAGTTTGGATTCGATAAATGAAATTGTGTTTACGAATGTCCAAATGTAAAAAATGCAGGGTGGGACGAAATCAGAAATTGAATTGATGCAAAAGTAGGTTGCCTACCAACTATGTTGCTTGCAATTATCGCATGCACGTTTACACCATTCAATTTTCTGAAATTGATTGGAAAATCGATAAATGTAAACTGCTTTAAAGTATCATCTGAAAGACTTCACAATGGTAGGGGAAATTGTTGTTAGCGTATTAAACACCATTTCTAAATGTAGCCCACGGGATCTACCAGGTAATAAAATGTCCATTTTCTCTGGAATGAGATCATTGAGATTTATAACGCCTAAAGAAGACTGTACTTTCTCATGAAAAGAGGATTTCATTTTGGTTCAAAATTAAATATTAAAAAAAAAAAATAAAAGAAGAGGAACACTATTAATCAATTAAACTTATTTGCTATTTACTTTTAATGTATGAAAAAATGTTTAAGGAATTTTTTTATTTATTTAAAATTTTGAAGCTATAGCATTCATTCATTCAGTCATGTGAACAAACACATATTTTCGTTTTTCTTGAGACGCATTGACAGTTACATACATATTCATCCATTTTGTACATACATACAGTCTACGTCTACGTCTCGTAACTTAAAGCTGCAGACATTGGTGCTTTATCGGTAACCTTATAACAGCTGATTCGACCAACCTTATGACAATCAATGCAATCGATTATTGGTGCCGCTAAGGTCGTAACCGTATCGTAGCCAACCAATTGGTTTTAGATGGAGACATTGGTGCCGTTTGTCGTATCGCTGTAGTCGTATCCCTAACGTAATCAGCTGTTTATAGTTACGACGGTAAACCAAAACCCAATTGGTTGGCTACGATACGGTTACGACCTTAGCGGCACCAATAATCGATTGCGTTGATTCTCATAAGATGGCTCGAATCAGCTGTTATAAGGTTACCGATACGGTTACCGATAAAGCACCAATGTCTCCAGCTTTTTGGTTTACCGTCGTAACGATAAACAGCTGATTACGTTAGGGATACGACTACAGCGATACGACATACGGAACCAATGACTCCCGCTTAAGGCTTCTTCTATTTTAAATTCCTCACACACAATTTATTGCCACGACTAGCCACACGCTTAACCTGCATTTCTCATACTCTATTCCGATTTTGCTTACTACGCATTTCCCACCACGCCGAATATATGTACTTTATATCTTGTACACTTACGGCGTTATTATGTATAACGCAAAGAGACGCGAGGAGTCACTTTCACCCAACTGAAACCATATAAGAGCATTCATTCACTTCAGTGACTCTCGGTGAATATCGATGACTGCAGGTGATTGTCTTACGTTTTTTCGTATTATTTAGCGACGAAAAGTGTCACGAACACTCATTTTTGCTGTCAAAATATTCACTTGCTTCTGGGTCGCGTTTACTTCATTCACTTCGCTTTTTTATTGTCGATTTTTTTTATTATTTTTGAGTAAAAACTGAAGAATCTTAACATTTCGTGAGAAAAACTATTGAAATATTCCATAGACAGCCGATAAAGGTTATATTTAGAGCTTCGTTTAATGTGGATGCATATTTCGTTAAATTTTACAGGAATAAAAAAAAGCGAAACCTATAAAAATTCTAGCCAGGGACCCAAACTGTTATTCCTTCTGTAATAAAAGTCCTTCAGAAAAATTTATTGGTGGTATGGCCTAGAAGGTTCAATGTGGTCATATTAAATCGTTCCCGAGATGGTCGAGCTTGTTCCTTAATGGTACTTGTTACCGGAACATACCGGATATATATCCGGTAGAGGACCATCAACATCGATAACAATCCCCGAAACTTTCGGGGAGTTTCTTTATCGCTACAACAACAATGAAATGAAATGCTAACCAACTAGTTTCTGTTGAATACCCAGAAACCTGGGCATCCCAACAGACATCTGATTGATGAGGCTACACCGCCCAGGGGCTTAAGGGGTAATCTCCGTAAACATTATGAGGAAATATAGCGCCTGAGAACACACCCGTATGAAGCAAAAAAGCACAAAAAGATCGTGATACTCACAAACAAGAGTCGGACCTCTATGCAAGGAATTGCCCGACAAATCCGGTACTCAAAGAAAAATTCCCAGAACTAACAGAGGAGGAACTCAATATCCCTAGGGAAATGCGCGTCACTCTAGCTAAACTTCGATCTGGGTACTGTAACAGGTTAAAGTAAAATCCGAACACAAAATATTGAAATAAAATTTAGAAATTTGGTAATACTCTAGAACAGGGGTCGACTACTAATACGCGGCGAAAAATATCGTGATAGGTGTCAAACGAAAATATAAATATTAACTCGTTCAAAATTTATTAACAAAAAACCGAAAAATGACCCGGGTCCCTCCGAAACCGGGGTTGGCATCCATAGTATTTTTGCGCAGAACACCTTTTTGCGTTGGAGGTCTTCGGCCGCGCTTATAAAAAATTACTCTGGCCGACCCACCAATGGGGTGCGCTGCAAAATCCCTTTTTACACAAAATTTTTTTCAGTGCACAACATTACAACAACCACATAAAATTGCCAACTTCAACTGCAAATATCTACGGATAGAGATACAATTTATATTTTCCGCCTTCGGGTTTCTTGTTGTCGACGTCAATACGCGTCTTTTGACACCTCTCTCTATATTTTTGGGCGCGTATTAGCAGTCGACCCTTGTTTTGGACTTTTACCAGATATTTTGTTTTTCGTAAAAAATTTCAGCTTTTATATTATGAGAAAGAACAAGTCAACGTTACAAACAATGTAGCGTTAATAACTGCAACGACTAGGGAAGCTTGAGAAAAAGATAAATAAATAAACATACAAAATTCAATCGCAATTTAAAATAAACAAGCAACTGGTTTTAAAAACATTAATAATCAGACGATCAATATTGCAATTTACACTGTTTTCTTTTTTTACAATTTTCTGGTGTTTCGCTGTAATATTGCCAGCTTGTTGAAACGATGTCATCCCGAAAAAATTGCACTGCAAAATTTTCCGAAATAACAAAAGTAATAAGTGGCTATACTGGCTACGTATTGGGTTTGACAGTCTCAGTGAATACGTAGTGACTACGTAAGAGGGCAAACGCGAATACGTAAGAAGTTATAAAATACGAATTCTGGGTGAAAGCGAATGTGAGTGAATGCGACGCAAACATTTACGGTGACATACATAATACGGGCATTAGTATGTAAGTACATATGTAATAATGTAAATATGTATGCAGGTAACTCATAATAATTGGTTAGAATAATTTTGTATAAATAATAAGGTAATTTCCCAAATAAGGACAATAATTGTTTTGACACCAAACCGAAAACAATAGTTTTACTTTTCCATACTATATGGCGATCCTGCTAATGATTCTGTTGGCTGACTATTCAGCCTAAGTTCAATAACAAGGATAAAACTGGCTGATTATTCAGCCTAAACACTATAAAGAAAAGACATTGAACAATAGTTTTTTTTTTTTTTGTAATTACTGGTGGATTATTCATGAATAAAAGTAAACGGAACAGTGCGAGCAACAGTAACGAATCACAGCAAAGGAAGTTGGTACAAAAACGCAAATCTACGTACTTAGCCAGTCAGAAATGTCCAATGCGAAGCATGCGAAGTGGAATAATATTTAAGAAAGACGGTTTGAGAATAGCAGCAGCAATATTCCAGCCAAAGGCATCATATATAACGAATTGGTATACAAAAGGAATCACAGTAAGGGAAGTTGGTGCTAAACACAAATCTACGACCATAGCCATCCAGAAAGGCCAATGCGATGCATACGAATTGGAATAATTAAAAGAGGCGGTTTGAAGCATAAAAAAAATAATAATTATTTTTAAGTAGGTAAGACTAACAATATTCCGGCAACCTAACGGCTGCCTATTGACAAGCAACAATTCAATTTTTTGCTGTAAAAACTTTTTTACTAATTATTGAGTCATGTTCCCCGAAGAGGACATACAAAGTTAAAATCAGTTTGACCAAATTTTTAATAAATTGATTAAATTAAGTTTAGATTTACAAGACAGTAAAAACGAAAAACCCGAGAAAGTCAAACAAGGCCCTAAGCCACTGACAATCGAGGAATACAGGAAGAGAAATAGAGTTTAAAAAATTGAGGAATCTTAAGTCCCAAAGCCAGTCAAACTAAAAAGAAAAAGAGGAGAAAAACAGGTTAACCATAGGAGACCTATAGCAAAACTATACGAAAAAATAAATTTGAGTACAGATAGGGAAGAAAAAATTAAATTACAAAAAGAAATAAAGGAGTTATGGCGCCCAAGCGAAAGCATACAGCGGGGCCGCTACATTTATTATAGCGCCCAACCACAGGACATTTTTTGTAAATACCATATACATAAAGTGATCAAAAGAAATGTAATCGTGAGGATTTTACAGCAGCGCCGCTGATTGAAATTGGCGCCCACCAATGAGTAAATTTAACTTCCGATAATAACATCAGTCGACATAAAATTGCTAATACTCATTTATCAAATACAAATACATTTCAATCATTAAAATATACATATATATTTTGGCGTATACAAGCATCGGGTTAAACGGGTCCTGCCGGATGCGACCAACACCCTGTCTCCGTGACTTATCAATGGTGTTTGATCCGAAAATTTAATTACACCAAGACAGGAGTTGGAAGCAGATGGCGGACTCTAGCAATAGCCCATAGATGGCATAGCCGCATTAGGGTGGCCGGCTATTTGCATCTTTCTAATTTCTAAAATTTTTTCTTCTTTTTGATTCATTACAATACAATCAATCTTTTTTTTTATAGCTTCAGATAAAAGGGAAGTCCTTATTAAGTTTGTTTTGTTAATAAGTTGCTCTAAAATTTTGGAATTTATACATTATGACCTCAAGCGGTAGATTATCTACATAAAGCTTGTGTTGCATAAGGTATACAAATTTTGAAACATATCCACATATTAATTTTTTTTTTTTTGAAATACTGAAGTGCATACACCCTCGTAAGAACGCAAGAGTTTGCTCCAATGACTATTAGCATCAAAATTTTTTTTTGTGATAGGCCTGAACGTCATATGTACGCCCCCCCCCCAAACCTATATATGTGAAATTTTAAATTATTAATATTTTCTTTTGAAAACAAGTTGAAGTCAAATATTTTGATATTGAATTTAAATATGATCATATGTATTTAATTAGCGAGCTTTGCTCATATTGCTTTATACAATGGTTTTTGTAAATGATATTACAGAAAAATTGTAAGTTTACAAACGGCGATGGTTACTAGGACATGTTTCTGAATTTCACTTCTTCATCAACTAGCTTTTCGGTAGCTGAGCGTTGAACTCGAATCCCCAACATTCATATCAGTGCAAGCCTTTTAGCTGCTAAGCCATATGAATGTCCCGTTGTTCGCTGTACAATTGGTCTCTAAGAGTTGCCTTTTTGTTTATATTCCTTTTGATCACCATGTAGGCACATACACTCTGTATGTAGTTTATTTGCCTAATATCAATTGAATTTAAATTATAAATAATTTTCTTTGAGGAAACATTGAAATTAAATATTTGAAATTGATTTTCGAAAACGAGCGAATTTAAATTATACATTTTTTTTTGTTATAAACATTTTTTTTGAAAACAATTTTGCGATCAGATTTGAATTGCCTCTTTTTTTTTTTGCGGAACAAAGTTCAAAATAGACTCTGGGAGAGGGTTAAAACACGAATCGTATGGGTCGCTTCGAACCTTACAACACCCGATACAAGACTATACAAATAAATAAGCTAAAATCTTCCAGTATGGCGAACTCCCATGACACTACCTTTATAGATCTTTCTGATCGATTCGGAGGCGGTAGCACAGCCGCGGCCGCAGGCGTAGAGAATAGGCAAGCGAATACTAATAACCTTTCAACAGAGCCAAAGAAGAACACCGGTACGATTTCGAAAGCGCCGAAAGAGCAATCGCAACCATTACCAGCTCCACCGTCTGACTTGAATTTCCCACAACCTACTGCTACCAATACTGTTGAGCCAAATCGCGCTTCTGTAAGTAACCCTCGTGGGCTTAGGGATGAATTAGCACCAATTTTAAAAGAATTAATGGTTGAGGCGAAGCAAGCGATTATAACCGAAATTCGCCGTAGTTTACCGGAGTTAACTAGGGCAGATCCAAATACAGAGGCAGCGTTCGAGCCTTTAGGGGAAATTATTATACGCGGAATCGAAATAATAAACGACGAAAACACAATTCGGGTATTGAATCTCGTAATTCTAGGCGTTCCCTCGATTTAGCTACGAATGCCGACATAATTAATGGCAACGGTAATAGAAACAACAATCACCACATGATCAGTGCAGCAGCCTACACGCGCCATAACCCACCACCAGTTCGTCAACCCCAAATTGTCGAGGAAGGAGTATTTGCAGCTATCTCTGCAGGACGCCAAGATGCGTCGGGGCTAAGGAATAGAGAAATTGCCAGGCCTGAGAGCAAGGTAGAAAAATGGGGAATAAGTTTTAAAGGGCACCGCGGCGAGATGCCGGTCGAAGATTTTATGTTTCGATTAGAATAAAGATCAATATGGGTGTACATGGGGTGAAATAATACGCAATTTCCATCGATTGCTGAGCAGCGAAGCACGCGAGTGGTACTGGCTTTATATAAAGTCGCACGGCAGAGTCGATTGGCCGACTTTGCAGCTCGCCCTGCTACGGCAATTTTCATCACAACGTACAGATTTTGAGATCCTTAAGGAAATGACAGAGAGGAAGCAAAGGCCGGGGGAAAATATCGACGAGTATTTCCACGCAGTTGGTATTTTACGATCGCGACTTAAAAATCCAATACCCGAATATGAGATAGTACGATTAGTAAAAGGGAACTTGCGCGAGTCGTCAGCTAAAATGGGTTACCCTATTTCGGCATATTCCCTAGACCAAATTAGAATGGAATGCATGGAGGTCGAGCGATTCTTCCCGCGCCGGGACCGCACGCCGTTGAGTGTTTTACGGCACGCACACAACAAGTAAACGAAATTTATCAATCTGAAGGTGATGAGCGTTTCACTCCCGGTGATGAGGGTCATGTCATCGTGGAGGAAATACGCCATCAGGCTTCAAACAAGCAGGCAGGCGTTCGTAGAAACGTTTCGTGCTGGAATTGTGGCGCTGACGGCCACTTTTTCACTTAATGTATGTCGCATCAGCGACGCATTTTTTGTTACAAATGTGGAAAACACGATGTTATTACCCCTAAATGTCCAACATGTAACTCAGCGGGAAACGCTTCGAGGAACGCGATTGTGAAGAGGGAATCGCGCTCTACACAAACCCCGTCAAAGTAGACGCATCAAGAAATACCGAACCGGACATTGAATCCGAAGTTACTACTGACATGTGCATTTTTAAGAAAAACCCACAAACCAGAAGCACATCAAACACCAGGAAGGAAAGTACGATATCCCATGAAGGGCGACTTAGAGAATACCTTGAAACTCGGGAGAGAATTTTTGCAGAAAGCGTTATTATGGGACGTCGGGCAGTTTCGCGTAAATTTCAGAAGGTAAGGGAACGATTTAAAAAGAGGAAAAAACTCCGACAGAAGGTAGTGGCATCTATTAAGAAAATAAGTACCACAGACCCGCATGTGTATGCGGATATAGATATAATGGGCATACAAACACGCACCTTAGTAGATACTGGCGCCTCCGACAGCATTCTGGGCCGTGGCTGTCGGGAGTTTGCAGAAGAATTAGGAGTTCCTATTGAACGGTATGTGTCGTCTGTCAAAACTGCAGGCGGCCACAGACATAATGTCTTAGGCAAAATAACTTTACCGGTAAGGTTCAATACAGTACAACACAAAATCACATTTTTATGCCCATATCTCGAGCAAAATATCAACCTCGGGATCGACTTTTGGAGGGCGTTTGATTTGACACCTGGAGCTATTACCGTAGATGAAATCGATTTAACAAAAATAGTGCAAGAGATGGGGTCTGAAGAAAACAGGAACGAACGTCGCGTTTTACTCTGTTTAACGCCAGAGCAGAAAGAACGTTTAGAAAAAGTAGTAAAGGGATTTAAAACATATGAAGAGCACGGGTTGGAGCGAACAAGCTTGGAAAAACATACGATAAAATTGGTCGATGAAGCAGTACCTATTAAGGAGCGACATTATCCTCTTTCGCCGGAAATGCAAGCCATCGTATATGAGGAGGTCGACAAAATGTTGGATTTCGGCGTAATAGAGGAGAGTGAGAGTCCTTGGAGCAACCGAACAACAGTGGTAAGAAAGCCAGGGAAGAATCGCTTCTGTTTAGATGCGCGCAAACTCAACGCCGTCACGGTAAAAGATGCATACCCTTCACAAAATATAGAGGGTATACTTAGTCACATTGACAACACACACTTTATAAGTAGCGTTGATCTAAAATATGCATTTTGGGAGATCGAGCTAGACGAAGCTAGTAAACCCTACACTGCTTTCACCGTGCCTGGTCGCCCACTCTACCAATTCGTTACAATGCCGTTTGGATTATGCATTGCAGCCCAAAGACTATGTCGTCTAATGCACTGTGTCATTCCTCAGAGGCTAAAGTCAAACTTTTTTATCTATTTGGATGATCTACTAATCATCGCCCCTGATTTTGACTCTCATCTTCGGATTTTACAGGAAGTCGTCATCTGCTTACGAGATGCGAATCTTACAATTGGGTTAAAAAAATCGAAATTTTGTTTCAAGGAATTGCCATATTTAGGTTATATAGTAGGAGGCGGGATGTTAAAAACAGATCCTGAAAAGATCAAAGCAATACAGGAAATCCCTGTTCCGAAAACGGTAAAACAGGTGCGCAGTTTTCTCGGAACTGCAGGATGGTATAGGAGATTTATAAAAGATTTCGCCACAATGGCAGCACCTTTGACAGATTTGTTGAAGAAGGGGAGAAAGTTCGAAATGTCTGAAGAAGCAGTGGAAGCATTCAATAGTTTGAAGAAAGCACTCACAAGTGTTCCGGTTCTCAAACACCCTATTTTTTCAAAAAGATTTTTCATACAATGCGATGCATCTGATTATGGTCTGGGGGCAGTACTCTATCAAAAAGAAAGTGATGATGCAGGAAAGCCAATCGCATACTTTTCACAAAAGTTCAACGAATGTCAAAGAAAATATAGTACAACGGAGAAGGAATGCCTTGCGGCGGTGATGGCCGTCAAGAGATTTCGACCATATATCGATTTAATGCCCTTTACGATAGTGACTGACCACGTTAGCCTTATATGCCTAATGTCTTTAAAAGATTTAAACGGCAGACTTGCTAGGTGGTCATTACAACTAAAAGCTTTTAATTTTGAAATAGAACACCGTAAAGGTGTAGACAATATAGCGCCGATACGCTCTCGCGTTGTATAGCAGAGATCACAGAATCCCCAATAGCAAATATGGACACAGTTGAGTTCGAATCGAAGGAATATAAAGAATTAATTAACACGATAGAAAACGATAGAGAAAGGTTTGTTACGGAAGATGTGACCTGGGCTTTAGCAAAGCGAGCTAACGACCAACCATGCGTGGTTGACAAATCAGGCAACCTTGCTTAACGTCAAACTAGGGTAAGTGGCCAACGCAGCCAATTTGCCGTTTTTCCTGCATCCGGCTTTTTCATCACATGGGATTAAACATAAAGCTGGGAAAAAAAACTTATCGGAAAACATCCAGGTAAGAATTCCGACGATTGTGGCTTTCCTTGCTAGAAACATGTTTAAAATATACAATTTTGCATTAGAGCTAGCAATCTTATTGAGCAACATCAAAATTAAAAGCTGGGTGAGCACGCGCCAATGTCCGCGCGAACATCGAATAAGTGCTCAATAATAAGCGTTCACTCCAAAAGCAGCCAGAACACGGCAATAACGAGCAAGTTTCTTCAAGCGCAGCGTCCACGAGAGCGCACCAACATTAGCGGCTAGAGGCCGTTAAAGGACCGGCTAGTACGTGTGCACATTTTGTTGGCACAACAGCGCGGCGCTGCAGAACCATTGGCGCAGCACGGGAAGCAGGCTGCAGAAGTTTGAGCACCACAAATACTCTCAATTGTACGGAGTTCACGTGTTGGGTAATTGAAGCATACTCCTACAAAAGTGGAGAGGCAAGCAAAGAATCCATGCGGTATAGGAGCAGCAAAACACACTCAGGTTACTGGCGGCATTGCCTGCAAAAATAGTGAAACAGGTTTGGAGCAGAGACAGAGTGAGCGAAACATTTCCATATCCTATTGTTGTGAAAAGATAAGTACGTGTGTGTAGAATAGAATAATATAACAATAATTGTGCTTGGGGGTGCGCACAAAGTCGTTACTGACATGGAAAGAGAACACATAGAAATTCGGTTGGCATGAAGAGCCTACACGCTTGAGCGTCCACGTTATCATCAGAGAGCGATAGAGAGAAGCGCTGAATATCACAATTGAGCGTATATGTAGGCATAGTTGTTAAGTATAGGATTGTAGTAGTGATGTTTATGCTTTCATGTATAATCGTTTGTCAGCGTGAGGCAACGGCAGTGAGCTGGTAGAGTGGTTAGTTTACTAAAGGATGGTGAGAGTTGAGTAGCGACAAGTAACCTTCACCATTCCGCCGCGTGCCAAGTGCATATGTAGGTTAATATCGACCAAAATTTTTCTTTGCAGCGCTTACGATGCATGCGCACTTATATTTGTAGGATGGAATCGCTCGCTGCTAAAACAACAGACATGTTCGGCATTCTGATGCAACTCAAAGCGACAAGACCGAACCATAGCACTATTAGTTAATCGTGGTTGAAATCACACTGCAGTCGCAAACAGCAATCTGCATTTCCCATCATATTTTATTGGATTCGCGTTGATCTAATATTGATTACAGCGGAGCGATTCTGTCTTGTGATGCTTTGAGTTGGATCAGGAGGAACAGTCTCTTTTCAATGTAATTTCATTATCGAATAAACATAGACGCGTGCTCGTGTTCATTAGCACATAGGGACATGTGTTTAGGAAACCAATCTTGGAAAGTAAATTGGGAATTAATCACAGACATTGCAGTCATGTACACACGAGCATATATGCACATTTATGTATATATTGACCTGAGGAGATTTGGCTGTCGTCATAATAGATACATATGTATGCACGTAGATTCGTAAATGTAGATTTGTATGAAGTGAAATGCTCACAATAACATTAGTAAGATTGTTACCACTAATATTCTTACATGAATACAAACGTGCCGTTGAGTATATTAAGATTTATTGATCATATATTTACATATTTAGATGTATGTTTACATCCATGTTTTGGATATATGTGTACGCGCATGAACATTAGGGTGGGGGATGTTCCCGTTCGAATTGAGCTGAAAATTAGAATATAGTATTAGCTAGTAGTGGGTTGAATAACCCAATATAGACAAGTGAAATAAGTACAAGTAAGTGCGCGGGCACTCATGAAGATTTATCGTTAATATTATAATAAGATTTAAGATGAAATGTCACATTAAATGAATTGCTAAAGATAACAAGACGTGTGATGAATGGGGGTTATGGGGTGACCTTTCAGGGTTAGACAGATGGACACAGGTACAGAGGTAAGTGTTGGGTCAACCGATTCAAGCTTTGGTTGGCATCGGTAGGGTGAGTAATGAAGCAGAAGGGCCGGCCTTGAGTTTATGGAGGGGAACTGCGAAGACGGCGATGGCATGTTGTGGAGGAGGACGTACAAAAGGGGGAAGCAACAGCAACAGCACACGGGTACGTATTTTTTTCTTATTGTTTCTGCGGTTTAGGTCAACGTCACTGATGATTTGAGAACCCCCCTATCCGGCGAGCTAAGCCAATGCAAGCGTACCCAGCTTGTCATCAGACCTTATTCTTCCATCACAAGGTGATTAATACCGCACTTCCAGAATTGGGGGGTAACAATGAGAATGGCGCCCAACGTGGTTCCCCGAAAGTGGGGCTACCACAAAATTCATATTTTATAACAGCTGTCCTCATTCACAGCGTGTTGATGTTGTTGTTGTTGTTGTAGCGATTAGGTTACTCCCCGAAGGCTTTGGGGAGTGTTATCGATGTGATGGTCCTTTGTCGGATACAGATCCGATACGCTCCGGTAACACAGCACCATTAAGGTGCTGGCCCGACCATCTCGGCAACGATTTATATGGCCACATTGAACCTTCAGGCCATTCCTCCCTCCCCACCCCCAAGTTCCATGAGGAGCTTGGGGTCGCCAGAGCCTCGTCTGTTAGTGAAACGGGATTCGCCGCTCGAAGGTGAGGTTGACAATTGGGTTGGAGAAGCTATATATTGCGCTACACAACCCCTTGAATCCCACAGCGTGTTGATCGCTTGGACAGGTGCACACAGATAGGGGGGTCATGGTTGACAGCTTGAGAGCCTTCGCGTAAGCCTTACAAATGTGTCAACGTCTTTTAATATAATTCTTGAATGTAATCCTTTCAGTAGCGGGGTCGGCTACTGATTATCAGACACGAGTCAGGTTCTCATGAGGTAGATCACGTACGGGAGTGGGTGTCTCATCGGCGAGGCGGCTACTACCCACGGGATAGAAGTCCACGTTAGTATGAGGTAGCTTCCCGGTAACTCACTCTAGAAGATTTGCGGGTACAGTCCACTAGGACGAGGGTGAAGTCCTTTTGGTAGTGGACTTCTAGGATAGGAGATAGTTTATACAAGAAAGGGGTGGACATCACGGGACAGAAATAGCGAAAACTTGGGACAGATCTGGAGAGATCACCCTAGACCCAATTCATCACACATTCACGATTAATTTATACCACATTTCATTTTTGTCTTGGCTTTTAAGAGCCAGAGAGTTTCAGATAGCTTTTGAAAATTTCTTTTAATCTACCACGCGACAGCGTGTACCACGGAACAACAACATCAATTTTTTTTATAATCACCTGGAATAATGACCAGAAAGGGTAAGAGGAAATCCAGAACAAACGCAAATGATAGCGAGGAGGAGGGGGAGCAATTATCCTCAAGGCAAGTCGAGCCAAACGCGTCGGTCGCGCAGCCCAGACAGAGGTTAGCCCCGGTAGTTGGTGCTCCTTTGCCGGAAGCGACCTTGCTAGACAAAGTGGGGGGCGAGTTGTTACAGAAATTCGAGGCAATGTTTTTCCAGTATCAACTGGACGTGAACCGCACAACGGCGGAAGCGATACGCGATGCCATGAGCGGGATGCGAAAGGAGGTCAGGTCCCTGGGGGCGCGGATCTCCACGGTTGAGGAGGCCCGCGAAGGCACACGAATGGACGCGGGAAATCCTCCACGGGATTCTAGCGGTTCTTCGGCAGTAGCTGAGCTCGAGCACACTCGCAAGGAGGAAGACCAAGCGGTATCGCACCAACCAGGATCTACCGGAAAAAGGCTCTTCACTCCATCACCACAAAATAAAAATACATACACGGATCGGAACAAAAATAAATTTAAAGTCATCAGGGACTGGGGGTTGAAATACGATAGGACGGGCAAGTGGAAACGCTGTAAAAGCGGCACGAGTTCTCATCTGAGAACCTTTACTCGAATTTCCATTTGCTTTTGAGCGGAGCCGCGCAGGAATGGTTCTGGCTATATATGGAGGAGCAAGCCGGTGAGGAGAAAGAGGGGTTTCTTCATTTAAGGGAGGCACTCCTGAGCCACTTCCGCAAAGCATACAGCGATGAAGAAGTCCTACAAACGATGAATGAAAGGAAACAGGGTCTTCGCGAGTCTTTCGACGATTTTTACGCATGCGTGAGGGGAATGGCGCTAACCCTGAAAACTCCACTACCGGAGCGAAGCTTGGTGAATCTCATGCGCAGGAATCTGAAGCCGAAAGTGAAGAACCTTGTATTCAGCTGTCAAATTGCGACGCTCGCAGAGTTGAAAACAGATTGTAAGCGGGCGAAAAAGCACTTCGAGGATAACGGGTCTAAATTTGCCAAGAGAAGGGATGTTAGTGAGTTAGATCTGAGACAAGGGGAAATCCACGAGGATACCGACGGTACTGTTGCCGTAGAAGCCTTCGAGAGAAGAGTGCGCGTAGCCAGCAGGAACGACAGCCCCAGGAAGGAAACCTTCTGATTTTACGAGACCAAGACACAACGAATAAGGATGCGATTCTTAATTCCATGACTTAAGATGTTACAAATGTGACAAGGCGGTTGCCAGACTAGTCATGTGCGAAAAGTGAGGACAGGAAAACCATCTTCCTGGCGGAGGCACCTGAACATCAGGCCAGCAGAAGAAGATACCGGAGACCCATTAGTAGTCAAGGCCATACTCGGAGCAGACTCACCTAAACCGATTTCAGAACACAAAACAAGGACAACGCCACTCGAAACTTTGCAAGAGGGGGAAAAGCGATACCAAGAAGCGAGGCAAAGAATATTCGGAGGCAAGGCACAAGGCGAGGATATGTGGTGCGCGGACGCAAGTGGAAGGCAGTATAAGAAGATCAAAAAACTGCGGCACAAAGACAAGGAACACAGAGCAATTAGAAGAGCGGTGACAGCAACAATCATAAGAAATGAAGGGGACCGAAGGCCATACGCCGAAGTTCAGATAGGAGGCACAATGATGCGCGGACTGCTAGATAGTGGGGCCTCGGTCAGATGCCTTGGGGGACCAGCAATCAGCAAGTTGAACGTAAAGGACGTAGTGTCGATTGATGAGCAGCTGAGGACGGCGGACGGAAAATGGCAATCGGTAATAGGCAAGATAATGATGAACGTGAAATGGCGGGGAAGGACACAGATCATGGTTCTGTACCTGGTGCCCAGCCTGAAACAGCAATTGTATCTGGGAGTGGATTTCTGGGAAGCATTCGGGTTGTGGTCGTCAGTGATGTCGAAGTTCAGTCTCGATAGCTCAGGTTTGGTGGAGCTGACACCAGGACAAAGGACAGAACTTGAGCGTGTCAAATCGTTGTTCCTATCATCCGCTGAGCGAGGTCTAGGGAGAACCCACCTGATGGAGCACACCATCGAGGTATATGACGAGACCACGCCGGTTAGGCAACGACCCGATCCCATGTCACTGGCGAAGCAGACACTCGCGTATGAGGAGATAGACCGAATGCTTAAGCTCGAGGTGATAGAGGAAAGTAACAGCGTGTGGAGCTCCCCGATCGTACTCGTGCAGAAACCAGGAAAAAACAGGCTCTGCGTAGAAATGCGCAAACTGAACGAGTGCACGAAGAAGGGCGATATGTCGGACATGTCGAGGGCATCCTTAGTCGGCTACGGGACACGTACTTCATAACGGGAATCGACCTGAAGGACGCCTTTTGGCAGATCCCGTTAGCGAAGGAGGCGTGCGAGAAGACTGCATTCACAGTCCCCGCCAGGCCACTGTATCACTTTAAGGTGATGCCGTTCGGGCCTTTTAATGCCAGTCAGCGACTCTGCCGATTAATGGATAAAGTCATTCCCTCCCGACTGAGGGAAAACGTCTTCGTATATATTGATGACTTGTTGATATGCTTACTGGATTTCGATGCACATTTGTCACATCTCGCCGAAGTAGCGGAGTGTCTTTCGAAGGCGGGACTCACCATTAATTTGCTAAAATCAAAATTTTTTCAAAGAGAAATAAAGTATTTGGGATTTCTGGTAGGTCAAGGTGAGCTGAAAACGGATGCGGAGAAGGAGCAAGCCATGTTGGACTTTCCGGCTCCGAGGACCATAAAGCAACTGCGAAGATTTCTAGGCCTCACCGGTTGGTATAGAAGATTCATTTCAAACTTTGCCACCCTGACTCCGCCACTCACAGACTGCCTGAAAAGAAGAAAGAGTTTGCGATGACTCCGGAGGTCACAGTGGCCTTTGAAAAGCTCAAATCGGAGCTAGGCTCACCAAAAGTGCTTGTCAATCCGGACTTCGGAAAGAGGTTTTTGTACAATGCGATGCGTCTACCACCGGGGTAGGGGCGGTACTGTTTCGTTTGGATGAACAGGGGAACGAAAGACCTATATCTTACTTTTCGCAGAAGTTGATCGCGGCCCAAAGGAATTATACAATTACAGAACTGGAGTGCTTAGCGGCAGTCACCAGTGTGAAGAAGATTCGACCCTACACCGATGGAACGCCGTTTACAATCATCACGGACCACATGAGTCTAAAATGGCTTATGGGGCAGAGGGACCTCTCCGGCCGGCTAGCGCGCTGGAGCCTCAAGCTGCAGGGCTTCGATTTCGATATCGTACACCGGAAGGGGGCCAAAAATGTAGTGCCAGATGTATTGAGCCTAATCCATATGGGCGAGATTCATACCGGGAACCTGTCGATGGATATATCGCTAAGTGACAAGGAATTTCAATCGGACAGCTACCGAGACCTCATCAAGGCCACGGAGGCAAATGCGGAACGACTACCCGACGTCAAGGTGATGCAGGGTACTATCTACAAGAGAGACCGCTTCCGAAGAACGATGACGAATTCACTTGGAAATTATGGGTACCGGAGGGCCTTCGGCAAACGCTGCTGGAGCGGACACACAATAGACCCTCTGCCGGCCATGGAGGCATAACCAAGACGATCCATCGCTTGCGAGCCAAATACTACTGGCCCGGAATAGTGACCGCGGTCAAAAGGTTTGTGGGGAGTTGCGATACCTGTAAATTCTGCAAGGCCTCGAATGCCACGAGCAGGCCACTCATGGGCGGACAGACGGTGACGGAGAGATCGTTCCAGCGGTTATACGTGGACTTCTGCGGACCATATCCGCGATCTCGGGGAGGAGAGCGCACCAACATTAGCAGCTAGAGGCCATTAAAATACCAGCTAGTACGTGTGCACATTGTGGTGGCACAACAGCGCGGCGCTTCAGAACCATTGGCACAGCACGGGAAGCACGCTGCAGAAGTTTGAGCCCCATATATACTCTCAATTGTACGGAGTTCACGTGTTGGGTAATTGAAGCGTACTCCTACAAAAGTGGAGAGGCAAGCAAGCAACGAATCCTTGCGGTAGAGGAGCAGCGAACACACTCAGGTTACTGGCGGCATTGCCTGCAAAGGTAGCGAAACAGGTTTGGAGCAGAGACGGAGTGAGCTAAAAATTTCCATATCCTATTGTTGTGAAAAGATAAGTACGTGTGTATAGAATAGAATAATATAACAATAATTGTGCTTGGGGGTGCGCACAAAGTCGTTACTGGCATGCAAAGAGAACACATAGCAATTCAGTTGGCATGAAGTGCCTACACGCCTGAGCAGCAACGTTACCATCAGAGAGCGATAGAGAGAAGCGCTGAATATCACATTTGAGCGTATATGTAGGCATAGTTGTTAAGTATAGGATTGTAGTAGTGATATTTATGCTTCCATGTATAATCGTTTGTCAGCGTGAGGCAACGGAAGCATGGTGAATCTGAGGTAGTTATGATGATTGACCAGTGCGATTGGTGCTGTACACAAATACAGGTTTTGCTTACCCAGGGCGCCTTAGGTAGTGAGCTGGTAGAGTGGTTAGTTTACTAAAGGATGGTGAGAGTTGAGTAGCCCCAAGTAACCTTCACCATTCCATCGCGTGCCAAGTGTATAGGTTAATATCGACCAAAATTGTTCTTTGCAGCGCTTACGATGAATGCGCACTTATATTTGTAGGATGAAATCGCTCGCTGCGAAAACAACAGACATGTTCGGCATTCTGATGCAACTCAAAGCGACAAGACCGAGCCATCGCATTATTAGTTAATCGTGGTTGAAATCACACTGCAGTCGCCAACAGCAATCTGCATTTCCCATCATATCTTATTGGATTCGCGTTGATCCAAAGAGGATAAATACAATAAGAGGCGTCAGTCGTTATTTTTTTGGCATTTACTCGATGTATACTGAGAGGTAGTCGCTACTTTTTTTTTTGGGCGAGATGTTTATAAATGTCTTCTATACATTTTCGTGGGGTATTTGTGTTTATTTTTCGACTTTATTTAATTAACTTATTTAATTCTCTTTCCAAAAATCACAGTTGCACAAGGGGCCTACACGGCATGGATAAATGCGAGACAATTAAAAATGTCCCTCTCAGAAAACATTCGGCATCAATTTTTTCAATTTCCAGCGAGATACTCGCCATAAAATAACGAGTGACGGCTCTTATTGTATTTATCCTCTTTGGTTGATCTAATATTGATTACAGCGGAGCGATTCTGTCTTGTGATGCTTTGAGTTGGATCAGGAGGACAGTCTCTTTTCAATGTAATTTCATTATCGAGTAAACATAGACGCGTGCTCGTGTTCATTAACATATAGGGCCATGTGTTTAGGAAACCAATCTTGGAAAGTACATTGGGAATTAATCATAGACATTGCAGTCATGTACACACGAGCATATATGCACATTTATGTATATATTGACCTGGGAGATTTGGCTGTCGTCATAATAGATACATATGTATGCACGCAGATTCGTAACATGTAGATTTGTATGGAGTGAAATGCTCACAATAACATTAGTAAGATTGTTACCACTAATATTCTTACATGAATACAAACGTGCCGTTGAGCATATTAAGATTAATTGATCATATATTTACATATTTAGATGTATGTTTACATCCATGTTTTGGGTATATGTCTACGCGCATGAACATTAGGGTGGGGGATCTTCCCGTTCGAATTGAGCTGAAATTAGAATATAGTATTAGCTAGTAGTGGGTTGAATAACCTAATATAGACAATTGAAATAAGTACAAGCAAGTATGCGGGCACTCATGAAGATTTATCGTTAATATTATAATAAGATTTAAGATGAAATGTCACATTAAATGAATTGCTAAAGAAAACAAGACGTTTGATGAATGGGGGTGATGGGGTGACCTTTCAGGGTTAGACAGACGGACACAGGTACAGAGGTAAGTGTTGGGTCAACAGATTCGCACCTTGGTTGACATCGGTAGGGCCAGAAGGCCGGCCTTGAGTTTATGTAGGCGAACTGCGACGACGGTGGTGGCATGCTATGGAGGAGGACATACAAGAGGGGAAGCAACAACAACAGCGCACGGGTACGAATTTTTTTTATTGTTTCTGCGGTTTAGATGAACATCGTTGATGATTTGAGAACCCCACCCCATCCGGCGAGTTGAGCCTATGCAAGCGTACCCAGCGGATCATCAGACCTTATTCTTTCATCATAACGGAACCTGTACCGCACTGCCAGTTATGGTAACAGGTTGCCTGATCTAAAGGTAGAAGACGGCATGGTTTTTAAAAATTTGTGTCTAAAAATGTAGAACTAGAGGAGAATGAGTGGAAATTGTGGGTCCCTCAAGCCTTGACGCCAACTCTAATCGAAAACGCACATTGTCCAGAGATAGCTGCGCACGGGGGAATGGCGAAAACGTTACATCGACTGAGGAGGCTGGACTATTAGCCTAACATGGTGGTGCAGGTACACACCTTCGTGCCCGAATTTCAAACCTGCAAGGAAACTAAACCTTGTAATGTAATTTTAAAGCCAGGGATCGGAAAAGAAGTGGTAACAGTCCGCCCTTTTAAAAATTATACATTGACTTTTTAGGCAAATATCCGAGATCGAAACGCGGTAACTGTTTTTTCTTTATCATTATCGATCATTTTTCAAAGTTTATTTTTTTGAAGGCAATGCGCGAAGCTACCGCGAGTAATGTGGTTAAGTTCTTAACCGAAGAAATTTTTCATAAGTTCGTCGTACCGGAAATCGTACGTTCCGATAACGAAACAATTTGTATCCAAACAGTTCTCGGAACTATTGGAAACGTACGGGTTTAGACACCTAAAACCAGTTTTTTATTCACCGCAATCGAATGCCGCCGAAAGGGCAAATCAATCGGTGTTAGCCGCTTTCAGATCGTATTTAGAAAACGACCATCGAGATTGGGAACTGATATTGAATGTTCTCTTCGGAGTGCAGTGCATTCCGCGACCAGGGTGTCGCCATACTTTTCACTCTTCGGATTCAATATGTTCACGAACGGCGCAGATTATGCCCTCGCAAGGAAATGAGTTGTCTTAATGACAATGAAATATTTTACTTGGTCATAGCGATAAGCTTAGATTAATGCGTGAGAAAATGCAAGAGAATTTACATGAAACGTACGAAAGTAACGCGGCGCGTTACAATAAAAAAAATTCGCGAAATAGAGTTGAAGCCTGGCCAAGAAATTTATAAACGGAATTTTGTACTTAGCGACTTTAAACAAAATGTAAATTCTAAATTTTGTCGAAAGTTCACAAAGTGCCGAATCACTAAGGCGCTGGGTAACAATATGTACCTACTACAGTCACGGGCAGGGAAAAGTATAGGGGCCTGGCAAGCGAACGACCTTAAACAGTAATCGAGCGGTCCAAGGTAGGGTGGGCTTCCTGCGAGGGGCGTGCATGGAGGTGAAAATAATGATGATTGTGACATCCGCCCCGCATCAAGGTGGACAAGGGTTAAGGGCCCCGACCTCTCGCCCTGAGCTAGCTGGGGGACATTCCACCTTGATTGCGCAAAGGGGCGGATTCACCTCTAACAGGTGTACGTGACAGAGTTAAAGAATATAAATAAGCATCAAATAATAGTAAAAGAGGACATAAAAAACCAAGACCAGTAATATAAGCATTAGGGTGTCGAAAAAAAAATATATTGCAAAAGCATTGATTTTAAATAACATGGAAAGAGTTAGGAAGGTTAAAACTTATGTAAAAGTCCAACTTGAGGACCTTAAAAATGAAATTGAAATTGAAGACTAGTGTAAGGGTAAAGTTCCCCATATCACCTTGCCACAGTAACACCTGGCAACATCGTTGCTCACAGTGACATATTTAATTGTGAATAGCATAAACAGAAAAAATAAAACACATGCCAATATATGCTCAGCTATTGTGGCTTAGCATGTAAGAAAGAATAAGATACATGTGTGGGACGAAACATGAAAATGACGATTGGCAAGAGCGGCTTCGGCATTTTCATGTTTCACCAAAGAGGATAAATACAATAATCATTCGTTATTTTTTTGGCATTTACTCGATGTATACGGAGAGGTAGTCGCTACTTTTTTTTGGGCGAGATGTTTATAAATGTCTTCTATACATTTTCGTGGCATATTTGTGTTTATTTTTCGACTTTATTTAATTAATTTATTTAATTCTCTTTCCAAAAATCACAGTTGCACAAGGGGCCTACACGGCATGGACAAATGCGGTGAAACCAAAGAGGATAAATACAATAAGAGCCGTCACTCGTTATTTTGTGGCGAGTATCTCGCTGGAAATTGAAAAAACTGATGCCGAATGTTTTCTAAGAGGGACATTTTTAATTGTCTCGCATTTGTCCATGCCGTGTAGGCCCCTTGTGCAACTGTGATTTTTGGAAAGAGAATTAAATAAATTAATCAAATAAAGTCGAAAAATAAACACAAATATGCCACGAAAATGTATAGAAGACATTTAAAAACATCTCCGCAAAAAAAAAAGTAGCGACTACCTCTCAGTATACATCGAGTAAATGCCAAAAAAATAACGAATGACGGCTCTTATTGTATTTATTCTCTTTGGTTTCACCGCCATCATTATTATAAATTTGGACACGATACAGAAAAAGAAAAGTAACTCGAATCAAGTGCGTGAAAATTAACTGAAGTATTTGATTGAATAGACTAAAGTAAGAGAACTAAAATAAGATCTTAAATTATTTAAAATATTTATTGTAATAAAGAACACAAAAACTAAAATAGAAAATACTGTTTTTGGTGCTGGGTGTTTCATGTGGAGTGAGTTGGTTGCGCAATGCACACATTCATCGTTTTTCAGAGGTTCCAAAATGGAACCTCACATGGCGACCGTGAGGCTGGAGCCTCGTCCTTTTTCAATTTTGGCAGTGTGACGAACCGGACGTCTTTCTTTCTCGGCAGCAGTGGTGAGTGGAACATTTTTTTTTTTGGAAGAGCACAGTTTTTGGACAATAGGGCTGAAAAAGGAAAAGTGAGTGTGGGGCGGGAAATGTGCGGAAAATTTAACGATATAAATTTCTAAATAAATTCAATAAATCTTCAATACATAATTTTCTAAATAAAATTTTACTATTCTGCGATATAATTTTCTAAATAAATTCAATAAATCATCAATGCATAATTTTCTAAATAAAATTTTGGGGCGGGAAATGTGCGGAAAATTTAACGATATAAATTTCTAAATAAATTCAATAAATCTTCAATACATAATTTTCTAAATAAAATTTTACTATTCTGCGATATAATTTTCTAAATAAATTCAATAAATCATCAATGCATAATTTTCTAAATAAAATTTTATTAATCTACGATATAATTTTCTAAATAAATTCAATAAAACTGCAATACATAAATTCCTAAATAAAATTTTACTAATCCGCGGTATAATTTTCTAAATAAATTCAATAAAACTTCAATATATCATTTTCTAAATAAAATTTTACTTATCTGCAATGTAACTTTCTAAATAAAATTCGATATAACTTCAATACATAATTTTCTAAATAAAATTTTACTAAAGTACCATGCAATTTTCTAACTAAAATTCAATAAAAATTTTCTAAATAAAATTTTACTAAACTATCATGCAATTTTCTAACTAAAATTCAATACAAAATTTTCTAAATAAAATTTTACTAAACTACCATGCAATTTTCTAACTAAAAGTCAATACAAAATTTTCTAAATAAAATTACACTAAACTACCATGCAATTTTTTAACTAAAATTCAATACATAATTTTGTAAATAAAATTTTACTAAACTACCATGCAATTTTCTAACTAAAATTCAACAAAACTTCAATATAATTTTCTAAATAAAATTCAAAGAAACTACGATATATTCTTCTAAAGCAAAATTTAACAAAATTACAATACAATTTAATAATCAAAATTTAACTCAAAATTTAACAAATGCTACAAACTATTAACTTTGCTAAACCAACGGGCCTGTACATAACGGCACTCGCACCACGCCACGCATAACGGCACCCAAAAACAAATACACACAATTTAACGCAATTTTCCAACATTAACACACCAGCAGCGAATTAAGACTGCCAGCGCAGCAGCAGCAGCGAACGCCAGCAGCAGTGACCAGAACAAGATAAAATAAGTATATATATATATATGTATTTAACATTTTTTGCCTACGGGTATTTTTTTAACGTATATATGTATGTATATTAAAACATTAAAATTTTTATAAAATTCGGTGCCTTCGCATTTCAATTAAAATAATTTCGCATTTCATATAAATTTTGGATTTTTGATATAACGGTGGTTTGTGAAAAACCTATTGAATTTTTTTTATAAACGGTGGTTTGTTAAAAACCAATTAACATTTTTTGATATATGCGGTGGTTCCGATAAAAACCAATTAACATTTTTTGACATATGCGGTGGTTCCGTGAAAAACCAACTCAATTTTTTTTTTGATATATGCGGTGGTTCCGTGAAAAACCAAATTAGATTTTTTTGAATAAAGCGGTGCGTCCGTGATTACGACATTTTAAGATTTTTACCAATTCATACTTACATACTTTTGAGCCATTTTAAATTCAATTACTTTTTACACATTTTTCATACAAGTATACTGCAGTTTCAATTAATTCTTTTAATAAATTGTTAAATATTTCTTTAGGGACTATTCTTCACCTGTAAATCAGTTCCCTTTTATAAAATTTTTTTTTCTTTTTCCTTAATAACGACAGCCTAATGAGTTAATCGCAATATCAAATATCAATTTCAAATTTTTCACTACCCCTGCCTGCATATCTGTATGAAGTATTAACAGTAACTCCACAAGTTCGAAAAGGATATTTTATGGGTAGGTGTGCAAGTTTACATGTGTGAATGTAATCGTAAAGACGGTGAACGTGATAGGGTATAGGCATGTGTGCGTGCCATTATTTAAATGTATGCGTGTAGCGGTTTGACTGGATAAAAGCGGAAATTTTTCGAAGACAGGAAAGGCTTAAAAGAGCGATCGCCAGCAAACTTGGACTCAGTACGGGACTTTCAGGTGTCACTGAAGAATATTGGTAGTGTTATGGTTTTTCTTCAAGCGTCCGCGAAGCTGGAGTTAACAAAAAAAACAAAAAGGAAAGGAAAAAAAGGTTTTAAAACCAAGAAAAAAAGGCGTGTCGGTATCGCGACGCGACAACACTACTAGGTTGATACCCATTTATTACATTTTTGCACATACGAGATTTTGCACGGTAAGATACTGCACTCGCTCCCGGCGCAAACCAACAGCTGACCGTTTGTGTGGGTAGGTCAATGAACGAAAGCATATGATATATTGGAGAGGAGAGGATAAATTCCAAATTAATCACCACCAGAGCAGCACATTATTACCAGAGAGACAGCAAAAGCGCCCAGACGCTTCCCGCCGCTGCCCTTAGCCCAGCCAAGCAATCACCGTTCCAAATCCGGAACGTTCCCAGCCTATTAGTTTCATATGTTTTATTATTTGCACTTTCGTTAACTCTTTCTTTGTTCCATCACTTATATACATAACCCCACTTTCATTAAAATTAGATCGAATTGATATTAATTAAGTTAGCTACATACATATATCACGTTTATCATTATTTGTTTGCATCATCGCACCTGATTCCCCATGAACGTATGGGAGCCAACAAGGACCCACATGATATACCGGACATCCTATTATCTTGTTTTTTTTGGTTAACAAACATAATTTGTTACGCGTTAGCATGCAGGCCCGTGATTTTCTCCCCCACACGATTTTTCCCCGATTTTTTTATTTTATAATAATCACCATATATTGTTAAGGAATTTTCTTTGATGAGACCTGATTTCTCAAGTTAACCAAGGTTCCGAATAGTGTTTTCTTATGGTTTTAGCGCCCCGCATGTCATATGTGAACTGCTAATTGTAAACGGAAAGGCAAAGACTAGTGCCTATCGCTACTACGGTTAGGCATTGGAACATCTGTATTTTTTTTTCTCTTTCCAGCTATCCCATCTCCTGAAGCGGGCGCCTACTCCAGAAACGAGATCTTGGTGAGTGCTGAGAGGGTAATTATGTATATCTAAATAGTTTTGGCTTTTTTTGAATACCTGCACGTTTATGCACATATATGTATATATATATACCTTCCGTTATCAATAGGCAGTGGCGGGCATATTACTAGGGACACCTATGTTGTATTTGGTTATCTCTGTTTTGGTAAAATCTTATCGGTATTTTTTTTTATCCAGCTCGGAATATACTTTCTTATTTGAGTTTCGTGAGGGATGACTCTTATTTGAATTTTAGAAGTTAGTTCCATGAATTAATTGAATTTAATAGGAATAATTTGATAAATTAGTTAATTGAATTTTGAACCTAGAGTAAGTTATAAACTTTTGGTGTAAGAAGAATTGTGGAATTAAATACCTAAATAGAATCGAAATGGAAAACTTATTTATTTCGTTTGGTTGAGCGTTAGAAAAAAAAAACTATGGAAGGCTAGAGCCCTAATTTGGTGTGGGTGTTGCACAATGGCAACGGAGAGGAAATGAGTGTGAACTCTAGACGCGACACAGACATGTAGATGACGGGTCTATAAATGGACGGATGTACATCAAAAAAGGGGGGCATTGCTAAAAGTAGTAGGAGTCGCAGCAATGTTCATGGCTACGCGCGGCGATGCGTAGCGGGTGGGACGACTCCACTTGACAGGACGGCTTCTTTTCTTCACCTCTCTATTCTGTACTCTATCCCCGATCACACATAGGCATGATAACAATTTTGTAATGTTTGCTGTGGGTAAGGGCGCTGGAAATTGAACCCTCCCATCCGACGAGCTAGCTTGGGATGCAAGCGTGCCAGTGTGCCTTCTGTACCTTACCCCAACAGGCAGCAACATAACAATGGCGCCCAACGAATAGCCAAAATTTTCTTTTTTTCCTCTTACCATATTTCTCCACATCATAGATCATGCCCCTCCGTCTTAGCTTCCTTACTAGGTCTATCTTCCTAAATCTTTTTCTATTCCGACTGGACAGACGGTTTGTGGCGGCAGCGTTGATTTGATCAGTCAGAAGAGACTTGTGTCACCAAGACTATAGGACTTTGACAGGCTGGGGGTTAGTATCGGCTTCGTCGTTGGGGTTCCTTACGAAAGCCTCAACGCCCTCTATAAGTGGTATCCAAAGACAAAACCGATATGATTGAGGAAACTTTAGAGTGGCAGGCAAACAGCTTAAGCTACCACGCTTGTAGTCCAGCACTGCATGCTTGTGAGGCTTGCTGGTTACATGCCACGATGCAGTAAGGAGCACATTCCGCAGGGGGTGTGGCATCCATAAGTTGGGCACTGGCCCGAAGTATTGTCGTGCCATGCCAAGCCGATAGGAATGGTGGTTGACGTTGAACGAGACACAGTGACAGACGGACTTAACACACGCATGATGACCTCGCTAAGGTGCAACACCGCACACACCAAGTAAATTAGAATACAACCTGATATATATCATATTGTTACGTTGCATATAGATTACTTTACATAACTGAAATCAAGGAAAGAAAGTTACGAAGTTTTGTTTAATACCTTGTTAACATAAGATTAAGTTTTTCCCATATTTCGATTTACCATAAAATTATATAAATAAACTGAGGTGACAGGAGCCAAGAATATCAGGCAAAATCTTTGGTTGTTCTGAAGTTCGCATACTTTTTTTGGCATGGTAAAGATATTTTTTTTTTGAATTATTTTCATTTTGGTACATTTTTATACATAACACGCAATATCCATACATGCTTGCGTGAGGTTTTCGCAACCAAAATCTGGGTATTCGCTTTAGTACAAAAGGAATAAAGACCTAATTGGGTTGGAAATTAAGAAACGTTTGTTGGTTCACTTTCCACATACAACATTTTTTTTTTTTGATTATTTGGATCATTTTTATTTTTGCATACGTACGAATATATAAATGCATGCATACTTTCCAATATCACAAGATTGTTGGTGGTTCGTTTGGCGAATTCTCTGTCGTTAGGCTTGTGTGAGTGAATGGGGAATAGCGAAAAGGAGAAGAGGGTCGGTGGATTAGGGGTACTAGATACCAATAGGCGAGTTACCAGGGGTTGGTCGAGAGCTCTAGAAAACCAAGTGGTTGGTTCATTATTCAATCAGATCGATACTGGTGTGCCTTACCCGGTGGACTTTACGCCCATGGAGTACTTCAATAGGTGCACGGCTCGTCTCTTCAGTACGCTAGGTGAAGAAAGAGACCATCAACGACGAAATTGCCATCAACAGGTCCGACTATAGCCTCATTTTCTCCAGAAAAATAGATCAGCTTTTTGAAATGACAGGATCAGATGAGTCAGGCGCTGTAGGGGGAGCGGGTGCGAA
Source organism: Eurosta solidaginis (assembly GCF_040869045.1). Classification (NCBI taxonomy): domain Eukaryota; kingdom Metazoa; phylum Arthropoda; class Insecta; order Diptera; family Tephritidae; genus Eurosta; species Eurosta solidaginis. Next base: position 73,150,908 of record NC_090322.1, read on the forward strand.
CGGGGTAGAAAAGCAAACCAACCCTGGTGCAGGGCCATCAAACCACGCCGAAAGTAGGCTACAGCCCACAACGGTTGGCGTTGAACAACTGACACAGATGATGGAAGTAATGGCTCAGCAAAACGAGTTGGTCTTGCAAAATTTGAACGAAATCCGTAGCCTGAGAGACAACGTATCCAGTCTCAGCAGTCGCGTGGGTGAAATGGAGACCTCTGCGCAAAACCTAGGCAATCAACCCGATCGAGAATCGACACCGGAAGCGCGAAGGGACAAAGGAGGCACATCCAACCAAAATGAGACGTTACCCCAGAGTGGGAGTCCCAGTGGTCGCAGTCCCCAAGAGCCACCGAAACGAAAGAAGGTCGACCTCGATAAGTGGCACGTGAAGTTCGACGGATCAGGTAAAGGCATCACGGTGGAAAGATTTGTATTCCGGATAGAAAAACTGAGGGAACAACACGACATCTCGTATCACCAGCTTTTCACCGATTTCCATTGCCTTGTAATCGGCTACGCTTTAAAGTGGTACTGGCAAGTGCTGGAAGACCATGCTGAAGACCAACAGTTTGGCTACAAAGAATTAAAAGCCGAATTGCTAGTCCACTTTAAAATAGCGGAGTCCGATTACGAGATAATCCGGGAAATAATGGAGCGCACAGGAGAGCTTTGACGATTTTTACGCGGAGGTCCACAACTTGACATTCAGGCTGCGGAAGAAAATTTCAGAAAAAGAGTTAGTGGGAATAATAAAGGGAAATTTAAAACCGTTCCTGGCTAACCTCACGTTCGTATCCAAGATGGACACGCTGGCTGATCTGAAATCTGAATGTAGACGAGCGGAGCGTGTAATAAAGGAGAACAAGAACAGATCCAAGGTCGTGAGCGAGATGGAATACCCAGGCATTCTAGCGGAAGGCGAGACCGTGGATAGGAAACCTATTGAAGCCATCAACTTCACCGCTAAGCGCAAACCCAGTTATAATATAGGACCCGGCAGCAGTATTAGCTCTGACCAATCCGCGACCAGCCACGCTTCCAGTGGCCCTAAGTCCACCATAAATTCGTTCTGCGCGTCCCGTTTTCATCTAATGTTGTGTTTCCAGTGTGGTATGCCTGTTGACTTCTTTGTCAAGAACCCTTCTGAAGCAAAGAAAGAAAATCGATGTCAGTCCACGTTTCACAATATGGTGTGTTTCTCATGTGGTGGGGATGCGTCCTTCTGCGTCTTTAAGCCTGGAAAGGGAAACTTAGCACTGGCGGAGATATCCGGGAACTCCAGCCAGGGGAAGGAGCACCCGGAGTCCAACCCCGATACAAAATATTAAAAAACCAAAGAAATGAAGTGAAAACAAAATTAGATGTAGGGTTTAAACAGGGAATAAGTTTACATGAAAGAAAACTTGAATATGAAAGGATACGTAATAGGATATTTTGTGAAAGTGTTGTAAGTAAGCGTAGAAGTAGGAATTACAAAAAAATTGGGAAAATGCGGGAAAGGAAGGAGAATTATAAGAGAATTAAGAGCAAAATTATTTCAACAATTGTAACATTAAAGGGAGATAATCGGTTCTTCGCAAAAACAAAAGTGGGGGATGTAGCAGTGTTAGCTTTATTCGATTCTGGGGAAGGGGCAAGTTGTATAGGCAAAAATTATACGAAGCTACTAGCGGGCCAGGAAAACAGATCATACACTTAAATAACCAGAATGTTCGAACGGCGAATGGTGGCGAAACACCCGTGTTAGGGGTAATAACTCTACCAGTTCTGTGGGAGGAAAGGACAAGGGATTTAGAATTTCTCATCGTACCAGATTTGCAGCAGGAGGTATACTTTGGTATCGATTTCTGGAAAGTGTTCCAGTTGGATGTTGTGAGTAAGGGAGCTTTTAGGCCTACAACGCCTGTGGCTGTGTCTAAGCTCGCGTCCACCGGTGATGACCTGTCTTTTGAGGCGGTGCAACATGTCCTGACGGAAGAGCAGAATGCCGCGCTGGAGAGGGTAAAAGCGCAGTTTCCGTCCTTTTCGGTCTTAGGACTGGGACGTACCGATATGGAACAGCATGTGATAGAAGTGACGGATGAAAATCTGCCTGTAAAACAAAGGCATTATCCAATTTCCCCTGCAATCCAAAAATTAATATATGTAGAACTAGACCGAATGTTGAGCATGGGGGTGATAGAAGAGAGCAAGAGTAGCTGGAACTCACCCGTATCGTTAGTCATAAAGGGCACTAAAAATCGCCTTTGCCTTGATGCCAGGAAAGTGAATGAGAGGACGGTGAAAGACGCGTACCCGCTTCCCCACATAGATGGAATATTGAGTCGTCTTCAAAATACTAAATTCATTTCTGCAATAGACTTGAAAGATGCGTTCTGGCAAATCCCGCTAGAGAATAAGTCTAGGGAAAAGACGGCATTTACAGTGCCAGGTAGGCCTCTGTATCAATTCACGGTAATGCCTTTCGGACTATGCAACGCGGCTCAGAGGATGTGTAGATTGATGGATAAAGTCATACCTGTCCGTTTACGGGAAAGTGTGTTCGTGTATTTAGATGACCTATTGGTGTGTTCAGATGAGTTTTGGTCCCACTTGTATTTGTTAGAAGTGGTCGCCCGATGTCTACGCGAGGCAAAGCTGACGATTAATGTTGAAAAGAGCAAGTTTTGCTACAAGGAAGTTAGATACCTTGGTGATGGTTGTATTCGTACAGATGGGGATAAGGTAGCAGCTGTGAGGGACTTTCCTGAGCACAAAACACCTAAGCAATTACGACGGTTCCTAGGGATGGCCGGTTGGTACCGACGTTTTATCCAGGACTATGCGATCATCGCAGCGCCGCTGCATGACTGCCTCTCTAAAGAAAACATAAGAAAATTTAATATGACGGACGAAGCAAAGAAGTCGTTTGAATGGCTAAAGGAGTGTTTAATATCGGCACCTGTGCTGGTGCATCCAGATTTCAACAAACACTTCTACATACAATGCGACGCTTCGACGGACGGTGTGGGCGGGGTACTATTCCAACTGGACGACGACAATAACGAAAGACCCATTGCCTACGTATCGGCTAAACTGAATAAAGCTCAGCGAAATTACAGCATCACGGAGCTGGAATGCTACGCAGCGGTGATAAGCATTAAGAGATTTAGACCGTATGTGGAAGGGCTGCCCTTCACTGTAATCACTGACCACGCCAGTCTGAAATGGTTAATGAACCAAAAGGATCTGTCCGGGAGACTGGCGCGATGGAGCCTTAAACTCCAAGGATATAATTTTGATATCCAACATCGAAAGGGCAGCCAGAACTTGGTCCCGGATACGATTTCACGAGCTAATATGGAGGAGATCGAATTGAACGATAGAGTGGTCGATATTTGCTTGGATTCGCCATGCTTGACGACTGACGAGTACAGAGAACTGATAAAGACCGTGGCTTCCAACAAGGACAGACTTCCTGACGTATGCGTATCTGATGGGTACGTGTACAAGCGAACACAGTTTGACAGGGGGGACAAGCTTCAGCAGGACCAAGCATGGAAACTCTGGGTGTCGTCGGAATTGCGACCGGGGTTAGTACAGTCCTCTCACAGTTCCCCTTCAGCGGGCCATGGAGGAATTCATAAGACGTTATCTCGAATCCGCCAAAAGTACTACTGGCCAGGTATGGTAACAGAGGTCCAAGCGCACGTGAAAAACTGTGAGGTGTGCAAAGAAAACAAAACTCAAAACGCGTTCCAAAAACCCCTGATGGGGAAACAGCATTTGACCGAGCGACCATTTCAGCGTCTATTCATAGACTTTATGGGTCCCTATCCTCGTACGTCCGATGGTTATATTTATGTGTTCATGTGCCTTGACCATTTTACTAAGTTTGTATTCTTGAAACCGATGAAGAGAGCGACATCAGCTGAGGTAGTAAAATTTTTGGAGAAGGAAGTTTTTCATGTTTTCGGTGTACCCGAGTACATCCATTCCGATAATGGAAAGCAGTTCGTATCCGAAACATTTTTTAGTCTTCTGGCGAAGTACGGTGTGCAGCATTTGAAGACTGCGTTCTACTCACCGCAGGGAAATGCAGCAGAACGTGTAAACCGCTCAGTCCTACAAATCGTAAGGTCACATGTTAAAGATAACCAAAGGAGTTGGGACAAGCACATTAGTGACGCTGCATTTGCCTTGCGCAGCGTAGTATATACCGCAATAAACTCTTCCCCTTATTACGCAGCTTTCGGCATGCCCATGGTGCAACATGGGGCAAGTTACGAGCTCGATCGAAAACTTGGCTCAATTGGAAGCGTTGACTTTGAGACGCCATCCGGCCCCAATCGAATGCAACTGCTACGGGACAAAATCCTAAAGGAAATACAATTAGCACATGAACGCAGCACAAAAGCGTACAACACTAGAAATAGGGACGTAAAGTTTAAAGTAGGGCAAATAGTATATCGTAGGAACTTCAAACAAAGTTCTCAAATAGAATACTATAGTGAAAAATTGGCCCCAAAACAGGTTAAATGCATGGTACTGAAAGTCATTGGAAACGCAATGTACGAGCTTGGGGACGTCAGTGGCAAGAAAATAGGAACCTATCATGCAAAAGATATATTTTCAGGGTAGTAGTGAATGGTCAAGATACCCTTCTCGTTTGTGCGATGTGTTTGTGGTCGGCTATTAATCTGTTTAGTGATGAGTACTGTCCATGTTTTCGACGTGACATACCATGTTAATTGGGTAACAGATGTTTAGATGTTTTGCAAGGAGGCGCCCATATAAATTACTTTTTATACTAATTTTGACCATGATTATTACTGTCGTAATTATTAACATTTTTTTGTTTATTTATACATTTTTTTATTTGTATTGTATTTGTGTTTCGTGTCGTACCGTCTGGCTGTTTCTCGAATTCCTATCTGATTTTTCTAACCTGTGATATTAGCGTAAGGAGCAAATCTGTGATATTAAGATTAGTAATAGCTTATATGCATGTAATACCCCAATGATGGTGCATAGGTATAACTAGGAACCTAGTACCTTGTGTTTTGTGTTCTTGCCATTCTGACACTTGCCAATAGGAAAACGGTGATGAGAGTTGCCTGACCAAGCCTGATCACCGGACCTAGGGAGTACGTCTAATAAAAGCCCGGCTAAAGGCAGTGGGTCGAAGCCACACATTGGGCACCAATACACCCACAGAGGCTGCGTTTGAATCCCCTTTACGCACCCGCTCCACATTGCAGACAACATCGGCGGATGCGAGCCTGTAACGACAGCCTAATGAGTTAATCGCAATATCAAATATCAATTTCAAATTTTTCACTACCCCTGCCTGCATATCTGTATGAAGTATTAACAGTAACTCCACAAGTTCGAAAAGTATATTTTATGGGTAGGTGCGCAAGTTTACATGTGTGAATGTAATCGTAAAGACGGTGAACGTGATAGGGTATAGGCATGTGTGTGTGCCATTATTTAAATGTATGCGTGCAGCGGTTTGACTGGGTGAAAGCGGACATTTTTCGAAGACAGGAAAGGCTTAAAAGAGCGATCGCCAGCAAACTTGGACTCAGTACGGGACTTTCAGGTGTCACTGAAGAATATTGGTAGTATTGTGGTTTTTCTTCAAGCATCCGCGAAGCTGGAGTTAACAAAAAAAAAAAAAAAGGAAAGGAAAAAAAGGTTTTAAAACCAAGAAAAAAAAGGCGTGTCGGTATCGCGGCAGTTGCTGTTAGATAGTGAGTTCTAGATCCTGTGAGTTCCAGAAAAGGGGATCGGTAATAATTAGCTGCTGGTGAGTTACAAATCCCTTATCCTTATGTATAAGCAATCCTAGAAACTAGGCTCCACAATGACGCTACAGTTCGCCCGGTGTTCACTGCTATCGCTTTTCAAAAAACAAAAAAAAAAGGGGGATTTATTTTCGTGGATTCCAGAGGCAGTGTTCTGGGAGGTTTCGTTTTTCTTGATGTTCGAGTTTGAGTTTTTTTGGTGAAATATATCTATGCAAAAAGCCTCGAAACAATAAAGCGAAACGGAGAAACTTCTTAGGATAAAGTTGCTGATATCAACGAAACAAAAATCCTTTGATATTTTGAGAAAAAAAATGTTTAACTGAATTTAAATAATGCTGCGAACTTATCTATCACATTGTGCACGCTCGCGTTTAAAAGGAAAACTTAAAACGATATACATGTGAGTGTGGGTGTAGATACACATACACACATGTTAGATCACTGAGCGGGAATCAAGAAAAGTGTCTTTTTCCAGGTTCACCCACGGCCGGTGACACCGGAGTCCCCAGACTTTTCCGCGAGAAGAGACACTGTAAAACATCAAGCTAAGCACATGGGCATTTTGGTAAAGCACGACGCAACAACACTACTAGGTTGATACCCATTTATTACATTTTTGCACATACGAGATTTTGCACGGTAAGATACTGAACTCGCTCCCGGCACAAACCAACAGCTGACCGTTTGTGCGGGTAGGTCAATGAACGAAAGCATATGATATATTGGAGAGGAGAGGATAAATTCCAAATTAATCACCACCAGAGCAGCACATTATTACCAGAGAGACAGCAAAAGCGCCCAGACGCTTCCCGCCGCTGCCCTTAGCCCAGCCAAGCAATCACCGTTCCAAATCCGGAACGTTCCCAGCCTATTAGTTTCATATGTTTTATTATTTGCACTTTCGTTAACTCTTTCTTTTTTCCATCACTTATATACATAACCCCACTTTCATTAAAATTAGATCGAATTGATATTAATTAAGTTAGCTACATACATATATCACGTTTATCATTATTTGTTTGCATCATCGCACCTGATTCCCCATGAACGTATGGGAGCCAACAAGGACCCACATGATATACCGGACATCCTATTATCTTGTTTTTTTTGGTTAACAAACATAATTTGTTACGCCTTAGCATGCAGGCCCCGTGATTTTCTCCCCCACACGATTTTTCCCCAATTTTTTTATTTTATAATAATCACCATATATTGTTAAGGAATTTTCTTTGATGAGACCTGATTTCTCAAGTTAACCAAGGTTCCGAATAGTGTTTTCTTATGGTTTTAGCTCCCCGCATGTCATATGAGAACTGCTATTTGTAAACGGAAAGGCAAAGACTAGTGCCTCTCGCTACTACGGTTAGGCATTGGAACATCTGTATTTTTTTTCTCTTTCCAGCTATCCCATCTCCTGAAGCGGGCGCCTACTCCAGAAACGAGATCTTGGTGAGTGCTGAGAGGGTAATTATGTATATCTAAATAGTTTTGGCTTTTTTTGATTACCTGCACGTTTATGCACATATATATATATACCTTTCGTTATTAATAGGCAGTGGCGGGCATATTACTAGGGACACCTATGTTATATTTGGTTATCTCTGTTTTGGTAAAATCTCATCGGTATTTTTTTTATCCAGCTCGGAATATACTTTCTTATTTGAGTTTCGTGAGGGATGACTCTTATTTGAATTTTAGAAGTTAGTTCCATGAATTAATTGAATTTAATAGGTATAATTTGATAAATTAGTTAATTGAATTTTGAATCTAGAGTATGTTATAAACTTTTGGTGTAAGAAGAATTGTGGAATTAAATACCTAAATAGAATCGAAATGGAAAACTTATTTATTTCGTTTGGTGGAGCGTTAGAAAAAAAAAATATGGAAGGCTAGAGCCCTAATTTGGTGTGGGTGTTGCACAATGGCAACGGAGAGGAAATTAGTGTGAACTCTAGACGCGACACAGACATGTAGATAACGGGTCTATAAACGGACGGACGTACATCAAAAAAGGGGGGCATTGCTAAAAGTAGTAGGAGTCGCAGCAATGTCCATGGCTACGCGCGGCGATGCGTAGCGGGTGGGACGACTCCACTTGACAGGACGGCTTCTTTTCTTCACCTCTCTAATCTGTACTCTATCCCCGATCACACATAGGCATGATAACAATTTTGTAATGTTTGATGTGGGTAAGGGCGCTGGAAATTGAACCCTCCCATCCGACGAGCTAGCTTGGGATGCAAGAGTGCCAGTGTGCCTTCTGTACCTTACCCCAACAGGCAGCAACATAACATTTTTCATTAATTTCATAGTTTGAACTGAATTCTTTTTGCTATTCTGATACCTACATATGTACCTTAGAAGCGGTAAGCAAGTGCAAAAAACTTCAGACTCAGAATCCGATTCCGATAATTCAGCCTCAAGCTACGAAAATTTAACTTCATCTTCGACGAAAAAAGTCACAAACGTTGAAAATAGATTATCTTTGTCAATATATTTTCCAGGCTTCGAAGATTCTTCCAGTAAAAATTTAACTTCAAATTTAGATTCACATCTTAACTATTCAAATAGTGCAAAATTTACTTCAACTTCTTCTAACGTAAACCCAAATCTTAACGATCCAATTAGTACCAACGTTACCTCCTTCTTCTAATTCTGCTTCAGATCTTAACGATCAAATCATGGCAACACTTGAGGAACAAAAATTTTCAATAACACATGTGCTAATTCTATTAGAGAAAACTACGGTGGTAATCCTCTAGCGCTTGAAACTTCTATAGACAAAATTGATTTACTTGAACAGTTCGCTACTGCAGATTTAACTAATACCTTTATAGCCTTTTTAAAATCAAAATTTGAGGGTAAAGCCCGTGAGGCAATACCAACACAAGTAGCTTCAGTCAATGAAATTAAAGTAGCTCTACGTAGTAGGATCAAACCGGACAACTCAAAAGTTGTAGCAGGGAAAATTGTAGCGTTGCACGTTAACAATAACAATTATACAGATTTTGCCAAAAAAGTTGAAGATTTAGCTGACTCCTTTGAGCGGTCTCTTATTATTGAAGGGAACACTCAAGCGAAATCTCATGAAATGGCAGTCGAACAAACTGTTAACGTGTGTCGTTTAAATGTAAAATCAAATTTTGTCAAAACCATTTTAGCCTCAACGGCATTTACTGATCCGAAAGACGTAGTAGCGAAATTAATTGTAGAACAAAAGAACGAAGTAACAGAGCATCAGGTTTTAGCTTTTAGATCGCGTGGTAACAATACATTCAGAAATTCACGTGGTAGTTGTCGAGGCTTTTACTGAAACCGCGGCTATACTGGTTATAGAAACAATAGTTCATTTGCATACAACAGCAACCGTAACGGTAAAAATAATCAGAGATATCGATATGATAACAGAAATAGATACCAAAATAACAACAATTGTAATACACGTCCAAATTCCAATTCAAATACAAATAGCAGTAACAATAGAAGTAACAATTCAAATCATCCAAAGGTAGAGGTAGAAATGCAAACGCCCGCGCTTTTAAACGCGAGTGCCCCTCAGGAGCGAACACTGGGGGAAGACGAACTAACCGACTAAGCGAATTTCCCTCACCAATAGGCATCTATTGTTTAAACTTAAATTACCCAGATCTCATAGAATTACAACTTAACGAGTCACAAAAATTTTGTTCTTTCCCAGTAGACACTCAAGCCGACATCTTTTTAATAAAGATATCATGTTTAGACAATTATATTTATTTATTTATTTATTTACTCATCTTGAAATTGTTACATTTCTTACAGACTAATGACATATATAAAGACTTAACCACTAATTTAGTATTTGGTTAAGTAATAATTTAAAAGTATTTTCAGAGTAGGAAAAGTCCAAAATTGACGAATTTGAGAGCAAGTTAAACTCTTTAAGAGCTCTGGAAAGAGGAGCATTTGCAGCATAATTAGTTCTTGCCAATCCCACAAAAAAATACGCATTATTTCTTAGGCATATATGTGGAATAGCAAGGAAAATGCGTTCTAACAGGTACGGACAATCAACAGCCCCACGGATTAAATTAAAAACAAATATTAAAGAGATAAAAGTTCTCCTGCAGTTCAAAGTCTTAAGATTGACAAAAATTGAACAAAAGCCAAATCGAGTAAGCCTTAGCTATTGTAAAGTTTAAATGACTATGAAAAGAAAACTTATAATCAAAGACCACCCCAAGATCAGTGACCTCGGACACAGTGCTTAGTTGCGCGCCCCCAATGTGGTAGGAAGTAGGAATGAGTAAACGGGATTTATAATAAGGGACATGATATAATTTTTTAATATTTAACGCAAGTTTATTATTTTTGCACCAAGTAACTACATTATCTAGGTCCTTCTGAAGTTTAATTGAATCGGAGGGGCAAGTAATCTTGTTGAAAATCTTCATATCATCTGCGTATAGCAGGAATTGCGAAGATTCAAAACAGATGGCAATATCATTAATGAAAATCACAAAAAGAATAGGGCCCAGTATGCTTCCTTGAGGAACGCCTGAAGAATCTATGAAGGGATATGAGGCCATACCATCAACTACCACGGTACAACTACGGTTGGAGAGATATGATTTAATCCATTTCAAAAAAACAGAATGAAAACCAAAACAATGTAATTTCGATAGTAGAATACTATGATTAACTTTATCGAAGGCTTTTGAAAAGTCGGTATACACGGTATCTACTTGGGCTCGATTAGTAAAAGCGTCGATGCAGTATTCCGAAAACACTGCCAAGTTAGACGTGGTTGATCTTCCCGACATGAAACCATGCTGATCTACAGAGATTAGACGACTTATTGAGAAAATATTTTTTTCTTTTACAATACATTCGAAAATTTTTGAGACAGTAGATAATTTGGAGATCGGTCTGTAATTAACAATATTGTTTTTATTGCCAGTTTTGAAAATGGGAGTGATAAACGTAATTTTTAATAGAGGGTAGGCGATAGCAGAACTGTTTTTGAAAAGGAGAGACGACAATCCATCAACATCAGTCTGTGATGACAATTTTACTTGTTGAATCCCCCCTTTCAACATCGTCTAAAGTGAGCTCGAGACCACCAAAATTTAACATAGAATCAGCAGAAGGAAGCCAGTTATTACTCACGGACGAGTCTGGGTCAAAATTTGAACTAAAAAAATCAGCGAAAAGATTCGCAGCATCAGATGAAGAGTCTGCTTGCTTATCAGTAAAGAACACAACGGAGGGAATACTTGAACAGGATTTTATAGACTTAACATAGCGCCAGAAAGCCTTGGGATTAAATTTTATATCTGCCTCAAAGTTACGCACATATTTCTTCTTCAAATCCTTGCTCAATGACTTAAACTCTTTTAAGTACTGCAAATACTTTTCTTTATGAGAAGGCAAGTTTGATTTTTTAAATTTTTTATAAAACTTGTTCCTTAAATTCTTAAGTTTTTTCAACTCCTTAGTAAACCAAGGAATTTTATAAGCCCTTTTTTTTGGCTCTCGGGATGTTGTCACTACAGATAGTGCTTAAATTATTCTTAAATATATCAAAACAACCTGAGACTTCAACCCCAGTAAATAGCATATCCCAGTCAATAGAATGAATTGCCGTATTGACAACATCGACATCGTAATTTTTAAAGCAAAATTTTGAAAAAGAGTCCTCACAATAAATATTAAATTCATAAAATTCCAAAAGAAAAAGAAGAAGCGGTACATGATGCAAACCAGGAGTAGACAAAGGGTCGAGGCACTCCTGGATAGAACAATTTATATCGCTTAAAAAGATAAGGTCCAAAATTCTATGAAAAGTATTATAAAAACTGTTGAATTGACTAAGGTCACATTTTGAAAAATTATCAATCAAGTATGTTTCAGCAAAAGTATTAATAGATTTTGGGTAGAACCCAAGGCCACCCTTTATATTAGACCATTCTAATTTGCTAAGGTTGAAATCTCCGTTTACGCAAACGTTTTCGTGATCAGATGCTAAGGCTACAATATTATCAACATGATATTTGTAAAGCAAATCCCCACTAGTTGGCGGTATATAAGAAGCACAAATTAATAGTTTGGAAAATCCATGTACTGTAGCGCACAGCTGATCCAAGAGAGTATCGTCATTGTGTAGTGGCATCAATGTTGAACGATATTTTCCCTGAACAGCAATTAAGACGCCCCCTCCTCTTGAGAGACCAGTTTTAGAAAAGTCACGATCTTTACGAAAAACGCTGTATAATTTCTCATCAAAACACTCACTATCCAGGAAATTGTCATTTAACCACGACTCTACAAGAACAAAGATGTCGTAATCCATGTGGGAACTCATAGTATGAAGATCGTAAGACTTCGTCCTGAGGCCTGATACATTTTGATAATAAATTTTAAGATCCTTAGGAGGAATAATATGCGTCTCATCACTAACTACGGCACTTGACGAGGTGTCCCCTCCTTGCGAAAAGACCGGATATGGACATTTGCAGGCCAGATACTAGCATTAACTACTTTATTATAGTAGTTAATGCTATACGCCAAGTTTAAAGTTAACTTTAATTAGTTCTTTTAAGCTGGCATCTTTTTTGACAAGTGCATAACACACGACAACTTTTTTGTCAATTTCAGCGTGCTTTGAAATATACGTTACAATTTCTGCACTGGTCACATTTGGAGAGAATGATGATAGGTGCAGCCATGCCAATCTGGGGGCAACAAGTAATTCCTGATTTTCACTAGATCCAATCACAAGTGGCTTACAGATTTCCTATTGGGTACTTTTAAAACAGAAGATGTAGCCGAATTCACTACGTTAGCATTCTCCACCGTATTCAGTTGAGCAGATGGATCAGGAGAGACAGGCATAACTGAGGCAGCAGTAGAGGTAGTCGGCTTCGACGTCAGTTTCACTTGTGACGAAGCAGGGGCCAAAAGCGAATGCGCATTACCAAGCGAGCCGGTCACAATAGCAAATGTTTGCATATTATTGTTTAGAGCAGCGACGCCGACAGCGGTATTAACAGCAGAATCGATTGCACTGCCAGCTGCAGACGGCGAAGGCAAACTTTGCGTATTTGTACCAACAGAAATGTCACTATCCACATTAATATGCTTTGGTCGATCAACATTGTTTGGTTTTTTTGAACCAACACTGGATTTTGATGTTTCCTTAAATACGTACGACATTATCAACATCACCGGTGTTACTTCCAATTCAGTTACCACTTTAGGTAAAATTACCGTAAATTTAAATTTTTCAAACTTTTCTATTAAATATACTTTACATGTAGTAAATGAAGACTTTAATATTCCATCCGATGGCATACTGGGTAAAGATTTTCTGAAAATTAACAAATGCATTATTAATTATGAAAGAAATAGTATTTCCTTTTGGGTAGGTAATGAAAAAGTCGCGATACCAATCTTGCACGGAACAGAAAGCGACAGTTATATCATTCCTCCCAGATGTGAAATATTCATACTTTTTGATTTAGAAGATTCACCCGAGCCACTTTTCGTGGACTCGCAGGAAATTGAAAAAGACGTTTTCACAGCTAGGTGCATTGTTAATTCCAGTAACCCAATAATTAAAGTCATAAACACCACGGATGATGTCAAGTATGTGAAAATAAACAGTATTTGGACAGAAAAACTTTCAAATTATAATGTTTACACAATTAACAAGACAGAAACAGAAGACAAACGACCGAAAAAACTGATAATTTAAAAAAATCAAATACCTCAACATGCTCATAGTAAATTAATTGACCTTTGCATAGATTATGACGACATTTTCGCTCTTGACACGGACAAAATGACTTTAAACAACTTCTACGAGCAAAAATTAAGACTGACAGAAAACTAGCCTGTTAAAAATTAAAATGAAAGATGATGCTCCGGCCAAGAAAGTGTTTCTATCGGAACCCGCCTATGGAAGCAGAGGTAGAGGGCGGCCCCCACTCCGTTGGAAGGACCAGGTGGAAAACGATTTAAACTCCCTTGGTGTGACCAATTGGCGCCGGTTGGCGGAGCGAAGGAGCGACTGGCGCGCCTTGTTGGACGGCCATAACCGTTTAGACGATTAAGCGCCAATTAAGTAAGTAATATGTTAAAAACTACCGATTGCCATATCTCAACGCGAAGAAGTAAATTGCCAAGTAAATAAACTGTTAGACAACGATTTGATTGAACCAAAATATTCCAATTACAATAGTCCTTTGATTTTAGTCCCAAAGAAAGATACTAATAGTCAAAAAGCGTATCGTATGTGCGTAGATTTTCGCGCAGTAAACAAAAAACTCATTGCTGATAAATTCCCACTAGCTAGAGTTGATGATATTTTAGATAATCTCGGTAGAGCAAAGTATTTTTCCACATTAGATCTTTTTTCTGGATTTCATCAAATCCACTTGCATCCTGACTCACGTGACATTACTTCTTTCAGCACTGACCGAGGTGCATTTAGATGGAAAGTGCTTCCATTTGGCTTAAATATAGCACCTGATTCATTCTCACGAATGATGACAATAGCTTTTTCGGGTATACCACCCAATGTCGCACTTTTATACGTCGACGATATTATCGTCATAGGTTGTAGTGAAGCACACCATATCAAAAATCTTTCAAAAGTTTTCAATACTTGTAGGTCTTTCAATCTCAAGCTTAACCCAAATAAACGCAACTTTTTATAACCAGAAGTTACATTTATAGGTCACAAGTGTTCAGCCAAAGGTTTGTTGCCAGACGACTCCAAAATAAACGCAATCAAAAAGTATACAAAACCAACTGATAAAGATGCGGTACGACGATTCGTCGCGTTTGCAAACTATTACAGAAGGTTTATACCAAATTTTGCGTAAATCGATTAAGCAGAAAAAGAGTTGAATTTGTATGGGATGTAGAGTGCGAAAGGGCATTTTTATCTTTGAAGGCAGCATTACTTTCACCAAAATTACTTCAATACCCAGATTTTACTAAACAATTCATTATTACGGTTGATGCTTCAACAACTGGAGGTGGCGCTATTTTAAGTCAAGAACAACAAGGCAGTGATTTACCAATTTTTTTCGCTTCTGAAGCATTTAATAAAGCAGAGCAGAAAAAAAATTATAGAATTGGAGCTCTTAGCTATCTATTTCGCAATATAGCAATTTCGACCATACGTTTATGGCACACATTTCATTGTAAAATCAGACCATATGCCACTAGTATACCTTTTCAATATGAAAGACCCATCTTCAAAACTTTCGAGAATTAGGCTAGAATTAGCGGAATATAACTTTACTGTAGTTTATATTAAGGGTAAATCAAACGTTGGTGCTGATGCTCTATTGCGTATTACAATCGATGAGATTAAGGAATCGAACAAACAAATTTTAGAAGTTCAGGCAAGATCAATGACAAAACGGCAAAACGACAATAACCTTCCTAGGAAAACAGACAAAAACGACTTACTTTACATGTCTACGAAAATTTTCATTTATTATTTCAAAAAAGATTCCACGAATAAGATCTGAAATTACGTACGATAAAAATAATAAAACAACAAGTTTAAGAATTTTTGCGCATATAAAACATAACAAACTCGAGTTACGCAGTTTTGAGCTTGTTAACGAAATAATGACTTTAGAGAAATTACTTTCGAGGCTTGAATCAAAAGCCGGCAAACGCAAAATTAATCAGATTGAATGACATAAAAACGATATTTTGTTCGTACATTATACTATTACAAATTTCAAAGATATTGGAAATAAGATTTTAAAATCATTAGAAATTATACTAACAGATCCAGTGGAGACAGTAACAGATGAAGATACAAAATTAAAGCTAATGAAAATTTACCATAACGATCCCATTTCTGGTGGACATTGCTGAATAAAAGACTTTAAGCAAAACTACGAACAAAATTTTATTGGAAAGATATGACTCGTGATATATCGAAATATATTAAAAATTGTAAAGATTGTCTTTTAAACAAGGTTAAGCCTAAAACAAAAGAAAAACTTGTTTTAACACCAACTCCTTGTAAACCATTCGATATACTAATAATTGAGACAATAGGACCCCTACCTGAGTCCAAATATGGTAACAAGTTCCCAGAAGAAAAGTTGTCAAGCGCTTCCCCTAAGAAGGCATTACAGAACAGCTTCCAAGCGAGAGCAATGCACGTTACCGCAGCGCTCCATAGTGATCGCTTCTTGTGCTCCTTCTTGAGAAGCGAGGTGATAAGGTGTCGAACTGGCAAATGCTTTGTTTGTCTCAACTATGCAAGTTACAGTAACGTATAACATCACAAACTAAAAAGTGACACGTCAATTTCAGCATTTATCATTTTAAGTAAAATTTTTGTGACGAAAAGACGCGTATTAATTTGTGTGGTGAGGAAATATTAATATAATTAAAAATGCATAAAAGAGGAACAAGTAGAAGTAACATAAAACGAAAAATTGTGAAATGTGTTTACCCTTCGAAAATACTTATGTTCTTGTTCCTTTCTGCACAGTTATACGTAAAAAATTATTAATTGTAACAGAAACTTTAATTGACCCCAAAGGAAGAATGGCAGAAAACAAAAAAGTCCTCCGGCGGATGAATACCACATTGGGTAGTTTTAAATCATATGAACATATTAATAATAAGTATAAGATTTCTACATAATATTTAAAAGATAATTACTTATTGATATTTTCTAGATATTGAATTATAATTGAAGGCGTTAAAAGATTTAGTAACTCAACAGAGTAACACCATTAAAACTTTAAAAGAAGACTTGTCCAATCGAGATGAAATGATTAAAAAGGAATTAGCCTCTATCTATGTATTTGTACGTGACATGGCAGCTGAGAAGAAGCAAAATGCTGATATACTTCAAATGATTCCTATTAAAAATATCGATGGGTTGCAGCGATTTGAAGATAATATACCAAACTTAGATGAACAAGCTTTGGTACGTTATATACTGATTGTAAATTCACGTAGATATCTTTGTGCATTGCCGATTTAAAGTGGACCTGCTAACTATGAACTGTCTGAATACAATAAACTTTATCCGTTTTGTTTCGATCTTCTACAAATTCGACTTTTTGAGTTAGCAGATTTCAGCTCTAAGCCCCCATATCCTAATGTTTCTCTTCATATACTTAATATAACCGAACACCTTTGCTTCTGCTTTTAGTTTGGTGCCATCAAAAAAATTATTGAAAGGGGAGGTATCGCAAAAAACTTCCACCGTTTATTAGAAAAGGACATTTTTCTTAATTTCAATTATGACGGGGTACAAACGAAACAACCGTTCAAACAATATATTAACATAAACGATATTTTATATAGTAAGTTGTAATAAAACTAATATTCAAACTCTTTATTTGTCTTTTCTTTTCAATTGCAGAAGCTGTTGCTGAAAAAGTCGTAACAAAAGAAAACTTTATTTTCGAAATCAAAAAAAAGGTTAAAAAATGCCAAGAACCGAGTTCACAAGGTAACATGTCTAGCAAGAAAGCAAAAATAGTTTTTAAACAACAAATACATATATATATATATGCATGTATTACTTTTCGTTTTCCGCTCAATTATTGTTTATTTCGACGTTTCTAGTATACCAAATAACATACACTAATTGGTAAAAATGTTAAGAAAATACTTGAATGCAGTCTTATACTTATGTTCTTCAGTATGTACAAATACATATTTATTTACTGCACTGAATTAATAATACTAATTTTTACGTTTTTTTGCGTATGGAATAACATATATGTTCATACATATAACATTTAATTTACGCTGAATTAATATTTATTTTTACGTTTTTTTCCTGTTGAACCAATAAACATGTGTACGCACGTACGTAAGCACACTAAATATTTAAATATTTCATTTATAAACTTATCCTTCGGAAGCGAAACGGTAATGCCTTACAACGAGACCTATATGGAGTGCTTGAGACGAACTCCTTCTATAAGCCATTCTTCAGGAAGCGAGGCGGTAATGCCTTAGAACGAGGCGTATATGGAGTGCTTGAGACGAACTCCTTCTATAAGCCATTCTTCAGGAAGCGAGGCGGCAATGCCTTAGAACGAGGCGTATATGGAGTGCTTGAGACGAACTGCTTCTAAAAGCCATTTCTTCAGAAGCGGAAAGGCAAGGCCTTGCAATTTGGCTCGTTTCATATAAAAAATAATTAAGGAATTCATCGAAATGGTAAGGCCCTCTAGACTCCGGAGAAGAGCTTCTGTAATTGCTTCTTACTCCTTCCTTTTTCTACTGGGTTCGCACTTACCATGATTTGCGACATGACTAAATACCTGTTAACAGTCGCTGTGCCAGACAAATCAGCAAAAACAATTGCTTCAGCAATTTTTGAAGGATTCGTTTTGACATACGGCACAATGAGTGCCATAAAATCAGATTTAGGTACAGAATTTAAAAATGAATTATTTGAAGAATTAACTAAACTCTAAATATTAAAATTTTTCAACTGCATACCATCACGAAACTGTTGGTACAATAGAACGTAACTGTAAGCGGAGAAATTTATTCTGCGTATGGTCCGCCGATCTTCGTCGATTTTGAACTCAAATCAGGACTGGATATACCAGGAGTGACATAAAGAGTTAAAATTCCTGGAGGAAATTGGAATTTCTCTTATTAACAGAATATGATTAAAGTTTGGATAAGTATACATACTTTTTTAGTGAAGAAAGACAGACAATTTTACTTGTGATTTATACTAAGTTATCTTAACTCGGACACTGTTCAAATTGCAATGATTAACCTCAAATTTCACATGTGATAGATTAGTTTCGAAAAATGTGTATAAGTCCGTGTGAGTACGGAAATCGACGAAGATCGTATGTACTAAAGAATAATAACAATAGATAATTTCAGTGTTGAATAACTACTAGAAGCTAAATGTATTATGTGGCGGTAACATTCCCCCTTCCAGTAAGACGAGAAGCATTCGTGGGCTTACTCCTTTTCCCGAGCCACATCTAGTACTGCTAATTTGACAGCCGGTCTTTCGAAAACTCCCTGTGAGGTTTGTATAGTGGCACTCCGAACCTGTCCGTCCGAAGCAGTCTTTGTATCTAGCACTCTACCTCTCTGCCAGACATTTCTTACAGTTCCAGGGTCAACAACCACCACCAAATCTCCTACTCGAATCGGCTTCTTCTTCTCGTGCCATTTTGTGCGGCAAGTTAAGCTTGGCAAGTATTCCTTGACCCACCGCTGCCAGAAATGCTGAGCATATTGTTGAGCTGTAAGCCACGTATGACGTAGAACAGTATGGTGATTATCAAAGATGGCAAGGGGTTTCATCCCATTCGAACTACCCAACAAAAAATGATTGGGGGTTAAGGCTTCCTCTTGATCACTATCGATTGGTATATACGTTAATGGTCGGGAGTTAATGATATTTTCTATTTCCGTCGTCATACTATGAAGCAGCTCATCAGTCGGTGCCCGAGTCGGAGTAATTTTATAAAATATGTTTTTAAATGAGCGAACCAGGCGCTCCCATGCGCCCCCCATGTGAGGAGCTGCCGGTGTAATGAATTTCCATGATGTCGTTGCGGTTGTGAAAGAGCGAACGAGCACCTCTTTGTCAACGGCTTTTAAAGCTTCTCGTAATTCCCGTTCTGCGCCAACAAAATTAGTAGCATTATCGCTGTAAATTTCTCGGGGCGTGCCTCGGCGAGATATGAAACTCCTTAATGCCAGGATACAAGAGCTCGTCGTCAAAGAGAAAGCGATTTCCACGTGAATAGCTCTCAATGTCAAACATGTAAACAAAACACCGTATCTTTTTTCTTTATGACGTCCCACCGTAACAAGGATCGGTCCAAAATAATCTATACCTGTAAACGTGAATGGGGCTACGTATGGAGTGGTACGTGCTCATGGTAATATTGCCATTTGTGGAGGTGCGGGTTTAGCCTTCATAATTTTGCATATTTGACATTCTTTCAAAATTGATTTCACTGTTGATCGTAAGCGTGGAATATAGAAATATTGGCGTAGTTCATTTATCACGGTTTCATTATTTAAGTGATGGAATCTCGAATGGAAATGCCGAACGACTAGGGCTGTGATGCGACCATTTTTTGGAAGAATTATTGGGTTCTCTCGAGGCCCCGGCGCATTAGCTATTCTGCTGTCCACCCTTAAAATGTCGTCTTTATCAAGATATGCTGTCACTTTGTATAGTGAAGAGGTTTTCCTTAGACGATTTTTACTTTTTAGCTGCGCAATATCTTCTGAAAATGTTTCGAGCTGTGCTTGTCGGTAAAGAAATAATTCACTCTTATAAAGCTCTTCTTGTTGTAACTCTCCGAAAAGCAATTGCTGATTTAGCTTGCGTCTCTTACAGTTTTGAATATAGCGCATAACGTAAGCCATAGTCCTAGATAGCCGACACCATTTTGAGAAGCGATTTACATCTACTAGTGGTGTAACTTCTAATATTTGAAGGACATGTTTCTTCAGCTCAGTAATAGTCGCCTCAATATTATGTTGTTCTTGTGGCCACTCATCCTCAGGCCTACAAAGAAAGTCCGGGCCATTAAACCAACGCCCACATGAAGTGACGTCAAATATTTTATGACGTTTGGTGGCTTCATCTGCAACGTTACTTTTTGACGGAATCCATCTCCATTCTGAAAGGTCGCTTGATTCCAAAATTTCACCTATGCACAGTCCCACGAACTGATGATAGCGTCTAGTATCTGAGTGCAGCCAGCTTAAAACTGTTTTGGCATCAGACCAAAAAACTTTACGGCTTATCTTAATCGATAATGAATCCGATACAGACCTTGAGAACCGAACACCTATCAGTGCTGCCATCAATTCCAGTCTGGGTATAGAAATTTGTTTTAGAGGCGCTACTCTAGCCTTTGAACCTATTAGAGAGCATTCTGCGACGTTATTTTTTGATACACGTAAGTAGCATACTGCGGCATAAGCAGAATCACTGGCATCGACAAAGGTATGCAGCTGAACATCAGCTCCTTCGTAATTAGCATGGTATTTTATATAGCATCGCGGAATTTTGATGTCTTCTAATATAGGCAAACATTTTAGCCATTGAAACCATTCTTCTGCTAGACTGGCTCCAATTTCTTCATCCCATTTGACTGAGCTGCGCCAGACGGCTTGTAATAATATTTTTCCAAATATTAATATATTATTGATTAGACCAAGGGGGTCATATATAGTCATTACCATGCTTAACATCTCACGTTTCGTTGGAACTTTGCTCCCGTTAAAAATGTTTTCATGCCACATTAAAGGTGAAAGTTTAAATGTAATTACGTCGTCACTGGGAATCCAGAAAACTCCTAATACTTTTGCCGTGGTGTTATCGCCGCTGATATTAATTTTAAGTTTGGCGGCTGATTCGCCCAATGTTTTTAAAACTTCCGGACAATTGGAGCACCAATTACGAATATTGAACCCACCAGCCTTGTGAATGTATTGCACGTTATGCGCAAGAGTGATGGCTTCTTCTTTAGAGTCGACGGAGTCTAAGTAGTCATCAACATAGTGGTTGTTTTGAATAGCATCGACTGCTCTAGCTTGGCTACTGGCAAATCGTTCAGCATTCAAGTTTTTAACAAATTGAGAAGTCGATGGAGAGCAAGCTGCTCCAAAGATCATCACCTTCATAACAAAAATATCCGGCTCTACGGAAGCATCACACCCACGCCAAAGAAAACGTTGAGCGTGTTGATCTTCGGGGCGAATCAATACTTGATGAAACATTTCTTGAATGTCGGCTGATATAGCAATAGCTTTTTGCCTAAACCTGTATAAAACTGCGGGCAGGGATACGATTAGATCGGGTCCTTTCAACAGAAAAGTGTTAAGGGAAACGCCGTGTGATTTAGCGGCAGCGTCCCATACTACACGCGATTTGCCTGGCTTATTTTTGTTGAACACCGCAAATATTGGTAAATACCATATACGCCTTTGTTCGTTTTCGTTGATCTCGCTGCTCGCTAGTTTATGAATATATCCTTTTCTTAAATAATCAGCTATAGTGGTATCAAATATGGCTTTAAGATTTGGTTCGCGTTGGAGCTTTTTCTCCAAACAGATAAGTCTATTTTTTGCCATAATGTAGCTTTCCGGCATTTCAAATTCACCAAAGCGCCACAGAAGGCAACTTTCGTAGTGGCCATTAGGAGCTTGGCGAGTATATTCGTGCAACAGATTTAAAGCACGCTCATCTTCTTTACTAGGTAACGACTTCTTCGTAGCAACAATGCCTAGACTTTCAAATGCGTAAAACTTCTTAACCGCAGCATGCAGTTCATCATCGTTTTCTTTTGAACATTCGCATACGCAGCAATTCCACTGTTCATGTGCCGCTGATTTATCTCCAGCTGTTCCGTAAATGTGCCACCCTAACACTGTTTTTATTGCTACTGGCTCGTTTGGCTGACCCTCCCTTATGTCTTGCGCTAGTCCCAATTTAAAGTGATCGATACCAATTAAAAGTGTAGGAATAGCGTTGGTGTAGCTCGATATGGGTAGGTTTCTTATGTGCTTGTATTCCTCACTGATTTTTCCATAATCCAGACTCTGCATTGGAAGAGATAATTTGTTCACCGTGTGTGCTTTAAGATTTATTTTTCGCTGATTTGGTCCAGCAATTTGAATATTTACTGCCTTCGATTCATTTTCGGTTCTCCGCACGTCGCCTGTCCACTTCAGGCATAGCGGCTCGCTTTTTCCAGTTAGTTTTAATTCTTCAGCAATTGATTGGTCCATTAACGTTATTGACGATCCTTCGTCAATAAATGCAAAAGTTGTGATAGGCAAAATTCTAAATAAAACGTTTTGATTTTTATTGCAATGTGCATTACAGCTGTTTGCATTTGTTTTGACATTTGCTGATTGCTCTTCAATTGGCTGCAGTTGTGGTTGCTTTTGTTGTTGGCCCTCATTTCGTGTACTGAAAAAACGATGCAAAAGAGAGTGATGTTTATAAACGCACCCATTCACTTCGCAACCTTTTTGACATTTTGCTCTATCAACATGTTGCCCGAGGCATAGTTTACAGAGGTTATGTTGTCTCACAATATTCCAACGCATTGCTCGATCCATGCTAAGAAATTTTTGACACTTCGCAACATTGTTGCAATTCAGTTTGCAAACGCAACATTTCCTTTGCTGAGTAGCGTGAGAGTAAACAAAAGCTTTTTTGTTTTTACTGTCTGACGTTTGCATAACTTGATTTACATTTACACTGCTAGCAGAAATTCCGACGTCAAATATCCAATCTGAAAATGTAGCAAGATTTACATATTTGTTTTCTTTTAATAAACCTAATTTAAAGGTGCCCCACTTCAGCTGGAGAGTTGGGGGCAATTTCTCTATAAGCTCTTGCAATAGAGACGAGTTTTCTAATTCATTATATAAGCCGGATGCTTCTATAGTAGCCCTTAAGCCTTTGACATTCACAGCAAAAGAAGTGAAAGTTTCCAACTTATTTTGATTAATTGGTGACATTGCTTTTATTTTGTTTTTAATAGAGTTGATGACTGGTTGACCGTATAGCATTTTTAGTGTCGATATAGCATCAGGCACACATGCCGGGTGTATTAAGATATGTTGAACAGCATTGTACGCGTCTCCTTTTAGAGATTTTTGAAGTCGGATTAAGTTTTCAGCATCATTTAGCCCACATACCGTTGTAGACCAGTCATACGTGGCACTGAAAATTGGCCAGTCTTCCGGTCGTCCAGAGAATGTGGGCAATTCGCGTGGAACTGAGTGACGTGCGTTTATTTGTTGCAAAGTCAAATTGTTATGGTTATTATTATTAATCGGTGCAGTTTCTGTAAGTTCTGGGAACGTCATGTTTGACACACGTGGTGGAGGTGCAAAATTCTGTGGCCCTATTAACGAAGAGGGAATATGTAACGTCGTCGAGTTATATCGAGAAGTGTTGAAGGCAAAATTTGCGCGGCCGTTTGTTGTCGCTGCATTTTCTTGTGTTTTACCTTGTTCGAACATTGTGCATTCCGCCCGCATAGGGTAAGTGTTAGGGCATGTTTGATCGCCTATAATAGGTTCCGCGTGCCGGTTGTAATTCATGGTCGCGTTTGGAATGTACGTAGCCTGTGTATTGTAATTCCGAGTATTGCTAGTGACGTTTGCTCTTCTATAATCAGCAGTTTGTGAGTTTATGTGATTACGTGCGATGTTATTTCCATTGGCTGTTGGCGCATTTACAGAATTTAGTGCATCTTCAGCGGCTGCTGGCGCATTCGCAACACCAAGCGTTGTAGATTCCTTTGGTGCAGCATTCACCGAATTTATCCATTCTTGAACTGCACTTGCTTTCATTGAACCCGAATCGTTACTCGATTCATCTACATCATTTTCTAATAGCTTATACTTCCTGGCAACGAAGTCTAGTTTTATTTGTTCTTCCTCAGCGAGTCTTCGTAACTCCAGTGACCTTCGACGCGCTTGAGTATTTGCATAGGTACACGAGGCGAAGCTTAATGGACATTTGTTCGTCGACATTGTGTTAAGTTGCTGCTTTTGCTGGTCTTCGGGAGGATGTGGTTTTGGGTGGCTGGATGATTGACCCTGTAAACTAGAATGGCTCATTTTGTACTTACTGCGAGGTAGAGTATAGATATTGTGATTTTGCTTTCGATCGATTGCTATAATTGATTTCCGGCACCAAGTTAGTCCGGCGATTGGTCCGTATAAATTGTTGATAATTAAAAAAGAATTTTAATTAAATGTAAGCGGAGAAATTTATTCTGCGTATGGTCCGCCGATCTTCGTCGATTTTGAACTCAAATCAGGACTGGATATACCAGGAGTGACATAAAGAGTTAAAATTCCTGGAGGAAATTGGAATTTCTCTTATTAACAGAATATGATTAAAGTTTGGATAAGTATACATACTTTTTTAGTGAAGAAAGACAGACAATTTTACTTGTGATTTATACTAAGTTATCTTAACTCGGACACTGTTCAAATTGCAATGATTAACCTCAAATTTCACATGTGATAGATTAGTTTCGAAAAATGTGTATAAGTCCGTGTGAGTACGGAAATCGACGAAGATCGTATGTACTAAAGAATAATAACAATAGATAATTTCAGTGTTGAATAACTACTAGAAGCTAAATGTATTATGTGGCGGTAACAGTAACCATAGAGTTTTTAATGAATATTTACGTGCATATTTGAAAGATACTTTTTCTGATTGGGATGTTTATTTAAAATACTTTACTTTCTTACACAATACTACGAGTAGCACAGTTTTCGACAATCAGTTTTCTCTTTCGAGTTAGTTTTTGGGAAAAAGGCAATCCCACAAAAAAATACGCATTATTTCTTAGGCATATATGTGGAATAGCAAGGAAAATGCGTTCTAACAGGTACGGACAATCAACAGCCCCACGGATTAAATTAAAAACAAATATTAAAGAGATAAAAGTTCTCCTGCAGTTCAAAGTCTTAAGATTGACAAAAATTGAACAAAAGCCAAATCGAGTAAGCCTTAGCTATTGTAAAGTTTAAATGACTATGAAAAGAAAACTTATAATCAAAGACCACCCCAAGATCAGTGACCTCGGACACAGTGCTTAGTTGCACGCCCCCAATGTGGTAGGAAGTAGGAATCAGTAAACGGGATTTATAATAAGGGACATGATATCATTTTTTAATATTTAACGCAAGTTTATTATTTTTGCACCAAGTAACTACATTATCTAGGTCCTTCTGAAGTTTAATTGAATCGGAGGGGCAAGTAATCTTGTTGAAAATCTTCATATCATCTGCGTATAGCAGGAATTGCGAAGATTCAAAACAGATGGCAATATCATTAATGAAAATCACAAAAAGAATAGGGCCCAGTATGCTTCCTTGAGGAACGCCTGAAGAAGCTATGAAGGGATATGAGGCCATACCATCAACTACCACGGTACAACTACGGTTGGAGAGATATGATTTAATCCATTTCAAAAAAACAGAATGAAAACCAAAACAATGTAATTTCGATAGTAGAATACTATGATTAACTTTATCGAAGGCTTTTGAAAAGTCGGTATACACGGTATCTACTTGGGCTCGATTAGTAAAAGCGTCGATGCAGTATTCCGAAAACACTGCCAAGTTAGACGTGGTTGATCTTCCCGACATGAAACCATGCTGATCTACAGAGATTAGACGACTTATTGAGAAAATATTTTTTTCTTTTACAATACATTCGAAAATTTTTGAGACAGTAGATAATTTGGAGATCGGTCTGTAATTAACAATATTGTTTTTATTGCCAGTTTTGAAAATGGGAGTGATAAACGTAATTTTTAATAGAGGGTAGGCGATAGCAGAACTGTTTTTGAAAAGGAGAGACGACAATCCATCAAGATCAGTCTGTGATGACAATTTTACTTGTTGAATCCCCCCTTTCAACATCGTCTAAAGTGAGCTCGAGACCACCAAAATTTAACATAGAATCAGCAGAAGGAAGCCAGTTATTACTCACGGACGAGTCTGGGTCAAAATTTGAACTAAAAAAATCAGCGAAAAGATTCGCAGCATCAGATGAAGAGTCTGCTTGCTTATCAGTAAAGAACACAACGGAGGGAATACTTGAACAGGATTTTATAGACTTAACATAGCGCCAGAAAGCCTTGGGATTAAATTTTATATCTGCCTCAAAGTTACGCACATATTTCTTCTTCAAATCCTTGCTCAATGACTTAAACTCTTTTAAGTACTGCAAATACTTTTCTTTATGAGAAGGCAAGTTTGATTTTTTAAATTTTTTATAAAACTTGTTCCTTAAATTCTTAAGTTTTTTCAACTCCTTAGTAAACCAAGGAATTTTATAAGCCCTTTTTTTTGGCTCTCGGGATGTTGTCACTACAGATAGTGCTTAAAATATTCTTAAATATATCAAAACAACCTGAGACTTCAACCCCAGTAAATAGCATATCCCAGTCAATAGAATCAATTGCCGTATTGACAACATCGACATCGTAATTTTTAAAGCAAAATTTTGAAAAAGAGTCCTCACAATAAATATTAAATTCATAAAATTCCAAAAGAAAAAGAAGAAGCGGTACATGATGCAAACCAGGAGTAGACAAAGGGTCGAGGCACTCCTGGATAGAACAATTTATATCGCTTAAAAAGATAAGGTCCAAAATTCTATGAAAAGTATTATAAAAACTGTTGAATTGACTAAGGTCACATTTTGAAAAATTATCAATCAAGTATGTTTCAGCAAAAGTATTAATAGATTTTGGGTAGAACCCAAGGCCACCCTTTATATTAGACCATTCTAATTTGCTAAGGTTGAAATCTCCGTTTACGCAAACGTTTTCGTGATCAGATGCTAAGGCTACAATATTATCAACATGATATTTGTAAAGCAAATCCCCACTAGTTGGCGGTATATAAGAAGCACAAATTAATAGTTTGGAAAATCCATGTACTGTAGCGCACAGCTGATCCAAGAGAGTATCGTCATTGTGTAGTGGCATCAATGTTGAACGATATTTTTCCTGAACAGCAATTAAGACGCCCCCTCCTCTTGAGAGACCAGTTTTAGAAAAGTCACGATCTTTACGAAAAACGCTGTATAATTTCTCATCAAAACACTCACTATCCAGGAAATTGTCATTTAACCACGACTCTACAAGAACAAAGATGTCGTAATCCATGTGGGAACTCATAGTATGAAGATCGTAAGACTTCGTCCTGAGGCCTGATACATTTTGATAATAAATTTTAAGATCCTTAGGAGGAATAATATGCGTCTCATCACTAACTACGGCACTTGACGAGGTGTCCCCTCCTTGCGAAAAGACCGGATATGGACATTTGCAGGCCAGATACTAGCATTAACTACTTTATTATAGTAGTTAATGCTATACGCCAAGTTTAAAGTTAACTTTAATTAGTTCTTTTAAGCTGGCATCTTTTTTGACAAGTGCATAACACACGACAACTTTTTTGTCAATTTCAGCGTGCTTTGAAATATACGTTACAATTTCTGCACTGGTCACATTTGGAGAGAATGATGATAGATGCAGCCATGCCAATCTGGGGGCAACAAGTAATTCCTGATTTTCACTAGATCCAATCACAAGTGGCTTACTTAAGGTTATTTGTGAACTATGCACAGATTTCCTATTGGGTACTTTTAAAACAGAAGATGTAGCCGAATTCACTACGTTAGCATTCTCCACCGTATTCAGTTGAGCAGATGGTTCAGGAGAGACAGGCATAACTGAGGCAGCAGTAGAGGTAGTCGGCTTCGACGTCAGTTTCACTTGTGACGAAGCAGGGGCCAAAAGCGAATTTGCATTACCAAGCGAGCCGGTCACAATAGCAAATGTTTGCATATTATTGTTTAGAGCAGCGACGCCGACAGCGGTATTAACAGCAGAATCGATTGCACTGCCAGCTGCAGACGGCGAAGGCAAACTTTGCGTATTTGTACCAACAGAAATGTCACTATCCACATTAATATGCTTTGGTCGATCAACATTGTTTGGTTTTTTTGAACCAACACTGGATTTTGATGTTTCCTTAAATACGTACGACATTATCAACATCACCGGTGTTACTTCCAATTCAGTTACCACTTTAGGTAAAATTACCGTAAATTTAAATTTTTCAAACTTTTCTATTAAATATACTTTACATGTAGTAAATGAAGACTTTAATATTCCATCCGATGGCATACTGGGTAAAGATTTTCTGAAAATTAACAAATGCATTATTAATTATGAAAGAAATAGTATTTCCTTTTGGGTAGGTAATGAAAAAGTCGCGATACCAATCTTGCACGGAACAGAAAGCGACAGTTATATCATTCCTCCCAGATGTGAAATATTCATACTTTTTGATTTAGAAGATTCACCCGAGCCACTTTTCGTGGACTCGCAGGAAATTGAAAAAGACGTTTTCACAGCTAGGTGCATTGTTAATTCCAGTAACCCAATAATTAAAGTCATAAACACCACGGATGATGTCAAGTATGTGAAAATAAACAGTATTCGGACAGAAAAACTTTCAAATTATAATGTTTATACAATTAACAAGACAGAAACAGAAGACAAACGACCGAAAAAACTGATAATTTAAAAAAATCAAATACCTCAACTTGCTCATAGTAAATTAATTGACCTTTGCATAGATTATGACGACATTTTCGCTCTTGACACGGACAAAATGACTTTAAACAACTTCTACGAGCAAAAATTAAGACTGACAGAAAACTAGCCTGTTAAAAATTAAAATGAAAAATGATGCTCCGGCCAAGAAAGTGTTTCTATCGGAACCCGCCTATGGAAGCAGAGGTAGAGGGCGGCCCCCACTCCGTTGGAAGGACCAGGTGGAAAACGATTTAAACTCCCTTGGTGTGACCAATTGGCGCCGGTTGGCGGAGCGAAGGAGCGACTGGCGCGCCTTGTTGGACGGCCATAACCGTTTAGACGATTAAGCGCCAATTAAGTAAGTAATATGTTAAAAACTACCGATTGCCATATCTCAACGCGAAGAAGTAAATTGCCAAGTAAATAAACTGTTAGACAACGATTTGATTGAACCAAAATATTCCAATTACAATAGTCCTTTGATTTTAGTCCCAAAGAAAGATACTAATAGTCAAAAAGCGTATCGTATGTGAGTAGATTTTCGCGCAGTAAACAAAAACTCATTGCTGATAAATTCCCACTAGCTAGAGTTGATGATATTTTAGATAATCTCGGTAGAGCAAAGTATTTTTCCAC
Source organism: Eurosta solidaginis (assembly GCF_040869045.1). Lineage (NCBI taxonomy): Eukaryota > Metazoa > Arthropoda > Insecta > Diptera > Tephritidae > Eurosta > Eurosta solidaginis. Next base: position 73,180,477 of record NC_090322.1, read on the forward strand.
ATTAGATCTTTTTTCTGGATTTCATCAAATCCACTTGCATCCTGACTCACGTGACATTACTTCTTTCAGCACTGACCGAGGTGCATTTAGATGGAAAGTGCTTCCATTTGGCTTAAATATAGCACCTGATTCATTCTCACGAATGATGACAATAGCTTTTTCGGGTATACCACCCAATGTCGCACTTTTATACGTCGACGATATTATCGTCATAGGTTGTAGTGAAGCACACCATATCAAAAATCTTTCAAAAGTTTTCAATACTTGTAGGTCTTTCAATCTCAAGCTTAACCCAAATAAACGCAACTTTTTATGACCAGAAGTTACATTTATAGGTCACAAGTGTTCAGCCAAAGGTTTGTTGCCAGACGACTCCAAAATAAACGCAATCAAAAAGTATACAAAACCAACTGATAAAGATGCGGTACGACGATTCGTCGCGTTTGCAAACTATTACAGAAGGTTTATACCAAATTTTGCGTAAATCGATTAAGCAGAAAAAGAGTTGAATTTGTATGGGATGTAGAGTGCGAAAGGGCATTTTTATCTTTGAAGGCAGCATTACTTTCACCAAAATTACTTCAATACCCAGATTTTACTAAACAATTCATTACTACGGTTGATGCTTCAACAACTGGAGGTGGCGCTATTTTAAGTCAAGAACAACAAGGCAGTGATTTACCAATTTTTTTCGCTTCTGAAGCATTTAATAAAGCAGAGCAGAAAAAAAATTATAGAATTGGAGCTCTTAGCTATCTATTTCGCAATATAGCAATTTCGACCATACGTTTATGGCACACATTTCATTGTAAAATCAGACCATATGCCACTAGTATACCTTTTCAATATGAAAGACCCATCTTCAAAACTTTCGAGAATTAGGCTAGAATTAGCGGAATATAACTTTACTGTAGTTTATATTAAGGGTAAATCAAACGTTGGTGCTGATGCTCTATTGCGTATTACAATCGATGAGATTAAGGAATCGAACAAACAAATTTTAGAAGTTCAGGCAAGATCAATGACAAAACGGCAAAACGACAATAACCTTCCTAGGAAAACAGACAAAAACGACTTACTTTACATGTCTACGAAAATTTTCATTTATTATTTCAAAAAAGATTCCACGAATAAGATCTGAAATTACGTACGATAAAAATAATAAAACAACAAGTTTAAGAATTTTTGCGCATATAAAACATAACAAACTCGAGTTACGCAGTTTTGAGCTTGTTAACGAAATAATGACTTTAGAGAAATTACTTTCGAGGCTTGAATCAAAAGCCGGCAAACGCAAAATTAATCAGATTGAATGACATAAAAACGATATTTTGTTCGTACATTATACTATTACAAATTTCAAAGATATTGGAAATAAGATTTTAAAATCATTAGAAATTATACTAACAGATCCAGTGGAGACAGTAACAGATGAAGATACAAAATTAAAGCTAATGAAAATTTACCATAACGATCCCATTTCTGGTGGACATTGCTGAATAAAAGACTTTAAGCAAAACTACGAACAAAATTTTATTGGAAAGATATGACTCGTGATATATCGAAATATATTAAAAATTGTAAAGATTGTCTTTTAAACAAGGTTAAGCCTAAAACAAAAGAAAAACTTGTTTTAACACCAACTCCTTGTAAACCATTCGATATACTAATAATTGAGACAATAGGACCCCTACCTGAGTCCAAATATGGTAACAAGTTCCCAGAAGAAAAGTTGTCAAGCGCTTCCCCTAAGAAGGCATTACAGAACAGCTTCCAAGCGAGAGCAATGCACGTTACCGCAGCGCTCCATAGTGATCGCTTCTTGTGCTCCTTCTTGAGAAGCGAGGTGATAAGGTGTCGAACTGGCAAATGCTTTGTTTGTCTCAACTATGCAAGTTACAGTAACGTATAACATCACAAACTAAAAAGTGACACGTCAATTTCAGCATTTATCATTTTAAGTAAAATTTTTGTGACGAAAAGACGCGTATTAATTTGTGTGGTGAGGAAATATTAATATAATTAAAAATGCATAAAAGAGGAACAAGTAGAAGTAACATAAAACGAAAAATTGTGAAATGTGTTTACCCTTCGAAAATACTTATGTTCTTGTTCCTTTCTGCACAGTTATACGTAAAAAATTATTAATTGTAACAGAAACTTTAATTGACCCCAAAGGAAGAATGGCAGAAAACAAAAAAGTCCTCCGGCGGATGAATACCACATTGGGTAGTTTTAAATCATATGAACATATTAATAATAAGTATAAGATTTCTACATAATATTTAAAAGATAATTACTTATTGATATTTTCTAGATATTGAATTATAATTGAAGGCGTTAAAAGATTTAGTAACTCAACAGAGTAACACCATTAAAACTTTAAAAGAAGACTTGTCCAATCGAGATGAAATGATTAAAAAGGAATTAGCCTCTATCTATGTATTTGTACGTGACATGGCAGCTGAGAAGAAGCAAAATGCTGATATACTTCAAATGATTCCTATTAAAAATATCGATGGGTTGCAGCGATTTGAAGATAATATACCAAACTTAGATGAACAAGCTTTGGTACGTTATATACTGATTGTAAATTCACGTAGATATCTTTGTGCATTGCCGATTTAAAGTGGACCTGCTAACTATGAACTGTCTGAATACAATAAACTTTATCCGTTTTGTTTCGATCTTCTACAAATTCGACTTTTTGAGTTAGCAGATTTCAGCTCTAAGCCCCCATATCCTAATGTTTCTCTTCATATACTTAATATAACCGAACACCTTTGCTTCTGCTTTTAGTTTGGTGCCATCAAAAAAATTATTGAAAGGGGAGGTATCGCAAAAAACTTCCACCGTTTATTAGAAAAGGACATTTTTCTTAATTTCAATTATGACGGGGTACAAACGAAACAACCGTTCAAACAATATATTAACATAAACGATATTTTATATAGTAAGTTGTAATAAAACTAATATTCAAACTCTTTATTTGTCTTTTCTTTTCAATTGCAGAAGCTGTTGCTGAAAAAGTCGTAACAAAAGAAAACTTTATTTTCGAAATCAAAAAAAGGTTAAAAAATGCCAAGAACCGAGTTCACAAGGTAACATGTCTAGCAAGAAAGCAAAAATAGTTTTTAAACAACAAATACATATATATATATGCATGTATTACTTTTCGTTTTCCGCTCAATTATTGTTTATTTCGACGTTTCTAGTATACCAAATAACATACACTAATTGGTAAAAATGTTAAGAAAATACTTGAATGCAGTCTTATACTTATATTCTTCAGTATGTACAAATACATATTTATTTACTGCACTGAATTAATAATACTAATTTTTACGTTTTTTTGCGTATGGAATAACATATATGTTCATACATATAACATTTAATTTACGCTGAATTAATATTTATTTTTACGTTTTTTTCCTGTTGAACCAATAAACATGTGTACGCACGTACGTAAGCACACTAAATATTTAAATATTTCATTTATAAACTTATCCTTCGGAAGCGAAACGGTAATGCCTTACAACGAGACCTATATGGAGTGCTTGAGACGAACTCCTTCTATAAGCCATTCTTCAGGAAGCGAGGCGGTAATGCCTTAGAACGAGGCGTATATGGAGTGCTTGAGACGAACTCCTTCTATAAGCCATTCTTCAGGAAGCGAGGCGGCAATGCCTTAGAACGAGGCGTATATGGAGTGCTTGAGACGAACTGCTTCTAAAAGCCATTTCTTCAGAAGCGGAAAGGCAAGGCCTTGCAATTTGGCTCGTTTCATATAAAAAATAATTAAGGAATTCATCGAAATGGTAAGGCCCTCTAGACTCCGGAGAAGAGCTTCTATAATTGCTTCTTACTCCTTCCTTTTTCTACTGGGTTCGCACTTACCATGATTTGCGACATGACTAAATACCTGTTAACAGTCGCTGTGCCAGACAAATCAGCAAAAACAATTGCTTCAGCAATTTTTGAAGGATTCGTTTTGACATACGGCACAATGAGTGCCATAAAATCAGATTTAGGTACAGAATTTAAAAATGAATTATTTGAAGAATTAACTAAACTCTAAATATTAAAATTGTTCAACTGCATACCATCACGAAACTGTTGGTACAATAGAACGTAACCATAGAGTTTTTAATGAATATTTACGTGCATATTTGAAAAATACTTTTTCTGATTGGGATGTTTATTTAAAATACTTTTCTTTCTTACACAATACTACGAGTAGCACAGTTTTCGACAATCAGTTTTCTCTTTCGAGTTAGTTTTTGGGAAAAAGGCAACTTTGCCGAATGAATTAGTGTAAAGAAAAAATTGACCCGATCTATAATGTCGAAAACTATGCCAAAGAAGTTAAGTTTAGGATGCAGAAAGCACGCAAAATGGCACAAGACCTAATAAATAAAAATAAGTTACAAAGCAAAAATCTTTATGATAAAATGGCTCGTCCGTTAATTGTCAAAATCGGAGATAAAGTACTTTTACAGAAAGAACCACATTATAAACACGAAAATATTTATCAAGGTCCGTTTATTATTATTATTATAACTAAAATTAACGAACCTAACGTTACTATTTTCGATGAAGTTAAAAACAAAGAAAAAGTAGTACATAAAAATCGCCTAAGTAAAGTAAATTAACATTACTTTAATACCTTGATTAAACTTTAAATTTGATTGAAAAATAAATCCTAAATTTTTTTACTAGCATTTAAGCAGCCGCGAAGGCTCAAAAACTGGTAAAAAAAAACACAAAAAAAAATTTCTGTATTCAAATGAAAAATGGATTTTATAAAAATTATTCATACATGAGTATGGTATTAAAATCATACCAAAGGATGAAACAAAAGTAAACAAAAATTCATGATCATTAAAAGCTTAAAAATTTAAACAAAATTGTATTTCGTAAGTTACAAAAAAAAAACATATTTCACAAGTAACAAAAATTAAAACTGCAAAAATTCAACAAATCTTAAGTTAAATATATATAACGTAAATATTTACAAAAGAAAATTCAAAAAAAAAAAAACAAAGGACATACAAAGTATTTTACTAATTTAAAATGTAATTAATATCCTACCAATCACTTTCTAGTTCCTAGCATTAAACTAACATAAATGTAAATAAAATTTGAGTATTTTACCTCTAAGTTAATCTGTAATCAGTAGCAAAAATGGTTCCGGACCAACGAATTCAAAAGGGGAGGAACACCCTAATGTAAATATATTCGTTTGTTCGCAACAATTTTTACAAGTTTATGGGCAAGAAGAATGTGACAAAACTGATCACTTTGTCAATTCTTCTTTTCCCCAAAAAGGATGATGTAAGGGTAAAATTCCCCATATCACCTTGCCACAGTAACACCTGGCAACATCGTTGCTCACAATGACATATTTAATTGTGAATAGCATAAACAGAAAGAATAAAACACATGCCAATATATGCTCAGCTATTGTGGCTTAGCATGTAACAAAGAATAAGATACATGTGTGGGGTGAAACATGAAAAAGACGATTGGCAAGAGCGGCTTCGGCATTTTCATGTTTCACCGCCATCATTATTATAATTTTAGACACGACACAGAAAAGGAAAAGTAACTCGAATGAAGTGGGTGAAAATTAACTGAAGTATTTGGTTGAATAGACTAAAGTAAAAGAACTATAAATACATCTTAAATTATTTAAAATATTTATTGTAATAAAGAACACAAAAACTAAAATAGAAAATACTGTGTTTGGTGTTGAGTGTTTTATGTGGAGTGAGTAGGGTGCGCAATGCGCACATTCATCGTTTTTCAGAGGTTCCAAAATGGAACCTGTTTAGGCCAGCAGGCTAACCCCAAAGGAAAATTAAGGGCCGGCCACCCTAATGCAATTTAATACAGAACCGCTTATTTATTACGGCCGTTAGCACATATACTAAAAGCAAAACTGACGTTTCGTTAAGTTACCCCGCCAAAGGCCTGTTAACTTTGAATGGTAAACGGAACGCGTGGAATGGAACTCGGTCACTTGGATTAAAACCGCAGCAGTTTACGCACGCTCGAACGTCTTGAAGCCGCAAGTTAAAACCACACACCGCCAGAACGCAGGGTCCCTGGATATATATTAAAGGTAATATTGTAGCAATTGCATGCTTGCACCTTTAAACTCTCTTTCTGTTATTTTCCACTGCATATTTTGTGAAATAAAGTCTATTGAAATTTTAATATTAATCACTGCCTTTCTTTCCTAACCTCCATCGAGAGAAACTAGTCTGGAATCCGCCAGCTCAAGTTTTCATGGTCCATCAGTGCCAGTAAAGGAGTCAGAAATATATCGAGATACAGTCCACTAATAAAGCAATTAAATTTATCAAATCATCAATCAAGCGTTGACTACAAAGCCATTCCGGACAAAACAACGGAATTTGTTGAGCGTCAAACACTAATGAAAGCGTTGGTTAAAAGGTATGTGCTCAAATTAAAAGTGACACAAAGAAAAAAGTGGTTAAGTTTTTTTCATATAAATCACACGCGGTGATAAAAAATTTGCAAAAAAAAGTGACACAAGAGAAAAGTGTAAAAAATTGTTTGTTCATATTAATCACATGCGGTGATTAAAAAAAATTACTGAATAAACAGTGGTATTGCAAAGCCTTTTGTCTATCCAATACTCTCCCCCACCCGTGGTAAGAGGTATTGGACACAGCCTAAGGCTAGCAGTCAGTGGCTTTAAACTTCCCTTGAAACGTTGCACTGCACTGCACTTTCGGTTCTTGTAACCATCGCGGTTATAAATTATTATACGAATTTTGAGCTTATCCGTGACAAAAAGGTGCTTGTCCAAATTTCTATAACACCATTTTGGTCGTTATCTGAATATTTAGGAAAAATCGCTATCACAGTGCTTTCTGCTCGTTTAAAAATTTAAACGTGCACACACACACGTTTTATTGCAAAATACCATTTATTGGTTCTAGCTACAAGCGTTAATTTTGTGGCAAGCAAATTTTCCTTGGACACTTAACACCAGCAATATTCATTTTAGCGGAGGAGACATAACCTCACATATTACATTGCACACCGGTCACACATACAGGCTCACTGTTTTTTTTCTTTTAAATACAATATCTTCTTTTCCTTTAAAAATCAATATAAATTGGGTTCGAGTCGTTTAATCCTCACATTTATATTCAATTTTTTGTTCACTTTATCTTTATATCACATATTTATTATATTATATCACACACGTACATATATAATTATTTTTCATAAAATCTGGTATTCAGTGGCGAAGAGCTGCAAATAACACTTTATTGCATATATATACATATATATTTGTTTATAAGAAATTTTAAAAGATCATAAAGAGGTGATTCCAAAATTTTTCTTTTGCCTGAAAATTTGTTTTTGAGTGGTGGTGTTAGGTTATTGAAACCCTTCCCTTTGCTTCTGAGCATCAAACTCGAATTTGCTAATTAGGTCCTGCATAATAGTTCTTCTCTGTTAAATATCAAACGATATGGAGAAATTCATTAAAGCAGCTGATGAGGTGGCACAGTTTGAGGCTGAATTGAACGACAGACCTCAAGCTGAACACACAAAATATACTCTAGCCATTCACCAAGAAGAGTTAAAGAATAATTGGAGAAAGGCAAAGTTAGCTTATGAGGATCTCTTGTACTCTGAAACGGCAGAGAAAAAGGTGTTAGCGCAGGCCAAGCCGAAATACCAGGCGACGTATGCCGCATATGTACGCGGCAGTTCAACCATGGCTGAATTAATAGCAAAGCTAACTAAACGCGATAAGGAGGGAGAAGGGACACCTGATCCAGAACACAGCATGCGACTACCTCCGTGCGATACGGATGTATTCAAAGGTGACTACCTCTCCTGGCCAACGTTCCGTGATATGTTCACGGCAATATACATACGGAATAAGCGCCTCACCCCAGTTGAGAAGTTATTTCACCTCAACCAAAAAACGCAGGGTGAGGCAAGGGATATAGTGAAAAAATGCCCACTTACAAACGAAGGGTTTGACACAGCGTGGAAGAATTTAGGGTAAAGATATGAGAATAAACGAATTCTCGTCAATACCCAATTAAAAATATTATTCAATCTTGAAAGCGTAGACAGTGAGTGTGGCACCGCGATTAAAACACTTCAGCGGGAAATAAATAACTGCAACTCAGCTCTAAAAGCTCATCAAATTGAGATAGGCAATTGGGATGCGATATTCACATATCTATGCTCCACCAAACTACCCGAAAGCACGCTAGCTTTATGGGAACAGACCATAGAGAATAAAACTGAAATATCAAAATGGGAAGATATGGATAAATTTTTATCGAATAGGTTCCAGACCTTGGAAACAGTCTCGGGATTAACAGGTAGCAAAAGTACCAAAGCTCCCAAACAACCACCAACCAAACATAATAATGATTCGTCCCAAAAGAAGGTAGGCGCCTACCAAGCAAATGTAGCTAGAAACACTTGCAGATGCTGTAAGAAAAATAACCACAAGCTGTCACAATGCCAAAGCTTCCAACGGCTCTCTGTCGTAGACAGAGTGGCGTTTATAAAAGACAGTAGGGGGTGTCTGAATTGCCTCTCAGCGAAACACATAGTATCCAAATGTACGTGCTCCTTTAATTGTAGCATTTGCTATCTAAGGCATCATACACTCCTGCATATTCAACAAAGTGCGGGCACGAGTGCAAGGCCAACTACAACCCAACAAAAACAGTTAGATCAAAGACCATCTACCTCGGCACAGGCTCAGGCCCAACGTCAGTTTGCCACGGCAAATAATCAACCAACCAACTTCAATTCCTGTTTCGCGAATACAAGCAAGGGGGTTCTATTAGGTACTGCGCAAGTCAATATCTTTTATAACAACGACAACTTTCGGTCCGCGCCCTAATAGACTCCGGATCAGAGTGCTCGTTCATTTCGGAGCGACTTAAAAGAAGAATAAATTTGCCCTGTCGGAAGCTAAATGCACAAGTGTCAGGAATAAACAACACGGTGTCAGCCCAAGTGAAGGAGGCATGCTTCATTCAGTTGCGGTCATCAATAAACCCGAATGTACGCATACACACTACAGCATTGGTTTTAGCCCAGCTCACCGGCAATCTGCCAACCTGTCAAATTGACCCCATGACACACCAAGTTTTCCCGGACTTGGTGCTAGCAGATCGGAGGTTCTTTGTAAATGAACAAGTAGATCTTATTCTGGGTGGGGATATTTACGCACATATAATGCTAGGCGGTATACGAAAAAATGTTTTAGGCACCCTCCTTGCGCAGGAAACAGTATTTGGCTGGATATTAACTGGCCAAACGGAAACGGCCAGCCCAGCCGGCAGGTGTGTGTCGTTTTTTAATGAGGTATCGCTGGACAAACAAATAGCGTCATTTTGGGAGCTGGAAGACATTCCCAAAAACCATATTTATACCAAAGACGAAAATTACTGCGAGGAGTTGTATCAAAAAACCACCAAAAGAAATGAGGATGGCAAATATATCGTGTCTTTTCCATTTAAGCAGGATTTTAAAAAGGGTATCTCATTAGGACCGTCGCTAAAGAGCGCGTGCTCACAATTTTTCAGAAATGAAACCCGGTTAGCGAAAAATCCCGAATTGCAGACGAATATAACCGAGTCGTGTCAGAATATGAAACGTTAGCTCATAGGCACGAGTGGAAGAGCATGTTCCGGCAGATACATGCGACACCTATTTTTTACCCCATCACGCAGTAATTAAGGAAGAAAGCACCACCACTAAAGTGAGAGTTGTCTTTAACGCCTCCTGTCCCACTGCTAATGGAATCAGTTTAAATGATGTCCTTCATTCAGGCCCAGTCCTTCAGAGTGATCTAACAATTCTCATACTCCGTTGGAGATTGTTCCGATACGTATTCAACAGTTACATCGAAAAGATGTACCGGCAGATATTGCTAGAGCCCAGGGACACCAGGTATCAACGCATCGTCTTCAGGTCATCCACCAGCGAACCCATCAGCATATACGAATTGAAGACGGTGACCTTTCGGAGTAAACTGCGCGCCCTACCTGGCCATAAGGACCCTTCTTCAACTAGCAGAGGACGTAGAGGAAACCTATCCCATCGTATCGGACATCCTACGACAGTTTATGTATGTCGACGACGTTTTAGCGGGCGGACACACCATTGCCACCGCCACGAAGGCAAGGGACGAAATCCAAGCGGTATTACAATCAGCCGGCTTCTCCCTCAGGAAGTGGACTTCCAATTGCGACCAACTACTGGAAGGTATTCCAAGATCGCATTTATTAAACGAAAATTTTTTAAATTTTGAAGATGCTAGCATGGTTAAAGCGCTAGGGATCAGGTGGAATGCCCACTCTGACTATTTCTATTTTTCTGCAAAACCCATCGATAACCAAGTCGTGTTCACAAAGAGAACAATATTATCTGCTATAGCAAAATTATTTGATCCACTAGGTTGGCTAGGGCCATTTATTATTACCTCGAAAATCATTATGCAAGGTATTTGGCTGGAAGGCACGGGCTGGGACGAAGCCGTGTCTCCCGCGATATAAGATAGGTGGCATGATTTTTTAGAAAGCTACAGACATATTGAAAGCATTCGTATACCACGTTGGGTACAGTTTTCCCCGGTAGCGAGCAGCGAACTACATGGCTTCTGCGATGCTTCCGAGAAAGCATACGCAGCCGCAATATACCTGAGGGTACAAGTTGATAATCATGTGTTCGTAAATCTGCTCTACGCAAAAACCCGGGTAGCCCCGGTGAAGACTATATCTCTGCCCCGCCTTGAACTATGTGGTGCGGTCCTGCTAGCAGAAATAGTACAGTCAGTCGCGAAAAATCTTAATTTTAACAACCCTACAACCTATCTATGGACGGATTCGACAATCGTCCTTGCATGGATTCGCAAGCCCCCATGCTCGTGGTCCACTTTCGTTGCCCATAGGGTGACGAAAATAATCGACAAAGTAGGGAAAGAAAACTGGCTTCATGTCGACTCGGCATCAAACCCGGCAGATCTCGCAAGTAGAGGTATACCCGCTGAAGATCTTATAAACAAAGCCCTGTGGTGGGAGGGCCCTTCTTGGCTTCATGAAGATAGTTCAAATTGGCCTACCCAAGAAACAGAATATACCACCACGTCAGAACAAAAGCGGGTCCAGGTACTCATCAATAGTAGATACAGACTCTGATATCCTCACAAGATTTTCTGACCTCTCGAGAGCTTTGAAAGTACTATCCTACGTCTGGAGATTCTTTCAAAGAACTAACCCAAAAACAAGAGCCTCATTTCAGTCGAAGTCTTGCTCAATTTCGTCGAGCGAAATAAAAGCAACGACCCAACGTCTGACTATTATCTATCAAAAGAGGCATTATGGGGAGGAGTATTCAGCTTTAAAATCTAAAAAACTTATAGGAGCAAAGAGCGAGGTACTACCACTGAACCCATTCTTAGATGAAAGGGGGGTTATGAGGGCAGGCGGCCGCCTTGAAGCTTCCGAAGATATCCCGTACAACGAGCGACATCCAGTCATTTTGCCGTATAATTGCCAGTTGTCGCGTCTTATTGTAAAGTTTACCCATAGGATCTCACTCCATGGGGAAAACCAACTTATGCTACGCCTCATCCGTACGCAGTATTGGATACCACGGGTCAAGAACATGATAAAATCGACAATCCACAATTGCAAGGAATGCACGATTTACCGAAAACGTGTTCAAACCCAGCTAATGGGAATTTTACCCAAGGAGAGAACTACGTACTCACGGGCATTCACAAACACAGGAGTTGATTTTGCGGGACCCTTCGATATAAAGAACTTTCGAGGGCGAGGTTGTCGAGTGTCGAAGGGGTATGTGTGCTTGTTCGTTTGCTTTGCAACGAAAGCGATTCACCTGGAACCCACCTCCGACCTCAGCACCCAATCATTTTTAGCAGCATTTGCGAGTTTCGTATCGCGGAGAGGCTGCCCTAGTAAAATGTTTTCCGACAATGGCACGAATTTTGTCGGGGCTTCTAGAGCACTTAAAGCGGAAATGAGGGAATTCCTACAAAATGCCCGTGATAACACCCTATCCAAGTACTCCCATCAATCCTTATCGTGGCACTTCATTCCCGCATCAGCTCCTCACATGGGGGGACTGTGGGAGGCGGGAGTGAAAAGTTTTAAAAGCCACTTCACAAAAATCTCTTCAAGTTGCAAATTCACCTTTGAGGAGTTTGCGACTTTGCTATGCAGGATTGAAGCCTGCCTCAACTCGCGACCATTGAGCCCTGCGTCAAACAATGCATCAGACCTGGAGCCACTAACCCCAGGCCACTTTCTGGTAGGAGGTCTCTTATCTCCACCAGAACCTGACGCCAGCGAAAACTCTGCCTCAATCATAAATCGATGGCAAAATTTAAAATCCCTACATCACTCCTTCTGCAAGAGGTGGAAATCGGAATACCTCTCTGAACTGCATAAAAGAAACAAATGGAGATTTCCCAAAACGAACCTAAAAATCGGGGACTTGGTCGTAATCAAGGAGGACAATTTGTCTCCAAACGAATTGAGACTCGGACGGGTGGTTAAATTACACTCAGAGTGGTCGATATCATGACGATGAAAGGCCAGATAACCCGACCCCTGGTAAAGCTCATCATCTTACCAGACAATCGCGATGAGGCAGAAGAATCTGCGGCATCCAATTAAAAATCCTTTCTATTGTATTCCACTTCACGAAAGACCAAACTAATGAGTCTACGTCGTGAGCCGCCCAACTTATAAATCTAGTGGAATTTCAACCAGTGAACTGACAACCTTATCGAAAACAGACGGAGTAAAAGCACTTTTCGATAGCATCAAGTTGCCTTGAATGCATGTTCAAATATTAAAAAAAAGGGAGAAAAACAACTGTCGGCTTTTACGCGCCCCTTCACCTTTCAATGGTGATTTAATACCTGTATTTAAAAAACTATCCAAACCATCGAAATTCTCATATTCATTAAAAACGAAAGGGACATTCAATAAGACACTTTTGAAAAAGCGTCGATTTAACAATAATAGCATCAGCGGCTAGCAGTAAAGCGGCTAGCTTGAATTTAACCTTAGGAAAGTCAAATTCAAATTCTGGAAATAATAAAGGTAGTATGTTTAATACAAACTCTTCTACAAACACAATAATAAAAACAACCACCGTTGACAATTCCTAGAACTAATCTATATAGCCATCAACATGTTCAGTCGAACTTTCAACCTAATGTGACGTCTCAGCAAAGCAATTTTCTCAAGCGACAACGCCAGCAACAGATGCAGACATCTATTGTTTCAGTTGGAAGTTCTCCCGCGCAGCGTGTTATTCAACAACAACAAAAGCAGCTGCAACAACCACTCTCCCAACAATCCCCGATAATGCAAACACAACAGCTTTCACAAGGTGCTGTTGGAGAAATTATGTTATATAGTAGCCGTGTTTTTTAACACGCGCGTATACGTTTCGTTTGCGCGTGTTAAAAAACGCCTATCTTCGCTTAGATAATGCTTAGGAGACCCATCTAGCGGCTGTGGTAAAACAACTAGCTACAGCAACAGGGTGTAGCGAAAAGCGGAGACGCAACGCTCTGATGGCCATAGGGCATAACATATAGCTGAATCAGTTGCGATGAATTGTGGACACAGATAGAATACATAGAATTAGGGTACAGGGTGAAACAAAGACACATATTTCAGTTACATCTGAGTATAATGCGTATTGAAATTTAGTAGGACAAAATTTATGCGCAGCAATTTCAGAGGTGTATTTAAAGTTTGTCGATTAGCAGTCCATATCAAGTTTAAGCGTAAACGACTATACGCGTGTTAAAAAACACGGCTAGTATACATCAACAGCAATTAAATGAGCATATAGTGAGTTACGTAAATCTATAATGACTTCTCTTGTGTTCTTTGGTAATGATAGTAGAAGAAGCTCGCTTGCAGTGCTAGATAAGTTGGGAGATTCTAGAGTGTTTTTAAATATTCACCGGAATCTTCGCTTTATTATACGCACGCGATACAAGTGTTCTCCTTAAATGGGAAGCATCAAATACTACGACTCATAATATACCCATTCTTTCATCCCCTCTTTTTTTTGTAAAATTTATCGTTGATGTAATTTTATTTAATTTTGCGACCGTCCATACAAAAACCAGACGGAGAAATAGGAAATCGGCTTAAAATGTTTGAGGATAATTAATTATTTAATAAGGATTTAATATCAGAATTTGGTCTGCACCATATGGACCACGCTTACGGATTCGTCGGGACTCGAAACTTATGAATGTAAACATAAAAAACCAAAAATTAGACGAACGTAGTCCACCAGATGAACAGACCGATGTCGTCGCATGCAAGGAATGTTGTCGTTTGCTTGAAAATAAAGCTTTAAAAACTTGTATGCATGCAAGACGCTATCAATGCACTAGATTACTGCAAAAGTTCGTCGTACTACACAAGAATTTCGTTTGAAGGAAGATTTGAGGAAGTTAGGTAGTACTGCTAAAACACAGGAAACCACTTTCAAAAGTGCATATAGTAAAAAATCAACACAAACCGATGAAAGTTCCTTCTGCATTGCCAATAAACCTCGAAGGCGGAAAAGATCAACAACAGATAACACTTCCGTAATGAACTAACAAAGTCCTTGCAATTTAACATTACAAGAGAAGATAGAAATGTTTCGACAGCTTCTCAATCAAGAAATCACTGCCATAGTTGCGGCGACTCAAAAACGACGACATTATGCCAAAACCCGCAGACATTTCACAAACAACCACATCAACGCTAAGCCTCCTGCGTATAGCCGATACACATTGTACCGATATCAAGATTGCATGATAGGTTGCACTATTCGAAAAACGTGACAGTATTGTTATGCCTCCTCCCTCTAATACGAAGACCAGCTCAGACACATCAAAAAAAAAGAATAAAACAATAATAAAGAATATAAGCGCTCTAATGAATGAGAGCGTACAGTGCACCGCAGTACCAACACCTACAACAGCTGACATATCACGCTTTGATGCTGTTATATGTTCACCGCAAAAGCAACTTCATCATCCCACCTCCCCGGTCATATAAACTAATATAACACATTTGCCAGTTTCACCTATTATTGATTTACCCGACGATATGAATTCTCAAACACATTCTGCATTGGCGGCAGCGGCGCCTGTGGACTTTAGCGAGAAGCCCTCTGCAGATTTGAAGCATTGGCCATGCGAAGAATATATGCAAGGCGCCGTTTGACGGCTTCATTCAGTCACCTATCTGAAGAAGATTTTCATTTTCGGTGAAGATAGTGATGACGAGTTCGCAACTTGTAGTCCATCAATTGAAGTGGACGAAATGCTTATAAATATATATACGTCACATTTCACCTTGGATGGATAGTGAAGCATTTGATGAAACCGATGCGTGACGGTTTAATTGCTAATTGTTGTTGTCTCAAGTACCCGGGTAAATCATTTTATAACAAATCAATTATTCAAACATTTAAAGACATTACCCGAGTTATTTCTATGATCAGACCATTCTTTAACAAACGGTAACTCACAATCGTGAAACTACCTTAAGACTGACTATTTTTCGCAATTAACGGGTTTCTTTTACAGGCTTCAACATTTACTGCATGAATAACATATAGTTTCAAAAGCTCCCCATTTTGGAATTTTGGGAAATTAAGCAATACCACCTGAGAGGCAATCGCAATTATGCCTGACAAATTATACACCTTGTAAAACGTTACCAACGAAAAAAAAAACACCACTGGGACATTACTAGTGGGACATCAAATATTAATTTTCGAGAATCAATTTGGCAACTCTCTGCGGCGTTTTTTACGATTAAGAATTTCTGTATTGGGTATTATCGGCTTAATATGCTACTGCTGTAATATCAATATGGTCGAGGCTTCAAATGATAGCAACAGTATGCGTCGAATTAATAGGAACATTATAACAAAGGTTCTCAATAAGCACAAAACGATACGTCTCAGATGGAGTTCCAGTTTTCACCTCGAGATATTATTGCTCACTTTAATCTGCCTAAATCACAACTGGAGGGTAGTAACTTTGATATTAGTTCCGTGGATGGCAGATTTCGACAAATCCAACAAGCTCGTCAAATACTACCACCGCTCTGCGACTAACATACTAAGTACACCCCAGTATACAAATTATTTCACTCATTTATCATACGATTCCAAAACTAATGTTTTTTATGCCGATGGAACTAACAAGATTTTGAAATTGAATGAAAATCTGCGTCTTTTGTCCCAGGCTCTAACTGGACCTAAATATGATGCGCCGCATTGGCATCCAAACGGCTGTCCTGCAGATGTCGAAAAATCTTTACGTAATAACCGTATTAAAATTTTCATTGTTCATTATGCACAAGGTTTGGGAGTACTAATAGTCTGCGGAAGTTTACATCAAATGGCATGTGACATGTATAATCTTACCAGTTTTCCGGAAGCGCCGCAATTTTTAGATACCCCTTTTTAGCAGCTAACGACGAATTTGCGTCCACCTGAGCGTTCGTGGGTCCAGCCAAATATTCCTTTAAGGACGAAGATATTATATATGTTGGAACAACACTCACGAATGTTGACTATAGGTATGACATGCCCGCCATGTAATCAAGGCGTTTTAAATGATTTACATTATGTCGAATTGTCAAGACAGCAATCTATAATTGCCTTGTTAACTATGTTTATGGAGTTAACTCTTCAGAATACGCATATTTCGTGTAGTGCAGAACAGATCACATTTATCCGATAAAGCTGGTTACGTGACACGTTTGGCACGTATGTGTGTTGCGGATCCAAATTACGATACTCATACTGAGGTAACTGTTCAGAGCCTTGCAACCAAGGATGATATTGATATTGACTATAAATTAGCTTAGGAAACGGTTTAATTGCTAATTGTTTTCTAAAAAACAAAAAAATTTAGCAAAGCGTTTGGCGCATGCAATAATTAGGGAAAATCGATATCCAGATGAGCGTTTAATAAAATGCGCCTTTGAAGAATATGTTTGCCTACACCAAGCTTGGAGGCTATGACGGAAATGCCCATTTTAAAAGTACTTGACCATACATAACTATGGACACGTAACAATACATGAATGGTCTGCAGTGCGAAAGTCCCAGAAGAGCGCAAACTGATATCGCCATCATTTCAACGTATAATTCCTCCTAGACAAATGAAATCGGTTAAATCAATCGGCACAAATTTGTCCTGAAAATATAAGAAAGAAATCATAGTAAAAGGTAACCACAACTAAATTTACAATACTTACCGCTCTGCTACCGTACAACCTCGTGGATTTTTTCATAATGACATTTCTCATTCAGGAAATGCCTTTAATAACTAATCAACAGTGATGCCAACACCCATGGCCGCAATTAATTGGCACTTGACTCACCCTGCACCATTTTAGGCCAAACAGCCAAATGCACCAAATATTCTGGTAGATCGTTAATAGCAAATAAGACGTTGCTATTCAATGAAGTACCAATTCAGAACTTAGACCAACTCGTTTACGAATGAATGTATGAGGTGAAAAATTCGTACAAGGGAAGAGGTAATAACCGATCTGACCACCAGTGTAATAATGTCCACACATTAATCCAGCAAAGTTTTGCACCTTGTTGGTGCCCGGCAAAAACGCTCTCGTCATTCCACGTCATTTGACTAGTCATTTTACGGTCATGGGTTGTATTCATAGTCACATTTCCATGGACGCGGTAAAGTTTTGTGAACAAATTTTTTGTTGGTGGGAGCCCAGGGTGGTTTATGTAAACATCACCACCATTTATAGTAAGGCTCTGCACTTTAAAATACACCCAAACCCCAAATCTTGAGCTTTGTTTCTAAGTTTTGTATACCTAAATTTGTATACCTAATTTTGTATACCTAGATTTGTATACCTAAGTTCGAAATTTGTACACCGGGTTCTGAAATTTGTATACCTAAATTTGTATACCTGTTTCTGAATTTTGTATACCTAATTTTGTATGCCTAAATTTTGTATACCTCATTTTGTATACCGAAATTTGTATACCGGCTTCCGAAAAATTTTATAAGTCACAATTTTGAGGTAATCTCGTCACTCAGCCACAACCAGATATTTTTTTTGAAAAATAATCGACACGTATATAATATGACTTAATGAGCCTAACTGCAGGCATCATGACCCGCTACGGCCAATTGCGCAAGGCATATGAAAAAAGGCCAGCTATTTCAAGGTCCCATGCCACTTGTGTTCGGCTAGGCATCCGATCCGTTTATGCCCAGTCTACCGTTCAAAGACGCCTGAGGAACGGATGCGCGAAGCTCTTCTGGGCAATTATTGTGGCAATTGCCTCTCCATGGCGCATCGCACGGCTGGCTGCACAAGCAACTGGAGATGTCGACGAAGTGGCGAGAAACACCACACCACCCTTTCACGTGGATGAGCAAACCAAAGCCTCACGTGAGCCGCACAAATCGTGGAGCGTACAGGTAGAGGAGGAAGAACGCGATAACCTCGAAGGGGCGTTATCACTATACGCCTCCGATATTGAGGCGGAGGAAATGGGACGAGAAACCACGGAGAGGGTCACCTATTCTCAACCGGCCAGCATGGTCCAAGAGAGATCGGAACCACTGCCCTTCCGACTCTCCGATAGACCGAAACCACTGCCCTTCCGACTGTCAGGGGGATCGGAACCACGGCTCTTCCGACCCCTGCTACAACATGAGCGCCAACAGTCGAACAGAATCCCTCACCGTCGTCGCCGACAACGACAACGCCCCCACCTGGCCAACAACAACACAAATCGCCGTCACGAAGCCATCACGACTAGCCTGCCTCGCTCTACGTCGACCGCCGCCGATTCTCGAGGAGTCATTGCCACTCGCCAGCTAAGGACGCCGCTAACGTTCCGCAGTGGACGTACCGGACTGGACCCCGTCGCTGGACCGGTACTGCGGCCCATGATCTCGCTTTCGCCGACCGCTATCGTCAAAATAGAAGCTGGAGGACGACTACATCTGGTGCGAGCATTGATCGATGTTTGTTCGCCGTCAACCGTCATATCGGCCGACTTGGTCCGGGATCTGCGGCTGGACGAAACTCGAGTGGGTAGCCAGACAGGCTGTGTGGTGTGTCTGCGGGGGAAGCACGGCGATAACAAACGCATTGCGACCCATGCCGTCGTCACACCACATTTCCACCGAGTGGCGCCTAGTCACAGCCTGGATCCAGCCATCGCGGCTATGTATACACACATCTGTCTCGCCGATCCAAAATTCTACGTCGCGTCGCCAGTACGCCTAGTTCTCGGGGCAGACGTATTTGCTGATATTATGCTGAATCAAATTCTGCCAGCGTCATTCGGCCCGCTCTTGGCGCATAGCACGATATTCGGCTTCGTGCTCTCTGGAGTATCCAGAGCCTAAAGGGTCGCAGATAAATATAAAAAAAAAAAAATGAATTTTGAATTTGCCTTTAAATTCTGAATCTTGTAATAAAGAATATGTTATACTTTGAACTCATGCGTACAGTCTGTCCATCCACAAATTTCTCATCTTTCTCCCTCTATTGTCTACTCTAGCAGCAGGGCAAGGCGAGGTTGCGTACCGCAAGGGGGCCGGCATGTTTAGGCCAGCAGGCTAACCCCAAAGGAAAATTAAGGGCCGGCCACCCTAATGCAATTTAATACAGAACCACTTATTTATTACGGCCGTTAGCACATATACTAAAAGCAAAACTGACGTTTCGTTAAGTTACCCCGCCAAAGGCCTGTTAACTTTGGGGGGTAAACGGAACGAGTGGAATGGAACTCGGTCACTTGGATTAAAACCGCAGCAGTTTACGCACGCTCGAACGTCTTGAAGCCGCAAGTTAAAACCACACACCGCCAGAACGCAGAGTTCCTGGATATATATTAAAGGTAATATTGTAGCAATTGCATGCTTGCACCTTTAAACTCTCTTTCTGTTATTTTCCACTGCATATTTTGTGAAATAAAGTCTATTGAAATTTTAATATTAATCACTGCCTTTTTTTCCTAACCTCCATCGAGAGAAACTAGTCTGGAATCCGCCAGCTCAAGTTTTCATGACATTTTACTAGGGCAGCCTCTCCGCGATACGAACCTCGCAAATGCTGCTAAAAATGATTGGGTGCTGAGGTCGGAGGTGGGTTCCAGATGAATCGCTTTCGTTGCAAAGCAAACAAACAAGCACACATACCCCTTCGACACACGACAACCTCGCCCTCGAAAGTTCTTTATATCGAAGGGTCCCGCAAAATCAACTCCTGTGTTTGTGAATGCCCGTGAGTACGTAGTTCTCTCCTTGGGTAAAATTCCCATTAGCTGGGTTTGAATACGTTTTCGGTAAATCGTGCATTCCTTGCAATTCGATTTTATCATGTTCTTGACCCGTGGTATCCAATACTGCGTACGGATGAGGCGTAGCATAAGTTGGTTTTCCCCATGGAGTGAGATCCTATGGGTAAACTTTACAATAAGACGCGACAACTGGCAATTATACGGCAAAATGACTGGATGTCGCTCGTTGTACGGGATATCTTCGGAAGCTTCGAGGCGGCCGCTTGCCCTCATAACCCCCCTTTCATCTAAGAATGGGTTCAGTGGTAGTACCTCGCTCTTTGCTCCTATAAGTTTTTTAGATTTTAAAGCTGAATACTCCTCCCCATAATGCCTCTTTTGATAGATAATAATCAGACGTTGGGTCGTTGCTTTTATTTCGCTCGACGAAATTGAGCAAGACTTCGACTGAAATGAGGCTCTTGTTTTTGGGTTAGTTCTTTGAAAGAATCTCCAGACGTAGGATAGTACTTTCAAAGCTCTCGAGAGGTCAGAAAATCTTGTGAGGATATCAGAGTCTGTATCTACTATTGATGAGTGTACCTGGACCCGCTTTTCTTCTGACGTGGTGGTATATTCTGTTTCTTGGGTAGGCCAATTTGAACTATCTTCATGAAGCCAAGAAGGGCCCTCCCACGAGGAAAAAACATTAGTATGGGTGAAAAAATGGTGGAAACTTATTGATATGCCTGGGGAACCAACAATAAGGAATGTAAGGAACCCAATAGCAACAACACCTGAAGATTTATATAGGTACGAAGTCAAATATTTAGGAAGAACTGAATAATATACTGACAAAAAATTAATAAAGGAAAAAAAGCCAAAATTTCTACATTCATATTTTTCACGATGGGAAGCCAAGAATCAAAAATAGAAAAACCAACAGCAAACGTTTTAAACTCAGTCCAAGTAATAGATCATACTGAGGCACTGAATACCATTAAGGTCATACTTCTAATCATCTGAGTAGTTAGTTGCATTAGTTTGTTTCTGAAACTATATTCAACCTATAACAAAATCATAAAAAAGCGATATGGCAGCCGCGCCGACGGTTTAGATAAAGTTTAGCAAAATTTTTTCTTATCTACCATCCCCAATGAACAAATGGGAAGAAATTTATAACGAATTAACGGAAGAAAAAATCAAGGCAGAAAAATCATATAAACGTATAAACAAAAATACTTCAATAAAGCCTGGAACAATAGCTAAACACTTAACAATTATTTTAGGATCGCTAAATAATTTCGGAGAATCAATACGTAAATTAAATCCCATACTCACAAAAAACCATCAGACAGAGGCACACCAAATTTTTTCGAGTGTAAGACACAAATTAATTGCTATCATCCGGTGGCAAAATCCTAAGCCAGATAAATAATTTTGCATACAAATTCAGCAACAACGATTTGAGCCAGATAAATCCAAATAGAAGTCTGGTTCAATTTGCG
Organism: Eurosta solidaginis; assembly: GCF_040869045.1. Lineage (NCBI taxonomy): Eukaryota > Metazoa > Arthropoda > Insecta > Diptera > Tephritidae > Eurosta > Eurosta solidaginis. The sequence continues at coordinate 73,202,352 of NC_090322.1, forward strand.
AGCCAGATAATTTGTTAATTACTTCTTTTTAGTTTGGCAACGCTGCCTTTAATAAACCTACTTTTTCAAAAATAGATGTTGCTGCTTAGCCTTTCGCCGTATGAGTTAAATGAAAAACAGCGGCGGTATCTGCCCATCACATTTCACGTGTGCGAAAATTTCACGACATCTGCTTCTCAAGTCTCTCACAGGCCAACCTAATAAAACCGCACTGCGTTTTTTTAGCGCACGCAAACAACCGGCGTATTTTGCCTTAACCCAAATAAGCATGCGTGCGTGCTTTTCTGAGCTGTCATATCTGTCAAATTTGTTTGTAAAAATATTGAAAAGTTCAAATTTAATACGTTTGGTTAACAATTTAACAAAGAAAATAAAAAGAGATAATGGGCATTTTAAGTGACATGGAAGACCTTATTTTATTACGGGAAATGTATCAAAGGCAGCATGGACGCAGATGTAGACGCCAATTATTTAAAACTCGGGATGAATTTGGATTCCAAGCGACTGGCTATGATATTCTGAAGCGCAAAGATCCAGACCTCTTTTATAAGTCCGTGAGGATGTCTTGCGACCTAATCGAAACGTTTTTAAGACTGTTGGAACCATATTTGCTAAAGGAATCTCGTAGGCCTGCAATAGATCCAGAGCAGCGTCTTTTTGCTACGCTTTTGTAAGCATATACAAAAATATATTTGCGAATTCGGTAACGTTTTACAAGACGGTGCACCACCTAATTTTTATCGAAAATTATCAAAGGTATCAAAAGGTGCGTCTCGACCTCCGTTTTTAGAATCGGGAAGCGGAAATTAAAATTTTTATTTCTGTCAAAAGATATAAGCAAAAAATCGGTTCTAATTTTCATGTGGTTATTGTTTTTTCGCCAGATTTGTTGTATACACTTACACACTAATGCAGAAAAGTGTTCTGCGTGCATTTAGTTTTGATCCCCAAAAGGGTGTCGGACCCACCCAGGGCAATTTTTATAAGCGCGGCCGAAGGCCGCCAACGCAGAAAGGTGTTCTATGCAAAAAAACTATGGATCAGGTCCCATATTTCGGACCCGCTCTGGGTCATTTTACGGTTTTTTGTGAATAACTTTCGACAGAAAGATTTCCGTTTTCGGATTCTTAAAACGGAGGTCGAGACGTGTCTTTTGATACCACCTTTAGTAATTTTCGATAAAAACTGGATGGTGCACCGTCTTGTAAAACGTTACCGCGAATTCATTTGAGAATTAACAAATTGTACTTTGCGAAGTTTTTTAGCACAAGGCTGCTCGTTGCATAGTCTATCGCTGCAATTTCGCATTGGAATAGAAACTGCAAGACGCGTTGTGTTGGAAACTTGCGATGATATCTGGAATAACCTTGCAAGATTGTATGTAAGTGTTCCAAACAAAGATGAATGGGAACAAATTTCTCGAAGGTTTGAGGAAGACACCGGACTGCCAAACTGCATCGGAGAGTTGGATGGGAAACATATCCGAATAGTGTGCCCAAATAACAGTGGTTCCCCATATTTTAATTACAAAAAATACTTCAGTATCGTAAGTTTCATTGCATGACTTTTTAATATAAATGCACCTATATGCCCATTTCACATCCTTTTCAGGTTTTGCTAGCAGTGTGCGACAGCAATTACACTTTCACTCTTGTTGACATCGGTGGCAGTGGAAGCCAAAGTGATGGGGGCGTTTTCAGAAAGTCGTCTTTTGCTAGGAAGTTTTTAAACAACGACCTGGAAATTCCACCTCCTTGTAATTTTCCGTCAACAGAAACACCATTCCCCTTTTATTTAGTGGCGGATGCAGCTTTCCCACTTAAGAGCAACCTAATGAAACCTTTCGCAAGGGATATTAACCCAGAGAAAGAAAAGTACAACAAGCATATTTCTCGTGGTCGTATACGTATCGAAATAGCATTCGGTTAGTATATATATATATTATATACCTAACGTTCTATACAAATTTACAATCTATTTCAGGTATACTGGCGGCACAATGGAGAATATTTCAGAACTCCATTAATCTTATGCCTGAAAATGCTAAAAAAGTAAAAAAATGCAACTGCTGATTCAGACTTGGAATAAACTGTCAGAATCAGAATTTGAGCCAAGAGCATTTTTACCGATGATTTAAAAACTTGAAAAAATAGAAATAATTTGGCAACAATTCTGAATCTCTGACAGACTTCCCATGCTAAAATACTATATTTTAACACCTTATAATCCTAGGTTGTGCTAGCAACGGTTGTACTTCACAATTTTTTTCGTTTTCATAAAGTGAATACAAGAGAACAAGACCCAAATCCACCAAGTAATTTGAACAGCATTAGTCGCGAAGTTTTGAACACATCAAATGCTTCCACTCAACAAGCATTGCAAAACAGGATCACTGTGTGTAATTACATTAATGAATATAGATAAACTTGCCATTCAGAAATCTACATATTCAGACATCCAGATATCCAGACATCCACATATTCAGACATCCACATATCCAGACATCCACATATTCAGGCATCCAGATATCCAGAGATCCACATATCCAGACATCCACATATTCAGACATCCACATATTCAGACATCCACATATCCATACATCCACATATGTTAATAAAATTAATTAAATTAGATACTAACAACCGTTGTTTTAAATACTAATGAAATAAAGATTTGAGAATAAATAAATAATATTTTTATTTACTAAAATTCAAAATTTGTACTTATTGTATCTATGTTTATATTTTTTAAGGTTTTACAAACAAATGGCACATCTTTGTTATGTATTTTGTACTTTACGGATATACAGACCCGGTAAAATAATAGCAGTGGTACTTTTTATCATATTTCGTCAATTTATTTCTCTTTTTTATTTTTGATAATTTATGAAAAAACTTTTGTTAATTTTGTCGCAGAAACTATGCAAACCAATCTCAGAAACAGTTCCAAAAAAATTCTAAAGCTCGAGAAAATTCTACGAATATTTCGAAGATTTCAATTTAGAGCTTTCAGATGTTTGTTGAGTATGCAGCTTTTTAGCCAATTCAATTTTATTTTAATGAAAATTAGGATTTAAGACGATCGTTTTCTTCCATATAATGAATGATGATATGGAAGAAAAGGAGCAACACCATCGACAAAAAAATTCTCAAAACTAAACGTTGGCCAATATCGTTTTGAAATTTGCACATCTTTAAATTAAAATTGAATTGGCTACAAAGCTGCATACTCAACAAACATCTGAAAGTTCTAAATCGAAAACTTCGAAATATTCGTAAAATTTTCTCGAGCTTTAGAATTTTTTTGGAACTGTTTTTGAGATTGGCTTGCATATTTTCAGCGACAAGATTAAGAAAAGTTTTTTCATAAATTATTAAAAATAAAAAAGAGAAATAAATTGACGAAATATGATAAAAAGTACCACTGCTATTATTTTACCGGCTCTGTACACATGCTAACAGAAAAATATCAGTCGCAATTTTTATCACTGAATTGTTTTGAGTATGTGATTTTGTAGCCCAATAAATAGGACAACCAACAAAAAATTGTTCACGTTTTATGGGCGAAAATCTGAAATACCCTCGAAAAAATTGTCAAAAATCAAGGCGAATTATGAGAGATCTATAATTTTTACTTTGTTGTACTAAAATTTATTGGGCTACAAAACCACATACTCAAATCAATTCAGTGATAAAAATTGCCACTGCTATTTTTCTTTTCTCAGGTGTATGAATCAGTCGAGAATGATAACTTTTATATTAATTTATAAATTATAATGTTTCAATTTGTTTGAAACAAGTGCTAAGATGTCTGCTTGCAACTCGTCCTTTTGCGATTGAGACAGCCTTTAGATTTAAGCAAGGAGAAAAATATTTCGTCTTCTTGCGTATTAGCCGCAGAGTACTTTTCTCGCATCTTTATCAAAACGTCTTCAAAAAGGTCATCCACCTTTTTCTCCTTCGGCGGCTCACGAGGTGAAGGGCGTTTGTCTGGTGGCTTAGGAGAATATACATTGGTAACTGGACTGGATGTAGAAAAAAAGATTTAATAAAAGTTTATTATAGGCGTTCAAAGTATATAGCAATTTAAATTTTTGTAAATGATCCCAAATAAGCCTCAAAATTGGAAATTTTTTTTAATGAAAGATTTTCGTGTTTGTTACGATATCCGACGGATGCTTTGCGGAGGGATTACGGATCGATCCGCGACAAAACAAAAAACTCAATGATATTTAAAACTGCCCTGGGTTTCGTTATGAAATATTTGATTGAATCACAAAGACAAACGTCTGGACATCGAAACTTTCACTTAAATGCTAGAGTACTTTACGACCGCGATAGACAGCTAAAATACATCCACAAATGTCAGTATCAACAATTCAAAAACGATAATAAACATTTCACAGGCACAAATATTGCTTTTGATTTTACGCTACCGACATTTTTGAAGGTGTTTTCGCAGTCGATATACTAGTGGAAACATTAGCGATGCTCAGGCACAAATATTTACTTTAATATACAAAATTTTGGTAATTCCTTACAAAAGCATGACACTGCTAATACGCGTCAAAAAATATCGGGAGTGATGTCAAACGACTCGTTAACTTGTTCAAAAGATATTAACGAAAAATCGAAAAAATACCCGTGGGTACCTACGAAAACGGGAAATTACCCTGGGTGGGTTCAACACCGGTTTGGAGATCAAAACTATAACCGCGCAAAACACTTATGTTCACAATTTTTTTTTGTGGGTACTAAATTACAACAATCACATGAAAATCTCTAACTTCAACTGCAAATATCTCCGGACACAGATAAAATTTTTATTTTCCGCATACGGATTATTGTTGTCGAGGTCAATACGCGCCTTTTTACACATCTTTCGATATTTTTGGACGCATATTAACAGTGTCATGCTGGCGTAAAGAATTACCAAAATTTCCTTACCTTCCTGCCTCTGCTGAATCTTCAATAAACTGCATCGTGCTGAACAGCTTCCACTGCTTTCTAAAGCTGGTGCCGGCACCCTACCGCCCTGCATCCTCGGATTTCTCCTTCCTATATCGATCGCACAAAGACCGCCAGCGTGTTTTGTAGTTATAGGCTGAAAAACACAATAAAATAATTATTAAAATAAAAAATAAACAACCGCCAGCATTTACTTACCATTGCTGTTGATTGCTTCTGCAGCTTTATTTTTATAAAGCGCCGAGGATTTGTTGTACAAACAAACATGCGCTTGCACGGCAGTAATAAGTTGCTCATTACAAATCTGAAATAAATCCAAAAAGGTTCTAATTTAATAAAAATATATAATTTTTTACGAAAATGAATTCTTACCTCCATTTTAGCACGAAACAAAATTACAATTTGTAAAATAAAAACTAAACGTCAGCTGGCAGTAAACGTCAAATCTAAATGTCACGCAAAACAAAAATTGGAAATCGAGTTAGGTTTTCACGCAGAAAATTCAATTTGGGTTGCTCTCATACAAGTTGTATGTGCATGAGACATTTTTGACAGAAAATGACTTGCGTGCGTTTATATTAGGTCAATGATCCAGAGCATTCCCGTGAGAATTGAGCGTGAGCCGGAGTTGTAAAACTCACTGGAAGACGGCAAGTATCTTCACTCGCAAGGTCCCTACAAGACAGGTACCCGTTACCTAATCGTTACCAATAACTTGGTCACCAATTATCGTCTTAATGACTTTTACATTGCTGTCGGGAAAAAGGTAACGCATGCGCTCTCTCAAAATAGTGTACGTGTGACTCGCTTTCTCGCTCTTACCTATTGTGTTTTCGATATTCCTTCTCGCTCGATGTTATTTACATTTTTAAGTTACTTCATTAGGTATGTTTTCGTTATCGCTAACCAAAACATATGCAACAACAACTACACGGGTAACTGGCCTATCGGTTACCTTCTGTCAAATCGCTTTTTCTATGAATGAAACGCGTCCTTTATGTTCAGATAATATTTAATTATAAATTATTCATATATACAATGTTTTTTTACAATTTAAATTATTCCCTTATTACTCTAGTGAACTTTACATATATGTATTTTTATATTTATAAACTATATAAATACATTAACGTCTATTCATAGTCGTTCCCTTTCCGAAACCTTGTTTTGAAGTTCTTATTTTTCCTGCGCTGGTAGTGTTGCTCATCAGTTTGCAGAGTCATATTAGTTTGGTAGGTATAGTAACATCAGACGTAGCGAAATTAGGAAGCATGTCAGGAGTATCACCAGAATCCAAAGAAGCATGGTGATTCATTTCGTCACCTCCGTTTTCTTCCATATCCGGATTCATTCCATACAAGTCATGATAAATAGCTTGTAGATGCCACATAGGTGTAACCATACCCTCAAGATCTTTCCGTTCAAATCTTGTGGTGTACAATGAACAAACTTTTCATAAACATGTACACGTAAACTTGTATTTGTTCTAAATTGTTCACCACATTCTAAACATAGAAAAGATGTTCTTTCATCCATTGATTTCTCATGTTCCTGTATTAAGTGTTTGCGTGATTACAATATGGACAAACAGTCAATTCTAAACTTTTCGTTGTTACATCAATTGTTTCAGCGTGTTGTACACGTAAATGAAAATTCATACTTGAATGTATTTTCGTCTTCCAATCGCATAATTTACATTTTAAATAATAACTATTAGGCATATGAGAAATCTCATGGTCCAATAATTTGTTGAAGCTTGGTGTAGCTGCTTGAATATCACAAAATTTACATTTTGCACCACGTTCGTTATATTTAAATTGTAAATGTTCTGGTTTCTCTACACGATGCATAAAGTTTAGATGCTTTTTCCAACAATGTGGTGAATTTAATTGAAATACATACATTGGGCATTGTCTTATGAAAAATTTTCCATAAATATACTGAGCCTCTTTATGTAGGCTCTTTTCTTAACATCTAATTCTGGTCGTACCGGATATGCAGTTTTCTTCAGGTTATAATCCACACACATACTATTTTCATATTCTGTTTAATAATTTTCATCATTTTCAACATTGGACTTTGCATCAACATCATTATCATCATCGTAATTTTTTGATAACTCTGTTTTAAGCTTCATATTTATCAAAGGTTCTTCTTCCTTAGTATTAGAATTAGAAACATTGTCATCTTCGGTTAAGTTTTTATCAAGTTTAGCTTTTTTCCTAGGTTTAAATTCTTTACTATCCGTCCTAGAATTAATACCATCATCTACATTTTTCGTGGTCTGTTTGAGTTTTTAAATTTGCCAATGGTTCGCCTTTATCAGTATTAGAATCAGAATGACCTGTTTGCGCATATTGCGGATATGTTGGTGGTTCACTAGTCATTAATTGTTTAGAAGTGTCATATAATTTCACACAGACGGCTTATTGAATAATAAAGGCAATTTTCTACATTAAGACGCTTATTGAGCTCAATCTTCCCTACAAAATTCGAATCTATTATTATTTCATTAGTAGCTAATCGAATGCCTAATGAAGTCAAAAGCACAATGCAACTCTGTTGGCAGCGTTCCGCTTCCGTTTCCGCTTCTTAGTTTTCAAAGCAAATGTCATTGTCTGCATGGCGGAACGATACAAGGTGGCCGCATCGAACAGCTGATTATAACCTTTTTTATTTGATTTGATACATCAACTGCCGGCGCAGTACGATTTTGACATTTGTCCATCGAATTTACAAGTACATGGAATTTTTTTTTGTTTGTAGGTATGTCACCATGCTCCCACCATGTATCGTTCCGCCATGATTGTCTGTCTCATCCTTCATACTAATCGAGCAGTTACTTCTGTGTGAAAGCAAAAAATTTACGATTTCATTAGCAGGTGAAATGAGATCATTAAGTTTCTGTGTGAAAACAGTATCAACTTGTTGCGATTGTTGTTGTTGTTGCTGGCTGAAGATGTGGTGTTATCGTTTGTTGTACAATTTATTCGGGTGATTGCACATATTGTTGGTGTTGTTATGGTGCTGGAAAACCTTCCGATATTGAAAGTCCTTGATTAGTGTAATCCCCACGTAGTGAACTACTCCTGTGACCGCGTCCGCGGTAACTATTACATCTGAAGGCGCTTAAGTTACAGGCATAGCTGACATCGCTCATATAACAGGTTGACTCTATAGTAAAAACCAAAACAAAATATTAGAATCAGTGTTTATGAATAACATATTTAAAATAAGCTCTTACAACAACGTGATCGGTGGCTACATCCCCGTGAAAGTAGTGTGGTGTTCCTCTTTGTATAAACGTAGGTACTGGATGTGCTCAACCGTGCAGTTTTCTTCTCATTTGAGCAAATATATGTTCTTACAGCCACAGCTGGAATATTTGGGATATTTCTATCCTCACATCGTCAAAATCAAATTACCTAGAATGAAAAAGAAACTCATATCAGTAAGAATAGATTAAAACTTTTAAATATAAGCCGAAAAGTGTTCCATAAATAGGGCTCCACACATAGCTCTTTTCCAAAGGCACAAGAGAAATTTCAGATAACTAGAATCAGGACCTGGTAAATAAACTTTAAATGAACCTCCACCATGCCTATGCATCTTCCGTTGGTACCAAAAGATACTTTGCTGTTGCATTCATAGAGAACATAAAATTGTAACAAGGGACAATTGATTGATGTTACGAAGTAAATTAATTAGACGTGCTACAATAACAAATAAATACAGATGACTGTTTAATCTATTATGCGAAGTTCTTGAATGGATGTTCAAATTGAAAAGGACAAATTAATGCTAAAATTGCTTTCCCCGACTAACCCGGGAACGAATTGATATGACTACGCCTATCCTTCTTTAGCAGCAGTGCCGTGCACCAGTTCTGTTTTGGACAGGAAAATAAACATTTGGTTGTCTCCAAGTTGATCATATGATACAGAATATACTCGTTTGCTACATCTTATTTTCCCCTGAAAGGTGCATTTGTTGCACCCTGCTGTCTGGCCGCTCACCCAACAACACCAGGCACGACGGAACTTGTCTTTTTTATTGGACGTTGTGGTAGCGCACTACCCTCAAGTGGCCCAATGAAACCAGGCTAATCCTGTTCACAGGTCCGCACCCCGTGGGACCGCCGTTAGGCATAACGTCACGGGGGGGAAAGGCGATTTAGTCGCCACTACTTCGTATGCGCATTTCTCTGCGCTCCCTTTCGGCATTCATAATCAATTTCGTCATTACTATAAAGGCCATCTTGCTCACAGCAATCCAACAATCTATTTGTCCGCAAATTCGTTGAACTAAATTCCTAATGGAAGGTTTCTCTCCAAAAACTCTGTGTACAGACAGTCTTTCGCCGTGAAAACGAGGGCAGTGAAATATTACATGTTCTGCGCTTTCCAATTCGGACGGACAGCTGGGACAGAAACGATCCTCCTCTATCCCACGCTTATGTAGATATTCCTTGAAGCCACCGTGCCCACTCAATATCTGAGTGAGATGGTAATTTAGTTTGCCGTGTTTTCGCTCGTACCATTCCGCTATATTCCGGACTAGCATGAAGGTCCAGCGCTCTTTTCTCGAATCTTTCTCCCGTTCTTGCCACCTAACTATTGTTCGTGACCTTGCGCTTTTCTTAGCATCTTCAGATGGTCGGCTGAATCCAATGCCATACAGATCGGCTATTTCACTTGAGAGTAGATCTACTGGGATTTTCCTGGATAAAACATGGATCGCGTCGTCGGGACAGCATATGATATTCGTATAGCAGTAATGCGGTAGGCTGCTAATATATCTTTTTGGTGGACCATTTTAGATCTGTGCCATATTGGTGCTGCTATAATATTATAGAGCTGGTTACGTTGGATAATAGCTGACGGGTAGCTTCGCTTGGGCCGCCGATGTTGGGCATTATTCGCGTTAGGGTTCCACTAACTCTAGAAACTTTGTCCCACACCGCCCTGAAGTGCTCCCTAAAAGTTAGTTTTGAGTCAATGATTACTCCTAGATATTTCAAGGAGGGCTTTGAATTTATTTGATAATATCCTATGGTTAGGACCAACTCATCCACAGTCCGCTTTGAGCTCATCAGAACCACTTCTGTCTTATTGCTAGCCATCTCCAGCCCCGTGTTCGTCAACCATTCCTTTATTCTTCGCACGGCGTCATTACATAATGCTTGGAGCAGATCAAGTTCCTTGGCCACTGCTACTACGACAATATCATCTGCATAGCCGACAATTTCCGTGCCTCCGGGAAGGTCGATTTGTAGCACCCCGCCATACATCGCATTCCAAAGAGATGGACCTAGAACAGATCCCTGAGGGACACCGCTTGTGGTGTTGTGCTTTCTTAGTCCCTCATCTGTATCAAAAGGGAGTACTTTGTCGCTTAGATAGCTACAAATTATTCGGAGCAGGTACGGAACTTGTCTTGGGACACCCAAAGTGCACTCACGCTTCTCATGGCTCCAGCGGGTTAGCGGCTTCCTAGAACTTAAGCCACTTGCTGCTTCTAGATCTGACAGCTGTCAGCTGGAGTCTTAGCCCGGCAAGCGCAGGGCACGAGCACAGAACGTAATCGATCGTTTCCTCCTCCAACCCACACTTCCTACATCTGCTATCACTGACCAAGCCTAATTTAAAGGCATGTGACGCCAGAAAGCAGTGTCCAGTAAGAATACCCGTCATGATTCTAGTCTACAGTTTAATGATAATGAAAATATAAGAATCAGTGTTTATGAATAACATATTTTAATTAATCTCTTACAACAACCTGATCGGTGGCTACATCGCCATGTAGGTAGTGTGGTGTTCCACCTTGTATAAACGTAGGTACTGTATGTGCTCAATCGTGCAAATTGACATTAGCAGTAATATTATTTACATAAACATAGCTTGGTATTTGTGCAGGCCTCAATATAGCATACATTGGTTCAGTTCGGTGTGCACCAGCTACTGGTACAAACACTTTTGAATGCATAGCTTTCATATAGGATGGATGTCCAGCAGTGCTCCGGTTGTGCCAATATGTAATGGGCTGCTCCGTCTCTTGGTACGGCTGTATAGGTATAGGCGGGTGCAATGTATTACTAGTCTGCTCAAGATCGTATGGTACATAGATGGCTCGAAGATGCCAGAGGGGATTGGAGCCAGAGTTTTCGGACCCAGAACCAAAATATCAGTAACTCTAAAAGCACATCCGAGCATTTTCGAGTGGAAGTATTCGCCATAAGTTAGTGCGCTAAGCTGAACCTTCAGCGCTGATACCCCAATGAAACAATTGCCATACTCAGTCAGGCAGTCAGGTTCCACTAAAGGCATTTGCGGCGTTCGAAATAAAGTCAGCACTGGTCCTTCAGTGCATAGAAACGCTGAATCAATTAGGAGCACACAACGTAGTACTGTTGGCCTGGGTCCTAGGCCACAGGGGAGTGGAGGGCAATGAGCAGGCGGACTCAATGTTTAATTTGTTGCGTCTCTCCCACAAATTGTCAACCTCCCAGCAGATCCTTGCAGCGGGTCTGCGCCATACTCTCCTCTTCCGGGAAGGTATCGACCCCAATCCGGGTGCTTCTCCTGACCCCAGTACTGAGAAATGGGTTTGCTGCGTTTGTCGAAAAACAATCTTTTTAGGACGGTCATATATATAAGGGCCTGAAATATTTCAATGAACTTCCTAATCACATAAAAAGTAGTAATAACTTCAACACTTTTAAAAAAAGTTTATTGGAGCATTGTAAAACCCTACCAATAAGATAAAGTTTTTTTCTTTTATTTTTTTACATGATATACCGATGCTGGAGCGCGAAAAGGGAATGGTAATATTGGTAGCAGCAAAATACAATGCATCCGTCCCTAAGGAAAAAAAATCGGTGGCCACCTGTAACTCCAGACAGTTCCCACAACTAATTTCGCTGGAATTCGGTATTTCCAGCTGGTATTTACTGTTGCTGATCGGAATCACTCGCATTCCGACAGCATTAATATAACAATAAAATTATATAAAGTGTAACAAAAATAACGAAAATAAGGCCAAATAAAAGTTGTAGCAGGGGGGATTGGAAACACGTCCTTTTCAACCTCCCATTATATGTTGAGCTGTGCTAATCGGAATTTTCATGCATTCCGACAGCGTCTTTAATAAACAAAGTTGAGGGGTTATTTTCAATTTCCTACATCCAAAGACATGTTTAGCTGCATTGATCGGAGACTAATACATTCCGACAGCTTAAAATACACATATAATTGAAAAATATAAGTTCCAAATTTTGTTGCCTTAAGCTGGGAGCACTGGAGGATTGGAAACGTCGTAATGAGTGGCTCCCAGACTCGTCCCTTTATCACGCTAGTAAATATGCTGATCGGAATCACATGGCATTCCAACAGCATATTCAATAGAAATAAGTGATTATAACAATGAATTGTACTTAGTAGTTTAAGTTTTAGGCCTAAACAGCCGTAATAATAAATAAATTAAATTAAAAAAATAAATACTCTTGTCAGTGTTTCACGTGCAAGGGATGGTTGCATCGGACAGGTTACTCTGGGCTAGATTCCAAAACCCAGCGTCCTAGTAACTTTTATAAATCTTTTGTGGCTCTTGTTGTTCACGGCCTCATTACATTATGAGGAAATACGGCACCTAAGAACACAGCCGTATGAAGCTAAAAAACACAAGCATGTCTTCAGTGAACTCCACAAACAGGACCTTTATGCCGGTGATTCCTGTACTCAAAGAAAAAAACTAGCAGAGGAGGAACGCACTCTCCCTAGGGAAACGAGAGTAGTCACTCTAGCTCAACTTCGAGCTGGATAACGTAACAGGTTAAACTCTTACCTATCCAGAATCAACCCCGACATACAAAACATTGTCCTGCTTGTAATGTGTCCCCACATGTCACCAACCATCTCTTTAACTGTATTGTGGAACCAACGCCTCTAACACTCCTCTCATTATGGTCCACCCCTGTTGAAACAGAAAGTTTCTTTGGACTCCCGTTAGAGGACATTGATGACAATTTGTGATCGGTCGCACCTATTGGATGGGGCGAAGCACTGCTTCTACAACAAAAGCAGGCGGACAACACGGAAAGAGGGGCAGCAACTGCATGACCCATCGATCCCCAGCCGTTCCTGCCAGTTGGCCCACAGGGGCATTTATTAGCAGAAGGGAGGGAAAAGAGAGAACACTGGCGCAATATGCCAGGCCTGAGTCAATCTAAGTTACTGTTAGGGGGTTACAGCACAACTCGAATTAGGGCATTAATAGGCCTCTCAAAAAGATAACCTAAGAACTCTAACGGCTATTCTTACAAGACACTGTAGACTGAACAGTCATATGCAAAATCTGGGTATAATATCGAACAACACATACCGATTTTGTGATGGATCAGCAGACGGTGGACAATATCCTTCTATATTGCGGCGCAATTTCAAGACGTAGGGCTAAGTTTATGGGCTCACCATGGCCAGAGCATTCCCACATTTAATCACTCAAGCAAAGAACACTTCTGGGGATCATCAAGGAAGTCGGCTAGGATGAGGTGCTGTGAAGAAGATGTGCAAGTCACTGTGCAATCCCAATAAATTATATATCTATCTACGTTCCGATAACAAGCACCATTGTGGTACTAGCCCCACCATCTCGGGAACTATTGATATGACTACATTAAACCTTCTAGGGATTGAATATTAATAATCCCGGCAATGCGAAAGTCTGCTAAAATGTACCATTCCCCATGGAATGCTCGATATATAACTTTCCACGTTTTGAAACAGTGATGAAAACAGCAAAATTTACAAAAATTTTAACTGGCTGTGGGTAGTAAGGTGTTGATGTCCTCTCTTAATGCAATGTAATGACAACTGCGATGCAGGGAAAATGACAAAAATCTTGCAAATCTACTGATAATAATTAATTAATGCCTCCCCTTCTATGCAGTTCTATGCATACATACATATGTATTTTTCTCTCCAAACGCTAATTAAAAAAATGAATTGGTTTCTCATGAACTTCGAACTCTGTCGTATTTGCATTCTTCAGTTGATTATCAACAAAAGCATGACAAATTATTTAATATGGTAGCCAATTTACTTACCCCTTCTGGTGCGATGATTCCTGGACCATCGGGCCTGACTAGACGCGATTTTTTTTGCCTTAAGAGAGCGTGCTTAACGCGAACCATATCATGTTATGGCACACCTTTGGTGATGCAAAAAATCAAAGCCATTTCTGCTTCTAATGCTTCTGGGATAGCAGCAGCTGCTCCCGGTGGCGCCACATAAATAACAGTTGCATGCCGATCAGTTGCCTTTTTTGCTCCGGCTACCTATTCAATTTTAATTCACATTACATTATCTACTAATGCAATTTTTAATCACTACAAATCAATATAAATTACCGAAGCAAATACTGGCAAACCAAGATGCGTAGTTCCACCCTTTTTTAGGGAAATACATCCAACCAGTTTGGTACCGTATTCCAAAGCATGTTGCTTGTAAAGTACCTTGTCTCCTTGGCAAAGGACACGTGAATCTGCATTTAGTTGTATATTTTGGTAGTAGTGCAGTTTACGGTACCCACCCTAAAGTTGGGCCAAGATTTTCGAGTGAGGTATCAAAAGACGCGTATTAATCTCGAGAACAATAATCCGAAGGCGGAAAAGGCGAAAAATTGTATCTCTGTCCGGAGATATTTGCAGTTGAAGTTGGCGATTTTAATGTGGTTGTTGTTGTGTTTATACCCACAAAAAAATTGTGCATCACCGTGGCCACGGCTATACCACACACCCGGACTTGGCATGGCGTAGCCCAGGGTTTTTTTTTATAAGCGCGGCCGAAGGCCGCCAACGCAGAAAGGTGTTCTGCGTAAAAATACTATGGATCCCACCTCTGGTTTCGGAGGGACCCGAGGTCTTTTTTCGTTTTCGGATTCTTGATCTAGACGTGAATACGCGTCTTGTGATACCTCACTCGAAAATTTTGGCCCAAATTTCGGTGGGTACCGTAAACTGCACTATTACCTAGATTTCCTCTGATTTTGGCATATTCTGAGCTGAATCGCAACCCGGCGGAGATGCTATCTATTAGAATAATATAACATTTTTTTTATTACTTAAAAATGCACATACGTATGAATGAAAATCAGAAGGTAAATAATGTTGTTGTTGTTGTAGCGATAAGGACACTCCCCGTTATTGACTTTGTTGGTCCTTTGCCGGATGCAGATCGGGTACGTTCCGGGAACCAATAAGGTACTAGCCCGACCATATCGGGAGCGATTTAGTTGACATGAAACCTTGTAGGCCATCCCGTCGATTCTATACACCACCTAATTTTTATCAAAAAACGTGCACCACCTAATTTTTATCAAAAAACGTGGAATCAATAGGCGCGCCTCGATCTCCGTTTTTATTATTATTTGATATTTTTAAATTAGGTGGTGTACCGTCTTGTAAAACTTTACTCTTAATATTATTTTGGACGAAGGCCGCCAACGCAAAAAGATGGTCTCTGCAGCAAAATTTTTAATTTCCGTCACATGTCACAACTAAAATTAACTTAATGTTATTTTGGGCGAAGGCCGCCAACGCACAAAGGTTTTCTCTGCAACAAAATTTTTAATTTCCGTCACATGTCACAACTAAAACACAAGATATTTTTCGTTGTAAACAAATATATTTTTTTTGCGTTTCAATGTTTTCCGGAATAATTAATGAACTGTCATTTCGATGACAGCATGAAACGTCGATGTGTTAGTGGAGAGCGAAAAAAGCTTTGAATGTGTGAGTGAACTGGTTATGCGGCAGTTACTCCCGAACGTACGTGCCAAAAACGTGTCAGCTGACACGACCTATCTTATGAGTGTGCAATGTAAACGAAAACTCACCGACGTGCAACGCCCGTACGTATGTAGCCCGGAACGTAGAAATCAAAACAATTTTGATTTTTTCCGTAAGAATGTGTCAGCTGATCGCTCTCTCACTAGACAGAGTTGCCTGTAAACCTTTGTGCGCTAATTTTTTGACCGTTTGCACTTTTATGCAAAAACACCTAATTAAAGTTTGAAAAATTGTGAAATAATTCGAAATAATTATGTAAAAGTGCAGATTATAAATATGTAATCTATTTATACTTATTTAATATTTATTCCGGCCTTTTACAATATCAAAAATTAAATTGGTGATGTTTCCATAAGCATACATGCAAAATGGTCAATGGCAACAGTGCTTATCTGTAAACAATACACACACAAATATGTTATGTACATGTACACAGACGCACACATTGATTCCTACGGGCTTGAGAGTTCGGTCAAACGTGCTTCGTACGACAAACGTCCTTACGCACGGCACACGTCGGTGGGTAACTGCCGCATTACCTCCGTATTGTAGGGGTACAAATAACAGTACCAACTACAGTTGAAGAAAACCTTCATCGTTGAATGCCATTTCCAAAATCAATAATAGTCGTACGGAAATAACAGGCAGCTCACATACAATCATGAGCATAAGGCAACAAAACCAATATCGTAATGGTTTCCGTGGAGGATACAAAAATATCAACTACGGAAATTATCGGAATAGAAAATTTAGACCACAAAACCGATTCAACAACTTTAGACAGAATAATAACATTGGAAGTGGACAAACAGGTAGTCCTCAAAACAGAAATAGAAATTTCAACCAAACACGAAATACTGGCAATGTACGTAATTGCACCCAGCAGGAAAACCAGAACACTCCATCTCTACAGTGGATAACAAAAAAGTGCGTATACTTAATCTACACTTAAACAGCTACATATCCTCAAAAACTAGTCTAAATAATTCACTTTCAACTCTCCCCGGAGCAGACGTATCAATTATAAAAAAAGGTCAAATTATGGAAAACTTGAAGACAGATTAATTCTAAGGCCCCGCGATTTTCCACAAGATATAATAATTCAAATGACAAATACACCACAATCAATACAATCTTAATACCCCCAAGATCAGAAGTAATTCGACAAATTAATATAAAATCTAACAACTCTGAACTTTTTATTCCCCATCAACAGCTAAAAGAAGGAATCTTCATTGCAAATAGAATAGCAAACAAATGTCAAACTTTCGTTAGAATCATAAACACTACTGACAGAATCGCAATTATTCAAAACTGCGATATAAAAACATAAAATCTTAATGATTACGTACTAATCAAAAGCAGTATAGAAAATATCTTTAATAACAAAGATAAATTAGAAAGACTTAATAAAAAATTTCCCCAATTTGCTAGTAAACAATTAAATTCACTATGCTCAGAATACATAGATATATTCGCATTAGAAACAGAACCCATTACAGCCAACAATTTCTATAAGCAAAAATTACATATAAAAGATGATAGCCCCGTCTACATTAAAAATTACAGATTGCCGCAAGCACGAAAAATGAAATAAACACACAAGTAAACAAATTACTTAATACTGTTTTCACACAGAAACTTAATGATCTCATTTCACCTGCTAATGAAATCGTAAATTTTTTGCTTTCACACAGAAGTAACTGCTCGATTAGTATGAAGGATGAGACAGGCAATCATGGCGGAACGATACAAGGTGGGAGCATGGTGACATATCTACAAACAAAAAAAATTCCATGTACTTGTAAATTCGATGGACAAATGTCAAAATCGTACTGCGCCGGTAGTTGATGTATCAAATCAAATAAAAAAGGTTATAATCAGCTGTTCGATGCGGCCACCTTGTATCGTTCCGCCATGCAGACAATGACATTTGCTTTGAAAACTAAGAAACGGAAGCGGAACGCTGCCAACAGAGTTGCATTGTGCTTTTGACTTCATTAGGCATTCGATTAGCTACTAATGAAATAATAATAGATTCGAATTTTGTAGGGAAGATTAAGCTCAATAAGCGTCTTAATGTAGAAAATTGCCTTTATTATTCAATAAGCCGTCTGTGTGAAATTAGTATAAAGATGACATTATAGAGCCTTCAATGTCCGAATACAACAGCCCAATCCTATTAGTACCAAAGAAATCGTTACCCAGTAATAAAGACAAAAGATGGAGACTAGTCATTGACTACAGACAAGTAAATAAAAAACTAACTGCAGATAAATTCCCACTCCCAAGAATTGATGACATTTCGGATCAATTAGGAAGAGCAAAATACTTTTCATGTTTAGATCTGATGTCAGGCTTTCATCAAATAGAACTAGACCCAAATTCCAGAGACTTTAATTCATTTACAGCAGATAATGACACTTACCGTTGCAAACGACTTCCCTATGGCTTGAAAGTAGGACCAAACTTATTTTAAAGAATGATGACCTTAGCATCCGCAGTTCTGAAACCCTCACAAGCATTTTTATACATGGATGACCTAGTAGTATTAGGATGCTCCGAAAGCATATGATGACAAATTTACGGGATGTATTCTCAACCTGCAGAAAATATAATTTAAAATTGCACCCTGATAAATGCTTATTCTTTAGTCAAGAGGTTGCTTATTTAGGACATCAATGCACTAGCAAAGGAATCCTTCCCGACCCAAATAAATTTGAAATTGTTCAGAACTACCCAACACCCAAAAAAGCTGATGAAGTCAAACGATTCGTTGCTTTCTGCAACTACTATAGAAGACTTGTACCAAATTTCGCAGAATATTCAAGAATGTTAACTAGACTCTGTAAAAAGAATGTCTCTCTGGGCAGAAGAATGTCAGAAATCTTTCGTTTACCTAAAGGAAACATTAATTAGTCCAAAGGTCTTGCAATATACAGATTTCAATAAAGAATTTTGTATAACAACAGATGCCAGTGGTTATGCTTGTGGCGCAATACTGAGTCAAGAATGTGAAGGCAAACAATTACCAGTTACCTATGCTTCAAGATCATTCACAAAAGGTGAAATTAATAAAACTGCATGGCCGCATGTAAAATACTAAAAGTCACTACAAGATCAGAGACTAGAAAACTAACCAGTAATAATATAAATGAAGAAAATAAAAGTCACATAGAGAACCCTATAATATATGAAGCGCTAAATAAATTTGAAGTAAAAAGACAAGTCAAGCTAGTTTTCGATCCTCCGAACTTATATTTCAAGAAAGGAAAGAAAATTTGTAGCACAATAGATACAAGCAACCTAATTGTGGAGGATAAGATTGACTTAGGACTATTCTTTACCAGGCTTACAAAAGAAGCCGGCAATTTAGGTCTTGTAAAGATACAGTTGTCCTTAGGGGACACATTCTTTAAAGATAACTATACTCGAGTAAGCAAATTTAAGGAGATATGTACCAAATTTTTCAAAAATCTAACAATAGCACTAACCCCAGAGGTTATAAATGTGACAGATCCTGGGAAAATTAAAGAAATTCTTCATAAATATCGTGACGATCCTATCTGTGGAGGCCACCCAGGAATAAATCGCATGACAAATAAAATGAGACAAAAATATGGTTGGAAAAATATGAAAAATGACATAAGAAGATATATAAAAGCTTGCATCCACTGTTAGAAAAACAAAGTTAACAAACATATAAAAGAACCAATGGCTATAACGGAGACACATAGTACAAATTTGTACAGTTGGACCACTACCAAAATCAATTCATGGAAATGAATATGCGTTTATCGTTTATGATTTAACTAAATACTTCGTCACAATTCCAGTCCCAAACAAACACGCTGTGACGGTTGCTAGAGCTGTATTCGAGCATTTCATTCTGATTTAGGTTGTATGAAAACAACCATGACGGATATGGGAACAGAATACAAAAATAACCTATTTGAGGAATTATGTAAACTTCTAAAGATTGAACACAAAACTTCAACATCTTACCACTATCAAACTTTAGGAATTGTTGAACGCAGTCACATAACGTTTAATGAAAATGTACGTTCTTACATATCTAGTGACAAAGACGATTGGGATGAGTATCTCAGGTATTTCACATATTGTTATAACACAACACCATCTACTGTACATAAATATTGGCCTTTTGAGTTCGTATTCGAAAAAACAACCCAAACTTACGAATTCCTAAAAGAAAATAAAATAAGCCCAATCTATAATCATGAGGCTTACGACAAAGAAATTAAAACAAACTACAAATAGCACAACAAAGAGCTAGAAAGTTAGTTCAGGAAGCCAAAAGAACACAAAAATTTTATTACGTTAGAAGTAGCCATAGTATAAAAATAGATATAGGAAGCTTAGTATTAGTTAAGGACGAATCAAGTCATAAACTTAATAGTACATACAAAGGAAAATATAGGGTGGAAAATATAGATAGTAAAAATAATTACTCCTTAATTCCCTATAATGTAGAAAATATAAATGAAAAAAAGAAAATTATAGTTCATAAAAATAGGCTTAACCGCTTTAATAGAAAAACTAATTACAATAGCTCATTTTGAATAAATAGAAGCATTCCAATTTACTCATACTCTCCATTAAGTACTCATAACACCATATGAAAAAAAATGAAGAATATTGTAAACAAAACAAAAAGGAAAATAAAAAGCACAAAAAAATATATAAAGTTACGTCATAAATAAAGAAAATAACAAAGTAAGCACAAACGAATTCAAATGTTAATTGAACCACTCGAGTAGCCATCCATAATTGGTGCACAAATATGTATGACTACTCTCCCAAAGGCGGATTTGCATTGACTGTTACATACATAATCATCCATTTTGCACATACATACAGTCTACGTCTACGTCTCGTAACTTAAGGCTTTTCTTTTTCAAATTCCTCACACACAATTTATTCCCACGACTAGCCATATGCTTAACCTGCATTTCTCATATTCTATTCCGATTTTGCTTACTACGCATTTCCCACCAGCCCAATATATGCACTTCATATCTTGTACACTTAGTATGTAATTACGTAATAATGTAAATATGTATGCAGGTAACTCATAAGAATTAATTAGAATAATTTTGTATAAATATTAAGGTAACTTTCCAAATAAAGACAATAATTTGGTTTGCTGGGTAGAGCTTTTATGGTCGTTTTAAATAAGTGCACTTTGTTGTTTTTGTGTTACTTTGACGCGTTTTCAAACTTACTGCGTTATCTTCAGAAAGCTGTTTTATTTGAAAATATATCAAATATCCAACACATTCAATCTTGACAATTATTACTTACATTGATGGTGGCCACCGTGGTGTGATGGTAGCGTGCTCCGTCTACCACACCGGATGCCCTGGGTTCAAACCCCGGGCAAAGCAACATCAAAAATTTTAGAAATAAGGTTTTTCAATTAGAAGAAATTTTTCTAAGCGGGGTCGCCACTCGGCAGTGTTTGGCAAGCGCTCCGGGTGTATTTCTGCCATGGAAAGATCTCAGTGAAAACTCATCTGCCTTGCAGATGCCGTTCGGAGTCGGCATAAAATCATGTAGGTCCCGTCCGGCCAATTTGTAGGGAAAATCAAGAGGAGCACGACGCAAATTGGAAGAGAAGCTCGGCCTTAGATCTCTTCGGAGGTTATCGCGCCTTACATTTATTTATTTTTTTATTTATTATTTAACTAATTATAATATCACAGTATAATACAAACAAACATATTTACATATTACTAACTATCACTGATTTGTGATTGTCTCTTCGCTCTTTATATAACTGCGGTATAAATGTTGCTTATATTGTTGGCGTCCTCTTTGAAATTCATAACCTGGTGTATTTTTTGTTGTATTCTTAAGCTCTCTAAAGTTAGTTGTGTTTTTTCTCTTTTTTCTATGTCTAGTATTTGTGCATGGTCAAAATCCGCTGTATAGTTACTCTTTGTAAAATGCTGCGCGAGAGCCGTTTTCATCTTTTTATTTTTCGCATCTGTTCTGTGTTCGTTTAGCCGTATACCCAGTTGCCGTTTAGTTATGCCTATGTAGTATTGATCACATTTTTCACCCACTTTGCCATTACATTCTATTTGATATACTATGTTGTTCTGTTGCTCTTTTTCAACCGGATCCTTTGTTTTTGTAAAACTATTTCTTAAAGTGAAGTTTGGCTTGCGTGCATAGTTCACATTTTTAATTTTCATTATTTTATGAAGATTTTGGTTGTCCGCTAAACCCGGGATAAATGTTACTCCGATATATTTTTGGTGAGTTTCTTCGGATTTTAGTGTTTCCTTTGTATCTTCGCGAATTTTATTTGTTACATTTTCTATTAATTTATCAATAAGCTTATGTGGATAGCTGTTTTTTGTACAAAATTTTCTTAATCTTGTGTTTGTTTTATGGTGTAAACTCGTGGTCAGTGAGTACTACTGATTTTCTAATTAGGTTCTTCGCTGGGTTTAACTTTTGCTTCTATGGATGGTTCGAATGGTAATTAATTATTCGGCCCGATGCGATGGTTTTCGTGCACCATTTCGTTGTACACTTTATATTTTTATGGATTACTTTTAGGTCTAGGAAGGCTATTTCATTCTCTTTTAGTATGCTGTGCATTCAATATTTTCAAGATGTCTTCCGCATCCTTTTTCTTTATAATTGCGAATATATCTTCTACGTACTTCTTTTTGTATCTGATATATATGTCATGGGTTTTAAGTTCAGCTATGCTGCCGTCAAGTATTTTGTTCTAATTAGGTTCTTCGCTGTGTTTAACTTTTGCTTCCATGGATGGTTCGAATGGTAATTAATTATTCCACCCGATGCGATGGTTTTCGTGTACCATTTCGTTGTACACTTTCTATTTTTATGGATTACTTTTAGGTCTAGGAAGGCTATTTCATTTTATTTTTGTATTCTGTGCATTTAATATTTCCAAGATGTCTTCCGCATCCTTTTTCTTTATAATTGCGTCTATATCTTCTACATACTTCTTTTTGTATCTGATATATGTCATGGGTTTTAAGTTCAGCTATGCTGTCGTCAAGTATTTTGTCAAGTACTATGTCAGCTATGGTTGGCGATAGGGGATTGCCCATGAACATGCCGTATATTTGCTGATAAAAAGTCGAGTTGTACATAAAATAATTATTTTCTCTTAGACAAAACTCGAGTATAGTCTGGAAACGTTTTTTTGAAATTTTTGTGTGTTTTTCCAACTCTGGCCACTTTTTCATTATTGCTTGTATTGCTAGATGTATTGGGATGTTTGTAAATAATGAAACTACATCAAGAGATATTAAAATTTCGTCATCTTCGATATGGATAGTTTTAAGATTTTCTTTTAATTGAAATGAATTCTTGATATTATATTCTTCAGATATTATATTCTTCAGATATTATATTCTTCAGTACAACTCCAATATGCTTAGATAAGTTGTCGCATGGTAAAGGCAAATATCTAATAACATTCAAAAGTTTGGGATCCGATTCAACGAAGGCTGGTTCATAAATACTACTAAAATCGAAATACCGCAAGAATACCATTGGTTGCTTTTTCTAGGCACCAAATTCTCACTACCGATTTCAAACAAAAATTTCTCACCATTGCAAGTTATCGCGGAACTGGAACAAGGAGAACAAGAAATCGAATATGGCAGATGTAAGAAGGACAGTGTAAGAAGCAACATCGCAATGAAGATAAATAATTACCAGAGTAGGCGCAACAATAACCCAAAGGATAAACTTTTAATACAAACTTTTGAGAACACAAAAGTGTTCATATCTAAATACAAAGATGAGATAGTTTTAACTCAGGCTGACAAAGAGAACAAGACAGTCTTGATGTACAAAAATATTTATGAGGAAAAAATGAACAAATTGTTAGATGACCGAATAGTATACAAAAAGATACAGAAAGATCCCACACAACAGCTTATGAGAAAGAACAACATAATTATAAACGAAATGTTTAAGCGAAACGAAATCGAGTTAAAACAGAAATTTCAACTATCTAGTGTCGCAGCCATTGCTCCTAGAATATACGGTCCTCCCAAAATACATAAGGAAAGATAAAAGTACCATGCTACAAATTATATAAGAATATTGGAGTTGTACTGAAGAATATAATATCTGAAGAATATAATATTAAGAATTCATTTCAACTAAAAGAAAATCTTAAAAATATCCATATAGAAGATGACGAAATTTTAATATCTTTTGATGTAGTTTCATTATTTACAAATATTCCAATACATTTAGCAATACAAACAATAATGAAAAAGTGGCCAGAGTTGGAAAAACACACACAAATTTCAAAAAAACGTTTCCAGACTGTTAGAAGTTTGTATTCCTTTGAAATAAAAATGCAGATATTCTGATGTTTACAAAGCAGTGGTTTAATGAGAACTGAACTTTGTGTCTTTACATTACGAACTTAGAAGCTACAATTTAAAGATTCATAGAAAAACAAAAACGTACCATGTTGCCAGACTGGAGAATAATAAAGTATTTGGCTTATTTATTCAACACTTCTTCTTAAGCAAATATCTTTATAAAAATTAAGCAAATATATTTAATTAATTTAATCCAAGTAATTTAACAAAGTTACAATGCTTTTGCTTACTAACACTTTTAGTTAAAATGTCGGCAACATTTTCATTAGTTGAAACATATTCTAATTTAATTTCATTTGACTCTACTTTTTCTCGTATAAAATGGTATTTTATATCAATGTGTTTGGTGCGCTTATGTTGAATGGGGTTACGTGCTATATGTTGCGCACTAATGTTATCACCGTATATGATCATCGAATATGTACTGATATACCCAAATTCTTGAAGTAATCTGTTGAGGTAGACTGCCTCTTTTGCAGCCGCTGATAAGGCCACGTATTCAGCCTCGGTGCTGCTTAAAGCCGTTACATTTTGCTTTGTTGAAGCCCAAGAGAAAGCACTGCTTCCTAAGTAGAATACATACCCTGAATATGATTTTCTATCGTTTGGATCATTTGCCCAATCTGCGTCAGCGTATCCCTTCACGGGCTCATCAGACTTGCGGTACACGATACTTAAATCTGAAGTACCTGATAGATATCTCAAAATGTGCTTTGCTGCGGTTTCGTGCTCAACATGTGGGTTTGTGTTACGTAGATATAGGACAAATAACACATCATTCAACACAATTTTATTGTTTTCTCTTTTTAGCACTACTGAACCTATTCCAGACGATTCTATAAACTTCTCTGCTGCTAACATGACATGAGAATTCTTTTCAGTAAACGATGTAAATATATTTTTATCACAACACATGTGTGATGTAGCGCCGCTGTCAATGCACCATGTGTCTCTTTTTGCTACATTATCAATTGCACCATACATTAAATGATTTGATGATTCGTGTGTCTCACTGTGCATTTCAGTATTTGCATTCTTTTTCTTGCTTCAGCACTCACTTGCGCAATGACCTAATTTTTGGCAATTGAAACATTTCCCCTTAAAACGCTGTTTGTCTTTTTCTTTTTTACTATTTACTTTGGTTTTATTCTTTTCGTCATTTGTACTACCATACTCATGTTGCTTTTGTGTCATGTTTTTACTTGAATGTGTCATGTTTTTACTTGTGTGCATTCTCGATCATCTTTTTCTTGCCTTCGCGTTCCCTCTTCTAAAATTTTTGATTTAACTAAGTCGAACGTCGGCAACTTGTCGCGCGTTTCAATAGCGACAACGAAGTTTTCCCATGAATTTGGAAGGCTTGAAAGCAACATCATGACTTTCAACTCGTCGTTTATTTGAATGTCCAATTCGGCTAATTTGTCGACTGTTGCCACAAACTCATTTACATACCGTACTACACTGTCGCCTTGTTGCATGTTTAAGCGTAACAGTTTTTGATACTGCTGAACTTTTTTCACTGGACCGACTGGCAAATGAATGTCGCGCAATTTTTGCCATGCCTCTGCCGCTATTATGCACGTCTTTATGTGCATTAACTGTGTCGGCTTTATACATATTTAAAATTAAACATGCCAAAGCCTTTTGATCTGTGGTTTCCCACTTAAGGATTTCTTCGACGGTAGCATCTTCTGCTTTTTCATACTTTCCGCATAGAACGTTCCACAAATCCGCCGTAATGAGTACACTTCGCACGGACACTGACCACACGTCATAGTTATCATCACCCAACTTCTATATTTGGAGGTGTACACTCATTTTGTATTTTTTACGCGTATTTATTTCGCACGTACGTATGTATGTTTTAAAAATCAAAAACCGAATTACTTAAGCTTTTTCGATCGCGTTACTAAAAACGTTTTATTGTTCACACAATTAATTAATTTGATTTATTAGAGTTCTCGAATTTTCTTTGGACTGGCTACACAATTTTTATTTTCAAATGAATAAATGAAAAAAAAAAAACAAAATGTCACAACTCATAGAAATTAACATGAAAACATTAAATTACACTTACAACAATATTGGACAATAAGAACACATATAGAACTAAAATATCAGTACCACCCTACGTGGTAGCCTTGTCCATACTAATTTATTTATTTACTCAGGCATAGCATGTATGCAGCGGCGATATTGTCGCTGTCCTGCTTTCTGTTCATCGTCGTTTGTCTGTTGTTTAAAATGTTTAAGCTTTCAAGTGTGTATCTCACCATCTCCCTTTTTTCGTTATCAATAATTTTCGTGTTCGTGAAATCAGCTGTATGGCCACAATTGAGTATGTGCTGTGACAGTGCAGTGCTGTGTTTTTGTTTTCTAATATCAGTTGCATGTTCGGCAATGCGAACACCTAGCGCCCGCTTTGTCGTTCCAATGTATGTTTTATCACAGTTTTCGTTCTCCTTTCCTTTACATTCTATTTTGTATATCACGTTGGTTTTTGGTTGCTTGTCTATTGGAGTCTTTGTTTTTGTGTATATTTTGGACAGTGTATTGTTGGACTTGTAAGTTAGTGTGATGTTTTGTTGTTTAATTATGTTGTGATCGACTATAGGATTGAGCTTAGGAATATATGTCACACTGTGGTATATCTTAGTGTCTGTTGTTGCTGCGTCTGGTAATTTTTTGAGGTGGTTGCTGGTTTTTATGATCGTCTGGTTAATCAATTCGTGTATTAGGTGGTTGGGGTAATCATTATTTCTTAAAATCAAATGTATCTTCTCTTTGTTGGCGTCATGGAAATCTTGATGGCTTATGGTCAGTATTTTATTTATCACATTCTTCGCTGTGTTAATTTTTTAGTTTTCCAAGATGCCATAAAACATAAAAATTTGTTTTTAATCCTATCAGTATACACTTTATAGCAACTGCTGTTTAACGAGTTGTATTTATGACGTAAAACAGCATAAGTAACTTTGGCAGTACTGGATCCTGAAAGTTTGTATCGCTCGAACGCACGCGTCTTACGATGTTTGAGCCCTTTAGTGCTCCATGCAATTGACGAAGTAGCTGCAGAGGTATTCGCTAGCGGTATATATTTATGAAATAAGGCGTAGAGTACATTGTTAAAGTGAAATATACTCTCATAAATATAACCGGTGTATTCGAGCCAGGTTATTTTTGAAAACTCACTGATTAGCGCAGAACAATTAGCTTTCTTTAACAGAAACCGGCGAGATGTCTCTCTCACGACCTTCTGACTTTGGCAAGGAAGACTATAAGACTCCAAATAAAGAGCAAAAGCAAGAGCTGGATGATAAACATCTTCACATCTATGAACGGAGCAATTCAAGGTGTCGTCTGTGAATATTAAATCTAGACATCTCCCGTATTTGTTAGGAACATTGTTTAATTGTAAAGTTCAGCATCCGCAAGCTGATTTAAGAACTGAAAGAATATATCCCGGGAAGAAGCAGGGACCATTAACCCATCTACAAGACTCCAAGACACGCAAGGTAGATTAAATTCGTCAAGGAATATGACAGATTCAGAAGAACTAGCCATAGAAACAACTGATTTCAATAAATAGGAATGTCTCAAATAAATGGAAATATCCGATTGGGGTGGTATATAGGTAGCAACAAAATATTTAAACGTTGAATCAGAGTGAGCAAAATGCAGAAAAACTGGTGTGAACGACAATCATCACGCCACCACCAATTCTGTCCAGTCGGTGTTGTTGTTGTTGTAGCGATAAGGTTGCTCCCCGAAGGCTTTGGGGAGTGTTATCGCTGTGATGGTCCTTTGTCGGATACAAATCCGGTACGCTCCGGTACCATAGCACCATTAAGGTGCTAGCCCGACCATCTCGGGAACGATTTATGTGGCCACATTAAACCTTCAGGCCATTCCCTCCCTCCCTACCCCCAAGTTCCATGAGGAGCTTGGGGTCGCCAGAGCCTCGTCTGTTAGTGAAACAGGATTCGCTGCGGATAGGTGAGGTTGACAATTGGGTTTGGAGAAGCTATATATTGCGCTGGCAACCTGAAAGGTTGCGCTACACAGCCCCTTAAATCTGGTATTTTAGTCGCCTCTTACGACAGGCATACCTACCGCGGGTATATTCTGATCCCCTAACCCGCTGGGGTTATCCAGTCGGTCTTTTCCATATATGTAATACTCCTATATTGCTACAAAACGCTAGGTACATTCCCAAACATCAGAATGCCGATATATTGCTGTTTAAATATTTTTGTTTTTGTATTCAATAATCGAATGTACCTAAATTTAATTTTTTTCTTGTTACACTTATGCCGCTACAATCACAAAAATTTTATAGGCTGTTTTGTTTTGATTTCGAATTCAAACCACATTGCGAGTATTTTCTATACATGGTTCAAATATATGGTTGGCTCATCTGTACAATAACAAAATATGTCTGTTCAAATTGTCAAAATCTGTGGATTGGTGTTGGTGCGAATAGTATGGAATGGAAACATAAAATTTACCATGCAATGAAATAAATAAAATCAGCTGATGAGATGAGCCAACCATATAATTGAACAATGATTACATATATGGTCTTTCTAAAAATCTAAAACGATTCGGATAATATTTCGGAGTAAAAAGCAGTTGGCTTCAGCCATGTCTCAGTAAATACAAGAACGTCATAATAAGTATCATGACACTTGAGAAGAGTAACCGTTAGTTTAGTGTTCCACCACCTAACGTTTTGATAAAAAATATTAAAAAAAGAGTCAGTTAAATTTGACGTACAATTTAAATTTAAATAATACTTATAAATATCCAAGAAAGAAGTAGTGTTAAGAACAGCTGTCTCACTTATTACTCTGCCACGGGTGAGGCTGTTTTTTGAAAAACGAACGGCCGAATTTTGACATTCGTCGACCAAAGCTCTGGGTCCAGCATTTTGTCCACATCAGCCGATGGAACTCCGATTTTAAAGTTGGCTCTAATCGATTCTAACGCCACATCCTTTTTGACAAATTTATGGCATGAAATATATTTTGACGGAATATTAGTTTGCTTGGCTATATAAGTAGATATATCAGTTGTTTTAACAGAAGACTTGAATGAGCTCACATGAAACCATTTGAGTTGAACGTCAACATCGAGCTCACAACTTGTATTTGTGCCGACGCTACGTGCTTTGTTATTTATATATTTTTTTATTGATTTGCGTTCGTTTGTGATACATGCATTTCGTTAATGGGGTTAGTGGCAGCGTTATTGGTGTTGACGACAGCAGAATTGTCAGCAAAATCATTGTCGTGAGTAGCAACTGCAATACTAGCATCAGTAGATTGTGTACGAGCATACACGCTGGTAGTATCAAACGGGGACAGAACAACAGACGCATTCGAAGGAGATATGGGAGCAGCACGAGCTTTCGATGTTGTATTTTCGATGTGGTAAGTGGAGCAGCAGCAGACTGCAAACGGTGAGGAGTAGGCAAAGGCGAAAAAGCAAATAAGTCTATTGTCGCAGGAGGAACATCCAATTTATTATTGTTATCCGAAATGGTAGCGCGTGAACTAACAACTGTTTTTACCGCACTAATTTCAGCAGCTAGTGCATCAATATTAGCTGTGTTTTTTTTTTACATCTATAGACGTTTACGCCTAAACTTTGTATGGACTGCTAAGCGTCAAACTTTAAATACACCTCTCAAATTGCTGCGTATAAATTTAGTACTACTAAATTTCAATACGCATTATACTGAGATGTAACTTAAATATGTGTCTATGATTCACCTCTTCACTAATTCTATGTATCACCTCTTAAAATATTGTGTTTCCTGTTATAGAAACGCATACTTTGGTGCAGCAGCAAGGAAGGCAGTCGACATGATCTAGTGGTGCTCTTTGGGTAGTCATGTCGCCTGGGCGGGGTTCTTGACAACCTTGCCATCCTGCGCCATAAACAAAAAAAAATGCTATCATGCCTTTAAAAACTAACAGAAGCACAGAGCCTACTCAAAACGCTCATAATTCAAAATAAAACAACATCCGGTCGAACCGGATGTCGCGGACAGACCGTTAAACATTCAAATTAAAAAAAATTCAAACGAAAAAAAAATTACCGGACCGGAAATCATCGGTTACTAACGCTGAAAACCAAATTTAAAAAAAAGCTGAAAAAGGGGGAAAAACAGAAAAAGCCGAATATACAAAGGGACGCCGCGGGTGTTGTTGCGACGTCCGGTGCTTATTCCCACCCTAAAGACCATGGCCACCGACGCACCTATATTTCGGTAGCCCATTTCCTGGATTACCTCTGTGCCTTCTAAATGAAAGAGAACGCCAGCATTCCCATTTTCAATTACAATTTATTCAACATTCATTATCAAACTTAGTTCAAATGTATATTTAATCAATATCAAGTGTCCCTCTGAAGATTAAAACTAACTAATGGTCACTCTTCCAAAATCAAGATCAAAACCTGTGTCATCATTGTTGGTTAAGTTGAATCTATCTCTTCTTGATGTTCTCGGGCAAGGAAAAAAGGCAAATTCTAAATCTGTTTGGATGTTGATTTTGTAAGATAATATTCCGTACAACCGTACCGATATAATAACTTAATTGATTTTCACAAATAAAGCTGACCTTAAATTAGGAACGTCTTTGAAATAGTATAGAGGAAACCCTAAGGTATATAAAAAAAAAATCTCGAATGGTTATGTTTGAGATTAAGTATGTATGTACCTGCTTCGTAAACTTCTTCATCAACCAAACGATAAACGATCATTTATAGTAACTATACGACGAATTCAGCATTTATTAAGATATTTAGTTATAATTAAGTAAGACGATGAAAGTTTGATAACAATGGTAATAAGAATTATAAAGAGTGAAAAATGCGTGATGAAACTCGCGGTATCCAACCAAAGACCACTATGTAACTGTTTACTCTTGCTCACAGCCATCCAACAATCTATTTGTCCGCACATTCGTCGAACTAAATTCCTAATGGAAGGCTCCTCTCCAAAAACTCTGTTTACAGACAGTCTTTCGCCGTGAAAACGAGGGCAGTGAAACATTACATGTTCTGCGCTTTCCAATTCGGAGGGGCAGCTTGGACAGAAAGGATCCTCCTCTATCCCACGCTTATGTAGATATTCCTTGAAGCTGCCGTGCCCGCTCAATATCTGTGTGAGGTGGTAATTTAGTTCGCCGTGTTTTCGCTCGTACCGTTCCGCTATATTCCGACCTAGCATGAAGGTCCAGCGCCCTTTTCTCGAATCTTCCCACCATTCTTGCCACATAACTATTGTTCGTGACCTTGCGCTTTTCTTAGCATCTTCAGATGGTCGGCTGATTCCAATGCCATACAAATCGGCCATTTCACCCGAGAGTAGATCTACTGGGATTTTCCTGGATAAAACTCTGAGAGGCTCCCGGGGGTATGAAGTGCCAATTTATAACAGTCTGTGAAGCATAGCTGGCAGCGGCATCTAACTGTTCGCGAAATTATTTTAGTTCTTCCTTCATAATTGCGTCTGCGCCGACGAATGTAGTACCTCAGTCGCTATACATATCTGAACAGATAGCACGTGTAGCAACAAAGCGCTGTAATGCAAGAATAAATGACTGAGTTGTCATGTTACTCACTAACTTAAGATGAATGCTTTTGACGGCAAGACAGACGAAGAGTGCCACATATCCTTTATAGCTCTTGTGTCCCCGCCTTGCCGTTGCTCGTATGTTGAATGGTCCAGCGTAGTCGACCCCAGTATGCATTAACGGGTATGTTATATTACAACGCTCCGCTGTGAGATCGCCCATCAATTGATTTTCTGGACTGCAATTATATCGAAAACATTTAACACAGCTGCATATAACTTTTTTTACTTCCGTACGACCATCGATAACCCAAAATTGGCGTCTGACGTAGCCTAATGTCACTTGCGTTCCGCCGTGGAGGCTCCTCAGATGAGCATGCGTGAAGATTAGGGACGTTAGAATATTCCGCTTTGGCATGACCATTGGGCATCTTTCGTTGAAAGGCATATTTGCTTGTTGCAAACGCCCACGTAGCCTCATAATATTCTCTGAATCCAGCGTTAAATTGAGCTTTCTCAACTTACTTGAGGAAGTACTTGGTTCTGCTTTAGAGCTGACATTTCGTGGTAAAATTCTGTTTGTTGTGTAATTTTGACGATCATTTTAAGTGCTCTGTATCGTTCTGTCCAGGTGCAAAACGCTGTCGTGACGGTCAACTTCTTGCGACACATTGATAAATCTTGAACAGCAACCCAGTACAGCGATAAGTTTGTCAAGGCTCGCATATTTAAAATAAAATAAAAAATAAATCTCGCGTAGCCAGTCTTGATTCTGCAGTTGTACTGTACAAGCAGTGACTAATCTAATTTCAGAAATGTTTTCTGGAAGATGTTTATTATGTTGAGGCCAATACTATTCACTCAAAAAAGCCATGCTGGCCCATTCCACCATAGTGCGTGGGACAGTAAAGTGTTGACAGAAATTCCTCTGGAGGCACAGTCTGCCCGATTGTCCTTTGTGGAGATATAACGCCAGTCTGCATGCGAAATGATGTTCTCTATGAACGTGACCCGATTAGCAACGAATGGTTACAATTTACCTGGCGACGATCGTATCCAGCAGAGCACTGAATCCGTCCAAAGCACAAATCCATAGCACACATCTAAAGGATTTAAATGATAATGCGTCCTTCGCCTTTACCAAGAGGGCTGCTGCTAGGCGAGTACCACATAATTCAAGTCTTGGGATGGATTTTTGCTTCAAAGGTTCCACCTTTGTTTTCGCAATTAGCAAATTTACTGCGGTATAACTTTCAGTTATTACCTTGCATTGCAGCAGCATATGCTGCGCTTGATACATCTGAGAAAGCATGCAGCTCTACAGTGCACGCTGCAACAACTCTTACCAACGGTATATACAAATGTTGAAGTTGTTGTTGTTCATTGCGGTAAACTGTCCACTGCCGTTGAATATCCTTTGGTAGCTTCTCTTCTCAATCTAACTTCCGGTTCCATAATTTCTGTAAGAAGATTTTGCCTCTTATCGTTGTTATTCATTGCGGTAAACTGTCCACTGCCGTTGAATATCCTTTGGTAGCTTCTCTTCCCAATCTAACTTCCGGTTCCATAATTTCTGTAAGAAGATTTTGCCTCTTATCGTTACAGGAGCCACAAGTCCTAGTGGATCAAATATTCTGGCAACGTCACTTGCCAATGGTGTTTGTTGAAACAAGTAATACTGTAATCTAAATCGATGCTATATGTTAACGCATCAGTCCGAGTTCGCCAAAATATTCCCAAAGGCTTTGTTTGGTCGCACATACCTAGTTCTAATAAGTCCGAAGCGTCTCGGTCGCGAGGCTCAATAGTCTCTAAAACCTCAGTAGCGTTAGAGTTAAACTTGCGCAGACTAAACCCGCCAGTTTGTAGTAATAATCGTAATTGTGTTATTTTATTGATAGCTTCTTCGAGTGTGTCCCCTCCAGATAATGCGGTCTACGTGAATTGGGGAACTTTTCTCTCTCATCATTGGCCAGACGTCGTAGAACTTTTAGTCCCGTAGGTTACGGTAAGCAGTGTATAGCTGGTAGGTTCTTCATCTGCACTACCTTCCCAAAAAATTCGTTGAAGTTCAGTATTCTTGCGTGTCAAGGTCATGGGGGTTCCCCACGTTGACCAGCCACGCACGATCCTTGTCCCCCTCCAACACCTGGAAAGAAATAAAATAAAACAATTAATTTTTGCATAATTGCAATGTAAACCAAGAAATAGACTTGCATCTGGCAGCTATTTAGTAGTTATAAAAGAAACTTCATAACAAGCAAATAACGCAAAGAGTAGTCGTGGGAAGGGGTTGCCAGATGGCAGATAAAGTGAAGAGTTGTAGTGTGGTAAAAAGGGGATGAAGAGACATTGAAAATCGTATGATGAGCGCACTGCGTAAAAGAGTGAAGGAAAGAGAGAGATGTTTCGCGCCAAAATTTAACTGGAATCATGCGCACTGCGACAATTAGAGAGAGAGCCAAATGTTTCGGAGAAATTGATGGTATAAAAGCGCTAACGGCGGCAGAAAACAGAAGTTTCCTTACTTTTGGCTGGATCAAGTGGTGTGGTATAAAAAAATGTGGACGGGCGTAATGAGAAAATATAAAGTATAATTTTGTAACCGCGTGTGCTTCCGCCGGTGTACCGGGGAATACGCCAACAACCAAATCAAAAGAAAGCCGCATTAAATAAAATCAGACGATACCAAGGCACCACAACAAATTAACATCCAGCAAAAAAGAAAAGCAAACACCATGTGGGGAACCACGTGGAGTCAACCACGGCCTCAAGCGAAGAAGGTACATTGTGGAAGTAGCAGAGTTAACGGCTGGCGAACGACCGGAACAATTCTTTTTATAAAGCACCTCATAACCAACGTAAGTAGCCATATAGTTGATCAACCGAAGGACGGAAGGGTAGTTCCGCACATCCAACTCCAGGCAACGGTTGCGCAAAAAAATCCATTAAGCACCCGCACTTAGTCACACAGTCCGTAATTACATACATAATTTTTTGTTGGGAATCGTCGGTGATCCCACCACGCCAAAGGTGCCATTGCGTTATAGCCATAATTAACGTGCAAGGAACGACTTTAAAATCACGGGGGTGACTAGATAAGTCACAAGTTACTCGTAGAGGCCCATGTATATATGCATATATATATATATATAAATTTTAGTAGTTACATATTAAAAATATATTCAGGAATGTTCTCCAGAAGATATGTGTCGTAAATTGTCATTCAGAATATATATACCTTTCGTAAATTGTCTGTCAACATAAATTTCGTGAATTGCATTTTGAATATATCTTGTCCAACCACTGTTGTGAATGTAGAAACATATCCATCATATTGTAACGAATTTACTTGCAAATCCTCTTATTTGCCATTCTGCTAAGTTCGAATAACTAAACTGTTGAATAAATAACTCCAATATGTAATAATGCAAAATGGCCTTTATTAAAGTACTTCACAATAACACTCAAACTGTGCAACGAATATCTTGCTTAATAACCAAACTGATTGATAGCTCAAATGAAACTCTACTATCGCCTGCCAGATTGCGTGCTTAATCAATAACTGCTTGGTAGCTCAAATCAAACTGAATTTCAGCGCCTCTACATTTGCTGCCTTTTATACTCTCTGATTTCAACGCTCGCATCTTCTAGGCGCTTCCATTTCCAGAAGCTACTAATTGCCATCAGCTCTCAAACTTATCAGCTGTAACTACAATTGCACGATTTTATAGCTTCTCTCATTGCATACCTTCAGGAGTATCTCAGATATATGCATGTGTTTGTGCATTGATTCTCCACTGCTCGTATACGTACATGGTACATATGTGTAGACGCAATTATTGTTTCGTTTATGTATATACATAATGATTGATCTATGGATGTGCATGATATCACTGTTTAGCATCGGCTTATAGATAGCAACACTACCATCCACCTAAGTCTGATCGTCCCGATCAGACAAATCTCCCGATCTAAACACCGCTAGCATCTCCAAATGTACCACTCTTCTACTCCGTGGTTTACTAGTGGTTTGTATGCGGTATATGGTATCACTGATCTTCTTCTCAAGTTTGTACGGGCCTTCCCAACTGCACCGAAATTTGGCTGGCACATCTTTCCGCCGGTGATAACAGTACCAAATCTCCCTCCATGAAACCTTCCGAATTTTTGTTCTCATTCTACCTGCGTTTCATCTTACTACTCATTATTCTTGATCGTTCCCTCGCACTCTGTTGTTTGGCCAATGAACTTCTTCGCAGAGCTTGCACTTGACGGATTGACTTTGCATCATCATTATCGTCTGGACGTTTCACAACAGTAGTGCGCGCTGGCTTGAAACCACCCTTGCATTCTTTCTGAAAAATTCTTTAAGTCATCTTAGTGCGTCCATTAGGGTTTGTCGATGCCGGTTTTTCTCTCGCAGGTACCTTCGGTTTTGATTGGTTTGGTCCATTCGTTCCATCAACCCTTGCCCGATCTGCTGCCTTTGACTTTTGCGGTTTTTGTCCAATCTCTTTCAACAGCACTCGATTACTGATGAACCCTTCTTCCAAACTGAAGTTAAGTGGCACATCCTGGTTCTCATAGCGCATAATCTTTCTTGGCATATCGATCCTGATGTCATGGTCAACTAAGAAGTCCACTCCCAATATGACTTCATCAACGATCTCCGCCACAATGAATTTATGTAGAACCATGACCTTCCCAATTAGGACTTCACATATCACTTCTCCCTGGACTTGGTTATACTCGCCTGAGGCCGTACGCAACCTTGCTCTAGGTAACGGTTTTACTCTCCTGTTGACTAAATCAGATCGAATCAAGGAATGAGATGCGCCCGTATCTACAGTCAGTACACGCTCCTTGCCATCCACATTCCCTCTGACGGTAAGACTGCTTGATTTTCTTCCAATTTGCGACACAGACATCACAGGACATTCAATAGCTGGAGCTAGCTCTTGCTCATCTCCTCCAGCTTTGCGTTTATGGCCACCCAAATTAGAACTATTAGGACCAAGATCGCAATGACGTGCAATGTGACCGGACTTTCCGCATTTGAGGCATGTGATAACCTTTCACTCCGCTTTTGCGATCCTTTCAGCGCCTCCAATATTGTGTCTACCCAATCTGGTCTTTCCACTTCCACACGATGAGCTTTGTATGCTTGTTTACTCAATAGTGAGGCCGTTTCCTGAGTCAATGCATGTGATACCGTTTCAGCAAATGTCAGCTTTGGGTTTGCTTATGTAGCTCGCTTCGTTTCCACGTCCCGTATGCCATTTATAAAACTCTGGATTTTTACCCTCTCGGTGTATTCCACGGGTGCGTCCGCATTTGCGAGCTGAGCCAAACTTTCAACATCCGAGGCAAACTCCTGCAAAGTCTCATTCGCTCTTTGGTGACGGTTTTGCAACTCAATTTGGAATATCTGTTTCCTATGCTCGCTTCCATAACGTCTCTCGACAGCGGCCATCAATGCTTCATAGTTGTTCCGCTCTCCTTCGGGAATCGTCTGTAAGATTTCGGCTGCTGGCCCTTTCAATGCCACGAACAGAGCTGCAACTTTATCTTCAGCATTCCAGTTGTTCGCTGCCGACGTCTTCTCAAATTGGAGCTTGAATACCTGGAATGGAACAGAACCATCAAACGTTGGGGATTTTACCTTCAGAGTAGACGTTGAAGTGATTGGACGGTTCAATTGTAACTCCTGAATCCGATCTTTCAAAGCATCTATCTCGGCCTCCAATTTATTTTGTCGTTCACTAACAGCCTCCAGCTGCGATGAAAATTTTGTTTCCTGTGCCTCCAGCCTTGTTGAGATACGCTCGTCTTGTGCTTCGAGCTGTAATGTTATGCGTGCATCTTGTTCTTTTAATTGTTCTGCAATGTGTGACGCCATGTGTGTTTTCTGTTCTTCCAATTGTGTTTCCATCTTGGATGTTATACGGTTCTCCTGCGATTCTAGTTGTGATGCCATATATGTCTTCTGCTCTTCCAGTTGTGATGACATTTGTGACGACATTTCTGACATTTGCGATGACATTGATGCTACTGTCGATGTTTTTGCAGATATTGCAGCCAATATCATGTTCAAGTCTGTGCTGGTAACTGTCTGCGATGTTTCGTTTTTCTCTTCAATTTTTGTTGTCTCCTCGCCATCAAGATGAAAGACATACTCTTCCACATCAATTCCTTCTGCTTCCATTGCCTCTCGTAGCCGTGCCTGAAGTTCAAGTTTAACGCAGCTTGTATTCTATCCACGGCTGTCCAACTCCTTCTTTAGTTACTGGATCTTCAATTCACTGAACTTTGCCATGTCCTTGTTGTCCTCTGGAATTTATTCAACAATTCCTCTTCTGACACCAATTGTAACGAATTTACTTGCAAATCCTCTTATTTGCCCTTCTGCTAAGTTCGAATCACTAAACTGTTGAATAAATAACTCCAATATGTAATAATGCAAAATGGCCTTTATTAAAGTACTTCACAATAACACTCAAACTGTGCACCGAATATCTTGCCTAATAACCAAACTGTTTGATAGCTCAAATGAAACTGAATTTCAGCGCCTCTACATTTGCTGCCTTTTATACTCTCTGATTTCAACGTTCGCATCTTCTAGGCGCTTCCATTTCCAGAAGCTACTAATTGCCATCAGCTCTCAAAATTCTCAGCTGTAACTACAATTGCACGATTTTATAGCTTCTCTCATTGCATACTTTCAGGAGTATCTCAGATATATGCATGTGTTTGTGCATTGATTCTCCGCTGCTCGTATACGTACATGGTACATATGTGTAGACGCAATTATTGTTTCGTTTATGTATATACATAACGATTGATCTATGGATGTGCATGATATCACTGTTTAGCATCGGCTTAGAGATAGCAGCACACCTTAGTTTTGCTAATATTCGTAACAATATGATAGGCAGCAGATCGGCTTAAGTATTGAAAAATGGGGAATCAATTTCCAGGGAAATCGTGACTCCCAACCGGTAGAAGATTTCTTATTTCGTCTAGAATACTTGAAGCGGCAATACCAGTGCCCTTGGTCGGATATCCTTCGCGACTTCCATCGTGTATTAAGTGGGAGGCACGTGAATGGTATTGGTTATACATCTGAATCAACGGTA
This sequence comes from Eurosta solidaginis, assembly GCF_040869045.1. Classification (NCBI taxonomy): domain Eukaryota; kingdom Metazoa; phylum Arthropoda; class Insecta; order Diptera; family Tephritidae; genus Eurosta; species Eurosta solidaginis. The sequence continues at coordinate 73,241,297 of NC_090322.1, forward strand.
ACGTGGACTGGCCGACCTTAGAATTTGCGCTTCGCCAATTCGAATCCCATCGCACAGATTTTGAAATTTTAAGAGAGTTGACCGAAAGGAAGCAACGCCCAGGAGAGACCATCGACGAATATTTCCATGTGGTTGGTACGTCGCGCGCTCGTTTGAGAAACCCATTAGCAGAATATGAAGTAATCCGCCTTGTTAAAGGAAACTTACGTGAATCACTGGTAAAGATTTTTTCCCCAATCCAGTGTTATCCCCTTTAGCAGCTCCGGCTGGACTGCAAAGAAATTGAGCGTAGGTTTCCACTACGAGAGCGGATGACGAACCACGATTTCACTGCTAGAGCCCACCGCGTAAGCAAGGTGACTGGCTGCGAAGACCATGCAATATTGGCTCCCAGTGATGAGGGTCAATTCACTGTGGAGGAAATACATCATCGCGGCACGAAAAGAAAGACATTACTTTGTTGGAACTGTGGTGGTGAAGGCCATTTCTTTACGGACTGCATGTCACTGCAGCGCAAGATCTTTTGTTTCAAGTGCGGAAAAGCGGACGTGATAACTACGAAATATCCAACGTGCAACCCATCGGGAAACGTACGGCGGAACGCGGTAACATCGGGGGGATCGCGCTCCGCTCAAACCCCGAACGAGTAGATGTTGGTGTTAACACAACGATCACGGGGGAAACAAACAGCGATAGGAATACAAATCGGAAAAATAAAACCAAAAATAAAACCACCAATGAATGCTATACCATAATGAAGAAAACAAAGAACGTCATCAAAGAACCTAGTATGTCATATAACGAACGCCTAAGAAAATACCTCGAAGCGCGCCAGCGTTTCTTTGCCGAAAGCGCCCTCATGGGACGTAGGTCCGTGTCGCGAATAGTACAAAAAGCGCGACATAGATTTAAGAAACGAAAGAAAGTAAGGAAAAAAGTAGTAGATGCAGTTAAAAGCGCCTCCCTTGCAGACCCTCGAGTGTTCTCCGAAGTTCAAATAAACGGTGTAGAAACACGCGGGTTATTATACACCGGTGCTACAGTCAGCATTCTCGGACGAGGATGCCGAGAATTCGTAGAGGAATATAAGATCGTGGTTGAACGTTTTGTATCGACAGTGCGAACCGCCAGTGGTCGCCCACATAACGTCTTGGGTAAAGTCACATTACCCGTAAAATTTACAAATTCTGAGCAGAACATTACATTTTTTTTATGTCCATATCTGGAACAGAAGGTATATCTCGGGGTGGATTTCTGGCGTGTCTTCCAGTTAGCACCCGAGGTAATTTCGGTGAGCGAAATCGATCTGTCCAAGTTTGAAAGGGAAATGGTTACCGGAAATGATAAGAAAGAACGACGATTACCTCATTTCCTGTCAACGGAACAACGACAATGTTTGGAACATGTGGTAAAGTGGTTTCGAACTTTTAAGCAACACGGTCTCGGACGCACAAGACTAGAAAAACACTCGATCAAATTGGTAGATAACGTGGTGCCTTTCAAGGACCGTCATTATCCGCTGTCGCCGGCAATTCAGAGAATTGTCTACGACGAAGTCGATAAGATGCTGGCATTGGGAGTGATCGAGGAAAGCGAGAGTCCATGGAGTAACCGCACGATAATAGTTCGTAAACCCGGAAAAAGCCGCTTCTGTCTTGATGCCAGGAAACTGAACGCAGTGACGGTGAAGGACACGTACCCATTGCAGAACATCGAAGGAATACTCAGCCGGATTGATGACACACATTTTATAAGCAGTGTGGATCTAAAGTATGCCTTCTGGCAAATCGAATCGGAAGACGACTGTAAACCATATACAGCTTTTACGGTACCGGGACGGCCACTGTACCAATTTGTTACCATGCCATTCGGCTTATGTAATGCCGCGCAGAGATTGTGCGGCTAATTGACCGAGTAATACTCCATGGACTGAAATCCAATGTGTTCATATACCTAGATGACTTGTAGATCATTGCCTCAGATTTTGAATCACACTTGAAATACCTCGCCGAAGTAGCGGCTTGTTTAAAAGATGCAAACTTAACCATAGGTTTGCAGAAATCTCAGTTTTGCTTTAAGGAATTACCTTATAAAAAATAAAAATAAATGTAAGGCGCGATAACCTCCGAAGGGATCTAAGGCCGAGCTTCTCTTCCAATTTGCGTCGTGCTCCTCTTGATGTGTGCTACAAATTGGCCGGACTGGACCTTCATGTTTTATGCCGACTCCGAACGGCAAATGCAAGGCAGATGAGTTTTCACTGAGAGCTTTACATGGCAGAAATACACACGGAGCGCTTGCCAAACACTGCCGAGGGGCGACCCCGCTTAGAAAAATTTTCTTCTAATTGAAAAACCTTATTTCTAAAATTTTGATGTTGCTTTGCCCGGGGTGTGAACCCAGGGCATAAGGTGTGGTAGGCGGAGCACGCTACCATCACACCACGGTGGCCGCCAGGAATTACCTTTCCTAGGGTTTATCGTAGGAGGCCGGACGTTAAAAGCGGACCCAGAAAAGGTCATAGCGATACAAAATATCCCAATACCTAAAACAGTTAAACAAGTTAGAAGTTTCTTGGGAGTTGCCGGTTAGTATAGGCGCTTCATGAAAGACTTTGCAGGGATGGCTTCACCGTTAATAGATTTACTGAAGAAGAGCAGAAGGTTTGAAATGACTGAGCACGCGTTGGAGGCGTTTGATGACCTTAAAAAGGCCTTAACCAGTGCACCAGTGCTCAAATATCCGGATTTCTCCAAAAGGTTCTGGATACAATGTGATGCCTCGAACTTTGGCATAGGCGCCGTATCATTTCAGAAGGAAGCCGGCGGTGCAGAGAACCCGATTGCGTATTTCTCGTAAAAACTAAATGACTGTCAACGTAGATATAGCACCACGGAGAAAGAGTGTCTCGCGGCCGTCTTAGCAGTAAAAATATTCAGACCCTATATCAAGCTAATGCCTTTCTCAATTGTAACAGACCACGCCAGCTTAAAGTGGCTTATGTCTCTTAAAGACCTGAGCGGTAGATTGGCTAGATGGTCTCTACAACTGCAGGCATTTGACTTCGAGATAGAACATCGCAAAGGCACGGAAAATGTAGTAGCAGATACCTTATCTCGGTGTATAGAAGAAATCGAAAGCTCACCTATCACACCGTTCGACACCATAGAATTTGACTTGCAGGAGTATGAAGAATTGATCGAGACAGTGCAAAGTAATGCGGAGAGACTACCAGATTTGAAAGTGGCGGATGGCTTCGTATTCAAGAAATCGCTCCCAACTAACGTGGAAATGAAAGAAAACATATGGAAACTATGCGTTCCGGAAGCGCTCACATCCACCTTGATCGAAAACGCACACTGCGCGGAGACGGCTACCCACGGTGGAATAGCCAAAACCTTGCATTGCCTCCGTCGTCTGTATTATTGGCCTAACATGGTCGTGCAGGTCAGAAATGCCATAAAAAATTGTCAAACCTGCAAAGAAAGCAAACCCAATAACGCCGTAACTAACACCGGAATAGATCGGGAAGTAATTACAATACGGCCATTCCAGAAGATCTATGTAGATTTCTTGGGGAAATATCCCGGGTCAAAACGTGGGAATAGTTACATTTTAGTAGTTATAACAAAAGAATCCGCGAAGTAAAATTTAAAGTAAGTAAGTTAAACCAGATTTCAAGAAAGGTATCAACTCAAAATTTTGCAAAAAGTTTACGCGATGCCGCGTTTCAAAAGCCCTCGGTAACAATATGTACCTGTTGCAATCATTAGCGGGGAAAAATTTAGGAGCATGGCATGCATATAAAACAGTAGAGCAAAAAAAGAAATTGACGTAAGCTAGGGGAACCAGTCCACACCAATCGAGACTATACATATTAGTTACCAAATTCCAACATAAAACCTATCAGGAACATCAACATTTCAAAGGACTGCATGATCTTGTAGGAAATAGTATCTCCTTACGACTATTTTGATATTCATATCGTCACCTGGCGACGACGATTAGTATGCAAGTATGTATAAATAGAATTCACACCATGCGAATTATTAAGAAAATGCTGCCTTTCAATATGAACCAAGTCAATATTCATACAACCAATATGTCTGGCTACTCTGATAAGTTGGCTTATCACATATCAACTTCTAAGACACCATATATAACTAGCCATATTTGAGTGCGCCCACACGGTATAAATATCCATACTTTTGGCAAACAAACCAAATCACACGCATTAAGTTTTAAATTTTCTTTATTGATGGCATCACTTTTGAAATACAAACTTCAATCGCACACTCGAAATAAACCACTAAAGAGTGCAGCGCGCATATGCCCCTAAATCACACAAACTTTTAATACCACTCACTAGCCAAATTCGATGTCCGCATACCGAATTGAAATTTCATAAGAGTTGGTAGGGCAGCAGCCGCAGCGAATATAGGCAGTTGTGTGTACGGTTAAGCCCATCATCAGCACCAGCGAGCGTGCGAGTCTGCTCCGAATCGCTTTGAAAGAATTCATAAAGTAAATATAATTTGGAGTTACAAATAGCGAATTATACTTCCCGTAAATTGGCAGGCATATATGTAGGCAGTTTTCTGATGGTAGCATCAGCATATGCTCGGCTTAGCTCGTCAAGCAGGAGACTTTGTCAGGGTCATGGGGTTCCCCACGTTGACCAGCCACGCACAATCCTTGTCCCGCTCCAACACCTGGAAAGAAATAAAATAAAACAATTAATTTTTCATAATTGCAATGTAAACAAAGAAATAGACTTACATCTGGCAGCTATTTAGTAGTTATAAAAGAAAGGTCATAACAAAGCAAATGACGCAAAGAGTAGTCGTGGGAAGGGGTTGCCAGATGGTAGATAAAGTGGAGAGTTGTAGAGTGGTAAAAAGGGGATGAATAGATATTGAAAATCGTATGATGAGCGCACTGCGTAAAAGTGTTAAGGAAAGGGAGAGATGTTTCGCGCCGAAATTGAACTCGAATCATGCGCATTGCGACAATTAGAGAGAGAACCGAATGTTTCGGAGAAAATGATAGTATAAAAGCGCTAACGGCGGCAGAAAAGAGGAGAAGTTTCCTTACTTTTGGCTGGATCAAGTGGTGCGGTATAAAAAAATGTGGACGTGCGTAATGAAAAAGATATAAAGTATAATTTTGTAACCGCGTGTGCTTCCGTCCGTGTACCGGGGAATACGCCAACAACCAAATCAAAAGAAAGCCGCATTAAATAAAATCAGACGATACCAAAGAGCATGGACGCCACAACAAATTAACATCCAGCAAAAAGGAAAAGCAGACACCATGTGGGGAACCACGTGGAGTCAACCACGGCTTCAAGCGAAGAAGGTACATTGCGGAAGTAGCAGACTTAACGGCTGACGAACGACCGGAACAATTCTTTTTATAAAGCACATCATAACCAACGTAAGTAGCCATATAGTTGATCACCCGAAGGACGGAAGGGTAGTTCCGCATATCCAATTCCAGGCGACGGTTGCGCAAAAAAATCCATTAAGCACCCGCAATGAGTAAGTCACACAGTCCGTAATTACATACATAATTTTTTGTTGGGAATCGTTGGTAATCCCACCACGCCAAAGGTGCCATTGGGTTATAGCCATAATTAATGTACCAAAAACGAGAAAATTGTAGCAGAAGTTTGCATCAAGGAACGACTTTAAAATCACGAGGGTGACTAGATAAGTCACAAATTACCCGTAGAGGCCCATGTATACATGCATATATATATATAAATTTTAGTAGTTACACATTAAAAATATATTCAGGAATGTTCTCCAGAAGATATGTGTCGTAAATTGTCATTCAGAATATATATACCTTTCGTAAATTGTCCGTCAACATAAATTTCGTGAATTGCCCTTTTGAATGTATCTTGCAAATGTCCAACCAGACAGTACAAGAGACTGAATTATCGTTCATACAATAGTTGGCAAAAAAAAAGGAAAATTGTTGTAATAAATTGTAAAGTCGCATGACCGATACGTGATAAGGGACTTCAAGAAAATGTGTTGTATGTTAAGAAAGAAAAGTTTTGTATATCCTTAAATATAACTGACTTGTACGCTTGTGGGTCTCTTCCTCCAAAGTAAATAGCCGCGAATTTTAAAATTTGTTTGTTGATGCGACTGGCAAAAGGCCGAGCATAGGTTCCCTGACCGATCTACAAGAGCTCTTTGAGGTAGGGTCTGGGTAGCGTAGTAAATTTTCTTAGGCAGATTGTCTAACTAAGGGCGGTGAATTTTGTTTTGGTGAGGGAGCTTCAGAAGCTTCAAAATGCCTTGAGTGTTTAAAATGGCACCTATGTAAAACAATGTTTTTAATAAAAGTTTGTCTATGTTATTGAATGTAAGCGAAATGCTGGAGTGAGTTAAGATTTCTTAAAGGGGAAGGGAAAGATGGAGAAGTGAACGAAGCGAAACGACCGGGATTATAGTAAAACCAAGGGAATCGCGTAAGTATAGGAATTTAAAAAGGAGTGGTCCAAGGTAGGGTGGGCTTCCTGGCGGTAAGCTCAGGCAAACACAGACTTAGAACGACCATGTAATATGCGCCCTGTGTCAATGTGTACCTTGGGTTAAAGACCCCGACCCGTAATACTGAGCTAGCCAGGGCGTGCATATTGAGGCCAAACAAAGGGATGTTGTAAGTATGTGATTACCCACACCCCTTACACACGTGCATGGTTACATAACATGCGGTCCACTAATATATGTCTGTATATCTTCTCGATGTCTTCCGTAAAAGCGTACTTGTATCGACGGCTATTCAGCAGGATATTGCCTAAGCCCTTTTGCAGCTTGGGCCCAATGTGGAGACAGTCATTGAGTGATACTTCGGTGGAGTATTTTCGGGCAGCATTGAACACCACTCGAAGTTTTGTGGTATAACTTGAAGCTTCCCATATTCCGTGGTGTGGTAAATAGCACACAGGGCTAGAGCCAGGATCATTCGATATCTCCATGTGGCCCAGCTCGCTATATTCTTCCATAAATTTACTGTACAATTTCTTCATTTCAGGTTTGTAATGTGCCTATACACATTAGTCGTAAGTAGACGTTTTACGTGTACCTACACATTAGCCTTAAGTATGAATTAAAAAAGGGCGATGGCAACACTGAGCCACGGCCATGCCAATTCAATATACTTACTTGAAGAATACACACCTGCAAGACGTGAATAAAACAATAAATATATCTTACAACGTTAAACTTGTTTGGTTTTATTTACAATAAATTATTCAAAAAGACCTTTAATTGCGGCAAGCGCGGGCATAGTTTCGTAAGGAACTAACATAAAACATGGTGTCAGAATAAAGCGAACAAATAAGCTAAAACTCACAACGTTCTAAGTGTATCGCTGTTATAACGTGCTGCTTGGCATTGGCAATTGGCAATTTAATCCGGAAAAATCTCAATTTAATAAAAACATCGAACAACAAGAAACCGTTAATCGGAATAAAACCTCGCAAAAAGAAGTTGAATAATAAAAATTTCACGTTTTCCCTTCAGTAGTCGCATATTTTAATCACATTTTCATTAACCACATACAAAATGGCGAATACAAGGACGGACTTAAGGGAATTGGACTGCTCAAACTTATCAGTGGAGTGGAAAAGCTGGAAACGCGACTTTTTAGTGTACATGATTGCGAAAGACAATAATAAAAAAGGCGCTAGCATCTACAATAACTTATTTCCAAATGATGGATCTCAAAAGTCGTTATTTGGCACAATTACAACACGTCGTACAATACCAGCTCAAGCTACCGAAGCTGAACGGACATTTACAGAATTAACAACATTCATGACTCCTTTTGGTAGATATAAATTTGAGAGGCTGCCATTTTTTTTTTAACTCAGAAAAACACTCCTTTTTATTGGGACGAAAACCATGAATGGGCATTAGAAAGCTTAGTTAAAATCGTTACATCTAACCCTGTTTTGCAGACTTTTAACTCAACGAAACCAGTAGTTATTCAGGCTGATGCGTCTAAGGATGGGTTAGGCGCGGGGTTAATTCAAGAGGGTCGTCCTGTAGCGTTTGCATCTCGAACCCTAAGTAAAAATGAACAAAAATTTCTACAAATTGAAAAAGAGCTTTTGGCAGTGGTATTTGCCTGCAAACGATTTCATAGCTTTATGTATGGTCGATCATTCATTGTAGAAAGTGATCACAAACCGCTGGAGGTATTAAACCTGCGCGATATTGATGCAGTCACACCAAGATTGTACACCACAAAGTCGAAGGTTGAGCCTCGCGCACGTATAGTTTCAAAAAACTTGATTACCAGCCCTGCAAATACGATTCAAAAGTAACTATTCACTATCAGAATGTTCGTGGTTTACGTTCTAAATTAAATGCATTTTACCTTAACAGTTTTACTTTTACTGCGGAAGTGATTGCTTTCACAGAGACTTGGCTAAAACCTGATAATTTAAATTCGGAGTTATTTTCAAATGACTACGTTGTTTTTCGGTGTGATCGTCAATCGAGAGCAGGCGGTGTCCTGATAGCTGTATTGTCCAGTATTTCTACTGAATTGTTGAGCTTTGAGGACGCGCTTGACATTGAATTCATAGCTGTAAAGCTCTTTTTCCCGAATTTTTTCTTATATATTTCTTGTTCCTACATACCGCCTCGGTCAGATATGTACGTTTATGATTGCCATAAAGCAGTTATCCACAGCCTTCATTCTCGTTTGCGTGATAACGATCGCCTAGTGGTTCTTGGGGACTTTAATTTACCATACGTTAGTTGGATTGGCAACGATGATTCAAACTTTTTGACTCCTGTTACTCAGCATGATTTCATTGGTTCGCTTATGGAATTGCCGCTAGTTCAGATTAATAACGTTGTGAACTCTAAAAATAAGTTGTTAGATTTAGTTTTTGGTGATAGTTCAATAGGTACTGGTCTCAGTCGAATCCCTGCCTTATCCCTGCCTGAAGATCCCTTGCACCCTACACTTGAGGTTACACTGGACAATCTACTGCCTACGATTAATTTCATGGAAGTGTTATGTCGTTCGAGATGTTTTAAAAAGGCTAACTTTGATTTGCTTAATCAACTGTTAGCTTCCCACGATTGGTCTAACCTTTATGCTTGTACTGATGTTGAGACTGCCACGTCTATTTTTTATAGTTACCTTAGTGACTTTATTAATCGTTGCGTTCCGGTTCATTTTGTTAAGGCTAAGAGTAGTAAACCACCTTGGTTCTCGAGGCAACTTGCTAACCTGAACAATATTAAATCGAGGCTCTATAAGCGTTTTAAAAGATCTGGTTCTTCTGAAGATTTTTCTAAATATTTAGTTGCCCGTTCCAATTTCCAACGCCTGAATCAAAACTGCTACAAGTCGTATTTAACAAGATGCAAAATTGAGTTTTTTAAAAATCCTAAAAAATTTTACGGGTTTGTTAATTCAAAGCGCAGATCTTCGGGATTTCCATCATCTTTGTCTTTGGGTGGCGAGAATGCTAGCCTTGACCATGATATTGCCGACTTATTCGCAGACTTTTTCAAATCGACCTATTCTTCAATCTGTACCCAAACCGGTAGTTATCCGTTCGAGATAGTTAGTTCTAACTGTATTCTCAATCCAGTCATTGATAGTGCCACTGTACTTCAGAGTTTTTTAGCTCTGAAACCGATTTTTTCTCCAGGGCCCGATGGTATTCCTGGCTGTATGCTTAAGTTCTGTGCTGTGAACTTAACAGAACCGATCGTAAAATTGTTCAATTTATCTTTGCAATCAGCGTAATTTCCATCAATTTGGAAACAGTCGTTTATCATACCTCTGCACAAGAAGGGTAGTAGATCTAATATTGAGAATTATAGGGGAATTGCTAAGCTTTCAGCTATTCCTAAAACCTTTGAACAAATAATTACCTGTCAGCTTCAACATTCGTGTACTTCCATATTATCACCCTTTCAGCATGGGTTTGTGAGATGTAGGTCAACCACCACAAACCTACTTGAGTTTACCTCTTTAGTTCAGGATGGTTTTTTGGCTTCCAAGCAAACTGATGTGATTTATACGGATTTTAGTAAAGCTTTTGATTCAGTGAATCACGAACTTCTGATTCTGAAGCTTGATTTACTGGGCTTTCCGAAGAGTCTGACTTCATGGCTCTCAAGCTATCTTTCTAATAGAACCCAAAAGGTGCTTTATAAAAATATTATTTCAAAATCAATTCATGTTACCTCTGGTGTACCTCAGGGCAGTCATTTAGGCCCATTGCTTTTTACTCTTTTTATAAATGATCTGCCACAGATTTTGAATCATTCACGAGCTCTAATGTATGCCGATGATGTAAAAATTTGCTATACATGCTTGCCTTCGGAGTTAACTCGCTCAAATCTACTTCAGGTTGATTTGGACTCATTTCAACGCTGGTGTACAATTAATGCATTAGTTCTAAACTGTTCCAAATGTAAGTTCATGACATTTCATCGCGTGAAGCCTGTCCTGTCGTCTTATGCACTTTATGGCACTCTTATGGAGCGTATATCTTCGATTAACGATTTAGGGGTTCTGTTTGACTCGAAACTGAGCTTCAACTCACATATTTCTGCTATTACTAATAAAGCAATGGGTACCCTTGGTTTTGTGAAACGCTGGGCTAAGGAGTTCAAGGATCCGTATCTGACCAAAGTCCTCTACACTTCGCTGGTCCGCCCAATACTTGAGTATTGCTCGTGTGTTTGGTGTCCATTATATATTACTCATATAAAGCGTATTGAGTCTGTGCAGAAACAATTTTTAATTTTTGCTCTACGGGCCTTTAACTGGGACTCAAATCTTCATCTTCCGTCTTATAGAAGTATACTTCTTCTCATTAATTTGCCAACTCTGGAAAATCGTAGAATATTACTCGGGGTAATGTTCCTGCATAAGCTAATTCTAGGTGAGGTTGACTCCTCTGAGCTGCTAAGTCGATTGAGCTTTGCAGTTCCTGCTAGGACGTCCAGACACTACGTGTCCTTCCATTTACCCCTGTGTCGTAGAAATTTTGACAAAAATGATCCTATACGTGTTTGGTGCTCGTACTATAACGACTTGTATAATTGCATTAGTATCGAATGTTCGTTTGTTGCCTTACGCAATGATATACTTTTCAGTCTCAACTGATATCTTAAAGTTTATTTGTTTAATTTGTAATGATAGTTTAATTTTAGTTCTTGTTCAATGTTAAAATAAATTGTAAATTTTTAATTTATTCCATTTTTAATTTTATACTTGTATATATTTTTACGCTATCTTTTTTTTTTATGTTACTTTCCTTTGTATTTGATGGTGTTAAAATATCCACAATTAAAAATTGTTTATAAACCGGGTAAAGAGATGTTGTTAGCTGATTGTTTGTCTCGGGTATCAGTGGATACAGGTACAGAAGAACCAGAACTGAGTACTGTCATCCACTCGGTAATGAAATCCGTCTGTGTATCGAAAGATAACTATGATTATTATAGAAAAATATTGGAATCAGACGATAATCTGAAACGAGTGTGCGAATATGTGAGGAGGGGTTGGCAAGACTACCGCCATTTAAATGACTTTTGCCGTTTCTTCCATAAATTTAAAGCAGAATTACATTTGGAAGATGGGCTACTTTTCAAGAATCATCGAATGGTATTTCCAAAAAAATTACAAGACAAAATTTTGAGGTGGTTACATTCGCCACATTTTGGAATTGAGAAAACACTTGCAAGGGCAAGAATGCTTTATTTTTGGCAAGGAATGATCAAAAGTTTAAAGGAATTGATTGCGTCATGCACTATTTGTGAACAGTTTAAACGAAATAATCAAAGAGAACCACTGAATCAAGAATCAACTCCTAAATACCCATACCACATGCCTTCAGTGGACTCATTTGAATATGCCGGTAGTGACTACATTGCGATTTATGATTATTACTCTAATTTTTTAGTAGCTAGAAAAGTCAACCATAAAACTTCCGAACATATTAATTTTCTTTGCTCTATATTTAACTTATCGGGTACCCTTCGAAATAAAAACTGATAATGTTCCATTCAATTCGGCAAGGTTTGAAGAGTTATCACGTGAATTTAATGTTCAATTTAAATATTCGAGTCCAAGATACCCACAGAGTAATAGAATGGCTGAAAAAGGAGTAGCAATCGCTAAAAATATTATAAAAAGGTGTTATGAGGCCAATGAAGTGGATCAGTTTCAGTATAGAATAATAGCTGGAGCCTTAGCCTGGCAAGCGTAGGGCACGAGCACAGAACGTGCTCGATCGTTTCCTCCTTCAATCTGCACTTCTTACATCTGCTATCACTGACCAAGCCTAATTTAAAGGCATGTGACGCCAGAAGGCAGTGTCCAGTCAGAATACCCGACATGAGCTTACAGTCCTCTATTTTTAATGATAATGAAAATATAAGAATCAGTGTTTATGAATAACACATTTAAAGTAATCTCTTACAACAACCTAATCGGTGGCTACATCGCCATGTAGGTAGTGTGGCGTTCCACCTTGTATGTAGGTACTGTATGTGCTCAACCGTGCAAATTGATATTAGCAGCAACATTATTTACATGAGCATTGCCTGGTATTTGTGCAGGCATCAAGAGAGCATACATTGGTCCAGTTCGGTGTGCACCAGCCACTGATACAAACACTTTTGAATGCATAGGTTTAATATAGATTAGATGTCCAGCAGTGCTCCGCTTGTGTCAGTTTGTAATGGGCTGCTCCGTCTCTTGGTACGGCTGTTTAAGTATGGCGGGTGCATTGTATTACCAGTCTGCTCAAGATCGTATGGTACATAGATGGCTCGAAGACGCCAGAGCGGATTGGAGCCAGAGTCTTCATACCCACAGCCAAAATATCAGTACCTCTAAAAGCATATATGAGCATTTTTTAAGCGTAAGTATTCGCTATAAGTTGGTGCGCTAAGCTGAACCTTCAGCGCTGGTACTCCAATGAAACAATTGCCATACTCAGTCAGACAGTCAGGCCCACTAAAGGCAATTCTGGCGTTCGAAATAAAGTCAGCACTGGTCCCTGAGTGCGTAGAAAATCTGAATCAATTAGGAGCACACAACGTAGTACTGTTGCCCTGGGTCCCAGGCCACAGGGGAGTAGAGGGTAATGAGCAGGCGGACTCTAGTGTTTAATTTGTTGCGTCCCTCCCACAAATTATCATTCATGCAGCGGGTCTGCGCCATACTCTCCTCCTCCGGGAAGGTATTGAACCCAATCCGAGTCCTTCTCCTGACCCCGGTCCTGAGAAATGGTTTTGCTGCGTTTGCCGGAAAAGAATCTTTTGAGAACGGTCTTACTCTTGTCAGTGTGTCATGTGCAAGGGATGGTTGCATCGGACAGGTTGCTCTGGGCTTGATCCCAAAACCCGACGTTCTCGCAACTTTTATAAATCTTTTGTGGCTTCTTGTTGTTCACGCCCTCATTACATTATGAGAAAATACGGCGCCTGAGAACACAGCCGTATGAAGCTGAAAAACACAAGCAGGTCCTCAGTGAACTCCACAAACAGGCGTCGCACCTTTATGCCCTGAATTGCCCGGTTAATCCTGCACTCAAAGAACAGCATCCAAAACTTGCAAAAGAGGAACGCATACTCTACAGGGAAACGCGAGTCACTCTAGCTCAACTTCGTTCTGGACAATGTTACAGGCTAAACTCTTACCTATCCAGAATCAACCCCGACATTCAAAATGTATGCCTCGCTTGCAATGTGTCCCCACACGACACGAACCATCTCTTTAATTGTAATGTGGAACCAACGCCTCTAACACCCCTTCCATTATGGTCTACCCCTGTTGAAACAGCAAGTTTCCTGGGACTCCCGTTAAAAGATATGGATGACAATTTTTGATCGGTCGCATCTATTAGGTGGGGCGAAGCACTGCTACAACAACAACAACATGCCGATTTTGTGATCGATCAGCAGACGGCGGACCATATCCTCCAAGAATGCGACGCAATTTCAAAACGTAGGGCTAAGTTTATGGGCTCACCATGGCCAGTGCATTCCCACATTTAATCTCTCAAGCCAAGAACTCTGCTAGGGTTCATCAAAGAACTCGGCTAGGATGAGGTGCTGTAAAGGAGATGTGCAAGTCACTGTACAATCCTCAATTACATATCTATCTATCGGCGTTCCGGTAACAAGCACCATTGAGGTATTAACCCGACCATCTCGGGAGCTAATGATATGACTACATTGAACTTTCTAGGGATTGAATATTAATAATGACCGCAATGCGAAAGTCTGCTAAAATTTACCATTCTCCATGGAATGCTAGATATATAACTTTCCACATTTTGAATCAGTAATGAAAAGAGCAAAATTTACTAAAATTTATCTGGCTGTGGGTAATAAGGTGTTGATGTCCTCTCTTAACGCAATATAATGGCAACGGCGACGCAGGGAAAATAATAAAAATCCTATAAATTTACTGATCATAATTAATTAATTCCTCCCTTTCTATGCAGTTGTATGCATACATACATTTGTATTTTGTTCTCCAAACGCTATTTAAAGAAATCAATTGGTATTTACATGAACTTCGAACTCTGTAGTATTTGCATTCCTCAGTGGATTATCAATAAAAGTATGACAAATTACCACTAACACATTCATACATGTTGTTTATATATTTAATATGGTAGGCAATTTACCCTTTCTGGTGCGATGATCCTGGACAATCGGGCCTGACTAGACGCGGTTAATTTTGCTTTAAGAGAGCGTACATAACGCGAACCATATGATGTTAGGGCACAATTTTGATGATGCAACAAATCAAGGAAATGTCTGCTTCTAATGCTTATAGGATAGCAGCAGCAGCTCCCGGTGGCGGCACATAAATAACAGTTGCATGCGGATCAGTTGCCTTTTTTGCCTCGGCTACCTATTCAATTTTAATTCACATTACATTATCTACTATTGCAATTTTTAATCAATACAAATCAATATAAATTACCGAAGCAAATACTGGCAAACCAAGATGCGTAGTTCCACCCTTTTTTGGGGAAATACATCCGACCAGTTTGGTAGCGTATTCCAAAGCATGTTGGTTGTGGAAAGTACCTTGTTTACCGGTAAATCCTTGGCAAATGACACGTGAATCTGCATTTAATTGTAGGTTTCTTGTTGTTTTGGCATAAAATAAATAAATAAATGTAAGGCGCGATAACCTCCGAAGAGATCTAGGGCCGAGCTTCTCTTCCAAATTGCTTCGTGCTCCTCTTGATTTTCCCTACAAATTGGCCGGACGGGACCTGCATGTTTTATGCCGACTCCGAACGGCATCTGCAAGGCAGATGAGTTTTCACTGAGAGCTTTTCATGGCATATTCTGAGCAGAATCGCACCCCAGCAGAGATGATATATATATATATATATATATATAGAATAATATAACATATAATATAACATTTTTTTTATTATTTAAAAAGGCACATACGTATGAATGAAAAGCAGAAAGTAAATGTTGTTTTTGTTGTAGCGATAAGGACACACTCCCTTCTAGGCCATCCCGTCGATTCTATACAACTTAATATTATTTTGGGCGAAGGCCGCAGAAAGGTGTTCTGTGCAACAAAATTTTAGTAGTAGTGCAGTTTAGGGGCCCACCCTAAAATTGGGCCTTTTTTTTGAGTGAGGTATCAAAAGACGCATACTCATGTCTAGATCAAGAATCCGAAAGCGGAAGTTCACTTTTTTCACCCGTTTAAAAATTATCGGCGAAAAACAGGTTTGTGGGATACATTTTGTTCCCGCACGTTTACAATCTTTTAAGCGCACACATCACTTTACTTTTTATATTTAGTATATTAACATAATCTAACTTGCACGAATTAACGAAAAAATTATGTTAAATTTCACTAATTTACTTATAAAATATCAACACGAATATTGCAAAAAATTTCTGTCCAAATGAAAACATATGAAAGTGATGGAAATTACTTTTGTTTTTCTCTGTTAGGATTAATAAGGCTCAACATATATTCAAATAAACATTATATTGGTTTTGTAATTCACGGAATAATTTGCAATTTTATAATAATTATAAATAAATAAAAAATCGTTTACAGCTTTTTGACAAAATTTCCTATGAGCTATTTGTCAAAAAACTGCTGGAACAAGTGCAGAATACATACATTTTTCAAAAAATAAAATAAAAAATCGGACTTTATAGAGATTTTTATGCTGATTCCAACGGTATATCTCTTTTTTGGTGCAAATGAAAGGTTTGGGTGTAATTCCATGTCAAAAGGCGAAATTATGAACTTTTCAAATCAAAATATCTCCGAAACTAGTGAATGGATTTCAAAAATTAAAAAATCCAAAAATAACTTATAAAAATACCTTTCATCTGATGTATATATATCTTTAACTTTTCTAGTCTTTATTTACCAAAAATTTGAAAAAGCTCTTTTTTGCATTCGTGAACGAGCTGATATTACCTTATAACTCTTATGTTTTTTATTATGTTAGCCGATCCAACACCGGCTGCGCCATGCACAGTAATTCTGCGTATAACACTTTTGTGCATAGGCGGCTTTCGGCCGCGCTTATAAAAAATAACCCTGGGTTACGCCATGCCAATTCCGGGTGTGTGGTATAACCGTGGCTACCGCCTGGCGGAGCCCAGGATTATTTTTTATAAGCGCGGCCGAAGGCCGCCTATGCAGAAGGTGTTCTACGCAGAATTACTGTGCATGGCGCAGCCAGTGTTGGATCGGCTAACATAACAATAAACATAAGACTTGAGAAAAGCAAGAGTAATTTCTTGCTCATTTAATTTCTATTATTGCTCATCTGGCAGCACTCTTCACCATCAGGTGTTTTTCTTCAACAACGAATCAAGTGATTAGAGTGTATTTTCTGTATTTTTATTACCTAATTGCATATTAATTAGAGAAACTAGACTTTCGAATTCTTGATCTAGACGTGAATTCGCGTCTTTTGATACCTCACTCAAAAAAAAAGGCCCAATTTTAGGGTGGGCCCCTAAACTGCACAATTACCAAAATTTTTAATTTCCGCTTTCAGATTCTAAAGACGGAGCTCAACACGCGTCTTTTGATACCACTTTGTTTAGGCTGTGCACTGTCTTGTAAAACGTTACCTTTTTTGGTTTTGGATATCGAATCTTCGAATTCCAATTGGTGGCAAGAGGACTTGGTTGCCTCTAGTTAATGCGCCAGGTTTTTAGAAGTGTCTGAACAGCTAACACATGTCACAACTTAAAAGCCCGTAGCACAAGCACTTCTTCTTTGTACACACCAGGTTAAGCGATAGCTTGTAAAAGTTTAATTAACACAATTATATTTTTTCTTGGTTTTAAAATGTTTTCCCGGAATAATTAATAAATTGTCATTAAAAATGACACTGTCATTTCGAGGACAGCACGAAACTCCGATGTGTTAGTGGAGAGCGAAAACAGCTTTGAATGTGTGGGGGAACCAGGGTTGGGAAATGACATTTCATGAATTGTACTAAATCCACTCAAAACTCGTACTTTTTTTTTCAAATTGTACTGAATTTTTTTGTGTATGGATTTACATATATTGCACTATTACTCATTTACTTTTTTTTACTTTTTATTACCAAAATTCGCTGAATAATGTGAAATTGATAAAACCCCCTGTGAAATTCTGTATATATTTGCAAAAAACGGCTCGTTCAGTTCATTTTTCAATAATCGCACCTTTGCCCAAAACTCAGAAATGGAATGATTTTTAAGAGCACGGAATTCTTCGTGTTCTGACAGGACTCGATATTCCGAATTAATTTTCTCGATTTTACAATTTCACATGTAGGAAATAATTTAGCAACCAGTGGAACAATGCTAGTTACTTCTGATAAAACAGTTTCAAGAGCAAGCTTTGTGACCCAATTCAAAATTTCATTATCAAGGTCAATTTTCGTCTGTAGGTTTTTACAAAACTCCATGTAAAATATTTTGACGTTTAGTTTAAAATTTTTCCAATAAATTTTTACAAATGAATAGATTTACTTCAGCGTCGCAATATATACTATCAATATCCATATGGTTTTTGTTCTTATTTTAGAAATATTAGTGTTATCCAAATATTCTTTTTGATTTCAGTGAAAAACAGGTGGGTTTCATACATTTGTATGTAGGTATATATTATCTCAAACTAATTATTGCTTGAAAAATCGTATGTGATAAAAAGAGACAGTGCTAATCGAACTACTAGTGCAAGTACACAAATGAAAGCAACGTTGTCGTTTGTTCGAAAGAAGGTTGTCATAGCGTCAAAATACATTACTAAAATTGGAATATTAGCTGTAGGCAAAATTGTACCAAAAATGGCAGCGTAGTACTTCAAATTGTATCAAAAAAGTACAATTGTATCGAAAAACCCAACCCTGGGGTGAACTAGTCACCTCTGTCTTGTAGGGTAGTGATGTACGTACAGGGTGATATCCGCTCTCGCTTAATTGATGATCCAAAGGGAATGAGTGTCGTATGCAAGTGAGCAATCATACGTGACGTCATCTAATAATTCATGTATGTAATTATGCTACTGCATGCAATTCAACATGCGGTTCCTCGACAATAGCATTTATAATTATTGATTTCGTTCGTCTCACTCCCCGCAAGGGATTCCAAATGTTTGAGATTAAGTATGTATGAACTAGCTTCGTAAACTCCTTCATCAACCAAACGATCATTTATAGTAACTATACGACGAATTCAGTATTTATTAAGATATTTAGTTATAATTAAGTAAGACAATGAAATTTTGATAACAATGGTAATAAGAATTATAAAGTGTGAAAAATGCGTAATGAAACTCGCGGTAGCCAACCAAAGACCACTATGTAACTGTTTATTTCAAAAAGGCCTGCTTTCTAGTGATGGACGATATGGCGATTTTGAGCTATCAGTGAAAATAGATATGGCTATTTTTGAATCGCGGCTATTTTTATAGCTATAGCGATCGCTTTATTTTAACTAGCGATTCTATATAGAAGATATGATGGGCGATACAGCGATTTTGAGCTTTCAGTGAATATAGATGTGGCTATTTTTTAGAGCTATGGCGATCGCTTTAATTTATTTTTAATAAGCGAATCTGCATTTATTTGTATACTTGGATATAAAAAATGAACGTTTTAGTTTGTTTACCGGAGTAGATTCAATGTTATACATCAATTTAATTTAATATACAACTGATGTAATGTGAAATATATATTATTAACTGGCTGACGACAATATGTTCAGACTCGTATTACACTCAATGAGATGAAACTAGCGGAATAGATATGCACCTTTGTTTTATAAATTTTGCTAATTGGAAATGCTTTTATTTTTAAATGTAATATGAATCAATCCGAAATAAATCTGTATATTGTTATGGTTACGCATTTTCTAAGGGAGCAGTAAGGAAGACAGTCGGCATGATCTGGTGGTGCACAGTGGCTAGTCATGTCGGCTGGGCGGGGTCCTTGCCAACCTTACTGTTCCTGCGCCATAACAGGAAAAAGTTCCTATCATGTCTTAAAACAACCGTCAAAACTGACAAAAATAGCGCAGAGCCGACTCAAAACGTTTATAATTCAAAATAAAACAACATCCGGCCGAACCGGATGTCACGCACAGACCGGTACAACATTCAAAATTTTAAACTTAAAAAAAAAAAAAACTAAACGCAAAAAAAATTTACCGAACCGGACATGGCCGATTACTAACAATGAAACTGAAAAAAACTGCTGAAAATTTAAAAGAAAAACAACCAAAAAGAAATGGGCCATATTCGGCCGTGGGGGCGCCGCGGGTGTTGTTGCGACGCCCAGTGCATATCCCACCCTCAAAACCCTGGCCACCGACGCACCTAATTTTCGGTGGCCCCTTACCTGTATTCCCAACGTGCCTCCTAATTCAATGAGGACATCAGCATTCCCATTTAAAAACTTTATTAATTATAATTAATTTTTTTTTTTTTTAAAGAAAATCAATAATACAATTTTTGTCTGTTTTGCTTAATTAATATAACCCTACAGCTCATGGAAGCAATTCTTATGTTTATACATATACAATTTTTGTAAGAGGGAAACGTTAAGGAAGAATTCTAAGTTTTAATGAGAACCGCTCTTTGTTTTCGCGGATTTAGCTATAAATGTACTATGCTCTCAAACAATTGCAATTGTTGTCAAACTCAATGTTCAATGCATTTTACCTGCATCTGGGAAAAAAAGTTACTTGTATGTTTTCAATGCGTTTAATTATTTCATTTAATTCTAAATTTAATAATGATCTTAAATTTTATTTTCCGACTTGGGGTTGCCGTAAATATTGACGTTTCGATAATAATAAATAGATGGTGCAAAAGTTCAATGCCTATTGGCCGTCAACGCCATAGTTTTCGCCTTTCAAAAGTGCGCTTCCTTATAATCTAAGGATATTTAAATGAGCACGCCCTAGGCGTCATATACGTACGTAGTGTATGAAGAATAAATTTTATGCGAAAAAAAAATTAATTGCAGTTCATATAATTTTATGTACTTCCCTTTCTACGATTTTGCATGTACATACATTTATGTATATTTTAAATGGTGTTATTTCAAGAATCTAACATGAGTTCATTAAATTGAATAGAAAAAAAAGGTTTGAATTGGGTACAGCAGTGAGCACGAACATAGCATCGAAAATTAATACTAAATGTTTTATGTTATAATCTCCCTTCATATATTTTCGTTAAAAGTTCGAAGGTGTTCAAAACAAAGCTTCGTTAAAGGTCCAAAAAAAAACTTTCGGAACCATTACCGAAAAAGCTAATGTTGGAAAAAAACGTTCATCTATCCTACTTCGTAGGATAATGCAAAAAAAAAAGATAGCATCTAAATACTAAAATCAACTGAAACTAAGCTCCAGTGGAGCTAGGCTGTAGTGCACTGAATGAATACACACGCGCCACTGTCCATCAAATTTATATGTATGTACTATCCTTACATATGTGCAAACAAATTCGCGTGGTGGCGCGCGGTATTGGCGCGCTGGGTTGGTACTGTTGGTGGTTATGGCGTGCGGCCTTGGCGCGCAAAGTTGATGGTTGTACGCGGCTTTGGCGCGCAGTGTTGGCGCTGTTGGTGGTGTTAAATATTGATGGTGGCTACTGGTTGCGGCTACATATTGATGGTGGCTACTGGTGGTGTAGCTTATGAGGTGGTCGGCTTTTGCCGTTGCCTACGACGATTATTGTTACCACGACCATTTCCAATTCCACCCGATGAACGTGCCAAGTCCAATAGTGCCTGTGAAGACACTTGGCCGCCTCTCCCAAAACAGAAGTTAAATCTCGTACCTGCTTTCCCTTATCGAGAGTGAAGAAGGTATATGCAGTACTTAATTGTCGACACGACCAGTACTATCAATGCGATGTACCTACGTAGTTTTCAGATGAATTTGGATAATCGTAATTGATGACGTATTGCAAATCTTCTACATCTGAACCACGAGAGGCAATCTCAGTGGCAATTAAAATATTGGATTTTCCCTTACGGAAGTCTTTCAATACTGAATCACGTTCAGGTTGTGATTTATTGCCATGGATGGAAGTGGCGGTGTAACCTTCTTACGTATTATCGGTAAGATTTCTTCGACCTTAATTTTTGTTTCGACGAAGATAATACCTTTTAGTGTTTACGACGTTTATTTGAAGCCAATAAATCATTTCAACGAACAAAATATGTACATATGTAAGTATGTTTTCATATTTTCTCCGCATAAATCTTGAACTAAATTGATTAAACATACAACAGCATAAGGTTTAACATATCATAATTTAAAATTGGATCAGAGTAGCCCCAAAGTAATTCGGTTTCTTTTTTTTTTGAGCCTTTGCGTCTTCATAGCTGTGTTTGTTTTAGCTTAGGTGCACTTAACCATGGCAATGGCGACTTGGTTTTGATTTATTGAATAAAAAGTACTTCTATTTGATATAGTTTGAGCAATTTCACGAACTTAAGATTTTTCTTTCTAGGCACTTATTTGTTCTTCTAAGCCACCAACCAGCATTTCTGATATGCACCACCGCACCGAATAATCAACCTCTTTTTCTTTTTTTCCCGGAAACAGCGCGTTTCTTTTTAGAGATCATCATTCATCAGACGTGGCGACCTCTACTGTCCATTTTCGATTAACATTGCGATGCACCTTTTATTTGCCATCACTAGCCACTAGGTGCGTTCCAAATGAGACTATCCCAAGCGGACCATAACAAACCTGCTTCGCTTTGAAGAACAGGAATCCAAATCGTCTGTGGGAAGCCACTGCCAGGAACCTCCGACGACAAGCAACGTGGGGCACGACTCACCCCTAAGATAAGAGTCTCAAAGTTCTACCGCGAAGCTAGCCGGGCAACATAGGTCCTTCAAAAAAAGTTAAGTCAAGTAGGGAATTAATTTTGTTTCTTAGTTTTAAAGGCTTTGCGGCAATTAGACATTTGTTATGGAGAACTCGTCAAAACTCCGTATGGTTCTAGTGGTTATCGCCCCCACCGAAAGGCAAAAAAAAATATGGGTGTAGACATTTTGATAAGGAGAACTCGTACAAATTCCGAAAGGCTAGTCCACTTAAGTTTGGACTGCCAGGCTGTTCACGGTTCTCGGTGAGTACGCGTGTGAACATCCTATGAGGTCATTGCTCGGGGATAATACTGGGCGAGATGTCCCCGACCGCCAAAACGCCCAGACAAAAAAAAAGTCCGATTGGTAGGTTAAAAAAAAATCAACTGGTAATTGGGTAAACTGTTCTTGAGGGTTTATTTCGGATGTATATCCGAAGCATGGAAGCGACCTATCCATTTCCCGTTTAGGTCCTCGAGATCATACAGTGCATTGCCTATTTTTCGGAGCACGTGAAACTTAAGGTATTTTGGCAAGAATTTGGCGCTAATGACCTGTTTGAAGTTACTTAAGGCAAAGTTTTTCCGGAAAACTTCCTGACCTTCCTTGTAGTTGACTTGTCTAGAGCGCATGTTATAGGTGTTTATTCCCCTATCCTTGGCCTGATCTAAATTTCTACGGATCTGCTCGCGAATATTAGCCAACTTGTCCGTTCTGCTCACTATGGTAACCTGGTCTTCGCGAAGGCTGCCGAGTTTCTCTAATATATTGTACGCTGAGGCATGTTGGACCATATTTTGGCCATATAATGCAAAATAGGGAGAGCACTGAATTGCCGTGTGAAAATCATTTCTCAAAACTGATAAAATTTCGGGTATATGCTTATCCCAATCGGTATGGTCTGGTTTATCCTTCAGGAAAATTCTAATCTTCGACACAATTTCTCTATTAACGCGTTCGGATGCGTTCGCTTGAGGAGAATATAACCCCGTCCTCACGTGCGTCACCCCGTAATTTACTAAAAATTGGGTCATTTCCTTAGAGATAAACTGTTTACCATTGTCACTATGAATAAATTCAGAGACCCCTACAGCGGGAAAAATTTATGAAGCGAAGTAATTTATAACGTTAACAGTGGTGGCTCTCTGCATGGGCTTTAGCCAAACGTATTTTGAAAGATGGTCTAGTACTATAAAAAGAAATTGATTTCGCCGCATAGATCTCGGATACGGCCCCAGGAAATCGCAATATAATCGCTGAAATGGCCTCTCGGATGCAAAGGCATTCCCTATAGGTGGTCTCGACTGTTGATTAGTGAGTTTTACCGATTTGCAGGTATCACAACGCTGGACGTAGTCCCTGACGTCCTTAGCCTGCTGCGGCCAGAAGTACTTCTGCCTAACACGTTATAAGGTTTTCTGCCACCCGCCATGGTAACTCCGGTTAGCGCCATGTGCTAATCTCACTGCTTCCTCAGTTAGCCCTTTTGGCAACCACAAACGCCACAGCGAGTCTTCTTCCCCTTCCACCCCCTTGCGAAATTTAACTCTTTTGAAAATTACCCCGTCCACCACTCGTAAATCCGGAAGCGATTCCTCGTTTTCGGTGACGGTCCGAATTAAGTCTAAATATTCGTTACTGCTAAATTCGGGAGAGACTAAGTCTATTTCCCCGGGTGTGGTAGTGAAAGTCAACTCATCGGCATCAAACCGCGAAAGCGCATCGGGTACTACATTCAGGGTGCCTTTACGATGTTCCATTTTATAATCGTATCTTTGCAGCAGATGTGACCACCTCGCCAACCTCCCGCTCAAGTTCTTTTGCGTCATCAGCCACTTGAGGCTGGAGTGGTCCGTGATAATCCGAAACAGTAAGCCTTCAACATAGGGTCGGAAACGCTTCACGCTGATTATGGCGGCGAGACATTCCAGCTCGGTTACTGTATAATTGGAACAACACACTCCGTCAACACCTATTTTGGACGCGTCGCATTGGATTACGAATTCTGTGGAAAAGTCTGGTTGGGCCAAGACAGGAGCGGAACTCAAGGCTAATTTAAGTTTTTCGAAGGCCTCTATAGCTTCAGAGGTAAGCTTGAACGGGCCTGATGACTTACGGAGACAGTCGGTCAAGGGACCTGCCAAGTCAGCAAAATTGGTAATAAATGCCCTGTACCAATTCGCCATGCCCACAAATCTACGCACTTGCCGAGGGGATTTACGGATCGGAAAGTTTTGCATCGCTTCTATTTTTCCTGGATCCACCTTCAAACACCCGCTGCCTATCAAGTACCCTAAGTAATGAATTTCCTTCTGACAAAATTTGCTTTTGTTTACGTTTATTGTCAGACCTGCGTCTGTCAAACATTTTGCCACTACCGCCAGCAATTTCAGGTGGTCTTCAAAATTTGTACTACATACCATCAGGTCGTCGGTAGACGAAGACATTCTCCCGCAGATGCGAAGGGATTGCCTTTTCCATCAGTCTACTCATAGTTTGCGGTCCATTGCACAGACCAAATGGCATTACCTTGAAGTGATACAGGGGCCTCCCCGGAACTGCGAATGCTGTTTTTTCCTTGGAGGACTCTGTCAATTTGATCTGGAAGAACGCGTCCTTCAGATCAATGCCACTAATAAAATGCGTATCTTTCAAATAAGCCGTTGATATGAGGCAGGGGGTATGAGTCCTTCCTAGTCACCGCGTTGACCTTCCTAGAATCTATGCACAGCCTAACTTTACCTGGTTTCCGAACCAGTACCACAGGACTACACTACGGAGAGTTTGATTCTTCTATAACTCCCAATTCGAGTAACCTGTCTAATCCGCTAAAAGCTTTGGCTTGCCTCGGTGGCGAAAGGGGGAAATGTTTGCTTTTTTATAGGAACGGCATTACCGGTGTCAATGTGATGCTCCACTAATTTAGTTTGCGCCAGGCCTAACTTTTCGTACGAAGGAAACGTCTCTATGACCTTTTGCAATTCTATTTTCCGGGCTGGTGACAATTCATGGAGGTTAAGTTCTTCTTCCTTTTCAAGTCTAACCTCTATGCACTCTACGCTTGGGAATATTGCTTTCCAAAAATCTACCCCGAAGTAAGCTTCTTGGTAAAAATGAATAATCTTTGTGATATTCTTGAGAATAACCGGTAGAGACACTGAGCCTAAGATTTTTTGCTTGTTGCTACCCGCGGTATATACGAATGCATGCGAGGGCTGATAATCGAGGCCGTTATCCCTTAGGAATTCTACTCCATTTTTTCCAAGATGGAGACGTTGGCTCCCGAGTCCAACAACCCTACAATGAAACTATCTTTTATTTTAGCCTTTACAAGAGGCCTTTCATCCTCTGTAAGCGTTAACATGGTGGCTTGCAGCAGTCTGTACTCTCCTGTGGTATGTTTTCCTGCACTCCAAAATATTTTCTGATACCGGGTATTGTTCAAAAATGCCATTTCTTATTTGTTCGTACCTATGTTCCCTTTCTTCTAGACTTGGAGAAAAATGCGTCTGGCAAGCGACATTCATATGCTGGCGTCGCAGAATTCTGGTCGGTTCGCCCATAGCGAATGAGGACGTTTGACTATCGGACTCAGAACTATTGGAATTGTCCGTGCTGTCTGGGAAGGTTATTATTACATGTGAGGATTCTTTCGCCAGGGTACTACTGCACCTCGGAAGCTCACCACCTCCATGCAACTCGGTACCTGCGAGGGATCTCCCCTCTGGTTCAGTGCACGGGACGGCGCCTCGAGCACTGGCTGGTGTGGGAGCTATTATGTCGAACGAGGTTCCCCCGCCTTCTCGCTCGGGTAATGGTTTCCCTGCCTGCGATGGTCCCTAGGGCATCTTGGAGTTAATACTCCCCTATGGCCACATTTAAAACAAAAAGAATTCCTAATGAGTTCCTCACAGTATATATAAGAGGGGCCCATTGCCTGGAAATTCCAGCATTGGATTCCTGAATAGTCCGGTCTCCTGCTGCGTCGATATTCTAGCGCCTCTATCTGTGGATCCACTTCACAATCCTCGCCTTCCATCCTCATGTCCGGGGTTGTCACACGGGCTTCGTTCACATGCCGTCCTGGGTAAGTGGCTCTCAACAGCTTGATTTCCTTCAGCACTTGTTCTCCTCTGCGTGCTACATCGCGTAGATCATGAAGGGTTCTTACATCCGCGTTGAAAAGCGTCAGCTTAAGGCTACTGTTGACGTTCCTTTTTATGATGTCAATCAGCAAAACCTCTGACATAGGTTCTCTTAAGCGCGCGTTTAAGGAGATTATATCCGTGTGGAACACGTCATAGCACTCACTCAGTTTCTGCTTCCGCATGGAGATCTCCATCATGATCTCGTGGTCAGTTTTTAGAGTACTGAACTCTCTTTTTAAGGAATAGCACAAAAAAGCATATGTCGCATTTGCGTTTTGTTTCGTGAACAGCCAGTACCACTCTTCGGCCCCAGAAAGGAATAGGTAGAAACTAGCCATTATTTGTTGGTCCGTGCATTGTGTGCGCTCAAACAGGGTGTTTACCTTAAAAAGAAAACCTGCCACGCTTCCAGTCCCGTCAAACGATATTTTCCACTCCTGCGGTTTCACTACTATGCTGCTCGGAGCAGGGTTCATTGGTGGTACTACTGCTGGAAGTGGGTTACGTTCCATTCTATTCGCGTTTCTGTTCAAATTTATGGACTGCTGCGCAGACTCGAGAGCGGCGTTCCACGCTGGTCCATGTTGTTTCGGATTGACCCCATCTCCCTCCGCATTTCTTCCTGCGAGGTCCTGAACAGCTGGTGTAACACTTTCACCCACGAGTCCCCACGAGGAGCTTCGTTATATATCCCTGGGGTATTCGTCCGGTCACTTGCAGCTTCTCTCATATTTCCCATTGCATTTTCTGGTCGACACATTGGTCAGTAGCCCCGAGATATCATGCGCGTTTAGTAGGGGCGCGTTCAAATTACTGGTACCTCCAGGTCCATCCAATTTTTCGCGGTGGTCGTTCAGGGCTGAACCTGTATGGGTCCCCGCGGGATTTCCGTATTGCCCCTCTACTGGGGTATGCATCACCAGGGGACGCTTCGTTTTCGAAAAAGCCCCCCTATCATTTCCGTCCTGGTTCTGGTGCCCTCTAAAGTTCCCCGCACTCCGGAACGGAGTATTCCGGCCCGGGTGCCCAAATGACTGGTCATGCGACATGATGATTAAAAAAAATGTAATTTGTTAGGTCGTAGTTTGATATTACAAAGACTTCTGCTTAGACAAAACGCTAAGCAGTTAGGTTCACGCTATATCCTAAATGATGGGTTGAGAACAAAAAAACGTATAAATATATGTAAGGGAAACAAATTTTACGCGAGGGAATAAAAGAAAATTCGCGAGAAAACTACAATAATGGCTTCTTCGATAATCGTATCGAAAAACGTTCAAACCTGGATAAAAGGTGATTAGTTATTTGCAAATTTTATATCCCATACACAGAAGGCAGTATGGCTACAGGGGAAAAAAAACACAAATCCATTCATACTTGTCCCTAGTGCACCCAACCGCAATGCGAGGGGGTCTTAAGGCCCCCCTCCGAGACTGGTTGGGGCCACTAGAGTCACTTCCAGACACACACGGGTTGGTCTCAACACGCCCAGCCGCAACGCAGAGGCAGTCTCCAAGGGCTCGCCCCTGGGACTGGTTGGGGGTGTTGAGGCCTCCCGTTCACTCTCACTGGACACCCCTCCTGCCTCCGCCGCAATGGGTGGAGCGGTTTCGGAGCCGCTCCCCCAGTCTGGTGGGACAGGAAGGAGTGCCACTTTGAATCCCAGCTCAACTCGTCACAATCCAGGTGGCATTCTGAGTTACCACCTGAGACGTGGGCTGAGCTGGGGTCCTACCATTCGCTCACACACTCACGCCAGACAGCACAAAATTCGGCAAGCAAAAGAAAAAAATTTTAAACATTACAAAAGAAAATATAAAAATCCCAATTATTGGACACCTTTATACCAAGCCGACTAACGGATAACTCCCGGTAACGAAAACCCCAATTACAAAAAAAAACTAAGTGCGTTCAGCACTGCCTCGTCGGGTGAATATAAAAATCCGGATAACTTGACGTGAAGTCCCGTGGATCCCTCAGCTACCGGAGACGATGATCACTCCGGACACCCTGATCCGTCTAACCATCCCACCGCAACGCAGGTGGCTGCTCCTGTGGCTGCTCACTCCGGACTGGTGGGATGGGCAACTTCACAGTTTGACCAGGAGTGACCCTCGCACCCGGCGCCTCAGGAACCACGATGGGCGCCATCTGTTATGGTTACGTATTTTCTAAGGGAGCAGTACGGAAGGCAGTCGGCATGATCTGCTGGTGCACAGTGGCTAGTCATGTCGGCTGGGCGGGGTCCTTGCCAACCTTACTGTTCCTGCGCCATAACAGGAAAAAGTTCCTATCATGCCTTAAAATAACCGTCAAAACTGACAAAAACAGCGCAGAGCCGACTCAAAACGCTTATATTTCAAAATAAAACAGCATCCGGCCGAACCGGATGTCACGGACAGACCGTTACAACATTCAAAAATTTAAACTTCAAAAAAAAAGTTGACCGAACCGGACATGGCCGGTTACTAACACTGAAAATCGAAAAGAAAAAAACTGCCGAAAATTTAAAAGAAAAACAACCAAAAAGAAATGGGCCGAATATAACGTGGGGCGCCGCGGGTGTTGTTGCGACGCCCGGTGCATATCCCAACCTCAAAACCATGGACACCGACGCATCTAATTTTCGGTGGCCCCTTACCAGTATTCCGTACGTTCCTTCTAAATCAATGAGGACGTCAGCATTCCCATTTATAAACTTTATTAATTACAATAAGATTTTTTTTTTTTACAGAAAATCAATAACACAATTTTTGTCTGTTTTGCTTAATTAATATAACCCTACAGCTCATGGAAGCAATTCTTATGTTTATACATATATAATTTGTGTAAGAGGGAAACGTTAAGGAAGAATTATAAGCTTTTAATGAGAACCGCTCTCTGTTTTCGCGGATTTAGCTATAAATGTACTATGCTCTCAAACAATTGCAATTGTTTTCAAACTCCTACAGTATTCTTGAGAATGTTCAATGCATTTTACCTACATCTGGGCAAAAAAAAAAGTTACTTGTATGTTTTCAATGCGTTTAATTATCTCATTTAATTTTAAATTTAATAATGATCTTAAATTTTATTTTCCGATTTGGGGTTGCCGTAAATATTGACGTTTCAATAATCATAAATAGATGGTGCAAAAGTTCAATGCCTATTGGCCGTCAACGCCATAGTTTTCGCCTTTCAAAAGTGCGCTTCCTTATAATCTAAGTATATTTAAATGAGCACGCCCTAGACGTCATATACGTACGTAGTGTATGAAGAATAAATTTTATGCGAAAAAAAAATTAATTGCAGTTCATATAATTTTATGTACTTCCCTTTCTACGATTTTGCATGTACATACATTTATGTATATTTTAAATGATGTTATTTCAAGAATCTAACATGAGTTCATTAAATTGAATAGAAAAAAAAAGGTTTGAATTGGGTACAGCAGTGAGTACGAACATAGCATCGAAAATTAATACTAAATGTTTTATGTTATTATCTCCCTTTACTTATTTTCGTTAAAAGTTCGAAGGTGTTCAAAACAAAGCTTCGTTAAAGGTCCAAAAAAACTTTCGGAACCATTGCCGAAAAAGCCAATGTTGGAAAAAAAGAATTTATTCTGAAAGTTGTATTTGGCTGCATAATATTTGTATTTTAAAGTGAATAAATTTTTAATGAAAAATGCGGAGGAAGAATATAGCAAATTCTTCAAACTATTATAAAAATATTCTTTAGCTTTTAGCGGTTCAAATTTCCATGTGGTTTTTGTTATTTTGCCACATTTGATGTACACACATACACTAATGCAGAAAGGTGTTCTGCGCGCATTTTTTTTTTTTTTTTTTTTTTTGATCCCCAAACCGGTGTCGGATCCACCCAGGGTAATTTTTTATAAGCGCGGCCAAAGGCCGCTAACCCATAAAGGTGTTCTATGCAAAAAATTGTGGATCGGGCCCCATATTTCGGACCCTCCCGGGGTCATTTTGCGGTTTTTTAAATAAATTTTGACTGAAATAAAGTTTTTGATTTTCGCTTTCGGATTCTTAAAACGGAGGTCTAGACGCGTCTTTTTATACCATATTTGAGAAATTTCGATAAAAATTAGTAGGTGCACCGTGTGTAATTAGTTAAAAAATTTTACTTTATTTAATAAAAGTGCGTGAAAGGTATATTACCAAAGCGAAAAAGAATATTAAACTCCACAACAGCTTGGTTAGAAGCGTTTAAAAGGCTAAAAAGTGTTGGAAACTAGAAATCACCCTTTTCTCTAGTCCGCGGTAGTTTAAAATTGCCTTTCATAATTTACAAAGGCACGGGGATGCAAACAAGGTTTAAAACCTATTTTCCTTTGGTTTAGGGGACGGACATAGCTGAAGAAATTAAATTTTTAATTTTTATTTTTTTCAATAATTGTTTGCTTTTTGTAGCGACGCTTGAAAATATATTCGTGTGCAGATCTTGAGGCGTAGAGAAATTGTAGCTATATGAAATATCTTGTACGCTTCTAGGACGCGTATCCTCGTGTGCACCTTGCCTTAGTTTCATGTCCGAATCAGTTTTAACAAGTGTAAAATATGCTATTGTTTTTTTGTTTAAGCCAACGCCCCATCTTATTTCTATACCCTCCTGTATTTGCGATTCTTTTAAATTTTTATCGTATTCTGTTTCTAGGCGCACAAGTGGACCAAAAACTTTCTCGTATTGATAACCATCTTCATAAAGCAATAGCATTTGTGATGTTTCAGTATCTATACCAGGCTTTTCTAAATCCTGAAATGTTGCATCAATATTTTCATTCCATAATTCCTCCAATTTGTTTATTTGTGCTGCTGATATTTGTCGTGCACGCGACTGCTCTTGCTCGGTAGGCACCTTAACCAACCACGGCAAAAACGAACGATCAGTTATAAGTGGCTTCCATTGTTCTTGATGCCAATTTATATCTTTCAAAGAGTTTTGCGCTGCACATGGTTGACTAAAATTTAAATTTATTCGTTTAAATATATACACTTTTAAATATTTACTCCATTTTCAGCTTACCGGCATAACAACACTACAACAGAATCAGCCTGTGCTGGAATGAATCCTAATACATATACATTACATACGCCACACCAGTAACATTTTAGTACTGTTTCTCTAAGTGGACCTTCAGAATGTAGGGTGACTTCCCTATGTTTAGCCCTCACCGAATGATTAACAATTTGAAGTCCAGATGTGTTTCCTCGGCCATTGCAAAACCATTTTTTGCAATTATTGCACATCACTTCGTCGTCGAAATTGTTGTTGCACAAGTTTGCATTGTTCCGTTCGCCGTTTCTACAATTTCTCTGCACAAAAAGCAGCCCTTATTTACCACTATCTGTTGACGAGAAATTTTTTTCGTTGTGTAGTTCTTAAGACAACTATCCCGATTTTTCGATAATAGCGGGCAAACATTTGTAAAAGTATATTTTTTCCAATTTTCGAGAAAATTATTCCTTTTTGTATCCAATAAACTTGTTTACTCAGACGGAAAGTAAAGCACACAGATGAGTGAGTAGTGATGGACCATATTTCACTATCGATGATTGCATCGCCGCTATCACTATTAGTATTAGAATTCCATGCTGAAGGAAAATCGCCAATCGCTATTGGCGATATTCTGCCAGAGGTGATTGTCATTCAAAAGAATCGAATTAAGGAAAATCTCCAATCACTGATATATTTGGATTGCAATAGCTATAGCTATTAGCGATTTGTCAATAGCGGCGCTGCAATCACCAATAGCGAAATATCGTTCCATCACTACTGCGTTCCAATGTATATATGTATGACTATTTTGACAGCTGTTGTTGTTGTTGTTGTAGCAATGCTCGCCCCACCTAATAGCCGCGACCGATCACAAATTGTCATCAATATCCTCTAACGGGAGTCCAAGGAAACTTGCCGTTTCAACAGGGGTGGACCATAAGGAAAGGGGTGTTAGAGGCGTTGGTTCCACATTACAATTAAAGAGATGGTTGGTGTCATGTGGGGACACATTGCAAGCAGGGCATACATTTTGTATGTCGGGGTTGATTCTGGATAGGTAAGAGTTTAACCTGTTACAGTATCCAGAACGAAGTTGAGCAAGAGTGACACGCGTTTCCCTGGGGAGTATGCGTTCCTCTTCTGCGAGTTCTGGATATTTTTCTTCAAGTACTGGATTCACCGGGCAATTCCCGACATAAAGGTCCGACGCCTGTCTATGGAGTTCACCAAGGACCTGCTTGTGTTTTTCCGCTTCATACGGCTGGGTTCTCAGGTGCCGTATTTCCTCAAAAAGCTTACGGAGATGACTCCTTAGGCCCCTAGGCGGTGCTGGTTCGTCAATCAGATGTCTGTTGGGATGCCCAGGTTTCTGGGTATTCAACAGAAACTGTTTGGTCAGCATCTCATTTCTCTCCCTGATGGGGAGTATTCTCGCCTCATTATGCAGATGGTGTTCTGGGGACATAAGAAGACAGCCCGTGGCGATTCTGAGAGCGGTATTTTGGCAGGCCTGTAGTTTCTTCCAGTGGGTGGTTTTTAGGCTTGGCGACCATATGGGTGACGCGTAGCACGTAATCGGCTGGCTAATTGCTTTGTATGTGGTCAAGAGCGTTTCTTTATCTTTTCCCCAGGTACTGCCAGCAAGGGATTTGAGGATTTTATTACGGCTCTGAATTCTTGGAACAATTGCGGTTGCGTGCGCACCAAAATGTAGATCCTGATCAAACGTCACACCCAAGATTTTGGGGTGTAGGACAGTCGGTAGCGTAGTGCCATCGACGTGGATGTTCAATATGGTCGACATTTGGGGCGTCCATGTTGTAAATAAGGTCGCGGAAGATTTAGTCGGTGACAATGCCAGGTTTCGCGAGGCGAAAAAACTGGAGAGATCAGGGAGATAGCCGTTTATTTTATTGCATAGCTCATCGATCTTTGGGCCTGGGCCTGTGGCCATTATTGTGCAGTCATCGACGTAGGAAACGATTGTGACTCCTTCCGGTGGTGAAGGTAGCTTAGATATGTAGAAATTAAACAAAAGCGGGGATAGGACACCACCCTGTGGCACCCCTTGTTTAATTCTCCTTTGTTTTGATGTTTCGTTTCTGAATTGCACCGATGCCTGCCGACCACCCAGATAACTTGCGGTCCACCTTTTAAGACATGGGGGAAGGGTAGACCCTTCCAGGTCTTGCAGTAACGAGCCATGGTTGACCGTATCAAAAGCTTTTGATAGGTCTAACGCTACGAGTACTGTTCTATGGTGGGGATATTGATTCAAACCGCAATTTATCTGGGTGCTAATGACATTTAGCGCGGAGGTAGTGCTATGGAGTTTTCTGAAGCCATGCTGATGAGGGGCTAGCTGCAAATGTGCTTGGAAATAAGGGAGCAAAATGGCTTCAAGCGTCTTTGCCACTGGCGATAGGAGAGATATCGGACGATATGACTCACCTACGTTAGCTGGTTTCCCAGGCTTTAGTAGCGGGACCACCTTGGCCATTTTCCATTTCTCGGGTATGACAAAGGTGGAAAGAGACAGGTTGAAGACATGCGCTAAATATTTGAAACCCTCTTTCCCTAGGTTTTTAAGCATCGGCATGGCTATGCCGTCTGGGCCCACTGCTTTGGATGGTTTAGCGCTACCAATGGCGTCCTCAACCTCTCTAGCGGTGATGGTAATTGGTGACGCGCTGAGTTTGTGTTTATGTGCGTGTCTATTGGCTCTCCGTCTATCTTTGTCGACCGTAGGATGCATTATATATTGTCGGCAGAAAGCGCTCGCGCATTTTTTCGCATCCGACATCACCTTATCGCCAAAGGCGATGGAAACTTTGTCTTTGTGCTTAGTCGGATTCGATAGGGACTTTACGGTGGACCAAAGTTTACCTACACCGGTAGAGAGGTTACAACCTCTTAGGTGCTCTTCCCATTTCGCCCGCTTGTGTTCGTCCACAAGCAATCTGATGCGTTGGTTTATATCCCTTATTTGGGGGTCGCCTGGATCAAGCTGTCTTATAAGGTCGCGTTCCCTCGCTAAGCTCGCGGCCTCCGCCGGGAAGTGGGCCGGATTTCGGGAATTCTCCCGGCGGGAATGAAATGTGCCGAGGCGGATTCAATGACCTTACGGAAGGCACGCTCCCCTTGGCGGGCATCAGTCGGGATAGGGAAGCCAGCTCTTTTCTTGCAGTATAGGAAGTGTCCGAAAAATCCCGAACAGATAAAAAAATGACCTCCGTACTTATTTGATTTTATTTTATTCCTTTTTATTTGCGACTTTTATTATCTCATTATATTTTGGTTTGATTGTAGTTTGTTTCGATTTTTGCTGTATTTAATTTAATTCATCGCAATTGGCTTTATTTTATTTTATTGTAGCTTTCTCGACACGAACTCGATGAGATGCTCAGCGCCCTCGTCATCGATCTGGAACAACTATTTTGGACGCATCGCATTGGATTACGAATTCTGTGGAAAAATTTGGTTGGGCCAAGACAGGAGCGGAACTCAAGGCTAATTTAAGTTTTTCGAAGGCCTCTATAGCTTCAGAGGTAAGCTTGAACGGGCCTGATGACTTACGGAGACAGTCGGTCAAGGGAGCTGCCAAGTCAGCAAAATTGGTAATAAATGCCCTGTACCAATTCGCCATGCCCACAAATCTACGCACCTGTCGAGGGGATTTACGGATCGGAAAGTTTTGCATCGCTTCTATTTTTCCTGGATCCACCTTCAAATACCCGCTGCCTATCAAGTACCCTAAGTAACGAATTTCCTTCTGACAAAATTTGCTTTTGTTTACGTTTATTGTCAGACCTGCGTCTGTCAAACATTTTGCCACTACCGCCAGCAATTTCAGGTGGTCTTCAAAATTTGTACTACATACCATCAGGTCGTCCAGGTAGACGAAGACATTCTCCCGCAGATGCGAAGGGATTGCCTTGTCCATCAGTCTACTCATAGTTTACGGTCCATTGCACAGACCAAATGGCATTACCTAGAAGTGGTACAGGGGCCTCCCCGGAACTGCGAATGCTGTTTTTTCCTTGGAGGACTCTGTCAATTTGATCTGGAAGAACGCGTCCTTCAGATCAATGCCACTAATAAAATGCGTATCTTTCAGTCTGCTCAATAAGCCGTTGATATGAGGCAGGGGGTATGAGTCCTTCTTAGTCACCGCGTTGACCTTCCTAGAATCTATGCACAGCCTAACTTTACCTGGTTTCCGAACTAGTACCACAGGACTACACTACGGAGAGTTTGATTCTTCTATAACTCCCAATTCGAGTAACCTGTCTAATCCGCTAAAAGCTTTGGCTTGCCTCGGTGGCGAAAGAGGGAAATGTTTGCTTTTTATAGGAACGGCATTACCGGTGTCAATGTGATGCTCCACTAATTTAGTTTGCGCCAGGCCTAACTTTTCGTACGAAGGAAACGTCTCTATGACCTTTTCCAATTCTATTTTCCGGGCTGGTGACAATTCATGGTGGTTAAGTTCTTCTTCCTTTTAAAGTCTAAACTCTATGCACTCTACGCTTGGGACTATTTCGGGAGCTAACGCAAATGCTTTCCAAAAATCTACCCCGAAGTAAGCTTCTTGGTAAAAACGAATAATCTTTGTGATATTCTTGAAAGTAACCGGTAGAGACACTGAGCCTAAGATTTTTTGCTTGTTGCCACCCGCGGTATATACGAATTCATGCGAGGGCTGATAATCGAGGCTGTTATCCCTTAGGAATTCTACTCCATTTTTTCCCAAAATGGAGACGTTGGCTCCCGAGTCCAACAACCCTACAATGAAACTATCTTTTATTTTAGCCTTTACGAGAGGCCTTTCATCCTCTGTAAGCGTTAACATGGTGGCTTGCAGCAGTCTACGCTCCTGTACTCTTCTGTGGTATGTTTTCCTGCACTTCAAAATATTTTCTGATACCGGGTATTGTTCAAAAATGCCATTTCTTATTTGTTCGTACCTATGTTCCCTTTCTTCTAGACTTGGAGAAAAATGCGTCTGGCAAGCGACATCCCTATGCTGGCATCGCAGAATTCTGGTCGGTTCGCCCATCGCGAATGAGGACGTTTTACTATCGGACTCAGAACTATTGGAATTGTCCGTGCTGTCTGGGAAGGTTATTATTACATGTGAGCATTCTTTCGCCAGGGTACTACTGCACCTCGGAAGCTCACAACCTCCATGCAACTCGGCACCTGCGAGGGATCTCCCCTCTGGTTCAGTGCACGGGACGACGCCTCGAGCACTGGCTGGTGTGGGAGCTATTATGTCGAACGAGGTTCCCCCGCCTTCTCGCTCGGGTAATGGTTTCCCTGCCTGCGATGGTCCCTAGGGCATCTTTGAGTTAATACTCCCCTATGGCCACATTTAAAACAAAAAGAATTCCTAATGGGTTCCTCACAGTATATATAAGAGTGACCCATTGCCTGGCAATTCCAGCATTGGATTCCTGAATAGTCCGGTCTCCTGCTGCGTCGATATTCCAGCGCCTCTATCTGTGGATCCACTTCGCAATCCTCGCCTTCCATCCTCATGTCCGGGGTTGTCACACGGGCTTCGTTCACATGCCGTCCTGGGTAAGTGGCTCTCAACAGCTTGCTTTCCTTCAGAACTTGTTCTCCTCTGTGTGCTACATCGCGTAGATCATGAAAGGTTACATCCGCGTTGAAAAGCATAAGCTTAAGGCTATTGTTGGCGTTCCTTTTTATGATGTCAGTCAGCAAAACCTCTGACATAGGTTCTCTTAAGCGCGCGTTTAAGGAGATTATATCCGTGTGGAACACGTCATAGCACTCACTCAGTTTCTGCTTCCGTATGGAGATCTCCATCATGATCTCGTGGTCAGTTTTTAGAGTACCGAACTCTCTTTTTAAGGAATAGCACAAAAAGGCATATGTCGCATTTGTGTTTTGTTTCGTGAATAGCCAGTACCACTCTTCGGCCCGCCCAGAAAGGAATAGGTAGAAACTAGCCGTTATTTGTTCGTCCGTGCATTGTGTGCGCTCAAACAGGGTGTTTACCTTAAAAAGAAAATCTGCCACGCTTCCAGTCCCGTCGAACGATATTTTCCACTCCTGCGGTCTCACTACTATGCTGCTCGGAGCAGGGTTCATTGGTGGTACTACTGCTGGAAGTGGGTTACGTTCCATTCTATTCGCGTTTCTGTTCAAATTTATGGACTGCTGCGCAGACTCGAGAGCGGCGTTGAGCTGGTCCATGTTGTTTCGGATTGACCCCATCTCCCTCCGCATTTCTTCCTGCGAGGTCCTGAACAGCTGGTGTAACACTTTCACCCACGAGTCCCCACGAGGAGCTTCGTTATATATCCCTGGGGTATTCGTCCGGTCACTTGCAGCTTCTCTAATATTTCCCATTCCATGTTCTGGTCGACACATTGGTCATTAGCCCCGAGATATCATGCGCGTTTAGTAGGGGCGCGTTCAAATTACTGGTACCTCCAGGGCCATCCAATTTTTCGCGGTGGTCGTTCAGGGCTGAGCCTGTATGGATCCCCGCGGGATTTCCGTATTGCCCCCCTACAGGGGTATGCATCATCAGGGGATGATTCGTTTTCGAAAAAGCCCCCCTATCATTTCCGCCCCGGTTCTGGTGCCCTCTAAAGTTCCCCGCACTCCGGAACGGAGTATTCCGGCCCGGGTGACCAATTGACTGGTCATGCGACATGATGATTAAAAAAAAATGTAATTTGTTAGGTCGTAGTTTGGTATTACAAAGACTTCTGCTTAGACAAAACGCTAAGCAGTTAGGTTCACCCTATATCCTAAATGATGGGTTGAGAAAAAAAAAACGTATAAATATATGTAAGGGAAAAAAATTTTACGCGTATCGAAAAACGTTTAAACCTGGAAAAAAGTGATTAGTTATTTGCAAATTTTATATGAACAATGGGAATGCTGACATCCCATCCACAGAGGCAGTAAGGCTACAGGAAAAAAAACCCAAATCCATTCATACTTGTCCCTAGTGCACCCAACCGCAATGCGAGGGGGTCTTAAGGCCCCCCTCCGAGACTGGTTGGGGCCACTAGAGTCACTTCCAGACACACACGGGTTGGTCTCAATACGCCCAGCCGCAACGCAGAGGCAGTCTCCAAGGGCTCGCCCCTGGGACTGGTTGAGGGTGTTGAGGCCTCCCGTTCACTCTCACTGGACACCCCTCCTGCCTCCGCCGCAATGGGTGGAGCGGTTTCGGAGCCGCTCCCCCAGTCTGATGGGACAGGAAGGAGTGCCACTTTGAATCCCAGCTCAACTCGTCACAATCCAGGTGGCATTCTGAGTTACCACCTGAGACGTGGGCTGAGCTGGGGTCCTACCATTAGCTCACACACTCACGCCAGACAGCACAAAATTCGGCAAGCAAAAGAAAACAATTTTAAACATTACAAAAGAAAATATAAAAATCCCAATTAGCGGACACCTTTATACCAAGCCGACTAACGGACAACTTCCGGTAACGAAAACCCCAATTACAAAAAAAACTAAGTGCGTTCAGCACTGCCTCGTCGGGTGAATATAAAAATCCGGATAACTTGACGTGAAGTCCCGTGGATCCCTCAGCTACGGAGACGATGATCACTCCGGACACCCTGATCCGTCTAACCATCCCACCGCAACGCAGATGGCTGCTCCTGCGGCTGCGCACTCCGGACTGGTGGGATGGCCAACTTCACAGTTTGACCAGGAGTTACCCTCGCACCCGGCGCCTCAGGAACCACGATGGGCGCCATCTGTTATGGTTACGTATTTTCTAAGCAGTACGGAAGGCAGTCGGCATGATCTGGTGGTGCACAGTGGCTAGTCATGTCGGCTGGGCGGGGTCCTTGCCAACCTTACTGTTCCTGCGCCATAACAGGAAAAAGTTCCTATCATGCCTTAAAATAACCGTCAAAACTGACAAAAACAGCGCAGAGCCGACTCAAACCGCTTATAATTCAAAATAAAACAACATCCGGCCGAACCGGATGTCACGGACAGACCGTTACAACATTCAAAAATTTAAACTTCAAAAAAAAACTAAACGCAAAAAAAATTGACCGAACCGGACATGGCCGGTTACTAACACTGAAAATCGAAAAGAAAAAAACTGCTGAAAATTTAAAAGAAAAACAACCAAAAAGAAATGGGCCGAATATAACGTGGGGCGCCGCGGGTGTTGTTGCGACGCCCGGTGCATATCCCACCCTCAAAACCATGGCCACCGACGCATCTAATTTTCGGTGGCCCCTTACCTGTATTCCGTACGTTCCTTCTAAATCAATGAGGACGTCAGCATTCCCATTTATAAGCTTTATTAATTACAATAAATTTTTTTTTACAGAAAATCAATAATACAATTTTTGTTTGTTTTGCTTAATTAATATAACCCTACAGCTCATGGAAGCAATTCTTGTGTTTATACATATAAAATTTTTGTAAGAGGGAAACCTTAAGGAAGAATTATAAGCTGTTAATGAGAAACGCTCTCTGTTTTCGCGGATTTAGCTATAAATGTGCTATGCTCTCAAACAATTGCAATTGTTGTCAAACTCCTACAGTATTCTTCAGAATGTTCAATGCATTTTACCTGCATCTGGGCAAAAAAAAAAGTTACTTGTATGTTTTCATTGCGTTTAATTATTTCATTTAATTTTAAATTTAATAATGATCTTAAATTTTATTTTCCGATTTGGGGTTGCCGTAAATATTGACGTTTCGATAATCATAAATAGATGGTGCAAAAGTTCAATGCCTATTGGCCGTCAACGCCATAGTTTTCGCCTTTCAAAAGTGCGCTTCCTTATAATCTAAGTATATTTAAATGAGCACGCCCTAGACGTCATATACGTACGTAGTGTATGAAGAATAAATTTTATGCGAAAAAAAATTAATTGCAGTTCATATAATTTTATGTACTTCCCTTTCTACGATTTTGCATGTACATACATTTATGTATATTTTAAATGATGTTATTTGAAGAATCTAACATGAGTTCAT
The DNA here is from genome assembly GCF_040869045.1 of Eurosta solidaginis. NCBI lineage: Eukaryota > Metazoa > Arthropoda > Insecta > Diptera > Tephritidae > Eurosta > Eurosta solidaginis. The sequence continues at coordinate 73,281,845 of NC_090322.1, forward strand.
TAAATTCAATAGAAAAAAAAAGGTTTGAATTGGGTACAGCAGTGAGCACGAACATAGCATCGAAAATTAATACTAAATGTTTTATGTTATTATCTCCCTTTAATTATTTTCGTTAAAAGTTCGAAGGTGTTCAAAACAAAGCTTCGTTTAAGGTCCAAAAAACTTTCGGAACAATTACCGAAAAAGCTAATGTTGGAAAAAAAGAATTTATTCTGAAAGTTGTATTTGGCTGCATAATATTTGTATTTTAAAGTGAATAAATTTTTAATGAAAAATGCGGAGGAAGAATATAGCAAATTCTTCAAACTATTATAAAAATTTTCTTAAGCAGAAAATTGTCCACCAACTTCAGTGCCCTAGAAATTAGCCGGAGAATCCAGCCATATACAAACCATATGACAAAGCTTGAATTGCATTCTCCCAAAAAACTTTATTTTTGAGTTAATCTGTTTACAATAAGAAGAGTGATATATGCTTCCATACTTCTTTTATTTTCCATTAGAAACACAAATTTTATAAAACTCTAAACGGCCACAGCCTAGAAGTATTAACTTATGAATAACACATGCATTTGGTACGGCAACGTTTTACAAGACGGGGCACTACCTAATTTTTATCGAAATTTATCAAAGGTCATATCAAAAATCGCGTCTCGACCTCCGTTTTAAAAATTCGAAAGCGAAAATTAAATTTTTATCTCTGTCAAAAGATATAAGCAAAAAATCGGTTCAAATTTCCATGTGGTTTTTGTTATTTTGCCACATTTGATGTACCCACATACACTAATGCTGAAAGGTGTTCTGCGCGCATTTTTTTTTTTTTTTTTTTTTGATCCCCAAACCGGTGTCGGATCCACCCAGGGTAATTTTTAAGCGCGGCCGCCAACCCATAAAGGTCTTCTATGCAAAAAATTGTGGATCGTGCCCCATATTTCGGACCCTCCCGGGGTCATTTTGCGGTTTTTTGTAAATAACTTTTGACTGAAATATAGTTTTTGATTTTCGCTTTCGGATTCTTAAAACGGAGGTCTAGGCGCGTCTTTTTATACCATATTTGAGAAATTTCGATAAAAATTTGTAGGTGCACCGTCTTTTAAAACGTTACCTTAGGCAAGGTGCACACGAGGCTACGTCTCATAGACGCTGCAGGCGAAATTTGTACGCTTTGATGCCGAACACATGTATTTGAATGGAGAGCTGCATACGAGGCGTCAGCTGCATGAAAGCGACAAAGAATGAAATTTTCGTGTAGCTAAGCGTACAGCAATGTTGGTCGCTGAGCGTACGTACGCTTGAAAAAAAGGAAGAACAAGATGTTTGTTTACATTTTTTTGTATGCAAATTTGTGTAATTAGTTAAAAAATTTTACTTTATTTAATAAAAGTGCGTGAAAGGTATATTACCAAAGCGAAAAAGAATATTAAACTCCACAACAGCTTGGTTAGAAGCGTTTAAAAGGCTAAAAAGTGTTGGAAACTAGAAATCACCCTTTTCTCTAGTCCGCGGTAGTTTAAAATTGCCTTTCATAATTTACAAAGGCACGGGGATGCAAACAAGGTTTAAAATCTATTTTCCTTTGGTTTAGGGGACGGACATAGCTGAAGAAATTTAATTTTTTATTTTTATTTTTTTCAATAATTGTTTGCTTTTTGTAGCGACGCTTGAAAATATATTCGTGTGCAGATCTTGAGCCGTAGATAAATTGTAGCTATATGAAATATCTTGTACGCTTCTAGGACGCGTATCCTCGTGTGCACCTTGCCTTAGTTTCATGTCCGAATCAGTTTTAACAAGCGTAAAATATGCTATTGTTTTTTTGTTTAAGCCAACGCCCCATCTTATTTCTATACCCTCCTGTATTTGCGATTCTTTTAAATTTTTATCGTATTCTGTTTCTAGGCGCACAAGTGGACCAAAAACTTTCTCGTATTGATAACCATCTTCATAAAGCAATAGCATTTGTGATGTTTCAGTATCTATACCAGGCTTTTCTAAATCCTGAAATGTTGCATCAATATTTTCATTTCATAATTCCTCCAATTTGTTTATTTGTGCTGCTGATATTTGTCGTGCACGTGACTGCTCTTGCTCGGTAGGCACCTTAACCAACCACGGCAAAAACGAACGATCAGTTATAAGCGGCTTCCATTGTTCTTGATGCCAATTTATATCTTTCAAAGAGTTTTGCGCTGCACATGGTTGACTAAAATTTAAATTTATTCGTTTAAATATATACACTTTTTAATATTTACTCCATTTTCAGCTTACCGGCATAACAACACTACAACAGAATCAGCCTGTGCTGGAATGAATCCTAATACAAATACATTACATACGCCACACCAGTAACATTTTAGTACTGTTTCTCCAAGTGGACCTTCAGAATGTAGGGTGACTTCCCTATGTTTAGCCCTCACCGAATGATTAACAATTTGGGGTCCAGATGTGTTTCCTTGGCCATTGCAAAACCATTTTTTGCAATTATTGCACATCACTTCGTCGTCGAAATGGTTGTTGCACAAGTTTGCTTTGTTCCGTTCGCCGTTTCTACAATTTCTCTGCACAAAAAGCAGCCCTTATTTACCACTATCTGTTGACGAGACATTTTTTTCGTTGTGTAGTTCTTAAGACAGCTATCCCGATTTTTCGATAATAGCGGACAAACTTTTGTAAAAGTATATTTTTTCCAATTTTCGAGAAAATTATTCCTTTTTGTATCCAATAAACTTTTTTACTCAGTCGGAAAGTAAAGCACACAGATGAGTAGTGATGGACCATATTTCACTATCGATGATTGCATCGCCGCTATCACTATTAGTATTAGAATTCCATGCTGAAGGAAAATCGCCAATCGCTATTGGCGATATTCTGCCAGAGGTGATTGTCATTCAAAAGAATCGAATGAAGGAAAATCTCCAATCGCTAATATATTTGGATTGCAAAAGCTATAGCTATTAGCGATTTGTCAATAGCGGCGCTGTAATCACCAATAGCGAAATATCGTTCCATCACTACTGCTTTCCAATGTATATATGTGTAGGACATTCACTTGTTAAAAAACAACTTGTTTATTTTAATTTTATCAAACAATTTTTTATATAACTTTTTGTAAAAACATCAAAATGAAAAAAATATTTTCACTCTAAATAAATTTTAGTTGCTAAAGAATTATTGAAAAATAAAGAACGCTTTATCGTATTTATCAAATACGATATATTGGTGACCCCGAACCAGTGAACATATTCATACGCATCATGCCGAATACACGCTCCGGAGACAATGCCGTTTCATCACAGCAATCAACCACAATAAACACGAATCCGCTATCCACAATCAGCAACACAATTGTGCCATCTTCAAGCAATTCACAAGGAGGAATTCATCTACGAATTCCGAAATTCTGGAAGGAAAACCCATTGATATGGTTTGCACAAATCGAAGCACAGTTCGAACATCACGGAATTGTGTCAGAGAAAACAAAATATTTCACGATTCTTCCTGAATTAGAATCTGATATATTAAGTCAGGTAAGCGATATTATTCTGGCACAACCTCAGAATATATATACGCAGCTTAAACAACGTCTCATCGATCATTTTTCAATTTCCGAGGAGAAGAGAATCCAAAAGTTGTTGAACGATTTGGACATAGGGGACAAAAAACCTAGTTGTCTTCTGCGGGAAATGCGTGGTCTCTCGCATGGTGGAGTTACCGATGACTTCCTGCGAACATTGTGGCTAAAACGTCTACCTTCACAAACGCAAGCTGTTTTGGCAACATTTTCTGAAACGTTGGATAAACTTGCAGTAATGGCAGATAAAATTCAAGCAATTTCAGCACAACAACAATCAACTATCGCAGCAATACAATCGTTTCCTAATCTATCGGATCTTCAACAACAAATAACAACTTTGAGCACAGCTATTGGCAATCTTCAAAAACAACACTTTCGACGCAGAAGTCGCTCAAATTCGCATAGGCGTTACACAACTAAGTCAGCTAATACAACCGAGTGGTGCTATTATCATCGTAGATTTAGGTCTCAAGCCCGGAATTGTGGACAGCCGTGTTCATTCAAGCAACACCATCAGGGAAACTCGCCGGTCGGTCACTAGATGAAGCTAGTGGCCGATACTCTACAATTAATCGTTTACATATCTTTGATAAGTCCACCAACAAAAAGTTTTTGATAGACACTGGAGCGGATTTGTCGGTTCTCCCATCAGCAGGTATATCTAACAAAAAGCAAGACAAATACAAACTTTTTGCTGCTAATGGTACAGTTATCAACACATTTGGTACTCAACTTTTAACCCCAACTTTTGGTTTACGTCGTTCCTTTGCTTGGGAATTCATTATTGCTGATGTTAGCAGTCCTATAATTGGCGCAGATTTTTTGAAACATTTTGGATTGTTGGTGGATTTAAAAGAAGGCTGTTTGGTAGATTGTGAAACTGGTCTGAGCTCTTCCGGTAAGTTATGTGAATTAAGAGAGTTACCAGCGATAAAGACTCTTGTAAGTTCAACCATATATCATAAACTTTTATCTAAATATCCGGATTTAACGAATCCTTCGTTGCATCAGAAAAAAGTTCCTCATTGTGTTGAACATGTCATCGAGACAAAAGGTCCTCCGATATTTTCAAGGCCTCGTCGTTTAGCACCGGACAAGCTCGAAATTGCAAAACGAGAGTTTCAATTTATGGTCGATCAAGGACTTTGTTGCCCATCTAAAAGTTCTTGGTCAAGTCCGTTACATATGGTATTAAAGAAAAATGGCCAGTGGCGTCCGTGCGGAGACTATCGTCGTCTTAACGCTCAAACTCTTCCTGATCGTTATCCCATTCCGCACATCCATGATTTCGCTTATGGGCTCTCAGAAAAGACAGTTTTTTCTACCATTGATTTAGTTCGAGCCTACAATCAAATTCCGGTTGCTCCTACCGATGTTTCAAAAACTGCTATAATTACCCCGTTCGGATTATTTGAGTTCCGATTTATGACTTTTGGCTTATGTAACGCCGCTCAAACGTTTCAGCGGTTCATGCATGAGGTTCTTCGAGGGTTAGACTTTTGTTTCCCTTATCTCGACGATGTTTTAATTGCTTCTGAATCCTCTGAACAACACTTATTTCATCTTGAGCAATTGTTTAATCGCCTTCAGTCATATGGTCTAACAGTAAATGTTGCGAAATGCCATTTTGGACAAGATAAAGTAACATTTCTCGGCCATTTAGTGTCTGCTCAAGGCATTCAGCCAATTCCTGAGAAAGTTGATGCAATTATAAACTTTCCGCAACCGAAAACTGTCAAGGAAGTGCGACGTTTTACTGCGATGTTGAATTTTTACCGAAGATTTTTGCCACATGCGGCGGAGATGCAAATTCCACTCCTTATTTATCAGAAAGGTAATAAGAAGAATGACAAATCTCAAATCGAATGGAC